>NC_056007.1:23531086-24781086 GCF_018446385.1 Zingiber officinale | reverse complement strand
GGATGAAATTTAGAAGCTCAATTTGAACCATCTTCGACCATCTGAAAGAACTTTCAAGAAGACAAAGATGGAAAGAGCGTTGCAACACTATTCATAATAACATGGGTCATTGGAAGAAAAGTCTAGAAGTATCTCACTCTGGCAAGATTGAGATTTAAATGAGCCTTAATAAGGGGTCAAGCTAATACCTTAAACAAGAACTTCTTAAGAGACACCCCAAGTTCTTTCTTGTTCACATTTCTCTTTTTCATAACCTAAACTCTCTATTTAGTTTTTCTTGTCTATTATAGAGGATTGAAAGATTGGGAGGAGTGCGACCACAAGCTAGAGGGCTTAATGACTTAGGCGTTTGACACACATCACTTGGTAACTTCTCTAAACTTCCCTTCATAATACATTTTGCAATTATTGAAGACATTGAAAAGTTTAAGTCTAGGAGATTTATGTTGGTGCAGGGAGCATTATAATCGAACCTATGTTTTGATGTTGTCAAATGTTTAAGTTAAGTCTTGTTATTATATGATGAATTAATCCAGTGTGTAGGATGCTGAACTCGAAAAGCCCTAGTAGGTCAGCTAGACTTGATACTAGGCAAGGAAAGTCTCATCAGATCTTGGAACTAGATAGGAAATCTAGATGGGTCACGTGGACTTGACATATGGCAGGTGGACTCTATAGGTCTGGAGGATCCAATTTTGAGTCATGTGGAAGTTCTAGTAGCCGATCGGATGTTGAGCAATTAAGTCTAAATAGGTCTAGAGGACCCTATGTTTGGTAGGTAATTTAAGGTAAACTACTGGAGGTAGTGAAGTGAGGTCATGTCCCATTAGAAACAAACCTTAGATACTGATCCAACTGGAGAAACTAATGAAGGTTTCTAAGTTAAGATTAAGATAGTCCTTACTATTTTCATCATACATATTATATTTATACTAATCCTATTTTGTAGGTTTATGCTATAACTCTACATTGCAGGATAAACTTTATAATATATTTTTTTTGGATCATTCCATCGACAAAAAAAGGCGTTCAGTCGATGGAACCCTAAAAAACTAGAGCCGTGAGATTTGATCTAGCCCAAAAATGAAAATTTAGGTTTCGTTAATAGATTAGTATATTTTTAGAATTAATCAAAATTCAAATCAGAGACAAAAGGTAAAAATATGTTAAGTCAATGGAAAGATGATGCTCCATTGATGGAACAATGAGATTTCCATGATCGAATGTATCAGATCACAACAAACAAGGAAGGAACAGAGGAATAGTCGACGGATAGAGTGATCAGTCAACAGATCGATTTAGTTGATAAAACCTCTTTATTAGTTGATGAAACGAGACCTATAAAAGAAGCCCTAGAGCTCTAAGCTAGATACAACACTGCTTTTTAATTTTCTACTGCGCTCATTCTCTGCTCGTGCAAGTTGCAACTACTATGATGCCGAGAGGCATCCAACAACCTACGCTTCATCTTCTATATGTTGTTATCGGTATATTTATTTTACTTGCACATTGTATTCATACTTATACTATTTCATTATTTAGTGGAATTCCCAATGAAAGCGATCAAAGATCACTGGTCTTGGAGTAGGAGTCATCTGGACTCCGAAGCAAATAAAAAAGAGGCGTGTCCTTTGTTTTTCTATTTTGTTTATTCTACTGTGCACTCAAGTTTTAATAAAATAAAATAAAAATTTTAAAAGCATCAAGATTCATACTCCTCTCTCGATCTCTCATGATCCAACAATTTACACATACTGTGAGTTGTTAGTTAGTTTTGTCATATTTCTCTTTGTATAATAAAATTTTCATGTAGCTTGCATCATATCATGTTTATCTCTTGTTGATATTTTAGATTCAAATAGAAGCACCCATGAATGCCTTCTCCATTGCGCAATATTTTTGATGTGTTTAGTATTAGTGCTATCATGTGGATACAATCTCTCATTTTTGGTGATTCATATTTTCCTATCTAGTAGTAAAATTTTATAGAAGTGATGTTGATTTTTTTTTTGGTTCACCGTATGCCTACTTGATAGTTTGACTATTACACTTTACTTTTAATTTATTTTCAAAAGGTTGATTTAGTATAACATAGTCATGATTCATTTTATTAAACTATTATCATGGTGACCATATGTGACACTTTCCCAATATTTTAGTTATTGGATCATGCTCAGTTTATGATAGCCCATTTGGAAAAATCAAAATCCCAAGTGAAAAAAAAGAAAATAAAATAAAATAAAAAAGAAAAGAAAATATTTGAGATGAAATATAATATTAGTGAAAAAAATGGAAAGTGGTAATAATGAAATAAAAAAAAAATACTTGTCATGGGTGGAAAGGATGATATGCCCCTTTAAGACTGAGTTAGGTTACTAGGGAAATATTTATCTATTTTTCTCAATACTGAGCATACCTTTGAGACTTTGTGTTGGGAAGAGGAGACGAACCTCACGTATGGCAGGTAAGTACCTAATGCTGGAAACTATGGGAATATAATAGAATGATGATTTGACTGAGAAGGAACTTGAAATCTTAGGAACAATCTAGGCACTATGCACTTAAGCTAGCTCGTTAGGCTTGGTGAAACTAAATGAATACTTTTTCTTAAAGATGATACTACTTGATAGGATTAGATGAACTAATTGAAATTAGGGAGATATGAGTTCACATGCATTCTTGATATTAATGTTTGCTTGAGAGCAAGCAAAGATTCAAGTCTAGGGGATTTTGATATGTGTATTTCATATAGGTTTTTATCATAGTTTAATACACATCCTATCCCATTTTATATGCATATATTTTATGTTTTTATCTTTGTGTGTTTGTTTTTATTACTTTTTGTTTGGAAAACTGCTCTTTGCATGCTTTTATTGATAGGGATGCAAATCATAGTGAAATTGGAAGAAGAAGATCAAGGAGTGAAGACCCCATAGCAGGACACGGGTGTCTATGCTCATGCCCGGCTTGGCTTGCTCACCATGGCTGCCCATGCCTAGCTCTGTTGCTTTGCCATGACTAGCCCATGCCTAGCGACATGGGCCATGTCCCATTCGGGTGCTTCATCAAGGGCGGCCATGCCTAGTGGCATGACCCGTGCCTGACTCTGCCTCCTTACCATGAGCGTCCATGCCCAACGGTACTAGCTGTGGCCGTGAGATCTACTCCTCAACGCTCAACGTGGGTGTAGGTGCCCAACGACACAACCTGTGTCTGGCAACCATCTTTAGCACCTATATAAGGGGACTCGCTTGATTGGATTAGAAATCTTTAGCTAGGGGTTCCGCCACTTTCCTTGGAGAAGGGTTCTCCTCCTCTTGGAGGAATCCTAGAGCTTCCATACTCGTCAATTCGTCCACCTCTAGAGGAAAGAAGCATCCCAAAAACACCTAGTAAACTCCTCGATAAGTATTTTCGTAAGTACCCTGGATTAGTTTTGATATGGTTAACTGAGTTAAGTTAGGTCTTGTGGTTTTGATACCTTATGTCTGAGTGTGCAGAAACTTAGGAATATAAGAAGTCGAGCGGAAGACATAGATAGAGAGAAGGATGACATAGGAAGTGAATCGACGGGCTTCGTGCATCCGAGGGATGAGATGCTATGGAAGAGTACACTAGAGGACAAGAAGGAAGCAAGTGTCACATCTGAGCGATAAGAACCAGGGAGGAAGCTTGCTCGAGGAGAAGATCAGAGTTGGGTTTGGGTGAGGTCAATTTTGGATGATTGAAGAATCACCCAAAAAAGCATGAGGAAGAGTTAACCGATTGAAGGTTAACTGGATGCCCAAAAGGAGCTTGGAGGCACCCTAAAGGAGCTTGGAGGTGCCCTGAAGAAGCATGGAGCCACCCTCGTGCCTCTTGATTAGAGGCACCCTCATGGATCTTGGAGGAGCGCTCACACCTCCCTTGCGCCCTCACGCCTTCCTTGGAGGCACCCTCATGAAGCTTGGAGGTTCCCTCGTGCCTCTCTTAGAGGCGCCCTAGAGCTTTCATAGATGCACCTCCAATGAATAATTCCTTGTTCTTCTTTCTCAGATTTGGGGTTGCAAGTATGCTTTATTTTGTATCTTTGGTTTGTAATCCTTCTCAATAGAGTAGATCTCTAGATCTAGAATTTAGAAAGTAGTTATGATATGATATGATATATGAACTATATATTTGGATATTTTCTTATGCTATGATATGTTATTTACATGTGTTATATGTGTTGTGCCTTATATGTGTTTGACAAAATATGTGTGAGGTCAACTCATGTAGATGTAGACTTATGTTCACCGTGTAGAGGAGAGACTTTGGATTGTATAATCAGGGAACTTTGTGATAGAAGATATTCTTACTCTCTATTGACATTTCCTTGAAACAGAGAGCAATTTCCTACAAGGGAAGCTAATTAGAGTTTGAGGGGTTTTTTTTTCCAAAATTAATGTTAGGAAGTGACTTATATAATCTAGCGATTGTATAATCGGGGAGTCCTAAGGTATCCTTTTAACCGGACTTTCTAGGTTACTTCTTCTACTTAATTGCATTAATCTACTGTTAGGAAGTAAATGAGATAATTCTAGCGATTGAATGACCCGAGGGGGGGGGGGTCCTATGGTAACCCTTTAATCATACTTTCTAGAGTTACTTCTTTACTTAATGACGTTAGAACTTGGATAAACTCTCTAGTGCGATCTTCGTGGGGTTGTACTAGACTTTAGTTAGATAACTATAAGAATATAAGTATGGATTTAGGTAGATGAACAATACATATGGACATTAACTAACATCATAATGAAACCAAAATCCTAGATTCATCCCTAAATCCAACTTCACCTTCGCCCTTCGTTCACTTGCACTCCCTCTCTGATCCTCTCTCTCTCTCTCCTCTCAATATCTCTCTCTTATCAAGCATTAGTAACCAAACCATATTCCAATTATCTAAATAATTCATCGTGCAAAGTTAATTAATACTTAGTCAACAGTCCCCGTGGATTGATATTTTTATTACTTAACGATGTAATCGTGCACTTGCGGCCACACATCAGTAATCTCCATCGCTAATTTGATAAATGGAATATGTCAATATATTAGTGATGGATATTAAAATCTGTCGCTAATCTTCATTAAAAAAAGCTTCCCCATTTTCGTCCATTTACCCTATTTACATCCAAATATAATCAAATACAATCATCACAAACAATGATTTTCACAACAAACTCACAATACAATCTATGTCAACAAGCTCACAACACAAAATCACATTAACTAATATCCATATCAACTTAAGCAATACAATCTATATACACAAAAAGGATAACATTCAAAACTAAAAGAATCTATTGCATAATACATCCAAAATTTGGACACAAAGTTTATATCATCCATACAAGACATCTTGACGAAAATCTAATACAAAATAAAAAATATATACCTCACTTTAGATTTTGGATATCTGGATATGATGATAGAAATATGCAACATCTGAAAATGATCATGGAAAATTATAATACAATTAGAGATGTATATAATTTTAAAAAAAAAGTAATAGAAATATTTTTGACAAAAACACAGAAAAATTAAAAACTAAGATAAAGGATAATATACATTAAAATGGTCTACTCAGAAGGAGAATGGTCAGGATCCTTAGTCTCCAAATGATGTTGGCTCGATATCTGTGAATCAAAAGTGAACGTTGCTACAAACGCTTACATATGGTGAATAATCTCCTCAGTTTAAGCCTATCACTCGGGCATCTCCCATGCCTCTGTGTCCCTCTCAATCATCATCTCCTCGAATGACGAGAGTCAAGTCCGTAAATCCTGATTTTCCTCTCACAAGGCTTGTACCTCAGTTGATGAGGAGGAGGAACTAGGACACCCCTGATGCCTAGTGCACTCATTCAGTCAAAGACAACTTTTACCTGAGAGCCAAGCCTATAGAGACAAGTCTTCTTCCTTCTACTAATAACATCATAATAAATATCGTTAACCTCATCGATGGAAAGAGGCTATGACCCCTGCCCCTTTGCATTAGGTTGAGATGTTTATGCAATTCTAGTGGATATTACTTCCTATGTCAAAATAATAATTTTATTAATTCCACTTAAAGTCTACAAATATATTCACAAAAGTTAATATTCTTACGTTAATTGTTGAGGAACGTTGATTGACAAATAACCCATCCTTCTTCTTATGAGTCTTGTTAAAAACCACCTAACAAGTGATAGGTGTTTATAATTTAGCGGCCTACGTATAGAGAATGCAAGTATATTAAAAATAATAAAAAAACATATATAAATTTTTTTTATATAACTTAATTTTATATTTATCAAGTTATAGGCATGCTCCACGATGGAATGAGATCCAACAATATGCTTTGTGGGTTTGGTGCTTGGTCCAGCTTGCTCTGAATTTCAATTGCCTTGAGTAATCACTGAATTGGACTACTAATGTTGGGCAGCCCAAATGGCTCTCTAAGCCTCCCAAACTACATCAAGGACCTCAGATGGCTTGGTACACTCTGCCTCCACTTGTATAACATGCCCTTGTATAGTTTAGAGCCATAGTTCCAAATTTTTTTAAATTCAGCCTCGTGGCCCTCCTCCCCAAACATACCTCTTCTACAACAATATATTTTAAGAATTAGTATTTAATTGTAAACTAAAAAATATGTTTTACATTCAAAATACTTATTAAAAATTCATCATAATAGAAGTCCTTCATGTTTTGGTCTACAAGCCTCCATGTAATACCAGATGGGGATAATCATTCTTTAAACCTCTTAGATATGTAAGTTGTGACTTGATGGCCATCTAGGACAAAGTTACATGGAAAAATATCATGTATGAGATATGTATGATAAATAAAAAGAAGATTAAGTACTAGAATAATTACTAAATATATAAATACTTACCAACCTCTAGAAACCCTCAAAACAATTTGGTCACCATGTGCTATATGTTTTAGCAGCATGACTATATATGCAAAATTATAGTATAAAACATACACATTTGAAATAATAATGCCTTTTAACTATGTAGATGAAAAAAATCCATACAATATACCATCATATTATTTCTAATTTTTAATCACCTGATGTCATTCTGAATCAACTAAATTAACATTTTGTAAGTTCTCATCGCTAGACTCTATTGGTACACCAACCTCCTCACTGCTAGATATCTCTTCATCATCTATTTCCTCATAAGTGACATTAATATCTACAAGTAATTGTGATATAGATTGTATTTCTAAATCAACTAAGTGTATCTCGACTTCTCTATTTTGATATGCATCATAGTTTTAGGCAGTTATGGTGTTTGACAGTTCTATGGTTTACCAAGGTTTTATTTGACACACTACTAACCATTCACTAGGTCTTCTTCTCTTCATTGAGTACTCAATATAGAATACTTGACTAGCTTGTTCCATGAAGATAAAAGACTCAAACTTGTTAAATCTTGTATTTATATTAACTTCAACTAAATTGTAGAAATAATGTATTCTGGTACATATTCTTGGAGTTAGATCATACCATGAATATCCGAAAATATACACCTTTTTAAAGGTAAAGCGGGTTACTCAACCTCCATAATGTTCTCAAGTCTATCATAATAATCAAATTGAGTATCATTGTTGTTTGTGGATCCTTTTACACAAATACCAGAATTATACGTAAGCCTTTGTGAATCATATTGAGGCACGTGAAATCTGAATCCATCAACATAATAACCTGAGTAGATTGTTATGTTATAGAGAGTTTCTGATGTAAGATTTTTTTAGCCTTTTATCTTGCATATTTGATATTCTACAGTTGTTCGCCTATAATAGTAGTTATGATATAAATCAAATGTATATATAATACAGTTGCATTGTAATAAATAATTGAATCACAAACTTACATAAATATGTAACCAAAATACAAATTCATCCTTTAACTTATGATCTACCTCACTTGCACTTATTGATGGATTTTGTAGGTGTAGTTGTTATTTATACAAGTTGTCAAAGAAGGTAATTTGAAGACATATTAGATAACATGTCGAATATATGGAAAGCTTTATATGTATATATACTTGAACTATTACCTTATGTATGGTTTGACCTTTTCATAGTTAAGGAGTATATATATCCTCATAGTATAATATTCTTATTTATTTAATCATCTAGAAATAGTTGCACCCATTGTCTTACCAGAAACCATAAAAATAGAAAGCATCTCTGGATCAATTGGTTGACTATCATTAGAATTTCAAGGACACTTATGATTTTTGATTTTCACATTATTAGCAAAATAATAAGAACAGAAGAAAGTTACTTCTTCAACCAAATATGCATTACATATTGATTCCTTAACTCTTATTTTGTTACAAATATTATTCTTTAATTTTCTCAAAAAAATTTCAAATGTGTACATCTATCTGTATTTCACAGGACCACCTAGTTGTGTCTTATAAGATAAATGAACAGGTAGATATTCCATTAAATCAAAAAACTATATGGAAATATATGCTCAATCTTACATAGTATCAATGGAATGTCTGTCTAAAGTCAAAGCATATCGGATGTCATAATAACCCTTGAAGTCAAATCTATAAAAAATAGACTCAATTATGTAAGTGCTTGGCAAACATTATTAGGAAGTAGGTCATGGAAAGCTATTGAGATTAGTCTTTGCATGAACACATGACAATCATGACTCTTTATTCTAAACATTTTAAATTTATTCATATCCACACAATGGGACATATTCTTGGCATATCTATCAGGAAATTTGATTACTTTCAACCAAGTATATAATGTTTTCTTACCTTCTTTGTCCAATGTATAACAAGCCTCTGGATATTTATCATTTATTTCATTTTTATGCAACTCAGGTCTGCTTACTAATTCTTTTAATTCCTCACGTGATTTTGTGGTATCTCTAGTTTTTCCATAAACATTCATCATAATATCGAAGATGTTATTAAAGAATTTTTTCTCAACATGTATCACATCTAAATTATGTTGAATGAGTAAATACTTCCAATATGACAACTCCCAAAATATATTTCTTTTCCTCCAACTACATTTGTTCACTCTAACAATGTACTTATTTATGTTATCAGAACCATTTTAATATACTAGCAGAAATCCATAGTTGTCAATTTCATCAAGAACTCCTTCACCTGACTTCCATATTGGGAAAGTTTCTTGATCATTTCATTCCTTTTTAAATTTCGCTTATTTCACCTAAATAGGTGATCAATTAGTAAAATTTATGATAATTATCAAACCAAGATATCTTTTCATTGTAAGGTAATGAAAATACATCAGACTCCCTAATGTAATATTGGAAATGCTAACTTGATAATCGTGCTCCATCCTGACAATATTGAGTATGTTAGAAAATCACTAATCATCCATAACAAAGTAGCATGCATTGTAAAATTTGATTTACTTTTAATGTCATAAGTCTCCAACCCTACATTCCATAGATTATTCCTTTTGAAATTTCGCTTATTTCACCTAAATGGGTGATTAATTAGTAAAATTTATGATAATTATCAAACCAAGATATCTTTTCATTGTAAGGTAATGAAAATACATCAGACTCCCTAATGTAATATTGGAAATGCTAACTTGATAATCGTGCTCTATCCTGACAATATTAAGTATGTTAGAAAATCACTAATCATCCATAACAAAGTAGCATGCATTGTAAAATTTGATTTACTTTCAATGTCATAAGTCTCCAACCCTACATTCCATAGATGATTTTACTCTGCAATCAAAAGTTATAAAAAAATCTCTATTTGCCATTTTAGATTTTGAGGATCTAGAATAAGCATAGTAAGAAACATGAATTCATCTTTTATGTTTATACATGGAGGTAAGTTATATGGTATTAATATAACTAACTAAGATGAATATTATTGCCCATAGCTTTTTAAATGACTGAAATCTCTCTACAAAAAGTCTAAGTCTCACATTATGTGATTCCATTGCAAAGGAGAAAAATGTTGTATGAAGATATTTCCATATAGGGGAGTCACAAGAATGACACTTTATATTTGCTTCGTGTACATGGTTTTGATGCCACCTAATATGGCTTGTTGTTGTGGTAGATGCATACAAGTGTTAGAGCTTATTAGTTAATAGGAAATAATACATGACTTTTAAGGGAATACTTTTCTTCTTCTTCCAAGGCATGTGACTACTCTATTCATAATGAGGGTGATTACACATTCTGCATTCCATCAGTTCACTATCTTCATTCTAAAAAATCATACAGTTATTGATACAACAATAAATCTTCTTTACTAGCAAACCTAAATATCTAATTAATTCTTTGTATTATAAAAGCTACTAGTCATACAGTTATTAGCGGGGAGCAACTTTTGTTAGGATGTATACTAAAAGCCTAGCTTTTTGTATAAATATTTATAAGAATCACATTGGTCAAATGTCTGTATTTATGTTAAATGTAGTTATTCATTTAATTTATATTGTAGATAACATGGTGTGTAGTGTCACACAAAAGATCATGTTATCAGTTCCTTATAGATTATAAATAGTAGCTCATGACCAAGATGGATAGGGACAAACCATTGGAACGGTCATAGTGTAATTTGTAATTAGTTTATCTTGATTATAAAATTACACTAGTACACTATGAGTGTATTGAGCAGGACCATTTGAGGTTGTTCTTTTATACTGACTGCATAAAAGAACAAGACCTCTGTTATTATGGAAGTGTGTGCTCTTAATCTTGATATAATAACAAACACATATACTTAGTATTTATTTCTTTAATTTATCAATGGGTGAGATTTATTCAGTTGGATCAATAGGCCCGATAAGTTGGAAAATAATATTATTTATATGGTATGCTGTTGATTATAAAAGGAAACAATGTCCTAGTAATATAGGTTGATGATGTCCCATTGAGGAGCTCATAAGGATTGTCATATAAACCCTGCAGGTAGACCTAGTCCGACATGACAATGAAGTTGAGTGGTACTACTTTTGGAGCTAGATATTAATTAAGAGAGTTGTCAGTAACTCATTTAATTAATGGACATTCGATATCTTAAACATAGGGAGATTAATGCACTCATGATAAGGAGTGATTATAGCCCAATTTTGTCGTGAATTGGACATCAAACAATGAAGTACCAAACCCCTCCTACGCTAATGTAGCATAGGAATGACTCGGGTTGTCCGCCAATGAAAGCAACGATAGGATGGTAATCTAGGATCGTATGTTATTTCTATTTTTGGGATTTTTGATATAAAATTGGGGGTTTTGGGTTTTGATTCTAAATCCTATAAATGAAAAGCAAAACAAGAAAGAAACTAATCTAATGCTGGAATGAAATCTAACTAGGTACAAATAATTAATCAATAACGCATTGTCAATCTACGCTATGGGTTAATTATCAACACGATTAATCTAGAGAATGAAATAATGAAGCATTAAATAAAACTTAATCTAGTGAATGAAAGACAATGAAAGTAATAAAACTAAGTCAACCTAACTACAATTGCAGAAAATAAAAACAACATAAAGTAAAGCATAACAAAACTAACATGTAACAAAACCTAATCTAATCTACCCTAATTACATTCAATCGAAACTAGAACTTAACGGAATTGAAATAACAAGACAAAGCAAGAATCAACCAAACTAAAATGCATCAAAATAAACCTAACTAATGGTTGAAGCAATTGATCGAACACGTTGCGTGCATATCTCTAATTAAGCAAAGTATGTGCAATCCAAACATGGAAATAAAGTTCAATACAAGCATTCAACCACAAAACATCAACAAAAGCAAACATAAGCAATGAACAGGAAATAAACTAAAAATTCCAACCACAATCCACACATCTGTTTCTGATTACCCACGACTACCCTTCGTCGTCACACGAAAGACCCGGCTCGGAACCCCCAAAACCGGTGGACAGTAGCTCACTTCTGGTTGCTGCTAGCTGCGACAACAAAGATGATGCGAACGAATCTTCAAACAGAGAACCCCTTCGTTAGAAGTTGGCCAGACTATGATGGACTACCACCACCCCTCCTCTGCTCTACCGCATGAACCCCAAGTGGAGGAACTTTGGAAGGTTGCCGGAAGATGAAAGATCTTGTCGGAGAACCCCTCCGGCAAGGTGGATGATTGGAATCACTGCCAAGGCTCACTGTTGCCACCCCTTGTGCTCGCTGTCGTGGCTGTTAGAATCTGAGAAGGAGAAGAAATGTGGACAGTGGCTGATTGACAGGTGGCAGTGAAGAGAAGAAACAGGACCACCGGTCGGAGAGAAGGAAGAAAGGTGCTGGTGTGGATTGCGAGCCCTAGCCGTGCCGAGAAGAAGTTGCGAGGAAGAGGTGTGTCGCTACTGTGTTGTGCGTGAGTGGAAGAAGAGGTAAGGTTTCTTAATGAGTTTCGGGTTTGGGTCTATTAGAACTTAGATCCGGATCCAATAACCAATAGGATTGAAATTAGGTTGATGACTTGGGCTTTTAAAATTGGGCTTTTGGATTGGGTTTGAAGAGTAGGCTTTTGGATCAAATTTGAATTGGAGCTCCACTTCTTAGATGAACTCTTGGATGCCTTGATCTCGATCAACGGTTTAGATCATCTTAAATCAGGATGAAAGGATGGATCACTTAGATATGAATGAAAGAGTAGGATCTCACCGGATCTTGATCAACGGTCTACACTGATTCAGCTTGATCTCCTCCGTTTTACCTCCAAATCAAGCCAAATTTGATCCGACTCGACCCTAATCCATGGATCTTTGAATTTCCTACAAAACCACATGAAAACATGAAATTAAATTCCACAATTTGTAAGAAATTTAAAATTAAGTTCAAAATTAATTCTATTCACAAAATGTAGTATAAACATAAAATTAAGCATGTGAGAAGGTAAAAATGTTAAGTATAAGAGCCAAAATAATGCACAAAAATACTAATTATCAACTCTCCCACACTTATTCTTGCTTATCTCGAGCATGTAAATAAAATAAGGAAATAACTAAAGATGCATTCCCTAGCAATTCTCAATCATACATAGAAAATGGTGAATGGAAAGTTACCTAGGATTGTCCAATTCAAATGACCAAAGTATTCATCGATTCAATTCATACACTAATTAACAAACATTATAATTTCAATCCATAATAGATAAACTAAAAATGATAATAAAATAACCTCACAAAGTAAATAATGGTGGCTCTCCTCTTAAATACATATAATAGCGGAGCTCACTCAAGTTACTCATGATTAATGCACTACCATATGCTTGCTTTTCTTCTAATCTTCACCACCATATACATAAGTAGTGCACAATAAAATAATCAAGGCATTATTTGAAATATAAGGGACATGAATCAAAACAAACAATAGTGTAAGAAAAGAAATAAGGAAGATAAAGCAAGGTAAGAGTGGAAGACATGGATATATTGGAATGTTACATAGATGAGTACAAAAGAATAATATTTCCCAAAAAAAAAAAAAATGCATCCAAACACCCAAGCTAACTTTTCACAACTCAATAAATATGTGAATAACCTTTACTCTAGCATTTCAATAAAAATCCACTCATGATATACAATAATATCTCAATGTCGCTACAATAAAGATTGTCACTCACAAAAATTCTACCACCAATGAATACAAAACATCACAAGTCAAAATTTTTCATAAATCCAATAAACATGCAGACAACCTTTAGTATAGCTTTTCAATGAAAATACAGTAATGATATGCAACAAAATCTCAATGTCGCTATAATAAAGATTATCACTAACAAAAAATTCTACCACATATGAATACAAAAATAACACATCATTTTTTTTTCATTTCTGATTTTTTTTTATTTTCTTTTTTTCACTTTTTATTCATTTTTTTCACTTCTGTTTTTTTTTTCATTTACGTTTTTTTTTCTTTTTTTTTTTCAATATATTGTGCATCACTATACAACCTTATCAATAGCTCAAATAAAAAAAATACAAAGCATGGTTTACCTATGGTGATCAAGCATGATTCACCTATGTTTTCCTTAAATTCTCCTAAGCTATTCCACTCCCCTACACTTAAACTTTTGTCCGTCCTGGGCAAAATACTCATCATGTAACATCCAAAAATATCCACATCCCAAGAGAGTAAGAGAGTGAAATAAATGGAAGAGAAAAAAGAATGATATGATGGATGATATGGAATTTATTCAAGAAACATGTGATAACAAAAGGAACGAATAAAAGAAAGTGAGATAGCCTTCATAAAAATCATGCAACCCTATGATAATGTGGTCTCGAAAGAATTAAGCAAGTTCTAGAGTAACATTAACCATAAGTGCATCACATATCAATAGGAATAAAAGGCTCAAAAATATCCTCACTAGGTATATCAAAAATTATCATCTCAATCTATCAATATAGAATCCATCATCAAATTGTAATCACATGTAATCCAAGGATCCAATAATGATAATAAATCATCAAATTAGACAATCAAATTTAACTGACTTTCATAATTTCTAAGATGATAAAAAGAATGCATTGGAAATCTATTATGAATACTGACAAGACAACTAAAAATGAGCAACCAAGCACAAGCAAATAAAGCAAACAAAGTAAAGAAATATATACAAGCAGAAAGGAAAAGAAAAAGTAAGATGGAACAGACTCCCTTGAAATTCTAGTGGTCGGAGTCGATTCAGTTCCAGAAGCCAATCTGGAAGTGGAATGAATGTAAGTGAAGTGAAGACCGCTCCCTCCACCTTCGCCTCATTAAAATTTTTCTCCGGTGGCCAAAGATGGTTCAGATGGACTGTCCACTCCAGGAGCTTCATTATTCCATAAAAGATTAGGGCTTTCTTCAAATGATAGAATGCATCCTTGCGTGAATGACTGCAAATGAAATATCTGTAGAAATCCTGTGCACTAAAAAGAAAAGGATGCATTTCCTGCACGTATGTTGTGTGAGATGGGCTAGAAACAATATCAAAAGTAACAGAGCATGAATCAAAAGATGTGTCATATTCAATACAATCAAATGAATTACCTCCATGGGATTTTCTAAAGATTCAGAAAAAACATTGACCTTACCATCCTGTTGGGTACCTGGAGGGTCTAAAACAGTAAACATGGCATCATCTTGGTCAGGTAAAAGATCTGGCTGTGGGTCAGGTACAATCAACGAAAGTGATTCTTGAGTCTACCTTACACTTCCATCGTCTCTAATAACAAAAGTAGGCTCCGCTTGCTCAACTGGTGGTAGAATAATCCAAGGAAGCGATTCTTGGGTCTCCCCTACACTTCCATCATCAAAAATAACATTTATAATATCAAGACTATCTGGAACAGTAATATCATCAACAAAAATATTATCAGGATCAACAACAACATCACGATATAAAAAACTAGAAGAGTCAAGTAGAGTAGCTGAAACAAGGTCAGGAATATCACAAACTTTACAATTCATCTCCTTAGGAATTAATGCAGTAGGTTGATATGATAGCAGTAGTAATTGTGTCGATGAATGTGTTCTTGGCTTGAATTGATTTTCTTGATGTTGACAAAATTATTGTGACTGCTCCCTAAAATCATGCTCAGGCTGATGGTGATGAAAGTAAGGCTGATAATGCTCGGACCACTCAGAATTCCCTTGTTGTGTGTTCCCATACCCGAATCCTTCAATTAAATTATACCTGTCCTATTGATGAGTCTGATAATACTGAGGATCAGGCTGTTGATATTGGATCCTGGTCGGAAATACACTGACAAAGGAATGCACATCTTTAGCAATCACTGGTCTAGTCTCATACTGCTGATAATTTATAGCCATAATCTCGATAAGTTCTCTGGCCTGGGTAGATGTCTTGTTAACTAGAGCCCCTCCACTAGCTGCATCAGCCATACTCCTGTCCATGGGAAGCAATCCCTCATAGAAGTATATAATCAGTAGTTGATCACTTATCTGGTGCTAAGGGCAATTGGCAACAAGTCCTTTAAATCTATCCCAATATTCTTGAAACGATTCTCCTGTAAATTGTTGGATTCCACAAATACTCCTCCAAATAGCTACAATCCTAGAAGCAGGAAAGAACCTCACCAGAAATAATTTCTTCATTTAGATCCAACTAGAAATTGAATTGGGTGGGAGACAATATAACCAATCTTTTGCTGAATTTGCTACTGAAAATGGAAATGCTCTAAGTCTAACATCTTCTTCTGATTTGCCAAGTGGGTTCCATGAAGAACAAACCATCTCCAAATCATGCAGATGTCTATTGGGATCCTCACCAGATAATCCATGAAACTTCGGTAATAGATGTACAATAGTCCATAACTCGAAGTCTGCCTCTAAATCAGAGTACCTAATGCAGAATGAATCAACTGACAAATATGATGTCCAAAACTCTCTGAGAGTCTTTTCAGTGTCCTTCTCCATGTTACTAATCAAATCTGAGATCCTGAACACATTAAAACTCTAAACTACTGATAACACATATTTCCTGGTCTTTCCTGAAACACTCATGCAAATATCATCAAATGACACAGGAAATAGACAAGATAACACACATGCATACAAGAGATGAAATAATTAAGCCCCTAACAATATTTTTGAATTTTTGCAACCACAAAAAATAGAAATAAGAAAAGAGAGAAAATAGAAAAACAATCCTAAGGTTACTAAACACTGTTACTTTTCCCCGGCAACGACACCAATTTGATTTTAGCCCAATTTTGTCATGAATTGGGCATCAAACAATGAAGTATCAAACCCCTCCTATGCTAATATAGCATAGGAATGACTCGGGTCATCCGCCAATGAAAGCAACGATAGGATGGTATTTAGGATCGCATGTTATTTCTATTTTTAGGATTTTTGATATAGAATTGGGGGTTTTGGGTTTTGATTCTAAATCCTACGAATGAAAAGAAGAACAAGAAAGAAACTAATCTAATGCTGGAATGAAATCTAACTAGGTGCGAATAATTAATCCACAACGTATTGTCACTCTACGCTATGGGTTAATTATCAACATGATTAATCTAGAGAATGAAATAACGAAGCATTAAATAAAACTTAATCTAGTGAATGAAAGACAATGCAAGTAATAAAACTAAGTCAAACCTAACTACAATTACAGAAAATAAAAACAACATAAAGTAAAACATAACAAAACTAACATGTAACAGAACCTAAAGCATGTAACAAAATCTAATCTAATATACCCTAATTACATTCAATCGAAACTAGAACTTAACGGAATTGAAATAACAAGACAAAGCAAGAATTAACCAAACTAAAATGCATCAAAATAAACCTAACTAATGGTTGAAGCAATTGATCGAACACGTTGTGTGCATATCTCTAATTAAGCTAAGTATGTGCAATCCAAACATGGAAATAAAGTTCAATACAAGCTTTCAACCATAAAACATCAACAAAAGCAAACATAAGCAATGAACAGGAAATAAACTAAAAATTCCAACCACAATCCACACATCTGTTTCTGATTACCCACGACTACCCTTCATCGTCACACGAAAGACCCGGCTCTGAACCCCCAAAACCGGTGGACAGTAGCTCACTGCTGGTTGCTGCTAGCTGCGACAACGAAGATGATGCAAACAAATCTTCCAACGGAGAACCCCTTCATTAGAAGTTGGCCAGACTGTGATGGACTACCGCCGCCCCTCCTTTGCTCTACCGCATGAACCCAAGTGGAGGAACTTTGGAAGGTTGCCGGAAGATGAAAGATCTTACCGGAGAACCCCTCCGGTAAGGTGGATGATTGGAATCGCTGCCGAGGCTCGCTGCTGCTGCCCCTTGTGCTCGCTGCCGTCGTTGCTAGAATCTGAGAAGGAGAAGAAATGTGGAGTGTGGCTGATCGACCGGCGGCAGTGAAGAGAAGAAACAGGGCCATCGGCCGGAGAGAAGGAAGAAAGGTGCTGGTGTGGATCGCGAGCCCTAGCCGCGCCGAGAAGAAGTCGCGAGGAAGAGGTGTGTCACTACTGTGCTGTGCACGAGTGGAAGAAGAGGTATGGTTTCTTAATAAGTTTCAGGTTTGGGTCGATTAGAACTTAGATCCGGATCCAATAACCAATAGGATTGAAATTGGGTTGATGACTTGGGCTTTTAAAAGTGGGCTTTTGGATTAGGTTTGAAGAGTAGGCTTTTGGATCAAATTTGAATTGGAGCTCCACTTCTTAGATGAACCCTTGGATGCCTTGATCTTAATCAATGGTTTAGATCATTTTAAATTAGGATGAAGGCCTGGATCACTTAGATCTGAATGAAGGAGCAGGATCTCATTGGATCTTGATCAACAGTCCAGACTGATTCAGCTTGATCTCCTATGTTTTGCCTCCAAATCAAGCTAAATTTGATCCAACTAGACCCTAATCTATGGCTCTTTGAATTTCCTACAAAACCACATAAAAACATGAAATTAAATTCCATAATTTGTAGAAAATTTACAATTAAGTCCAAAATTAATTGTACTCACAAAATGTAGTATAAACATAAAATTAAGCATGTGAGAAGGTAAAAATGCTAAGTATAAGAGCCAAAATAATGCACAAAAATACTAATTATCAAGGAGCCTATAATGTAATTTAGGATTGGTACGGTAGTTTAATAATAACTCTTTAGTGGTATGAGTTATTATTGATGAACTTGAGTTGGATGTTCAGGGTGAACACAGGAAGCTCAAGCTCATCGGGAGACCAAAACCAATTTCTCCTCTCGGTCCCTGTTGTAGCCTCTATAAAGCCTTATATCCACAAAGTCCACTTCTTACCCTAGTAATGGGCCGGCCACATCCTTGCTTGGTGCAAGGGGGCCGGCCAAGCATGGGCTTAGAAGGCAAAAAGTGGTCGACCAAGCTTGGTGCCTAAGCTAGGGGTCGACCACTAGAAAAGGAAAAGGAAGTTTTGTTTTAAAAAAAAAATTTGTTAGAGTCTTTCTTTATTTGTAATTATCTACAATGGTTAAAAGAGAGATTTTATTTTGTTAAAATCTTTCTTTTTTGTAGTTATCTACAATGGTTAAAAGAAAGATTTTAATTTTCTTTTATAGTCATCCTCATGGTTTTAAAAGAGAGTTTTAAAATTTTAAAATCTTTCCTTTTATAGCTATCTACAAAAGATTAAATAGAGATTTTAATTTTGTTAAAATCTTTCCTTATTTGTAGTTATGTATAATATTTAAAAGAGAGATTTTAATTTTTGATAAAACTTTCCTTTTTTTTTAACCATGATTTAAAAAGAGAAGTTTTAATTAAGCTTTTCTTTTTGTAGTTGTCAACATGTTTTAAAAGAGAGAGATTAATTTTAAAACTTTCCTTTTGTTGCCATGTACAATAGGAAATTTAGAAAAGAGATATTTTAATTATTGTTAAAATTTCTATTTTAATGGGAGACCACAAATAAGGAAGTTTTAATTATGTTTAAAACTTTCCTTTTTTCCCAAGACCAAGGATTATAAAAGAGAGGTAGAGGGTGCCTTATGACACAACCTAAGCCCTCTCTCTTCTATTCTCCTTGTGTGGTCGGTTTTTCCCCTCTCCCTTTCTTCTTCCTTAGGCCGGTGGCACAAACTTGTTTCTCTCTTTTTCTTCTTTCTAAGGTCAGCACCTATCTCTTCTTGGTGGCCGAAACTTGAAAGAAAAGAAGAAGATCTTGGTGGCCGGTTACTTGGAGAGGAAGAAGAAGAGAAGGAAATTTCCTATTTTGTCATCCCTTGGTGGCTTGAAAGTTTTGGAGGAGAAGAAAGCTTGGGTGGATTTCATCTTGGTAGATCGTCGCCCACACGACGTCCAAGAGAAGGAGAGGAATACAACAGAAGATCAAGAGGTCTATAAGCTACAAAGAAAGGTATAACTAGTTATTTGTTTCCGCATCATAACTAGTTCATGTTCTTTATATAGATCTCGAAAAACCAAAAAAAAGAGGCTATCGATTTTACGCTATTATTATTTTTTTTTTTTATCGATTTTGTGTTTCAATTTCATGTTTCGATATTGTGCTTCTATTGAGGTCTCTATAGTTAAACATAGTTTACTGTAAGAAGTTAAATATCCGATTTCTTTGAAAGACTTTATCTAGAAAGTGGTGGATGATCCCATACCCAAGAAGGTCTAATGCCTCGCCATGTTTAACCTGGAAGCCGATCTTTGAAATAGATATTTAATCAACTTCTGTAATATGGTTTAACTTAGGAAGATCACATCGGTTAAACATGGAGTAAAAATGTTAAGTATCATTTCCAATCCAAGTTTAACTTCTGAAGGACAATTTGGATTAATAATGTTAAGCATCGTTTGCAATTCAAATTTAACTTCAGTAGAGCACATGGGTAGCTAGGATAGTTCTATACTTGTACAAATTTTTGTACAAGGGAACTAGAATGGTATTCTGAGTAGAAACCAACAATTGGTATCAGAGCAAGGTTTTAGCCTCTGTGTGTTTGGTTTTCAGCTAATTATGCACAAGTCATACATAATTTAGGCAGGATAATAGTAGGATGTGCAAATAGACTAACTCTGTGGTTACAGACATCCTAGATCCAACTATTATGACCCTATTGTGTTTTGTGTGTGATTGGACTCTCGGATATGTCGAAGGTATTTTATGTGTGTGCATGATTATATTTATTAAATACAGTAGGAGTTGTATTAGTTTTAGGATTTTATATTTTTTCGATCTAGATTACATGTACATTCCTTCATGGAATATATGATCGATAAATGTAAAATTTATTTTTATCGCGGATCGTATCCTTGCAAGGCGTGATACTAGTTAAGCACCAGAGGCGCAGTGGAAAAGGAAGTATGATGGATGCGACGATGTAAATCCTTTGGCGGCAGCTAGGATTGGTGGCATATGGAGGACAACATTGGATGAGGCCATAATAGTTGAAAAATTAGTTTTCATATTTATTTCTTTTTATGCTGTGATGTGTGTGCTGTGTTTGTGTGCTTGTGTGCATGTTAAAATTCCTCGTTTCTAAATAACTAAGTGGTAGAGGAATTAATTAAATTCCACGCTTTCCATTACTGGTTTATAAGTGATGCATTCAAACTTGCGCGTTGGCTCTGAGTGTCTTCCTCCACATTGGATGAGTTTGTTTGCAGATCACTAGATCAAACTTCCTTAATGGATGATTATAGGAAATTATTTAGGAGTGTGTGATCTTCTCCATCTGAAGGGGGGCAATCCTATTTAATGGACTTAGTATCAAGTAATGGTATACACTTAGGCACATTTAATAGTATCCTCTCCATTGGAGTCACTGCTATTATTTGTGTGACCGAAGAAAAACCAACTATTAATTTATCATAAAGATAGGTTGACAAGATAATAAAATTAATGGGTAAAATCCCCTCTTACAAATGTTAGAATATGTATACGTCTACACTATCGTGACATACAAAATTCATGGTTTTTGAGGTAATTTTATTTGTTATAAAGTTAGGCTAACAAGATAATTAATGGGTAAAACCCTCCTCTTACAAATGTTCAAATTTGTATGCGTCCACACTATCGTGGCATACAAAATTCATAGTGTTTGAGGTGTTGGTGAATTTAAATGATATTGTTTGAGGAATCAATATTATTTTAAATTCTAAGATTTTGACCAAATATTTGGTCGAAGACAGACCAACTATTAATTTTATTTGTCATAAAGTTAGGATGACAAGATAATAAAATTAATGGGAAAATTTCCTCTTATAAATGTTTGAATTTGTATACATCCATACTAACGTGGCATACAAAAGTCACGGTGTTTTGGGGTGTTGGTAAATGATATTGAGGAATCAATATTATTTTAAGGTCTTGACCAAATATTTTGTGATTCTTAGAATTTCAAATATTTTTTAATCCCCTAGCTATTATATTAGAGAATACACTTATAAAGTCCCAATTATATTGATTGGAAACAAAAAGTAGACTACCCTCACAAAATTGAGAACAATAAATGTGTATTCTATTCATTGTTGTTGAAACATGTTTAGTGGTATTATTTCCTGGTACCTGGTATGTAGATACGGGAGCCACTGATCATGTCTGCAATTCATTGCAGGGGTTCCAGGAAACCCGACAACTATATGAAGGGGAAATCATCGTCTACATGAGCACTGTTGTAAAAGTAGCAGCTGTTGCAATGGGAGATGTTTATCCTTCGATAGGAATAAAACATTGATTTTGAGAAATTGTCTTTACATACCAAGTTTTAGAAAGAACTTGATTTCAATTTCTAAACTATTTAAGGATGGATATTCTGTCTCTTTTGATGACAAAGTTGTTATCAAGAAAAATAGGAAAGTTATCTGTTCTGGTATGTTGGATGACAATTTATATACTCTAAATCCAATAAACTCCCATGATGCAATAACAGGAAATTAATAACTCATCTTCTAATTCTAATAAGATAAAGCAATATTTGGAAATGAACCAAACATATCTTTGGCATCTAAGGCTAGGCCATATTAACTTGAGTAGGATTCAAAGGTTAATACACTACAACAAAATCGCTCATAGACATCAGTGGAACAACAACGGTTTTAGGCTAAAACCGATGTCTTTGAGTATTTTACACCGGTTTTTCTAAAAACCGGTGTCTATGAGCGCAGATTTTAGCTCATAGACATCGGTTTTTTAGGCGATGTCTATGAGCGCCCTTTTTTGGTTAATAGACACCGATTTTAACATCGGTTTTTAAAATCCGATGTTAATCAACCCAAATAATATTTTAATTTTTCCCCACAAGCCAAAATCTGCACACTGTGAATTCCCTCCAAACCTAAATCTTTATCCCGCCCTTCCTCCGCGCGACATCTCTCTCGCGATAACCTAAACCTCCGACCATCCGACCATCCGACCATCCGACCATCTCTCTCAGCCTAAACCTAAACCTCCGACCATCTCTCTCAACCTCATCTCCCTCTTCCCCCCTTCCTAGATCCTCTCCCGATCAGGATCAAGACACGACGAACTTGCTTCTCCGTCCAACCACACCGCATCTCCTCCAACTCCTCCATTTGGTTGAGAAGAGGAGGCCTTGGTAGCGTACAACATTCCCACCCGCACGTCCAGAGCCACCGGCACCACCTCCTCCGCCACCTCCGCGAACAGCGGGCTGAACCGCAGCAGGTATGACTCCGAACCGCCATTGTCGAGTAATTGTCACAGAAACAGTCCTCTCTCTCTCTCCCTCTCTCCCTAATTATTCCTCTCTCTCTTTCCCTCTCTTTCACGAGTAATTGTCACAGAAACAATAGGCCAGCCAAAAACAAAAACGAAAGAAGAACAGGGAAGGAACGGGGAAAAAAAAGTAAAGAGATAAGGCAGAGTAGAAAAACAAAAAGCTATAAAAGTAGTCTGATGTTGCTAGAAATGGTCATTGTTGCAATCCTCAAGCCTTTTCTCTTCTCTTCTCCTCTTCTTCTTTGTTGTGTCATGGCTGCGTGATCCCGAGTCGCACCTCACCGCCGCGCTCCCCTACCTGTTTTTAAGAAGAGCGACCGGCTCTGTAGCTCCTTCTTGCAGCAAAGGCTCGTCCTTTGTGTGTGTGTGTGTTTTCCTACTTCAAGATCGGATTTTTAGGGTTCTTGCTGGTTCTGCGTTGGAGGTGTTCGCTGACGAACTGAGGACGGCCAGGTCTGGAACAATCTTTCTGTTTTTGGATATTTTTCTATTTATTTTTGGTTCTTGTATAAAAAGGGCAGAAGAATCATTTCCATTTCGGTTTCTTGCATGATTTTTCTGGTCTTGTTTCTGTTTCAGGAACAAGAGATTATTATGCTGAGGAAGAAATCGAGGCCAGTTGCTAGGAAACAAGGAAGCTTGATGTCTGAGAAGCAATCTTCCTCTTCTTTTTCTGTTAATGGCGGAAGCATCCAAAGCAAGCCCTCGCCTTTGTCCCTCTTCCCTTCTCCGAGGCTCTTCAGGAGCTTCTCCTGCAAGGGATTCTCAGACCACGAGTCCTCCATGAGCCCTACCTCCATTCTTGAGACCAAGCACCTCTGTTCCTTGGGCGCCCTCTCCGTCTCCGACAGGCCTAAGCCCAAGAAGCCGTCTTTCGAAAATGGCGGTTCGGAGCCGACGGGCCTCATGATCAATCATCTAGTTTTTCTAGCTTTGGAATACTGATCTTGATATGCTATCAATTATTTCAGATATCAGATGAAGGGGGTGGCATACCAAAAAGTGGTCTTCCAAAGATTTTCACATATCTCTATAGCACTGCTAAAAATCCACTCGAGGAAAACGATGAAGGAAGCTCAGATGGAGTAATTATGGCTGGTTATGGTTATGGGCTTCCAATTAGTCGTCTCTATGCTCGCTATTTTGGTGGTGATTTACAAATTATCTCTATGGAAGGATATGGTAAATCCAATTCTTTCTTTATGCAATACTTAATCTCAAGTTCAATTTGTCCTGCTTAAATTCCAATATGGCTCATTCATTGCCTATTATGTTGCCAATACTTATTCGTGATTTACAAACTCGTGCTTGCTATGATTTTTTGATACAAACCGGATGCTATGCTTTTGTTACAATGATTTTTTTTTATACAAACCGAATGCTATGCTTTTGTTACAAACCATATACTAGTTGGAGACTAAATGATTGCCTAAGAAGAAAGGAATTAGAGATTAGGAGATGCAGTGAGTAGAGTGGCTGGATAAGCTATCTTAAATGGTAACCTTAGGATTAAAGGATTGATACTCGAATTTAACCTAACCTATTAAGATAAATGGGTAATCAATACTAATCCTTATTTTGATTGTTTAAATGTTGGGCTCCTGTTTCATAGCAAAAGGTTCATTTTGTGACTCTAAACTAAGTTTTTTTTTATTGTTTAAGTGTATTTTCTGAATTTTGAGAACCAATTTTTTTTTGTACATCTACCATCAAGTATGACCCTACTTAACCAGATATACACTTTTAGACCCCCATCTTCATGCACATGGCTAACTGTAACCCGCGAGGTCTTCTGACTTTGTGTTTTTCAGTTCAGGGTCTACTAGTTTACTTATCTCTTCTGGGTTTTGAAGATACTTTGTGGCCTGTATAACATAGAAGAACAATGAGCCGTGGATATATAGCATGAATCTACTAATATGAATCACAAACTGTTGGATCAAGAAGGATATATCTTGAGACTAGCGAACCCAAAGGGCAAACAATGTTATGTCTTTTCCAACTAATGAATCTCCAAAGGGAAGATAATGTTGAAAGAAACTTGTGATTTGCAGCGAGGCTATGGTTTCCTCAGTTGGGATGTGATAAGGTAGCTAAATAGAGGTAATACAACCTTTAACTTACCCTGACTATTGTATGAACTGATTAGAGGGCTTGTTGAGAATTAAGCTTCTAAACTACATGGAACAAATGATTATCGGAAGTTTGTAGGAAATAAGAACAAATTTGGGTTTATGCCCTCAGTATCTGTTACAAGAAGCTGATGCTGTTTTTGAGTATCAAATATTTTCAAATATGCATCTTACCCAATTTATCAGACACCCTCTTTCCTTGCAATATGGAGGTCTTCCACTGATTATTTCCAGTAAAACTACTCCAAAAGCAAAGATGTTAGCTTGAATTTCCATTTCTTGTTGCTCTCGAGGAACATGGGCGGCCGATTTAACCCTAAGAAAGGCATGGCGTTTGAGGGTTCTATCTTCGACGCCGGGCCGATTTTTGAGTCCTATGGCGTAGCTCACGGATAGGCAGGTCGATTGCTCGATTTTTGAGTTGGCCATCATCATCATCTCCCTGTTACTGGAGAAGGGACTTCATCATGTCCGGGAGGTGAGTCAAAGCTTCACTTTCTCTGATATGTGTTTGGGTATTTTTCTTGACAGAAAAGTTGTCCGGGAGGTGATTCTTTGTTTTTTTGTCCCAAATTTGCATCCTTGGATCCTAGTTTGAGTGGTAAAAGTGCAGAACCAGTATATCGTGATGCAAAAGGTTTGAGTTCTCTGACACAGCATTGAATTTGAAATTTTTTCATGTACATTTGGAAGCCCAGATTCTACCGGTTTTGTAGTTTTATATTTGCATGTTTCTGACTGCTGAGTGACTGAATTATTTTCTGCAGGGAAAGCTATTTCAAAGGAAGAGCTACTGAAACCAAAGGAGGAAGAGAAACCAAAGGTATTTTTCACACACTTCATCTTTGATTTGGTGGTCATGTTTACCATACGTGTCAGTTAATTCCCAAGAGCTATATTTTTTTGTTTCACTTTTATTGTTAGCTATATGAGCACAACATGCTATGCTTTTGATTTATTATTACAGCTATTTATCAGAAAGGAGAATTATTGGTACACTTTTGATTGTTTAATTATAGGCTCTCTTAGTTGGAAGCAAGTGTAGTGCTGATTGTGTAGGAGTGATTTGTAACCCTTATTATTATTTATTAGTTTTTGCACAATTTTTTATGTTGGATCCATTGCTGTCTAGTTGATTTTTATTTGCTCTTTTTGTTTCTTTAAGTTCACTTCCATTTGCAATCTCTTCATATATTAGTGACTAATGGTTGGTTGCTGTTCCTGGATTTGTTATAGCGCTATTGGTTGTTTCTACTAAAGAAAGTTAACTTTTATCAGGAATATTCTTCTGTGATCTTCCTACACAATTGGGAGACTTTGTAAAACCAAAGTAACTAATTTATTAGGTTGAAATGATAGATAGATGAGTGATCTCAGTCTTGGCATGACTAACATTTTTTTTTTATGTTCAAAACCTTTCATTTTGTTTTGTATGGTTCTCTCTAAGAGCATGGACCTAGTTATCTTTTGACAGCTGAATATGATTCTTTTACTTCATTTGTAACTGCAAATTCAACTTTCTGATACCTTGTGAATCACTGAAGATCCTTATTGCAAGCATTGAAGTAAGCATTGATGTGGTTGAGATAAATGATGAATAGGTCTCTTTTTAAGCATTCAAATTAGTCATCCTGTTACCTGGTGCTCTTACTACTTTTTCAACTATGATTTTTGGTCTTGATTTACTAATATATTATTTATGTGTTTTTACAGTTTACAAATCTCAAGTACTCCAGAGTTGAAATTGATGAAGTGCGGTTCGAGTGGGCTAAATGCATGCTAGATTACATTTGAGACAGTTGTACCTTGATGTGTTAACAGAATGTTATACTTTGATTTTGATATCTATTAGCTAGCTTTTGATGTAAAAACAATGTTTGGGTATTTTATGGATATTGTTGTAAGAAGATTATTTATATAATTTGTGAATATTTGTGTATTTTATGGATATTATTGAATGAAGAATATTTGTACAATTTGTGAATATTTGTGTATTTTTTTTGTTATTGTCGGTTTTAAAATCAAATCTGTGCTGTTAAAAAATATACATATTACATCGGTTTTCCACCGATGTAAAACCGGTGTTATAAAGTAATATTACATCGGTCATTTACCGCTGCCAAAACTGGTGTTATTAACATACAATATTACATCGGTTTTACACCGTTGATGAAACGGTGTCGTTAAGTGATACTACACCGGTTAATAACCGATTCGAAGACCGGTGTCGTTAAGTGATACTACACCGGTTTTAACCCGATGTCTAAAATGACAGACTTTTAACATCGGCTTCATAGACATCGGTCGAAAATCAAATAGACACCGGTGGAAAACCGATGTCTATGAGCGATTTTGTTGTAGTGATAGCCGATGGACTTTTGGGTTCATTGGTGGTGGAAAACTTTCCAACCTGCGAGTCTTCCTTGGAAGGAAAAATGACCAAGAGACCGTTTAAGGCTAAGGGATATAGAGCCAAAGAAGTATTGGAATTGGTCCATTCTGATTTGTGTGGACCTATGACTATCTAGGCAAGAGGTGGTTTTGAATATTTCGTCTCTTTTATAGACGACTATTCGAGATACGGGTACATTTACTTGATGCGCCGCAAGTCTGAGTGCTTTGATAAGTTCAAAGAGTACACGACTGATGTGGAGAAACATCATGGTAAAAGTATCAAGACACTACGGTTAGATCGTGGTGGAGAGTAACTCTTAGGAGAGTTTAGGAGTTACTTATCAGAGGCAGGGATTCAATCCCAATTGTCTGCACCTAGTACACCCCAACATAATGGTGTGGCAGAATGAAGGTGTAAAATACCGAAAATTTACGAATAATGATAAGGGAATTTTTAACAATTTTTCGGAAATTTTTCGGAGCTCGTATAGACGAATTTACGGGGATAAAAATGGGGCCTCGGGAAAGCTTGTTTTGGCTACCCCATTTAAGCGAGGAAAAGTTTGCTTTTTCTTTTATTTTCTTTTATTTCTTTTCTTTTCTTTATTTTTTTTCTTTTTCTCCGGTTTCTCTTTGACGTTGTTTCCACCAATGTGCCGAGCCTTCTTGCACCGAGCTCGCCCGACGCCGACCCTAACCTCACGAGGCGGTTTTCTTCTCCCCCTCCCGTGTACAAACCCTCGGCCAAGCCTCGTCTCTGCCGACTCTTTCTTTTCCCCTTCTTCCCTACTCCTCTGCCCGTCACCCTTGCTGTGGAGACTGCCATAGCCGACGCTCCCCTTTCCCCAAGTGCCGGCGACGATCTGCCATCGCTGACCTACATCGCCAGCGATGCCGAGCACCCCTACACCGCGCTGCTGCCGCACGGAGGTGCCGCCGGCATCCCCTGTGCCCTAGCACCAGCAGACGACCGCTCTCTCTCTACTGCGATTTGGCAGCACCACTGACACCCGATTTCATCTTCCTCCTCAGCCCTAGCGTCGGCTGCTACCTCTTTTGCCCTAGCCGATGCCACCACTGATCGTTGGAGGGGGGAAAGGTTATCCGGACTTCAAGGTTTCTACTGAGCCCTAGCTTGGTCTTCACTGTCGTGCCCTAGGTTTCCCCCTTTCAGGTGAGTGAGGTGAGCAGCTTACCTTTGTTGTTTCTTTGTATTTGATCACTGGTTGGATGCAGAAGCAACTCATGGATATGGTTGATTGATTTCTAGGTTTGGTATCAACGGGATTAAGCTGTTGTTGGAGCTGAGGAATCTGATCATTATTCATACACTTAGGTGAGCATGTTTAGTGACTTTTGTTGGGTTCCTATGGAGGATGTTCCATGCTGTACAAATTTTGTATAGGGTATTAGGTTATATCTAGGTTGATCTAATTGGAAATCTTCATCGGAATTAGGATTTGAATTGGTTATTAGGATGATACATTGATGGCGGATCCTTAATTTTATTTCGTATCCTGTTCTTGTAGGACTCATGCAGAATGTGATTTAGTTATGTATAACATATGTAATGGATAAATTACATATGTGATGTAAGATAGTGATTGGGGGATCTGATTTGGTTAACTAATTTATACATGATTAGCTAAATCTGTATATTGTGACATAGGACTTTGACGTGAGACGGGTATCTCGACGTCGTGTTTAAACCAGATTAGACTTGTCGATTGGAGGCTGGTACTTTGACTTTATGTCTTTTAATATGCATAATAATGTTTTTAACATATAGCAGTGATTATGTTTTTCATTTGCTTCGGTTGATCACTACCTGACCTGTTACATGCTTTCTTGTTTATTTATTTTGCACATCATGCTAGTGTTTACCTGATTATGCCTATTTATAAAGGTAGTGACACAACCATGTTATTTATCATGTTCAGGACCTAGGGTTTTTTTGATATCTTATCTGGTCTGTGTACTTTGAATTGATTCACTTCCCGATGGTACATATTTTACATGTATATGGATTATTGCTATGCTGCTCAGTATTTTGTCATGCTTAGTATCATGCACCATACGCATGATTGCATGCTGTACGATAGTCTGCTCCATTATTATTGAGCACATCGCTAGTTACATATATCCGTACACACCACCACTCATGGGTTAGTGGTAGATCAGACAGGTGTGTGACAGTTCTGCTGTTTGGCTCCTTTGGTCGGGTGACTCAGCGTAGTAGCTGATAACCATGATTTTGGCTATATTATCTTGATTCATAATGCATGCTTTTGATGGTTTATTTATAGTTTAATCTCACATATACATTATATTTCATAATTGCATGTGATCTTGGACTTAATTGCAATTTAGCCAATTATCATGGTATTCGATGCTAATCCTTGATTATTATTTTGTAGGCATCAAAAGGGTCATGGACCCGATCAGATCCGACCACATTTGGGCTTAAATTTAGGGCAAAATGAGGCGATCACATCTTGGAGCTATTTGGACCGTTCATCTTCAATCAAGCAAATCTGAGCTATCCGTGGAGGATCTGGTCCATCCGAAATACAAGGAAGCACATCATAGCCATAGATGAAGATCCAAGGGTTTTGATCCAAATCTGAGATGTCTCCACCGTTGATCAAGCCCTGAAAGATATGGACCGTCCGATCAAAACTGAGGAGGTTTAAAAGCTTCGTGTGAGAAGCTACAGTTGAGCTCGGTTCGCGATTTTGCGCTACCGTGTTTTCTTCTCCGCGACCGCAGCTTCCATTCCCAAATTTCAGATCCAGTTCTTATTCTTCTTCAACGATGGCGATTCTGAGCTGCCGGCGTCCACTTCCGACGATCAGAGAGTGCTAGAGGGAGGTTTCTCGGCGCGTCTTGGTTTTGTTTCATCGCCGCGATCTTGTTTGAGGGAGGTTTCTCGGACAGCGATCTTCACATCCAACTGAGCTTAGAGGGAGGTTTCTTTGAGTTTTAGATTCGTTTCTGATTTCCATTCCGCAGCAGAACTAGAACAATCTGATCAATTGATCTGGTTTGCCAATTCACAGAATCAAGCTCTATTCTTCGGCTGGTGGAATTATCAGATGGATGTGAGCTTGAGGGGAGGTTTCCAACAGCTGTGAGTATCTTCTGGTGATAGTTGGGAGCTTAGTGATTGTTGTCGGGTGTTGAGGGGAGGTTTCTAAAGCATTTCTGTTGTTACGGCAGAATGGAGAAGATTGGTTTCGGTTCTGGGTTTGTGGAATGTTAGGGTTAAGAATTCTTTGTTCTTGTCTTAGATTGTTCAATCGCTTGGCTCAGATCTATTGATCTGATTTACTTTCCTTTGCAATTTGAATTTCTGTTTGAGATTTGTGTATCTGATTTCAATTTCTTGCTTTCAACCCCCAAATTTTAGATCTAATTTCTGATTAGTTTAGTAATACTGATACTAACTGTTTGTTGGGTTTTGTGATTTAGTTAGCAAATTAATCTTTGTGACTATGATCTTGACTAACCGTAGGATGCTTAATTTGATGTTTAGATTACTACCTTTGTTCAATGCTTTTGGGACTGAATTCTTGAGCTTGACTGATGAAATGGTTGTAAGTGAGAATTGTATGTAGTTTGGTTTATTAAATGGGGTCAAAGCTATGAGTTTGATTGTTACTGTAATGGTTAGTTGAAGAAATTGATTCCATGATGTTTGATAGATGAGAATGCTTAATAAACTTTGTTGAAGTGAGGAATCAATGTGAATTAATTCTAGAGTTTGAACACATTTATTAGTTACCCTTGGAAAGAAAAATACGACTTGGGACTCGTTACTACAACACTTGTTTATATTTTAATGAGTTTCAATTTTAATTAATTTGATGTGCCACGTGACATGCAAAATGGCCAACACCAAATTTTAGCGCCGTTGCCGGGGAACATAACTAGCAATGTGTGTTTATTTTGGATTTGATTGATTTATTTTGTTAGCATCTTGATTGATTGATTGCTTATTTCTCTTTTGTATTTTCATGTTGGGTTGTTCTTGAATTGTTAATTGCTTTTACTGTTCATGTTTTCATGAGATTGAAACTTTATGCTCTAGAATCTTCTAACATTGATCTGTAGTGTTGTTTTGAAAGAACAGGAGATTTCTTTAGCATGGATCCATATTTTCAGAATTTTGGAGGTGGAAGGGAGAGTTATCAGTGTTTTCAACTTGAGTATCAAATTTACCCAAATTTAGATCAACAAAATAGGTATGAGTCATTTTCTAATGGTTTTAATGCTAATTTGGTGGATAATTCATGTTTCAGGTATGAAAGTGCATAAGGACCATTTATTGAGCCATATCCTTCCTACCAGAGTTCATATGGGTTCCAAGAAGTTTCAACAAATTTTATGCCACAACCTTTTCAACAAAACAATCCTCAGATGGATGAGTCAACATGGAAACTCAGAGAGATGATGCAACAAATGATCGAACATCAAGAGCAACAATTTTCAAGGATACAGAACATACAGATTCAGTTAGATCAAATTACATCATCCATCAATCAACCGCAAGCACAAAACTCTAGTGAAGAGATGGAAAGTAGCGATTCTGTCAGGCCTGACCCTACTCCCATTACTTCACATGATTTTTCTAGTATTTTTTGTGATGATTATGTGATTATGCAAATTTCTGATCCTACTGATATTGTTGCTGAAGATGTTGTTAGTGATTCAGGTTCTGAACATTTCTTTGAAGATGATTTAAGTGTAGGGGAGTGCTTACTGGAAGCATTACCCCAAGAATCACCTGATGACGTTGAAGATGTAAGTGTAGGGACTTGTGCTATGGAGCCAAGCACCCAAGAATCACTACATGAGGATGTACAACCACCAAAACAACAGTTTGAGCAATATCATGATGAAAAAGGGGTAACAATCACCACTCCAGGTACCTATGAACATGACAAGGTTAGTGATTTGTGTGATTTTTCAGAAAATTCAATAGAGGTACCGTTTATTGATTTCATTAGTTGTAATTCATTTCCTAATATATCTTCAACTCACACTAATATTCTCATATTTTCTTTTCATTCCACATGCGTGTGGGAGACGTTTTCTTTTATTGATGTTGTAGGAGAACATAAGCTTCCGGAGTGGATGCTTACACTGAACCGCCTTAGACCTCCAGAGAGAATTTGTAATGGAAAAATTGTCAATAAAAAGAAATTGAGTGGAATCAAAGATACTCCATTTCCGACGTGGATTCTTTTGCTAAATCTTCTTCGACCGCCGGAATTAAAGGGGAGTTGTTTCCAATTTTGTTTTCTTATGCATTTTAATTCATGCTTTGTTAATAAATTATTTTTGTGCTACTTTCCTTAGTTTCTTATGTTACACTTGCATTTTGTTTCCATATTTTGCATTTTTGTTTAGTACATAGCATTTTATTTTGAATAAATTCTTCATCAAAATTTTCTAAGTAATATTTTTAAGATGGTAAGAGCTTCTTGAATTTGATCATCAATTTTAGGTCATTTGACATGATTGGATGCTTTCCTTGCATGACATCGGTTAAAATGGTAGTGAATTCCAATGTGAACAATTGAGCTTGATTGCATGAATATTTCCTAGAGAGGACCACTTAAAGCCTAAACTCTATTAATTTTTTTTTTTTTTTTTTTTTGTGTGACATGTACTCATAGCAATTGAACTCTAGAACTTGCTTAATTTCTTTTCAAAGTCACAATAACATATGTGTGCATGGAAATTAAGGATTGTTTTCATTCTCCATCCTACTTTCCAATTCCTTTCCTCACAATTTTCTTTAAGCAATCTCATCTAGTACTTAACTTTTGATCACCTTTGCTTGTAATTCTTTTATTGGGAATTTTGGATGAATTCTTGATGAGTTGGACAATCCAGGTGAACAAAGATTTAAGTGTGGGGGAGGATTGTATATGCTTGAAAGTTATGAGGCTTCCTACTTCAAAGTGTTTGGAAATTCTGAAGTTGTGAGTTCAAGTGATGGATGCATGGCTGGAGGTTTAAGGATGTTGAACAGTTTGGGGAAGAATTTTCATTTTTGATTTCAGTTTGATTGAAATCTGAAAAGGGTAACTGATACTTGGTACAAATAGTTTAAACTAATGCATTTACAGCAGTACTTCTCAAATTTGAATGCAAAGAATTTCTATGATACGAATGGAACAAGTGAAGTTGTCTGGAATTCTGAACCTTGTGGTGGTTTAATTCATCAAGGTTTGCTGAAATTGTTTTCTTAAGTTCTGATTTGCAGCGTAATTAATTAAATTCCTGTTTAATGGTGCTAATTTCAGATTACCAGAATTTGAATTGCTGAATTAGATATATAATGTTAAAGCTGTAGAATGTTAAAATGGGAAATCTGGAAAACTGAAATGTTTAAGGCTGCTATAGGTGATTAATGAAGCTAATGTTCATGAGTATAGAGCAAGAGAAGTTCACAGAAGGAAATGTTCAGATTGACACAGAAATAATAGATATAGAATTTTGCAGAATTGTTTCATGAAGAGGAGATTTAATATTAGTGGAGCTCTATTTGTCCAGCAAACTCTTAAACTAGAGTTGGGTAAACGTCAAAATTCATAAGTAGGGATTCATTAATTTTGAATTCTGAAATACAAAATGTGAAAGACACATCTGAAACCTTGAATCTAAATTTTGAATTCTGAAATGGAATTTCAATTTTGTTCCAAGATAATTTGTTGTTTCTGGACAGCAATAATAGAAATTTAGTTCTTAATATAATTTGTATGGCACAACTTAAATCTTTGGGAGATTAGTTGAATTCTAAGATGCAGAAATTCTTAATTAGATCAGAATCTAATTCTTTGATTATGACTAGTAGTGATTAGAAGGAAGTGCATTGCAGAAAAAAAGAAAAACAAACTGTGCTTACAGATTTAGCAGTAACAGATTTTGTTCCAAATGTGCATGCTCATTTCAACCGGTAGCAACATGAAGTTTAATCTCTACCATTTCAGTAAAAAATGAGGTTTTCTTTTAAAGGAAGCTTTGTCCTCTCATTAACAATTAGAGGTGATGAAGTGCAGGAATGCAATGGTGAAAATTTTCAATGCAGGTGATCAGGAGCAACGAATTGAAACTGTAACACAAATGAAAGGCTGTGGGAATTGAATTGAACATTGCTACTGCATGGAATCAGAAGCTGATCATATTGTATCAAAGTTGTATCACAATTCATGAGTAGAATTCAAATCAAAACTAGAAGCATCAAGAACTGTTACTGGATTTCAGGATTCTGAAACTTTATTCAAGAAGGGCTGAGGAATGAGTTCAAACCATGAATTTATGCAAATCTAGAATTCTGAAATTGCAGTTAACCTTTTGATTGTTGTTATGAAGCCAGAACAATAACAGAAAAAAACTGAATCTGATTTGTGAATTTGGAATTACTGGAAATGTAAATCAGTGTAGGGTTTAAAATGGGATTTTGATCTGTTGGTAATCTGTAATGGGGAGCATGATTCGAAATTGATTGGATGAGCATCATTTCACTTATGAGACATTGGAAGGAAGTATCATTTGATCTGAAAAGAAGGAAGGAAAGGTTTGAAATTAATAATACAAGCAGTATGAAATGGAGGCATGGAAACAGATTGGTGTAAATCTGTTTGGAATCAAATTGTAGAAGATTAATCACAACTAAATGTCGTTTTGGTTTAATAAGTAATGAGTTCCATCTACAGGTGAAGAAATGAGTTTTAGAAGTTATATTTGGGAGTTAGTTCAATAATGAAGAAAAAAAAAACAGCAGCTGGAGAACAGAATTCAGATTGGAGAATTGTATTAAGTATGTATCAATCTTCTGTCACTAGCTCCCAAAATAGTGAGGAAATATAGAGAGGCTCTTGCATTCACAGTGAGAAATGGAGTTTCAATGCTTATCATGTCTTTACAAACTGTGTTGAATAGCATGTTGAAGTTATCAAATTGAAGAATTGTATTTGGGTTATTGTGTGCCAATTTGATCTACAGATGTCTGCAGAAATTGTAACTCATTTACAAGGAAGATCATTTCTGGAATTGAAGTATTAATTTAGCTTATAGTGTGCAAAACTTCAAAGCTGCTAGATATCAAAATTCTGATACTAATTCTGGAAATGTCCTGCTATTTCTGAAGCTGAAAACTTTCTGAAGGTGAAAATTTTGAAGTAACTTTGTTGCTGCTATGAAGAATTCTAAGATGCAACAATTGTAAGAGAGATCTTGAGAATTAAGCTTTATAAAAGTTGCAGGAATTGGCAAGATGAGGAGTTTTTACAGGAATGAAGGATTCTGTAAAGTAAAGAAAGTTGTTGTTGCGAGGGTTGCTAAATTAAGTCAAACTTGTTTGGGTTGTTGAATTCTGTGAGCAAGGGTTGCTTTGCTGATTGAAATAGAAGGAGTGAATCCTAAGTGGCAATGAATTTTAAGAGAGATCTGGAATTGAAACAATTGAAGCTGATTTCTGTAGATTGTTGCTGAAATTCTGTGCAAGCTGCAGAATTAAAATCTGGAATGAAATTTCAGTTGCCAAATCAGTTGACACAGAAACAGAGGAAAAAAAAATCTGCAGAAAGTTTAAGAGGTTGTAGAAACAGAAAGGGGAAACTGTGCGTGCCAATCTATGATGAATATTTGATGGAAAGCTAGTCTTTGATAGATAATGATATCAGAGAGTGCAGGAATTCAGCAAATGCAGATTGTGCAGATTAGGGCAGCTTTGTGCCAAATTGAGAAATGAATTTGAACCATTTGGAGATGTTGAAACCTGTAAGCCTTTCAGTAATGCATTGTAAAGGTTCTGAAGAGGCAAGGTGAAGGAGTATTTGAAGTTTCGTGAGACTAAACGTGACAAGTTGATACAAAGTCACAAGAGGAGAAAGAAAAAACTGTCTTCTCTAAAGCTACTACACAAGATGGAGTTTAAATCTAGTTATCATTGCAAGATGGGGAATTCAGCTGCTGATTAAGTATTGACAAATGGTTACCTGTCTTCTCTAAAGTTTATAAGATTTTTAGATAAGAGAGTTGATACTAAACCAGGAAACAAATCTGAAAATTCAAACTGAACCAAATCTGCAACCTAGGTTTGGACTGTTAATGAAATAACAGGGCAGTATTCCGAATGGTGCTGTAATATTGACATCAACTGAGAGTGCTGTGTTATTAATTGCTGTTGGCGGTATATTCATAAGAGCTGTAAATGAATGTGTCAAATTAAGCATGATGCATGCAAATTTTTGTTACATGTCTCTGATCAGGAATTGAAATGGATCATGGATGGTTGTAAATTCGATGGAACTGATTTGCTGAAATTCTCCAAACTCATTGCAGTGTTGAAGTCTTGATTAATGAAGCTGAAGATTCAAGCGACAACTCATAGATATTCACACTAAATTTTGGACTATTGTTGTCGGAATAGAATGTATTTTTGTGCCAACTGTTGATGCTGATTAAATTGCTCTTGCTGATTCTAGCTGTGAAACCTTGATGCTATGTTTTTAAAAAATATCAGAAACAGAAACATGAATCAATTTACAGGAAATTACAGTACATCATAGATTCAAATGAAACAACCAGAATTGCAGATGTATTTTACAGTTTTGCTGTTTTCTGAAGTTGATGCTGAGTATTTGATTTCTGAGATTGTAGTTGTGCTTCAAACTGAAGTTGGTTTGAATTTTGTTAACAAGAGCAGGAAAGTTAATGAATCTGAAGTTCTGGGTTAATTGTCTGAATTTATGTGAACATGTTTGTCTTGTCTAGATTTCTGAAACTTGTGTAGATTTGATTCTTTGGGTTTAGATAAGATCATGTTTATTGATTGTAGCTGAATTCTAGATATCAGAATTCAATCTTGATGAATCTGATGGCGCTAGGACAGCATAGAAGCTGCAACAAAAATGAAAGAGAAACTGTGGCTTCGAGTGTTAATACATTGGGAATCAATGTGGTGTTTAATTGTCCGAGACGGACAAGAGTTTAAGTGTGGGGGAGGGGATTCTTGTTGATTAATTATTGTGAGATGGTTTTAGCTTTGAGGTGATAGAATTGAAGTGGAAATTCAGTAAACACAGTGAAGGAAAGGAAAAAAAAGGAAAAAAAAATGTGACACATCAAAAGAGTATCAAAGGTGAAGATAGAGTATCAAGATTATTTGTTTGCCATCAAATTGAAGGGGAGGTTAGCTTGGTATTTTGAATTGATAAAAACAAATGGTATTCATCTCTTTTTATATCAAAATGGTCAACTCATCAAGTATATTCCTCCAATACTCTTATCTTTCATTTTTTTCATTTAATACTTTTCTTTTGCCAAATTTCATTCACTTTCATTATTCTTTTTGCTTCCATTTCAATTTTTCATGATAAAATCCTTTTGATTCATGTATGCTATGTTTATAGTGATGGAGAATTAGAAAATAAGCAAGCTTATGGTAGTGAAATGTTGTGAGTGACATTGAGTGAGCTCCACTAATACATGTTTTGAGTGTGAGGGCTAGAGTAGGTGAATACCTTGTGAGAATGCAACTTTCTTAATTTTTCAATTGGATTGGAACTACCATACCTACTGATTATTGTTTGGATTGTATTCATGACTGTTTGTGATCTTTAAGATGACCTTAGTTAAATTCTTTTTACTATCTTCTAAGTATTGCTAGGAAATTTGTGTGGAGATGTTTTTAGATTTCTTTACTTGAACGGGACGTCCAAGACTAAGTGTGGGGGATTTGATAACCATGATCTTGGCTATATTATCTTGATTCATAATGCATGCTTTTGATGGTTTATTTATAGTTTAATCTCACATATACATTATATTTCATAATTGCATGTGATCTTGGACTTAATTGCAATTTAGCCAATTATCATGGTATTCGATGCTAATCCTTGATTATTATTTTGTAGGCATCAAAAGGGTCATGGACCCGATCAGATCCGACCACATTTGGGCTTAAATTTAGGGCAAAATGAGGCGATCACATCTTGGAGCTATTTGGACCGTTCATCTTCAATCAAGCAAATCTGAGCTATCCGTGGAGGTTCTGGTCCATCCGAAATACAAGGAAGCACATCACAGCCATAGATGAAGATCCAAGGGTTTTGATCCAAATCTGAGATGTCTCCACCGTTGATCAAGCCCTGAAAGATATGGACCGTCCGATCAAAACTGAGGAGGTTTAAAAGCTTCGCGTGAGAAGCTACAGTTGAGCTCGGTTCGCGATTTTGCGCTACAGTGTTTTCTTCTCCGCGACCACAGCTTCCATTCCCAAATTTCAGATCCAGTTCTTATTCTTCTTCAACGATGGCGATTCTGAGCTGCCGGCGTCCACTTCCGACGATCAGAGAGTGCTAGAGGGAGGTTTCTCGGCGCGTCTTGGTTTTGTTTCATCGCCGTGATCTTGTTTGAGGGAGGTTTCTCGGACAGCGATCTTCACATCCAACTGAGCTTAGAGGGAGGTTTCTTTGAGTTTTAGATTCGTTTCTTATTTCCATTCCGCAGCAGAACTGGAACAATCTGATCAATTGATCTGGTTTGCCAATTCACAGAATCAAGCTCTGTTCTTCGGCTGGTGGAATTATCAGATGGATGTGAGCTTGAGGGGAGGTTTCCAACAGCTGTGAGTATCTTCTGGTGATAGTTGGGAGCTTAGTGATTGTTGTCGGGTGTTGAGGGGAGGTTTCTGAAGCATTTCTGTTGTTACGGCAGAATGGAGAAGATTGGTTTCGGTTCTGGGTTTGTGGAATGTTAGGGTTAAGAATTCTTTGTTCTTGTCTTAGATTGTTCAATCGCTTGGCTCAGATCTATTGATCTGATTTACTTTCCTTTGCAATTTGAATTTCTGTTTGAGATTTGTGTATCTGATTTCAATTTCTTGCTTTCAACCCCCAAATTTTAGATCTAATTTCTGATTAGTTTAGTAATACTGATACTAACTGTTTGTAGGGTTTTATGATTTAGTTAGCAAATTAATCTTTGTGACTATGATCTTGACTAACCGTAGGATGCTTAATTTGATGTTTAGATTACTACCTTTGTTCAATGCTTTTGGGACTGAATTCTTGAGCTTGACTGATGAAATGGTTGTAAGTGAGAATTGTATGTAGTTTGGTTTATTAAATGGGGTCAAAGCTATGAGTTTGATTGTTACTGTAATGGTTAGTTGAAGAAATTGATTCCATGATGTTTGATAGATGAGAATGCTTAATAAACTTTGTTGAAGTGAGGAATCAATGTGAATTAATTCTAGAGTTTGAACACATTTATTAGTTACCCTTGGAAAGAAAAATACGACTTGGGACTCGTTACTACAACACTTGTTTATATTTTAATGAGTTTCAATTTTAATTAATTTGATGTGCCACGTGACATACAAAATGGCCAATACCAGTAGCCGGCAGACAGTTCTGCTCTGTTTGGCTCCGCTGGTTTAGTGTAGCAGCGTGGTAGCCGGCAGGCGGTTGGACTCTGTTTGGCTTCATTGGTCCGCTCATGGGTAGTGTGATGCAGCGTGGTAGCCGGCAGAGATTCCTCCCCGTCATCGTGTACCGGGAGATGAGAGCATTGCGTGTTGGTGCGGGAAGCATCCGACGATCGAACCCAAGTTTTGATAATGGCAAAGGGTTCAAAGTTAAGTCTTGTTGTTATCTAACATGTTGAATGAGTGTTTCAGGAAAGTCCTAACTGCGGTTAGGCAAAGGTGAAAACCCTAGGGGGTGGTAACCCTAGGTCCTAGGGGGCGGTAACCCTAGGTCCTAGGGGGCGGTAACCCTAGGTAGAGAAAAGTCCTAGCTGCGGTTAGGCAAAGAGAAAACCCTAGGGGGTGGTAACCCTAGGTCATAGGGGGTGGTAACCCTATGCGGAAAGTCTTGGTAGGTCGATGGCTTCAGGAAAAAGTCCTAGGGGGTGGTAACCTTAGGTGGAAAGTCCTGGTGTCGCGAACTAGGTGAAAGAATGGACTAGCCGGGAAGCGGATGTCCAGCAGAAAGTCCGGAAGCGTCGAGTGCTGAGCAAAAGTTCAGTTGATCTGGAGGATCGCACTGGCAGCAGGTAAATCTCTTGAGTGGAGTAGGTGAGGACGTGTTCCCGGTAGAGGGAACAGTAGGCGTCGGGTCGACCTAGGGTTTCCGGACGAAAATCCGAAGTCAGACCCGGACAGTCCGGAGACTGTCATGATATTCATTATCATATTCATACTGTTGTTATATGCTAACTTTGTGTTGCAGGATATTGTTTGGGACTAACATGTCTTGCAGGTACAAAATAATGAAGTTTTCCCTCGGATGAACAGTGTCCGAGGTGCCTCCATGGAGCTTGGAGGCGCCTCAGGTGCAAAAGCTGACCTGGCCGCAAAGCAGGGTTGAAGGCGCCTCGGTTGGCTATGGAGGCGCCTTGAAGACCTATGAAGGCGCCTTCAAAGGTGATAAGCGCAGAATGGTCAGCGCTCATCTGCATGGTGGACTCGGAGCCATGGAGGCGCCTTTGGAGGCTTTCAAGGCACCTTGGATGCCCTTTATAAGGGGTCTTCAAGCATCTCTTCAACACAACAACTTCCAAGCGATTTCTTTGCATCTAGCTGCTAACGACACGATCCAGAAGTGCGGCAACAACCTCCCGACGACCCGGAGCTCTGTTTTCTTCTTCTTTAGTTGTCGGTATAAAGTTGTTATAATACTTTCATTGTAATTAGTTTGTAATTCTTATCGAGCTTATAGTTGTTGCCCACGCAAAGCGATCAAGGATCGCCGGCTTTCGAGTAGGAGTCGATCTATGCTCCGAACGAAGTAAAAATCTCTTGCGTCTTTCTGTGTGATTGTTCTTTGTTTTTATTTCGCTGCTTTAACTCTTACTCTTTTTACGATTCCGATAAACGAACGAAATAGCCGCGAGCGCTATTCATCCCCCTCTAGCGCTTTCTCGATCCAACATTGCGCTCCCCCATTTATGATTTGGGGTAGGAGTTTGTGTGTACTCTGACAGCATCCCGTCCACTCGGTCACTCTTCAGGGGCAGTGATGTCAGAGAGCACGGTTGTCACAGCCCTACCCACTCGGACTCACCATTGTATGTGAGATGGCTGACTGGCGTCAGGGGTGACCATGTCATTGGCATCATATGCATAATGCATTTATTGCTTGTGTTTGTTGCATTTACTTGCTGTATTTATATGGATGCATATGATTGACATGCATACAGGTTTATGACACTCTCGGTCTGACGACCCTGTTGTACTTGTACCTTGGTCCTGGTTAGTACAGTTTTCTCTTGTTTTGTTTCGGTTGCATTTATCCTTCTTGTATCAGGAGACTATACGCATGATTAGTGCTGCCTGTTATCTTCTTTATTATGCATATCAGTTGTACCTGCTGAGTGTTGGACTCACACCCTCCTCCGTTGCTATTTCAGGTTGATGCTGTCAGGAGAGAGTTCTAGTTGCTAGTCCCCTGCAGCCACGAGGCTGTTTATTTATCTTTTGGCTTTATGTACTAGACTATGTTTTGAATACTTTAGATCCTGTATGGATTGCTTTATTTAGTCGATGACTTTCATTCGGATTTGTTTTACTACATGCCTGCCTAGACGGCAGAAGAGGCGAGTGGATTTATTCCGTCGAATTTGTGCTTTATGGGTGTAGTGGAGTAGGGTTGTTTTCGAGTCATCGTATTTCTGTTCTGTTTGTTTACTACTAAACTGCGTGGTTGTGTCAGCCAGAGGCTGAAAATTGATATAAACTGCATGGATGGTGTGCTTGTTTGCTTATTATTATTGTTATTATTCCAGCCGCATGTAGCTGAGGTATATGGTGATGTAGTAAGTTTCAGATTGTCCGCCGTACAGGGGAGATGCTGCCGAAATTTCTTCGGACAAGGACTCCTCTGGGGCGTGACAATTTAGTGGTATCAGAGCCAGGTTTTACGATCTTTGTTTTCATATTTTGGATATTTGGGATAACCTGATACCAATTTATATGGTATCAGAGCGCCAAAGTTTGGTGATACTTGTTTGATTTCCGTGTGTTGGATTTTCGAGATTTATCTGATACCAATTTATTGGTATCAGAGCAGGGTGTGATACCTGCTTTTAGTATTCTAGATATTTTTTTTGTGCTAGCCTAAGTTTGCGAGTCAAACTGGGTAAGCCAGGTTGTGATACCTGCTTTTAGTATTCTGGATATATTTTTTTTGCTAGCCTAAGTTTGCGAGTCAAACTGGGTAGTTATTTTGGTTGCACGGGTTTTCCATTACGTATATGTTTTAGACTTCCGTTTCGGATTTATATGGATTTTCGATGATTTTCTCGTACGGAATTCCGAGGTCAATTTGAGGACTGGACAACGATGGAACATCTCCAGACAACAATTAGGTATGATGTTATTTTGGTAATTGTTGATACTTGTAGTAATATCTGTGATATAATTTAACAGATATGAGGAGATCTACACGTATTGCTGTGAGACGTGGTGCTGGACGGCCACGTACGAGGACTTTGGGATCTCTGGATATGCCAGAAATGCCTACTGAGGCTGAGCCTGTCAGTCAGGGACAGACTCAGCATACTGCAGGCGCGTCGGGCTCTCAGACCCCGATGACTCCCTTATAGGTACCTACCTCAGCTGCACCGACTGGATCCACCCCTACCGTATTTTCGGTACCACCGGGGTACCATTGGCATACCCGACACCGGCTCCAGCCCAGCCTATGGCATACTCGGCACCACCGCCACCTGGACCTACCGTGTACACGACACCAACGACACCTGTGCCCCCAATACATACGGTGTACCCAACAGCACCTGCATCAGGGATGCCGGCTACTCCACATTCGGTACCATTACCTACTGTACCTCTAGTCGCGGCCACCTATTTTCACCCTACAGTGCCACCGATGTTGGGTTTTCCGGGCCGTGAAAACCGCTTTTTCGCGTCGCGGAAACCCCGAAACTCCCTAGCCAACGGATCCGTGCGAAGAGTATAGAACAAAATTTTTACATGTACGAGTTTACTAGCTAGATCTACTCTTAGATCTATATGTTTAGAAAATTACCCTTGATGCGTGCACTTTTCGAATCCCGCTCGTCCAAGGAAGTGCCAGATATCAAGATTGTCAACGAAGACAATCCTCTAGAAGTATCCACACGAACAAGATGTGTTCTCTAACACACAAGAATGGAGAAGAGATCACCACAAGTGTGCTAGCACTTCTTGATGCTCTCAGATGGGATTGGAAGAAGAAGAAAGGAAAAGAAGAGAACACACTCCTCTAAAAAATCTCTATGTGACTTTCACTAACCTTTCTTCTTGGATTAGACTCACTCTCCTTTCTTCTCCCTTGCTTGAAACCCACGACCAAGAGAAGAGAAGGAGAAAAAAGAGAGCTTGAGGAAGAAGATGATGTGAATGTGAGTGCATGAAAAATTCATTCTCATTCAAAACCAAAAAGGTAACCCCCATTCTTATTAAATGTGGCCATTAAAGAGAATAGATTTGTAACCCCCATGAGGTGGCAAACTTTGATGATGTGGCACATCATCATTAGTCCTCCTAATGCCAAATCACTAATGATGTGGCAAATAGTCAAGTCAAACTTGACTCTTCCTCTTCCTCTCAAGTCAAGTCAAACTTGACTTAATCTCTCTCATGGTTGATCTAATCCAACCATTTAATTCAAGCCAATCTAATATAATGAATCTAATTCATTTAATTAAATTGATTCAATGAGTCATAATCTAAATTAGACTCATTGAACACATGAATAAACTTGAGTCCAACTCAATTAGCCCAATTAGGATTACTCTTAATCCAATTTGATTCATCACATGAATCTAATCCTCTTGGTTCATCATATGAACCTAATCTCCATCCACTTGTTCTTTGTGTGTGACCCAATAGGTTCTTGTAACGTTGGCAATGCCCCTAAACTCATTTAGAAGCATAAGTAATGAGCGGTATCTAGCAATACATCATTACTACCCAAGTTACAAGAATGTTGAGATCCAACATCACCTTGTGACTACTAATTGTGACTCCTCACAATATATGACAAGTGTCCTTCTATCCTAGACATCTAGATTCATCAATGTGAGGCATAGACCGTGTCATCCTCTAATCAATCTAAATCTTGAACTCCAAGTAGACTCACTCAATCAAATGAGCTCAATATCTCATATTGACTCATTTGGGCGTGGTCATGCACTTCGTGGTCTCACTCTATCAAGAATATCGATGTCTCTCCCATCATATAGGAGGGATAGATCCCATCTACATCACTCACATCCCTCTGCTTAATTTGTTACATACCCAGTAATCGCCTTTATAGTCCACCCAGTTACGGGTGACGTTTGACGAAACCAAAGTACATAACTTCTTATGTCGGGAACCATGGTGACTTCAGGTCTAAGGACTAATAGTCATACTAATAGCCACATGAGAAAGTATATGACACTCATATAACGATCCATGATACTTTCTCATGGCGGGTCATTCAGTATACATTCTCCAATGCATACCCATGTGTCAACTTGATATCTCTATATCCATGACTTGTGAGATCAAGTCATCGAGTTGACCTACATGCTAGTCTTATTGTATTAACATTGTCCCTAAATGTTAATACTCAACTAGGAATGATTAAGAGTAGTGTTCCCTATATCATCTCACTATCGGTTCAACTAACCGATTGATATAGGTGAGAACCTTCTACTCAAGGACGCTATTATACTTAGTTTATTTGGCACCAATACAAGTAAGTCTAATAACCAAAACAAATGCCTTTTATTTATATAGAATATGATACAACAAGTCCATAATACAATCATCAAATGATTGGCTCAAGGGCTCTAGCTAACAATCTCCCACTAGCACTAGTGTCAATCAGTGTAGGCTCTAAGCCCCAATGACCTAGTGTGACCATCATGCTTCCTCTGTGCCAAAACCTTGGTCAAGGGATCTGCGATGTTAGCCTCTGTGGGTACTCTGCAAATCTTCACATCTCCTCTCTCGATAATCTCTCGAATGAGATGGAAGCGCCGTAGTATGTGTTTGGTCCGCTGGTGTGAGCGAGGTTCCTTCGCCTGTGCTATAGCTCCATTGTTGTCACAATAGAGCTCAATGGGGTCAGCGATACTGGGAACCATCCCAAGTTCAGTGATAAACTTACGGATCTAAACTGCCTCCTTTGTTGCCTCTGATGCAGCAATGTACTCGACCTCTGTCGTAGAATCAGCTACTGTGTCCTGCTTCGAACTCTTCCAGCTCACAGTGTTAGGACCTTCGGATAGCGGCTAGAGAGGGGGGGTGTGAATAGCCGACCCCAAATTCTCGTTTCTTCCTACAATTTGAGTTAGCGCAGCGGAAATAAAAGATAGAAACGAAACGGGAGAATATCAAACCTCAAACGCGACGATATAACGAGGTTCGGAGATGATACTCCTACTCCTCGGCGTGTCCGTAAGGTGGACGAATCCTATCAATCCGTCGGTGGATGAGACCCTGAAAAATCTGCTAATAAAAACTCCTTCTCGGTGGAGAAACCTCGCCACAATCTCTCTTGCAACAGCAAGATCAGCGTACAAGAAATACAGCAAGAAGCCAAGAACAATATGAATGTAAAAACACTAGCTTGCTTGCCTTCTTGTCGACTGTTGATGAAGCAGCAACTTCACGGAGGCCAACCACAGCAGCAACTATCAGTTGGAGACCCAGCCGAGAGAAGCTCACACGAAGCTTCAGTAATGGAGAGCTCAGCAAAGCTCAGATTGCAAGGAACAAGAACTAAGAAGATAGTCAGCTTCCTTGTAGTGGCCTTCTTATATGAACCTGCGAAGAAGACAAAGAAGAAATCTAGCCGTTGTGACTCAACGGCTAGACCTGGACCGATCAAGCTCCACCCTGATCGGTCCAGGGTGGATCTGATCGGTCAGGGGACCGATCAGGCCCTACGCTGATCGGTCACCAGACCGATCCCAACTCTCACAGAGAGTTGGTTGCGATCCCTGATCGGTCTGTGGACCGATCAATCTTCTTACTGATCGGTCACCAGACCGATCAGATAACTCACAGAAAGTTTCTGTGTGGTTACTGATCGGTCATCAGATCGATCAGATGACCCAGTGTTTCACTGGATCGGTCAGTAGACCGATCCAGATACCCATAGTGTTACTGGATCGGTCAGCAGACTGATCCAATTTCCCAGCCTTAAATCTAAAGCCTTTCTGATCTAGAGGCGAGCTCAGGGCCCTCTCGACCTAGTCAGGAGGCGAGCTACGAGCCCTCTCCGGCTTCCACGTCCGATCCAGAGAATGAGCTACCGAACCCTCTCCGGCCTAGTCCGGAGAACGAGCTACGAGCCCTCTCCAGCCGTCGGTCCAAAGAGCGAGCTCAGGCCCTCTCGGCCTGGTCAGGAGGCGAGCTACGAGCCCTCTCCGACTTCGTCGGGTCCGAGCGAGCTACCGAGCCCTCTCGATCTAGTCCAGAGAACCGATTCGATTCCTCTCCAACCGTCCGGTCCGGAGGCGAGCTACCAGCCCTCTCGACCTAGTCCAGCGAGCTACCGAGCCCTCTCTGACTCCATCCAGTTCAGAGAACGAGCTACCGAGCCCTCTCCGACCTCCCATGCCAAGCTTCCATACTTGGACTTTTCCCCATGCCAAGCTCCCTGCTTGGAGTTTTCCCGTGCCAAGCTCCCTGCTTGGACTTTTCCGTGCCAAGTCTCCATACTTGGACTTTTCCTGTGCCAAGCTCCCTGCTTGGACTTTTCTGTGCCAAGTCTCCATACTTGGACTTTTCCTGAATCAGGTCAACTCAAGTCGGGTCAACCAGATCAACCTTGACCAAAGGTTGCACCCACAATCCCCCAAGTTCCTATTCTTGTCAGACATTAAAATATAACTTCTCTATTCTTGTCAAACATCAAAATATACCTCGAGTCAGGTCAACTCGAGTCGGGTCACCCAGGTCAACCTTGACCTAAGGTTGCACCAACAATCTCCCCCTTTTTGATGTTTGACAAAAACCATAATCAAGTTAGGTTAACCCGATAACCTAACTTAGGTTTTCCAATAGTTCTCCAATGTTCTTCCTTGAACATTCTCCCCAAACTCCAATGTTCTTCCTTGAACATTCTCTGGACATTCTCCCCCTTTTTGATACACATCAAAAAGAGTGAATCAAGGTCAAGAGTTTTTCCTAATGAAAGTCTCATACTTTTCATTGAAACCCTTAATTTCCCCTTGATACTAAAGTCAACAATCAACTTAGTGATAATGCCATATCACTCATCCTCAGAAATCTTGACGAGTAAAAACTCCCCCTAAAAGTCAACTCCCCCTTGACCAATAGGTAAAACTTCCCCTAAAGGTCAACTCCTCCTTGACCATTGCACCAACAATGTCTTGGAGAGTTTCAACCCTTTAGAAATCTAAAACACCAACTTCCACTGAAATTTCGACAACGATTGAAAATCGATTTTGGCACTCTTTGATCGGTCACGGACCGATCGAGACTCAACGGATCGGTCACGAGACCGATGCACCTGCTGGATCGGTCCGGTGGCCGATCTAGACTTCTGGACCGATCGGGATCTTCTCGATCGGTCCACAACTCGATAAGGATTTGATTTTCTCCGAAATTGAAACCCTAAAAATTATAGAAAATTCCAAAAATTGTAAAATTTTGAGGATACATTCCTCATAATATATATTATCATGGAAAAATAGTTTTCTATGAAAATAACTCCCATTATTTAATCTTGATACAAAGTTTGAAATACTTTGAAATAGCTCAAGGTTAATCCATCTTTGTATCAACTTGCTCAATGATGAATGCTATCACTAGAAAAGCTTCATCAAGGTTTTTCAAATCAATTTTGAAATGATTTTAAATCATTCAATTTAGGACCACAATCTTAGGACTAAATGTACATGACTTGTACACAAGTTTTCCCTATGATCCTCAATTTCGAATTAGGCTCATCTAGGTACAAGAACTATGCACCTTGATCCTAACTCATCATCCTAATATCTTACACACATCTAAGGTGTATCAAACACATCCAAGTCAATTTTGATGTGAGATATGGGTTTAGGTCATCTTAAGCTAAGTTCTCATGCATTTTCTAAACAACAATTTGATCTCCATATCAAATTGTGTTTTTATCCTTAAATCAATTTAATTGATCATAAATGCAAGAGATGATGACATGGCATAAAATAATATCATAAGTGGAAATCAGTGCCAATGTCATGATGTCATGGCATAAAGTATGAAACTTAAATAAGGCATGACATATAACTAACCTAAGTATTATCATGACATTTTAAATGATAATAAGTTAAATATGATGTCATGACATGGCATATGACAAACAATGTATGACAAATAACATATAAAGGTATAGAAAATACCTAATTCTAGCCTTAGTTGCCATTTTTGATAATTTTGATCATTTTACCATAAATTCTATATTCCTAAATGTAACAAACCTAAAATCATATACTAAAGATTTTTAGATCACTATGTGCCAATTAGATTGATCCTAGAAAACTCCTCAAATGTGGTTGGCACATCCTAATCGCCTTAGGAATAATTTTTAATTTCATTTTCAAGGCTTGAACACACCTTGAAAATGCTAAAATGCCACCTTTTGCCATGAGTAGGTTAACTACCTATCCAATTAAGGTTGTCACACCCTAAACCATCTAGCGTGAAGGAATCACGCTCCTAGGAACCCAATACCTATTTGAGCTCATTGGGTTCACTAAATATTCACTAGGGATGACTTCCCTAGCAACCCTCCTAATGACCCTCCAAGGCTTTAAAGCCTTGGTCATTTGGGACTCATCAAGATCAACTCTAGGAGTGACTCCCCTTGTGACCTTGGTGATAGTCTTCCTAGCCCTAGATCTTGTTCCATAATCGAATGGAACATTATGATAAGCGGGCTTGACCACTTGAGACTTAGGTTTGTGACTCAAACCTCTCATGTCCTTGGGCTTTGATTTTTGACCCTTAGACCCTAGAGTTGAATTCTCCAAATTCTTAAGAGCCTTTTCTAAAGTGTCAAGTTTTGACCTCAAGACTTGATTTTCCTTCTTTAATACCTCAAGCTTTAATTTTCCATTTTTCTTTGAGGTATTCCTAGGCATATGTCTAGTTGTTTTGAGATTCCTATCTAGGTTTTCCTTAACCTTAGATGAGTTAACTCTAGGGTTGGCATTTCTAGCATTGTCCTTATCTAGGCTAACATGTTTGGCACCTAAGCACATGTATCGGTTTCTATGGTTCTCATGCTTATCATTATTGACAATTGCAATAAAACTACTAGCATGTGTCTTATTAGAATTGCAAGAATGTGCCTTAAAGGATACCTTAGGGTTTGCCTTAGCTCCCCCCATAGATGTGCTTGGTCTCTTTTCCTTGTGAGGTTGCCTCCCCCTTGGACATTGACTCCTATAATATCCCCTTTGCTTGCATTAGAAGCACACCACGTGCTCCTTGCCCTTGCGTATCGGGACTCCGGCTTCCTTGACTTTTGGCGCCGGTGGAGTCTTCCTAATCCTCTTTGGACATTTACTCTTGTAATGCCCATAATCCCTACACTCAAAGCACATTATATGTAATTTACTTAAGATTAAGTTGCTTGAGTTACCTAGGGTTGAGGATGGATATAAGCTCTCTCCTTCATCCCTTCCGGAGGTAGAAACTTCTTCTTCTTACTCCAGTCTTGAAGAAGAACTCTCTTCCTTTTCTTCCTTAGATGTTGAGTAGCCCTCAACTTCTAATTCCATACCTCCATGATGTGAGCTACTTGGCTCACTTGACTCCTCTTCATGACTTGAATTGGAGCTCTCCTCATGGAACTTAGCCAAGTTGTTCCACAACTCCTTGGCATTGTTGTATCTACCTATCTTACACAAGATATCATTAGGTAATGAAAATTCAAAGATTTTCGTTACCTCGTCGTTGATTATGGATTGGTGGATTTGTTCCTTCGTCCACTTCTTCTTTTCGAGAGGTTCTCCTTCTTTATCCACCGGAGGAATAAAACCTACTTGTACACAATTCCAATTTACTAGGTTAGTCATAAGAAAATACTTCATTCTTACCTTCCAAAACGCGAAGTCGTCGCGATCGTAGAAGGGTGGAATCGTGACGTCTTCTCCAAGTTGATCCATTCTCTAGCTCGTGCTCCCCCGGGTGTTAATCCGACGAAGAGCGACCTCGCTCTGATACCACTTGTTAGGACCTTCGGATAGCGGCTAGAGAGGGGGGGTGTGAATAGCCGACCCCAAATTCTCGTTTCTTCCTACAATTTGAGTTAGCGCAGTGGAAATAAAAGATAGAAATGAAACGGGAGAATATCAAACCTCAAACGCGACGATATAACGAGGTTCGGAGATGATACTCCTACTCCTCGGCGTGTCCGTAAGGTGGATGAATCCTATCAATCCGTCGGTGGATGAGACCCCGGAAAACCGGCTAATAAAAACTCCTTCTGGGTGGAGAAACCTCGCCACAATCTCTCTTGCAACAACAAGATCAGCGTACAAGAAATACAGCAAGAAGCCAAGAATAATATGAATGTAAAAACACTAGCTTGCTTGCCTTCTTGTCGACTATTGATGAAGCAGCAACTTCACGGAGGCCAACCATAGCACTAACTATCAGTTGGAGACCCAGCCGAGGGAAGCTCACACGAAGCTTCAGTAATGGAGAGCTCAGCAAAGCTCAGATTGCAAGGAACAAGAACCAAGAAGATAGTCAGCTTCCCTGTAGTGGCCTTCTTATATGAACCTGCGAAGAAGACAAAGAAGAAATCTAGCCGTTGTGACTCAACGGCTAGACCTGGACCGATCAGGCTCCACCCTGATCGGTCCAGGGTGGATCTGATCGGTCAGGGGACCGATCAGGCCCTACGCTGATCGGTCCCCAGACCGATCCCAACTCTCATAGAGAGTTGGTTGCGATCCATGATCGGTCTGTGGACCGATCAGCCTTCTTACTGATCGGTCACCAGACCGATCAGATAACTCACAGAAAGTTTCTGTGTTTCACTGGATCGGTCATCAGATCGATCAGATGACCCAGTGTTTCACTGGATCGGTCAGCAGACCGATCGAGATACCCATAGTGTTACTGGATCGGTCAGCAGACCGATCCAATTTCCCAGCCTTAAACCTAAAGCCTTCCTGATTTAGAGAACGAGCTATCGAGCCCTCTTTGACCTAGTCCGGAGAACGAGCTACCGAGCCCTCTCCGACTTCCACGTCCGGTCTAGAGAACGAGCTACCGAGCCATCTCTGACCTAGTCCAGAGAATGAGCTACCGAGCCCTCTCCAACTTCGTCCGGTCTAGAGAACAAGCTACCGAGCCCTCTCTGACCTAGTCAGGAGGCAGGCTGAGCCCTCTCCACCCGTCGGGTCCGAGGCGAGGCTCGAGCCCTCTCGGCCTAGTCCGAGAAAGAGCTGAGGCCCTCTCCAACCGTGGGTCCGGAGGCAGAGCTCAGGCCCTCTGACCTAGTCCGGAGAACGAGCTACCGAGACCTCTCCGACTCCATCCAGTTCAGAGAACGAGCTACCGAGCCCTCTCCGACCTCCCATGCCAAGCTTCCATACTTGGACTTTTGCCCGTGCTAAGCTCCCTGCTTGGACTTTTCTCGTGCCAAGCTCCCTGCTTGGACTTTTCCGTGCCAAGTCTCCATACTTGGACTTTTCCCGTGCCAAGCTCCCTGCTTGGACTTTTCTGTGCCATGTCTCCATACTTGGACTTTTCCCGAATCAGGTCAACTCAAGTCGGGTCAACCAGATCAACCTTGACCAAAGGTTGCACCCACAATCCCCCAAGTTCCTATTCTTGTCAGACATCAAAATATAACTTCTCCATTCTTGTCAAACATCAAAATATACCTCGAGTCAGGTCAACTCGAGTCGGGTCACCCAGGTCAACCTTGACCTAAGGTTGCACCAACACATAGCACCACCATTAATGCAAAATACGAACCCTGACTGCGATCGATAATCATCCTGGTCGGTCTGGAAGCTAGCATCACTGTAACCCTTTACAGCTAGCTCATCATTGCCTCCATATATCAAGAAATATTCTTTAGTCCTTCTTAAGTACTTAAGAATATTCTTGACCGCTATCCAGTGACTTTCACCTGGATCTGACTGGTATCTGCTCGTCATGCTCAATGCATACGAGACATCAGGTCGAGTACATAGCATGGCGTACATGATAGATCCTATGGCTGAGGCATAAGAGATCTGATCCATGCGGTCTCTCTCCTCTCTAGAAGAGGGACCTTGAGTCTTCGAAAGACTCACGCCATGTGACATCGGTAGAAATCCCTTCTTGGAGTTCTGCATGGCAAACCGAAGGAGTACCTTGTCAATATATGTACTCTGACTTAGGCCAAGCAATCTCTTAGATCTATCTCTATAGATCTGTATCCCTAGAATACGGGATGCCTCACCTAAGTCCTTCGTTGAGAAGCAACTCCCTAGCCAGGTCTTGATAAACTGAAGCATAGGGATGCCCTTCCCAATGAGTAGTATGTCATCGACATACAATATGAGGAAGACAACTATATCCCCTACAACCTTCTTGTAGACACAAGGCTCATCTTCGTTCTTGATGAAACCAAACTGTTTGATTGCATCATCGAATCGAAGATTCCAACTCTGAGAAGCTTGCTTTAGTCCATAAATGGACCGATGCAGCTTGCATACTTTGCTAGTATGCTGTGGATCTACAAAACCCTTAGTTTGTGTCATGTACACATCCTCGAGTAGGTTTCCATTCAGAAACGCCATATCTCATAGTCATGGTAAGCTGCAATAGCAAGCATGATCCGAATGGACTTAAACATCGCTACTGGAGAAAAGGTTTCATCATAGTCAATACCATGAGTCTGCTTGAAACCTTTAGCTACCAAGCGACCCTTATAGATAAGTCCATCCATGTCAGTCTTTCTCTTAAAGACCCACTTACACCCAATGGGGTTTACCCTTCAGGTGGATCAACCAAAGTCCATACTTGGTTGGTGTACATGGATTCCATCTCGAATCTCATGGCCTCTAGCCATTTCTCAGAATCTGGTCTCATCACAGCTTCCTGATATGTGGTAGGCTCATCCTTTATGAGCACAATGTCATCATGGTCAGACAAGAGAAATGAGTATCTCTCAGGCTGACGACGTACCCTATCAGACCTGCGAAGAGGTATGTCTACTTGAACTGGTTGTTGTTCCTCAACTGTTTGTGGAACAACATCATCCACAACACTTTGTGGTTCCAGTTCAACTTCCATCGAGGCTTCAGTGCTATTGTTCGCATCTTGAACTTCTTCAAGATTGAACGTGCTCCCACTAGTCTTTCTAGAAACAAAGTCCCTTTCTAGAAAGACCCCAGTCTTTGCCACAACTACCTTGTGCTGACTGGGAATGTAGAAGTAATATCCCTTAGTTTCCTTGGGATATCCAATAAAATAGCACTTGTCGGATTTGGGTCCTAACTTGTCTGAGACTTGACGTCTAACGTAAGCCTCACAACCCTAAATCCTCATGAAAGACACCCGGGCATCTCTCCCAGTCCATATCCTATATGGTGTCTTTATCACGGCCTTGGATGGAACTCGGTTGAGTATAAAAGCTGCCTTATCTAGAGCATAGCCCCAAAGGTATGTCGGAAGATCTGTGTGACTCATCATAGATCGTACCATATCTAATAGGGTACGATTCCTCCTTTCGGATACACCATTCCACTGCGGTGTTCTAGGAGGAGTGAGTTGGGATAGAATCCCACACTCAGCTAGGTAGTCACGAAACTCATGGCTAAGGTATTCTCCACCTCGATCTGATCGAAGTATCTTAATACTCTTGCCAAGCTGGTTCTGTACTTCATTCTTAAATTCTTTGAACTTTTCAAAGGATTCTGACTTATGTGTCATCAAGTACACATAACTATTTCTGCTGAAGTCATCAGTAAATGTGATGAAGTACCTATAATCGCCTCTAGCAGCGACATTGAAAAGACCACATACATCACTATGTATGAGTCCTAACAAATTAGTCGCTCTCTCACTGTGCCCACTAAAGGGAGTCTTGGTCATCTTGCCTAGTAGGCATGACTCGCACATCTCATAAGATTCAAAATCAAATGAGTCCAGCAAACCATCCTTATAGAGTTGGGATAAGCGCTTGTCATTTATATGACCTAAGCGATAGTGACAGAGGTAGGTTTGGTTCATGTCATTTGACTTGAACCTCTTGGTATTTATGTTATAGATAGGGCTCTCAAGGTCTAGAATATAGAGTCCGTTTATCAGAGGTGCCCTACAATAGAACATATCATTTAAATAGACGGAACAACATTTGTTCTTTATTGTAAACGAAAATCCTTTCTTGTCCAAACAAGAAACTAAAATTATGTTCTTAGTCAAGGCAGACACATAACAACAATCATCTAATTCTATTACAAGCCCAGAGGGTAGAGATAGATAGTAAGTTCCTACAGCAATAGCAGCAACCCGTGCTCCATTGCCTACTCGTAGGTCTACCTCACCCTTCGTCAATGCCCTGCTATTTCTCAGTGCTTGTACATTAGTACAAATGTGCGAAGTACATCCGGTATCTAATACCCATGATGAAGAAATAGAGAGGTTGACTTCTATAACATATATACCTGAAGTAAAAATCTTATTTCTCTTTTTCTTAAGATCTTCCAGGTATTCTTTGGAGTTCCTCTTCCAGTGCCTTGCTTGTCCTTGATATAGGTGACAAAGATGTTCAACCATATCGTAAGCGCCCATCAACTCATGTTGCTTCTGAAGCTCAGAGTTCATGGTCACGAGCATAAGACAGGACACATCTAATGTGTCATCTTGATGCTTCTTGTAAGCATCTCGGTCTGCTCGCGTGGTAGTGGCAGGAGGAGCCTCTGGAATGGGCTGCTCCAGAACATACAGTTTACGTTCTTGGGTGAGAACTATTCTCAGGTTCTTGTACCAGTCCAGGAAATTTGCTCCGTTGAGCTTATCCTTCTTAAGAACAGAACGCAGAGAGAAGTTGTTCGTGTTTGACGTCATGGAAATTCTACAACAGAAATAAATGCAGAAATAAATATCATATTCTTTTAAATCATTTAATTAGGCCTTCAACTAAATGATGCTCCCACTGAATTCTATAATTCATGTGGAACAAGATCCACATCATACTAACCCTTGAGTTAGCTTTGGCTAATACGCCCAAGATTTAGTATGATCGGTAGGTAACTAATTACCAATTACATCTCTATGCAACTCTTGTTTATAGGATCAAAATCCATATTTATATTAAAACTCGAGTTAGCTTTGGCTAATACGCCCAAGAGTTAATATAAACGTGATTTTGACCTATCTACCAACCATTAGATAATGCCTATAGTTAAACTCGATCCAATTGAGTTAACTAGTTACTCAATCTAATTGAGCTGTACTCACCCATGCGTTGATAGGCGGGACCAAGATTGCCCCTCCGTACCCTACCAAGATAGTATGTGTTGCTCTGCTTTGGCAGATTCAACAACAACATGCGATCGAGGTAGTGGTAGGTATCACGGCATGGTAGGCATTACGAGTTGTCGCAATTTAGATCTAATCTAAACGATGATGCGTATCATATACTCGATAGATTTAATCTAATCGAAGGGTGCATCATGTGCACGACTTAGATCTAATCTAATCGTTAGGCACTAATTAATTACTTAATTAACTATCATGCATCACATACACACAAAAGTAATTAATTAAATAATTTTGTGATTATGTCATGGCTCTACTACGATCTTCTCAAGCCAATGAGAAGATCGGATAGTCAACCTAAGGTCAACAGCTTCTCAAGCGCCTTCCTTTTGACCACCTTGTGTTGCTCGCGCCTTCCTCGTAACTCCGTCTTGAGTGGACCTTCCACCGCTTCAAAATTTATATTACAGTTTGAAACTTGAGTTACATTCGAGTCTAAATATAATTTACAACCAGAATATAAATAGGAAGGCATGACGCACAGGTCACGTATCAAATACAACACACACAAACACATGACGGCACACAGGCCGTATTATAAATTAGAACACAAATCCAATCATATTGGGTCTTTTTGGGACATGACTATCACAAAAATAATATATAATTCTAAATTATATATTTTTCATAATCTTCTGTAATTTTTCATAATTTTTACAATTTTTATGAGTAAATTTTTCCCGGCGGTCCCGATTAGCGATTTCGGGCGCAATCGCGGAGCAAATCCCCTTGCGAGGTTAGGGGCAGTACCCATACCCGCGATCTAACCATCGCGAGTTGCTCCTAAGCAATCCTACAGCGCCTTAGCCCGCTGTCCCAAAAAGTTTTGGGTCGAAACATTGCCGTAACGGAAAAATCTTCTCGGTAGTCAAAGCCTACAAGTGTCTAAACACTTGTGTTTCGCTTCTACGAGAAAAATACCCTTTAAAACTATAAAAATCATGAAATTCACAGAATGTTTATTTTTCATAAAACCCAAAATAAACTCGTACATGCCTTCGCACGTGGCTCTAATACCACTGTTGGATTTTTCGGGCCGCGAAAACCGTTTTTTCGCGTCGCGGAAACCCTGAAACTCCCTAGCCAACGGATCCGTGCGAAGAGTATAGAACAAATTTTTTACATGTACGAGTTTACTAACTAGATCTACTCTTAGATCTATATGATTAGAAAATTACTCTTGATGCGTGCCCTTTTCGAATCCCGCTCGTCCAACGAAGTGTCGGATCTCAAGATTGTCAATGTAGACAATCCTCTAGAAGTATCCACACGAACAAGATGTGTTATCTAACACACAAGGATGGAGAAGAGAACACCACAAGTGTGCTAGCACTTCTTGATGCTCTCGGATGGGATTGGAAGAAGAAGAAAGGAAAAGAAGAGAACACACTCCTCTAAAAAATCTCTATGTGACTTTCACTAACCTTTCTTCTTGGATTAGACTCACTCTCCTTTCTTCTCCCTTGCTTGAAACCGACGACCAAGAGAAGAGAAGGAGCAAAAAGAGAGCTTGAGGAAGAAGATGATGTGAATGTGAGTGAATGAAAAATTCATTCTCATTCAAAACCAAAAAGGTAACCCCCATTCTCATTAAATGTGGCCATTAAAGAGAATAGATTTGTAACCCCCATGAGGTGGCACACTTTGATGATATGGCACATCATCATTAGTCCTCCTAATGCCAAATCACTAATGATGTGGCAAATAGTCAAGTCAAACTTGACTCTTCCTCTTCCTCTCAAGTCAAGTCAAACTTGACTTAATCTCTCTCATGGTTGATCTAATCCAACCATTTAATTCAAGCCAATTTAATATAATGAATCTAATTCATTTAATTAAATTGATTCAATGAGTCATAATCTAAATTAGACTCATTGAACACATGAATCAACTTGAGTCCAACTCAATTAGCCCAATTAGGATTACTCTTAATCCAATTTGATTCATCACATGAATCTAATCCTCTTGGTTCATCATATGAACCTAATCTCCATCCACTTGTTCTTTGTGTGTGACCCAATAGGTTCTTGTAATGTTGGCAATGCCCCTAAACTCATTTAGAAGCATAAGTAATGAGCGGTATCTAGCAATACATCATTACTACCCAAGTTACAAGAATGTTGAGATCCAACATCACCTTGTGACTACTAATTGTGACTCCTCACAATATATGACAAGTGCCCTTCTATCCTAGACATCTAGATTGATCAATGTGAGGCATAGTCCGTGTCATACTCTAATCAATCTAAATCTTGAACTCCAAGTAGACTCACTCAATCAAATGAGCTCAATATCTCATATTGACTCATTTGGGCATGGCCATGCACTTCGTGGTCTCACTCTATCAAGAATATATTGATGTCTCTCCCGTCATATAGGAGGGATAGATCCCATCTACATCACTCACATTCCTTTGCATAATATGTTACATACCCAGTAATCGCCTTTATAGACCACCCAGTTACGGGTGACGTTTGACGAAACCAAAGTACATAATTCCTTATGTAGGGAACCATGGTGACTTCAGGTCTAAGGACTAATAGTCATACTAATAGCCACATGAGAAAGTATATGACACTCATATAACGATCCATGATACTTTCTCATGGCGGGTCATTCAGTATACATTCTCCAATGCATACCCATGTGTCAACTTGATATCTCTATATCCATGACTTGTGAGATCAAGTCATCGAGTTGACCTACATGCTAGTCTTATTGTATTATCATTGTCCCTAAATGTTAATACTCGACTAGGAATGATTAAGAGTAGTGTTCCCTATATCATCTCACTATCGGTTCAACTAACCGATTGATATAGGTGAGAACCTTCTACTCAAGGACGCTATTATACTTAGTTTATTTGGCACCAATACAAGTAAGTATAATAACCAAAACAAATGCCTTTTATTTATATAGAATATGATACAACAAGTCGATAATACAATCATCAAATGATTGGCTCTAGGGCTCTAGCTAACAACCGACGGTATATACTCCAGTTTACCCAGCAACACCGGGAGTACCTCCTCTAGTCTATTCAGCGGTACCACCTGTAGCACCAGCTTCAGTGGTTCCGCCAGTTCCTACAGCTGTTCCGACACACCTGACTGACATGGTTGCGGCACAAGCCAGGATTCCAGCGTTGGTAGAGTCGATGAAGAGTAGATTTACATTCTTCCGAGGAGACCGTGATCCGAGTGTGACCCTGTCTTGGATTGGGACTATGGAGCGGACCTTCTTCTATATGGCTTGCTCTGAGTGGGAGAAAGCAAAGCTGGCTGCTTTTCATTTATGGGACGCGGCTGACACCTGGTGGATTACTCAGCATTCCATCATCGACAAGCAGAACATCACTTGGGCCAGATTCAGAGAGGCTTTTGAGAGCCATTTCTTTCCACGAGCTTATCAGATGGCTCGCCGATAGGATTTCCTGAGTCTGCGACAGAACAATCGGACAGTGACTGAGTATAATGCATAGTTTGACAGATTGGACAGATTTTGTCCAGAGCTTGTTGCTGAGGACAGTTCGCGTATGCAGCAGTTCATTTAGGGGCTGGATGGACATTTGTAAGTAAGACTTGCCGGTCTTGGTACCACATCCTATCTGGAGACTTTAGACAGAGCCCTATTGATTGAGTTAGCACAGCAGAGAGCGTTTCCAGACAGGAAAAGGAAAAAACCGGGTCAGACATCTGGGCAGATCCAGCATCCTCAGGCTACACCACAGCAGAGCAGGCGTAGTCTGTCAGATCAGGGTACATTTGGGGTATCACGTAAGGCTCAGAAATCAGGGCAGTCTTCTTCAGGAAGTTTCCGGTCTCCACAGCAGAATCGGAAACAACCCGCCAGCGACATTCGCCGTTTCAGATGTGGGTCCAGAGATCACATCACCTCAACCTTCTCTCTGGGACAGTCAGTTTGCTTTCATTGCAAACTGCCTGGGCACCAGAGCTAAGATTGTCCGCAGAAGACTCAGCATATGACTTCCAGAGGGTCTGATCATGGAGGATAGTTCAGTCAGCCCGGAACTTATCGAGGAGGGCGAAGAGCCCAACCTTCGCATGGCCAGCAGCGGAGTGCTCTCCCTGCAGCAGCTGCATTTGGCATGTTCGGACAGGAGTACCCCAGTACTCCCATTGTACCCCAGAGCTCGGTTTCGGGATCTCATTATCTACCTCAGGGGCAGTATCAGTTGCAGCCCCAGTCACATGCTCAGTATCAGACGTAGTCTCAGCCATTGGTACAGTATCAGTCGCCACCCTCTCAGACTTCTCTGGCATCGTATCCAGCACCGCCTCAGTGGCAGGCTCCTGCTCAGACGCAGCAGTAACAGGTAGTGTTACCACCTCTTGCTCCGCCAGAGACTGGGCGTATTCATGCGATGACCAGAGAGGTTGCGCAGCGAGCTGACGGATCCGTTTTCCGTGGTATGATTTCTATTTATGCCTTATCTACAGATATACTAATAGATACTGGTAGCTCGCATTCATTTATATCTCGTACATTTATGCGGGAGATTGGTAGATTACCCACTTTCAGACCGCAGCGACTGACCGTCTCTCTACCCTCCGGTGATACATTGGACCTCACCCAAGAGGTCAGAGGTTGCCCGTTAGATTTTGGCAACCTAATACTTATGGTGGATCTGTTAGTATTGGAAATGGTCAATTTTGATATTATACTTGGCATGGACTGTTTGTCAGCATATCATGCCACAGTTGATTGCCAAACGAGGGCAGTCACTTTCCGGCATCCGAACCAACCCTCGTGGGATTTCACTGGCATCAGAGACAATGGCATATCGATCATTTCGGCGATTCAGGCTCAGAAGCTGCTGTCACATGGCTATCAGGGTTTTCTGTTATCTTTGATTAGTACTGAGGACAGCAGTAGTGCGCAGCTCTCCGACGTTCCGGTAGTTCGAGAGTACCCAGATATATTTCCTGAGGAGCTACCAGGTTTGCCACCCAGAAGGCAAGTCGAGTTCTCTATTGAGCTGATTCTGGGGACCGCACCGGCATCGAAAGCTCCTTATCGTATGACACCAAAAGAGTTGAACGAGCTGAAGGTTCAACTCCAGGAGCTTTTGGATAGGGGATTTATTCACCCTAGTGTTTCTCCATGGGGTTCTCCGATGTTATTTGTCAAGAAAAAGGATGCCACCATGAGGTTATGTATTGACTACAGACAGCTGAATGCAATGACCGTCAGAAATAAATATCCATTACCACGGATCAAGGATTTGTTTGATCAGCTCAGAGGTACATCAGCGTATTCTAAGATTGATCTGTGATCCGGATATCATCAGCTGAGAGTCAGAGACTCAGATATTCAGAAGACAAATTTCCGTACCAGATACGGTCATTATGAGTTTTTGGTGATGCCATTTGGGCTAACCAATGCTCCAGTGGTGTTTATGGATTTGATGAACCGCATCTTTCTGGAGTATCTTGATCAGTTTGTTATCGTTTTCATTGATGACATATTGGTCTACTCGCGTTCCGAGGAGGAGCATGCACAGCATATTCGCATAGTCTTGGAGACTCTTAGACGACATCAGCTGTACGCGAAGTTCAGCAAGTGTGCATTCTGGCTATCCTCAGTCGGTTTTTTGGGACATGTGATCTCTAGCAGAGGTATTTCAGTAGACCCTCAGAAGATCGAGGCTGTCACCAGCTGGGAGCAGCCGAAGTCAGTACAGGAGATCCACAGTTTTCTGGGACTAGCCGAATTTTACCGATGTTTTGTCGAGGGTTTCTCACATATTGCTATGCCGCTGACACATCTTACCAGGAAAGGTGTGAAGTTCACGTGGTCCGAGGATTATGAGACCAGCTTTCAGGAGCTGAAGCGGAGATTAGTGTCGGCTCCAGTTTTGGTTTTACCTTCTGGGGAGGATGGATTTGTACTCTACACTGACGCGTCTCTTCAGGGTTTGTGCACTGTTCTGATGCAGCACGGCAGGGTAGTCTCCTATGCTTCTCGACAGTTGAAGGAGCATGAGAAGAACTACCCAGTTCATGATCTGGAGTTAGCTGCCATCATCTTTGCTCTGAAGCTTTGGCGGCATCATTTATACGGTATTACATTTGAGATTCTCACTGATCATAAGAGTCTCAAATATATTTTCACTCAGAAGGAGCTTAATCTCCGACAGAGGAGATGGATGGAGTTCCTGAAGGACTACGATTGTACCATTAGCTAGCACCCGAGGAAAGCTAATGTGGTTGTAGATGCACTCAGCAGGAAGTCCAGAGGGACTTTGGCATGCTACCGAGTTTCAATTACAAACTTGGTTCAGGGTTTCTTCGAGTTAGACCTTGAGGAGCAGGGACGTACAGAGCAGGGTATTCTTGTTACCATGGTTGCTCAGTCGTCGATCAGGACAAGGATCTGAGAGGCCCAGGCTGGTGATCAGCATTTGTAGTTCATTAGCAGTCAGATAGCTTCCGGACAGTAGACCGAGTTTACATGAGACGAGGAGGGTATTATATACTTCTGAGGCAGATTATGCGTACTTCAGTCTCATCCGGTCTTACAGGAGCTACTTCAGGAGGCTCATCGCTCTCGATTTGCGATTCACCCAGGCGGGACCCGCATGTATCGAGATTTGAGGCGTTCCTACTGTGGAACGGTATGAAGAAAGACATCACGAAATTTGTAGCTAGATGTCTTGTCTGTCAGCAGGTGAAGGCTGAGCACCAAAGACCTGCCGGATTACTTCAGCGGATTCCTATTCTTGAGTGGAAATGGGAACATATTACCATGGACTTTATGGTGGGATTGCCGAGGACACGACGAGGCCATGACGCGATTTGGGTAATCGTTGATCGATTAACCAAATCTGCACACTTTTTAGCGATCCAGAGGACTGATCCCCTGGATCGATTGGCAGATCTGTATTGCCGGGGATCATTAGATTACATGGTATTCCTTTGACTATCATTTCGGATAGAGACCCCCGGTTCACGTCTCGTTTCTGGCAGAGTCTGCAGCAGGCCTTGGGCACGCAGCTCCGATTTAGTACAGCTTTCCATCCGTAGACAGATGGACAGTTAGAGCAGACCATTCAGAAGAGGACCTGCTGAGGTCGTGTGTTATGGATTTCGGAGGCAGTTGGGAGGACCACTTGCCATTAGTAGAGTTCGCCTACAACAACAACTTTCATTCGGCTATCCAGATGGCACCGTTTGAGGCGTTGTATGGTAGGCCTTGTCGGACACCCACCCTTTGGGATGAGGTTGGAGAGGCCTAGCTGTTGGGACCTCATAGAGCTCAACAGGAGGCAGAGTTGGTCCGTATTATCAGACGGAGGATGTTAGAGGTGCAGGACCGCCAGAAGAGTTATGCTGATCGGAGACGCATACCTTTGGAGTTTTCTATTGGTGATCATGTTTTTCTACGAGTTTCACCCACGAAAGGGGTGAAGAGATTTGGCCTCAGAGGTAAGCTAGCTCCACGGTACATTGGCCCTTTCGAGATCTTGGAGAGGATCGGAGCGGTAGCTTACCGGCTGGCACTACCACCGTCCCTGGCAGGCATCCACGATGTATTCCACGTATCTATGCTGAGGAGATACGTACCTAACTCGACGCATGTGCTGACAGATATCTCAGTTCCAGTTCAGCCTGACGTCACTTATGAGGAGATTTCAGTACGGATTCTGGACCGGAAAGAGCGTCAGTTGCGGAACAAGACTATCTGACTGGTTAAAGTCGGATGGCAGCATCATTCAAATGAGGAGGCTACTTGGGAGCTCGAGGATACTATCCGAGCTCGATACCCCCATCTTTTAACTTGAGGTATGTGATTTAAATTACCGTTCAACATATATACTTTATATCTGTTGTTAGTATTTGCTGATGGTAGATAACGAAATTTGGGGACCAAATTTTAATTAGTGGGGGAGAATGTAAAATATCAAAAATTTACGAATAATGATAAGGGAATTTTTTTAGAATTTTTAGCAATTTTTTGAGAATTTTTCGGAGCACGTATGGACGAGTTTACGGGGATAAAAATGGGGCCCCGGGAAAGCTTGTTTTGACTACCCCATTTAAGCGAGGAAAAGTTTGCTTTTTCTTTTATTTCTTTTCTTTTCTTTATTTTTTTTTTCTTTTTCTCCGGTTTCTCTTTGACGTCGTTTCCACCTCTGTGCCGAGTCTTCTCGCACCTAGCTCGCCCGACGCCGGCCCTAACCGCATGAGGCGGTTTTCTTCTCCCCCTCCCGTGTACAAACCCTCGGCCAAGCCTCGTCTCTGCCGACTCTTTCTTTTTCCCCTTCTTCCCTACTCCTCTGCCCGTCGCCCTCGCTGTGGAGACCGCCAAGCCGATGCTCCCCTTTCCCCAAGTGCTGGCGACGATCTAGCATCGCTGACCTACATCGCCAGTGATGCCGAGCACCCCTACACCGCGCCGCTGCTGCACGGAGGTGCCGCCGGCATCCCCTGTGCCCTAGCACCAGCAGACGACCGCTCTCTCTCTGCTGCGATTTGGCAGCACCACTGACACCCGATTTCATCTTCCTCCTCAGCCCTAGCGTCGACTGCTACCTCTTTTTGCCCTAGCAGACGCCACCACTGATCGTTAGAGGGGGGAAAGGTTATCCGGACTTCAAGGTTTCTGCCGAGCCCTAGCTTGGTCTTCACTGCCGTGCCCTAGGTTTCCCCCTTTCAGGTGAGTGAGGTGAGCAGCTTACCTTTGTTGTTTCTTTGTATTTGATCACTGGTTGGATGTAGAAGCAACTCACGGATATGGTTGATTGATTTCTAGGTTTGGTATCAACGGGATTAAGCTGTTGTTGGAGCTGAGGAATCCGATCATTATTCATACACTTAGGTGAGCATGTTTAGTGACTTTTGTTGGGTTCCTATGGAGGATGTTCCATGCTGTACAAATTTTGTATAGGGTATTAGGTTATATCTGGGTTGATCTAATTGGAAATCTTCATCGGAACTAGGATTTGAATTGGTTATTAGGATGATACATTGATGGCGGATCCTTAATTTTATTTCGTATCCTGTTCTTGTAGGACTCGTGCAGAATGTGACTTAGTTAATTATAACATATGTAATGGATAAATTACATATGTGATGTAAGATAGTGATTGGGGGATTTGATTTGGCTAACTAATTTATATGTGATTAGCTAAATCTGTATATTGTGACACAGTACTTTGACGTGAGACGGGTATCTCGACGTCATGTTTGGACCAGATTGGACTTGTCGATTGGAAGCGGGTACTTTGACTTTATGTCTTTTGATATGCATAATAATGTTTTTAACATATAGCATTGATTATGTTTTTCATTTGCTTCGGTTGATCACTACCTGACCTGTTACATGCTTCCTTGTTTATTTATTCTGCACATCATGCTAGTGTTTACCTGATTATGCCTATTTATAGAGGTAGTGACACAACCATGTTATTTATCATGTTCAGGACCTAGGGTTTTTTTGATACCTTATCTGGTCTGTGTACTTTGATTTGGTTCACTTCCCGATGGTACACATTTTACATGTATATGGATTATTGCTATGCTGCTCAGTATTTTGTCATGTTTAGTATCATGCACCATACGCATGATTGCATGCTGTGCGATAGTTTGCTCCATTATTATCGAGCACATCGCCAGTTACATGTATCCATACACACCACCACTGATGGGTTAGTGGTAGATCAGACAGGTGTGTGACAGTTCTGTTGTTTGGCTCCGTTGGTCTGGTGACTCAGCGTAGTAGTCGGCAGACAGTTCTGCTCTGTTTGGCTCCGCTGGTTTAGTGTAGCAACGTGGTAGCCGGCAGGCGGTTGGACTCTGTTTGGCTCCGTTAGTACGCTCATGGGTAGTGTGACGCAGCGTGGTAGCTGGCAGAGATTCCTCCCCGTCATCGCGTACCGGGAGATGAGAGCATTGCGATCCCCCATTTATGATTTGGGGTAGGAGTATGTGTGTACTCCGACAACATCCCGTCCACTCGGTCACTCATCAGAGGCAGTGATGTCAGAGTGCACGGTTGTCACAGCCCTACCCACTCGGACTCACCATTGTGTGTGAGATGGCTGACTGGCGTTCGGGGTGACCATGTCATTTGCATCATATGCATGATGCATTTATTGCTTGTGTTTGCTGCATTTACTTGCTGCATTTATATGGATGCATATGATTGACATGCATACAGGATTATGACACTCTTGGTCTAACGACCCTGTTGTACTTGTACCTTGGTCCTGGTTAGTACAGTTTTCTCCTGTTTTGTTTCAGTTACGTTTATCCTTCTTGTATCAGGAGACTATACGCATGATTAGTGCTATCTGTTATCTTCTTTATTATGCATATCAGTTGTACCTGCTGAGTGTTGGACTCACACCCTCCTCCGTTACTATTTCAGGTTGATGCTGTCAGGAGAGAGTTCCAGTTGCTAGTCCCCTGCAACCACGAGGCTGTCTATTTATCTTTTGGCTTTATGTACTAGACTATGTTTTGAACTTGTTATGTTTTGAATACTTTAGATCCTGTATGGATTGCTTTATTTAGTCGATGACTTTCATTCAGATTTGTTTTACTACATGCCTGCCTAGAAGGCAGAAGAGGTGAGTGGATTTATTCCGTCGGATTTGTGCTTTATGGGTGTAGTGGAGTAGGGTTGTTTTCGAGTCATTGTATTTCTGTTCTGTTTGTTTACTACTAAACTGCGTGGTTGTGTCAACCAGAGGCTGAAAATTGATATAAACTGCGTGGATGGTGTGCTTGTTTGCTTATTATTATTGTTATTATTCTAGCCGCATGTGGCTGAGGTATATGGTGATGTAGTAAAGTTTCAGATTGTCCGCCGTACAGGGGAGATGCTGCTGAAATTTCTTCGGACAGGGACTCCTCCTGGGCGTGACAGAAGGAATAAGACTCTTATGGAAATACTTAGATCAATGATGAGTTATTCAGAATTACCAAATTCATTTTGGGGATATGCTCTGGAAACGGCAGTATACATTCTAAACATGGTACCTTCTAAGTCAGTACCCTTTACTCCCATAGAATTATAGAATGTGCGTAAGGATAGTCTAAAGTATATTCAGATTTGGGGTAGTCCAACACATGTGCTGAAGGGAGACACTGATAAGTTTAAATCACGAACAAAAGTTCGCTTGTTTATGGGTGGTTTATAGTCCTAAAGATCAGAAGGTCATTGTTAGCACCAATGCCTAATTTTTAGAAGAGGACTATGTAATGAGCCACAAGCCCATGATTAAACTTGTTCTTGAAAAAAATAAGAGAAGACACGTCTATTTTAGTACCAATAGTACAAGATGAGATACCACACGAAACTACAACACGTGTCACAAATTATGCACAATTACAAGCAGTGTCACGTCGTAGTGGGAGGGTTGTTCGACAACCTGATAGATTCATGTCTTTGGGAGAGTCATCGGACTTGATGTCACGCCCCGGAGGAGTCTCTGTCCGAAGAAATTTCGGCAGCATCTCCCCTGTACGGCGGACAATCTGAAACTTTTCTACATCCTCATATACCTTAGCTACATGCGGCTGGAAAAAAACAATAATAAAATACAACCACACAAACATCCACGTAGTTTATATATAAGTAAACAAAACAGTAATACCAAGACTCGAAAATAACCCTACTCCACTACACCCATAAAGTTCAAATCCGACAAACTCACCTCTTCTGCCGTCCAGGCATGTATGTAGCAAGACACATCCAAAAAAAACTATAACCATCGACACAAAAATCCATATAATATCCAAATCCTCAAACAGAATAAGTCTAACACAGTCTAAATAAGAAACCAAAAAAAAATAAATACAACTTGTGGTCTGCAGGGGACTAACGACTGGAACTCTCTTCTGACAACATCAATCTGAAAAATAACAACAATGGAGGCGGGGTGAGTCCAACACTCAGCAGGTACAACTGATATACATAGTAAGGAAATAACATCTAGCACCAATCATGCGTATAGTCTCCTGATATAAGAAAGATAAAAATGCAACTGAAGTAAACAGGAGAGAAACTGTACTAACCAGGACCTAGGTGTTGGTGCAACCTTAGGTCAAGGGTTGACCTGGTTGACCAGACTCGAGTTGACTTGACTCGAGTTGTGTTTTGATGTTTGACGAGCTATGTTTGATAATGTTTGACGTGAACAGAAAAGTTGTATCTTGATGATTTACAAGTATACAAGCTTGGGAGATTGTGGGTGCAACCCGTGGTCAAGGTTGACCTGGTTGACCTGAGGTGAGTTGACCTGACTGGGAAAAGTCCAAGCAGGGAGCTTGGCATGGGAAAAGTCCAAGCAGGGAGTTTGGCATGGTGAAAAGTCCAAGCAGGGAGCTTGGCATGGGAAAAGTCCAAGCAGGGAGTTTGGCATGGTGAAAAGTCCAAGCAGGGAGCTTGGCACGGGAAAAGTCCAAGTATGGAGACTTGGCACGGAGAAGTCCAAGTATGGAAGCTTGGAACATGGGAAGTCGGAGAGGGCTCGGTAGCTCGTTCTCCGGACTGTGGTCAGATAGGGCTCGGGAGCTCGTTCTCTGGACCGGATGGAAGTCGGAGAGGGCTCGGTAGCTCGTTCTCCGAACTGTGGTCAGAGAGGGCTCGGTAGCTCGTTCTCTGGACCGGATGTGGAAAGTCCTGGTGAGTGAAGCCAGGCAGACAGATAAGTCCTGGTGAGTGAAGCCAGGCAGTGGGAAAGTCCTGGTGAGTGAAGCCAGGCAGTTGTGAAAACCCTAGTGAGTGAAGCTAGGTGAAAGTCCTAGTGAGTGAAGTCAGGCAGTGGGAAAGTCCTGGTGAGTGAAGCCAGGCAGTTGGAAAGTCCTGTTGAGTGAAGCCGGGCAGATTGGAAATCCTGGTGAGTGAAGCCAGGTGAAAACCCTAGTGAGTGAAGCTAGATGAAAGTCTTGGTGAGTGAAGCCGGGCAAGGGAAAATCCAGATGGATCAAGGGTGATCGGACATCTGGTGTTGAGAAGGTCAAGTAGGTCAAGGGAGTGACCGGATACTTGACACGAAGAGAAAAGTCCAAGTGGGTCAAAGGGATTGACCGGACACTTGGTAGGGAGTCTTAGCAGGTCAAGGGAGTGACCAGATGCTAAGCATGAGATACCAATAGGTCAAGGTTGACCGGATATTGGTTTGGACTTAGTTTGGGCAAAAACCAAGACTTGGATCGGTCTGGAGACCGATCAGAAAGCGATCAGTGTGCCTCTGTGAGCTTACTGATCGGTCTGGGGACCGATCAGCAGGAAGCCTGATCGGTCCCCGGGACTGATCAGGGTACGCACAGAGAGTTGGGCAACTCTCTGTGAAAGCATGCTGATCGGTCTGGGGACCGATCAGCATAGAGCCTGATCGGTCCCCACGACCGATCAGATCAGCCCCAGATCGATCAGGATGATGCCTGATCGGTCTGGCCCTAGCCGTTGGCTCACAACGGCTAGTCTTCTGTCTTCTGTTCTTCGTAGATGTAGTGCAGGTTATAAAAGGGCTGAGGGCTTCTACAGTGGTCTCTCTCGATTGTTCTTCTTCTGGTCCGAAGTTTCTGCTTCTTCTTCTTCACTACTGTGATTTGAGCTTTGCTGAGCTCGCTTCTGCTTGAAGCTTCGTGTAAGCTTCATCGGCTAGTTCCTGCTGTTGTAGGTGTCTTGTGAAGCTGCTGCTTCATCCAGTCGAAGAGAAGGCAAGTAAGCGAAGGTGTTTCATACATTTGTATTGTATTTTGCTTCTTGCTGCTTTCTACTCCTGTATTGCTTTTGCAAAACATTGTGGCGAGGTTTCTCCACCCACAAGGAGTATTTATTAGCCGGTTCTCCGGGGACTCATCCACCGACGGATTGATAGGCTTCGTCCACCTTACGGACACGCCGAGGAGTAGGAGTTTCATCTCCGAACCTCGTTACATCGACGAGTTGAGGTTTGCTATTCTCCGTTGTCGTTTCTATTGTTTATTTCCTCTGCGCTAACCTTGATTTGTAGAAAGAAACGAGCAGTTTGGGGTCGGCTATTCACACCCCCCTCTCTAGCCTCGATCATCGATCCTAACAAGTGGTATCAGAGCGAGGTCGCTCTTCGCCGGATTAACACCCGAGGGAGCACAAGCTAGAGATGGACAACTCGGAGAAGACATCACGATTCCACCCTTCTACGATCGCGACGACTTCGCGTATTGGAAGGTAAGAATGAGGTATTTTCTTATGACTAACCTTGAAAATTAGAGTTGTGTTCAATTAGGTTTCAAGCCTCCGATGGACAAGAAAGGAGAAACCCTAGAGAAGAAGGAGTGGACCAAGGAACAAGTCCACCAATCCCTAGTCAACGATGAGGTATTGAAAATTTTTGAATTTTCTTTACCTAATGATGTTTTGTGTAGGATAGGTGGATATAACGATGCCAAGGAGTTGTGGAACAACTTGGCAAAGTTCCATGAGGAGAACTCCACTTCAAGTCATGAAGAGGAGTCAAGTGAGCCAAGTAGCTCACTTCATGGAGGAATGGATTTAGAAGTTGAGGGCCACTCAACATCTAAAGAAGAAGAGGAGGAGAGTTCTTCTTCAAGTTCGGAGCAAGAAGAAGAAGCTTCTACCTCCGGAAGGGATGAAGGAGAGAGCTTTCATCCATCCTCAAACCTAGGTAACTCAAGCATTTTAATTTCTAGCAAATTACACATAATGTGCTTTGAGTGTAGGGAATTTGGACATTACAAGAGTAAATGTCCAAAGAGGGTTAGAAAGACTCCACCGGCGCCAAAGGTCAAGGAAGCCGGAGTCCCAACACGCAAGGGCAAGGAGCACGTGGTGTGCTTCCAATGCAAGCGAAGGGGACATTATCGGAGCCAATGTCCGAGGGGGAGGCAATCTCACAAGGACAAGAGACCGAGCACATCGATAGGGGGAGCTAAGGCAAACCCTAAGGTAATCTCTAAGGCACATTATTGCAATACTAGTAAGATGCATGCTAGTAGTTTGATTGCAATTGACAATAATGATAAGCATGATAATTATAGAAATCGATACACATGCTTAGGTGCCAAATATGTGAGCCTAGATAAGGATAACACTAGGAAAGCCAACCCTAGGACCAACTCATCTAAGGTTAAGGATAACCTAGGTAGAAATCCCAAAACAACTAGACATATGCCTAGGAATACCTCAAAGACAAATGACAAGTTAAAACTTGAGGCCTTTGAAAAGGAAAATCAAGTCTTGAGGTCAAGACTTGACTCTTTAGAAAAGACCCTTAAAAATTTGGAAAAGTCAAATATAGGGTCTAAGGGTAAAAAACCCAAGTCCAAGGACAAGAAAGGTTTGGGTCACAAACCTAAGTCCCAAGTGGTCAAGCCCACTTACCATGATGTTCCATTCGATTATGGAACAAAACCGATGACTAGGAAGACCATCACCAAGGTCACAAGGGGAGTCACCCCTAGAGTTGATCTTGATGAGTCCCAAATGACCAAGGCTTCAAAGCCTAGGAGGGTCATTAGGAGGGTTGCTAGGGAAGTCATCCCTAGTGAATATTTAGTGAACCCAATGAGCTCAAATAGGTATTGGGTTCCTAGGAGCGTGATTTCATCACGCTAGATAAGTTAGGGTGTGCCAACCTTACTTGAATAGGTAGTTAACCTAATCATGGCAAAAGGTGGCACTTTAGGAATTTTCAAGGTGTAATCAAGTCTTGAAAATGAAATGGAAAGTTATTCCTAAGGTGATTAGGATGTGCCAATCAAATTTGAGGAGTTTTCTAGAGTCAATCTAATTGGCACATAGTGATCTAAAAATCTTTGGTATAAGATGCTAGGTCTATTACACTTAGGAATATAGAACCTATGACAAAATGATCAAAACTATCAAAAATGGCAACTAAGGCTAGAATTTGGTATTTTCTATACCTTGACATGTTATTTGCCATATATTGTTTGCCATATGCTATGTCATGACATCATATTTAATCTAAGATCATTTGAAATGTCATGATGATGCTTAGGTTATTTATATGTCATGCTTTATTTAAGTTTCATACTTTATGCCATGACATCATGACATTGGCACATGTTATTATGTATGATATCATTTTATGCCATGTCATCATTTCTTGCATTTATAATCAATGAAATTGATTTAAGGTTAAAAACACAATTTGATATGGAGATCAAATTGATGTTTAGAAAATGCATGAGAACTTAGCCTAAGATGATCTAAACCCATATTTCACATCAAAATTGACTTGGATATGTTTGATACACCTTAGATATGTGTGAGATATTAGGATCATGAGTTAGGATCAAGGTGCATAGTTCTTGTACCTAGATGAGCCTAATTCGAAATTGGGGATCATAGGGAAAGCTTATGTACAAGTCATGTACATTTAGCCCATAGATTGTGGTCCTAAATTAAATGGTTTAAAATCATTTCAAAATTGATTTGAAAAACCTTGATGAAGCTTTTCTAGTAATAGCATTCATCATTGAGCAAGTTGATACAAAGTTGAGTTAAACTTGAACTATTTCAAAGTTTTTCAAACTTTGTATCAAGTTTAGAAAATGAAAGTTATTTTCATAGAAAACTATTTTTCCATGATAGTATATGTTATGAGGAATGTATCCTCAAAATTTCACAATTTTTGGAATTTTCTGTAATTTTCTAGAGGTTTCTGAATTTCGTGGAGAGAAATCAGAATTTATCAGACCTTTATCAGGTTTGTGGACCGATCAGAAGGGTTTCTGATCGGTCCAGGGGAGCCTGGATCGGTCACTGTGACCGATCCAGAGGGAGCCTGATCGGTCTGGTGACCGATCAGGGCGTGGCAACCTGCTGAATTTCGACTGTTTGTCTGAAATTGCAGCTATGGAAGTGGTGTTTTGGATTTCTAAAGGCTTGAAACTCTCCAAGACATTGTTGGTGCAATGGTCAAGGGGGAGTTGACCTTTAGGGGGAGTTTTACCTATTAGTCAAGGGGGAGTTGACTTTTAGGGGGAGTTTTAACTCCTAAAGACTTGAGTGATATGGGATTATCACTAAGTTAATTGTTGACCTTAGTATCAAGGGGGAAATTAAGAGTTTCAATGAAAGGTATGGGACTTTCATTAGGAAGAAACTCTTGACCTTGATTCACTCTTTTTGATGTGTGTCAAAAAGGGGGAGAGTGTAGGTTTGAGGATAATAGAGAATGTTCAGGGAAGAACATTGGAAAACCTAAGTTAGGTTATCAGGTTAACCTAACTTGATTATGAGTTTGATTATGGGTTTTGTCAAACATCAAAAAGGGGGAGATTGTTGGTGCAACCTTAGGTCAAGGGTTGACCTGGTTGACCAGACTCGAGTTGACTTGACTCGAGTTGTGTTTTGATGTTTGACGAGTTATGTTTGACAATGTTTGACGTGAACAGAAAAGTTGTATCTTGATGTTTTACAAGGATACAAGCTTGGGAGATTGTGGGTGCAACCCGTGGTCAAGGTTGACCTGGTTGACCCGAGGTGAGTTGACCTGACTGGGAAAAGTCAAAGCAGGGAGCTTGGCATGGGAAAAGTTCAAGCAGGGAGTTTGGCATGGTGAAAAGTCCAAGCAGGGAGCTTGGCACGGGAAAAGTCCAAGTATGGAGACTTGGCACGGAGAAGTCCAAGTATGGAAGCTTGGCACATGGGAAGTCAGAGAGGGCTCGGTAGCTCGTTCTCCGGACTGTGGTCAGAGAGGGCTCGGGAGCTCGTTCTCTGGACCGGATGGAAGTCGGAGAGGGCTCGGTAGCTCGTTCTCCGAACTGTGGTCAGAGAGGGCTCGGTAACTCGTTCTCTGGACCGGATGTGGAAAGTCCTGGTGAGTGAAGCCAGGCAGACGGATAAGTCCTGGTGAGTGAAGCCAGGCAGTGGGAAAGTCCTGGTGAGTGAAGCCAGGCAGTTGTGAAAACCCTAGTGAGTGAAGCTAGGTGAAAGTCCTGGTGAGTGAAGCCAGGCAGTGGGAAAGTCCTGGTGAGTGAAGCCAGGCAGTTGGAAAGTCCTGTTGAGTGAAGCCGGGCAGATTGGAAATCCTGGTGAGTGAAGCCAGGTGAAAACCCTAGTGAGTGAAGCTAGGTGAAAGTCCTGGTGAGTGAAGCCGGGCAAGGGAAAATCCAAATGGATCAAGGGTGATCGGACATCTGGTGTTGAGTAGATCAAGTAGGTCAAGAGAGTGACCGGATACTTGACACGAAGAGAAAAGTCCAAGTAGGTCAAAGGGATTGACCGGACACTTAGTAGGGAGTCTTAGCAGGTCAAGGGAGTGACCAGATGCTAAGCATGAGATACCAATAGGTCAAGGTTGACCGGATATTGGTTTGAACTTGGTTTGGGCAAAAACCAAGACCTGGATCGGTCTGGAGACCGATCAGAAAGCGATCAGTGTGCCTCTGTGAGCTTACTGATCGGTCTGGGGACCGATCAGCAGGAAGCCTGATCGGTCCCCGGGACTGATCAGGGTACGCACAGAGAGTTGGGCAACTCTCTGTGAAAGCATGCTGATCGGTCTGGGGACCGATCAGCATAGAGCCTGATCGGTCCCCACGACCGATCAGATCAGCCCCAGACCGATCAGGATGATGCCTTATCGGTCTGGCCCTAGCCGTTGGCTCACAACGGCTAGTCTTCTGTCTTCTGTTCTTCGCAGATGCAGTGCAGGTTATAAAAGGGCTGAGGGCTTCTACAGTGGTCTCTCTCGATTGTTCTTCTTCTGGTCCGAAGTTTCTGCTTCTTCTTCTTCACTGCTGTGATTTGAGCTTTGCTGAGCTCGCTTCTGCTTGAAGCTTCGTGTGAGCTTCATCGGCTGGTTCCTGCTGTTGTAGGCGTCTTGTGAAGCTGCTGCTTCATCCATTCGAAGAGAAGGCAAGTAAGCGAAGGTGTTTCATACATTTGTATTGTATTTTGCTTCTTGCTGCTTTCTACTCCTGTATTGCTTTTGCAAAACATTGTGGCGAGGTTTCTCCACCCACAAGGAGTATTTATTAGCCGGTTCTCCGGGGACTCATCCACCGACGGATTGATAGGCTTCGTCCACCTTACGGACACGCCGAGGAGTAGGAGTTTCATCTCCGAACCTCGTTACATCGACGAGTTGAGGTTTGCTATTCTTCGTTGTCATTTCTATTGTTTATTTCCGCTGCGCTAACCTTGATTTGTAGAAAGAAACGAGCAATTTGGGGTCGGCTATTCACACCCCCCTCTCTAGCCGCGATCATCGATCCTAACACTAGGTATAAGGATAAACAGTCCGAGTGGTATAGAAATCCTGTATGCATGTCAAACATAGGTATCCAAACAATATGCAGCATATAAATGCAGCAAACACAAACACAAGCAATAAATGCATCATGCATATGATGCTAATGATGCGTCCTGGTCACCCCTGACACCAGTCAACCATCTCACACACAATAGTGAGGTCGAGTGGGTAGGGCTGTGACAACCGTGCACTCTGTCGTCACTGCTCCTGATGAGTGACCGAGTGGACGAGATGCTGTTGGAGTACACCTATCCTCCTACCCCAAATCATAAATGGGGGAGCGCAATGCTCTCAACTCTCGGTACACGATGACGGGGAGGAATCCCTGTCGACTACCACGTTGTGTCACACTACCCATGAGCGGACCAACGGAGCCAAACAAAGTCCCTACTGCAACACACTCTGCCTGAATCGACCACTAACCCATGAGTGGTGGTGTGTGCAAATCCATGTAACTGGCGATGTACTCAACAATAATGGAGCGGACTATCGCACAACATGCAATCATGCAAATGGTGCATGTCAACAACCACAGAATATCCTGAACTAATCCATATACATACATAAGGTGCACCATAAGTCAATGAATCAAACAACGGTACACAGATCAGATAAGGTATACAACCTAGGTCCTGAACATGGTGAAGCATGGTATGTCACTACCCCCTATAAGCATGTATAAGCAGGTAAGGAATACATGAGATGCAAAACAAGCAATCAACCAAGCATGTAATAAGTATTGGGTAGTGACTAACTGAAACAAATGAGAAACATATTTATTGCAATTTGTTAAAATCACTACTATGTATATCAAACGACATAAAGTCAGAAGTACCCGCCTCCAAATCGAAAAGTCCAAACTGGTCCAAATATGACGTCGAGATACTCGTCTCGCGTCAAAGTCCCGTGTCATGCATAGAAACATATTTTATTTTGTAACGACCCAATTTTCCCTATTTCGAGTTCTAAATGTCCTTAAAAATATTTGGAAATGCTTTTAAAATATTCTAGAGATTTTTAAGAATTTTTATATAATTTTTAGAGGTCGTTTGGTATTTTTACTAAACGAAAGAAGATTTGACAAAAAATATTCAAGCTGAAATTCGAACCGTAGACCTCGGACCTGAACCGAACCTTAACCGAATCCAGCCAACCAACTGATCCGCACCCTTTTTGTGAACATATATATGGGACGAAATACATTTAAGCAGTAGTTAAGAATAGTTAAAATAAAAAGAAAATTAAACACTCGGCTGAGGTTTCGAAACCGCGACCAGAGGTTTCAGTCAAACACAGCCAACCAACTGTTCTAGCAGGCGTTTCTTATTAAAGAAGGAGAAATATTCTATTTAAGCAGTAGTTAGTAACATTTTAAATAAAAGGGGAATAAAACGCTCAGCTAAGGATTCGAAACCACGACCTTTGACTTGGTGAAAATGTGGTCAACCAAGTGTGCCGCGGGTTATGTTAATTAAAGAAAGAACGGATTATATTTAAGGTATAGTTTGTAATAGAAAACCTAGTTATAAAGGGATTAAGTTTTTCCCTTTCTCGCCGAAAACCCTATCTGCCCTTTCTTTCTCTCCCGACGGCGTCCCCTGCTCTCGGGCGAAAACGAAGATGAGGTGAAGGCTTTGTCTCCGGCGGCCGGCTAAGGGGTGAATCGGCGAGCTCTTCTCGGATTCGAGCTTGTCTCGTCAAGGAGGACGCGCGGACACGAAGGGAACGCCAAGATTGTGAACTAGCCGAAACCCTAGAAGCTTCCCTACGGTTGTAAGTCCAAGAACATCGATGTAAGTTGCTTCCTCACCTGCAGTAGGAGTAGCTCTCGATTTCTTGCTTCTTCTTGTGGTTTTCTTTTATGTATGCCGCAACAGATTTGGATTGTATGCCGGAGGGTTCATTCCGTAGTTTTTTGTGGTTACCGTGAGACTCAATAAAAAAAAAAACATGGAAGGTTCTGGATTTTGAGCATGTAGTTTTAGGTTTTTGTTTCTAGGTAATGAGCATGAAATGGTTTATATATGTAGCATCTCAGTTCTGGATTTTCCTGTGCTTTGGATCCGACTCCTTGAATTATTTTAGAGATACCTAGTTTGTTTCCTGATCTTAATAAAGTCATGCCTTTGCCAAATTGTGCTAGCATACTTAGCTCCAGGAGTTTAAGTATCAGACACCATGCTGTCTTTAATTTCTAAACTTACTGCAGTAGGAGTAGTTTTGCGACTTTGTTTCTGGTCACTTTCTTTCTCTGGTTGTTTCCTATCTTTGTAAGAAGAAAAGCCTCAAAATTCAATTGGTAGCAGAAGCGTACACTCAAATATATAATGTTAACTACACGGATGCTTCCTGATAACCAAAATTGCTTGGAGATAGTCTTTTACACATTCAGAGGTTGTATCTAAGTGACTGCTACATGAGCTAGATATCATGAACGCTTTCCTTTATGATTATCTTGATGGGTCTATATGGATCTGCCTTCCGTGTTGGTTACTTAGGAGCACTATGCCTTAGATGTAATTGAAAAGTCATTAAATAGGCTGAAGTGGCTTTCCAAAGTATGATTTGGTAAATTCAGTCATGCATTTATTCAATTTGACATGATCACATACTTCATATACATTTAGGGTTTGGCATCGCCTCTTAATCTAAGTTATTCTCCTTATTTATATAAATGGTATTACCACAACATAATACAGAAATCACGAGGTTTAAATTCTATCTCCACCAACACTTCCTAACTAAAGGTTTAGCTAGCCTAAAATATTTTCTAGGCATTGAGGTTGTTCGGTTATAGGTGTACATGTAGTTTATATACTTGAAGGTGTTGATATGACAAGTGCTAAACCATTTGGCACTCTTATGTATCAGTGAAGAGGAGTTAATATCTAATCAAGGGGAAAGTATTGTGGTTTTCGGTTTGGTTGAAGTGTGCTGCCATGAAATCTATTTCAGAACTTGTTAAATTTGGATATGAACAAATAGTTTTAGCTTTAGTTCTTAAAGCATGTAATTTAACATAGTGTAGTTTTAAAAGAATAGTGAAGATTCTTGGGTAAGTTCATAATGCAGATTTCAAAAGATTATAGTGAAGTTTGGTTAAGTCCTTAGACTGCAGATTTTTATTAAGTAGATCAGTGCAGATTTTTATTAAGAAGAGCAGTGCATATTTTTATTAAGTAGATCAGTGCAGACTTTTATTAAGAAGAGCAGTGCAGATTTTATTAAGTAATAGAAGTGCAGTTTGCCTTTTCTAGTTTTTCCTTAGCTATTTGTAAGCATGAGCAGACTTCTTTTCTATTGCTATTAGACGTACAGTTTTTCTTTGCTATCAGTTTAACATGAGCAGTATTGATTCCTATTTTTAGTCCTTTACTACTAGATACATATGAGCAGTTTTCTTTAGTTTTCATTTGCTATTTTAACAAGCATGAACAACCATGTATTCTAGTGGAAAATAAGAGTTCTATTAAATTCTTTTAGAAGTATTAACAAGTAAAAAGAAAGAAAAAGAAAAGAAAGAAAAAGGTCAAGGCCTTAAGTAGATCCCAAAGTCAAGACTTTAGGGATTCATGACACACAAGGTGCTTATTAAAATGCCAAGACATTTAAAGAAGAAGTAATTAATATTATAAGTATTTTACTTTTAAGAAGAGGCTAGTACCCGACTTCCAAGGTTGTCGTTAAACAAATCCAGGTGTCCAATTCCAAGGTCTTGGCCCTGGTAGACCAAGGTCTGCTCTTTTAGGATTGGTGGCTCGCTACCCCAACCTATTAGGGAACGCGCATAAGATGGTACTACGCATGGGCCCAAGAAGAAGTTGATTATTATTTTGAAGTATTATAAGTATAAGTTTTTGAATAAGTAAAATGACTTTTACATAAACATAAAGTATTAAAGATTAAGTTTAGAACAAATGAAATAAGTTTCATATAGTTCTAAAAATCAGTAAGTTTAGTTCTTTATTCTACCATGTTTATCTAGTAGATGAGTAGTTTTTCATGTTTACCTATTAGATGAGCAGCATGATTAGCTATTAGAATTATATGAGTAGATTCCTTAGCTTTTCTTTGCTATTAGTTTGATATGAGCAGATATATTTATGCTTTACTTTATTTTAGAGCATATAGTTTCTAGTTCTTTCTGTAAACATTCATATTCGTGTTTTTGTGAGTTAGATAGCGCTTACTAAGCAAATTTTGCTTATACATTGCACTTTCTCTTACTGCAGATAAAGGGAAGGAAAAGATTTAGCAAGGAAGGCGACAAGGTGGTGCGGAAGGTGTGTGATGCCAGGACTGTGGGAGAGATCAAGGGAATTGAGTCGTACTTTATGCTTATTGTCGACTGAGATTGTTAAAGAGTTATTTCTTATTATTCTGCATTGTTAGTTTGGTTGTTTCCACTGTTGGAGCTTTATTCATGTACTATTGCTAGAATAGTTTGTTTTTAGTTGTTGTGTCTTATTAATGCGTGATTGTGAAGTATATATAGCAGCCGCATGTGGCTGATGGTTTATTATTTGCATGTATTGATGAATTTGGTCACCGGTACAGGTGAGATTTTGCCGAAATTTTTCGGTAAGGACTCCTTGTGGTTTTGATCATACCGGTTCAGTAGAGTTAGTAGTTAAGTAACGGTCACCCTTAGAGAGTAGTATGGTAGTAGTAAGAAGGGTGGTCGTTACATATTTAGCTACAATCATTTTAAATAGCCAGATAAAAATCTCTAATTCTAAATTAGGACAAAACCCTAATCATATTACCATCATCATTCCCATAAGAATTAATCTACATTTGGACAACTAATCAAGCAGTCCATAACCTACCACAAAGATCCATTATCTAAATTCCACTAATTAGGAATCATTACAGTAATATACCAAAATCTACATCTTCATAACTGTTGTAGTTAAAAGGATCCTTACCTGACCTTCTCCTTCAGCGATGACAGCAAACAACAATGGCTGGAGCAAGCTGCTGTCCACTAAACCATATACACTAAATTAGCAATCCACACCCAACCAGGTACCCCAAATCAACCATTCCACATCCACTTACCTAAATCAATAGTTAGGACTGGTGATTACCTCAAACTTGGCTGCAAAGAAGAAATTTTACAACTGGATACTCTGTCCAGCAACCCCCACCGGCGGTGATGGAAGTCTAGGGCACAGACACGAGGGAAAAGGAAGTAGGAACCTCGGCTGGCAACGGTTTCTCGGTGTCCGCAGCCAAAAGAGGGTCGACGATAACGGGCAGTAGCGGTGTCGCGAGGGAAAGGCGATCGGATCTAGGGTTTCCTGGGGCCTTCGGTGTCTCGGAAGAGTGAGGGATCAGCACAGAGAAGGTCAGCGACGATGCTGCTCGACGCTAGGCAGTGACTCAGCTTCACAGAAAAGAGTAAGAAGAAGGAGATAGCCGGCGCTAGGGCTAAGGAGAAAGGTTGTGGCGTCGGCGTCTGTCGGGTGGCCTGGCTTCGGGCGGAGGAAGGAGAGAGTGAGCTTGGCGTCGCGGGCTAGCTTCGTACGGGAATAAGGCTCGGCCGGCGCTCGTGTGGTGTAGTCGGAAAAGAAGGGAGATCGGCGCGCGGCTCGGCGAGATGGCGGAGCAAGGGGGAAAGAAGTAAAGAAGAAGAAGGAGAAGAAACCGCCTCCGAGCAGTTTTGGGCAGAAACGGTGGCTCGGCGCGAGGAGGGAGGCTAGGGCACGCGGGGAGGACTCGGGCGCGAGGTTTCGACGAGGAAAAGAAGAAATAAAATAAAGAAAAGGAAATAGAAAAAGAATTAAGAATATAAGCATTTCCTCGCTTAAATGGGTAACCTAAACAGGTTTTTTTTTTTCGGGAACCTAGTTTTTTATCCCCGTAAACTTGTCCATACGAGCTCCGAAAAATTCTCGGAAATTTTCCAAAAATTCCGGAAAATTCCTTTATTATTATCTGTTCCTTTCGGTATTTTACACTTGATCCCTGGTGAGCATGAACATGATCCCTGTACATATGGAGAATCACTCCAAGATAAAATGCAGCATCTTGGCAAAGTGCAATGAACTCTAAAATAGAATCTATGTATTCTAATTAGGTCTAGGAGCTTGTAGACCACCAAATGGTGTAAAAGCCATTGGGTGTAAATGAGTCTACAAAAGAAAAAGAGGGACAGACGGGAAGGTGGAAACTTTCAAAGCAAGACTTGTTGCAAAAGGGTATACTCGATTATGTGGAAACCTTTTCGCCGGTAGCCATGCTTAAGTCTATCTGGATTCTTTTATCTATTGCTACTTATATGGATTATGAGATTTGGCAAATGGATGTCAAGACAACTTTCCTTAATGGAAGTCTTGAAGAAAACATCCATATGAAGCAACCAGAGGGATTCATTGCGAAGGTCAAAGAGTATCTTGTATGTAAGCTCAATCTGTCTATTTATGGACTGAAGCAAGCTTCGAGATCTTGGAACATCCGGTTTAATGAAGTTATCCAGTCTTACGGATTCATTCAATGTCCGGATGAGTCTTGTGTATACAAGAAGTGTGACGGAAACATGGTGATATTTCTTGTACTATACGTAGATGATAATTTGCTCATTGGCAAGAATGTCAAGGTGTTGTCAGACGTAAGGGTATGGTTGTTCAAATAGTTTAATATGAAGGACTTGGGAGAATGTGCACATATTCTTGGGATCAAAGTAATAAGGGATCGCAAGAAAAGAATATTGTCCTTATCCCAAGCTTTATATATCGATACTATCCTAGCTCGTTTTTGCATGCAAAACACCAAGAAAGGTTTCTTACCTTTTTTGGTATGGAGTACCTTTATCTAAAAAGAGATGTCTCCTAAGACATCAAAGGAGATAGAGGATATGAAGGCAGTTCCTTATACTTCGACTGTAAGGAGTCTGATGTATGCGATGTTATGTACGTGACCGGATATCTGTTTTACCGTGGGCATGGTTAGCAGATATCAAAATAACCCAGGACAAGGACATTGATTGCCGTAAAGAATATATTAAAGTACTTGAGAAGGACTAGAGATTATATGCTGGTTTACCAGGCAGATGATTTGTTCCCTGTGGGTTACACAGATTCTGATTTCCAATTAGATAGGGACAATAGTAAGTCTACCTCGGGGTATGTGTTTACTTTGGGAGGTGAAGTCATAACATGGAGGAGTGTTAAGCAGAAATGCGTTTCGGACTCCACCATGGAAGTTGAGTATATGACAGCCTTTAAGGCAGCTAAAGAAGACGTATAGCTCAGAAACTTCTTGATGGACTTAGATATGGTTCCTGGTTTACCCAAAGTTATCATAATTTATTGTGATAACAGTGGTGCAGTAGCAAACTCGAAGGAACCACGAGCCCATAAGACAATTAAACACATTAAGTGAAAGTACCACCCGAGACATCATAAGACGAGGAGAAGTTATTGTCGCCAAGATTGCATCAGTAGATAACCTAGATCCTTTCACTAAGGCCCTTTCGGTGAGAGCTTTTGATGGGCATGTTGAGGGGATGAGAATCAGATGTATGGCAACATATACGGCAGTATAGTCTTTTAGTATAAGTGGGAGATTGTTAGGATGTATACTAAAAGCCTAGCTTTTGTATAAACATTTATAAGAATCACATTGGTCAAATGGTCAAATGTCTGCATTTATGTTAAATGTAGTTGTCCATTTAATTTATATTGTAGATAACATGGTGTGTGGTGTCACATAGAAGATCATGTTATCAGTTCCTTATAGATTATAAATAGTAGCTCACGACCAAGATGGATAGGGACAAACCATTGGAACGATCGTAGTGTAATTTGGTATTAGTTTATCTTGACTATAAAATTACACTAGTACACTATGAGTGTATTGAACAGGACCATTTGAGGTTGTTCTTTTATACTGACTGCATAAAAGAACAAGACCTCTGTTGTTATGGAAGTGTGTGCTCTTAATTCCGATATAATAACAAGCACATATACTTAGTATTTATTTCTTTAATTTATCAATGGGTGAGATTTATTCAGTTGGATCAATAGGCCCGATAAGTTGGGAAATAATATTATTTATATGGTTTGTTGTTGATTATAGAAGGAAACTGTGTCCTAGTAATCTAGGTTGATGATGTCCCCTTGAGGAGCTCATAAGGATTATCATGTAAACCCTGCAGGTGGACCTAGTCCGACATGACAATGAAGTTGAGTGGTACTACTCTTGGAGTTAGATATTAATTAAGTGAGTTTTCAGTAACTCATTTAATTAATGGACATTCGATATCTTAAACATAGGGAGATTAATGCACTAATGATAAGAAGGAGCCCATAATGTAATTTGGGATTGGTGCTGTAGTTCAATAATAACTCTTTAGTGGTATGAGTTATTATTGATGAACTTGAGTTGGGTGTTCGGGGCGAACACAGGAAGCTTAAGCTCATCGAGAGACCAAAATCAATTTCTCCTCTGGGTCCCTGTTGTAGCCCCTATAAAGCCTTATATCCACAAAATTCACTTCTTACCCAAGTAATGGGCCGACCACATCCTTGCTTGGTGTAAGGGGGCCGGCCAAGCATGGGCTTGGAAGCCAAGAGGTGGCTAGCCAAGCTTGGTGCCCAAGCTAGGGGACGACCACTAGAAAAGGAAAAGGAAGTTTTATTTTAAAACAAAATTTTGTTAAAATCTTTCCTTATTTGTAGTTATCTACAATGGTTAAAAGAAAGATTTTATTTTGTTAAAATCTTTCCTATTTGTAGTTATCTACAATGGTTAAAAGAAAGATTTTAATTTGTTAAAATCTTTCCTATTTGTAGTTATCTACAATAGTTAAAAGAAAGATTTTAATTTCCTTTTATAGTCATCCTCATGGTTTTAAAAGAGAGTTTTAAAATTTTAAAATCTTTCCTTTTATAGCTATCTAGAAAAGATTAAAGATAGATTTTAATTTTATTAAAATCTTTCCTTATTTGTAGTTATCTATAATGTTTAAATGAGAGATTTTAATTTTTGATAAAACTTTCCTTTTTTATAACCATGATTTAAAAAGAGAAGTTTTAATTAATCTTTCATTTTTGTAGTTGTCTACATGTTTTAAAAGAGAGAGATTAATTTTAAAACTTTCCTTTTGTTGCCATGTACAATAGGAAATTTAGAAAAGAGAGATTTTAATTGTTGTTAAAATATCCTTTTTAAGGGGAGGCCACAAATAAGGAAGTTTTAATTATGTTTAAAATTTTCCTTTTTTTCCAAGACCAAGGATTATAAAAGAGAGGTAGAGGGTGCCTTATGACACAACCTAAGCCCTCTCTCTTCTATTCTCCTTGTGTGACCAGTTTTTCCCCTCTCCCTTTCTTCTTCCTTAGGCCGGTGACACACTTGTTTCTCTCTTTTTCTTCTTTCTAAGGTCGGCGCCTATCTCTTCTTGGTGGTCGAAACTTGATAGAAAAGAAGAAGATCTTGGTGGCCGATTACTTGGAGAGGAAAAAGAAGAGAAGGAAATTTCCTATTTTGGCATTCCTTAGTGGCTCGAAAGTCTTGGAGGAGAAGAAAGCTTGGGTGGATTTCATCTTGGTAGATCGTTGCCCACACGACATCCAAGAGAAGGAGAGGAATACAACAGAAGATCAAGAGGTCTATAAGCTACAAAGAAAGGTATAACTAGTTATTTGTTTCCACATCATAACTAGTTCATGTTCTTTGTATAGGTCTTGAAAAACCAAACACAAGAGGCTATCGATTTTATGCTATCATTTTTGTTATCGATTTTGTGTTTCAATTTCTTGTTTCGATATTGTGCTTCTATTAAGATCTCTGTAGTTAAACCTAGTTTACTATAAGAAGTTAAATATCCGATTTCTTTGAAAGGCTTTGTCTAGGAAGTGGTGGATGATCCCATACCCAAGAAGGCCTAGTGCCTCGCCATGTTTAACCTGGAACCTGATCTTTGAAATTAATATTTAATCAACTTCTATAATATGGTTTAACTTAGGAAGATCACATCGGTTAAACATGGAGTAAAAATGTTAAGTATCGTTTCCAATCTAAGTTTAACTTCTGAAGGACAATTTGGATTAATAATGTTAAGCATCGTTTGCAATTCAAATTTAACTTCAGTAGAGCACATGGGTAGCTAGGATAGTTCTATGCTTATACAAATTTTTATACAGAGGAACTAGAATGATATTCCGAGTAGCAAGCAACAACTTTAGCATCAATTGGCACATGTCATCATAACATCATTCAGAGAAATGACATTCTACCATCATGTTTAGTAATCTTATAGTAGTTGATAGTTGATAATGACTAGAAGAAATGCCTTCTAACAATTCTTTTTACTAGCCTTTAACATATCATACATTTTCTGAACTTTGGGTATAGGTGTTTCCTCTATATTCAATTGATCATATGCATTCATTGTATTATAAACTATTGATTGCATTGTATTTACATACCTTGATGATTCCTCTAGAGCAATCAAGCAGGATGACAAAGCAACAGAAGGTCCAATCTGGTCAAATATATATGACTCTCCATGACAATACCAGTTGTAATAATTTAGAATAAACTCATACCTATATATATATATAGTTTTCACTATATATTCATCATGGAAAGTTGTTTATATTTCTATATCTATGATGATTACATGGATACATTAACTTGACACCATTCAAATATTCTGGATGAGACTTAGAAAAGTTTATAAACTCTTCAACCCTAGTAAAATATTCTTGATTGATAAATTCATTATCTAATCTATTGTACATCTAAGCCTAATTCATATACATTGTATCCTAATGTGAATAAATTTTCTAACATGGTTTATCATGTCAAACTAAGTAGCTTGGTGATGGTGAAAATCCCAGTAATCGAGCACTTCTCGATAGTGTCCGAGCACTGTCGGGCGAGACTGAGCACTGCTAGGCACTGTCGAGAACTATTGGGCCAAGGTCGGGCACTTTTGAGTGTGATAGTTGATGTGCGTAGAATATATATACTTTTATGCATGTTTTAATGTGCACTCACTTTCTTTCTTTGTGTGCATTCTATGCATTTATATCCCTTTTTGTTATATTTTTAGCATAATTATTCCATTTGTCGGAGATCTGCTTTTGTTTGTTTTTTTGTTGATAGGATGAATTTTCAGAACAACACTGATGTTCAAATGTACTTAAGAGAGACAAAATAAGAAGAGTAGAGCTTTGGTCATGTGGTTCCATACGGTCATGCCCCTTCACTCGAGAGAAAGCAACACACGACCGTGCCACTCATCCATAGAAGAGCCGAGCTCTAGCCGTGTGGTTTCACAAGGTCATGCCATCTTACCAGAAGGCAATCAATCTTGGGTTATGCTAAGCAATCAGAACTGGATCAAGCCTTGGCCATGCCAAAAGGCACGCTCATGTCATTTTCAACTAAGTGGAGTCACACCATAGCCATGCCAAAAGGCATGGCCATGTCACTCAAGCTAAGCCACTTCATGCCTTAGCCATGCTAGAGGGCACGACTGTGACACGAGTTGTGCCCTGGGGTCGTGCCCTACTATATAAAAGGAGAGTTCTCCCCCTTTTCAAGGGGAGGAAGGTTTTCTCCTTGAGAGATCCATCTTGGCCCAGATCTATGCACTCTCCACACTCTAATTGAAGATTCAAAGCTATTTTTATCATCTTATTGGACATCGAAAGTGTAGGATTGGATCCGAAGATTACTCGATGTCTTGGATAAGCTTCTTTCTCCCTCTCTCTTTAGATCAAGTTTTGAGTTTATGATTTTAATTTCTTGGGATTCATTCCTTCTTGTTATAGAGTAGATCTTATTATTTTAGGATTAAGGGAGTAATTATGATGTGTGATTGATGTATACTCATGGATTTGCTAATTTTCTTCCCATATGACATTGCTTATGCCTTGTATTCATTTGATATTATGTGAGAATGATGTGTTTATGCTTAAATCTCATATATAATTGAATGATTTTATGGTTTTGTTCACCTCGTAGAGGGGATGCCTTAGATCATATAACCAGGGGGCTTTAATGACAAGGGTAATCCTTTAATCGGACATCTAAAGTATTACCTTAAAAGCGGGAGTAATTCTCTACAAGGAAGTGTAGAATTAGCCTTATTAGGTTATTTCTATATTCATGTTATCAAGTGGTTTGTGTATTCTTGTGAATGTATAAACAGGGGGCTCTAGTGACAAGTGTATCCCTTGAACCAGGTTCATGGGAATCACTTCAATTAGGTAGCATTGGATGTCAATAGAGATAACACTTTGGAATGACAACTGCGGGGTAGTGCTAGTAATGAATTAAACTTCCTACACATGCATAGGGATAGAGGTTGGGTAATAGGTGATTCTTAATACATTGATTAGCATCACAATGAAATTGAACTCCTAGAATGCTTCCTTCAACCAAGTTCCTCAACCATTCCTAAACTCTCTCCCTCTCTCTTTCTTCCAATCTTACTACTCTCTACTTTAGTGTATAGATTCTCAATCATTGATCGTTTATCTAATTAACTATGATTGATCTCTAGTGCTTATATCCAGTCCTTATGGGTTCTATAGCTTTTATTACTTGATGACAACCGTGCACTTATGGATTGTACACATTAAGTTTTTGGCAACTTTGTCGGGGACTACGTATATAACATTAGTTAACAATCACTTGAGTTAAACTAAATATTATTTTTTTTCTATCTTGTAAATATATCTACACTTTTGTTTTGCTCATATCTTGCACCTTCTTACTTTCATTTCTTCAAATTTTTATTGTATTTTAATTTTGTACTTTGATTTTTTATTTTCCATTTGAATACTCTATTTTTCTATAATTTTGAATTCTATATTGTAAATTCTTATTGTTAAGATTTGCATTTTCAGTTAGTAAATTAATTGATCAAATAAAGATGGTTCAAAGGCCTTTGAAAGACTACTCTGCTCCTAAGTAGGTAAAGGAATTGAGTCCTATTGTGCTTCCAGAAACTCACATTCCTAACTTTGCTCTAGATCCAGCCTTTATTTTTAACATTCAAGAAGATTAGTTTGGAGGGTCAGATTCAGAAAGCCCTTACTCACACTTGAGGGAGTTTTATGGGTATTGTAACTCTATAAAGTATAAAGGAATCTCTTCTGATTTGATTCTGTTGATGGTTTTCTCTTTTAGCCTAAAAAATTCTACAAAAGTATGACTCAACACTCTATGACTCAGAAGTATCAAAGTTTGGGATGAACTCGAGAGAATGTTTTTAAACAAATATTTTCCCAAAAGAAAACAACTCAACTCAGCAATCAAATCCTACATTTTAAATAGAATGAAGGGGAAACATTATGCCAAGCATGGGACAGATTCTTAACCCTTTTATACCAATGTCCATACCATGGGATCGAGGACTAGTTGATAATCTATACATTTTATATAGGGATATCTTTTTAGAACAAGAACTGCTAGATTGGGCTGTCGGTGTTCTCTGCTTGATAAAAGTTTGAATAAAGCATGTGAAGTAATCGACCAGGTAGTAACAAATCTCAATGAATGGTTTGGAGAAAACTAAATGACTCTCTCATTCAGAAGTCCGAAGGTAAAAAGGGTGGAGATGGAGCAGTTAGGCAAGGGGGAACCTAGTCAAGAGAGCAGTGGGACCCAAAACCCTTTGGAGGAAGATATTCATATTTATTGGGAGGACATTATAGAGTTATTACCCTAGTGCAGTGGAACATTGACACAGATGCTAGATCATATGACTTCTCTAAAGAAAATAACTACGGATACGGATCGCGAAGATGCTTTATGCAGAGATGGAGTAGCAGTGATTGTTTGTTCTTACCAACATCAGAAGACCCCTAGAGGAAAGTATGAGTTATGGAGAAGGAGAGGAGGGCAAGAAAAGAATTTTGAGACCAATATCGAAATATGAACAAATAAAGATAATTGAGTAGAATTCTATTGTACGTGACATTTTACCACCTCAAGTGGAGCTGAAACCTTTTCCATCTAACCTCAGATATGAATTCCTTGGGTTAAATTTCATATTTCCTATGATAATTAATGCAAGTCTGACTGAGCTAGAAACCAAAAAACTAATTAGAGAGTTGAGCTTGCACAAAAAAGTAATTGGGTACACCATTAATGACATCAAAGGAATCAGTCCTTCTTTATGCATGCACAAAAATTGTTAGAAGAAGACGACAAAATCTTAGTTGAATATCAAATGAGACTAAATCATAATATGAAGGAGGTTGTTTGAAAAGAGGTACTGAAGCTATTGGATGTAGGGATCATATACCCAATTTCTGATAGTGAGTGGATAAGTTCAGTACATGTAGTTTCAAAGAAGGGTGGAATGACAGTAATAAAAAATGTAAGCAATGAATTGATCCTAAATAGAACAATTATTTGATGGTGAATGTGCATTGATTATCAGAAATTAAACAAAGAAACAAGAATGGATCATATCCCCCTCCCCTTTATTGACCAAATGCTTGAGAGGCTTGCTAAACATTCTTATTTCTGTTATTTGTATATGGGTATTCTGGATTTTATCAGATTCCAATACATCCCCATGATTAGGAGAAGACTACATTTATGTGCCGTTATGGAACTTTTAGTTTTTGAGGAATGCCTTTTGGATGATGTAATTTCCCTATAACTTTCCAATGCTCTATGATGGCTATCTTTTCAGATATGATAGAGGATATAATGGAAGTATTTATGGATGATTTCTCAATGAATGGAACTAGTTTTGATTCATGTTTATCTAATCTTTCCAAAGTTGTCAGGAGATGTGAAGAAGTGAATTTGGTTCTTAATTGGGAGAAGTGTCTTCATGGTAAAATAAGGGATAGTGTTGGGACATAAAATTTCAAAACGTGGAATATAAGTTGATCCGACAAAGGTAGAAGCTATTGAGAAACTTCTCCCACCAATTAATGTGAAGGGAGTACATAGTTTCTTGGGGCATGCAGGATTTTATCGAAGATTTATAAAGCGCGTCTCTAAAATCTCTGATGGATCGAAAGTGCTAGAGGGAGGTGAATAGCGCTCGTGGCTATTTTAGCGATTTAAAACTAAGAGTAGAAATGCAGCGGAAAGTAAATGCAAACACAAAAGACGCAAGTGTTTTACTTCATTCGGAGCCTATCTCGACTCCTACTCGAAGGCCCACGGTCCTTGACCGCTTTCGGTTGGCAACAACTATAAATCCGGAATTACTACAAGCTAGAAGCAATTACAGTTAAGTACAAATAAGAAAGTTTTACCAACGAACAAGAAAATAGAAGAGCTTTGGAGTTTCAGTTCGTTGTTGCAGCAGAGCGTTGTTGAAGCGTACGGAGCACACAAGAGCACAGAACTTCTGTTCGGAATTTGATAATTTGAGCTGCACCTCGAGGCCTCTTTTTATAGCTCTGCAAGGTCTTAGCCAGATCCCCAAGTCTCGGGATCAGGTTTGACCCGAAGCGGATCGGTCGACCGATCCTCATGTTCGGTCGACCGATTAGATGATCTCCACCGCATCTGATACGTCGATCCGTCGCTCTGCTTCGATCTGGTCAAACTCTATCCCTGGGTTCGGTCGACCGATCCCAGGGTCCGGTCGACCGATCAGTCTCCTCTGACCCGCACACCTCGGCATGATCCAGTCGATACCTATCCTAGGTTCGGTTGACCGATCCCGAGGTCCGGTCGACCGATCCCTGGTCGAGCCCGGTCCAACTTCTGGAGATCTGATCTGCTGACTTGTGGGTTCGATCGACCGATCCTAGTCAGTCCTAACCCTGCACAAAAAGATTAGTTTCCTGCAAAATAGAGTTAGAACACAAAAGATAATATATATAAACAAATTTGACAGTCATCGGACTGTCCGGGTCTGACTTCGGGTTTCCGACCAGAAACCCTAGGTCGACCCGATGCCTACTGTTCCCTCTATGGGGAACGCGTCCTCACCTACTCCACTCAAGAGATTTACCTGATGCCAGTTTGGTCCTCCAGACCGACTGGACTTTTGCTCAGCGTCCGATGCTTCCGGTCTTCATGCTGGATGTCCGGTCCTCGACCCATCCAGACTTCTACCCGGTTCGCGACACCAGTATTTTAACCTAGGGTTACCACCCCCTAGGATTTTTGCCCGAAGCGCCGACCCGCCAAGACTTCCCGCATAGGGTTACCACCCCCTATGACCTAGGGTTACCGCCCCCTAGGGTTTTCCTTTTGCCTAACCGCAGCTAGGACTTTTCTCCACCTAGGGTTACCACCCCCTAGGACCTAAGGTTACCACCCCCTAAGGTTTTCACCTTGCTTAACCGCAGCTAGGACTTTCCTGAAACACTCAGTCATACACATTAGATAACAATTAAACTTAACTTTGAATCCCTTTGCCATTATCAAAATTAAGGTTCGATCGTCGAATGCTTCCCGCACCAACAATCTCCCCCTTTTTGATTATGGCAACCGAAATTCAAAGTTAAGTGAAAAAATTCAATAAAGGTAAATAAAAACTAAGCACATTGAAGCTCCCCCTTAATGGAAGCTCCCCTTTAATGGAAGCTCCCCCTTAAGCTGATTTCTTTTAGTTTTGAATTTTTGATACCTTTTGGTTTCCTTTGAATTTCCTTATACTCTCCCCCTTTGCAATATAACAAAATAAAAAGGGAAGAAAAAAAAATGAGTACTGAAGTAAACACTTAGCTTTTCATTAAAGTCTAAGTGTTTCTTTTAAAAAATTTTAACAAAATTTCTTCTAAATTCTAAGTATAAGAAATGATTTAAATTATATTGAAATAATTTTCAAAGTATTTTTTAAATAATTTTTGAAATTAATTTTCAAAGGATTTTTCAAATAATCTTTGAAATTAATTTTAAAAGGATTTATAAAATAATTTTTGAAATTAATTTTCAAAGGATTTTTTCAAATAATCTTTGAAATTAATTTTCAAAGGATTCATAAAATAATTTTTGAAATTAATTTTCAAAGTATTTTTAAAAGTAATTTTGAAATTAATTTTCAAAGGATTTTTCAAATAATTTTTGAAATTAATTTTCAAAGGATTTTTCAAAGTAATTTTGAAATTAATTTTCAAAGGATTTTTAAAGTAATTTTGAAATTAATTTTCAAAAGATTTTTAAAATAATTTTTGAAATTAATTTTCAAAGGGTTTTTAAAATAATTTTTGAAATTAATTTTCAAAGGATTTTTCAAAGGGATTTTGAAATTAATTTTCAAATAATTTTTGAAATTAATTTTCAAAGGATTTTTAAAATAATTTTGAAATTAATTTTCAAAGGATTTTTCAAAGTAATTTTGAAATTAATTTTCAAAGGATTTTTCAAATAATATTTGAAATTAATTTTCAAAGGATTTTTAAAATAATTTTTGAAATTAATTTTCAAAGGATTTTTAAAGTAATTTTGAAATTAATTTTCAAAGGATTTTTCAAATAATTTTTCAAATTAATTTTCAAAGGATTTTTAAAATAATTTTGAAATTTAATTTCAAAGGATTTTTAAAATAATTTTTGAAATTAATTTTCAAAGAATTTTTAAAATAATTTTGAAATTAATTTTCAAAGGATTTTTAAAATAATTTTTGAAATTTATTTTCAAAGGTTTTTTAAATTAATTTTGAAATTAATTTTCAAAGGATTTTTCAAAGTAATTTTCAAATTAATTTTCAAAGGATTTTTAAAATAATTTTTGAAATAAATTTTCTAAGTAATTTTGAAATTAATTTTCAAAGGATTCTTCAAATAATTTTTGGATTTAATTTTCAAAGGATTTTTAAAATAATTTTGAAATTAATTTTCAAAGGATTTTTAAAATTATTTTTGAAATTATTTTTCGAAGGATTTTTCAAAGTAATTTTGAAATTAATTTTCAAAGAATTTTTTAAATAATTTTTGAAATTAATTTTTGAAGGATTTTTAAAATAATTTTTGAAATTAATTTTCAAAGGATTTTTAAATAATTTTTGAAATTAATTTTCAAAGGATTTTTGAAAGTAATTTTGAAATTAATTTTCAAAGGATTTTTCAAATAATTTTTGAAATTAATTTTCAAAGGATTTTTAAAGTATTTTTGAAATTAATTTTCAAAGGATTTTTAAAATAATTTTTGAAATTAATTTTCAAAGGATTTTTAAAAGTAATTTTGAAATTAATTTTCAAAGGATTTTTCAAATAATTTTTGAAATTTATTTTCAAAGGATTTTTAAAATAATTTTTGAAATTAATTTTCAAAGGATTTTTAAATAATTTTTGAAATTAATTTTTCAAAGAATTTTTAAATAATTTTTCAAATAGTTTTTCCAATAAGTTTAAAAAAAAAAATTTAAAGTAAGTTTTAAAATTGTTTTTCAATAAGTTTTTAAAGGATTTAAAATTGTTTAAATAGATTAAATTTTTTTAAGTTGATTAATTTGATTAGATTACATTGATTAGAGACTAAGTTCAACCTTGATCCATCTCACCCGATTCTAAGTTATCAATCAGGTAATCTTAAATATTTTTGTGAGATGGTTATCTTTGATTTAAATTATTTCTAAGGATTAATTTACATTTGAGTTAAAATTAGGTTTTCCAATTAACCAATTAAATAAGTATTTCAAAGATTGATTCCCAGGTCAGGGCGAGGCTCTAGGCCTTCTTGGGTATGGGATCATCCACCCCTTCCTAGACAGAATCGCTCAAAGAAATATATATTCAATTTCCTTTTTGAAACTCCTAGATTTAACTAACAAGTGTAAATTACGCCTAGATCCTTAAGCTACCCTAGTCTAAGCATGTATATTGCAAGGAAAAATAAATAAACAAGCATCAATCAGTTCTATTTATTGGTAAAGATGGTCTTTCTATAGGCTCCCCCTGGATCATAGCCTCGATATGGTTTATCAAGGTAATGGATCTGATCCTTGGGGACCCAATCGTGACCAGGTCCAACTTGATTAACCAAGTTTGACTTGGGGACCCATGCTTGAACTATGATTTTATTATTTCTATTTACTAAAGATAGATATGATTTATATTTGTTCTTGGTTTTAAATCCAAGTCCGGATTTGTTGTAAACGGCTCGTTATTTCCCAAGAATTAGATCCAGATTCTTGGAACCCAAGGTGAACCATTCCAACGTGTCCTTGAGTTCTTTAATTTGAGTTTTCAAATTGGAATTTTCTTTCTCAAGTTGTTGGACTTGAGTTGACCTTCCAAATTGAACTGACTCAGTTAAGGAACTCGAGTCAGTCGCTCCCTTAAGGGTTGTTACCTCCTTTTGGAGCGACTTAACCCGGATGTTGGATTTAGCCAACTTTTTAAGCAAGTACGGAATTAAATTTTGCAAATCATCTAATTGAGTTTCGGCAAGTAAGGCACTTACAGTGGGGTTTGGTCCTTTGGAACCGGATGCATATCCGTGGCTTTGCTCGGACTCAGTTTCCGACTCGCTCTCGATTTCGGACTCGAATTTGGACTCTGTTTTGTCAATATTTACTTGTACTGGCAACACGAGGAAGCTTGTCAGTTCTTCTTCGTCGGACTCGGATTCATCTGAGGACTCAGACCAAGTTGATTTTAACGCCTTCCTTCTTTTCTTCTTGTTTCGACAATCTGACTTGTAGTGCCCCTTCTGGTTACAGTCGTAGCAGGTCACTTCGAATTTATCCTTTGAGCTTGGTTAGGCTTCTTTGGACTGGATGACCTTTCTGACATCCTTTTTGTTGAAGCCCTTCTTTTTCCAGAGTTTCTTTACCAGGTTGACTATTTCGGTTGTAAGCTCGTCGTCGTCGTCCGAATCTGGTTCTTCTTCTGACTCTGGTTCGGTTCTGCGTTTTATCTTTGATTCATGCATTCTCCCTGTTCCTGCAACCAAAGCCAACCCTTTCTCGGTCAGGCGTGCATTAATCTATTCATGAAGTTCAAATTCTGCAAAAAGTTCATCTAACTTAATGGTAGATAGGTCCTTAGAAACCTTGTAGGCATCTACCATGGATGCCCATAAGGTGTTCCTCGAAAAGGCGTTTAAAGAGTACCTTATGATGTCCCGGTTATCTACCTTCTGTCTGATTGCATGAAGTCCGTTGAGCAGATCTTGAATCTGGGCGTGGAGTTGGGCAGCTGTCTCACCTTCCTGCAGTTTGATATTAAATAATTTATTGAAGATCAGGTCTCTTTTACTTACTTTGGTGTCAGACGTTCCTTCGTGAAGTTCAATGAGCTTCTCCCACAGCTCCTTGACACTGTTGAAGGGGCCGACGCGGTTGAGTTCTTCTATTGATAGGCCACACTGGAGGGTGCAGGTCGCCTTGGCATTAGCTTCCACCTTCTTAATTAGAGATGCGTCCCAGTCCTCGTATGGTAGTGGTTTGCCGACGCTATCAGCTGGTAGTTGGAGTCCGGTTTTGATGATCATCCAGACTTCAAAATGAGTCTAGAGATATGCCTCCATCCGACCCTTCCAGTACCCGAAGTCGTCTCCGGTGAATAGCGGGGGGCGGGCTGTACTGTAGCCTTCTTGAAGGGCTATTTTAGATCAACTATGAAAGAAAATAAACAACAAAATGTTCCAGGACTTGGTCCTGGCTTTAGTAGTGCGGAAGGAGAAAACATAGAACACCAACTCGGGTGGTGTTGCACCAACCTCGAGCAGAAAACCGATTCGAGAAAAGAATTAGAATATAGCTATAAAGCCTAATTCTAATTGACTCTGAAAAATCTGAAAATACTACGAAAAAATTATTTTGAATAGTGGTTGCACCGATTCAAAACGACTCCGCTCTGATACCAATTGATGGATCGAAAGTGCTAGAGGGGGTGAATAGCGCTCGTGGCTATTTTAGCGATTTAAAACTAAGAGTAGAAATGCAGCGGAAAGTAAATGCAAACACAAAAGATGCAAGTGTTTTACTTCGTTCGGAGCCTATCTCGACTCCTACTCGAAGGCCCGCGGTCCTTGACCGCTTTCGGTGGGCAACAACTATAAATCCGAAATTATTACAAGCTAGAAGCAATTATAGTTAATTACAAATAAGAAAGTTTTACCAACGAACAAGAAAATAGAAGAGCTTTGGAGTTTTAGTTCGTTGTTGTAGCAGAGCGTTGTTGAAGCGTTCAGAGCACACAAGAGCATAGAACTTCTGTTCGGAATTTAATAATTTGAGCTGCACCTCGAGGCCTCTTTTTATAGCTCTGCAAGGTCTGATCTAGATCCCCAAGTCTCGGGATCAGGTTTGACCCGAAGTGGATTGGTCGACCGATCCTCATGTTCGGTCGACCGATCAGATGATCTCCACCGCATCTGATCCGTCGATCCATCGCTCTGCTTCGATCTGGTCAAACTCTATCCCTGGGTTCGGTCGACCGATCCCAGGGTCCGGTCGACCGATCAGTCTCCTCTGACCCGCACACCTCGGATTGATCCAGTCGATACCTGTCACAGGTTCAGTCGACCGATCCCGAGGTCCGGTCGACCGATCTCAAGGTCCGGTCGACCGATCCCTGGTCTAGCCCGGTCCAACTTCTGGAGATCTGATCTGCTGACTTGTGGGTTCGATCGACCGATCCCAAGGTTCGGTCGACCGATCCTGGTCAGTCCTAACCCTGCACAAAAAGATTAGTTTCCTGTAAAACAGAGTTAGAACACAAAAGATAATATATATAAACAAATTTGACAGTCATCGGACTGTCTGGGTCTGACTTCGGGTTTCTGACCCGAAACCCTAGGTCGACCCAACGCCTACTGTTCCCTCTAAGGGGAACGCGTCCTCACCTACTCCACTCAGGAGATTTACCTGATGCCAGTTTGGTCCTCCAGACCGACTGGACTTTTGCTCAGCGTCCGATGCTTCCGGTCTTCATGCTGGATGTCCGGTCCTCGACCCATCCAGACTTCTACCCGGTTCGCGACACCAGGATTTCAACCTAGGGTTACCACCCCCTAGGATTTTTGCCCGAAGCGCCAACCCGCTAAGACTTCCCGCATAGGGTTACCACCCCCTATGACCTAGGGTTACCGCCCCCTAGGGTTTTCCTTTTGCCTAACCGCAACTAGGACTTTTCTCCACCTAGGGTTACCACCCCCTAGGACCTAGGGTTACCACCCCCTAGGGTTTTCACCTTGCCTAACCGCAGCTAGGACTTTCCTGAAACACTTAGTCATACACATTAGATAACAATTAAACTTAACTTTGAATCCCTTTGCCATTATCAAAACTAAGGTTCGATCGTCAGATGCTTCCTGCACCAACAATCTCCAAGCCATTGTCTAACCTTTTGATTAAGGATGCAAAATTTTGTTTTGATAAGAACTTCTTAAAAGCCTTTGAGAAAATCAAAAGTGCCCTTACTACCACCCCAGTGATTCAGGAACTAGATTGGGAACTTCCATTTGAAATAATGTGTGATGCTAGCAATTTTTTAGTAGGAGCAGTATTGGGATTGAGGAAAGATAAAAAGGTACATGCCATCCACTATGCCAGTAAGACTCTTGGTGAGGCCCAAGTGAACTATGTTACTACAGAAAAGGAACTATTGGTAGTGGTTTTTGCATTTGACAAATTTAGATCATACTTGGTGGGATCAAAAGTTATAGTGTATAAGGATCACATGACTTTTTGATATACAATGAGCCTACATCATATGAGGATGCTGTACAGGTCCCAGATTTTGAGAAATGACTAAAGGTCATGAAATCCAAAATGGAATCCATGTATACTAACCAAGTATAGACTTTGGTTGATCCACCTGAAGGGATCAAACCCATTAGGTGTAAGTTGGTCTTCAAGGTGAAGACTAACATGGATGGTCATATACATACCTATAAAGGTAGATTGGTAGCTAAAGGATTCAAGCAAATTCATGGTATAGACTATGATGAAACATTTTCACCAGTTGTGATGCTAAAGTCCATTTGGATCATACTTGTTATTGCTGCTTACTATAATTATGAGATATGGCAGATAGATGTCAAAACTACATTTCTTAATGGAAATCTACTCGAAGATGTGTACATGACACAACCTGAGGGCTTTGTAGATCTAGAGCATGCTGGAAAGATATGTAAGTAGCAACGATCCATATATGGATTAAAGCAAGCTTCTAGAAGCTAGAATCTTCGATTTGATGATGTGATCAAAGCGTTTGGTTTCATCAAAAATGAAGATGAACCTTGTGTCTTCAAGAAGGTTAGTGGGAACACAATCATCTTTCTCATATTGTGTGTAGATGACATACTTCTCATTGAAAATGATATCCTAATTCTTCAATCAGTGAAGACTTGACTTGGGAATTATTTATCAATGAAGGACTTAAGGTGAAACAACCTATATTTTAGGCATCAAGATAGATCTCAGCGATTGCTTGGTTTAAGTCAGAGTACATACATTGATAAGGTGCTTAAACGTTTTGCCATGCAACATTCCAAGAAGGGATTCTTGCCAATATCACATGGTGAGTCTGTTGAAGACTCAATACCCCTCTTCTAAGGAAGAAAGGAACCGCATGGATCAGATTCCTTATGCATATGCTATAGGGTCTATCATGTACGTCATGCTTTGTACTCGCCCAGATGTCTCGTATGTGTTAAGCATGACAAGCAGATACCAGTTAGATCTAGTTGAAGGTCACTAGACAATAGTCAAGAATATTCTTAAGTACTTGAGAAGAACTCAAGATTATTTATTGATCTTTGGAGGAGATGAAGAGCTTGTTGTAAAGGGTTACACCTATGCTAGCTTCCAAACTAACACGGATGATTACAAATCACAATTAGGGTATGCATTTTACTTAAATGGTGGTCCTGGGTATTGGATACTATAACGATTCCATCTCATTCGAGAGATTATCGATATATGATATGTGAGGATATGTAGAGAATCAAATGATGCTAACATTACGAATCCTTTGACTAAGGCTTTGGTATCGAGAAAGTATGATGATCACACTAGGTCAATGGATATTAGATATTTCAGTGATTGACACTAGTGACATAAGGAGATTGTTAATGTAAGCCCTAAGATGCAATCAAGAGTTGATTGACTTAGGACATTTTGTATCATATTTTGTTATTTCATTAAAAGACAAAAGTTATGGTTATTATATGTATTTCAATTAAGTGTCGAATAAATAAATATAATAATATCCTAGGGTAGTAGGTTCTAGTCTACAATATATCAATTGGCTGAATTAATAGTGGGATATTGTAGATATATAGAACACTACTCTAAATTATTCCTAGTCAAGCATTAATATGTAAGGACAATATTAATGCATTGAGACTAGCATATAGGTCAGTGGATGACTTAATCTCACAAGTCATATATATAAGATATCAGATTGACATATGGGAATATATTAGAGAATATGTACTGAATAACCCATCATGAGAATGTTTCATGGATCGTTATATGAGTGTCATAAACATTCTCATGTGACTATTGGTATGAATAGTCCTTAGACCTGAAGTCACTACGACTCCCTACATAAGGAGTTGTGTACTTTGGTATCCACAAAAATCACATGTAACAAGGTGGACTATAAAGTCGATCACTGAGTATGCAATAAGTAATGCGGAGGGATGTGAGTGATGTAGATGGAATCTATCTCTTCCATATGACGGAAACGATATTTGTGGGTCCATGATTAGTAGGACACAAGAATGTATGACCATGCTCAAATAAGTTGATATGAGATATTGAGCTTATTTATTTGAATGTGTCTACTTAGAGATCAAGAAATACAAAGATTAATAAGAGTGTTGGGAGATTATTGGTGCAATATTCCCCAGGTCAAGGTTGACCTAGTTTGACTGAGCTTGAATTGGGTCAAGCTCGAGTCTTAATGTTTATGTTTTGATGGTTTGACAATACATGTTGACAATATATGTTTGACAATACATGTAGACAACACATGGAGATTGCAGGTGCAATTGTTCATGTGTGGAGATTGTGATGGAGAGTCAAGTAGGTCAAGGTTGACCGAATACTTGACTGGAAAATCCTGGTGAGTGAAGCCAGGTGAAAGTCCTAACTTGGAGGTTAGGCAAAGGAAAATCCTGGTGAGTGAAGCCAGGTGAAAGACCTAGTGAGTGAAGCTAGGCAGTGAGGAAATCCTAGTGAGTGAAGCTAGGTGAAAGACCTAGTGAGTGAAGCTAGGCAGTGAGGAAATCCTAGTGAGTGAAGCTAGGTGAAAGACCTGGTGAGTGAAGCCAGGCAGAAGAGAAGTCCTAGTGAGTGAAGCTAGGCAGAAGGGAAGTCCTGGTGAGTGAAGCCAGACACGGGGAAATCTAGATGGGTTAAGGCTAACCAGACATCTGGTGAAAGTCCATGTAGATCAAAGGGATTGACCAGATACTTAGCACGAGGAAGAAAAGTCCAAGTAGGTCAAAGGGATTGACCGAATACTTGGCAAGAGGAGAAAAGTCCAAGTGGGTCAAAGGGATTGACCAAACACTTGGTAAGATAGTCCTAGCTGGTCAAGGGTGACTGGATGCTAGGTTTTATTTATCACCTAAACCAAATAAGATTTTTATTGATAGCCTTAGATGGATAATCAAAATTATCAACGATAATCCATAACCAAACGTACTCTTGGATATATATATAACCACATGTAAACAGTAACTATATCAAGTATAATTGAAAGAAGAACCTATAAGATCTGTGCAAGTTACGTAAGAATGATTCCTACCCTAAGTCTTACACATAAATTGAGGCAACGGTTCAACGGTGAGATCTTAACAAGTGAGACTTCCTGAAAAAATAAATAAAAAAAGTAGTTAAGAATAATATAGTATTCTCTTACCTAATCAAGTCTATCTCTCAAAACAGTTAACCAAGCTATTTCTTGGATTCTTAACAACAAGCACAAAAATTTTATATCAACACAACAATTTAAGCAATTTAACTTCGACAAGAAGCACAAAAATTTGCTATTTTGTGCTTCTTGTTGAAGTTAAATTGTTGAAATTTTTGTATTCCTTGTTAAAGTTATATGTTATAACAGTAAAATAGAATAGAGAACAGTAAAGCAAAATAGAAAAGAGAATAGTAAGATTATAGTAAAAACAGAACAAAATAATATATTAGAAAAGTGACAATAAAATAACAGTAGCAATAATGGGAAGCAAAACAGAAACAAATGTAATAGAATGGATATCAATTTTTTGTGTCTTTTTTTTTTACGAATCTAAAAAATGGCTTGTTTAACTATTTTGAGAGGTAGACTTGGTCAGGTAAGAGAATACTATATTATTCTTAGCTACTTCTTTTCTTATTTATTTTTTCAAGGAGTCTTACTTGTTTAAGATCTCACCGTTGAACCGTTGCCCCAGTTTATGCATAAGACTTAGGGTAGGAACCCTTCTTATGTAACCCGCATAGGTCTTATAGGTTCTTCTTTCGATTATTCTTGATACAGTTACTATTCACATGTGGTTATTGAGAAAAGGACTGAAAAAGAGAAACCAAAAAATATAGACAGAATAATATAGTACTGTCCCTCCTAACTAGGACAAGGAGTATTTAGTTTATCATAAGGAAGAAAAAGTTCTTTATTTAATATAGAAATAAACAGAGATAGTCGTTTGTACAAAAACTACACACACAATTATTGAAAAAAAGACTTTTATATATATATATATATATATATATATATATATATATTGATACGGGATATTACGAATGGACTCAGGTATGACGTGGTAGTCAAAGTCAAGGTGAGGTGATGGTCAAAGTCAATTCGAAGATAACTCTATACTTTTTATCAACCAACATATTATGACAGTATATTCCTTCAACCGTCGCGTATGTGTGTGTGTGTGTGTGTGTGTGTATATATATATATATATATATATATATATATATAAAATCCTTGGCAACCATTGTTGGGGTCGAAAAGTAGCTAGAGGGGGGATGAATAGCTCTTCGCGATCTCGTGCTCATCATTGCTCGCTTCTTGACTCACTCGTCGATTTCAAGCGACAGGAGCTTGCCTCCGTCGAAGCGGGACCTTCTCGCTCTGCCAATTCCAGCGCCGAGCACGAGGAGCTTCTCGAAATCTCCAGGGGCTTCTCTGACTGCTCCAGCTTTGGCTCCGACATCTCCGGCGAGCTCCAGAGGCTGGCCCCAAAATCTACTTATAATCAATTGCTTACTATTTCCAATGTGATGCTTTACCATCACCTAATGCCTACTTAAACTAATTTCAAGTAAGAGGTCTAGGGTTCAATCCTAGCCCAGGCCATTTATGATTGTATTTTTATTTCTTTTTTCTCTTCTTCTACTTCTTTTTGCTTTATTTAAATAGAGGAAATTTATGGGTGTTACAACTAATATGTTTGATAAGTGTTTCATGTCTAAGAAGAAGAGACTTGACTTTAGAACCAGAAACTTGCTCACACCAACATGAGGAATATCAAAAGGCTATCAAAGGAGTTGGTGCAATGATAGCCAAAGATGATGTTTCAAAAAGATAAATTGTGTGATGTATATCTAATGGATAAGCAAACCAAAGTTGCCCAATAAGGTAAAAATGCCATAAGTACTTCAAATGCATTAGAGCTTATTCACATAGACTTGTATGATAGCAGTAGATCTATCTCTTTAAATGGTAGTAGATATTATTTTGCGATAATAGATGATTACACTAGATATACTTGGGTATTATTCTTGAAATATAAGGATCAAACTTTGGATACCTTGAGTAATTTTTGTAAAAGGGTAGAAATGAAAATAGTCACAAGATAAATAAAATAAGAAGTGATTATGAAGGTGATTGAAAATGATAGATTCACAAGTTTTTGCATGAAAAAGAGGTACAAACATGAGTTTTCTACCCCTAGGACACCTCAACAAAATGGAGTTGTTGAGAGAAAGAATAGAGATTTACAAGAGGTAGCTAGGAGAATGTTAAATGAATATTCACTTCATAGTTATCTATGGGACGAAGCAATAAATACAACATGTTATGTGCAAAATCAAATCCTAATACATAGATTCTTGGATAAAACACCACATGAGTTATGTTTTGGAAAACCACCTACTATTAAACATCTTAGAGTGTTTGGATGTAAAGTATACATTCTAAACACCAAAATCACTTGGGAAAATTCTCCGCTAAGGCAGATGTACCAAAGCAATAAATATGACATGTTATGTGCAAAATTGAACCCTAATATAGATTCTTGGACAAAACAACACATGAGTTGTGGTTTGTAAAGCCATCTACTATTAAACATCTTAGAGTATTTAGATGTAAAGTATATATTCTAAACATAAAAATCACTTAGGAAAATTCTCTGTGAAGGAAGTGTTGGGATTTATACTAAAAACATAACTTTTTGTATGAACATAAAAATCATATTGGTCAAATGTCTGCATGTATATTAAATGTAGTTATCCATTTAATTTATATTGTAGATAACATGGTGTGTGGTGCCACACAGAAGATCATGTTATCAGTTCTTATAAATTATAAATAGTAGCACACAACCAAGATGAAATGGGACAAACCATTGGAGTGGTTGTAGTGTAATTTAGTATTAGTTTATCTTGACTATAAAATTACACTATTATACTATGTGTGTATTGAGCAGGACCATTTGAGGTAGTTTTTTTTATACTAACTACATAAAAGAACAAAACCTCTGTTATTATCGATGAGCGTACTCTTAATCCCGATATAATAACAAGCACATATACTTAGTATGTATTTCTTTAATTTATCAATGGGTGAGATTTAGTTCGATAAATCAATAGGCCCAATATATTGGGAAATAATATTATTTATAAGGTGTGTTATTGATTATAGGAGGAAACTGTGTCCTAGTAATCTGGGTTGATGATGTCCCTTGAGAAGCTCATAAGGATTGTCATGTAAACCCTGCAGGTGGACTTAGTCTAGCATGACAATGAAGTTGAGTTGTACTACTCTTGGAGATAGATATTAATTAAGTGAGTTGTTAGTAACTCATTTAATTAGTGGATATTCGATATCTTAAACACAGGGAGATTAATGCACTCATGATAAGAAGGAGCCCATAATGTAATTTGAGATTGGTGCGGTAGTTCAATAATAACTCTTTAGTGGTATAAGTTATTATTGATGAACTTGAGTTGGGTGTTTGGGGCGAACACAGGAAGCTCAAGCTCATCAGGAGACCAAAACCAATTTCTCCTCTCGATCCCTGTTGTAGCCTCTATAAAGCCTTGTATCAACAAAGTCCACTTCTTACCCAAGTAATGGGTCGGACACATCCTTGCTTGGAGCAAGGGGGGCCGGCCAAGCATTAATTTGGAGCCATGTAGTGACCGGCCAAGCTTGGTGTCCAAGCTAGGGCCAACCACATAAGAATAAAAGGGAGTTTTTAATTTTGTGTTAAAAACTTTCCTTTTATAGTCATCCTCATGGTTTTAAAAAGAGAGTCTTAAATTTTAAAATCTTTCCATTTATAGCTATCTACAAAAGACTAAAGAGAGATTTAAATTTTGTTAAAATCTTTCCTTATTTGAAGTTATCTATAATTACTAAAAGAGAGATTTTAATTTTGATAAAACTTTCCTTTTTGTGACCATGATTTAAAAAGAGAAGTTTTAATTAAGCTTTTCTTTTTTGTAGTTGTCTACATGTTTTAAAATGAGAGATTAATTTTAAAACTTTATTTTTGTTGCCATGTACAATAGGAAATTTAGAAAAGAGAGATTTTAATTGTTGTTAAAATTTCCTTTTTTAAGGGGAGGCCACAAATAAGGAAGTTTCAATTTTGTTTAAAACTTTCCTTTTTTACCATGACCAAGGACTATAAAAGTGAGGGAGAGGATGCCTCATGAAGACAACCTAAGCCTTGCCCCCTCTCATCTTCATTGTGGCGGGCACCCTTGTTTCTTCCCTAAGGACCGGCGGATCTCATCTCCTTTAATCCTTGGTGGCCGGCTCTCTTCCTTTCTCTTCCCTTTTGCTTTCTTCCCTTAAGGCCAGCGGCACATCAAGCTCTATCTCCTTGGTGGCCGATTGTTTGGAGGAGAAGAATAAGAGAAGGAAATTTTCTATTTTGGCATCCCTTGGTGGCCGATTTTCTTAGAGGCAAAGAAGTGGTTCGAGTGGAGTTATCTTGGTAGATTGTCGCCCACATGACATCCAAGAGGTGGAGAGGAATACAACAGAAGATCAAGAGGTCCTTAGCTACAAAGAAAGGTATAACTAATTAATGGTTTCCGCTTCAAATTAATTAGTTAGTTTTCTTTGCATGGATTCTGAAACATCAACACAAGAGGCTAGTGATTTTATGTTTCGATTTTATGCTATCGATTTTTTATTTCGATTTAGCATTCCGATCTTGTGTTTCTATTGTGGTATCTGTAGTTAAAACTAGGGTTACTGTAAGAAGTTAAATATCCAATTTCATTGAAAGGTTTTGTCTAGGAAGTGGTGGATGATCCTATAACCAAGAAGTCCTAGTGTCTCGCCATGTTTAACCTGGAAGTCAATATTTGAAATAGATATTTAATCAACTTCTATAATATGGTTTAACTTAGGAAGATAACATCAGTTAAACTTGGAGTAAAAATGTTAAGTATCGTTTCCATTCCAAGTTTAACTTCTGAAGACCAACTTTGATTAATAATGTTAAGCATCATTTGCAATCCAAGTTTAACTTTAGTAGAACACATGGGTAGCTAGGTTATGTTCTGTGATTGGACAAATTTTTGTACAGGAGAAACAGAATGGAATCCAGGTGTAGCAACCAACAATTGGTATCAGAGCAAGGTTTTTGCCTCTGTTGTTTGGTTTTCAATTAATTATGCACTTTTCATACATAAGTTTAGGAAGGATAATAGTAGGATGTGCAAAAAGATTAACTCTATGGTTGCATGCTCCAACTATTATGGCATATTATGATTGTGTGTGATTGGACCCTCGGACATGTCGCGGGCATTTTATGTGTGTGCATGATTGTAATTATTAAATACAGCAGAAGTTGTATTAGTTTTAGGATTTTACATTTTTGTTCGATCTAAATTAGATGTACATTCCTTCGTGGAATATAGGATCGATAAATGTAAAATTTTATTTTGTCGTGGATTGTATCCTTGCGAGGACTGGTGTTATTTGAGGACCAAAGGCACAGCGGAAAAGGAAGCAAGATAGATGCGATGACATGACCCGTTAGTGGCAGCTAGGGTTGACGCCCCACGAAGGACAGCTATGGATGAGGCTTTAATAGTTGGAAAATTAGTTTTCATATTTATTGCCTTTTATGCTGTGATGTGCTGTGTTTGTGTGCTTGTGTTCATGTTAAAATTCCTCATTTCTAGATAACTAAGTGGGAGATGAATTAATTAAATTCCACGGTTTCCATTACTGGTCTGTAAGTGATGCATACAAACTTGCGCAAACTTGCGCGTTGGCTCTGAGTGCCTTCCTCCACATCGGATGTGTTTGTTTGCGGATCACTAAATCAAACTTCCTTAATGGATGATTATACGAAATTATTTAGGAGTGTGTGATCTTCTCCAACTGAAGGGGCACAATCCTATTTAATGGACTTAGTATCAAGTAATGGTATACACATATGCGCATTTAATAGTATCCTCCCCATCAGAGTCACTACTATTATTTGTGTGACCAAAGAAAAACCAACTATTAATTTGTCATAAAGTTAGGTTGACAAGATAATAAAATTAATGGGTAAAATCCCCTCTTACAAATGTTTGAATTTGTATATGTCCACACTAACGTGGCATACAAAATTCACGGTGTTTGAGATAATTTTATTTGTCATAAAGTTAGGTTGACAAGATAATAAAATTAATGGGTAAAACCTCCTCTTACAAATGTTTGAATTTATATACGTCCACACTAACGTGGCATATAAAATTCACGGTGTTTGAGGTAATTTTATTTTTCTTAAAGTTAGGTTGACAAGATAATTAAATTAATGGGTAAAACCCCCTCTTATAAATGCTTGAATTTTTATACATCCACACTAACGTGGCATACAAAATTCATGGTGTTTGAGGTAATTTTATTTGTCATAAAGTTAGGTTGACAAGATAATTAATGGGTAAAACCCTTCTCTTACAAATGTTTGATTTTGTATATGTCCACACTAACGTGGCATACAAAATTCACAATGTTTGAGGTGTTGGTGAATTTAAATGATATTGTTTGAGGAATCAATATTATTTTAAATTTTAAAGCCTTGACCAAATGTTTTGTGATTCTTAGGATGACCTTCAATCCCCTTGATGTTACATTGAAAGAGAACAAACTTATTGGTCCCAATTACATTGATTGGAAACAAAACCTAGACATTGTCTTAACTGCTAAAGGCTATAAGTTCATACTTTTTGAGATCTGTCCAAGCTTGCCTAATAGTGATTCTAGTGAAGAGGAGATTGAGTGTTATAAGAAATGAGTCAGGGCAGATGAGATGACGCATTGTTACATTTTGGCTTCTATATCAAATGTACTACAACATCAACATTAAGACATGCCTACCACTTATGACATGATGCGCAATCTCAAGGAACTCTTCAGACACCAGAATCGGGCTGCTAGGCAGGAGGCTATAAGAAACTTGATGATGACCACCATGACTGAGGGAACACCCGTAAGGGATCATATCCTCAAAATGATAGCTCTTTTGAATGAGATAAAAGTCCTTGGAGCAGAAATCGATGGGGAAACCCAGGTCAATATCATTCTCCAAATGTTGCCTAAAAGTTTTAAGCAGTTCCTCTTGAACTATAACATGAACAAAAGGGTATATTCGTTGACGGAACTTCTGACAGAACTTCAAGCAGCAGAAGGGTTATTTCGTCAAAGTTCTCAAATTCACATTCCTGAAAACGTTTCTGCTTCTAAACCAAAAGGAAGAAATAAGAAAAAGAAACAAGTTGATTCAGCAAATCGATCTCTAGGGACTAGACCAAAAGCAGGTGTGAAGAAGCCGAAGGGCAAGTGCTTCACATGCAAGCACTCTGGACATTGGAAGGTGGACTGCCCTCTCAGAAAGGATAACAATAAAAGTATATCTTATTCTCTAGTAATTAAAACATGTTTAGTGGTGGTATCTATCGAAACTTGGTGTGTAGATACGGGAGCCACTAATCATGTCTGTAATTCATTGTAGGGGTTCCAAGAAACTCGATGACTATATGAAGAGGAAATTATCGTCTACATAGGCAATGCTAAGAAAGTGACGACTATTGCAGTGGGAGATGTTTATCTATCTTTAGATAGGAATAAAATATTGATTTTGAGAAATTATCTTTATGTACCAAGTTTTAGAAAGAATTTGATTTTAGTTTCTAAAATTATGGATGGATATTCTGTTTCTTTTGGTAAAGAAAATAGAGTAGTTCTGGTACATTGGCTGACAATTTGTATACTCTAAATCCAATAACTCCAACGATACAACAAAATTCATTTTGGGGATATGCTCTCGAAACGACAGTGAACATGGTACCTTCTAAGTCAGTACCCTTTACTCCCATAGAATTATGGAATGGGCGGAAGCCTAGTCTGAAGCATATTCAGATTTGGGGTAGTCCAGCACATGTGCTGAAGGGAGACACTGATAAGTTGGAATCATGAACAGAAGTTCGCTTATTTGTAGGCTATCCTAAAGGAATGAAAGAAGGTGGTTTATTTTATAGTCCTAAAGATCAGAAGGTCATTGTTAGCATCAATGCCCGATTTTTAGAAGAGGACTATGTAATGAACCACAAGCCCATGAGTAAAATTATTCTTAAAGAAATAAAAGAAGACACATCTACTTTAGTACCAACGGTACAAGATGATATACCACAAGAAACTACAACACGTGTCACAAAAGATGCACAGTTACAAATAATGCCTCATCATAGTGGGAGGGTTATTTTTGGGAGAGTCTTTAGGACTTGATCCCTAGTGAACATAAACCTAATCCAGTCTTAGGACATATGATGAAGCAAGAGATCTTGGAACATCCGGTTTAATGAAGTGATCCAGTCTTATGGATTTATTCAGTGACCGAATAGGTCTTGTGTATACAAGAGGAGTGACGAAAACGCGATGGTATTTCTTGTACTATACGTATATGACATTTTGCTCGTTGGAAACAATGTCATAGTGTTGTCAGACGTAAGGGTATGGTTGTCCAAGTGTTTTGATATGAAGGACTTGGGAAAATATGGACATATTCTTGGGATCAAAGTAATCAAGGATCGCAAGAAAAGGATATTGTCCTTATCGCAAGCTTCATACATCAATATTATCCTAGCTCGTTTTAGCATGCAAAACTCCAAGAAAGGTTTTCTACCTTTTCGGCATTGAGTACCCTTATCAAAAGAGATGTCTCCTCAGACATCAAAGGAGATAGAGGAGATGAAGGTGGTTCCTTATGCTTCGGCTGTAGAAGCCTAATATATGCAATGCTATGTACGAGACTGGATATCTGTTTTACCGTGGGTATGGTTAGCAGATATCAAGGTCACCTAGGACCGGGACGCTGGACTGCCGTAAAGCATATATTAAAGTACCTGAGAAGGACTAGAGATTATAAGCTAATTTATAAGGAAGATAATTTTCTCCCTGTGGGTTACACAGATTTGGATTGAATGGTGTTGGGACGGAAATGTAGCTAGAGGGGGGGGAGGGTTAATAGCTCGTTGCGATTGTCATGCTCGTCGTTGCTTGCTTCTTGGGATGATGTGCAGTGGAAATACAAGAAACATAAACAACAACGCTAACTCTAGGAATTAACTTGGTATCCACCTCAAGAAGAGGTGACTAGTCCAAGAATCCACACACTCATGCACCCTCCACTATAAAAACACTCCTTCTTGGTAACTACCGAAGGCGGAGAAGCCTTACAACCTCACAATACAACAATGAGAAAGAAAGAAGCAAAATACAAATGAATCTTACAAGATTATAATGAAAACCCTAGCTTCTTCTTCTTCTTGTTGCAACTCACCTCTTGACTTGGATAAGCCTCCAAGAACTGGTGGTGAGGAAGAAAAGATCGCTGTAGAGAGCTACTGTGTTCACCCGTGGAGAAGAATCGAAGAGGTGGAAGACGTACCGAGAGAAACGCTCACCAACGGTTAAAAACCACAGCAACGATCGAATCCCAATCGATTGGATTGCTCCCAATCGATTGGGGAGGCTTTGGATCGATCGGCCGATCGATCCAGATCGCCTCTGTGCTCTCAGGAAACGCATGGATCGATCAACTGATCAATCCAGGGCTTATCGCGTGAAAACAGAACTTCTCAATCGATCACCCGACCGATTGGAGGCTCCCAATCGATCGGGTGATCGATTGGGAGGCTTTCTGTGCAATCGCGCAACTCTCCCAATTGATCACTCGATGGATTGGGAGGTTTTCCTTCCACGGGACACACCCAATCGATCAACCGATCGATTAGATATGAGCCAATCGATCAGTTGATCGATCTAGCCAATGTGAGACTTGCCAAATCAAGTCCAAACGTCCCTCAAACCATCATCCGATCAACCATGACCTGTTGGGACATCGTGCCTAGCATCCGATCACCCTTGACCTGCCAGGACTCCCTCACTAAGTGTCCGATCAACCTTGATCCACTTGGATTTCCCATGCCTGGCTTCACTCACCAGGACTTCCCTTCTGCCTAGCTTCACTCACTAGGACTTCTCATCTGCCTGGCTTCACTCACTAGGACTTCCCTTCTACCTGGCTTCACTCACCAAGACTTCACTTCTGCCTAGCTTTACTTACTAGGACTTTTATCTTCTGCCTAGCTTCACTCACTAGGACTTTCATCTGCCTAGCTTCACTCACCAAGACTTTCCAATCAAGTATCTAGTCAACCTTGACCTACTTGACTCTCCTTAACAATCTCCCCACATGAACAATTGCACCTGCAATCTCTATGTATTATCACCATGTATTGTCAAACATCTAAACCCAAGCATCAAGACTTGAGCTTGAGCCAACTCAAGCTTAGTCAGCCTGGTCAACCTTGACCCTAGGAAATATTGCACCAACAATCTCCCCCTTTTTGATATTTGATAATACCTTTAAGTTAGGCTAATCCCATAGCCTCAACTCCCTTCATGCCAATATATGGGATGATGGTTTCCTTCATTCTTCCCCTTTCCCAGAGGGCAAAATCCCTCTTTAGATAATGAAGGTCTAACTTAACCACACATTCTCCCCCTATTGGCAGACATCAAAAACTCTCCCCTTGAAGAGTTACCCAACGTTATTTACAACTTCACTCGTTGTTCACAACATAATAACGAAGGTCCCATACCCTTCATTATTCTTAACGCCCATCCTTGAGCATATACCACTTGGTATATTTACACACAATTCAAATGAAGGTCCCATAGCCTTCATTGTCATCAAATGCTCATCCGTGAGCATACACCACTTGAATAATAAAGATATCCACTCTCCATTACATTCAAATGCCCAACCTTGAGCATTTTCACTAAAGAAGGTTAACCACCTTCCAAAGAGTATGAACAATAAATTTTCATGTCCTTAAAGAGTAACTCCCCCTAAAGACATGCACATAACTTCTGTCATTACACTAACAATGACTTGGAATCCCTAAACCTTTAGGAAAACCAAATTTAGAAGTTTTGAGATTCATAAATTCAATAATGAAATCAAACCTCAACCTAAACCTCTACTTAGTCTTTATTAACCAATCCATTCTTGTTCTCATCATGAAAACTCCTCTTAAATGTATACAAATGTGTTTTGAGAGGTTAGGAAGGGTTTTATAGACTAAAAATGGTTCAGCATGCTGAAAATAAGCTTTCCCAGCCAAAATCAGCATCCCCAAAAGATTGGAGTTGGGTCCCAATCGATTGAATCTGCTTGAATCGATCCACTAATCGATTCAGCTAGTGTGGATCGATCGGTGGATTGATCCAGCAAGCTTCTTCTTGCGAGACATGCCTTCTCAATCGATCGCCCGATCGATTGAGGCTCCCCAATCGATCCACTGGTCGATTGAAGCTCTGAAAATGTTGAAATACATTTCAGTCAATTTCAGAAAGTCCCCAAAAATTCTACAAAATTTGAAAAATCATGAAAATTCATGTAGACATTTCTTAGGTCATATACTATCAAGGAAAAATAGTTTTCTATGAAAATACTTTCTATTTCCAAAGATTAACAAAAACTTGAAAACTTATAAAAACTTTAGAGTTTTCTTCTAGTTTGTGTCTAACTTTTCAATGATGAGTACTATCAAAATATAGTCTTCACCAAGGTTTTCCAAAAGTATTTTGAAAACATTTTCAAAACCAATATCCAACCATATTCCTTGGGCTCAATGCACATGACTTGTACATTAGCTTTCCCAATGATTGGAAAACACATAACTATGTGTTTTGATGAACTTCAAACTCAAAAGAATGCACTAAATCAACATCTTGAGTTTTGTTCATCATCCTAACATCTCACTTGTATTTAATGTGTATAAAATTATATACAAGTCACCTTATAGTCTTTTTGTGAGATGTAAACTTTGGTTTTGCCCTAATCTAGGGATCATGCATATCTATCTAGGCATTTTGAGGTTATGAACATCCACCAAGGATGTTACTTGTTAATGAATGCCATTTGTCCCTAATTTCAAGAAATTAAACATGATGCATGATGATGTTATGACATACATCAAAAAGAAATCATTTTCAAAAGAAGATTTCCTATAACTACATGATGTATATATGTCTTGACATGGTATTTTTGTGTTTTATAATAAGGCATGAATGCCAAAATAAACATGATGTCATGACATATGATGGACAAGAAAAACATGGAAAATTTTTATAAATAAAATACCTAGATTATCTATCTAAGTATCCTTAACCTTAGCTAACTTAAAGATTTAAACCCTAGATTGCCCACTATTTCCCAAGAAAATGCCAAAATCCAATTTTGACATTTCTTTTACTTTTCTTAATTTATGCCAATTTAAAATAAGCACATTCCTCAAATTTTGGCACAATTTACTCTTCCAAGAGTAACCCATTTTAACCTTAAGGCCCGGATTGCCTCTAATTCCCTAAGAACATACCAAAATCCCAACTTGGTAGTTCTTTACACTTGATTTCTTGTGCCAATTAAACCTATATTCAATTTCTCAAATTATGGTACATTTTACTCTTTTTAAGAAGTAAATGGATAACCTTTATCATTTTCAAAGGTTAATAATAACCTAGAAAATTCTCTTAGAGTGCCAACTTCATCATAATTGGGTTAACTACCTTTTCAATTAGAGTTGACACTCTCTAACCCATCTAAGGGTAGAGAAAATGCTCCTAGGAACTCAAAACCTATTTGTGCTCCTTGGATGCTCTAGGTACTCACTAGGAATAACCTCCCTAGATACCTTCCTGGTAACCTTGTTAGGCTTCTTAGGGGCCTTGGTCACATATTCTAAGTCAACCCTAGGGATTGCTTCCCTTGTGACCTTCTTAGTGACTTTCTTAGACTTCTTAGAAGTCTTAGTCACATTTGTTGTTGCAAAAATACTTCTAGGGATAACTTCCCTAGTATTTTTGACTTGACCACTAGGTCTAGGGTTTGTTCCATAGCTATATGGAAACCTATGGTAAGAAATTACATCCTTCTTAGTTTTAGGTTTGTATCCCAACCCCTTACAACCATTGGATGACTCTTGTTGTCCTAAACCTAGGTTTTGCTCATTTTTCCCTTTATGATATTTTCCATCCTTTTTAGGGTCTTTTCTAATTTATCAAGTCTTGACCTCAAGACTTGATTTTCCATCATTAAATCCTTAGCTTTTGGGTTTTCATTGAATCCTTGAGCACTTTTATTTGTAGTCTTGTAACTAAAATCTTTAGAGTTCTTGTCTAAATTTTTACCTACCTTCCTAACGTTAGGTGTGGTAGTTTTAGCATGATAGGCTACATGTTTTTCCTTAATTCTATCATGCTTCCTATTTTTATGGTAAATAGCATTAAAGTGATAAAAATTGGAACTAGCATGCCTTTTACCATAATTTACGAGGATAGGCTCAATAAACGATACCTTGCGTTTTACCTTGGAGGCTCCCCCTTGAGTTATGCTTCCTCCTAAAGCCTTGACCGCTTTCTTCCCCTTAGGACATTAGCTCCGATAATGTCCTTTTTGATTGCAAGAGAAGCACACAATGTGCTCCTTGCTCTTCTTTGTTCCAGGAATGGTCTCCTTTGGCTTCTCTTTGCCTTTTAGTGTCACTTGGCCCTTTTTCTTGGCCAATTTGAGGCATTTGCTCTTATAATACCTATGTTCCCTACACTCAAAACATATAATATGATTTTTATTCTTAATTGAAACATTTATACCTTCATGTGCAGAGATGACATCTTCTCCCTTTGATCCGGAGGTAGAAACTTCCTCTTGATCCGACAATGATGCTCCTCCAATAGATTTGACTTGACTTGTGGAGGTGGAGGCTTCTTCATCCTCTTCTTCTCTTGACCCAGATATTGAGACTTCTTTTTCTTCTTGATTCGGTGTCAACGAGAATCACTCCCCCTCAATCCTAGAGGTGGAGGCCTCATCATCTTTATCTTGTACATGGAACAAAGAGTATGCTCCCTCTTTGCTCTTTTCATTGCATTCCTATGGAGATGAAGCTTCTTGAATCTCTTCTTTGAAAGTTAAGCATCTCTCAACTTCCGAATTCTCCTCCTCTTGGTCTTCCTCCAATGAATCGCCCTCTTTGGATTTTTCTTGGACTAGTACAGTGGAGGGGATCTCATGAATCGTTGTCAATTTGCTCCAAAGCTCCTTGGCATCCTTAAATTCTTCAATTTGCTCCAAAATGTGGCTAGGCAATAGATTGACCAAAATCTTGGTCACTTTATCATTTGCCTCGCTCCTTTGAATTTGTTCTTGGCTCCACTTGCTCCTCTTGAGAATTTTACCCTTTGAGCTTGTTGGAGCTTCGAAGCCTTCCATGAGAGCAAACCATTGCTCTATCTCCACCATTAAGAAATTTTCGATCCTTGATCTCCAAAGATCTAAATTCATCATGGTGAATGGTGGAGGCACCCTTGTTTCGAATCCAAGTCCGTCTTGGAATTTCATGTTGAAGTTTGAGCCTTTTAATGAAGTCTTGACTTGTAGAATTTGCTCCAACTTCTTCACCCTCTAGCCTTGTTGCCCCTTCCGACGATGATTCCGGTGAAGAGCGACCTTGCTCTGATACCACTTGTTGGGACCGAAATGTAGCTAGAGGGGGGGGGGGTGAATAGCTCGTCGCGATCATCGTGCTCGTCGTTGCTCGCTCCTTGGGATGATGTGCAACGGAAATACAAGAAACACAAACAACAACGCTAACTCTAGGAATTTACTTGGTATCCACCTCAAGAAGAGGTGACTAGTCCAAGGATCCACACACTCACGCACCCTCCACTATAAAAACACTCCTTCTCAGTAACTACTGAAGGCGGAGAAGCCTTACAACCTCACAATACAACAATGAGAAAAAAAGAAGCAAAATACAAATGAATCTTACAAGATTACAATGAAACCCCTAGCTTCTTCTTCTTCTTGTTCCAACTCACCTCTTGACTTGGATAAGCCTCTAAGAACCTTCAAGAACTGGCGGTGAGGAAGAAAAGATCGCTGTAGAGAGCTGTTGTGTTCGCCCGTGGAGAAGAATCGAAGAGGTGGAAGACGTACCGAGAGAAACGCTCGCCAACGGTTAAAAACTACGCCAACAGTCGAATCCCAATCGATTGGGGAGGCTTTGGATCGATCGGCCGATCAATCCAGAGCGCCTCTATGCTCTCAGGAAATGCCTGGATCGATCAACTGATCGATCCAGGGCTTATCGCGTGAAAACAGAACCTCTGTGCGATCGTGCAACTCTCCCAATCGATCATTCGATCGATTGGGAGGTTTTCCTTCCGTAGGACACACCCAATCGATCAACCAATCGATTGGGCATGAGCCAATTGATCGGTTGATCGATCCAGCCCATTTGAGACTTGCCAAATCAAGTCCAAACGTCCCTCAAACCAACATCCGGTCAACCATGACCCGTTGGGACATAGTGCCTAGCATCCAGTCACCCTTGACATTCCAGGACTCCCTCACCAAGTGTCCGATCAACCTTGATCCACTTGGATTTCTCGTGTCTGACTTCACTCAACTGGACTTCCCTTCTGCCTAGCTTCACTCACTAGGACTTCTCATCTACCTGACTTCACTCACCAGGACTTCCCTTCTGCCTAGCTTTACTTACTAGGCATTTTACCTTCTGCCTAGCTTCACTCACTAGGACTTTCATCTGCCTGGCTTCACTCACCAGGAATTCCCTTCTGCCTAGCTTCACTCACTAGGACTTCTTATCTGCTTGGCTTCACTCACCAGGACTTCCCTTCTGCCTGGCTTCACTCACCAGGACTTCCCTTCTGCCTAGCTTTACTCACTAGGACTTTTACTTCTTCCTAGCTTCACTCACTAGGACTTTCATCTGCCTGGCTTCACTCACCAGGACATTCCAGTCAAGTATCCAGTCAACCTTGACCTACTTGACTCTCCTTCACAATCTCCCCACATGAATAATTGCACCTGTAATCTCTATGTATTATCACCATGTATTGTCAAACATCGAAACCCAAGCATCAAGACTTGAGCTTGAGCCAACTCAAGCTTAGTCAACCTAGTCAACCTTGACCCTAGGGAATATTGCACCAACAAATGGGACAATAGTAAGTTGACCTCGAGGTTTTGTGATTACTTTAGGAGGTGGAGCCATAACAATAGAGGAGTGTTAAGCACAAATGCGTTTCAGACTCCACTTTGGAATCTGAGTATGTGGCAGCCTCTGAGGCTGCCATAGAAGTTGTATGACTCAAAAGCTTCATGATGGACTTAGATGTGATTCCTGGTTTGCCCAAAATTATTACAGTTTATTGTGATAATAGTGGTGCAGTAGAAAACTCGAAGGAACCAAGAGCCCATGAGGCAAGTAAACATATAGAGCGCAAGTACCACCTAATACGAGAAGAGGTTGTTGTCGCCAAGATTTCATCAGAAGATAACCTGGCAGATCCTTTCACTAAGGCCCTTCCGGCGAGAGCTTTTGATCGGCATGTTGAGAGGATGGGAATCAGATGTATGACAACATATATGGCAGCATAGTCTTTTAGTATAAGTGGGAGATTGTTGGGATGTATACCAAAAGCCTAGATTTTTGTATGAACATGAGAATCACATTGGTCAAATGTCTGCATTTATGTTAAATGCAGTTATCCATTTAATTTATATTGTAGATAACATGGTGTGTGGTGCCACACAGAAGATCATGTTATCAATTCCTTATAAATTATAAATAGTAGCTCACAATCAAGATGGAATGGGACAAACCATTGGAGTGATTGTAGTATAATTTGGTATTAGTTTATCTTAAATATAAAATTACACTAGTACACTATGTGTGTAATAAGCAGGACCATTTGAGGTAGTTTCTTTTTATACTGACTACATAAAAGAATAAAACTTCTGTTATTATGGATGTGCGTACTCTTAATCCCGATATAATAACAAGCACATATACTTAGTATGTATTTCATTAATTTATCAATGGGTGGAATTTAGTTCGATAAATCAATAGGCCCGTTAAATTGGAAATAATATTATTTATATGATGTGTTGTTGATTATAGGAGGAAACTATGTCCTAGTAATCTAGGTTGATGATGTCCCCTTGAGGAGCTCATAAGGATGGTCATGTAAACCCTGCAGGTGGACTTAGTCCGGCATGACAATGACGTTGAGTGGTACTACTCTTGGAGATAGATATTAATTAAGTGAGTTGTCAGTAACTCATTTAATTAGTGGGCATTCGATATCTTAAACACAGGGAGATAAATGCACTCATGATAAGAAGGAGCCCATAATATAATTTAGGATTGGTACGGTAGTTCAATAATAACTCTTTAGTGGTATAAGTTATTATTGATGAACTTGAGTTGGGTGTTCGGGGCGAACACAGGAAGCTCAAGCTCATCGGAAGACCAACATCAATTTCTCCTCTCGGTCCCTGTTGTAGCCTCTATAAAGCCTTGTATCCACAAAGTACACTTCTTACCCAAGTAATGGGCCTGACACATCCTTGCTTGGAGCAAGGGGGGCCGGCCAAGCATTAATTTGGAGCCAAGTAGTGACCGGCCAAGCTTGGTTTATAAGCTAGGGTCGGCCACATAAGAATAAAAGGGAGTTTTTAATTTTGTGTTAAAAACTTTCCTTTTATAGTCATCCTCATGGTTTTAAAAAGAGAGTCTTAAATTTTAAAATCTTTCCTTTTATAGCTATCTACAAAAGACTAAAGTGTAACGACCCACCTCCTACTGGCTAGGCTACGAGGCCGATCGTTACGTAATGCTGTGCTAAATTACTATTGCGGAAAATCTGTACTGATTAAAATTTTACTAAACTGATTACTGAAAAATCTGAACTTAATATTCTAGGTGTACCTAGAAGTCGTACACATTCTAGGGAAGATAATCTATGCCTCTGGGATGTCCTGCTAGCCGTAATAAGGCATTTCAATCGATCCATGAATCGATTGGGCTGTCGAATCGATCCAGTGATCGATCTAGCTTAATACTGGCACAGATGGAGACTCTAGATCGGTCGGCTGACCGATCCAGAAGCACACATCGCTTCTGTATGTGGCTGGATCGGTCTACCGACCGATCCAGGAGCACACTGATCGGTCGGTAGACCGATCCAGTGGCTCACTGATCGGTCGGCTGAACTCTCTGTTCACGACTAGATCGGTCAGCCTACTGATCCAGTGGCACAGTCTAACCCTGATCGATCTGGGTTTCTGATTTCGCACTGAAACTCTGATTTCAGCACTCTGGCGTGCCAAAACCTCACACAACAATTCTAAAATCAATTGGAATATATTCTAGCAACTATTAACCAGCATTCTAACATAATTACTAACAAACTAAATAAATCTCCCATGGTTTAAACATTCTAAGGTCTAAAAATGCATGAAAGAAGAAATACTAAGAATTCAACTATTTAAGCTTGCTAAAACCCCTGAGGATCTTTTATTCCAGTTCCTACCACAAACACCATCTTTGCATTGAACTCCAGCTTCCTCTGCTAGTCCATTTTCCCTTTACCTTTATCTGCAGTATAAGGAAAGTAGAATCTGTAAGCTTAAAGCTTAGTAAGAAACCAACTACCTCACTAAAACATGCAACGATGCAAACATGCTTTTAAAGAATGCTATTTGAAAACATGTACTGGCATGACATACTCTGGTTGCAAGCATAAATTGAAATAACTGAACATGTAAGCTGAAGCATGGCATAGCAGGCTAATCACATAGAACAATAATAGAGAACTAAGCTAACTGAAGCTAACCTGAAGCTGAAATCAAACTCAACTAACATAACTGATTTTATGAGTTTTGAAAACTAATAGTATAGTAGATCAAAATAATAATCATGTGCTGTTGGGCCCGGCAACTGTACTTACTGTGCGCGCATCCCTAACTAAACTTGGGTTTGCAAGTCCCGAATTTAGTAGGGTTTACTAGGTTATCTGAACCTAGGGACGATTGTGGGAGTCCAACCCAATGGATATCTAATCCGGTACATTGCCAACTGAAAAGTAAAATACTGAATATAGCTAAACTGTTCTAAATTGCTGTTTCTAGGTTATCTGGACCTAGAGCTAGGTTGTCTGAACCCAGAGGCAACTGTGGGAGCCCACCCATTGGACCGTAGTCCCATATAAGATAGAATAAACTGATTTACTGATTTAGATGCTTCTAATGCATTCAACTGAGCTGTTAAAATGCCTAGTTTGCATTTTTACTTAACTAGCTATTTTATCGAACACTTAGTGTGCCCCAACTCTCCTCTCTATTAGGGAGACCACTTCTAGGCACCCGAAAACGTCTAGAAACCCCCACTGAAGAGGGATTATGTGTCCGGCCCGTCTAGAAGTGCTCACTAAATCCCTAAACCTGCGAGGAGGGTCAATTTCACGCTATGCGTCGATAAAAATCTGCATATAGCTAAACTAATGCGTAGAAAACCCAAACGGAGCTACTTATACTGCAGGTGATTGGTTTCTTACCTCGTACGCTAATTTCCTTACAATTCTATTCTCTATAATTCCGGTGGAGACGACTTCTCGACGATCTTCTCGCGTCTAAGCGTTCCCCTCGCGAAGGAGAGCGTCCTCGTGCCGGAGTTATCGCCGGAAGATGTCCTTGGGGCCCTAGGGAGAGAACCCTAGGTCTTCCTTGTGGTTGGCGCCGAGAGAAGGAGAGAAGAAGGGTGTTCGGCGTGAGGGTTTGGAGGGGAGGAGTTTGCCGAACCAAATTCTAAAATAAACCAAACCCAACCTAACTCTTCTATTTATATTAAGTGGATAATTGAACCCAACTCTAATATAAATATAATTGATTCCTCTTTCTTTCAGCACGGCCCTGCTGGGTTCACCGGTTACTAAGGCTAACTAAAAGTTATCGGATCCGAGGGGTTCCGGGTTCGATTCCCGCCTAAGCTATTTTGCGGTTCTAATTATTTTTGCTGCTTCCGCTACTCGGAAAATTCTGGAAAAATATCTAAAAATCCCAGAAAAATCTTAGAATATTTATAATGCAGTTTCGAGAATTTTTCGGGCGTTACAATCCCCCATACCTTATGAAAAGTTCATCCTCGAACTTAGAATAATTCTGGGTACTTCTGTCTCATGCTGTCTTCTGTCTCCCAAGTTGCCTCATCTGCTGTGTGACTGTGCCAAATGACTTTGACTAATAGTACTTCCTTGTTATGTAATTTCTTAACTGCTCGGTCTATTATTTGAATAGGCCGACTATCATAGCTGAGGTCTTCGCGGATCTGTACCAACTGGGGCTCAATCACTTGGGTGGCATCTGGGGTATGCTTCTTCAGCATAGAGACATGAAATACGTTGTGGACAACCGACATTTCCTGGGGTAGCTCTAGCTCATATGCTACCTTGCCCACTCTTCTGCTGATAAGGTATGGTCCCACATACCTGGGACTTAGCTTGCCCTTCTTCCCAAAACGCATTACTCCCTTCATGGGAGCTACTCTGAGGAACACTGAATCCCCGACTGAAAACTCTAGGGGTCTGCGCCGTGTATCAGCATAGCTCTTTTGGCGGCTCTGAGCTGTCTCTATCCTGTGGCGGATCTGTTGTATAGCTGCTGTGGTATCTGCTACTAGATCTGTCTGAAGCTCTAGTTCCTTCTGTTCACCACTCTCATATCAGCAGATTGGAGATCTACACCTCCGCCCGTAGAGAGCCTCGTAAGGTGCCATACCGATAGTGGCCTGATAGCTGTTGTTGTATGCAAACTCTGCTAAGCTCAGATATTTGCACCAACTTCCCTTGAAGTCTAGGGCACATGCTCGGAGCATATCTTCGAGTACCTGATTTACTCGCTCCGTCTGACCATCTGTCTGAGGATGGAAGGCTGTGCTAAACTTTAACTTCGTGCCCAAAGTTGACTGTACACACTCCCAGAAGTGTGATGTGAACCTACTGTCTCTGTCTGAAATAATGGTTCATGGGACTCCATGCAGCCTGACGATCTCCTTGAGATATAACTGAGCTAACTGCTCCATGGAATAGGATATTCTGATAGCTAGGTAGTGGGCTGATTTAGTCAACCTGTTGACTATTACCCATATGGTGTCGAAACCATTCGTGGTTCTGGGTAGTCCCACTATAAAATCCATAGAAATGTCTTCCCACTTCCATTCTAGAATCTGAATGGGCTGCAAAACTCCTCCTGGTCTCTGATGTTCTGCCTTAACCCTCTGACAGGTTAGGCAGGTGTTGACATATCGAGCGATGTTCCTCTTCATCCCAGGCCACCAAAAATGTTTCTTCATGTCCTGGTACATTTTGGTGGAGCCAGGATGCATCGCATAGGGAGTCTTGTGAGCCTCATCTAAAATTTTCCTTTTGAGTTCCTCCTGATCTGGAACGCACAATCTGTCGCCAAAATACAACACCCCACTGTCTGACATTCTGAACTCCCCACCTTCTGATTCTGCTAAACCTTGCTTGATTCTCTGAATTTCAGGATCCTGCTCCTGAGCTGTCTAGATGTCACCGAGCAAGGTAGACTCTAATGTCATAGTAGAGAGCTGTCCGACTATGAGTGCGAGACTGAAATCTGTGATCTCTTTCTGTAGGGGCGGGGACATGGCTGCTAGAGATAATAGGGTAACGCTGGACTTTCTGCTGAGGGCGTCTGCTACCCTATTTGCTTTTCCTGGATGGTAGAGGATATCTATGTCATAGTCTTTGACCAGTTCTAGCCATCTGCGCTATCGCATATTCAGATCCTTCTGAGTGAAGAAATACTTCAGACTCTGATGATCTGTATACACCCTGCACTGAGCTCCATACAAGTAATGTCTCCAAATCTTGAGAGCGAACACTACTGCTGCAAGCTCAAGGTCATGGGTAGGATAATTCCTCTCATAATCCTTGAGTTGTCTGGAGGCATAGGTGATCACCTTGCCATCTTGCATCAGCACTGCTCCTAGTCCCAACTTCGAGGCATCACTATATATGTCAAAGCTATCTGCGTTCTCTGGCAGAGTCAGAATAGGTGCACTGGTCAATCTCCTTTTCAGCTCGCTGAAGATGTTCTCGCAGTCCTCTGTCCACTGAAATTTTCTGTTCTTTCTGGTAAGAGCTGTCAGTGGGGAGGCTATCCTGGAGAAGTCCTCTACGAATTTCCTGTAGTAACCTGCTAATCCCAGAAAGCTTCTGATCTCACTGGCGTTCTTGGGTCTTTTCCAATTGCTCACAGCTTCTATCTTACTGTGGTCTACCATGATACCATCCTTTGAGATGATGTGACCCAGGAAGGACACCTGATCTAGCCAAAATTCACATTTCGTGAATTTGGCGTACAGCTGATTCTGCTGAAGGGTCTGCAATACTGTCCTCAGGTGTTCTGCATGTTCTTCCTGAGTTCTGGAATAGATAAGGATGTCGTCGATGAACACGATAACAAACTTATCTAAATATTCCCTGAATACCCTGTTCATGAGGTCCATGAAAGTAGCTGGAGCATTTGTCACGCCAAAGGGCATGACTACGAACTCATAATGTCCGTATCTAGTCCTGAATGATGTCTTGGGTATATCCCCTTCTTTAACCTTCACCTGATGATAACCTGATATGAGGTCTATTTTAGATAACACTGCTGCTCCCTTTAGCTGATCGAACAGGTCATCTATTCTGGGAAGAGGATACCTGTTCTTGATTGTGACCTGGTTCAGTGCCCGGTAATCTATACACAGGCGCATGCTTCCGTCCTTCTTCTTCACGAACAATACAGGCGCTCCCCATGGTGAGTGACTAGGGCGTATGAAGCCTTTGTCAAGTAGCTCCCGTAATTGCTCATGAAGTTCCTTCAGTTCGGCTGGAGCCATGCGGTAGGGTGCTTTGGAAATAGGGTTGGTACCGGGAATGAGCTCTATCTCAAATTCAATCTCCCTGTCTGGTGCTAATCCTGGTAACTCTTCAGGGAAGACTGCTGGGTAGTCACTTACGACTCGGACCTCTGCTAGCTGTTGGTCCTTGTCCTGACTGGTACTGACTACGTGTGCTAAAAATCCCGTACACCCTGAATCCATTAATCTCTGTGCTTTCATAGCTGAGAGAAACCTCTTGGCCTTTCTTTTGGGTTCTCCGACGAATTCGAACTGTGCTTCTGCTTCAGGTTGGAATATGACTTTCTGCTTACGGCACTCGATGGAAGCACCGTATCTGATCAAGAAGTCCATTCCAAAAATGATGTCGTAGTCAGTCATATTTAGCACGATCAGATCACAGAAGAGTTCTCTGTCTTCTATAATGACTGATACTGCTTTGAGCCAGTGAGTAGATGCCATAATTTCTTCCGAAGGTAATGTCGTCAGAAACTGACTACTGAGTACCTCTGGAGGTATTGCTAACTTGTTTGCGAATGCCCTGGCTATATAAGAATGGGTTGCCCCAGTATCAAATAAGACAGTTGCTATTTGCTGAAAAATACTAATCTGACCTGTAACAACTGTCGAGGCATTGGCTACGTCCTCTCTGGTGAGTGAGTAGATCCTCACATTGGTCATAGCTGGAGGGGCTTCTAATCTGCCCTGGCTTATGTGTGGACCATCTAGAGCGGCCTGCATCTGATGCAACTGTGTTGGCTGGCCTCCGTACTGAATCGGCTGTGGCTGAGGAAGACTGGTCTTGTTTGGGCACTGCTTAGTCATGTGCCCTTCTTGTCCACATTCAAAGCATCCTCGTGTGCCCTTACGACAAACTCCAGGATGGAATTTCCCACAAGTAGCACACTTTGGATAACTGGGCTGCTTGCTGGCTGGTCCCCCTTTTGGGTAACTCCTTAGTTTGCGCTTGTTACTGCAGTTCCCTTTCCAGTTAGAGCCATGAGAGCTGTGGCCCTATTGCTTCTGGGTACCTGAGCCTCCTTGACCCTTAGGTTCTGAGGGGATTTGCTTCTGCTACTTGATACTATTCTGGTAGTGCTCAGTGGTAAAGGCGCTGCTGACTAGTTCTTCGGTGGTTTGCGGCCTGTGGATGCCGCCAGCCACGTTCATTGCTATTTGCGGCCTCAGCATCTTGAGCATCAACCGGACTCGTTCTTTTTTTGTGCTGACTAGTTCTGGGCATAGACGAGCCAACCTGTTGAATTTCTTCACGGCTTCCTCCACTGAAAGGTTGCCCTGACGAAACTCTGTGAACTCGTCGTAGTGGCAGTTCGTGACCCGCATGTGAAAGAATTCCTCAAAGAACTCCTTCTTGAAGTCAGCCCATAACATCTGGTTCACTGGGCGCTTCGCTCTGATTCTCTCCCACCACATGCGTGCATCCCTTGTCAGGCAGAAGGAGGCACACTTCACCTTCTCATGTTCTGGCCAGTCCAGAAGCTCCATCGTACTCTCCAGTGTTTTGAACCAGGCTTGTGCATCCCATGGTTCACTAGTGCCTGAGAAGTTCTCTGGCTTGACTCTCTGCCACTGGATCAGATAAGCCTCTCTCCTTGCCTCTGCTGCTGGGGCTGCTAGTGCTGATGCTGCAGGCTGGACTGGTGGAACCTCTAAGACCACTGGAGTCGTCAGATTTGGTTCCGGGGTGACTGTGGGGGTATTCTGCTGATTAGCCCTGAGGGTGGCTATCTCCTGTTGCTGTTCAGCTAGCTGCTGCTGTAACTGAGCCACTAACGCTGTAAGGTCTGGGGGAGGCACTGAACTGCCTGCCTCATGCTGGGGCTCAGTAGCTGGTGTCCTTCTAGCTGGGCGTCCTCGTGCCATTTCTAAAGACATAGAGGACAGGACATGTATAACTAATACAATTATAATTGTATAACTATTGCTATCATGTTATCTATTATCACATACTAACATGCATCAGTTATCTATAAACATGAACTATAACAAGAAAGCAAGGAACATAAATAAAGTAGAGGTATTCTTACTTGGAAGCTGCAGGTTCAATGCTGATGTGTGTGTAGGAAGTATGGAACTTGGCTCTGATACCACTCTGTAACGACCCACCTCCTACTGACTAGGCTACGAGGCCGATCGTTACGTAATACTGTGCTAAATTACTATTGCGGAAAATCTGGACTGATTAAAATTTTACTAAACTGATTACTGAAAAATCTGAACTTAATATTCTAGGTGTACCTAGAAGTCGTACACATTCTAGGGAAGATAATCTATGCCTCTGGGATGTCCTGCTAGCTGTAATAAGGCATTTCAATCGATCCATGAATCGATTGGGCTGTCGGATCGATCCAGTGATCGATCCAGCTTAATACTGGCATGGATGGAGACTCTGGATCGGTCGGCTGACCGATCCAGAAGCAAACATCGCTTCTGTATGTGGCTGGATCGGTCTACCGACCGATCCATGAGCACACTGATCGGTCGGTAGACCGATCCAGTGGCTCACTGATTGGTCGGCTGACCGATCAGTGAGTTGCTGCACCCTCTGTTCGTATTTGGATCGGTCGGGTGACCGATCCATAAACTCTCTGTTCGTGACTGGATCGGTCAGCCGACCGATCCAGTGGCACAGCCTAACCCTGATCGATCTGGGTTTCTGATTTCGCACTGAAACTCTGATTTCAACACTCTAGCGTGCCAAAACCTCACACAACAATTCTAAAATCAATTGGAATATATTCTAACAACTATTAACCAGCATTCTAACATAATTACTAACAAACTAAATAAATCTCCCATGGTTTAAACATTCTAAGGTCTAAAAATGCATGAAAGAAGAAATACTAAGAATTCAACTATTTAAGCTTGCTATAACCCCTGAGGATATTTTATTCCAGTTCCTGCCACACACACCATCTTTGCATTGAACTCCAGCTTCCTCTGCTAGTCCATTTTCCCTTTACCTTTATCTGCAGTATAAGGAAAGTAGAATCTGTAAGCTTAAAGCTTAGTAAGAAACCAACTACCTCACTAAAACATGCAACGATGCAAACATGCTTTTAAAGAATGCTATTTGAAAACATGTACTGGCATGGCATACTCTGGTTGCAAGCATAAATTGAAATAACTGAACATGTAAGCTGAAGCATGGCATAGCAGGCTAATCACATAGAACAATAATAGAGAACTAAGCTAACTGAAGCTGAAATCAAACTCAACTAACATAACTGATTTTATGAGTTTTGAAAACTAATAGCATAGTAGATCAAAATAATAATCATGTGCTGTTGGGCCCGGCAACTGTACTTACTGTGCGCGCATCCATAACTAAACCCGGGTTTGCAAGTCCCGAATTTAGTAGGGTTTACTAGGTTATCTGTACCTAGGGACGACTGTGGGAGTCCAACCCAATGGATATCTAATCCGGTACAGTGCCAACTGAAAAGTAAAATACTGAATATAGCTAAACTGTTCTAAATTGCTCTTTCTAGGTTATCTGGACCTAGAGATAGGTTGTCTGAACCCAGAGGCGACTGTGGGAGCCCACCCATTGGACCGTAGTCCCATATAAGCTAGAATAAACTGATTTACTGATTTAGATGCTTCTAATGCATTCAACTGAGCTGTTAAAATGCCTAGTTTGCATTTTTATTTAACTAGCTATTTTATCGAACACTTAGTGTGCCCCAACTCTCCTCTCTATTAGGGAGACCACTTCTAGGCACCCGACAACGTCTAGAAACCCCCACTGAAGAGGGATTACGTGTCCGGCCCGTCTAGAAGTGCTCACTAAATCCCTAAACCTGCGAGGAGGGTCAATTTCACGCTATGCGTCGATAAAAATCTGCATATAGCTAAACTAATGCGTAGAAAACCCAAACGGAGCTACTTATACTACAGGTGATGGGTTTCTTACCTCGTACGCTAATTTCCTTACAATTCTATTCGCTATAATTCCGGTGGAGACGACTTCTCGACGATCTTCTCGCGTCTAAGCGTTCCCCTCGCAAAGGAGAGCGTCCTCGTGCCGGAGTTATCGCCGGAAGATGTCCTTGGGGCCCTAGGGAGAGAACCCTAGGTCTTCCTTGTGGTTGGCGCCGAGAGAAGGAGAGAAGAAGGGTGTTCGGCGTGAGGGTTTGGAGGGGAGGAGTTTGCCGAACCAAATTCTAAAATAAACCAAACCCAACCTAACTATTCTATTTATATTAAGTGGATAATTGAACCCAACTCTAATATAAATATAATTGATTCCTCTTTCTTTCAGCACGGCCCTGCTGGGTTCACCGGTTACTAAGGCTAACTAAAAGTTATCGGATCCGAAGGGTTCCGGGTTCGATTCCCGCCTAAGCTATTTTGCGGTTCTAATTATTTTTGCTGCTTCCGCTACTCGGAAAATTCCGGGAAAATATCTAAAAATCCCAGAAAAATCATAGAATATTTATAATGCAGTTTCGAGAATTTTTCGGGCGTTACATAAAGAGAGGTTTAAAATTTGTTAAAATCTTTCTTTATTTGTATTTATCTATAATATCTAAAAGAGAGATTTTAATTTTGATAAAACTTTCCTTTTTGTGACCATGATTTAAAAAGAGAAGTTTTAATTAATCTTTCCTTTTTTGTAGTTATCTACATGTTTTAAAAGAGAGAGATTAATTTTAAAACTTTCTTTTTGTTGTCATGTACTATAGGAAATTTAGAAAAGAGAGATTTTAATTGTTGTTAAAATTTCCTTTTTTAAGGAGAGGTCACAAATAAGGAAGTTTTAATTATGTTTAAAACTTTCTTTTTTTACCATGATCAAGGATTGTAAAAGAGAGGGAGGGGTGCCTCATGAAAACAACCTAAGCCTTGCCCCCTCTCCTCTTCATTGTGGGCGGCACCCTTGTTTCTTCCCTAAGGGCTGGCGGATCACATCTCCTTTAATCCTTAGTGGCCGGCTCTCTTCCTTTCTCTTCTCTTTTGCTTTCTTCTCTTAAGGCTGGCGGCACATCAAGCTCTATCTCCTTGGTGGCCGGTTGTTTAGAGGGGAATAATAAGAGAAGGAAATTTCCTATTTTGGCATCCCTTGGTGGTTGATTTTCTTCGATGCAAAGAAGTGGTTCGGGTGGAGTTATCTTGGTAGCTCATCGCCCACATGTCGTCCAAAAGGAGAAGAGGAATACAACAGAAGATCAAGAGGTCTTTAGCTAGAAAGAAAGGTATAACTAATTAATGGTTTCCGCTTCAAATTAATTAGTTAGTTTTCTTTGTATGGATTCTGAAACACCAACACAAGAGGCTAGCAATTTTATGTTTCTATTTCGTGCTATCAATTTTTTATTTCAATTTAGCGTTTTGATCTTGTATTTCTATTGTGATCTCTGTAGTTAAACCTGGGGTTACTGTAAGAAGTTAAATATTCAATTTCTTTGAAAGGATTTGTCTAGGAAGTGGTGGATGATCCCATAACCAAGAAGGCCTAGTGCCTCGCCATCTTTAACCTGGAAGCCAATCTTTGAAATAGATATTTAATCAACTTCTATAATATGGTTTAATTTAGGAAGATCACATCAGTTAAACTTGGAGTAAAATTGTTAAGTATCATTTCCAATTCAAGTTTAACTTCTAAAGACCAACTTGGATTAATAATGTTAAGCATCGTTTGCAATCCAAGTTTAACTTCGGTAGAGCACATGGGTAGCTAGGTTAAGTTCTGTGATTGTAAAAATTTTTGTACAGGGGAAACATAACAGAATCCAGGTATAGCAACCAACAGGAAGATGAGGGTATCCTTGTAAGGTACTCTAATCATAGCAAAACTTATGGAGTTTACAATAAGAGATCTAAAATAGTTGAAGAATCCATAAATATTATTTTTGAAGAAAATTATCTTCAAATTCAACAAAGACAATCAATGTTGAAATGCAATTTGAATTGGAATAATTATCATTGAATGTGGGAAATGGTCAAGGGGGAGAACATCAAGAGAGTAAGAGTGAAAGAATAGAAGGGTTGCCACTCGAGCATGTGATCACCACAACTCAAGAACCAATATCAATTAGGATAAATGTCAATCACCCCTTAGATCAAATCGTGGGAGATATTACATAAGGGGTGAGAACTCGATCATATTTTTGAAATAAAAGAAGTCAAATAGTGTTGTTCTCCCAAATTGAACAAGAAACTATTGACGATGTCTTGCTTGTTCCGAATTGGATTTTAGCAATATAAGATGAATTATCTTAATTTGAGAGAAGTCAAATTTGAAATTTAGTTCCTACATCCAAAGAAAACTCAATTATTGACACTAAGTGGGTGTTTTAGAACTTGTTGTCAGAAACAAAGCTAGATTGGTAGTTAGAGACTTTAATCAAGTAGAACTGAAACATATGCACCTATAGGTCGATAGGAATCTATTAGGATGATGTTATCATTTGTGACTCACAAAGGTTTTAAATTATATTAAATGGATATAAAATCAGTATTTTTAAATGGTTTTATTAAGGAAGAAGTTTATGTTGAGTAACCACTGAGGTTTGAAAATTCAAAATTTCTAAACCAAATGTATAGGCTTAAAAAGACCTTGTATGGGCTAAAACAAGCACATTGTGCTTGGTATGAACGATTATCAACATTCTTAATACCTAAAGGATTTCATAGAGGACTAATTGATTCTATATTATTTTTGAAAAATAGTGGAGATGATATTTTTATAGCTCAGGTGTATGTGGATAACATTATTTGTGGTTCTATAAACAAAGACTATATAAATGAGTTTGTAAATCACATGGAGAGAGAATTTGAAATGAGTTTGGTTGGTGATTGATACTTTTATAGGACTACAAATTAAACAAATAAAGAAGGAATATATATTCACCAATCTAAATATGCAAAAGAAATTTTCAAGAAATTTAGAAGGGAAAATGAGAAAGAAATATTTACCCCTATGGCCACTAACACAAAATTAGATAATGATCTTGAAGGTAAAGAGGTTGATCCAAAATTTTATCGTAGTTCTATAGGTAGTCTCCTTTATCTCACGACTAGTAGACCTGATATCTTGTTCACCATGGGTATGTGTGTATGATATCAATCTTTTACCAAGGAGTCATTGTCTTGTGCCGTCAAATGAATCATTCGATATCTCAAAGGAACTCAAAATGTAGGTCTATAGTATCCTAGAGCTGAAACTCTTAACCTTATGGAATACTCTGATTCTGATTATGTCGGATGTAAATTGGATCTAAAGAGCACTAGTGGAGGATGTCAATTTCTTAGATCCTCCTTAATTAGTTGGTAGGTCTCAAACAATATTGTGTTGTACTATCCATAACCGAAGCTGAATATATAGCTATGGGAGAGTATATATCACAATTGTTATAGATGACTCATCTGCAATAATGTTCAAGTCCTTTTTGATAATGTAAGTATTGGTTGCTACTCGGAATATCATCCTAGTTCCCCTGTACAAAAATTTATACAAGCATAGAACTATCCTAGCTACCCATGCGCTCTACTAAAGTTAAATTTGGATTGCAAACAATGCTTAACATTATTAATCCAAATTGTCCTTCATAAGTTAAACCTGGATTGGAAACGATACTTAACATTTTTACACCAAGTTTAACCGATGTGATCTTCCTAAGTTAAACCATATTACAGAAGTTATCAAACATCTATTTCAAAGATCGGCTTCCAGGTTAAACATGGCGAGGCACTAGGCCTTCTTGGGTATGGGATCATCCACCACTTCCTAGACAAAGCCTTTCAAAGAAATCAGATATTTAACTTCTTACAGTAAACTAGGTTTAACTATAGAGACCTCAATAGAAACACAATATCGAAACATGAAATCGAACAATAAAATTGATAACAAAAATGATAAAAATTGATAGCCTCTTGTGTTTGATTTTTTAAGATCTATAGAAAAAACATGACTAGTTATGATGTGAAAACAAATAACTAGTTATACCTTTCTTTATAGCTAAAGACCTCTTGATCTTCTGTTGTATTCCTCTCCTTCTCTTGGATGTTGTATGGGCAACGATCTACCAAGATGGAATCCACACTACAACAAAAACCCTCATAGACATCGGTTTTCCACCGCTGTCTATTACATTTTCGACTGATGTCTATGAAGGCGATGTAAAAGGTCTGCCATTTTAGACATCGGGTTAAAACCGGTGTAGTATCACTTAACAACATCGGGTGTAAAACCGATGTAATATTATATGTTAATAACACCAGTTTTGGCAGCGGTATACAACCGATGTAATATTAGTTAATGACACCGGTTTTACAGCGGTGGAAAACCGATGTAATATCAGTATTGTTTAACAAATCAAATTCGATTTCCGAAATAGTGAAAAACCGACAGTATCCAAGAAAATACACAAATATTCACAAATTATACAAATATTCTTTTTCCAACAATATCCATAAAATACACAAATATTCACAAATTACATAAATATTCTTCTTACAACAGTATCCATAAAATACACAAATATTCTTTTTACATCAAAAGCTAATAGATATTGTACACATCAAGGTAGAACATCGATTAAGTTGCACAAACTACAAGCTCAAATACAAGCTCATTTGATTAACACTAATAGATATCGTTTCGAATAAGATGAGCCTGTATTGGCAGAGGCAGAGGTTGGACCATGACTAGAAACTGTATTTTCCCAAACTACAAGTTCATTCAAAGATAGATGATTTGATGTTCATTCCACTTCTTGATGTTCATAAAACATAGGCTGCTTACCCGTTCCATCTGCAAAATTAAAAAAAAAAGAGTATAAATACATGAAAACAATAAAATGATTTGGAAATCCATGTTTTTTCCTGCAACAGGTGTATAGCAAGAAAAGAATTAGAACTTATAGCACAAAATTTTTGGACATCAACCAGAGAACAAAATAAGCATTACCTGAAGTTGAGACACGAACCACTTCATTTGCATCTTATAGAGTGAATGATGATTCGTGAGAAGTGGCAATTGAGGGTAGAATTTCTACAAGAATAGATTCCGCTACAGCATCAATATCATTAGGATGCTCAAGAGCGACAACCTTCAATATTCGCAAATCAATCTGTAAGGACATTAACAAAAGCGACGAAATCTTATGCTAGTGTAGGAATACTAACTAACATTTAAAACCAAATTTCAAAATATAAATTGCTCAAAGTTATTGAAGATTAGAGGCAATAAATAAATTTAAAATACAATCATGTTCAAAATAATTTAACTAATTACAAAAATAAACTCATTCTAGCTTCAAGTACATTTGATCAGTAACTTAAAAACATATCTGCAAAATATTTTTCAACAAGTACAAGCATGACATTTCTTATACATTTACAAGGGTGGAGGCATATGAAGGGTTGTGGGTTCAATTGACCTCACAGAAACTTCAATTTCAATATATTTTACCAAGTAAATTATTTTTTGAACTTACACAAATTACCATGAAATCATTCATTAGTTATTTAGAAAATATTCTCCCTCAGCAACTTTCTTCATAGCATTATCAAATTAGCCGTTAACTTAATGATGAAATTCAAAAATTTAAAGCATGATAAGATCAATTGGGTTCAATATACACAACCACATCAGCTTAATGGAAATTAAATAAAAAAAGACTAATACAATCTAAAATTTCATCTTGATATTGTACACATCAAGAAGACTGGCATAAGATGTTGCACTTGCCTGAACTTAAGGATCGATTGAACAGGACCGAAGATCTCATCTTGTGCTATTTTCATTTCATCCTATAAATTTCAAATATCACAACTGTCATCACAAATGCAGATTGAAAGTTTACCAAACCTTTATAGATTTAAGGACTAAGCCATACTTGTACATCAGAGAAGATGGTCGGCTGAATGTAATAACCTTTGTTTCCAATTCGATCTCCACCTGTTACTAGCGTAGCACCACTGCTGATTCCCGATTTGATGTAACGCAAGATCTTGCTAAACTGCTCCTCATCAATCTGAGATATGTCTGAAGAATGAAAGTACTCAATATGGACAGGTTTCAGAACTTCTTTGTTAAGAAGCTAGACGACTTTTTCATACTTGTTTTATACGAGTTATGCACGATCAAACAGCAATCGAATGAGATGAAAATTAGTATGAGCACATAAAATAAGACACAAACAAATACGGTAGTTTCTACCTTTCAGAGAGAACAAAGACAGAAAAAGGAGGATACCTGAGGACCTTGTTCAACACCCTTTTTAAAGGGGTCTCCAACAATGCGTTTTAAGGCACGGGCTTTTGCTTTCTCTACAAACTCATCGTATATATGCTCCTGAACAATTTCAAGATCCTGAAGATCACATAAATGGAAACTTTTATGACAAAACATTCTCAAAGTAAATAATGTTCATAAAACTTTGCATGTTAAAAGTAAGTAAACCTTATAACCATCTTTAGCTGGACTTCTAGAACATGCTTTGCAATCACAACAGTCGCGATAGACAAGACAAGCAATCTTTACCTCCTTTTCAAGCATACCAGAGTACCTTGACAATACAAACTAAATCAGATAAACAGAAGTAGTTTTTTTTTTATGTATAAGATCCTATATCACTGATATCAAGATGTTCAAGTCTAAAAAGGATATGTGATTCACATCTTGTTTTCACAATATCAAAAAGCTAAAAGAGAAAAATAAATTAAAAGCATTTTGCCAATATGGTTCAATTCTCTTCCTGTAGACAATGCATGCCATTTGAAATTTAATCACAAATAGGGTGGATATACAAACAAGATCACAATTCAAGCCATTGGATGTGAATATAGTAACAGCAATATAGCTCAACCACAATGAAACTTCACCAAAATAACAAAAGCAATCTAGCTCAACTCACAGTGAAACTTATACTCATAAGACAAAAAGGTAATTTAATAATATCAAAATCAAACCAAATCATGAGAAAAAGGCTCAAATAAGATTAAAGCACAATTAAGATTAACCCAAACCTAAAATTAACTTGGATTCATCCTACAATAAATCAAAATTGATCTAAAAATCTCTACTGAAAGTCCTAATCCAAGTGTGCCTTGAGTGACCCTCCATAATGATAATCCATTCAAATCGAAGCTTCTCATACTAAGCTATAACAGAACCTGCAAACTCCGGGTAGATTAATATAATCGATGCTTTTTTGTTCGTACTTTGGTCACAAATCATTGCTATAATTGTTTTGGCGGGGTTGAATCTAGTCTGAATCTTCTTTCCTCGGGCGACCTTCTTTTACATTTTGAAACACATATTTTCATTTATGCCTGATGACATTAATTTCAGATTCTAGTTTCTCATCATAATCATCGTCAAGCCATATTTTTTCAGCTATTTAGCATCATCTACTTAGATCTTTTCTCTCCATCTGCAGGCTATATTAAGAGTAATATACGGTTCAAATATAATATTTTTTTTGTTACAAGTTAGAGTTTTATTTGGCCTCCTATACTCTACAATCGTGTCTAATAGAATTAACTTATTTAACTATAGCAACTATTGGTTTTCTTGTACATGTTCGTACGATATCAACTTTTTTTTCATCATTTTATTATCTATTGCAGCTACAAGCCTACAACTAATTGCTCTGATATAAAGTTTATTACACACATCCATCTTAGCTCTCATTCCTTGATTTCCTCTGTATGCTCCCTTTTTAATCACTAATATTCTAATTTGTGAGGCGTGGTGAGCCCTTTCCTAATAGTTGATATTCTAATTCATGAAACATGGTGAGTCATACCATAGTCTTGTAATTTCATTTTCTTTTAGCCTAAGGAGCACATGATGATCACACAATACTCTAAATTTCTTTCTTCAGTTTGCCATTACCCTTTATCCTATTAATGAAAATGTGTTCATTAATATCTCCTTAATGGCTTACAGATCTAAGACATCTTAACTTTTATAATTCAAGTTTTGACTATAATCTATTTATTTTATCACCAATTAGCATAGTATGAATGGATTTATCTTGCATTTAGTATGTGGATTCATCTTGTATTAATGTGAAAAGATAAGGTCTTTGAGTTGACTTTTGTTGTACCTACAATTATATGAATGGTAAGTTGAATATAACCGTCGTTGTTGTACCTACTAAGGAACTTGCCTCAGCTAGGCCTTTAGGGCCAAACACCAGCAGAGCTACCACTCTAATAACCAATGCTTCAGGAGCACCCACTCCAAATAAAGAAGCACGAACAACTTTACCTTTTTCTCTGCCAAACAATTAAAAGAACATCAAACATATTTTCCAAGTAGATTAGACATCCGTGGAAGTCTGTGAAAACAAGAAAGTAAACCCAACAGCAGGAATGAATCAGCTACAAGTAGGTAAGCAATTTATACATAAAAGCAAAAGATGCTTAATTTAACTATTTAATAAGAAGAAGAAGAAGACCAGAATGAAGCTTAGTATTAGTGATGAGTTCCAGAAATAAATGCATCAGCGTGACCGAACCCCTAATCTTCCCAGAATTAGGTATGCACACACAACTCTCAAGCAAAGAACTTGTTTTTCAAGAAGACCAAAATCTTATGGAGGACAAGGAGTTACCTTTGCACACAAAGTTTCCAAAAGAAAGAGGCCTCACCAGCGGCTTGAGGCCGTCCCACAGCGGGGGTCGAGGCAGGTGGAGTGCGGAAAAGAATTTGCGGAGATGGGACGAAGGTGGGATTTTGGGAGAAGCCCTAGAGGGTGGATGGGAAGAGATGAGGAGGGCCACCTTCATTGAGTGGGAAGATGAGTAGAGGGAGAGGGAGCAGTAGCAGAGTGATGCGAGGACCGTTGCAGAGCCCATCGCGGCGGAGAGATTGTTTTTGTTTTTTCCTTCTTCTTCTTCTTCTTCTTCTTCTTCTTCTTCTTCTTTCAAACAGGTAAAGGAAAGTGCAGCAAAATCTAAACTCGAGAGCAAAGAAGCATACGTAGAAAGCAACCACCACTCCAACCACGTAATCGAAGGGCAGTTAAATGGAGGCACTCCAGTCATGTCTTGATCCTGATTGGGAGAGGAAGGGGTGTCGATCTAGGAAGGGGAAGAGGGAGATGAGGTTGAGAGAGATGGCCGGAGGTTTAGGTTTATGTTTAGGCTAAGAGAGATGGTCGGAGGAAGGGGCGCGATATAGGTTTAGGTTGGAGGGAACTTCACAGTGTTGCAAATTTTGGCTTGTGGGAAAATTAAAATATTTTATTTTGGCTCAGTAACGCCGGGTTTTAAAAACCGCTGTTCAAATCGATGTCTATTAATGAAAAAAAGGCCCTCAAAGACATCGCCTAAAAAACCAATGTCTATGAGCGAAAATCTGCGCTCATAGACACCGATTTTTGAAAAAACCGGTGTAAAATACTCAAAGACATCGATTTTTGCTTAAAACCGTTGTTGTTCCGCCGATGTCTATGAGGGTTTTTGTTGTAGTGCGACTCGAACTGCTTCTTCTCCTCCAAGACTCTGGAGCCACCAAGGAATGTCAAAATAGGATATATCCTTCTTCTTCTTCTCCTCCAAGCAACCGACCACCAAGTGCTTCTCCTCTTCTTCTTCTTCCTCTCCAAGCAACCGGCCACAAGGATTTTCCAATCCTTGATGTCGCCGGCCCTAAGGAAGCAAAAGATGAGACTAGATGTAGAGGTGTCGCAGGCCTAAGAGAAAGAGAGAAGGGGAGGACCGACCACATCAAGGATAGAGAGAGGAATAGAATAGGGTTGTATCTTCATGAGACACCCTCTCCTTCTCTTTTATAATCCTTGGTCAAGGCAAAAAAAATGAAAGTTTTAAACATAATTAAAACTTCCTTATTTGTGACCTCCCTTTTAAAAAGTAAATTTTAACAACAATTAAAATCTCTCTTTTCTAAATTTCCTATTGTACATGGCAATAAAGGGAAGTTTTAAAATTAATCTCTCTCTTTTAAACCATATTGACAACTACAAAAAGGAAAGATTAATTAAAACTTCTCTTTTTAAATCATGGTTACAAAAAGAAATGTTTTATCAAAAATTAAAATCTTTCTTTTAAATATTATAGATAACTACAAATAAGGAAAGATTTTAACAAAATTAAAATCTCTCTTTAATCTTTTGTAGATAGGTATAAAAGGAAAGATTTTAAAATTTTTTTAAAAAAACTCTTTTAAAACTATGAGGTTGGCTATAAAAGGAAATTGAAAATTTTCTTTTATCTATTGTAGATAACTACAAAAAGGAAAGATTTTAATAAAATAAAATCTCTCTTTTAACCATTGTAGATAATTACAAATAAGGAAAGATTTTAACAAAATTTTATTTCAAAAAAAAACTTTCTTTTCCTTTTATTCTTCATGTGGTCGGCCCTTAGCTTGGGCACCAAGCTTTGGTTGGCCACTTCTTGGCTTCCAAGCACATGCTTGGCCGGCCCCCTTGTACCAAGCAAGGATGTGTCGGGCCCATTACTTGGGTAAGAAGTGGACTTTGTGGATACAAGGATTTATAGAAGCTACAACAGGGACCGCGAGGAGAAATTGGTTTTGGTCTCCCGATGAGCTTGAGCTTCCTATGTTCGCCCCGAACACTCAACTCAAGTTCATCAATAATAACTCATACCACTAAAGAGTTATTATTGAACTACCACACCAATCCCAAATTACATTATGGGCTCTTTCTTATTATGAGTGCATTAATCTCCCTGTGTTTAAGATATCGAATGCTCACTAATTAAATGAGTTACTGACAACTCACTTAATTAATATCTAGCTCCAAAAGTAGTACCACTCAACTTCATTGTCATGTCGGACTAAGTCCACCTGCAAGGTTTACATAACAATCTTATGAGCTTCTCAAGGGGACATCATCAACCTAGATTACTAGGACACAGTTTCATTTTATAATCAACAACACACCATATAAATAATATCATTTTCCATCTTATCGGGCCTATTGAGTCAACGAACTAAATCACACCCTTTGATAAATTAAAGAAATAAATATTAAATATATGTGCTTGTTATTATATCATGATTAAGAGTACGCACTTCCATAATAATAGAGGTTTTATATTTTTATATAGTCAGTATAAAAAGAAACCACCTCAAATGGTCCTACTCAATACACTCATAGTGTACTAGTGTAATATTATAGTCAAGATAAACTATTACCAAATTACACTACAACCACTCCAATGGTTTGTCCCATTCCATCTTGGTTGTGAGCTATTATTTATAATTTATAAGGATCTGATAACATGATCTTCTGTGTGTTTTCTCACACCATGTTATCTACAATATAAATTAAATAGACAACTACACTTAGCATAAATGTAGACATTTGACCAATGTGATTCTTGTTTCTAAATAAATGTTTATACAAAAAGCTAGGCTTTTAGTATCTATTCCAACAATCTCCCACTTATACTAAAAGATTATGCTGCCATATACCCTGCCATATATTTGATTCCCAACCCCTCACCATGCCCATCAAAAGCTCTTTCCTTAAGGGCCTTAGTGAAAGGATCTTCCAGGTTATCATCTAATGCAATCTAGGTGACAATAACTTCTCCTCGTTATACGATATCTTGTATTGGGTGCTACTTGCATTCTATGTGTTTACTTGCCTTATGGGCTCGTGGTTCCTTCGAGTTTGCTATTGCACCAAATAATTTTGGGCAAACTAGGAATCACATCTAAGTCCATCATGAAATTACTGAGCCATTCAGCTTTTATGGCTGCCTCTAAGGCTGCCACATACTCTGCTTCCATGGTGGAGTCTGAAATGCATTTCTGCTTAACACTTCTCCATTGTTATGCCTCCACTTCGTAAAGTAAACACAAAATCCCGAGGTTGACTTACTATTGTCCCTATCTGATTGGAAATCTGAATCCATGTAACCCACTGGAGGTAAGTCATCTGCTAGCATATAATCTCTTGTCCTTCTCAGGTACTTTAATATATGCTTTACGGCAGTCCAATATCCCTGTCCTGGATTACTTTGCTAACCATGCCCACGGCAAAATAGATATCCGGTCTCGTGCATCACATAGCATACATTAGGCTTCCTACAGCTGAAGCATAAGGAACTGCCTTTATTTTTTCTTTAGATAAAGATACTCCATGTCTAAAATGTAGAAAACCTTTCTTGGAGTCTTGCATGCTAAATCGAGTTAGGATAGTATAGATATGAAGCTTGGGATAAGCATAATATTCTTTTCTTGTGATCCCTTATTACTTTAATCCCAATAATATGTCTGCATTCTCCCAAGTCCTTATCAAATTGCTTGGACAACCATACCCTTACTTTTGACAATACTTTGATATTGTTATCAACTAACAAAATGGCATCTATGTATAGTACAAGAAATACCACCATATTTTCGTCACACTTCTTGTATACACAAGACTCATCCGGACACTGAATAAATCCATAAGACTGGATTACTTCATTAAACCAGATATTCCAAGATCTTGAAGCTTGCTTTAGTCCATAAATAGACCGATTGAGCTTACATTCAAGATGCTCTTTGCCCTTTGCAATAAACCCCTCTGGTTGCTTCATATGCATGTTTTCTTCAAGACTTCCATTAAGAAAAGCTATCTTGACATCCGTTTGCCAAACCTTATAATCCATATGAGCAGCAATAGATAAAAGTATCCAGATAGACTTAAGCATAACTGCCAGCGAAAAAGGTTTCCTCCTCTTTCTGAGTATATCCTTTTGCAACAAGCCTTGCTTTGAAAGTTTCTACCTTCCCGTCTGTCCCTCTTTTTTTTTTTGTAGACTCACGTACACCTAATGACTTTTATACCATTTGGTGGTTCTACAAGCTCCCAGACCAACATAGATTCTATTTTAGAGTTCATTGCACTTTGCCAAGATGCTGCATCTTTATCTTGGAGTGCTTCATCATATGTGCAGGAATCAGGTTCGTGTTCACTAGGGATCAAGTCCAAGACTCTCCCAAAATATGAATCTACAAGGTTGCCGAACAACCCTCCCACTACGATGTGGCACTGCTTGTAATTGTGCATCTCTTGTGACATGTGTTGCAGTTTCTTGTGATATCTCATCTTGTACAGTTGATACTAGTTTAAACGTGTCTTCTCTAATTTCCTTAAGAGCAATTTTACTCATGAGCTTGTGGTTCATTACATAGTCCTCTTCTAAAAATCGGGCATTGGTTCCAACAATGACCTTATGATCTTTAGGACTATAAAATAAACCACCTTTCGTTCCTTCAGGATAACTCTCAACAAGCGAACTTCTGTACGTGATTCCAACTTATCAGTATCTCCCTTCAGCACATGTGTTGAACTACCCCAAATCTGAATATGCTTCAGACTAGGCTTACGCCCATTCCATAATTCTATGAGAGTAGAGGGTACTGACTTAGAAGGTACTATATACAGAAAATACTCTATTGTTTCCAGAGCATATTCCCAAAATGAATTTGGTAATTCTGAATAACTCATCATTGATCTAACCTTTTCTATAAGAGTCATATACCTTCGTTCTGCCACACCATTCTGTTGGGATGTACCAGTTGCAGACAGTTGAGATTGAATCCCGATCTCTGATAAGTAACTCCTAAACTCTCCTAAGAGGTACTCGCCACTACGATCACACCGTAATGTCTTGATACTTTTACCATGATGTTTCTCCACATCAGCCCTATACTCTTTTATCAAAGCACTCAGACTTGCGGTGCATCAAGTAAATGTATTTGTATCTCAAATAGTCATCTATAAAAGAGATGAAATATTCAAAGCCACCTCTTGCCCGGATAGTCATAGGTCCACACAAATCATAATGAACCAATTCCAACACATCTTTGGCTCTATACCCCTTGGCCTTAAAAGATCTCTTGGTCATTTTTCCTTCCAAGCATAACTCGTAGGTTGGAAAGTTTTCCACCACCAATGAACCCAAAAGTCCATCGGCTATTAACCTTTGAATCCTACTCAAATTAATATGACCTAGCCTTAGATGCCAAAGATATGTTTGGTTCATTTCCGAAGATTGCTTTCTCTTATTAGAATTATAAGGTGTGTTATTAATTTTCATTTGTTGCATCGTGGGAGTTCTTGGATTTAGAGTATATAAATTGCCAACTAATATACCAGAACAGATAATCACTTTATTTTTCTTGACAACCACTTTTTCATCAAAAGAAACACAATATCCATCCTCAAATAGTTTAGAAACTAAAATCCAATTTTTTCTAAAACTTGGTACATAAAGGCAATTTCTCAAAATCAATGTTTTATTCCTATCAAAGGATAAATAAATATCTCCTACTACAACAATCACCACTTTCATAGCATTGCCCATGTAAATGGTGATTTCTCCTTCATGTAGTCGTCGGGTTTCCTGGCACCCCTGCAATGAATTGCAGACATGATCAGTGGTTCCCGTATCTACACACCAGGTACCGATAGATAACACTGTTGGTTAGTCCTAGGAAAACGTACCGGTTCCACTGTATAAATTTTTTTTATACAAGTGTCAAACCTTTCCTTAAATAACCTATTGTGTTCTTTAGAAATTAAATTAGGAATCGCAGACGGAACTTAACATCATTGATTCTAAATTTAACTTATCTGTTCTTGATGGTTTAGATTTTGATCACAAGCGGAACTTAACACTATTGATCCAAATCCACCTATGTTATTAATTCCATTAAATATTAATTTCCAAAATTGGCTTCCAGTACTGCATGGCGAGGAACATGGCCTTCTTGGATATGGGAGCAACCACCACCGCCTAGACAAAGCCTTTTAAGGAAAGCTAATATTTAATTTCCTTAAATAACTCTAGGTTAACCAAAAAGAACAATCGAATCACAAATTCGAAAATAAAGAAAACACAAATTCGAAAGAAATCCGAAAAACTCTAGAATCATATGCCTCTTGTATTTGGTATTTCCAAAAATAACTTATACAAAGAAAACTAGTATAATGCGGAAAACAATTACTAATTATACTTTTCTTTGTATGCAAATAACCTCTTGATCTTCTACCGTATTCCTCTTCTTATCCCGGACGTTGTGTGGGCAACGATCTACCGTGATGAGAATCCACCTAAGCCACCTTCTTCTCCAAGCAAGATTCGGCCATCACAATTCTCCAAGAGAAGTAGAGGTCCGGCCACCACCACCAAGCTCCAAGGGATGCAAGAAACAAAACCTCCTTTCTCTCCTTCTTCTCCTAGCTAGAACCGGCCACCATCAAGAGCTCCAAGAGGGGATAAAACCGGCCACTAAAGAAGAAGAGAAGAGGAGAGGGAAAACCTCTAGGGCCGGCCACACCAAGGAGAAAAAGAGAGGAAGAAAAGAATAGAGTTAGCACCCATGAAAGCACCTCTACCCCCTCTTTTATAATCCTTGGTCTTGGAAAATAAGAAAAATTTAAATAAAAACTTCCTTATTACTTTGCCATGAAAAAGGAAATTTTATTTAATTAAAATTAAAATTCTTTTCACAATTTTAATGGCCGGCCACTTTAATCCCCAAAACAAGGAGAGTTTTAATTAACACAAGAATTAAAACTTGCTAATTTATTTCCGAAAATTTATAAAATATTTCTCCAATAATTTTTCCCTTCATGGTGGTTTATAAAAAGAAATTTTTATAAATTAAAATCTTTCTTTTAAACATGTGGATAAAAAGAAAATTATCTCTAAAAATTAAAATCTCATTCAATCTACAAATAAGGAAAGATATCAAATCTTTTCTTAATCTTTTGTAGAAGCTTTATAAAAAGAAATTTTTAATTTTTAAATTCTCTTTTAAATCATGAACATGGTTAAAAAAGAAAAGTTTTCTTAAAATTAAAATCCACCTTTTAATCTACAAATAAGGAAAGATTTCAAATCTTTTCTTAATCCTTTGTAGAAAGCTATAAAAGGAAAGATTTAAATTTTAAACTCTTTTTAAAAACCATGATATCCACATAAGAAATAATTTTAATAAAAATTCCTTTTTAATATGATGTGGCTGGCCACACCAAGCTTAGGTTCAAGCTAGGGCCGGCCACACCAACTCAATTCATCCTATTTACTTGGCCGACCCAAGCTTAGATTCCAAGCTTGCTTGGCCGGTCCCAATTGGATGGGTATAAAGGTGGGTAAGAAGTGGGTATGTGGTGGGTATAAATCTCTATATACAAGAGGCTATGATAGGGACTGAGAGGAGGAATTAGTTTTGGTCTCCCGATGAAATTTAACTTCTCGTGTTCGCCCCGAACACACAACTTAATTTCATCAATAATAATTCATTCCACTAAAGAACTATTATTGAACTACCACACCAATCCCAAATTACATTTTGGGCTTCTTCTTATTATGAGTGTGTTAGTCTCCCTGTGTTTAAGATGTCGAATGTCCACTAATTAAATGAGTTACTGACAACTCACTTAATTAATATTTTAGTCCGAGAGTAGTACCACTCAACCTTATCGTCATGTCGGACTAAGTCCACCTGCAGGATTTAACATGACAATCCTTATGAGCTCCTCTTAGGGACATTCTCAACCTAGATAACTAGGATACAGTTTCCCTCTATAATAAACAACACACACTATAAGTAATATCATTTCCCAACTTATCTGGTCTATTGATTTATCGAGCTAAATCTCACCCTTTGATAAGTCAAAGAAATAAATACTAAATATATGTGCTTGTTATTATATTAGGATTAAGAGAATACACTTCCATAATAACTAAGGTCTAGTTCTTTTATCAAGTCAGTATAAAATGAACTTACCTTAAATGGTCCTACTCAATACACTTAGAGTGTACTAGTGTAATTTATTAGTCAAGATAAACTAATACCTAATTACACTACGACTATTTCAATGGTTTGTTCCTTTCCATCTTAGTTGTGAGCAACTATTTATAATTCATAAAGAACCGACAACATGATCTTCTGTGTGTGACACCACACACCATGTTATCTACTATATAAATTAATTGAACAATTACATTTAACAAATAAATGTAAATATTGACCAATGTGATTCTTTTATGTTTATACAAAAGCTAGGCTTTTAGTATACACTCTAACAAATACCACTAAACATGTTTCAACAATTAATGAATAAGATACACCTATATTGTTCTCATTTTTGAGAGGACAACCCACCTTAGTGTCCATGTTTTGTTTCCAATCATTATAATTGGGATTTGTAAGTGTATTCTAAACTAGGGAATTGAAAACCATTTGAAATCCTAAGAATCATAAAATATTTGGTCAAGACCAACACCTCAAAATCCCCGTGAATTTTTTATGCCACGTTAGTGTGGACGTATACAAATTCAAATATTTGTAAGAGGAGATTTTATCCATTAATTTTATTATCTTGTCAACCTATCTTTATGACAAATAAAATTATTTAGTCTATCTTCAAACAAATATTTGGTCAAAACTTTAGAATTTAAAATAATATTAATTCCTCAAAACAATATTATTTAAATTCACCAACACCTCAAATACTGTGAATTTTGTATGCCATGATAGTGTGGACGTATACAAATTCAAACATTTGTAAGAGCAGAGTCTTACCCATTAATTATCTTGTCAACCTAAAATTATCTCAAACACCATGAATCTTGTATGCCGCGATAGTGTGGACGTATACAAATTCAATCATTTGTAAGAGGAGGTTTTTCCCATTAATTTTATTATCTTATCATCCTAACTTTATGACAAATAAAATTACCTCAAACACCATGAATTTTGTATGCCACGATAGTGTGGACGTATACAAATTCAAACATTTGTAAGAGGAGGGTCTTACGTAGCTTTATGACAAATTAATAGTTAGTTTTTCTTCGGTCACACAAATAATAGCAGTGACTACGATGGGGAGGATACTATTAAATATGCCTAAGTGTATACCATTAATTGATACTAAGTCCACTAAATAGAATTGTGCCCCTTCAGATGGAGAAGATCACACACATCCTAAATAATTTCCTATAATCATCCATGAAGAAAGTTTGATCTAGTGATCCATAAACAAACTCATCCAATGTGGAGGAAGGCACTTAGAACCAACGCGCAAGTTTGAATGCATCACTTACAAACCAGTAATAGAGACCATGGAATTTAATTAAATTCCTCTCCCACTTAGTTATTTAGAATGAGAAATTTTAACATGCACACAAGCATACAAACACAAGCACACACAGCATAAAAGGAAATAAATAAGAAAAATAATTTTCCAACTATTATGGCCTTTATCCATAGCTGTCCTCAGTGTGCCATCAACCCTAGCTGCTGCCATCTTTAGCCACCGCCATTGGGTCTAGTCGTCGCATCTATCTTGCTTCTTTTTCCACTATGCCTCTGATCCTCAAATAGTCCCACGCCTCGCAAGGATACGATCCGCGATAAAAAATAAAATTTTACATTTATCGATCCTATATTCCACGAAGGAATGTACATATAATCTAGATCGAATAAAATGTAAAATCCTAATAACTAATCTAGCTCCTGCTGTATTTAATATTACAATCATGCACACATATAAAATACCCTCGACTTGTCCGAGGGTCCAATCACACATAAACATAACATGGCCATAATAGTTGGATCTAGGATGCCTGCAACCACAGAGTTAATCTATTTGCACATCCTACTATTATCATGCCTAAATTATGTATGGCATGTGCATAATTAAACTAAAACCAAACACACAGAGGCTAAAACCTAGCTCTGATACCAATTGTTGGTTACTACTCGGAATACCATCCTAGTTCCCCTGTACAAAAATTTGTACAAGCATAGAACTCTCCTAACTCTGATTTTCAATGAACCCCTCTGGTTGCTTCATATGGATGTTTTCTTCAAGACATCTGTTAAGGAAAGCTATCTTGACATCCATTTGCCAAACCTCATAATCCATATAAGCGGCAATGGATAAGAGTATCCGGATAGACTTAAGAATAGCTACCGGTGAAAAGGTTTTCTCATAATCGATTCCCTCTTTCTGAGTATACACTTTCGTAACAAGCCTTGCTTTGAAGGTTTCTACCTTCCCGTCTGTCCCTCTTTTCCTTTTGTAGATCCACTTTCATCCAATAGCTTTTACATCATTTGGTGGTTCTACAAGCTCCTAGACCTTATTAGAATACATAGATTCTATTTCAGAATTCATAGCTCTTTGCCAAGATGCTGCATCTTTATCTTGGAGTGCTTCATCATATGACCGGGGATCAAGTTCATGTTCACCAGGGATCAAGTCCGAAGACTCTCCTAAGAACATGAATCTTTCAGGTTGCTTAACAACCCTTCCACTACGACGAGGCACTATCTGTAACTGTGCATCATTTGTGACACGTGTTGCAGTTTCTTGCGGTACTTCATCTTGTACTGTTGGTACTAAAGTAGACGTGTCCTCTCTCATTTCTTCTAGAACAATTTTACTCATGGGCTTGTGGTCCATTATTTAGTCTTCTTCTAAAAACTAAGCATTGGTACTAACAATGACCTTCTGATCTTTAGGACTATAAAATAAACCACCTTTCGTTCCTCTAGGATAACCCACAAACACGCGAACTTCTGTACGAGATTCCAACTTATCAGCATCTGCTTTCAACACATGTGCTGGACTACCCAAATCTGAATATGTCTCAGATTGTGCTTTCACCCATTCCACAATTCTGTGGGAGTAGAGGGTACTGATTTAGAAGGTACCAAGTTGAAATATGCGCAGTCGTTTCCACAGCGTATCCCCAAAACGAATTTGGTAATTCTGAATAACTCATCATCGATCTAACCATTTCCATAAGAGTCCTATTCCTTCGTTCTACCACACCATTCTGTTGGGGTGTACCAGGTGCGGACAATTGGGATTGAATCCCGGCCTCTGATGAGTAATTCCTAAACTCTCCTAAGAGGTATTCACCACCACGATCTGACCGTAGTGTCTTGATACTTTTACCATGACATTTCTCCACAGCAGCCTTGTACTCTTTGAACTTATCAAAGCACTTAGACTTGTGGCGCATCAAGTAAATGTATCCATATCTCAAATAATCATCTATGAAAGAGACAAAGTATTCGAAGCCACCTCTTGCCTTGATAGACATAGGACCACACAAATCAGAATGAACCAGTTCTAACACATCTTTGGCTCTATACCCCTTGGCCTTAAAAGATCTCTTGGTTATTTTACCTTCCAAGTAAGATTTACAGGTTGGAAAGCTTTCCACCACTAATGAACCTAAGAGTCCATCAGCTATAAGCCTTTGAATCCTACTTAAGTTAATATGACCAAGCTTTAGATGCCAAAGATATGTTTGGTTCATTTCTGAAGGTTCCTTTCTCTTATTGGAATGAGAAAATATGTTATTAATTTCCATTTGTTGCTTTGTGGGAGAAATTAGATTTAAAGTATATAAATTGTCAATCAATGCAGCAGAACAGATAATAACCCTATTTCTCTTGATAACCACATTGTTATTAAAGGAAACAGAATATCTATCCAAATATAGTTTAGAAACTGAAATTAAATTCTTTCTAAAACTGGGTACATAAAGACAATTTCTTAAAACCAAACTTCTATTCCTATCAAATGATAAGTGGACATCTCCCACTGCAATAGCCGCCACCTTAGTAGCATTACCCATGTAGACAGTTATCTCTCCTTCAAATAGTCGTCGGGTTTCCTGAAACCCCTATAAAGAGTTGCAGACATGATCAGTGGCTCCCGTATCTACACACCAGGTGCTGGTGGATAACACCGCTAAACATGTTTCAACTACTAGAGAATGAGATATATACCTTTATTGTTCTCTTTCCTACGAGGACAGTCTGCCTTCCTATGTCCTAACTACTTGCAGATGAAACACTTTCCCTTCGGCTTCTTCATTCTAGCTTTTGGTCCTATACCTAGAGGTTTATTCACCTTCTTTGCTGAGACAGCCCGTTTCTTCTTCTTCTTGCCTTTTGACTTAGAAGTAGAACCATTTTCAGCATAATGAATCTGAGAATTTTGACGAAATAACCCTTCTGCTGCCTGAAGTTCTGTCAGTAGTTCCGTCAATGAATACATCCTTTTATTCATATTGTAGTTTAGGTGAAAATGCTCAAAACTTTTGGGCAACTTTGGAGAATAATATTGATCTGGGTTTCCCCATCGATTTCTCCTCTAAGGATTTGTATTTTGTTTAAATAAGCCATCAGCTTTAGGATGTGATCCCTTACGGGTGTCCCTTCTGACATGGTGGTTGTCATTAATTTTCTAATAGCTTCTTGCCTAGCAGCCTAATCCTGGTGTCCGAAGAGATCCTTGAGATTGTTCATTATATCATAAGCAGTTGGTAAATCTTGATGCTGATGTTGCAGCACATTTGACATTGAAGCCAAAATGTAACACCGTGCCCATCTCATCTTCCTTTACCCATTTCTTATGATACTCAATCTCCTCTTGGCTAGAATCACTATTAGGCACATTAGGGCAAACCTCTGATAGTACAAACTTATAGCCTTCAGCAGTTAGAACAATGTCCAGGTTTCTTTTCCAATCTATATAATTGGGACCACTAAGTTTATTCTCTTTCAGTATAATGGCCAGGGGGTTGAAAGTCATCCTAAGAATCACAAAATAAACTTTGGTCAAGACTTTAAATTTAGAATAATATTGATTCCTCAAACAATACTATTTAAATTTAGCAACACCTCAAATCACAGTGAATTTTGCATGCCACGATAGTGTGGACGTATACAAAATCAAACATTTGTAAGAGGATGTTTTACCTATTAATTTTATTCTTGTCAACCTAACTTTATGACAAATAAAATTAATACTTGATTTTCCTTCGGTCACACAAATAATAGTAATGACTCCGATGGAGATGATACTATTAAATGTGCCTAAGTGTATACCATTACTTGATACTTAGTCCATTAAATAAGATTGTGCCCCTTCCGATGGGGAAGATCACACGCTCCTAATTAATTTCCTATAATCATCCAAATGGAAGTTTGATATAGTGATCCACAAATAAACTCATCTGATATGGAGGAAGGCACTCAGAGCCAATGCGCAAGTTTGTTTGCATCACTTATAATCCAGTAATGGAGACCATGGAATTTATTTAAAAATCCCTCTCCCACTTAGTTATTTAAGGTTAGGAATTTTAACCTAGCAAGCACACATCACACACATCACAGTAAATAAAAGCAATAAATATGAAAATTAATTTTCCAACTATTATGACCTTTTCCATCACTGTCCTTCGTGTGCTGCCAGCCCTAGGGTTCATGTCGTCAAGTCCATCGAGCTTCCTTTTCCGCTGCGCCTCTGGTCCTTCAATAGCACCACGCCTCGCAAGGATACGATCTGCGACAAAAAAAAAATAAATTTTACATACATCGATCCTATATTCCGCAAGGGAATGTACATCAAGTCTAGATCGAACATAAATGTAAAATCCTAGGGCTAATACAACTCCTGCTGTATTAGTTAAATACAATCATGCACATATAATAAAATGCTCTTAACATGTCCAAGGGTCCAATCACACACAATATCTATAAACCATAATAGTTGGAGCCTGCAACAACAGAGTTAGCACATCCTACTATTATCCTGCCTAAATTATATATGGCATGTGCATAATTAAACTGAAAACCAAACACGCAGAGACAAACCCTAGCTCTGATACCAATTGTTGGTTGATCCTAGGAATATCGTACTAGTTCCCCTGTACAAAAATTTTGTACAAGTCCTGAACCATACCTAACAACCTATTATGTTCTTTAGAAATTAAATATGGAGTCGTAAACAGAACTTAACATTATTGATTCAAAATTTAAATTATCTGTTCTTAAAGGTTTAGAATTGGATCGCAAACGATATTTAACATTATAGATCCAAATCCACCCGTGTTACAAATTCAATTAAATATTTATTTTGGAAATTGGTTCTCAAGTCAAACATGGCGAGACACTTGGCCTTCTTGGGTATGGGAACATCCACCACTGCCTCGACAAAACCTCTTAACGAAATTCAATATTTAATTTCCTTATAGTAACCCTAGGTTTAACCAAAAGGAACAATCGAATCACAAGATCGAAAAACAAATAAACAAAAATTTGAAACAAATCCGAAAATCTAGAATCACTTAGCCTTTTGTGTTTGGTATTTCAAATATTCTTACAAAGAAAAACTAGTATGATGCGAAATAGAATTACTAGTTATACCTTTCTTTGTAAGCAACAACCTCTTGATCTTCTATCGTATTCCACTTATCATGGATGTTGTGTGGGAAACGATCTATTGAGAAGAGAACCACCAAGACAACTTCCTTCTTGCAAGTTTCAGCCACCAACCTTCAAGCTCCAAGGGATGCAAGAGCAAAGCCTCCTTTCTCTCCTTCTCCAAGCAAAATCCAGCCACCACAAGAACTCCTAAGATGATGTGGTTCGGCCACAAGAAGAAGAGAGGAGAGGATGATTAGGGTCGGCCACACCAAGGAAGAAAAGAGAGAGAATACTAGATGATATGTTGTGTGAGGTGAGGCACCACTACCCCCTCTTTTATATTTCTTGGACATGGCATATAAGGAAATTAAATTATAATTAATATTCTCTTATTTTCCTTGCCATTGGTTAATAAGAAAATTTTAATTAAAAATTCCTTTTAACCCTTATGATGGTCGACCACCTCATATGCTCCAAATAAGGCAAGTTTTAAACACAAAATTAAAACTTCCTTATTTGTTTCCGGAAATTTTTAAAATAAAAATTTCTCTAATAATTTTTCCCTTCATGGTTGGTTATAAAAGGAAATTTTATAAATTAAAATCTCTCTATTAAAACATGTGGATGATTTCCAAAAAGGAAAGTTTTCTTTAAAATTAAAATCTTCCTCTCAATCTACAAATAAGGAAAGATATTAAATCTTTCTTAATCTTTTGTAGAAACTATAGTAGGAAAGATTTAATTTTAAAACTCTCTTTTAAATCATTAAGATGGTTACAAAAAGGGAAAGTTTTATCAAAAATTAAAATATTTCGTTTAACTATAAATAAGGAAAGATATCAAACCTTTCACTTAATCTCTTGTAGAAAGATATAAAAGTAAAGATTTAATTTTAAACTCTCTTTTAAAACCATGGCTTCCACATATGGAAAGATATTAAATAAACTCCCTTTTATTCTTTACATGGCCAGCCACACCAAGCTTGGACTCCAAGCTAGGGCCAGCCACCTTAACTTGGCTCAACCTTTGGCTTGGCCGGCCCAAGCTTGGACTCCAAGCTTGCTTGGCCCGCCACCTAAGGTTGGGTAGGAAAGTGGGTATAGGTGGGTATCACATTTTATAAATAGGAGGCTACGATAGGGACCGAGAGGAGGAATTGGTTTTGGTCTCCCGATGAAATTAAGCTTCCTGTGTTTGCCCCGAACACCCAACTTAATTTCATCAATAATAATTCATTCCACTAAAGAATTTTTATTGAACTACCGCACCAATCCCAAATTATATTTTAGGCTCCTTCTTATCATGAGTGTGTTAATCTCCCTGTGTTTAAGATGTCGAATGCCCACTAATTAAATGAGTTACTGACAACTCACTTTAATTAATTTCTTAATCCAAGAATAGGACCACTCAACCTTATTATCGTGTCAGACTAAGTCCACCTGCAGGGTTTAACATGACAATCCTTATGAACTCCTCTTGGGGACATTATCAACCTAGATTTGTAGGACACAGTTTCCTTTTATAATCAACAACATATACTATAAATAATATCATTTCCCAACTTATTGGGCCTATTGATTTATCGAATTAAATCACACCCTTTGATAAATCAAAGAAATAAATATTAAGTATATGTGCTTGTTATTATATTAGGATTAAAAGCACAAACTTCCATAATAATAGAGGTATTGTTCTTTTATTTAGTCAGTATAAAAAAAACTACCTCAATGGTCCAGCTCAATACATTCTGAGTGTACTAGTGTAATTTATCAGTCAAGATAAACTAATACTTAATTACACTATGACTATTCCAATGGTTTGTTCCTATCCGTCTTAGTCGTGAGCTACTATTTATAATTTATAAAGAACTGATAACATGATCTTCTGTGTGTGACACCACACACCATGTTATCTACAATATAAATTATTTGAACAACTACACTTAGCATATAAATGTAGACATTTGACCAATGTGATTCTTTTATTTCAAAAATAAATGTTTACAAAAGCTAGGCTTTTACTATACACTCTAATAAGTTCATCCCATTTGTCTGTCATATGCCACCTCTTCCAAAATGAAGTTGGCCCTTCCACAGAACCAATTGATGTTATCTGCATGGTTTGTGGCAGTTCATTCCATCCAGATGTTATATGTCACTTCTTCCAAAATGCTATTACCTCCTCCACAAAACTTCTGAATCTATTCCAACCTGTACATCAAGATATATATGATTTAGTTCCTAGCACTTATAGTTATGACTGGGGAGATCATCAAACTTAGAACTTTCAAACCTAGCATACTTCTGAGGAGGATGAGATGGATTTTGAGTACAACAACATTCAAAGTGTTGAGCAGTCTTCTCAAACAAATCAGAGTCTATTAAATTTCAAGATGATTTACTATTAGATGGACCACAACAGTTGCAACATTATGAGCTGACTGACTGGAAGAACTCCCATGACTCAGATATTCCTGTTCTCATTCAAATGAAGACCAAAATATAAGAATTAGAAGAACTCTTGATGCAAGAGGGGATCTTATTTCTCCAATCCCTACAGTAAGTTGATGTGTCAAGTCCAAATTCAGAGTCTCGGTTAAAGGATGATTTGGAAGGGATGGAATGTAAAGCTAAAGGAGACTGTGATCATGATTTTATAGCTCTACAGGACTCCTCTACTGGTTTGCATGGTGCTGATGTATTTGATGATACTCTGGATATTGATAGGACCATTGATGCATCTTCAACTAGTCTTGTTGTTGTTCTTGCTACTACTTCTGATAGTACATGCTTAAGGAGGAGAAGAAGGAGAGAGCAATTCCTCACGATATGTTTTCCACGATAAAAGCTCCCTTGGTATTTTGGGCCAGAAGCTGGAAAGTCCAAAGTTATATCACTCTGGAAAAATTATGATTTAAGTGGACTGAATAAGGGGTTGAGCTAATAAACAAGCGCTTCTTGGGAGATAGCCCAAGTTCAATCTTGTTTTCATTTATATTTTTAGTTTCTTTCTAGTTTCTTTACTTCGTTCATAATAACTCTAGTCCCTCTACTTAATTTTTCTTGTCTATTTCTTTTTATGGAATTTAAAGTTGTGGAGGAATGTAAGCATCAAATAGAGGAGTATCTTCAAGCATATGAATGTCAACCATTTAGAGCTCATCACTTGGTAACTTCTCTAACTTCATAAATCTTCTCCATATTTCATTTCTAGTTTTCATTGGGACAATGAAAAGTTTAAGTTTGGGGGGTTGCATTAGATGCATTAGGTTTAGTTTAGTTGTTGTTATATTCATTTTTTTCTAGTTGCATCAATCATCATGTCATTGTTGTTTGTTCCTCATAGTAAAATGTTAGTATATTTCTAGATATTTATGTTATGTGATTTGGTATGCTAGTATGTCTATTGATCTATGTTTTCCTATTCATAGTAGCATGAAGTTGGCATTGTTATTACTAGAAGAATTTGAATGTTTGCATAGTTTTAGGATCTCTTCACATTATGCTTGACTTTAATGGTAGATTTTTTAAAAATAGTCATAATTCATAGAACTGGACTAGTACTCTTGCTTCTATCGTGACCTCTCAACTACATTTTGGTTACTGAATAAACTCAAATCATGCAAGCTCATTTAGAAGAATCAATCCCTAAAAAAATATGAAGGTTTGTTCAAGTTTGATACTTTGCAAACATTCAAAAAAAAATATAATACCAGATAAAAAAAATAGTTATCATGAGTGAAAACTAGTAATTCACCCCTTTGAGACTGAGTTAGGTTACTAGGAAAATGAATGCTATGTTTCTCTTGGTACTAAATATTCCTTTAAGACCTTGTGTAGACAATACATAGTATTTTTTGTGGGGGATGAACATTGTGTGTGGCAGGTAAGTGTCTATCGCTGGAAGTATAAGGAACACGATTAAATAAAAAATTGACTAGGCTTAGAGATTGACACTTGAGAAAGTTAAGCCACTCATCACACTAAGCACAGAGAATTTCCACTTAGGCCACACTCAAATTGTATCATGCTCATCAATGAAACTATATGATAGGTTTATCTTGATTCGCTAGGGATTATTTCATGTCATCTACACACATAAATCTAAATTGCGGGTTTTTCTTGAGGACAAGCAAAGGTTTAAGTCTGGGGGTGAGAAATGCATAGATTATATACACTTTTATGCATGTTTTGATGCACATCTACTTGTATTTCATGAGTATATTCTATGTTTATTGCACCCTATTTCTTTATAATATTATATTTTCACTCCTTTTGTTCAGAGATAAACTCTTTGCTTGTTTTGATTGATAGGACATGATTTGGAGCAAAAATGAATCTTGAATGTGATAGGACCTTTGCGATTGGCTAGAGGGGGGGGGGCGGGGGTGAAAAGTCTTTCTTCAATTTTTCGCCTACAACTTGTTAGTGGAAGAAAATAGAAAGAAATGAAAAGAAAGAAAACAAGAAGGCAATGCTAACTCCTTGATTTACTTGGTCTCCACCTCCTTGAGGTGACTAATTCAAGGCACACACACCCACACGATCAAGCTCCAATATGAACTTCTCCTTCTCGTTATCACAAACGAAGGTGGAGAAACCTTCACAAGAAATGCCTCTTCCTCTTACAAGATGAGATCTAGGTTTTGGAGGAAGAGACTCAAATCTTTTCTTTGAAATCACTTGGAGAACACTCTTTTTACTTAGCACAATGAGTATGCAAGAAAATTTTTTTTTGCTACAGTGATCTCCCCTTTTTATTCGCCTTCAAAAGTAGTCATTCTCACAGAACCGTCGCTGTCAATCGATTGAGAACATCTCTGATCGATTCAGATATAGCCGTTGAGCTTCATCGATCGATTGAATCAAAACCTGGATCGATTCAGTCACATGTTGCATTGGTACAGAAGTGAATTGAATCGATCGGTTACCTCCGATCGATCTGCTGATCGATTCAAAATCGCACTGCCCATTTGTGTGTGGAAACCGGTGAATCGATAGACCGATCGATCCAGATCCACACTGTATTCGTGTAGAACCTATCTGAATCGATCGGTCGATCGATTGGATTCCTCCAATCGATCGGCTGATTGATTCAGCAGTGTTCTGTTCCATATTTACGTGCCTGAATCGATTTACTAATTGATTGCTTGCTGGTTTCCTACCTCGTACCAGATGAACACATTCCTGGACTTCCTTGCCAAGCCTCCGGTCCTCGACCTCCTTAGACTTTTCTTGCCTTACACCCAGTCTTCTGACCTGCAAGGACTTTTTCCTGCCAAAACTTGCAGCACACGTTAGATCCAAATGTATTAACCTAAACTTAAATAGTTGTCAACATATTAAAAACATCCGGGGCATGATTGCACCAACAATCTCCCCCTTTTTTGATGTTTGACAACCTATTTGAGTTTAGGCTAATTTCCAGCATGCCATAATAATAATATGATAAGCAGTAAATAGCAATAATCATGAGTTGACAGTAAATGGAAATATTGTTACTAACTACGCATAACATTCATCTTACTTGATCATAAGAAGTAATATATGACTGAGCATGAATTTCCTTCTTAAGTAAGCATAAACTTCAATTTACATCTCCCCCTTTGTCAAATATCAAAAACAAAAAATCCCCCTTAAGATGTGCACCAAGCAGCCATGAAAAAAAAAACTCGAGGGGTACTCCCCCTAAATCACACATATATCAACATAATATAATAAGCGGAATTGTAGAAATAAAATATATGATAGAGAAAATAGTATATCATACACCCAAAAGAGAATGAAGTTCACATAAAGGACTCCATAGGACACATCCACATAACAGACCAAATCACGTGTCATAGAGGTACATAAAACTCAATGAGATCATCTCCCGGAGGAGGACGAACAGGATCAGACACGTCGATAGAACCGAAAGGAGGAGCAGGAGCATCAGCAGTCGCAACACCATCCGCAGGAACAACCGCAGCAGGAGGAACAAACGGAGACTGGTGACTCGCCACCAAAGAGCTCACCAAATCCACCAGGGTATCAAGAGTCGCCTGTATCGTGGCAACCTTGGTGGTCAAGGAAGCTATCTCCATATGCAGCTCCTCAAGACGGGTATCCACAGATTCTTTGAACGTCGGAGAACCAGGCTTCGCAACATCCTCCTCGGCATCAGCTACTGCAGGAGCCAGTGCCTGTACGACCCCCCGTTGACGAGCCCTGGGTCCCTCACCCAGCACGCGGCCATCGAGCCACCGGACTCCTCCAGGACCAACCCCTAACCCAGTCTTCGTAAAAGAGCGAGAGGAAATCTGAGAGTAGGCAATGGTCATGGGCTCCAGCCGCCCTTGAGAGACATCAACCTCTATAGACTCCAGCCAATCAGTGATGAGATGACCGAAAGGCAGGTGAACCGTCTGCTGCACCGGCTGAGTAAAATGAATGATGCAATGAAATATGTTCAGAGCAATATTGATGTCAAGAGAGTGCCGGATGGCATATAATGCAAACATATGAGAGGGTCGAAGAGCGGCTAGGGCACACGAGACAATCGGAAAGAGGCAGTTAATGAGCACTTTAGACAGGGTGGCGTTCTCAGCTGATAACGCAAGAGAAGAGAAAGTAGTGATCTATGCATTTGGCCCATCCGGACAAGGACGACCAAAAAGGGTCTGATGCATAGATGCAATGCTAATATTCTCAAAAGGTAGAGGCAACTTATCAGGAAGTGTGGAATAGAAAACAAAGTCATTTGCGGATGGGTGACACCCTAGAAAAGACTGAAGGATCGCATAGGAGAAATCCAAACTACGCTTCGTAACGCGAGTGCGATAGTGGACACCATCAGAAGTGTGCAAATTGTTATAGAATTCAAATTCAAGGCTTACATTGATACTCCTCTCACAAGAAAGAATTGAGTCAAGTTTATAATGGGTGAAGCGGGAATAGACATCAAAGCAAGAATCCTTGTAAAATTGAAGATCAACAGACCTAGGGGTTATAAGTTTGAACGTGTGTTTGCTAAAGGCTTGTTGCATAGCAGCATTAGGAAAACGCTGATCAGTGGGAGGGAGAGGGCGAGGTTGCGGCCGAGAAGGACCCTCACCCGACTCGTGAACCTTTTGTTTCTTCCTAAAGATAACCAATGAAAGAAAACGAGCAACAGCAATTACAAGAAAATGCACGGCAATAATGCCGAGAAAAAATGCAGAGAAAATGCAATGACAATGTAGACAATGTGATGCATGAGAGAAGTGATGTGCCACAAAGGAACCCACAACACATAGAGATTAGTACCCCAGGGTTAGAAATAAGAGCCAAAAGAGAGAATGAAAAGAGAGTGAAAAGATTACCTAGGGTTCGGAGTTCTCATGGTATGTGGGCGACGCAGAGATGAAGGAAACTGAGCGGCTCCGCTCGTCGAGAGAGAGAGGGGTGGAGATGGAAGAGAGATGGAAGGACGTCCTTCGCCGGAGAGAACCGTCGGAGAGGACGACCGACCCAGGCAGGAGAGTCGCCGAGTGAATCACCCAGGCTAGGGCACAAGACAGAGTCGAGAAGAAATTAGAGCGGACTTAGGTTAACAGTGATTGAAGTTGGGTTTTAAATTCCCAATGGATCGACCGATCGATTGAGAGTAAGTGAATCGATCGGTCGATCGTTTCACAAAGCCTCAGTGATGAAAATGCATTTGAATCGATCAATCGATCGATTCAAAAATGCTAAATCGATCCATTGATCGATTCAGATGGCTTCTGTGGGAATCGAATCGCATCTCAATCAATCCATTGATCGATTGAAACATCCTGAATCGATCCATGGATCAATTCAGATAGCTTCTGTGAAATGGAAGATGCATCTCAATCGATCCATTGATCGATTGAACCACACCGAATTGATTCATCTACCTTTTATGGTGAAGTGCGAGCTCCCCAATCGATCGACCGATCGATTGGGGAGTCTGATATTACTACAGTTCAGAAAATTTTCAGATCCGACTTTTGAAAATGCACAACTAATTGTACACTATTCCAAAAAGCATGACATTTCATCTACACACTATATATGTTGCATATTCTCAAGGAAACATAAGGTTGGACACAAACAACTTTTATTCTTGAAGGTTGACACAAAATTGAAAACTTATCGAAAACTTCAACATATTAGTAGGTTCGTATCTAACTATCCAATGATAACTCCCATTCAAACACAAACTGCAACCAAGGTTTCAAAAATAAGTTGTATACATATTGTAAATATAAAATTTCCAACCATATTCAAAGGGCTATGCACACATTAATTTTGCACAAGCCTTCCCAATGATTGGTCCAATTAAGGATCAATGTGACTAGATGTCATATTAGCTCAAAGTCATGTATCATGACGAACATGTTGAACCAAAAGCATCATCCTAATCATCTCACATGATGTCTAATTGAAGAGGTACACAAGCAAGACTTCTTAGGTCTATTGTGAGATGCAAAAAAGGTAAATGCATAATGTGATGTGGGAGCATGTAATGCTATACTCACTATTCAACAAAACACATACCAAGTTCTCTCCTAATAGAGGTGAACTCCACTTCGGGTAAAGGCTTAGTAAAAATATCGGCAAGATTAGATTTAGATTCAACATAAAATAGTTCAATGTCTCCTCTTGCCACATGATCTCTAATGAAATGATGTTTCACTTCAATGTGCTTTGTCCTAGAGTGGTGCACTGGATTTTTGGTTAAGTTGATGGTGCTAACATTATCACACAAAACCTTAACTTTGGAATAGTGACGGCCATAATCTTCTAAAGTATGCATCATCCAAAGTAATTGAGCTACACAACTACCCATGGCCACATACTCGGCTTCGGTTGTGGACAAGGTCACACAAGGTTGTTTTTTACTACTCCAACTTACAAGGGAAGGTCCAAGAAGTTGACATCCACCGCTAGTACTCTTTCTATCTAATTTGCAACCCGCATAATCAGAATCGGTCTACCCAATCAACTCAAAATTCCTAGTCCTAGGATACCAAAGACCTACATTAAGGGTACTCTTGATGTATCTCAAAATTCTCTTTACCGCTATTAAGTGTGATTCTTTTGCACATGATTGGTATCTTGCACACATTCCTACCGCAAATAATATGTCCAGTCTACTAGCGGTTAGGTATAGCAAACTACCAATCATGCTCCTATATTGCTTTGGATCAACTAATTTCCCTTCTGGATCAATATCTATCTTTGTATTAGTCCCCATAGGGGTAGATGCTCCTTTAGCATTTTCCAACCCAAATTTCTTGATAAGTTCTTTAGCGAATTTGATTTGGTAAACATGGGTTCCTTCGCTAGTTTATTTGACTTGTAATCCCAAAAAGAAACTCAATTCTCCAACGAGACTCATTTCAAACTCACTTTCCATGTGTTTGATAAAGTTATGAAGAAGTTCATTATTTGTTGAGCCAAAAATGATGTCATCAACATAGACTTGAGCAACAAAAATGTCCCCATCCTTAGACTTTAGAAATAATGTTGGGTCAATTGTTCCTCTTCTAAAGCCCTTGGAGATTAGAAAGGATGAAAGTCTCTCATACCAAGCCCGGGGTGCTTGTTTTAACCCATATAATGCTTTCTTAAGCTTATAAACATGGTATGGACAATCTATATTTTCAAATCCGGGTGGTTGCTCTACATAAACTTCTTCCTTAATGGACCCATTTAAGAAGGCCGATTTTACATCCATTTGGTGAAGTTTAAAACCCATGTAAGCGGCATATCCTAATAATATTCGGATGGACTCTAATCGAGCTACCGGGGCATAGGTTTCATCATAGTCAAGTCCTTCAACTTGATTGAAGCCTCTAGTTACCAACCTAGCCTTATTTCTAGCGACTTTTCCTTGATCATCCAATTTGTTTCTAAACACCTATTTTGTTGTAACAATTGTACTAACATTAGGTCTTGGAACTAATTCCCATACATCACTTCTTTCAAATTGATTCAACTCTTCTTGCATTGCTAGAATCCAATCCGAATCAATTAAAGCTTCATCAATTGATTTTGGTTCAAATTGTGATATTAGGGCAATTTGACTAGTATGATCTCTAAAGTAGGATCTAGTCCTTACCCCTTGATCCACTTCTCCAACTATTTGATCAATAGGATGATCTTGATGGTGCCTTATGATCCTCGAAGTTATGGGGTCATTGTCTTTTGAAGAATCATTGTTTACAATGTTTCTTTCGTCATCCGAACCTTCTCTTCCTCCCCCTTGATCAATACCCCCTAACTGTAGATTTTGCATTTCTTGAGTAATGTTTTGATTATGTTCAATTATATCCTTGTCAATAGATGATTTTCTAGGGTAAGTACTAGTAGACTCATCAAACTCAACATTAGATGATTCTTTAACCGTTTGAGTCTTTTTGTTGTATACTCTATATCCTCTACTAGCGGATGAGTATCCAACTAAAATTCCCTCATTAGACTTGGCCTCAAATTTTCCTAAGTCATCTTTGGTATTAAGAATATAAACCTTACAACCAAAGACCTTAAAATAGTGAATTGTAGGGATTGTGCCATTCCATAATTCAAATGGTGTTTTCCCTAAAAACTTATGAATTAAGACACGATTTTGGATATAACATGCGCTATTAACCGCTTCGGCCCATAAATAGCTAGGTAAGGAATATGCATTAAGCATGGTCCTAGCCGCCTCTTGTAAGGCCCTATTTTTCCTTTCCACTACACCATTTTGTTGAGGTGTTCTTGGACAAGAAAATTCATATTTATAGCCATTTTCTAAACAAAATTTAGAAAAGTTCAAATTTTCAAACTCTCCACCATGATCACTTCGAATTCTATCAATTTTTAGGTTCTTCTCATTTGCTACCCTCTTGGTAAATCCTATGATTGTTTCCAACGTCTCCCCTTTATGTTTCAAGAAATACACCCAAGTATATCTAGAGTAATCATCAACTATCACCAAACAATATTTGTTGCCTATCAAAGAATGTAGCGCCCGCCCTCCCTGCTAACCCTAAGGGACGGGGCTACGATACTCTACGTACATATTACAGCGGAATACTTAAAATAATTTTTCTTAGATTAATAAAAACTTTTCTTTTGTTTGCATATCCGAACTACACTAATATGGTTTCCATAACATGATAACAAGATAAATAAAAACATAACATCAAGTCAACCATGTAGTACAACAATTTATGAAACCAAAGTGTAATTCCTAAAAGTTCTTAAAGTAGGTTCTTATTTGGTTGCCTAGCCACCGCCACACACATCTCTTTGCCTCTCCTGCTGCTCCTTTAGCTCATCCAGCTTTTTCCTTTATCTGCGGTACAAGGAAAGTAAGCTGTGAGCACTCATGGCTCAGTAAGTTCCTTTCCTACTCACTAAAACCAAAAATCATTACATAATCAAAGAATATATCAACATAACATGATCTCAACTAGTCATGGCATAACATATCATACTCTTTAATCATATCATGCAACATAACGAAATCATAATTAGTCTTGGCATTGTTGGTTGCTACTCGAAAAGCCTATAGGTTCCACTGTACAAAAATTTTGTACAAAGGTCTGAACCTTTTCCTAGCTACCATGTGTTCTTTTAAATTAAATTTTGGATCGCCTGCGGAACTTAACACGTTTGATCCAAAACTTAATCTATTTGTTCTTTTAGGTTTTGACTTGGATCTCCTGCGGAACTTAACACGTTCGACCCAAGTCTCCTTAAGTTATTAATTCCATTAAATATTAATTTCCATAAAAGGTTCCCAGTACTGACGTGGCGAGGCACATGGCCTTCTTGGATATGGGAGCAACCACCACCGACTAGACAAAACCTTTAATAGAAAGCTAATATTTAATTTCCTAAAATAACTTTAGGTTAACCAAAGAGAACAATCAAATCACAAGGAAAAGAAAGAAACAAAAGAACACAACTTCGAAAAACCATATTCGAAATTCTAGAACGTGAGCCTCTTGTATTTGGTATTATTTCCATAAATAACTAGCATGATGCGGAAATAGAAATTACTAGTTATACCTTGTAGAAAAACCTCTTGATCTTCTACCGTATTCCTCTTCTGACCTCAGACGTTGTGTGGGCAACGATCTTCCGAGACGAGAAACCACCAACCACCTTCTTCTCCTCCAAGCAAGGTTCGGCCACAAAGGAAGAACTTTACCAAAGAAGAAAATCAAAATACTAACCAAGCTCCAAGAGATGCTAGCTTTCTCTCCTTCTTCTTCTTCTTCTCCAAGTAGTATCCGGCCACCACAAGAACTCCAAGAAAGATGAAGTATTCGGCCACCAAAAGAGGAAGAGAGGGAGAGGGTAATGGCCGGCCACAACACCAAGGAAAAAAAAAAAGAAAACAATAGAGGTTGTGTCTTGTGAAGGCACCCTCACCCCTTCTTTTATATTCCTTGGCCTAGGCAAATTAGGAAATTTAATTACAATAAAATTTCCTTAATTTCCTTGACATGATTTATTTGAGAAAAATAAAATAAAATTTCCCAAATAAACTCTAATGGCCGGCCACATCTAGAGGAAGCAAATTGGACAAGTTTTAATCAACAATTAAAACTTTCCTTATTTGTTTCCGGAAATTTTAAAAAATAAAATTTCTCTTTAAAAATCTCTTCATGGTTAATAAAAGCAAATATCTATAATTTTAATTTTATTAACATGTGAATAATTTTAAAGAGAAAATAAAAATCTCTCCAATCTACAAATAAGGAAAGAGATCTAATCTCTTTCTTTAATCTTTTGTAAATCTTTTACAAGAGAGATATTTTAATTTTAATTCTCTTTAAATTATATCTTCCACATAATAATAAAATCTAAAATTAAATTTCTTTTTTATTTAATTATGGCCGGCCCTACTAGCTTGGGTTCAAGCTAGGGCCGGCCACCTTAAACCCAAGCTTAGGCCGGCCCTAGCTTGGTTCCCAAGCTATCTTGGCCGGCCCCCTTTAGGTGGATATAGAAGGTGGGTATATGTGGGTATAGTACTCTATAAATAAGAGGCTACGATAGGGACCGAGAGGAGGAATTGATTTTGGTCTCCCGATAAAATTAAGCATCCCATGTTCGCCCCGAACACACAACTTAATTTTATCAATGATAATTCATTCCACTAGAGAACTATCATTGAACTACCGCACCAATCCCAAATTACATTTTTGGGCTCCTTCTTATTATGAGTGTGTTAGTCTCCCTGTGTTTAAGATATCGAATGTCCACTAATTAAGTGAGTTACTGACAACTCATTTAATTAATGTCTAAGTCCAAGAGTAGTACCACTCAACCTTATCATGTCGGACTAAGTCCACCTGCAGGGTTTAACATGACAATCCTTATGAGCTTCTCTTGGGGACATTATCAACCTAGTATCTCTAGGACACAGTTTCCTTCTATAATCAACAACACACACTATAAGTGATATCATTTCCCAATTTATCGGGCTTATTGATTCATCGAACTAAATCTCACCCATTGATAAATTAAAGAAATAAATATCAAATATATGTGCTTGTTATTATATTAGGATTAAGAGCACACACTTCCATAATAACCGAGGTCTTTGTTCCTTTATAAAGTCAGTATAAAAGGAACGACCTCAAATGGTCCTACTCAATACACTCTGAGTGTACTAGTGTAATTAAATAGTCAAGATAAACTAATACCTAATTACACTATGACTTTCTAATGGTTTGTTCCTTTCCATTCTGGTCGTGAGCTACTGTTTATAATTTATAAGGTACTGATAACATCATCTTCTGTATGTGACACCACATACTATGTTATCTACAATATAAATTAAATGAACAACTACAAACAAATGTAGATAATTAGACCAAATGTGATTCTTTATTCATAATGAATGTTTACAAAGCTTAGGCTTTCTGTATACACTCCAACAATCTCCCACTTATACTAATGACTAAGCTGCCATATCTTCTACCATACATCTGATTCCCATTCCCTCCACATGCCGATCGAAAGCTTTCGCCGGAAGGGCCTTAGTGAAAGGATCTGCCAGGTTATCCGCTGATGCAATCTTGGCGATGACAACTTCTCCTCGCTTCACGATATCTCGAATCGTGGTACTTGCTCTATATGTTTACTCGCCTTATGAGCTCATGGTTCCTTCGAGTTTGCAATCAGCTATTATCACAATAAATTGTGATGATCTTGGGCAAACCAGAATCACATCTAAGTCTATTAGAAAGTTCCCGAGCCATACCGCTTCTTGCCTCGAAGTTGCTACATACTCAACTTCCATGGTTGAGTCCGAAACGCATTTCTGCTTAACACTCCTCCATGAAATGGCTCCACCTCCTAAAGTAAACACATAGCCTGATGTAGACTTACTGTTATCCTTATCTGATTGGAAATCTGAATCCGTGTAACCCACAGGGAGCAAATCATCTGCTTGGTAAACTAGCATATAATCCCTAGTCCTTCTCAGGTACTTTAATATATGCTTTACTGCAGTCCAATGTCCTTGTCCAGGGTTACTCTGATATCTGCTGACCATGCCTACGGCAAAACAGATATCAGGTCTCGTACATAGCATTGCATACATTAGGCTTCCTATAGCCGAAGCATAAGGAACTGCTTTCATGTCCTCTATCTCTTTTGATGTCTTTGGAGATATCTCTTTAGATAGAGCTACTCCATGTCTAAAAGGTAAGAAACCTTTCTTGGAGTCTTGCATGCTAAAACGAGCAAGGATTGTATCTATATATGAAGCTTGGGATAGACACAACATTCTTTTCTTGCGATCCCTTATAACTTTGATCCCAAGAATGTGTGCACATTCTCCTAAGTCCTTCATATCAAATTGTTTGGACAACCATACCCTTACGTCTGATAATACCTTGACATTGTTGCCAATTAACAAAATATCATCTACGTATAGTACAAGAAATACCACCACGTTTCCGTTACACTTCTTATATACACAAGACTCATCCGGACTTTGAATAAATCCATATGACTGGATTACTTCATTAAACCGGATATTCCAAGACCTTGAAGCTTGCTTCAATCCATAAATGGACCGATTGAGCTTGCATACTAGATGCTCTTTGCCTTTTTCAATAAATTCTTCTGGTTGCTTCATATGGATGTTCTCTTCAAGACTTCCATTAAGGAAAGCTGTCTTGACATCCATTTACCAAATCTCATAATCCATATGAGCAGCAATGGATAAGAGTATCCGGATAGACTTAAGCATGGCTACCGGTGAAAAGGTTTCCTCATAATCGATTCCCTCTTTCTGAGTGTACCCTTTCGCAACAAGCCTAGCTTTGAAGGTTTCTACCTTCCCGTCTGTCCCTCTTTTCCTTTTGTAGATCCACTTGCATCCAACGGCTTTTACACCATCAGGTGGTTCTACAAGCTCCCAGACCTTATTAGAGTACATAGACTCTATTTCAGAATTCATTGCCTTTTGCCAAGATACTGCATCTATATCTTGGAGTGCTTCGTCATATGTTCAGGGATCAGGTTCATGTTTACCCGGGATCAAGTCTGAAGACTCTCCCAAAAACATGAATCTCTCAGGCTGCCTCACAACCCTCCCACTACGACGAGGCACCGTCTGTGGTTGTGTATCATGTGTGACACGTGTTGCAGTCTCTTGTGGTACTTCATCTTGTACTGTTGGTACTGAAGTAGACATGTCCTCTCTAAGTTCTTCTAAAACGACTTTACTACTGGGCTTGTGATCCATTATATAATCTTCTTCTAAAAACTGGGTATTGGTGCTAACAATGACCTTCTGGTCTTTAGGACTATAAAATAAACCACCTTTCGTTCCTTTGGGATATCCTACAAATACGCGAACTTCTGTACGAGATTCTAACTTATCAGCATATGGTTTCAGCACATGTGCTGGACTACCCCAAATCCGAATATGTCTTAGACTGGGTTTTCGCCCATTCCACAATTCTATGGGAGTAGAAGAAACTGATTTAGAAGGTACTAAGTTCAGAACGTATACTGCTGTTTCCAGAGCATATCCCCAAAACGAATTTGGTAATTCTGAATAACTCATCATCGATCTAACCATCTCCATAAGAGTCCTATTCCTTCGTTCTGCTACACCATTCTGTTGGGGTGTTCCAGGTGCAGACAATTGGGATTGAATCCCAGCCTCTGATAAGTAATTCCTAAACTCTCCTAAGAGGTATTCGCCACCACGATCAGACCGTAGTGTCTTGATACTTTTACCTAATCGTTTCTCCACATCAGCCTTGTATTCTTTGAACTTATCAAAGCACTCGGACTTGCGGCGCATTAGGTAAATGTATCCATATCTTGAATAATCGTCTATGAAAGAGACAAAATATTCAAAACCTCCTCTTGCCTGGACAGACATAGGACCACACAAATCAGAGTGAACCAACTCTAACACTTCTTTGGCTCTATACCCCTTGGCCTTGAACGGCCTCTTGGTCATTTTACCTTCTAAGCAAGATTCACAAGTTGGAAAATTTTCCAACTCTAATGAACTCAAAAGTCCATCGGCTATAAGCCTCTGAATCCTACTTAAATTAATATGACCAAGTCTTAGATGCCAAAGATATGTTTGGTTCATTTCTGAAGGTTCTTTTCTCTTATTAGAATTAGAAGATGAGTTATAAATTTCCATGTTTTGCTTTGTGGAAGAAATTGGATTTAAAATATACAAATTGCCAACTAATGCACCAGAACAGATAATCACTTTATTTCTTTTAATAACTACATTGTTACGAAAGAAACTGAATATCCATCTAAAAACAGTTTAGAAACTGAAATTAAATTCTTTCTAAAACTGGGTACATAAAGACAATTTCTTAAAACCAAATTTCTATTTCTACTAAAAGATAAGTAGACGTCTCCCACTGCAACAGCTGCCACCTTAGTAGCATTGCCCATGTAGACAGTAATCTCCCCTTCAGATAGTCGTCGGGTTTCCTGGAACCCCTGCAAGGAATTGCAGACATGATCAGTGGCTCCCGTATCTACACACCAGGTGCTGGTAGATAACACCGCTAAACATGTTTCAACAACTAGAGTATGAGATATACCTTTGTTTTGGTTCTTACGAGGACAGTCCGCCTTCCAATGTCCTGCCTGCTTGCAGATGAAGCACTTGCCCTTCGGCTTCTTCATTCCAGCTTTAAATCCCGTACTCTGAGATTTATTCACTTTCTTTGCTGAACCAGTTTGTTTCTTCTTCTTCTTTCCTTTCGGTTTAGAAGTAGAACCATTTTCAGCATAGTGAATTTGAGCATTGTGACGAAATAACCCTTCTGTTGTCAATAGTTCCCCTAATGAATAAATCCTTTTATTCATATTATAGTTCAGGCGGAACTGCTCAAAACTTCTAGGTAGGGTTTGGAGGATCATATCGATCTGGGTTTCCCCATCAATTTCTCCTCCAAGGATCTGTATTTCGTTCAGATAAGCCATCATGTTTAGGATATGATCCCTTACAGGAGTACCCTCTTGCATGGTGGCTGTCATTATCTTTCTCATAGCTTCTTGTCTAGAAGCCCTATCCTGATGACCAAAGAGTTCCTTGAGATTGTTCATAATATCATAAGCTGTTGGTAAATCTTTATGCTGATGTTGCAATACATTTGACATTGAAGCCAAAATGTAACACCGCGCCATCTCATCTGCTTTTACCCATTTCCTATGATATTCAATCTCCTCTTGGGTAGATTCACCAGTAGGTGCATCAGGGCAATGCTCAGTCAGTACAAATTTATAGCTTTCAGCAGTAAGAACAATATCCAGGTTTCTTTTCCAATCTATGTAATTTGGTCCAGTAAGTCTATTTTGTTGAAGTATGATGGACAGTGGGTTGAAAGTCATCCTAAGAATCACAAATAACTTTTGGTAAGAACTCTAAATTTAGAATAATATTGATTCCTCAAACAATACTATTTTAAATTAACCAACACCTCATAACACCGTGAATTTTGTATGCCATGTTAGTGTGGACGTATACAATTTCAACATTTGTAAAAGGAGGGTTTTAACCCATTAATTTTATTATCTTGTCAACCTAACTTTTTGACAAATAAAATTAATAGTTGGTATTATTTGGTCACACAAATAATAGCAGTGACTCCGTTGGGGAGGATACTATTAGATGTATCTAAGTGTACACCATTACTTGACACTAAGTCCATTAATAAGATTATGCCCTTCCGTTGGGGAAGATCACACGCTCTTAATTAACTTCCTATAGTCATCCAAAATTGGAAGTCTGTTCTAGTGATCCGCAAACAAGCTCATCCGTTATGGAGGAAGGCACTCAGAGCCAACGCGCAAGCTTGTTTGCATCACTTACAAACCAGTAATGGAGACCATGGGATTTACTTAAAATCCCTCTCCCACTTAGTTATTTATAAATGAGGAATTTTAACTATGCTAGCCTACTAAACTTGTAAACTAACATGCACACACAGCACAATATAAAAGCAATAAATAGAAAATCTAATTTTCAACTATTATGGCTTTTATCTTTAATTGTCCTCCGTGTGTTGTCATCCGAAGCTGCTGCCATATTTGGCCACCGCCACCGGGTCTATCGCATCCATCTTGCTCCAAGTTCCGCTGCGCCTGGTCCTTAGAAGGTTCCACGCTTTGCAAGATTCGATCCATGACATAAATAGAATTTTACATTTTGATCCTATATTCCATAAAAGGAATGTACATGTATCTAGATCAAAATAAAATCCTAATAAAACTAAATACAGCTCTGATTTTAATACAATCATGCACACACATATAAATTGCCCTTGACATGTCCAAGGGTCCAATCACACACATAATTAACTAAAAGCCATAATAGTTGGATCCTACATCCACAAAGTTAGCACATCCTACTATTATCCTGCCTAAATTATGTATGACATGTGCATAATTAAACTAAATACCAAATACACAGAGGCAAAACCCTAGCTCCGATACCAATTGTTGGTTGCTACTCGGAAAACCTATAGGTTCCACTGTACAAAAATTTTGTACAAAGGTCTGAACCTTTTCCTAGCTACCATGTGTTCTTTTAAATTAAATTTTGGATCGCCTGCGGAACTTAACACGTTTGATCCAAAACTTAATCTATTTGTTCTTTTAGGTTTTGACTTGGATCTCCTGCGGAACTTAACACGTTCGACCCAAGTCTCCTTAAGTTATTAATTCCATTAAATATTAATTTCCATAAAAGGTTCCCAGTACTGATGTGGCGAGGCACATGGCCTTCTTGGATATGGGAGCAACCACCACCGACTAGACAAAACCTTTAATAGAAAGCTAATATTTAATTTCCTAAAATAACTTTAGGTTAACCAAAGAGAACAATCAAATCACAAGGAAAAGAAAGAAACAAAAGAACACAACTTCGAAAAACCATATTCGAAATTCTAGAACGTGAGCCTCTTGTATTTGGTATTATTTCCATAAATAACTAGCATGATGCGGAAATAGAAATTACTAGTTATACCTTGTAGAAAAACCTCTTGATCTTCTACCGTATTCCTCTTCTGACCTCAGACGTTGTGTGGGCAACGATCTTCCGAGACGAGAAACCACCAACCACCTTCTTCTCCTCCAAGCAAGGTTCGGCCACAAAGGAAGAACTTTACCAAAGAAGAAAATCAAAATACTAACCAAGCTCCAAGAGATGCTAGCTTTCTCCTTCTTCTTCTTCTTCTCCAAGTAGTATCCGGCCACCACAAGAACTCCAAGAAAGATGAAGTATTCGGCCACCAAAAGAGGAAGAGAGGGAGAGGTAATGGCCGACAACACCAAGGAAAAAAAAAAGAAAACAATAGAGGTTGTGTCTTGTGAAGGCACCCTCACCCTTCTTTTATATTCCTTGGCCTAGGCAAATTAGGAAATTTAATTACAATAAAATTTCCTTAATTTCCTTGACATGATTTATTTGAGAAAAATAAAATAAAATTTCCCAAATAAACTCTAATGGTCGGCCACATCTAGAGGAAGCAAATTGGACAAGTTTTAATCAACAATTAAAACTTTCCTTATTTGTTTCCGGAAATTTTAAAAATAAAATTTCTCTTAAAATCTCTTCATGGTTAATAAAAGGAAATATCTATAATTTTAATTTTATTAACATGTGAATAATTTTAAAGAGAAAATAAAAATCTCTCTAATCTACAAATAAGGAAAGAGATCTAATCTCTTTCTTTAATCTTTTGTAAATCTTTTACAAGAGAGATATTTTAATTTTAATTCTCTTTAAATTATATCTTCCACATAATAATAAAATCTAAAATTAAATTTCTTTTTTATTTAATTATGGCCGGCCCTACTAGCTTGGGTTCAAGCTAGGGCCGGCCACCTTAAACCCAAGCTTAGGCCGGCCCTAGCTTGGTTCCCAAGCTATCTTGGCCGGCCCCCTTTAGGTGGATATAGAAGGTGGGTATATGTGGGTATAGTACTCTATAAATAAGAGGCTACGATAGGGACCGAGAGGAGGAATTGGTTTTGGTCTCCCGATAAAATTAAGCATCCCATGTTCGCCCCGAACACACAACTTAATTTTATCAATGATAATTCATTCCACTAGAGAACTATCATTGAACTACCGCACCAATCCCAAATTACATTTTTGGGCTCCTTCTTATTATGAGTGTGTTAGTCTCCCTGTGTTTAAGATATCGAATGTCCACTAATTAAGTGAGTTACTGACAACTCATTTAATTAATGTCTAAGTCCAAGAGTAGTACCACTCAACCTTATCGTCATGTCGGACTAAGTCCACCTGCAGGGTTTAACATGACAATCCTTATGAGCTCCTCTTGGGGACATTATCAACCTAGTATCTCTAGGACACAGTTTCCTTCTATAATCAACAACACACACTATAAGTGATATCATTTCCCAATTTATCGGGCTTATTGATTCATCGAACTAAATCTCACCAATTGATAAATTAAAGAAATAAATATCAAATATATGTGCTTGTTATTATATTAGGATTAAGAGCACACACTTCCATAATAACCGAGGTCTTTGTTCCTTTATAAAGTCAGTATAAAAGGAACGACCTCAAATGGTCCTACTCAATACACTCTGAGTGTACTAGTGTAATTAAATAGTCAAGATAAACTAATACCTAATTACACTACGACTTTCTAATGGTTTGTTCCTTTCCATTCTGGTCGTGAGCTACTGTTTATAATTTATAAGGTACTGATAACATCATCTTCTGTATGTGACACCACATACTATGTTATCTACAATATAAATTAAATGAACAACTACAAACAAATGTAGATAATTAGACCAAATGTGATTCTTTATTCATAATGAATGTTTAAAAAGCTTAGGCTTTCTGTATACACTCCAACAGGCATATCATCTCTTAAAGCATAGCATGAAATATAACATAATCATATCTAATCATGGCATCTCATCCCTTAAAGCATAGCATGGAACATATCATAGTCATATCTAATCATGGCATATCATAAATCATAGCATTATCACAACATGATCATAAAGTATATGCAATATGATTTTGAAAACATGTATCCGAAAAACATGTGTATGCCTCATGATCTTTAAAACCATTTCTTCTTACATATATATTTGAACATAATATCAACATATTGGGGATCCCGGCTTAGTACCACATACATACATAATGCGCGCATCCTAAGTAGATTCAAGGTAGCTAGTCTTGATCCTACTAGGAAACTAGGCCCGTAGCTCGACCTAGGGGCACGTAAGGAGCCCACCCTTTACTAGGCCCGTAATTCGACCTAGGGGCGCATAAGGAGCCCACCCTTTTGGTACAAGCCATTCAAAGTAAAATACATGTCATACTTATACATATCATACATCATACAAGCATGCATCACTTAGGCATACATCATATAAAAGTATGCATCACTTAGGCATACATCATGTCATAAAGGTGTGCATCACTTAGGCATACATCATGTCATAAAAGTTTGCATCACTTAGGCATACATCATATAAAAGTATGCATCACTTAGGCATACATCATATTAACATGCATATCATAAAAGCATACATATTTTAAGCACATAGCATATCATCAAAGTATGCATATTTCCTTCCACATAGCATATCATAAAAAAACATGCATATTCTAAGCATATGGCATATCATTAAGCATGCATATTCTAAGCACATAACATATCATCAAAGCATGCATATTTCTAAACACATATCATATCATAAAAACATGCATATTCTAAGCGTATATCATATCATCAAGCATGCATATTCTAAGCACATAACATATCATTAAAGCATGCATATTTCTAAACACATATCATATCATAAAACATGCATATCTCTATCCACATATCATATCATAAAAAGGTATAAATCACAAGCATACATGGTTAAGCATAAGGGTGTATCATGTGATTATACTATCATAAGAAACATGGTAACATAGTTAACTTGGGTTCTAAGCTTCCTAAACCCTTGGGTTCCTATCATGGCCGAACCCCCTTAGGTCTCAATTTAGGTAAAAACAACCTTCAAGCATGTGAAACCTAAATTATCATTACATGAATTTCATAGGAAGCATTATAAGTATGATTTACTTGGTTTCTAAGTTCTCCAAGTCCTTAAACTCATGTGGCCGAACCCTATCAGTATATAAACAAGGTCCCAAATTTCATGAAAGCATGGAAACCTTAAACCACATTTATAGCATTTTTTTCCAAGTAACATAGTAAGCATATTGAGCTAGTTCCTAAGTCCTTCAAGCCCTTAACATATGTCATAGTCAAACTTTTAACAAGTGTTCATGAGGGCTAAAAACAAACATACAAGCATGTGAACTTGAACTAACATCATGTATAAATTCATAACAAAACATTATACAACATGTATGGCCGAAACTTACCCTAGCCTCAATTAGGTCATTAAACAACATATAGCATGGGAACTTTGTCTTTCTACTTATCATATTCCATGTAAAGTGACATAAGCATATTTAATTCTTGTTCTAGGGTTTCTAGGGCATCTATTCCTTCATGGCCAAAACATACAATAGTCCATTTAGGTCATGGAAAAATTTTACAAGCATGTGACACAATCAACACATTATCCTATTTTCATAAGAAGCACTTTTAACACATTTGGTTTCATTTCTAAGGCCTCTAGGTCTTTTAAACCCTACTTGGCTGAAACTCAACAGTATATAAACTTGCTTCAAATAGCCTAAAAGCATAAGAAATCATACAAGTTTCATAGCATGTATAAAGACAAGCATAATAAACATACATGTGAATTGTGTCTTAGGCTTCCTAGGTTTCTTTCCCTTTTTCTTTTGTTTTTCCTCATGGCCGAAACCTACCATTCTTTAAACTAGGTTTTAAGTGGCCTAAAGCATGGAAAACCTAAGTAAGTTTCATGGCAAAAATTACTAAGAACATCATATACAAAGTTGGTTCATAAACAAGCTAGGACCCTTGTGATCCTACATGTCATATATCATGTAACTAATTTTCCTATACTCAATTTAAACATAAGAACATTAAAAAACTTTCATATCATAATATCACAGAGGTCTTGAGCATATTAGAATTTTGTTAAAGCTTTTCTAACTATCCATCTTATCATGGCCGAAAATCTAAAATAAGAGTTCATGAATTTCTAGCAATGTTCAACATGCAATTCTTTAAGAAAACTCTATATTCTATCATACAAACATGGTTACTTAAAATTTATAGGTCTTCCTAACCCTAAGACCTTTTCTTGGCCGAAACATATAAATGGATTTCTTTTGGTTCCAAGTAACTTTTAAGCAAGAAAACCAATAAAAGACCCTTAGTAGTTCATGGAGGGAATCTTGTACTAGTTTGGTTACACCATGTTTTCCCTAACCTCCTTAAAATATTTTTGGCCAAAATTCTAGGGTTAGGCACTCCTCTGATCAAGCATCAATTAGGTATAAAAACATGAAGAAAATCCTTCCTACATAGCATAGAAAACATATCATAAAATAAAGACTTGTTTAAACCTTCCTAGATTTGAAAACCCTTTCTTTAGCCGAATTTTCTAAAATTCTTTCCTAGGTTTTCTAATCTTCATAAAATCTGAAAATCACATAAAAATCCTTGTACCACAGGTGAGGGGAAGCTTACATCCTTTTCGCTTGTGGATCTAAGGTATGGTGATGGAAGAAGTAGCCTCTTCTTCTTGTTCCTTTCCCTTGATTCCCTTGCTTAGTCCTCCTTGTATCTTAGGCTTTCTTAGGAGAAAACCTTGGCTTTGGGGCCGAAGATGGAGGAGAGGGGACTGATGGTTTCGGTGAGGGAGAGGAAGAATGAGAGAAAATGAGAGAAAAATAACCTTCTCTTTTCTTGCTCCCTTTTATGTTAATGGGGAAGAGGTAGCAAAATTGATTTTTGCTTTCCTTCTCCCTTAGCCTTTTTTTTTCCTATTTCCTATTTATTTTATTTATTCATTTATTCTTACCATTCATGATGAAATAAGGGGGATTGAATCCTCTTAATTCCCTCTTTAAATTTTCGGCAACAACAAAGAGGAAGAAGGAGAGAAAGGGAGGAAGACAAGTTGCCTTTCTCTTGCTCCTTTCTTGTTTTGTTTTGGCTAGCTTTTACTCTTACCTTTATCATGAGTTTTCCTCCTTTGTTATCAACATCTTCTCTCTATCCCAATTGGTTTCTACTAATTAATTCTATGAAATATAATATAAGAGGTTCATGGTTCAATCCTTGACCTCCTCTTCTTTTTATTTCATTTTATTTCTTTTTTTTGCTTCAACTCACTTCCTATTATTTTTCTAAGGAAAAATCCCACATTCATATATTTATCTTACAAGCTTAGTGGGTATTACAGTACCCCGTACCTCATAAAAAGTTCATCCTCGAACTTTAAAATAGCTCCGGGTACTTTTGTTTCATATCGTCCTCGCGTTCCCAGGTGGCTTCTTCGAATCATTGATTCCGCCACAAGACCTTTACTAAGGGTATATCTTTGTTCCTTAACCTCTTTATTTCTCGGTCCAGAATCTGGATGGGTTTACTTTCATAACTCAGGTCCTCCTGCACCTGTACCGACTGAGGCTCAATCACTTGATTTGTGCTGGGAGTACATTTCTTGAGCATCGATACATGGAACACGTTGTGAATGGCGGTCATGTCTGAAGGTAGTTCTAGTCTGTATGCAACTTGGCCCACTCTTTCCAAAATCCGATACGGTCCTACGTATCGTGGGCTTAGCTTGATCCTCTTTCCGAACCTCATTATCCCTTTCATGGGGGATACTTTAAGGAATACCAAGTCTCCGATGTTGAATTCTAGCGGTCTGCGCCATTTATCGGCATAATTCTTCTGTCGACTCTGAGCAGTTTCTATTCATTGACGGATCTTTTGTATAGCTCGGGTGGTGTCATCAATAAGTTCCGTTCGGAACCCCATTTCCTTCTTTTCACCACTTTCATACCAGCATATAGGAGATCTACACTTCCTCCCATATAGAGCTTCGTAAGGTGCCATTCCAATAGTAGCTTGGTAGCTATTATTGTAGGCGAATTCTGCCAGGTATAAATATCGGCACCAGCTCCCCTTGAAGTCCAGGGCACAAGCTCTTAACATATCCTCCAATATTTGATTTACTCTTTCAGTCTGCCCATCAGTCTGTGGGTGGAAGGCTGTGCTAAACAACAACTTCGTGCCGAGGGCCTTCTGAACGCACTCCCAAAAGTGCGAGACAAAACGTCCGTCTCTATCAGAAATAATGGTCTTAGGGATACCATGTAATCTGACGATTTCCTTAACATATAGTTGAGCTTGTTGTTCAGTTGAATAAGTCATCTTGATCGCCAAAAAGTGTGCAGACTTCGTCAATCTGTCCACGATCACCCATATAGCATCATATCCATTTGTCGTCTTGGGTAGACCTGAAATGAAATCCATGGAGATTTCTTCCCATTTCCATTCTGGAATTTGGACAGGTTGTAATAATCCGCCGGGTCTCTGGTGTTCAGCTTTTACCCTTTGGCACGTCAGACAAGTACTGACGTACTGAGCCACTTCTCTTTTCATACCGGACCACCAAATTTCTTTTTCAGGTCCTGGTACATCTTAGTGGAACCCGGGTGCATTGCATAAGGCGTTGTATGGGCTTCTTCCAGTATCTTCTTTCGCAACTCTGGATCCTCTGGAATACATAATCGATCCCTGAGGTATAATATTCCATCGTCTGCGATACGGAACCCGTCATTCTTTCCTTCTGTGGTCTCTTGTTTAATTCTTTGAAGGCTCGGGTCCCTGGTTTGCTTCTCTAACATGTTCTCGAATAACGTTGGTGTTATGGTGAGGGTAGAAAGTCGTCCGGACATGGTTTCAACTAATGGATACGAAACATGTTTCAGTTTTCGATGGATTCCCCATTCGGTTTGCTTTCAGCATTGAATAAAATTCTAGCATACTGACTGAAATTAGATAGCTGACCTGTGACAGCAGTAGAGGCGTTCGCCACGTCGTCCTGAGCGAGAGAGTAGACTCTGGCATTGGTCATAGTGGGAGGGGCCTCCAATCTTCCTTGGCTGATTGAAGTCCCTTCTATGGCAGCTTGCATCTGATGAAGCTGTGCGGGGGCACTCCTGTTCTGGAAGTTCTGCGAAGGTGGTGCCTGAGGTTGAGTAGGGCAATCTCTTATCAAATGACCTTCCTTTTCGCAGTAGTAGCACTTTCTGGTGCTCAGAAGATATACTCCAGAATGCATTTTCCCACATGTGGCACACTGAGGGTACTTGGTCTGCTTATTGACCGGACCACCTTTTGGTTTATTCCACTGTTTCCTCTTTCCACCTGAGTTTCCTTTCCAGTCGGTTCTGGTATTGTGCGATTTTTGTCCTCCGGTCAGTGCTTGGTTCTTGCCCTTGTTCATTGCTTCCTGATAGTGCTCGGTAATCAGGGCACTGCTGACTAGCTCCTCTGCAGTCTGCGGTCTATTAACTCCACCGGCTACGTTCAGAGCTATCTCGGGTCGGAGCATCTTTAACATTAACCGGACCCTTTCTTTTTCAGTTCGGACCAGATCTGGGCACAGTCGGGCTAGGCGGTTGAACCTCTTAACGACTTCATTAACTGACAGATCACCTTGCCGGAACTCAGTGAACTCGTCATAGTGCTTGTTGGTCACTCGCATATGGAAGAATTCCTTTAAGAACTCTGTCTCAAAATCTGTCCACTGCATTTGGTTTATTTGTCTTTTCGCCTTTACTCTGTCCCACCACATCCGGGCATCTCCGGTAAGACAGAACGACACGCATTTGACCTTCTCGTGTTCAGGCCAATCCAATAATTCCATTATGTTCTCCACAGTTTTGAGCCAGGCTTGCGCATCCCATGGTTCAGAGTTTCCCGAGAATGCTTTCGGCTTAAGTCTTTGCCACTGAATCAGATAGGGGCTGCCGGGGGCACTGGTGCGGCTGTAGGTACAACAGGTAGTGGATTCACCGGTGGGGTGACTGGGTTGCCTTGCTTACCCATTAAGGTAGTGATCAGCTGCTGTTGCTCTGCGATCAGATGCTGGAGGTCTGCGACTACCTGTGTCAGATCTGGTGGAGTCACTGTTCCTCCGGTTCGGGCATTGCGTGTCCTAACCATGTTTATCTAAATAAGGACAAACAGACTAGTGTAAGTGGTTATCGTTTTTTGCCAATCTAACCTATTGTTTTGTTTCTATCTATTTGTTCTAGTATTATTCCTAACCTACCAATATGTAATCCTAATCTAATTTATAACTAAAAGTATAGAATAAAGCATAAGCAAGTAGAACATGAAACTAAAGCATAAACAACATAAGGAAAAATAAGGAATATAATGACAAACAATGTAACATAAGGAAATAAAGCATAAGCAATGTAGTAAAGAAAATAAAGCATAGGCAATATAACAAGAAAGAAAAAAAATAGAGCATAAGTCATATAATCATGAAAATTAAGCATAAACATGTAACAAGAAAATTAAACATAAGCATATAACAAGTAAATTTAGCATAAACATTCTTACTTGGAGCGGCAGGTAGGAGGCTTGATGTGTGTGTAGTGAGCTGGCAATAACTTTGGCTCTGATACCAACCTGTAGCGCCCGCCCTCCCTGCTAACCCTAAGGGACGGGGCTACGATACTCTACGTACATATTACAGCGGAAGACTTAAAATAATTTTTCTTAGATTAATAAAAACATTTCTTTTGTTTGCATATCCGAACTACACTAATATGGTTTCCATAACATGATAACAAGATAAATAAAAACATAACATCAAGTCAACCATGTAGTACTACAATTTATGAAACCAAAGTGTAATTCCTAAAAGTTCTTAAAGCAGGTTCTTATTTGGTTGCCTAGCCACCGCCACACACATCTCTTTGCCTCTCCTGCTGCTCCTTTAGCTCATCCAGCTTTTTCCTTTATCTGCGGTACAAGGAAAGTAAGCTGTGAGCACTCATGGCTCAGTAAGTTCCTTTCCTACTCACTAAAACCAAAAATCATTACATAATCAAAGATTATATCAACATAACATGATCTCAACTAGTCATGGCATAACATATCATACTCTTTAATCATATCATGCAACATAACGAAATCATAATTAGTCATGGCATATCATCTCTTAAAGCATAGCATGAAATATAACATAATCATATCTAATTATGGCATCTCATCCCTTAAAGCATAGCATGGAACATATCATAGTCATATCTAATCATGGCATATCATAAATCATAGCATTATCACAACATGATCATAAAGTATATGCAATATGATTTTGAAAACATGTATCCGAAAAACATGTGTATGTCTCATGATCTTTAAAACCATTTCTTCTTACATATATATTTGAACATAATATCAACATATTGGGGATCCCGGCTTAGTACCACATACATACATAATGCGCGCATCCTAAGTAGATCCAAGGTAACTAGTCTTGATCCTACTAGGAAACTAGGCCCGTAGCTCGACCTAGGGGCACGTAAGGAGCCCACCCTTTACTAGGCTCGTTTCTTAGGCCATAAGGAGCCCACCCTTTTGGTACAAGCCATTCAAAGTAAAATACATGTCATACTTAGACATATCATACATCATACAAGCATGCATCACTTAGGCATACATCATATAAAAGTATGCATCACTTAGGCATACATCATGTCATAAAGGTATGCATCACTTAGGCATACAACATATAAAAGTATGCATCACTTAGGCATACATCATGTCATAAAAGTTTGCATCACTTAGGCATACATCATATAAAAGTATGCATCACTTAGGCATACATCATATTAACATGCATATCATAAAAGCATACATATTTTAAGCACATAGCATATCATCAAAGTATGCATATTTCCTTCCACATAGCATATCATAAAAAAACATGCATATTCTAAGCATATATCATATCATCAAGCATGCATATTCTAAGCACATAACATATCATCAAAGCATGCATATTTCTAAACACATATCATATCATAAAAACATGCATATTCTAAGCGTATAGCATATCATCAAGCATGCATATTCTAAGCACATAACATATCATCAAAGCATGCATATTTCTAAACACATATCATATCATAAAACATGCATATCTCTATCCACATATCATATCATAAAAAGGTATAAATCACAAGCATACATGGTTAAGCATAAGGGTGTATCATGTGATTATACTATCATAAGAAACATGGTAACATAGTTAACTTGGGTTCTAAGCTTCCTAAACCCTTGGGTTCCTATCATGGCCGAACCCCCTTAGGTCTCAATTTAGGTAAAAACAACCTCCAAGCATGTGAAACCTAAATTATCATTACATGAATTTCATAGGAAGCATTATAAGTATGATTTACTTTGTTTCTAAGTTCTCCAAGTCCTTAAACTCATGTGGCCGAACCCTATCAGTATATAAACAAGGTCCCAAATGTCATGAAAGTATGGAGACCTTAAACCACATTTATAGCATTTTTTCCAAGTAACATAGTAAGCATATTGAGCTAGTTCCTAAGTCCTTCAAGCCCTTATCATATGTCATAGTCAAACTTTTAACAAGTGTTCATGAGGGCTAAAAACAAACATACAAGCATGTGAACTTGAACTAACATCATGTATAAATTCATAACAAAACATTATACAACATGTATGGCTGAAACTTACCCTAGCCTCAATTAGGTCATTAAACAACATATAGCATGGGAACTTTGTCTTTCTACTTATCATATTCCATGTAAAGTGACATAAGCATATTTAATTCTTGTTCTAGGGTTTCTAGGGAATCTATTCCTTCATGGCCGAAACATACAATAGTCCATTTAGGTCATGGAAAAATTTTACAAGCATGTGACACAATCAACACATTATCCTATTTTCATAAGAAGCACTTTTAACACATTTGGTTTCATTTCTAAGACCTCTAGGTCTTTTAAACCCTACTTGGCCGAAACTCAACAGTATATAAACTTGCTTCAAATATCCTAAAAGCATAAGAAATCATACAAGTTTCATAGCATGTATAAAGACAAGCATAATAAACATACATGTGAATTGTGTCTTAGGCTTCCTAGGTTTCTTTCCCTTTTTCTTTTATTTTTCCTCATGGCCGAAACCTACCATTCTTTAAACTAGGTTTTAAGTGGCCTAAATCATGGAAAACCTAAGTAAGTTTCATGGCAAAAATTACTAAGAACATCATATACAAAGTTGGTTCATAAACAAGCTAGGACCCTTGTGATCCTACATGTCATATATCATGTAACTAATTTTCCTATACTCAATTTAAACATAAGAACATTAAAAAACTTTCATATCATAATATCACAGAGGTCTTGAGCATATTAGAATTTTGTTTAAGCTTTTCTAACTATCCATCTTATCATGGCCGAAAATCTAAAATAAGAGTTCATGAATTTCTAGCAATGTTCAACATGCAATTCTTTAAGAAAACTCTATATTCTATCATACAAACGTGGTTACTTAAGATTTAAAGGTCTTCCTAACCCTAAGCCCTTTTCTTGGCCGAAACATATAAATGGATTTCTTTTGGTTCCAAGTAACTTTTAAGCAAGAAAACCAATAAAAGACCCTTAGTAGTTCATGGAGGGAATCTTGTACTAGTTTGGTTACACTATGTTTTCCCTAACCTCCTTAAAATATTTTTGGCTGAAATTCTAGGGTTAGGCACTCCTCTGATTAAGCATCAATTAGGTATAAAAACATGAAGAAAATCCTTCCTACATAGCATAGAAAACATATCATAAAATAAAGACTTGTTTAAACCTTCCTAGATTTGAAAACCCTTTCTTTAGCCGAATTTTCTAAAATTCTTTCCTAGGTTTTCTAATCCTCATAAAATCCAAAAATCACATAAAAATCCTTGTACCACAGGTGAGGGGAAGCTTACATCCTTTTCGCTTGTGGATCTAAGGTATGGTGATGGAAGAAGTAGCCTCTTCTTCTAGTTCCTTTCCCTTGATTCCCTTGCTTAGTCCTCCTTGTATCTTAGGCTTTCTTAGGAGAAAACCTTGGCTTTGGGGCCGAAGATGGAGGAGAGGGGACTGATGGTTTCGGTGAGGGAGAGGAAGAATGAGAGAAAATGAGAGAAAAATAACCTTCTCTTTTCTTGCTCCCTTTTATGTTAAGGGGGAAGAGGTAGCAAAATTGATTTTTGCTTTCCTTCTCCCTTAGCCTTTTTTTTCCTATTTCCTATTTATTTTATTTATTCATTTATTCTTACCATTCATGATGAAATAAGGGGGATTGAATCCTCTTAATTCCCTCTTTAAATTTTCGGCAACAACAAAGAGGAAGAAGGAGAGAAAGGGAGGAAGACAAGTTGCCTTTCTCTTGCTCCTTTCTTGTTTTCTTTTGGCTAGCTTTTACTTTTACCTTTATCATGAGTTTCCCTCCTTTGTTATCAACATCTTCTCTCTATCCCAATTGGTTTCTACTAATTAATTCTATGAAATATAATATAAGAGGTTCATGGTTCAATCCTTGACCTCCTCTTCTTTTTATTTCATTTTATTTCTTTTTTTTTGCTTCAACTCACTTCCTATTATTTTTCTAAGGAAAAATCCCACATTCATATATTTATCTTACAAGCTTAGTGGGTATTACAAAGAAGGTGTTCTATGACAATCAAAAAGATCCAAATGTAATAACTCTAATGGTAATGAAGTACTAGTTAAAGTTTTACCTTTGTGTGATGACCTTGATTGCTTACCCTCTTGACATGCATCACACAACTTATCCTTGATGTACTTGATCTTTGGTAGTCCCTTTACTAGCTACATCTTGGGTACCTTGGCTATGTTCCTCATGTTGATATGTCCAAGTCTTCTATTCCATAGCCATCCTTCCTCTTCTTTTGATATCAAACACTTAATAGAAGGGTTAGAAGCATATGAAAGATCAACATAATAAAGATTTGTTTTTCTAAATCCTTTTAGCACAACATTTTGAAGATTTTTGTGCTTGACTAAACACTTATCGGGGTGAAATTCTACCTTAAACCTGACATCACATAATTGACTAACACTAAGCAAATTAAACCCCATATTTTTAACCAATAAGACTTTATGAATGATAATTGTGGGTGATACCTCAATTGTACCTTTATCTATAATCTTGAGCTTCCCACTATTCCCAAATTATACTGTTCCCTTCTTTATATAATTTATTGTGGAGAACTTGCTCACATCACCGGTCATGTGTCTTGAGCAACCGCTATCCACAATCCACATACTCACATTCTTCTTCTCTTCTACCTAAACAACATAAAACACACAACTCTTTAGTACCCATGCACTTGATTCGGAGATATCATTCAAATATTTCTTAGGCACCCAAGCTTGTCTTACCTTTCCTTTGAATTCTTCTTAACATTGTTTCTAAGTGCATCATTTCTAGTACCATTGATTAAAGACATGTATGAAACTTCCTTTTCCTTAGGTCTATATCCTATTTCGGCTTTGTTGTAAACGGCTCTTTGGTCTCTAATGATCATATCTAAGTATTTGGATCCATTTGTGAACTTCTCTAGACATGCTCTTAACTCAATCACTTCAATCTTCAATTTTTCATTTTCTTCCTTGAGCATGCTTGACTCACTAGATGAACATGTATCATTTTTAATAGACTTAAGCTTTCCCTTCAAGGTCTTCACCTTAGATTGTGATTTAACAAAAGCATTTTTGAGATGAGCAATAGTTTTATAAAGAAATTCTACTTTAGGAGATTCTTTTACCTCATCATCACTTGATGATGATTCGTCACTTGACTCCTCTTCATTTGATGAGTTCTCCTCACTTGACACTTCCTCTTGACTTGATTCTTCTTTGTCATCATCAAATGCCATAAATGACATATGTCGAGTAACATGGCATAATTCATCTTCATCCGATGAGTCAACATTTGGTGTATCCCAAGTAGCTTGAGCCACCATGGCTTCCTTCTTCTTTTTCTCCTTCTTCTTCTCCTTTTACTCTTTCTTCCTCAATTCCGGATAATTTGGCTAGATGTGTCCTTTCTTGTTACATCCATAACAAATGACATTAGTGTTAAAACTTGAACTTTGAATACTTTTACCTTTTGAAGGTTGAAACATTTTCTTCACATCATTTCTTGTGAATTTCCTTGATCTTCCCAACATCTTCTTAACATAATGTGCCGCTTCACTTGCCGACATTTCATCATCATTGTCCGATGATTCTTGCTCGGATTCGGATGATGACGATTCCACCTTCTTCTCTTTCTTCTTTTTCTTCTCCTTCTTTTCTTCAATAAGAGCCATACCTATCTCTTTTGAGACCACATTAGCTTGTTCATGAAGTTCAAACTGTAACACCCACGAAATATTTTTAGCTACACATATGGGTATTCTCATTTAGAATAAACAGGAAATAGAACCAAAAAGAAATAAAAAGAGAGAGGAGTTAAGGCTTGAACCTTGAACCCCTCATAATAGATAAAGCTAAATTGGTGTATGATAACTAATAGAGTCATGAATGATATATGATTAGCAAAGAATGGAAATTGTAGTTAAAAGTAAGAGTATGATTAAGTAAGGGAGCAAGAGAATGTCAAGTAGCTTTCCTCCTCTTCCTCTTGGTTAAGAGAAGAAGCAAGCAAAAGACAAAAGGCAAGTTGCCTTTTTCTTCTCACTATTTTCGTGGGAATGAAGAGGGTGAGAGAATAGAGGAATCAAGGGGATGAATTGAGACATTTTTAATCCTCATTGTGAATAAATAGGAATGAGAGAAGAGAAGGGAAAGAAGGTTTGGCTACTTCTTCCTCCTTCTTCTTCCTCCTCCTTCTTTCTCCTTCTTCCTCCTCCACCGAGACCTAGAACTCTTTCCTCTCCCATTTCCGAATCCAAGCTAAGGTTTTCTCCCTAATAAAACTAATTCACAAGAAGAAGTCCTCAACATCTACTCCTTACAAGCAAGAGAATCAAAAGGGAGAACTAGGAGGAGAAGCTTTCTTCTTCCTCTTCACAAGGGTACCTTCTTTTAAGAAAAAAAACCAAGCAAGAGGATGTAAGTATCCCCTCACCTGTGGTACAAGTTGTTCATGTGTTTTTCCATGAGTTTAGATTTCTTAAAAACCTAGGGTTGCTTCTTGAAACTTTCGGCCACCAAAGTACAAAAAAAATCTTAAGGAAGCTTAAGACCTAAACTAGACATGCTCACTATGTTTTTTTATGATATATGTACCCTATGATAGGAGATTAGTTTAGTGTTCTTATGCTAGTACGTTGATTAGAACTTAGATTCATGTTCTTTAAACTTTCGGCCAAGGCATGAAAAGAAGACCTAGAAAAGCTTAAGACCTAACAAAGCATGCTCACGATGTCCCTTATGATATGTAACTTAGGTTATGAGTTATGTTTAGAATTCACATGTTTTTATGTTGCTTGTAACCTAGATTTATGCCTAGTAGGTTTCGGCCATGATAGAAATGGAGGCCTAGGAGAGTTTAAAAATTTAATCTATCATGCTCATGACTTTTCTTATGATATGGTATGAAGATTTCTTAGTTTTTCATGCTTGCATGTTGCTTGGAACATAGATGCATCCTACTTTAGGTTTCGGCCATGATAGAAATGAAGGTCTAAGAAAACTTAAAATTTAATCTATCATGTTCATGACTTTCCTTATCATATGGTATGAAGATTTCTTAGTGTTTTCATGCTTGCATGTTGCTTGGAACATATATGCATCCTACTTTAGGGTTTCGGCCATGATAGAAATGAAGGTCTAAGAAAACTTAAAATTTAATCTATCATACTCGTGACTTTCCTTATGATATGGTATAAAGATTTCTTACTGTTTTCATGCTTGCATGTTGCCTGGAACATAGACGCATCCTACTTTAGGGTTTCGGCCATGATAGAAATGAAGGTCTAAGAAAGCTTAAAATTTAATCTATCATGCTCATGACCTTCCTTGTGATATGATATGAAGTTAGCTTGATATTCTTATGCTTGTATGTTACTTAGACTTAGTTTCATGCTCCTTAAACATTCGGCCATAACAAGATTAAAGGACCTAGGAAGCCTTGAACCTAAACTAAACATGCTCATTATGTTCCTTATGATATATGATATGAAATTGGTTTAGAGTCCACATGCTTTCATTTTGTTTGTAACCTAGATTTATGCTTGGCAAGTTTCGGCCATAACAAGATTAAAGGGCCTAGGAAGCTTAGAACCTAAACTAAACATTCTCATCATGTTCCATATGATATATGATATGAAATTAGTTTAGGGTCCACATGTTTTCATGTTGTTTGTAACCTAGATTTATGCTTGACAAGTTTCGGCCATAACAAGATTAAAAGACCTAGGAAGCCTAGAACCTAAATTAAACATGCTCATTATGTTCCTTATGATATATGATATGAAATTGGTTTAAGGTCCACATGTTTTCATGTTGTTTGTAACCTAGATTTATACCTTGCATGTTTCATCCACTTCATGGAATTAGGGTTAGAAACCTAATTATGATCTACTATGTGTCTCACATGCTATGATATGAATTAGGATATGCTAGTTAATGTTTTTCCATGCATGAATTATGTTTCCCCATGATATGTCATATGCTCATTTATGTATGCTTATGAATCATGCATGATAATGACTCTTATGATGGACTATATGCTCAAGTATGCATGCTTTATGATATGACAAGTAAAGGCCTAGGAGATGCTTCCCTATTAGTTGGGACTAAAAGCACTCTTTATGATATGACAAGTAAAGGCCTAAGAGTTGCTTCCCTATTAGTTGGGACTAAGAACACCCTTCATGATATGATAAGTAAATATGACATGTTACTTTACTTTTTTATGTGGCTTGTACCGGACCTTAGTGGCCAAGGGATGGGCTCCTTAGTTCGCCCCTAGGTCGACAGACGTAGTACAGACCTAGTTCCCTAGTAGGTTCGGGATTAGCTACCCCGTCCTAGGGATTGCGCGCATTTATGTTATGTGGTACATAGCCGGGCCCTCATGTTGAGATTATATTTAAGTATTATATGATATTTCTTTAAAAGACATCTCGCACATGACATGACGCATGTTTTTGAAAGACATCTTGCATATATTTCTTTATGTTATAATATGATATGACATGATGCTCTTTATGCTATGATATGATATGACATGATGCTTTTTATGTTATGATATGATATGACATGATGCTCTTTATGCTATGATATGATATGACATGATGATTTTTATGTTATGATATGATATGACATGATGCTCTTTTACATGATATGATGTTTTAGATAATTATGTCTCCATGCTATTTGCTTATGTGATTATGCTATGATACATGGCTTTTGTGAGTAGGAAAGGATCTTATTAAGCCTGTGTGCTTATAGTTTACTTTCCTTGTACCGCAGATAAAGGTAAAGGATGGATAAACTAAGAGAGCAGCAGGAGGGGCAAGAGATGTGTGTGGTAGTGACTCGGCTAAGGAAAAGACCTGCTTATGCTAATTTATGCTTGATATGAACTATGTCTACCTTATGTTAATGTTTTGCATGATTACTTAATACCTATTCATGCTTATGTTGGAAATTGATATCATGACTTTTTAAACTTAAGATTTTGCTTAACATGCTCATATTATTATAAAGGTCTAGATAATTAGTTATTGATGTTTAAAAATAAGTAAATATAAAAATATAAAAGAATATTTAAATAAATACTTCCGCTGCTTTAGAAATAGATTAATATGCACGTATGTTCCCGTAACCCCGCCCTACCAGAAGGGCGGACGTTACAAGTTGGTATTAGAGCCAAGTTAGCCTTCCCACTACACACATGTCAAGCCTCCATCCTGCCGCTCCAAGTAAGAATCTTTGTACTTACTCTATTTCTTTGTGCATGATAAGAAATGTTTTTTTTAGTATGCATGAATATAAGTATAACTGATACGAATTTCCTTTATGTATGATAAGAGATGTTTTAATATGAACGAATAAGTAGGGATGACCATGGACTTATGCTAGACTTATTGTCATTTATGAAGATAGATATGGCTAGGAGACGCGGTAACAGGACCGATGAGACAGTGACTCCACCAGATCTGACACAGGTAGTCACAGACCTCCAGCGTCAAATCACGGAACAACAACAAGTAATCACTGCTTTGATGAATCAGCAAGGAAACCCTGCCACCCCACCAGCAAATCAGGATACATTGCTCGTCATACCTACAGCTGCACCAGTACCACCGGTAGCCCCTGCCCCAGTGGTCCGACAGGAGACTTACTTAATACGGTGGCTAAGATTGAAGCCGGAGAACTTCGCGGGTACTTGTGAACCATGGGACGCCCAAGCCTAGTTCAAGACGGTAGAAAGTATAGTGGAACTGTTGGACTGGCCCGTACTAGAAAAGATCAAGTGCGTGTCATTTTGCTTTTCTGGAGACGCGAGAATGTGGTGGGAGAGGGTTAAGATCAAGAGACAAGTTAATCAGATGAACTGGGCGGACTTCGAAGTAGAGTTCTTCGAGGAGTTTTTCCATATGCGGGTAACAAACCGGCATTACGACGAGTTCACCGAGTTCCGGCAAGGTGACTTATCAGTTAACGAAGCAGTGAAGCACTTCAACCATCTCGCACGCCTCTGCCCAGAGTTGGTCAGCACAGAAAGAGAAAGGGTCAGACTGATGCTGAAGATGCTTTGACCCGAGATAGCTTTGAATGTGGCCGGCGGAATTAATAGACCGCAGACTACAGAAGAGCTGGTCAGCAGTGCCCTGATCACCGAACACTATCATAAGGCGATGAACAAGAGTAAGAATCAAGCACAGACAGAAGGACAGAAACCTCAAGGTACCAGAGCAAGATGGAAAGGAAACCCTAATGGAAAAAGAAAGCAATGGAACAACACTAAAGGAGGTCCAGCGAATAAGCAACCTAAGTACGCTCAGTGTACCACTTGTGGGAAGTAGCATTCCGGGGTATGCCACAAGTGTTGGTGCAACCTTAGGTCAAGGTTGACCTGGTTGACCAGACTCGAGTTGACTTGACTCGAGTTGTGTTTTGATGTTTGACGAGTTATGTTTGACAATGGTTGTATCTTGATGTTTGACAAGGATACAAGCTTGGGAGATTGTGGGTGCAACCCGTGGTCAAGGTTGACCTGGTTGACCCGACGTGAGTTGACCTGACTCGGAAAAGTCCAAGCAGGGAGCTTGGCACGGGAAAAGTCCAAGCAGGGAGCTTGGCATGGGAAAAGTCCAAGCAGGGAGTTTGGCATGGTGAAAAGTCCAAACAGGGAGCTTGGCACGGGAAAAGTCCAAGTATGGAAGCTTGGCACATGGGAAGTCGGAGAGGGCTCGGTAGCTCGTTCTCCGACCTGTGGTCAGAGAGGGCTCGGGAGCTCGTTCTCTGGACCGGATGGAAGTCGGAGAGGGCTCGGTAGCTCGTTCTCCGGACTGTGGTCAGAGAGGGCTCGGGAGCTCGTTCTTTGGACCGGATGCGGAAAAGTCCTGGTGAGTGAAGCCAGGCAGTTGTGAAAACCCTAGTGAGTGAAGCTAGGTGAAATTCCTGGTGAGTGAAGCCAGGCAGTTGTAAAAGTCCTGGTGAGTGAAGCCGGGCAAGGGAAAAATCCAGATGGATCTAGGGTGATCGGACATCTGGTGTTGGAAAGACCAAGTGGGTCAAAGGGATTGACCGGACACTTGTTGGGGAGTCTTAGCAGGTCAAGGGAGTGACCGGATGCTAAGCATGATGTACCAACAGGTCAAGGTTGACCGGATGTTGGTTTGGAAGGTTTGAGACTTGGTTTGGGCAAAAACCAAGCTCTGGATCGATCAGTGGATCGATCCAGTGATACACTAGGTATCTGGATCGGTCTGGTGACCGATCAGTAACCAAACAGTAGCCTACTGAGTGTTATCTGATCGGTTTGCAGACCGATCAGGAAACAACGATCAGAAGGCAAGAAGTTCGGGAGAAAAGCATGCTGATCGGTCCCTGGACCGATCAGAGGAAGCTCTGATCGGTCCCCAGGACCGATCAGGGTCTTGCTGGACCAATCAGGAGATGTTCTGATCGGTCCAGCCCTAGTCATTGACTCACAACGGCTAGTCTTCTATCTTCTCTTCTTCGCATTCTCTTCTTCGCAGGTGGATGTAGGTATAAAAGAGGGCTGAGGGCTTCTACAGTGCCGTCTCTCCGAAGCTTCTGCTTCTTCTTGATCTTCTTCTTGCTTCTGCAAGTGCCTTTCTAGAGCTTTATTAAGCTCGCTTCCGAAGCTTCGCGTGAGCTTCCTCGACTTCCTCGCGTGAGCTTCCTCGATTCTGTGAAGTTGGTGCTTCATCTACAGATTTCAGTCGACGAAGAGAAGGCAAGTAAGCGAAGGTTTTACAATTGTATTGTATTTTGCTTCTTGCTGTACATGTACTCCTTCTTGCTGTTGTAAGTTTTTGTGGCGAGGTTTCTCCACCCACAAGGAGTATTTATTAGCCGGTTCTCCGGGGAGTCATCCACCGACGGATTGATAGGGCTCGTCCACCTTACGGACACGCCGAGGAGTTGGAGTATCATCTCCGAACCTCGTTACATCTTCGTGTTGAGGTTTGCTTCTCCTTTTTCGTTTCTATTCTTTTTATTTCCGCTGCGCTAACCCTAATTGTAGAAAGAAATGAACGATTTGGGGCGGCTATTCACACCCCCCCTCTCTAGCCGCGATCATCGATCCTAACAACAAGGGTACGAGAAAGTGTTACAATTGCGGACGAGAATGACATATGACTAGAGACTGCCTTATCCAGTCCCAGGCACCATCCCAGTAGTATAACCAGAACAGGAGTGCCCCCTCACAGCTACACCAGATGCAAGCTACCATAGAAGGGACTCCGATTAACCAAGGGAGATTGGAAGCCCCGCCAGTTACGACGAATGCCAGGGTTTTCTCTCTCACCAAAGAGGATGTGGTGAGTGCTTCTACAGTTGTCACAGGTCAGCTACCTATTTTTAATCAGTATGCTACTGTGTTATTTGATACTAGAGCGACACATTCGTTTGTCTCAACACCCTTCATGAAGAAGTTAGAGATACCACCACAAGACTTAAATGGCAAATTCTTAACAACCCTGCCTTCTGGAGAAGTAATGTCATCTACTCATATGTTGCGGGCCGCGCCCATCAGCATCGCAGGCAGAGAACTCTACTATGATCTGATAGTGCTTGACATGTAGGATTATGATAGTATATTGGGCATGGATTTCCTGATCAAGTACAGTGCTTCGATCGATTGTCGTAAAAGAAAAGTAGTTTTCCGACCTGAAGCTGAACCATTGTTCGAATTTGTTGGGGAACCAAGGAAAGAAACTGAGAGATTCTTATCGGCCATAAAGTCACAAAAGATGATGGATAAGGGATGTACTGGGTTTCTAGCACATGTGGTCGATACAAGTCAAACCGAGGACCAGAAGCTAGAAGATGTCAGGGTGGTATGCAACTATCCGGAGGTGTTTCCCGATGAGCTACCAAGGTTAGCCCCCGATAGAGAAATAGAATTTGAGATCGAATTGATTCCTGGTACTAAACCAATCTCTAAAGCACCTTATCGTATGGCGTCGGCCGAGTTGAAGGAAATTCAGGGACAACTACTAGAGTTACTCGACAAGGGACTTATTCGCCCGAGTCACTCTCCATGGGGAGCTCCAGTACTGTTTGTGAAAAAGAAGGGTGGGTCTATGCGAATGTGTATAGACTACCGAGCGCTGAATAATGTGACAATCAAGAACAGGTACCCTCTTCCATGGATCGACGACCTGTTCGACCAGTTAAAGGGTGCAACCGTCTTCTCTAAGATTGACCTAAGGTCCGGCTATCATCAAGTGAAAGTGAAACAGGATGATATACCGAAGATGACATTTCGAACAAGATACGGACACTATGAGTTCATAGTTATGCCCTTCGGAGTGACAAATGCTCTTGCTGTATTTATGGATCTGATGAATCGGGTGTTTACGGCATATCTCGATAAATTTGTGATCGTCTTCATTGACGATATCCTCATCTATTCAAGAACCCAAGAAGAGCATGCTGAACACCTGAATACCGTACTACAGATTCTTCGAGAGAAATAACTATATGCAAAGTTCTCCAAATGTGAGTTCTGGCTTGATCAATATCATTCTTGGGTCATATTATCTCCAAGGATGGAGTAATGGTAGATCCGAACAAGATCAAAGCTGTAAGTAACTGGAGCAGGCCAAAGAATGCCAGTGAAATCAGAAGTTTTCTCGGGCTAGCAGGCTACTATAGGAAGTTTGTAGAGGACTTCTCCAAAATTGCAGCCCCTATGACCGTTCTCACCAAGAAGAATAAAAAGTATGAATGGACGGATGACTACGAGAAGAGTTTCACATAATTGAAAAGGAGACTGACCAGTGCTCCGATCCTTACTCTTCCGGAAAGTAACAAAGGCTTCGATATGTACAGCGATGCTTCTCTATTAGGACTTGGAGCTGTACTCATGCAAGATGGCAAAGTCATTGCCTACGCCTCTAGACAACTCAAAGAGCATGAAAGGAATTACCCCACTCATGACCTAGAACTAGCATCCGTGGTCTTTGCTCTCAAAACATGGAGACATTATTTATAAGGAGCCCAGTGTAAGATTTATACCGACCACCAGAGTCTGAAATAATTCTTCACACAGAAAGACCTGAATATGAGACAACACAGATGACTCGAGCTAGTCAAGGACTATGATTGCGAGATCTTTTATCATCCAGGAAAAGCGAACAAAGTGGTCGATGCACTCAGCAGGAAGACCTGTGCCACCTGATATCGCAATTTTAAGTTCGAGGACTAACTTTCTATGAGGTATGGGGTACTGTAACACCCACGAAATATTTTTAGCTACACATATGGGTATTCTCTTTTAGAATAAAAAGGAAAAAGGGAAATAAAACCAAAAAGAAATAAAAAGATAGAGGAGTTAAGGCTTGAACCTTGAACCCCTCATAATAGATAAAGCTAAATTGGTGTATGATAACCAATAGAGTCATGAATGATATATGATTAGCAAAGAATGGAAATTGTAGTTAAAAGTAAGAGTATGATTAAGTAAGGGAGCAAGAGAATGTCAAGTAGCTTTCCTCCTCTTCCTCTTGGTAAAGAGAAGAAGCAAGCAAAAGACAAAAGGCAAGTTGCCTTTTTCTTCTCACTATTTTCGTGGGAATGAAGAGGGTGAGAGAATAGAGGAATCAAGGGGATGAATTGAGACATTTTTAATCCTCATTGAGAATAAATAGGAATGAGAGAAGAGAAGGGAAAGAAGGTTTGGCTACTTCTTCCTCCTTCTTCTTCCTCCTTCTTCTTCCTCGTCCTTCTTTCTCCTTCTTCCTTCTCCACCGAGACCTAGAACTCTTTCCTCTCCCATTTCCGAATCCAAGCTAAGGTTTTCTCCCTAAGAAAACTAATTCACAAGAAGAAGTCCTCAAGATCTACTCCTTACAAGCAAGAGAAGTAAAAGGGAGAACTAGGAGGAGAAGCTTTCTTCTTCCTCTTCACAAGGGTACCTTCTTTTAAGAAAAAAAAACCAAGCAAGAGGATGTAAGTATCCCCTCACCTGTGGTACAAGTTGTTCATGTGTTTTTCCATGAGTTTAGATTTCTTAAAAACCTAGGGTTGCTTCTTGAAACTTTCGGCCACCAAAGTACCAAAAAAAAAAACTTAAGGAAGCTTAAGACCTAAACTAGACATGCTCACTATGTTTTTTATGATATATGTACCCTATGATAGGAGATTAGTTTAGTGTTCTTATGCTTGTACGTTGCTTAGAACTTAGATTCATGTTCTTTAAACTTTCGGCCAAGGCATGAAAAGAAGACCTAGAAAAGCTTAAGACCTAACTAAACATGCTCACGATGTCCCTTATGATATGTAACTTAGGTTATGAGTTATGTTTAGAATTCACATGTTTTTATGTTGCTTGTAACCTAGATTTATGCCTAGTAGGTTTTGGCCATGATAGAAATGGAGGCCTAGGAGAGTTTAAAAATTTAATCTATCATGCTCATGACTTTCCTTATGATATGGTATGAAGATTTCTTAGTGTTTTCATGCTTGCATGTTGCATGGAACATAGATGCATCCTACTTTAGGGTTTCGTCCATGATAGAAATGAAGGTCTAAGAAAACTTAAAATTTAATCTATCATGCTCATGACTTTCCTTATGATATGGTATGAAGATTTCTTAGTGTTTTCATGCTTGCATGTTGCTTGGAACATAGATGCATCCTACTTTAGGGTTTCGGCCATGATAGAAATGAAGGTCTAAGGAAATTTAAAATTTAATCTATCATGCTCGTGACTTTCCTTATGATATGGTATGAAGATTTCTTAGTATTTTCATGCTTGCATGTTGCTTGGAACATAGATGCATCCTACTTTAGGGTTTCGGCCATGATAGAAATGAAGGTCTAAGAAAGCTTAAAATTTAATCTATCAAGCTCATGACCTTCCTTATGATATGATATGAAGTTAGCTTGATATTCTTATACTTGTACGTTGCTTAGACTTACTTTCATGCTCCTTAAACATTCAGCCATATCAACATTAAAGGAACTAGGAAGCCTAGAACCTAAACTAAACATGCTCATTATGTTCCTTATGATATATGATATGAAATTGGTTTAGGGTCCACATGTTTTCATGTTGTTTTAACCTAGATTTATGCTTGACAAGTTTCAGCCATAACAAGATTAAAAGACCTAGGAAGCCTAGAACCTAAACTAAACATGCTCATTATGTTCCTTATGATATATGATATGAAATTGGTTTAGGGTCCACATGCTTTCATGTTGTTTGTAACCTAGATTTATACCTTGCATGTTTCATCCACTTCATGGAATTAGGGTTAGAAACCTAATTATGATCTACTATGTGTCTCTCATGCTATGATATGAATTAGGAGATGCTAGTTAATGTTTTTCCATGCATGAATTATGTTTCCCTATGATATGTCATATGCTCATTTATGTATGCTTATGAATCATGCATGATAATGACTCTTATGATGGACTATATGCTCAAGTATGCATGCTTTATGATATGACAAGTAAAGGCAAAGGAGATGCTTCCTATTAGTTGGGACTAAGAGCACTCTTTATGATATGACAAGTAAAGGCCTAAGAGTTGCTTCCCTATTAGTTGGGACTAAGAGCACTCTTCATGATATGATAAGTAAATATGACATGCTACTTTACTTTTTTATGTGGCTTGTACCGGACCTTAGTGTCCAAGGGATGGGCTCCTTGGTTCGCCCCTAGGTCGACGGACGTAGTACGGACCTAGTTCACTAGTAGGTTCAGGATTAGCTACCTCGTCCTAGGGATTGCGCATTTATGTTATATGGTACATAGCCGGGCCCTCATGTTGAGATTATATTTAAGTATTATATCATATTTTTTTAAAAAACATCTCGCACATGACATGACGCATGTTTTTGAAAGACATCTTGCATATATTTCTTTATGTTATGATATGATATGACATGATGCTCTTTATACTATGTTATGATATGACATGATGCTTTTTATGTTATGATATAATATGACATGATGCTCTTTATGCTATGATATGATATGACATGATGCTTTTTATGTTATGATATGATATGACATGATGCTCTTTTTACATGATATGATGTTTTAAATAATTATGTCTCGATGCTATATGCTTATGTGATTATGCTATGATACATGACTTTTGTGAGTAGGAAAGGATCTTACTAAGCCTGTGTGCTTATAGTTTACTTTCCTTGTACCGCAGATAAAGGTAAAGGATGGATAAACTATGGGAGCAGCAGGAGGGACAAGAGGTGTGTGTGGTAGTGGCTCGGCTAAGGAAAAGACCTGCTTATGCTAATTTATGCTTGATATTAACTATGCCTACCTTATGTTAATGTTTTGTATGATTACTTAATACCTATTCATGCTTATGTTGGAAATTGATATCATGACTTTTTGAACTTAAGATTTTGCTTAACATGCTCATATGGTTATAAAGGTCTAGATAATTAGTTATTTGTGTTTAAAATTAAGTAAATATAAAAATATAAAAGAATATTTAAATAAATATTTCCGTTGCTTTAGAAATAGATTAATATGCATGTATGTTCCCGTAACCCCGCCCTACCAGAGGGGCGGGCGTTACACAAACTCGCAAAACAATTCATCGAGCTTAACTAAAGATAGATCTCTAGAAACCTTATACGCATCAACCATTGATGCCCACAAGGTGGTTCTTGGAAAGGATTGATGAACATACCTTACTAGATCCCTATTGTCAATTTTCCCACCTATTACATGGAGCTCATTTACTATATCCTTGAATCTTCCATGCATTTGACTCACAGTCTCATTGGTCTTCATGGTGAAGGTTTGAAGTTGCCCCAATAAGAGATCTCTCTTGGCCCTCCTAGATTTTCTTGATCCCTCATTTAATTCAATAAGCATTTCCCAAAGCTCTTTGGTGGAGTTGAATGGTCCTACTTTGCTTAATTGCTCCTTTGAGAGTCCACATTGCAGAGTTGTTGTGGCTTTTGCATTTGCTTCAGCCTTCTTTTCCATCTCCTTTGTCCAATCCTTGGTTGGAAGAGGTGCTCCCGACCCATCTTTCGGCTTCTCAAATCCATCTACAATACTAAACCAATTTTCAATATCATTCATTAAATAATATTCCATCCTACCTTTCCAATATGTGAAATCGTTGCCATCAAAGAAAGGTGGTCGAGCGGTGCTATATCCCTCTTAAAGCACCATCTTGATGCTTCGGTTGACGATTAGTTCTTCCGATGCGTTCCTTGCTCTGATACCAATTGATAGGACCTTTACGATTGGCTAGAGGGGGGTGAATAGTCTTTCTTCGATTTTTCGCCTACAACTTGTTAGTGGAAGCAAATAGAAAGAAATGAAAAGAAAGAAAACAAGAAGGCAATGCTAACTCCTTGATTTACTTGGTCTCCACCTCCTTGAGGTGACTAATCCAAGGCACACACACCCACACGATCAAGCTCCAATATGAACTTCTCCTTCTTGTTATCACAAACGAAGGTGGAGAAACCTTCACAAGAAATGTCTCTTCCTCTTACAAGATGAGATCTAGGTTTTGGAGGAAGAGACTCAAATCTTTTCTTTGAAATCACTTGGAGAACACTCTTTTTGCTTAGCACAATGAGTATGCAAGAATTTTTTTTTTTTTTTTTTTTGCTACAGTGATCTCCCCTTTTTATTCTTCTTTAAAAGTAGTCGTTTCTCACATAACTATCATCGTCGATCGATTGAGAACATCTCTGATCGATTCAGATATAGCTGTTGAGCTTCATCGATCGATTGAATCAAAACCTGGATCGATTCAGCCGCATGTTGCATTAGTACAAAAGTGAATTGAATCGATCGGTCAATCGATCGGTTACCTCTGATCGATCTGCTAATCGATTCAAAATCACACTGCTTGTTTGTGTGTGGAAACCGGTGAATCGATAGACCGATCGATCCAGATCCACACTGTATTCGCGCAGAACCTATTTGAATCGATCGACCGATCGATTGGATTCCTCCAATAGATCGGCTGATCGATTCAGCAGTGCACTGTATTTGTGCAGAAAGCATTTGAATCGATCGGTCGATCGATTGGATTCCTCCAATCGATCGGATGATCGATTCAGCAGTGGTCTGTTCCATATTTGCATTCCTTAATCGATTTACTAATCGATTGCTTGCTGGTTTCCTACCTCGTTCCAGATGAATGCATTCCTGGACTTTCTTGCCAAGCCTCCGGTCCTCGACCTCCTTGGACTTTTCTTGCCTTACACCTAGTCTTCTGACCTGCAAGGACTTTTTCCTGCCAAAACTTGCAGCACACGTTAGATCCAAACGTATTAACCTAAACTTAAATAGTTGTCAACACATTGAAAACATCCAGGGCATGATTGCACCAACAGAATGGAGTCTACAACTTCCAAAATGCCTAGGACATGCTTATGAAGCATGGACGTGTGAAAATATGACACAAAACAAGGTCCACATGGCCTTGACACACGACCGTATCAATTCCACATGGTAGTGTCAATTTCACACGGCCATGTCATTTTGAGCGTTGTAGACCAAAAAGTAAAATGGCCATAACTTTTTTACTTGGTTGAAATTTTGGGCTATTCTTGATACCAAATTGTAGCTAACTTTAAAATATACAACTTTACCGAAGACTTCAACTCGAGAATACCACATTAATATGTTCTTAAATAGTCTACAAAGGTCATATGGACTTAACACACGACCGTGTCAATCCACATGATCGTGTGGAATTTTCAGAGAAGAAGAAGACTTTGGTCGTGTGGAATCCACATGGTCGTGCCACCGAAGCAGAGCTAAGGTAGCACATGGCAGTGTGGATTCATACGACCGTGTCACGTCCCAAGGAAGGGGCGTGTCTAGAGCTATGAAAGGGGTTTTTCTCCCCCTTTTCACTTATCTTTGGCTTGGGGCTCACCCCCATTCCTTGGAGAAGGGTTCTCCCCCAGATCTTCCATCTTCGCTTATCCGTCCACCTCCGAAGCAAGGGAACACCTCCAAAGACATCAGGCTTCAAGGATAAGCACTCTCCTCTCTCTATTTCTATGTATTGAGTTATAGTTTGCTATTTTCAATATCTTTTGGTTGTATTCTCTTGCAATGGAGTAGATCTCCAGATCTAGGATGTAGGAAGTAGCTATAATGTGATTGTGAATGTATGAACTATATATTTGGATATTTTTTTATTTTATAAAGTGTTTATGTCATGCTCTATGTGTGTTGTGATTTTTATGCATTTGACAAAATGTGTGTGAGGTCAGTTCATGTAGATGTAGGATTTTGATCACCATCTAAAGGAAGAGCCTTGGACTGTAAGACTATGGGAAGTTGTGACAGAAGGTATCCCTTACTCTTTACGGTGTTTCCTTGAAACGGGGATCAATTACCTACAAGGGAAACTAATTAGAGTATAGAGGTTTCTCCCAAATTAATGTTAGAAAGTGACTTGTGTAATCTAGGAACGTTTGACTGGGGATCATGTGACAAAGGGTAATCCTTTAACCGGACTTCCTAGATTATCTCTTCTACTTAATTGTATTAATATACTATTAGGAAGTAAATTGGATAACTCTAGAAATGTATGATTGGAGGTGTTATGACTGAGGGTAATCCTTTAACCGGACTTTCTAAAATTACTTCTTTACTTAATGGTGTTAAAACTTGGGTAGACTCTCCAATGCGACTTTAGCGGAGTTGTACCGAACTCTAGTTAGAAGCCCTACACGAGTATAAGTATAGAGTTAGGTAGATGAACAATGTATAGGGACATTAACTAGTATTGTAACGAAACTGAAATCCTAGCATTTATCATTCACCATCCACCTTCTTCTCTATTATCTATTCCCTCTCCTTCTTTCAATCTCTTCTCTCTTTCTTCCTCTCTCTCTTCTCTCAATATCTCTTCCTTGAATTTGTGAACCATATTCGATTGTCTAGATAAATCACTGTGTGAAGTTAACTAGTAATTAATCAACAGTTCATGTAGGTTCGATATCTTTTATATTACTGACAATGTAACCGTGCACTTGCAGTTCGTAACATCAATATCATAGTTCATATATCAATATCATATCATAGTTACTCTCTACATCTAAACATCAAGAGGTCTACTCAATGATAACGAAGAAACAACCAAAAGACATGAATAATATCATTCTTACAACCTAAATCTGAGAATGGAGGGGAAGAAATGCTTATCGAGATAATGTCGATGTCTTTGGGAGAGTCTCTTTGCTCTGAAGGTGGACGAATTATCGCAGTGACTCTTGGATGTGATTCTAAGGTTTCCCCCAAGGGGAGAACCCTTTTACAAGGAAAGAGCGGAGCCCCAAACTCAATATGCCCTAAAAAATGGCTCTTTGACCCTTTTATAGGTCCACACAAGCATGTGAATCACGCCACACAGTCGTGCCTATGAGGCACGGTCATGGCATGCAAGCCACATGAAAATGAGTCACGGTTGTGGCATGAAAGCCACTGCTTCTGAAGGCATGATCTTGCCAAAAGGGCATGGCCAAACCTTGGATCTTACCATGCTCTTGCTCTAGGAAAATGTAAGGCATAGCTATACCTCATGGGCATGACCTGGCCATGGGAACTTCTGTGAAGAGGCACAGTCGTGCCTATGAGGCATGACCATATCAGTTGAATAAGACACAGTTGTGCCTAGGGGGCACAACTATGCTTTACTAAATTTCCTTTAAAGCTTGTTCCAATGTACACTATGCTATATTTTTGTTACAAAATATGTCTTGTCAGTAAAAATATGAAAGGAGCGGTTCTTTAAAGTAAAGGAGTAAAAGTATGACATAATAATGAAATAAGTTACGATAAGTGTAAATTATGCTCATGAAATGTAAGTAGATGTACATTAAATGATGCTTAAAAAAGTTATTGTTGGAGATCATTGGGCCGACTAGAATGACGGTTCAATAGACGATCACCCTAAATTGTTCGCTTCCTACGTACTCATTAGTTCACAACGAAAATACAGAAGTAATACGAATACAAAGGCTAATGACAAGAAAGAAATACAAACTCTAACGCATTCATTTAACATAGTTCGAAGATAAAGCTCCTACTCCACGTCAGTTTGTAAGATAGGTGATCCCTATCCATTGGTGGATTAGTCCCTGGCAAACTCCGGCTAACACAATCCTCCTTGTCGGTGGAGAAACCTCGCTACAAACTTGATCAAAATCTTGGATTGCACTAAGAATTTGGAGACTCTAATTAGGGGTTAACCACCTCTAATCTCGTCACTAAGGCCAACCACCCTAAACTCCATTATATAGAGCTTGGGGAAATCAGCAAGCTAATTTTATCGTTACCAATTGACTGGTCCTTGCACCAGTTGACTGGTACTGGCCAATGACACTCCAAAGAATATGTAATTTTGCCAACGAATTTTTACCAGTTCATTGATAACATAATTAGTTGATTGGTATCTCAGACATCGGGCACAAAAACAATTTGTACCCTACCTCAATCAACTACTCCAGTTGTCGGTCGATTGGTAAAACTCTATGTTGGATCGAGATCGCGCTAAAGGGGGGGGTGAATAGCGCTCGTGGCTAAATCGTTCGATTCGTAAAATATCGGAGTTAAATACGCAGCGGAAATAACGAATGCAATCACAGAGGGACACAAGAAGATTTACTTCGTTCGGAGCCTAAGGCGACTCCTACTCGAAGGCCCGCGATCCTTGATCGCTTTCCGTGGGCAACAACTATAAGCTCGTAAAATGTACAATAAGATATTACAATTGAAAGAACTAAAACAAATTATACCGACAACAATAAAGTAGCAGAATCTGAAGCTCCGGGTTGTCGGGGACTTGTAACAGCACTTCTGGGCGTTTCTAGAGCAGCTTGTAGCGTAAAGATTGCTTGGAGTTCGTTATACAGAGCTGCTGGTCGAAACCCCTTATAAAGGGTGTTCAAGGTGCCTTCTACTGTTCACCAAGGCGCCTTGAACAGCCGAGTCAGCCGGGGAGATGAGGAGCGAACTGGTCGAATCTTATCACAGACTCAAGGCGCCTTCCACTGTTCACAGGGCGCCTTCATCTGTTCAAGGCGCCTTCCACTGTTCATCAAGGCGCCTTGAACAGCTTCTCGCAGCCAGCTCCAGCCTTGCATCCGAGGCACCTCTAAGCTCCATGGAGGCGCCTTGGACACTGTTCATCCGAGGCTTTAAGTTGCTCCTTTGCACCTGCAAGATACGTTAGTCCCAAACACTACCCTGCAGCACAAAGTTAGCACATAATACAACAAATATCATAAATCAAGTATTAACAGTCTCCGGACTGTCCGAGTCTGACTTCAGGTTTCCAGCCGGAAACCCTAGGTCGACCCGACGCCTACTGTTCCCTCTACGGGGAACGCGTCCTCACCTACTCCACTCAGGAGATTTACCTGTTGCCAGTACGATCCTCCAGATCGACTGGACTTTTGCTCAGCACTCGACGCTTCCGGACTTTCTGCTGGACATCCGCTTCCCGGCTAGTCCAGTCTTTCACCTGGTTCGCGACACCAGGACTTTTCACCTAGGGTTACCACCCCCTAGGACTTTTGCCTGAAGCCATCGACCTGCCAAGACTTTCCGCATAGGGTTACCACCCCCTATGACCTAGGGTTACCACCCCCTAGGGTTTTCACCTGCCTAACCGCAGCTAGGACTTTTGCCTAAGTATCACTTAGGACTTTCCTGCAAGCTCCATGAACTTTGTTAGATAACACCACCACTTAACTTTGAGCCCTTTGCCATAATCAAAACTCAGGTTCGATCATCTGGTGCTCACTGCACCAACAATCTCCCCCTTTTTGATTATGGCAATCTTGGTTCAAAGTTAAGTAAAACATAACTTTTAAATAAAGGAATAAATAATGAAAGTTAACCAGAAGCATCAATGCATAAATAAAATTTAAAGTTTATGCTCCCCCTTTCATTCTTGATTTCTTAACTTTGACTTTTCTCTCCCCCTTTGACATAAATCAAAAAGAATTAAGAAGAGAGAAATAGTCTAGTTAATTTAAGCTCCCCCTAAAGGGTAGCATAGTTAAGTACTCAGACTTAAAAAAAATTTAGGTGAAGTACTTAGCTCAATTCATAAGGTGTTTGAAAAGAATTGTTGCATAGATAATTTAAATTTTAAGTTAATGCCTTAATAACTTCTTTGAGTTTAGGTGTCCAAGCATGAGTCAAACTTGATTGGGTATCAGAGCCCTAAAGGAATTTGTTTAGCCTTAAAGTACTAGCATGACTCTGTTCATTCCCCCTTAATTAATGCCAAATTAAATTCTTAGGGTCTTAGAGTACAAACATAAGAAGAACTTTATATTATCCTAATTCCAGCTCATCCATTCTAGATTATCAAACATGTGCAGCTTACGAATGAGTTTGAGATGAGATTATTTGAAAATATTGAAAATTTAAGTTCCAAATGAGAAAATGCTAAACTTTTGAGAATTTATTAAAAATTAATTAGAGTTAACTTTAGCAATCAGAATTTGATAATTAAATATTTTTTAAATCCTTTTAAATTAATATTTTGACAGTAATTGAATTAATTTTAAAAGATTTTGAAAAGAATTTTCAAAAAAATTTTGAAATGAATTTTCAAAGGATTTTTAAATAAGTTTTTCAAAGATTTTTCAAATCATTTTTAAATAAGTTTTTCAAAGATTTTTCAAATCATTTTTAAATAAGTTTTTCAAAGATTTTTCAAAGGATTTTGAAATTGATTTTCTAAAATAATTTTGAAATTAATTTTCAAAAGATTTTTGAAATGTTTTTTAAATAATTTTGAAATTGATTTTCAAAAGATTTTTGAAATGATTTTTAAATAATTTTGAAATTGATTTTCAAAAGATTTTTGAAATGATTTTTAAGTAATTTTGAAATTGATTTTCAAAAGATTTTTGAAATGATTTTTAAATAATTTTGAAATTAATTTTCAAAAGATTTTTGAAATGATTTTTAAGTAATTTTGAAATTGATATTCAAAAGATTTTTGAAATGATTTTTAAATAATTTTGAAATTAATTTTCAAAAGATTTTTGAAATGATTTTTAAATAATTTTGAAATTAATTTTCAAAAGTTTTTTGAAATGATTTTGAAATAATTTTGAAATTAATTTTCAAAAGATTTTTGAAATGGTTTTGAAATAATTTTGAAGTTAATTTTCAAAAGATTTTTGAAATGATTTTTAAATTAAGTTTTAAAAGATTTTTGAAATGTTTTTTAAATAATTTTGAAATTAATTTTCAAAAGATTTTTGAAATGATTTTGAAATTAAGTTTTAAAAGAATTTTGAAATGTTTTTTAAATAATTTTGAAATTAATTTTCAAAAGATTTTTGAAATGATTTTTGAATAATTTTGAAATTGATTTTCAAAAGATTTTTGAAATGATTTTGAAATTAAGTTTTAAAAGATTTTTGAAATGATTTTGAAATTAAGTGAAATTAAGTTTTAAAAGATTTTTGAAATGATTTTGAAATTGATTTTCAAAAGATTTTTGAAATGATTTTGAAATTAAGTTTTAAAAGATTTTTGAAATGATTTTGAAATTAAGTTTTAAATGATTTTTGAAATGATTTTGAAATTGATTTTCAAAAGATTTTTGAAATGTTTTTTAAATAATTTTGAAATTGATTTTCAAAAGATTTTTGAAATGATTTTGAAATTAAGTTTTAAAATAGTTTTGAAATTAATTTTGAATTAACTTGATTTAAGTTAATTTTAGTTTTAATTTCTTAGTCATCTCACCTGATCTAAATTTTCAATCAGGTAATCCTATAATTGTGGTGATATGAATTGTGGTTCAGTTTAAGGGGTTGGTTTAACTTTGTGTTAGATTCAGGTTTAGCTTTGGGTTCAACAAGTAAGCATTCTTTGGATAAACTTCTGGGCTATGGTGAGTCACAAGGAACTCATTAAAGTAACCATGCCTTCGAGGTTTTTCAAATAGTCTTACCCATTGAATTTAATACTAAAACTTGGTCTAACTAGTTAGGATCCATTTAAGGGTAGCTTCGGTCAGTTCCACTTGGCCAAATGCACCAGGTCGAAGCCATATCTTCCTAGACATGCGATGCCCAAGCTTCCCTAACGTACTATCATCCAAAAACTTCACCAGTACTGTTAGTAAAGTTAAACCTAGCCTATTTTATCTAACCTTAATTACCCTGCCGGGTAGTCTACTCTTGTTTACCCATTTCGGGTAGATTAAGTTCGGTTACCCAGTCGGGTAATTTAGTTGGGAGTGCCAGCTATTCTGGATCCTCCTTCTATTGAATTTTAAATTTCAAATTTTGAATTTAATTTTGAATTCGAATTTTGAATTTGTAATTTGAATTTTGAATTTTTGAATTTTAATTTCGAATTTTGAATTTTAATTAAATTTCAAATTTTATTTTTTGAATTTTAATTTAATTGTGAATTTTAGATTTATGAATTTTGAATTTAATTTATTAAAATTGTTTTCCTTCTTGCTCCCCCTGGATCATAGCCTCGATATGGCCTATCGAGGTAGTGGACCTGATCCTTGGGGACCCAATATTGTCCAAGTCCAATTTGATTAACGAGGTTGGACTTGGGGACCCATGCTTGAATTATGTTCCTTTTATTTCTATTTACCAACGACAGATATGATCTATATTTAGTTTTGGGCTTGAATCCAAGTCCGGATTTGTTGTAAACGGCACGCTGTTTTCCAAGAATCAGATCTAAATTCTTGGAACCCAACGTAAAGCGTTCTAACGTATCCTTCAAAATTTATCTCTAACAAGTTTACTTCAATTTAACTATCGTGAAATCCATTAAAACAATTCAACCACTTCCTATGTAGGAATTGGATCAATGGATGTTGGATAGTGGCTGCTCCAGACACATGACTGGAGATAAATTGAAGTTTACTAAACTCACATACAAAAACTTAGGATCAGTTGCATTCGGTAACGAAGGTTAACTTAAGGTAATCGGAAGAGGTAATATCGAACTCAACTCCGATTTTATTATTCGAAAAGTCCTTTTAGTTGAAAATTTCAAGTTTAATTTACTAAGTATAAGTCAATTGTGTGATAGCGGATACTTAGTAACTTTTGACAAAACCAGGTGTTTAGTTAAAAACATTGAAAATCCTGAAATCTTACTTAAGGGACTTAGGATAAATAATATGTATTCAATTAATCTACCAACATCCTCAACAAAGTATTTTCTAACACAAGAAGAGGAAACTACTTTGTGGCACAGAAGATTGTGTCACACTCACACTAGACTCATTTCAAAAATGAGTCATAATGGTCTAGTTAAAGGTTTACCAAACCTAAAATTCATTGAAAATTCAATCTGTAATGCTTGTCAACAAGGAAAACAAACTAAGTCAACACACAAATCAACAAATCTTGAAAGAACCAGCTCCTTACTTGAGCTCCTTCACCTTGACTTATTTGATTCACATGGAGCTAAGTCACTAAGCAAGAACCAGTATTGCTTAGTAATGATTGATGACTACTCTAGATTTTCATGGGTAAAATTCCTAAAAACTAAAGATGAAACCTATGAAATATTTAGTAACTTTTGTAAATTAATAGAAAATGAAAAAGATACTAAAATTAAAAGAATAAGAAGTGATCACGGAGGGGAATTTGAAAATCATAAATTTACCCAATTTTGTAAAATAAATGGATATCAACATGAATTTTCATGTCCTAGAACCCCCAACAAAATGGTCCGGTGGAACGTAAAAATAGAACTCTACAAGAAGCCGCTAGAACCATGTTAAATGAATATAACTTAAATCACCAATTTTGGGCAGAAGCAATAAATTCAAAACAGAATTTTGATCAACAAATTTCACAAGAAAACCCCTTATGAACTATATTATCATAAAATTCCTAACTTAAATTATTTAAAAGTATTTGGATGTAAAGTTCACATTTTAAACACTAAAGATTATTTAAGAAAATTCACACCCAAATCTAACAAAGGAATATTTTTAGGATACTCCTCAAACAGTCGAGCCTATAGAGTCTACAATCAAAACACCCTAAAAGTTGAAGAAACAACTAATATAATATTTGATGAAGAAAATAATCTACCAAATATAAATGAGAATGTTGATATTGATCCAAGAAATATAGAAGATGATGAAATTCAACCAAATCTTAATAAACCAGAGGAACCAGCCCCTGACCCACTTATCAGACCAACTAGGGTCAGTACCTCTCACCCATCTGATCAAATTTTGGGTGATCCAAATCTAGGGGTAAGAACTAGATCCTCCTACAGAATTCACAGTCAGATTGCCCTAATTTCTAAAATCGAACCAAAAACAATAGAAGAAGCACTACCTGACCCGGACTGGATCATAGCTATGCAGGAAGAGTTAGCCCAATTTGAGAGAAATCAAGTCTGGGAACTTGTATCTAAACCCTCAAATAAATCAATAATCGATACAAAATGGGTATTTAGAAACAAGCTAGATGATCAAGGCGAAATAATTAGAAATAAGGCTAGGCTTGTAGCTAAAGGATTCAGCCAAGTTGAAGGTTTGGACTATGATGAAACCTATGCCCCAGTAGCTAGACTAGAATCCATTAGAATGTTGTTAGCCTATGCAGCAAACAAAGGATTTAAACTATACCAAATGGATGTCAAGTCAGCATTCTTAAATGGATTTATTAAGGAGGAAGTATATGTAAGCCAACCCCAGGATTTGAGGACTTAGGATATCCTAATCATGTATTTAGGTTAAAAAAGGCCTTGTACGGACTTAAACAAGCCCCTAGGGCATGGTATGAACGATTGTCAAATCACTTAATATCCAAAGGTTTCAACCAAGGTCAAATAGATCCAACTCTATTTGTAAAAACTGTAGACAAAGACATCTTCATAGCTCAAATCTACGTTGATGATATAATTTTTGGATCAAATAACTCTAAATTTTTAAAAGAATTCACTAAATTAATGGAAAATGAATTCGAAATGAGCATGGTTGGTGAACTTAATTTTTTCTTAGGCTTACAAATAAAACAAACTAAAGATGGAATATATATTTATCAAACTAAATATGCAAAGGAATTAATTAAAAAATTCTACATGGAAAATTCAAAAATAATAAATACACCCATGGCAACCAACATTAACATAGACTCTGACCCTGAAGGCAAACCAGTAGACCCAAAGTACTATAGGAGTGCCATAGGAAGCCTGCTTTACCTAACTGCAAGCCGATCCGACATATTATTTGCAGTTGGTATGTGCGCAAGATACCAGTCTTGTGCAAAAGAGTCACATTTAACCTATGTTAAAAGAATACTTAGGTACATTAAAGGTACTCTAAATATAGGACTCTGGTACCCTAGAACTTGCACCTTTGACCTTCTTGGCTACTCTGACTCGGATTACGCCGGATGCAAGTTAGACAGAAAAAGCACAAGTGGTAGTTGTCAATTTCTAGGACAATGCCTAGTAAGTTGGTCAAGTAGAAAGCAACATTGTGTGGCTTTGTCTACCACTGAAGCTGAATATATAGCCTTAGGTGAATGCACATCTCAATTGCTTTGGATGATGCACACTCTTAAAGACTATCAACTGAACTATCATAACACAAAAATCTCAATTGATAATATAAGTTCCATAAATTTAACAAAAAACCCAATTCATCACTCAAGGACTAAACATATAGAAGTAAAGCACCATTTTGTAAGGGATCATGTAGCTAAGGGTGACATTACACTCAACTATGTTGAGTCAAAATCAAATCTAGCTGACATCTTCACAAAACCCTTACCTGAACTTGAGTTCAGCTCACTTAGAAGACAAATAGGAATGTGCTGGGTAGAATAGACAATGTTTGGTTATCATTTGCTTTTAAATTTCTAGGAAAATACTTATTTCAAAATTCCAATTTCTTAGAATTTTCAACATTTGGAACTAGCCTAAGTTTTCCCCTAGAAATCATGTTCCCCTAGATTAAAGCCAGAGCATCTCACAAACACCTAGATCTACCTTGCTTGTGTTTGAAAAACTTAGAATGGCGTGAGATGCATAGGGTACAGCCTGGACTCAGGAATGCTTATATTTGTGCATCAATATGAGTCTGGGCGTTAAACACATCATAAATATTAATCAAGTCAAGTCTTCCAGCTCTAGACAAATCTAACTGGACCAAATGGACTTAATTTGACTAACCATGTGAAAGCTACTGCTCTCTAGGCATTCAGCAAGTAGCTAAAGGTTAGACAGTTGGGAAAAGTGTGTTTCAATTTAAGCATGATTATACTTTACGGTTCTAATCAAATTACTTTACCTGATTATTTTAGGGCTCTGATACCAATTGTAGGATCGAAAAGAATTTAGATATCTCCACAATGACATGATATTGTCCACTTTGGGCCTAAGCCCTCATGGTTTTGCTCTTGGGCTGTACCCAAAAGGCCTCATGCCAATAGAGATATCTTTCTCTTATAAACCCATGATCTTTTCCATGTGTTTTCAATATGGGACTATGTTTGCAACCTTGCAACCCCAACAATCCCCCCCCCTCAAACAAGGGACCATGGGCTTCCCACGTCCGATCCTCGACCCACCAGGTCTTCCTGCCCCTCGGTCTACCCGACCTACTAGGACTTCCTTGCCTAGCCGCAACTAGGACTTCCTGCCTGGTGTCTGGTCCTCTTGATCCGAACATAGGAGCCCCCACTTTCTTTGTTCGAGGTCAATATTGTACTCACATGGTTCAATCAGACCATAGCTCTTGTGCACAGTCGGTGGTTAAACCTTCTGGCAGTCCGGGCTCTGATACCAATTGTAGGATCGAAAAGAATTTAGATATCTCCACAATGACATGATATTGTCCACTTTGGGCCTAAGCCCTCATGGTTTTGCTCTTGGGCTGTACCCAAAAGGCCTCATGCCAATAGAGATATCTTTCTCTTATAAACCCATGATCTTTTCCATGTGTTTTCAATATGGGACTATGTTTGCAACCTTGCAACCCCAACAATCCTTGAACCGCAGCACAAGGATTGATTGGTGCGGGAAGCATCCGACGATCGAACCTAAGTTTTGATAATGGCAAAGGATTCAAAGTTAAGGTGCTTTGTTATCTGACAGCTTTTGCTGAGTGTTTCAGGAAAGTCCTAACTGCGGTTAGGCAAGGTAAAACCCTAGGGGGTGGTAACCCTAGGTCATAGGGGGTGGTAACCCTATGCGGAAAGTCTTGGCAGGTCGATGGCTTCAGGCAAAAGTCCTAGGGGGTGGTAACCCTAGGTGGAAAGTCCTGGTGTCGCGAACCAGGTGAAAGTCTGAACTGGCCGGTGAAGCGGATGTTCAGCAGAAAGTCCGGGAGCATCGAGTGTCGAGCAAAAGTCCAGTCGATCTGGAGGATCGTACTGGCAACAGGTAAAATCTCCTGAGAGGAGTAGGTGAGGACGCGTTCCCCGTAGAGGGAACAGTAGGCGTCGGGTCGACCTAGGGTTTCCGGTTGGAAACCCGTCCGGAGACTGTCATAATTTCATATTCATACTATTATGTTGTGTTAACTTTGTGTTGCAGGTATCTTTGGATTAACATACTTGCAGGTACCAAAAACACAAAGAAGGACTCGGATGAACAGTGTCCGAGGCGCCTCCATGGAGCTTGGAGGCGCCTCGGGTGCGAGCCAGGAAAAGGCCAGCGCAGCAGACTGGAGGCGCCTTGAATGGAGTTCAAGGCGCCTTGAACCGGAGGTTGAAGGCGCCTTGGATAGGCTGAAGGCGCCTTAAACCAGATAGAGTTCGACCAGGTCCGTGCTGATCCACGCGGGTGACTCGGCTCGTTCAAGGCGCCTTGGTGAACAGTGTAAGGCGCCTTGAACCCCCCTTTATAAGGGGTCTCGACCAGCAGCTTCAGGACATAACTTCCAAGCAATCCTTGTGCTGCGTGCTGCTCATTCAACGACCCTGAAGTGCTGGTACAAGTCCACGACGACCAGGAGCTTCGAGATTACGATTCTGTCGTCGGTAAACTTGTTTTTAATTATTGTACTGATTGTAAATCTTGTACTCTTTTTTCGTACTTATAAGTGTTGCCCACCGAAAGCGATCAAGGATCGCGGGCCTTCGAGTAGGAGTCGACCTAGGCTCCGAACGAAGTAAAACTATCTGTGTCCTTCTGTGATTGCATTCGTTACTTCCGCTGCGTATATTTACTTTGGTAGTTTTACGTTTCCGATACGATAAAAATAGCCGCGAGCGCTATTCACCCCCCCTCTAGCGCGATCTCGATCCAACAATTGGTATCAGAGCTCCTTGTGACTCACCATAGCCCAGAAGTTTATCCAAAGAATGCTTACTTGTTGAACCCAAAGCCAAACCTGAATCTAACACAAGTTAAACCAAAATCCTGAATTCAACAATAAATCATCTCACATCAATCATAGGATTCCCTGATTGAAAATTTAGATCGGGTGAGATGACTAAGTTTTAAAACTCAAATCTCAAAATTTATATCAAACTAAATTTCAAAAATATTTTTAAAACTCAATTTCAAAATTATTTTAAAACTCAATTTCAAAATTATTTTAAAACTCAATTTCAAAATTATTTTAAAACTCAATTTCAAAATTATTTTTAAAACTCAATTTCAAAATTACTTTTAAAACTCAATTTCAAAATTATTTTAAAACTCAATTTCAAAATTATTTTAAAACTCAATTTCAAAATTATTTTTAAAACTCAATTTCAAAATTACTTTTAAAACTCAATTTCAAAATTACTTTTAAAACTCAATTTCAAAATTATTTTAAAACTCAATTTCAAAATTATTTTTAAAACTCAATTTCAAAATTACTTTTAAAACTCAATTTCAAAATTATTTTAAAACTCAACTTCAAAATTATTTTAAAACTCAATTTCAAAATTATTTTAAATTCAATTTCAAAACTCCTTCAAAATTTATCTCTAACAAGTTTACTTCAATTTAACTATCGTGAAATCCATTAAAACAATTCAACCACTTCCTATGTAGGAATTGGATCAATGGATGTTGGATAGTGGCTGCTCCAGACACATGACTGGAGATAAATTGAAGTTTACTAAACTCACATACAAAAACTTAGGATCAATTGCATTCGGTAACGAAGGTCAACTTAAGGTAATCGGAAGAGGTAATATCGAACTCAACTCCGATTTTATTATTCGAAAAGTCCTTTTAGTTGAAAATTTCAAGTTTAATTTACTAAGTATAAGTCAATTGTGTGATAGCGGATACTTAGTAACTTTTGACAAAACCAGGTGTTTAGTTAAAAACATTGAAAATCCTGAAATCTTACTTAAGGGACTTAGGATAAATAATATGTATTCAATTAATCTACCAACATCCTCAACAAAGTGTTTTCTAACACAAGAAGAGGAAACTACTTTGTGGCACAGAAGATTGTGTCACACTCACACTAGACTCATTTCAAAAATGAGTCATAATGGTCTAGTTAAAGGTTTACCAAACCTAAAATTCATTGAAAATTCAATCTGTAATGCTTGTCAACAAGGAAAACAAACTAAGTCAACACACAAATCAACAAATCTTGAAAGAACCAGCTCCTTACTTGAGCTCCTTCACCTTGACTTATTTGATTCACATGGAGCTAAGTCACAAAGCAAGAACCAGTATTGCTTAGTAATGATTGATGACTACTCTAGATTTTCATGGGTAAAATTCCTAAAAACTAAAGATGAAACCTATGAAATATTTAGTAACTTTTGTAAATTAATAGAAAATGAAAAGATACTAAAATTAAAAGAATAAGAAGTGATCACGGAGGAATTTGAAAATCATAAATTTACCCAATTTTGTAAAATAAATGGATATCAACATGAATTTTCATGTCCTAGAACCCCCCAACAAAATGGTCTGGTGGAACGTAAAAATAGAACTCTACAAGAAGCCGCTAGAACCATGTTAAATGAATATAACTTAAATCACCAATTTTGGGCAGAAGCAATAAATACTGCAAATCATATTCAAAACCGAATTTTGATCAACAAATTTCACAAGAAAACCCCTTATGAACTATATTATCATAAAATTCCTAACTTAAATTATTTAAAAGTATTTGGATGTAAAGTTCACATTTTAAACACTAAAGATTATTTAAGAAAATTCACACCCAAATCTAACAAAGGAATATTTTTAGGATACTCCTCAAACAGTCGAGCCTATAGAGTCTACAATCAAAACACCCTAAAAGTTGAAGAAACAACTAATATAATATTTGATGAAGAAAATAATCTACCAAATATAAATGAGAATGTTGATATTGATCCAAGAAATATAGAAGATGATGAAATTCAACCAAATCTTAATAAACCAGAGGAACCAGCCCCTGACCCACTTATCAGACCAACTAGGGTCAGTACCTCTCACCCATCTGATCAAATTTTGGGTGATCCAAATCTAGGGGTAAGAACTAGATCCTCCTACAGAATTCACAGTCAGATTGCCCTAATTTCTAAAATCGAACCAAAAACAATAGAAGAAGCACTACCTGACCCGGACTGGATCATAGCTATGCAGGAAGAGTTAGCCCAATTTGAGAGAAATCAAGTCTGGGAACTTGTATCTAAACCCTCAAATAAATCAATAATCGATACAAAATGGGTATTTAGAAACAAGCTAGATGATCAAGGTGAAATAATTAGAAATAAGGCTAGGCTTGTAGCTAAAGGATTCAGCCAAGTTGAAGGTTTGGACTATGATGAAACCTATGCCCCAGTAGCTAGACTAGAATCCATTAGAATGTTGTTAGCCTATGCAGCAAATAAAGGATTTAAACTATACCAAATGGATGTCAAGTCAGCATTCTTAAATGGATTTATTAAGGAGGAAGTATATGTAAGCCAACCCCCAGGATTTGAGGACTTAGGATATCCTAATCATGTATTTAGGTTAAAAAAGGCCTTGTACGGACTTAAACAAGCCCCTAGGGCATGGTATGAACGATTGTCAAATCACTTAATATCCAAAGGTTTCAACCAAGGTCAAATAGATCCAACTCTATTTGTAAAAACTGTAGACAAAGACATCTTCATAGCTCAAATCTACGTTGATGATATAATTTTTGGATCAAATAACTCTAAATTTTTAAAAGAATTCACTAAATTAATGGAAAATGAATTCGAAATGAGCATGGTTGGTGAACTTAATTTTTTCTTAGGCTTACAAATAAAACAAACTAAAGATGGAATATATATTTATCAAACTAAATATGCAAAGGAATTAATTAAAAAATTCTACATGGAAAATTCAAAAATAATAAATACACCCATGGCAACCAACATTAACATAGACTCTGACCCTGAAGGCAAACCAATAGACCCAAAGTACTATAGGAGTGCCATAGGAAGCCTGCTTTACCTAACTGCAAGCCGACCCGACATATTATTTGCAGTTGGTATGTGCGCAAGATACCAGTCTTGTGCAAAAGAGTCACATTTAACCTATGTTAAAAGAATACTTAGGTACATTAAAGGTACTCTAAATATAGGACTCTGGTACCCTAGAACTTGCACCTTTGACCTTCTTGGCTACTCTGACTCGGATTACGCCGGATGCAAGTTAGACAGAAAAAGCACAAGTGGTAGTTGTCAATTTCTAGGACAATGCCTAGTAAGTTGGTCAAGTAGAAAGCAACATTGTGTGGCTTTGTCTACCACTGAAGCTGAATATATAGCCTTAGGTGAATGCACATCTCAATTGCTTTGGATGATGCACACTCTTAAAGACTATCAACTGAACTATCATAACACAAAAATCTCAATTGATAATATAAGTTCCATAAATTTAACAAAAAACCCAATTCATCACTCAAGGACTAAACATATAGAAGTAAAGCACCATTTTGTAAGGGATCATGTAGCTAAGGGTGACATTACACTCAACTATGTTGAGTCAAAATCAAATCTAGCTGACATCTTCACAAAACCCTTACCTGAACTTGAGTTCAGCTCACTTAGAAGACAAATAGGAATGTGCTGGGTAGAATAGACAATGTTTGGTTATCATTTGCTTTTAAATTTCTAGGAAAATACTTATTTCAAAATTCCAATTTCTTAGAATTTTCAACATTTGGAACTAGCCTAAGTTTTCCCCTAGAAATCATGTTCCCCTAGATTAAAGCCAGAGCATCTCACAAACTCCTAGATCTACCTTTCTTGTGTTTGAAAAACTTAGAATGGCGTGAGATGCATAGGGTACAGCCTGGACTCAGGAATGCTTATATTTGTGCATCAATATGAGTCTGGGCATTAAACACATCATAAATATTAATCAAGTCAAGTCTTCCAGCTCTAGACAAATCTAACTGGACCAAATGGACTTAATTTGACTAACCATGTGAAAGCTACTGCCCTCTAGGCAATCAGCAAGTAGCTAAAGGTTAGACAGTTGGGAAAAGTGTGTTTCAATTTAAGCATGATTATACTCTACGGTTCTAATCAAATTACTTTACCTGATTATTTTAGGGCTCTGATACTTAATCAAATTAAACTTAATAATTTAATTTGACTCATGCTTGGATGAAAACAAACTCCTACTACTCCCTCTGTCCTAAAAATAAATACAAATCTACTTTCAAACTAGTTTATTTTTTGATATATGGCAAAGGGGGAGAGTAGATTTAAAGTTAATGGAAAAATCAAAGTATTTAATAAAAGCAGAGAGTAGGTAAATTAAAGTTAAATTCAAAGTATTTGATAAAAGGAGGGCTTTTATTAAGGGGGAGTCTTGTATTACAAAGTTAAAAGTTTCCAGCTTAACTGTTATTGCGTTTGAAGTTTATTCACTTAAGCTTGGTTAACTTTATGCAGTTATTACATATGTTGTTTTTCTTAACTTTGAATTACGTGTTGCCATAATCAAAAAGGGGGAGATTGTTGGTGCGGGAAGCATCCGACGATCGAACCTAAGTTTTGATAATGGCAAAGGATTCAAAGTTAAGGTGCTTTGTTATCTGACAGCTTTTGCTGAGTGTTTCAGGAAAGTCCTAACTGCGGTTAGGCAAGGTAAAACCCTAGGGGGTGGTAACCCTAGGTCATAGGGGGTGGTAACCCTATGCGGAAAGTCTTGGCAGGTCGATGGCTTCAGGCAAAAGTCCTAGGGGGTGGTAACCCTAGGTGGAAAGTCCTGGTGTCGCGAACCAGGTGAAAGTCTGAACTGGCCGGTGAAGCGGATGTTCAGCAGAAAGTCCGGAAGCATCGAGTGCCGAGCAAACGATCTGGAGGATCGTACTGGCAACAGGTAAAATCTCCTGAGAGGAGTAGGTGAGGACGCGTTCCCCGTAGAGGGAACAGTAGGCGTCGGGTCGACCTAGGGTTTCCGGTTGGAAACCCGAAGTCAGACCCGGACAGTCCGGAGACTGTCATAATTTCATATTCATACTATTATGTTGTGTTAACTTTGTGTTGCAGGTATCTTTGGATTAACATACTTGCAGGTACCAAAAACACAAAGAAGGACTCGGATGAACAGTGTCCGAGGCGCCTCCATGGAGCTTGGAGGCGCCTCGGGTGCGAGCCAGGAAAAGGCCAGCGCAGCAGACTGGAGGCGCCTTGAATGGGGTTCAAGGCGCCTTGAACCGGAGGTTGAAGGCGCCTTGGATAGGCTGAAGGCGCCTTAAACCAGATAGAGTTCGACCAGGTCCGTGCTGATCCACGCGGGTGACTCGGCTCGTTCAAGGCGCCTTGGTGAACAGTGTAAGGCGCCTTGAACCCCCCTTTATAAGGGGTCTCGACCAGCAGCTTCAGGACATAACTTCCAAGCAATCCTTGTGCTGCGTGCTGCTCATTCAACGACCCTGAAGTGCTGGTACAAGTCCACGACGACCAGGAGCTTCGAGATTACGATTCTGTCGTCGGTAAACTTGTTTTTAATTATTGTACTGATTGTAAATCTTGTACTCTTTTTTCGTACTTATAAGTGTTGCCCACCGAAAGCGATCAAGGATCGCGGGCCTTCGAGTAGGAGTCGACCTAGGCTCCGAACGAAGTAAAACTATCTGTGTCCTTCTGTGATTGCATTCGTTACTTCCGCTGCGTATATTTACTTTGGTAGTTTTACGTTTCCGATACGATAAAAATAGCCGCGAGCGCTATTCACCCCCCCTCTAGCGCGATCTCGATCCAACAATTGGTATCAGAGCAGCACGCAGCACAAGGATTGCTTGGAAGTTATGTCCTGAAGCTGCTGGTCGAGACCCCTTATAAAGGGGGGTTCAAGGCGCCTTACACTGTTCACCAAGGCGCCTTGAACGAGCCGAGTCACCCTAAGTTTTGATTGTGCACAGTCGGTGGTTAAACCTTCTGGCAGTCCGGGCTCTGATACCAATTGTTGGATCGAGATCGCGCTAAAGGGGGGGGTGAATAGCGCTCGTGGCTAAATCGTTCGATTCGTAAAATATCGGAGTTAAATACGCAGCGGAAATAACGAATGCAATCACAGAGGGACACAAGAAGATTTACTTCGTTCGGAGCCTAAGGCGACTCCTACTCGAAGGCCCGCGATCCTTGATCGCTTTCCGTGGGCAACAACTATAAGCTCGTAAAATGTACAATAAGATATTACAATTGAAAGAACTAAAACAAATTATACCGACAACAATAAAGTAGCAGAATCTGAAGCTCCGGGTTGTCGGGGACTTGTAACAGCACTTCTGGGTGTTTCTAGAGCAGCTTGTAGAGTACTTGTCTTTGAGCTGCTGGTCGAAACCCCTTATAAAGGGTGTTCAAGGCGCCTTCTACTGTTCACCAAGGCGCCTTGAACAGCCGAGTCAGCCGGGGAGATGAGGAGCGAACTGGTCGAATCTTATCACAGACTCAAGGCGCCTTCCACTGTTCACAGGGCGCCTTCATCTGTTCAAGGCGCCTTCCACTGTTCATCAAGGCGCCTTGAGCAGCTTCTCGCAGCCAGCTCCAGCCTTGCATCCGAGGCGCCTCCAAGCTCCATGGAGGCGCCTTGGACACTGTTCATCCGAGGCTTTAAGTTGCTCCTTTGCACCTGCAAGATACGTTAGTCCCAAACACTACCCTGCAGCACAAAGTTAGCACATAATACAACAAATATCATAAATCAAGTATTAACAGTCTCCGGACTGTCCGAGTCTGACTTCAGGTTTCCAGCCGGAAACCCTAGGTCGACCCGACGCCTACTGTTCCCTCTACGGGGAACGCGTCCTCACCTACTCCACTCAGGAGATTTACATGCTGCCAGTCGATCCTCCAGATCGACTGGACTTTTGCTCAGCACTCGACGCTTCCGGACTTTCTGCTGGACATCCGCTTCCCGGCTAGTCCAGTCTTTCACCTGGTTCGCGACACCAGAACTTTTCACCTAGGGTTACCACCCCCTAGGACTTTTGCCTGAAGCCATCGACCTGCCAAGACTTTCCGCATAGGGTTACCACCCCCTATGACCTAGGGTTACCACCCCCTAGGGTTTTCACCTGCCTAACCGCAGCTAGGACTTTTGCCTAAGTATCACTTAGGACTTTCCTGCAAGCTCCATGAACTTTGTTAGATAACACCACCACTTAACTTTGAGCCCTTTGCCATAATCAAAACTCAGGTTCGATCATCTGGTGCTCACTGCACCAACACTCTAAACCTAGGGTTTCCCTTCCTAAGTACATTTCTCTCATGCTTGGACCATCACAACTCACTTGACTTTTCCTCTCAGCCTTAACCTCCAGCATTCAAGCTTCCTTCCTTTAGCTCTTGTCCCTCGAATGTATTCAAGCCCATGGCTTGTCCTAATTCCATCCTTCGCATATGCCTTGAAGTGTGCTTCCCTTGACTTATCCTTGCTGCTTTGTTCATGATCCCTTGGATGCTCCATCCTTCACTAGTCATGAAGATATCAAGCTAAGTCATATGTGTATCCTGCAAACTTGCACAACTCAAATACACATATCAAATACGAGGGTAAACCTAACTTAAAACCTTTAAACAAACATCAAAACTCATGGTCATACTAGACCCTCAAAATTACTTCTAATAATCTTCTCTTTTTTGATATTTGACAATACTTTTAAGTTAAGCAAAACATAATAGCAATCAACCATGCTAATGAAATATGCAACATGCATTGGAACCTATCACAAGACTCCTCCTACACCTAAGTGTTAGGATGTATACTAAAAGCCTAGCTTTTGGTATAAACATTTATCTAGAAATAAAAATCACATTGGTCAAATGTCTACATTTATGATAAATGTAATTGTTAAATTAATTTATATTGTAGACAACATGGTGTGTGGTGTCACACACAGAAAATCATGTTATCAGTTCCTTATAAATTATAAACAGTAGCTCACGACCAAGATGGAAAGAAACAAACCATTGGAAGCTCGTAGTGTAATTAGGTATTAGTTTATCTTAACTATATAATTACACTAGTACACTTAGAGTGTATTGAGTAGGATCATTTGAGGTCGTTTCTTTTATACTGACTTTATAAAGGAACAAATACCTCAGTTATTATGAAAGTGTGTGCTCTTAATCCTAATATAATAACAAGAACATATATTTGATATTTATTTCTTTAATTTATCAATGGGTGAGATTTAGTTCGATAAATCAATAAGACTGATAAGTTGGGAAATGATATCACTTATAGTGTGTGTTGTTGATTATAGAAGGAAACTGTGTCCTAGTGATCTAGGTTGAGAATGCCCCCAAGAGGAGCTCATAAGAATTGTCATGTTAAACCCTGCAGGTGGACTTAGTCCGACATGACGATGAAGTTGAGTGGTACTACTCTTGGAGCTAGATATTAATTAAGTGAGTTGTCAGTAACTTACTTAATTAGTGGACATTCGACATCTTAAACACAGGGAGACTAACACACTCATAATAAGAAGGAGCCCAAAATGTAATTTGGGATTGGTGCGGTAGTTCAATAATAGTTCTCTAGTGGAATGAATTATTATTGATAAAATTAAGTTGTGTGTTCGGGGCGAACACGGGATGCTTAATTTTATCGGGAGACCAAAACCAATTCCTCCTCTCGGTCCCTATCGTAGCCTCTTAATTATAGAGTACTATACCCACCTATACCCACCTTCTTACCCATCCCATAGGGGCCGGCCAAGCTAGCTTGGAGACCAAGCTAGGGCCGGCCAAAGTTTGGTTCATGGATGCTTCAAGGTGGCCGGCCCTAGCTTGGGTTCAAGCTTGGTGTGGCCGGCCCAAATTTAAATAAAAGGATTTTTATTTTTTTAATTTTTCTTATGTGGATAACATGATTTAAAAGAGAGTTTAAAAATTTAAATCTTTCCTTTTATAAGATTCTACAAAAGATTAAGAGAAGAGCTAAATCTTTTTCCTTATTTGTAGATTAAAAGGTTGATTTTAATTTTGGTAAAAACTTTCCTATTAATCATGTTTATTATTTAAAAGAAAGTTTAAAAATTAAAAATTCCCTTTTATTAGTTTCTACAAAATATTAAGAAATATTTAATATCTTTCCTTATTTGTAGATTAAAAGAGATTTAAATTTTTAGAGATAACTTTCTTTTTATCCACATGTTAAAAGAGAGATTTTAATTTATAAAATTCCCTTTTTATTAACCAATCATGAAGGGAAAAATTATTGGAGAAATTTTTTATAAATTTCCGGAAGCAAATAAGGAAGTTTTAATTTGTATTTAAAATTTTATTTGCTTGGAAATTTTATGGTGTGGCCGGCCATTGTAAATTGAAAAGAAAAATTATTTTTAATTAAATAAATTTTCCTTTTCAATGGAAAAAGAATTAAGGAAGTTTTTATTAAATTTTCCTTATTTGCTAAGACCAAGGATTAAAAAAGAGGGGGTAGAAAAGGTTTCATGGTGAACAACTCTATTCTATTTTCTCCCTCTTTTTCTTCCTTGGTGTGGCCGGCCATCCTCTCCTCCTCTCTTCTCTTTTATGGCCGAACCTCATCCTTCTTGTGGAGATTCATATGGTGGCCGGATCAAGTTTAGATAAGAAGAAGAAGAAGAAGGAGAGAAAGAAAGTTTTGTTTCTAGCATCCCTTGGAGCATGGTGGTGGTGGCTGAACCTCTTCATCCTAGGAGAAGTTTTGATGGCCGAAACTTGTAAGGAAGAAGAAGGTGCTTGGTGGTTCTCATCTCGGAAGATCGTTGCCCACACAACGTCCGAGGTTAGAAGAGGAATACGGTAGAAGATCAAGAGGTCTAAAAGGTATAACTAGTATTTTTCCTTTCCGCATCATACTAGTTATTTTTGGAAATAATACCAAATACAAGAGGCATGCGATTCTAGTATTTCGAATTTGTTTTCGATGTTGTGTTCTTTTTTTTTTCTTTTCCTTGTGATTTGATTGTTCTTTTCGGTTGACCTAAAGTTATTTAAGGAAATTAAATATTAACTTTCCTTAAAAGGCTTTGTCTAGTTGGTGGTGGTTATTCCCATATCCAAGAAGGTCATGTGCCTCGCCACGTCAGTACTGGAAGCCAATTTTGGAAATTAATATTTAATGAAATTAATAACCTAGGTGATTTGGATCGAACGTGTTAAGTTCCGCAGGAGATCCGAGTCTAAACCTAAAAGAACAAATAGATTAAACTTTGGATCAAACGTGTTAAGTTCCGCAGGCGATCCAAGTTTAATTTAAAAGAGCACATGGTAGCTAGGAAAAGGTTCAGACCTTTGTACAAAATTTTTGTACAGTGGAACCATTAGGTTTTCCGAGTAGCAACCAACAATTGGTATCAGAGCTAGGGTTTTGCCTCTGTATATTTAGTATTAGTTTAATTATGCACTTGTCATACATAATTTAGGCAGGATAATAGTAGTATGTGCTAACTTTGTGGATGCAGGATCCAACTATTATGGCTTATAGTTATTATGTGTGTGATTGGACCCTTGGACATGTCAAGGGCATTTATTGTGTGCGCATGATTGTATTATAAAATACAGCAAGAGCTATAATTAGTTTTATTAGGATTTTTTTTTTGATCTAGTTACATGTACATTCCTTTTATGGAATATAGGATCGATGGATGTAAATTTTATTTTATGTTCGATCTAGTTTACATGTACATTCCTTCGAGGAATATAGGATCGAAAAATGTAAAATTCTATTTATGTCGCGGATCGAATCTTGTAAGGTGTGGAACCTTTTGAGGATCAGAGGCGCAGCGGAACAAGGAGCAAGATGGATGGGACAACTAGACCCGGTGGCGGTGGCCAAAGATGGCAGCAGCTAGGGTTGGCGACACACGGAGGACAGCAATAGATAAAAGCCATAATAGTTGAAAATTAGTTTTTCTATTTATTGCTTTTTATGCTGTGTTGTGTGTGCTTGTTAGTATGCATGCTAAGTAGGCTAGCATAGTCAAAATTCCTCACTTTAAATAACTAAGTGGGAGAGGGATTTATTTTAAATAAACTCCACAGTCTCCATTACTGGTTTATAAGTGATGCAACAAGCTTGCGCGTTGGCTTTGAGTGCCTTCCTCCATATCGGATGAGCTTGTTTGCGGATCACTAGCTTAAACCTCCATTTTGGATGACTATAGGAAGTTAATTAAGAGCGTGTGATCTTCCCCATCGGAAGGGACACAATCTTATTAACGGACTTAGTGTCAAGTAATGGTATACACTTAGGCACGTCTAATAGTATCCTCCCCATCGGAGTCACTGCTATTATTTGTGTGACCGAAGAAAACCAACTATTGATTTGTCAAATAAATAAGTTGACAAGATAATAAAATTAAAAACCCCTCTTACAAATTCTTGATTTTGTATACGTCCACACTATCGTGGCATACAAAATTCACGGTGTTTGAGGTAATTTTATTTGTCATAAAGATTTATTGACAAGATAATTAATGGGTAAACCCCTCTTCTTACAAATGTTTAAATTTTGTATACGTCCACACTATCGTGACATGCAAAATTCACGGTGTTTGAGGTGTTGGTGAATTTAAATAATATTGTTTGAGGAATTAATGTTATTTTAAATTCAAAATTTTTGACCAAATATTTGATCAAAGAAAGATCAACTATTAATTTTATTCGTCATAAAGTAAAGTTGACGAGATAATAAAATTAATGGATAAAATCTCTTCTTTGATTTTGTATACGTCCACACTATCGTGGCATACAAAATTCATGGGGATTTTAAGGAATTGATCTTGACCAAATATTTTTGTGATTCTTAGGATTTAAAATGTTTGTCAATTCCCTAGTAGTTATACTATAGAAAAGACTTAGTAGTCTCGATTGTAATAATTGGAAATAGGACTTGGACATTAAGGTAGTCTGTCTTTTTAGAACTAAAGAACAATATAAGTGTATTTAATTCATTAGTTGAAACATGTTTAGTGGTGTTATCTACCAGAACCTGGAGTGTAGATACAGATGCCATTAATCATGTCCGTAATTCATTGCAAGGTTCCAGGAAACCTGACAACTAAATGAAAATAAAAACACCGTCCACATGGGCACTGCTGTAAAAGTGGCAGCTGTTGCAATGAGAGATGTTTATCCTTCAATAGGAATAAAATATGGATTATTAGAAATTGTCTTTACATACTAAGTTTAGAAAGAACCTGATTTCAGTTTCTAAACTATTATAGAATAGATATTGTGTCTATTTTGATAACAAAGTTGTTATCAAGAAAAATAGAGAAGTTATCTATTCTGGTATGTTGGTTGACAATTTATAATCCAATAACTCCCACGATGCAATAAATGAAAATTATAACACATCTTCTAACTTTAAGAGAAAGCAACCTTCAGAAATGAACCAATTATATCTTTGACATCTAAGGCTAGGTTATATTAACTTGAGTAGGATTCATTGGTAGCTGATGAACTTTTGGGTTCATTAGTAGTGGAAATCTTTCCAACCTGCGAGTCTTACTTGGAAGGAAAAATAACCAAGAAGCTTTTAAGTCTAAGGGGTATGGAGCCAAAGATATGTTGGAATTGGTTCATTTTAATTTGTGTGATCCTATGACTATCCAGACAAGAGGTAGTATCGAATATTTAGTCTATTTTATAGACAACTATTCAAGATACAAATACATTTACTTGATGTGCCGCAAGACTAAGTGTTTTTGATTAGTTCAAAAAGTACAAGGTTGTTGCGGAGAAAAGTCAAAGTAAAAGTATCAAGACACTACGGTGAGATCGTAGTGGCAAGTACCTTTTTGGGAGAATTTAGGAGTCACTTATCAGAAGTAGGGATTCAATCCCAACTAACTGCACCTGGTACACCCCAACAGAATGGTGTAGAAAAAGGAAGGTATAGGACTCTTATAGAAATAAGTAGATTGATGATGAGTTATTTGGAAAATTACCAAATTCATTTTAAGGATATACTCTGGAAACAGAAGTGAACATGGTACCTTCCAAAGTCAGAACTCTCTACTCATATAGAATTGCTGAATAAGCGTAAGCCTATTCTGAAGCATATTCGGATTCGGGTAGTCCAGCACATATGCTGAAGAGAGATAATGATAAGTTGAACAGGAATTCACTTGTTTGTGGGTTATCCTAGAGAAATGAAAGTAGGATTATAGTCTTAAAAATCAGAAGGTCATTGTTAGCATCAATGACCGATTTTTAGAAAAGGACTATGTAATAAATCACGTGCCCATAAGTAAATTTGTTCTTAAGGAAATAATAAAGGACATGTCTAACCTAGTACCAACTGTACAAGATGAAATATCACAAGAAACTGCAACACGTATCACAAATAATACACAATTGTAGAAAGTGCCTCGTCGTAGTGGGAGTGTTATTAGGCAACCTAAAAAGATTCATGTTTTGGGAGAGTTTTTGGACTCGATCCCTGGAGGACATGAACCTGATCTCCGGACATATGACGAAGCACTCCAAGATAAAGATGCAGCATCTTGGCAAAGAGTAATGAATAACAGAATTAGAATATATGTATTCTAATAAAATCTGGAAGCTTGTAGAACCACCAAATGGTGTAAAAGTCTTTGGGTATAAAAAGGTCTATAATAGGAAAAGAGGGATAGACAGGAAGGTAGAAACTTTCAAAGCAAGGCTTGATGAAAAAAGAAACTTTTTCATTGGTAGTCATGCTTAAGTCTATCTGGATTCTTTTATCTATTTGGCAAGTGGATGTCAAGACAGCATTCCTTAATGGAAGTCTTGAAGAAAGCATCCATATAAAGCAACCAGAAGGGTTCATTGCAAAGGGATAAGAGCATCTTGTCTACAAGCTCAATCAGTCTATGGACTGAGACAAAGCTTCAAAGGTCTTGGAACATCCGGTTTATCAAAGTTATCCAGACCTATGGATTTATTTAGTAACCGGATAAGTCTTGTGTATACAAAAGGTGTGATAGAAACGTGGTGGTATTTCTTGTACTATACGTAGATTACATTTTTGATAGTTGGAAACAATATCAAAGTGTTATCGGAAGTAAGGGTATGGTTGTCTAAGCAATTCGTTATAAAGGACTTAAGAAAATAAGCACATATTCTTGGGAACAAGGTTCGCAAGAAAAGAATGTTGTGCTTATCTCAAGCTTTATATAACAAGCTCGTTTTAGCATGCAAAACTCCAAGAAAGGTTTTCTACCTTTTAAGCATGGAGTGTCTTTATCTAAAGAGATGTCTCCGATGACATCAAAGGAGATTGAGGACATGTAGGCAGTTCTTTATGCTTCGAAAGTTAGACAGCCTAATGTATGCTATACATGAGATCAGAAATTTGTTTTGCCAAGGGCATAGTTAACAGATATCAAAGTAACCCTAGACAAGGACATTGGACTGCAGTAAAGCATATATTAAAGTACCTTAGAGGCACTAGAGATTATATACTATCTTACAAGGAAGTTAATTTGGTCCCTGTGGGTTGCACGAATTTTGACTTCCAATCAGATAGGGACAATAATAAGTCAACCTCGGGGTTTTGTGTTTACTTTAGGAGGAAAAGTCATAACTATGGAAGAGTGATAAGTATAGGTGTTTTTCTGGACTTGACCATAGAAGCTGAGTATATGGAAAGCCTCTGAGGTAGCCATAAAAGCTAAATGACTCAATAACCTCAAGATGGACTTAGATATGATTTATGGTTTGTCCAAAGATTATTACAATTCATTGTAATGATATTGGTGTAGTAACAAACTCGAAGAAACCATAAGTTTATAAGGCAGGTAAACACAATAGAACGCAAGTACCACCCAATACGAGAAATTGTATAAATGAGGAGAAGTTGTTGCTGCCTAGATTACATTAGATGATGACCTATAGATCTTTTCACTAAGGCCTTTAAGGCAAGAGCTTTTGATGAGCATGTTGAAGAGTAGGGAATCAGATGTATGGCAGCAGATATAACAGCTTAGTCTTTTAGTATAAGTGGGAGATTGTTAGGATGTATACTAAAAGCCTAGCTTTTGGTATAAACATTTTTCTAGAAATAAAATCACATTGGTCAAATGTCTACATTTATGATAAATGTAATTGTTCAATTAATTTATATTGTAGATAACATGGTGTGTGGTGTCACACACAGAAGATCATATTATTGGTTCCTTATAAATTATAAACAGTAGCTCACGACCAAGATAGAAAGGAACAAACCATTGGAAGGTCGTAGTGTAATTAGGTATTAGTTTATCTTAACTATATAACTACACTAGTACACTTAGAGTGTATTGAGTAAGACCATTTGAGATTGTTTCTTTTATATTGACTTTATAAAGGAACAAAGACCTCAGTTATTATGGAAGTTTGTGATCTTAATCCTAATATAATAACAAACACATATATTTGATATTTATTTCTTTAATTTATCAATGGGTGAGATTTAGTTCGATAAATCAATAAGACTGATAAGTTGGGAAATGATATCACTTATAGTGTGTGTTGTTGATTATAGAAGGAAACTGTGTCCTAGTGATCTAGGTTGAGAATGTCCCCAAGAGGAGCTCATAAGAATTGTCATGTTAAACCCTGCAGGTGGACTTAGTCCGACATGACGATGAAGTTGAGTGGTACTACTATTGGAGCTAGATATTAATTAAGTGAGTTGTCAGTAACTTACTTAATTAGTGGACATTCGACATCTTAAACACAGGGAGACTAACACACTCATAATAAGAAGGAGCCCAAAATGTAATTTGGGATTGGTGCGGTAGTTCAATAATAGTTCTCTAGTGGAATGAATTATTATTGATAAAATTAAGTTGTGTGTTCGGGGCGAACACGGGATGCTTAATTTTATCGGGAGACCAAAACCAATTCCTCCTCTCGGTCCCTATCGTAGCCTCTTAATTATAGAGTACTATACCCACCTATACCCACCTTCTTACCCATCCCATAGGGGCCGTCCAAGCTAGCTTGGAGACCAAGGTAGGGCCGGCCAAAGTTTGGTTCATGGGTGCTTCAAGGTGGTCGGCCCTAGCTTGGGTTCAAGCTTGGTGTGGCCGGCCCAAATTTAAATAAAAGGATTTTTATTTTTTTAATTTTTCTTATGTGGATAACATGATTTAAAAGAGAGTTTAAAAATTTAAATCTTTCCTTTTATAAGATTCTACAAAAGATTAAGAGAAGAGCTAAATCTTTTTCCTTATTTGTAGATTAAAATGTTGATTTTAATTTTGGTAAAAACTTTCCTATTAATCATGTTTATTATTTAAAAGAAAGTTTAAAAATTAAAAATTCTCTTTTATTAGTTTCAACAAAAGATTAAGAAAAGATTTAATATCTTTCCTTATTTGTAGATTAAAAGAGATTTTAATTTTTAGAGATAACTTTCTTTTTATCCATATGTTAAAAGAGAGATTTTAATTTATAAAATTTCCTTTTCATTAACCAATCATGAAGGGAAAAATTATTGGAAAATTTTTTATAAATTTTCGGAAGCAAATAAGGAAGTTTTAATTTGTGTTTAAAATTTTATTTGCTTGGAAATTTTATGGTGTGGCCGGCCATTGTAAATTGAATAGAAAAATTGTTTTTAATTAAATAAATTTTCCTTTTCAATGGCAAAAGAATTAAGGAAGTTTTTATTAAATTTTTCTTATTTGCCAAGACCAAGGATTATAAAAGAGGGGGTAGAGAAGGCTTCATGGTGAACAACTCTATTCTGTTTTCTCCCTCTTTTTCTTCCTTGGTGTGGCCGGCCATCCTCTCCTCCTCTCTTCTCTTTTATGGCCGAACCTCATCCTTCTTGTGGAGATTCATATGGTGGCCGGATCAAGTTTAGAGAAGAAGAAGAAGAAGGAGAGAAAGAAAGTTTTGTTTCTAGCATCCCTTGGAGCATGGTGGTGGTGGCCGAACCTCTTTATCCTAGGAGAAGTTTTGATGGCCGAAACTTGTAAGGAAGAAGAAGGTGCTTGGTGGTTCTCATCTCGGAAGATCGTTTCCCACACAACGTCCGAGGTTAGAAGAGGAATACGGTAGAAGATCAAGCGGTCTTTCTAAAAGGTATAACTAGTATTTTTCCTTTCCGCATCATACTAGTTATTTTTGGAAATAATACCAAATACAAGAGGCAAGCGATTCTAGTATTTCAAATTTGTTTTCGATGTTGTGTTCTTTTGATTTTTTTCTTTTTCTTGTGATTTGATTGTTCTTTTCGGTTGACCTAAAGTTATTTAAGGAAATTAAATATTAACTTTCCTTAAAAGGCTTTGTCTAGTCGGTGGTGGTTGTTCCCATATCCAAGAAGGCCATATGCCTCGCCACGTCGGTACTGGAAGCCAATTTTGGAAATTAATATTTAATGAAATTAATAACCTAGGTGATTTGGATCGAACGTGTTAAGTTCCGCAGGAGATCCGAGTCTAAACCTAAAAGAACAAATAGATTAAACTTTGGATCAAACGTGTTAAGTTCCGCAGGCGATCCAAGTTTAATTTAAAAGAACACATGGTAGCTGGGAAAAGGTTCAAACCTTTGTACAAAATTTTTGTACAGTGGAACCATTAGGTTTTCCGAGTAGCAACCAACACTAAGCTCCCCTTTGAGCTAGGAATTTCTCACCGCAAAGGTACTTAAACCTTACTTCTTTCCCTTTTCTAATATTAAAAAGCTTCCAATAATATCTCAATTGTTGAAACTTGATCATTCAAACTATCCCTAAACTCAAGTATTTATCCCTCATAAGATTACATGCATATATACCACCATTTTTAGGCATTACTTATTGTTGAAAAATAATTTCAGATTGTACCAGTCAATTGTCCTAGACCCCAATCGACTGCCCTCATCAAATCAACCCCATAGAACCATTATGTGTTCGATAAATAGAGCTACAAGTTGATTGGTACTTGAATCAATTAACTGGCACCCTTTTTTCAACTCAAACTACATTCTGAACCCAATTTCAGAAATGGACAAAAAATTTCACAAATCTCTAAAAATTCCTAAATTTTGTGGAGAGGTTTTTTTTTCCATTATCTACTTAGAAAAAATATATTTAAAAATATACCTATCACGGATCCTAAAATTGACATAAAATCTAAAACTATCTAAATGGTTCAATTGAACCTTTACTTAAAGTCCTAGTTTTGATTTCATCTTGATGTATATGCCCATACTAAACCATAATGCATGCTTAGCATTAGTTTATATGGCATAGATACATGTAAAACCAATTTTCATGCAATATGAACCCAATTTCATATTTTTTGCATGAAACTTATCCTAAATGTGCCAACCAACTTGACTAGAGACTCAGGTCCATCTCTAAACCTTATGGTACATTTCATGACCTATCTATAATTCCAACCAAGGTACACTTGAGATCCATTGACCATGGATCCTAACTTGACTCTTTGAGCTCCCCTAGAGCTCTTAAGATTGGACAGCTCATTTTTGCCATAATCATATGCAATCCCTGCATATTTCTTCCCATTGGCCTTGGATGACTCTCCCTTACCCTTGATTACTCCTCCTTTTCATTATCATGTGCCACCCTAGCATATGATCTTTTTTTTGGCCTTGGAGGGACTAGATCAATATCCTAAATTTGATCTATCATTGTTAGGTCTTAAGCTACCCATTACCATATCTAATCTTTTAGATCCAATATTGAATCTCTCTAGGATTTTCTCCAAACTATCAAGCTTTGCCTTCAAAGCTTGATTCTTCTTTTCTATATTCTTGTTGTCCACCTTGGATATTCCTACACTTACCCATCTTAATAGGCATGTTCCTCCCCTTCTTGGGATTTTTGCCTAGGTTCTCCATTACCTTCTTCTTAGCTAATGAGAATCTAACTTAGCTAGATCTATCATGCACAGGTACCTTAGGGTTAATTCTGAAATTTATCATACTTCTATCATGATACCTAAAGTCAAAATTCTTCATTGCTATATAATAATAATTATTATCAATTCTAGCATAAATAGGAAAATAATAATTTTAATTACAATTCAAATTAGGGTATACCTCCCTTACCCTTGAAGCTCTCCCTTGTCTTGAGCTTTTCTTCTTCTCCCATTTTTCAAATGCACTAGCTTCTTTATTTCCCTCTTCTTAGGACACTTGGTGTGGTAGTGACCTTTCTCACCACACATGAAGCACACTACACATTCTCCTCCTTTTGGCTTCTCCATTCCTACAACCCATATTAGTATCTAAAACAACTTGATTGAGTTTAGGATTTACCTTCTTCTTACCCATTGGACACCTACTTTTGTAGTGCCCCTTCTCATTGTAACCGAAGCAAATGATATAGTCCTTTAACTTGACTTCGGTGGAGATGCTTGCAAGGTTAACTTCCAAGACTTCCTTTTCACTTGACTTGGATTCTTCTTCAACCCTTGAAGATGTGGATGACACTTCCTCATCTTACTTCTCCTTGGAAGTTGAACACATGTCAACTTTTGGTTTCTCCTTCTACACTTGAGACACTACGTCTCTTTCCTCGGACTTTTCTTCTTCGTGTGTAAGCTAAGGTTCTTCACCTAGAACCATCTTTACCTTGATCCACAAATCATGGGTATTCTTATACTCACCTACATGACTCATTACATCATTAGGGAAAATATCAATCAAAATTGATATTACCTTTTCATTTACGTTTGATCGTGAGCTTTGCTCCTTGATCCAATGATGTGGTCGGAGTCTCTTCCTTTTCTTGTCTCTTAGAGTTTCAAATGGTTCCTTGACAACCGTCATGGTGTCCCAATCTGTCTCAAAGAAGTTCTCCATGTTAACCATCCAAAAGGTGATATCCCATAGACTTCCCCCTTCATACTCCGGCAGAACAATCAAACCGACCATCCTTATCTTCTTCGGAGGTTAATCTAATGAAGAGCATCCTCACTCTGATACCACTTATTGAAGATCATTGGATCATCTAGAAGGGTGGTTGAATATACGTTCACTCCAAATTGTTTGCTTCCTACATATTCGTTATTGCACAGTAGAAATACAAAATTAATACGAATACAAAAGCTTAAAATAAGAAAGAAATACAAACTCTAACAATTTTATTTAACATGGTTTGGAGATAAAGATCCTACTCGATGACTGTCCGTAAGGTGTACGATCCCTATTTGTCGGTGGATTAGTCCCCGACAAATTTGGGTAGCATAATCCTCTTTGTTGGTGGAGAAACCTCACCACAAACTCGATTAAGACCTTGGATTGTACTGAAAACTTGAAGACTAATTAGGGGTTAACTACCTCTAATCTCATCACCAAGGTCAGCCACCCCAAGCTCCATGATATAAAGCTTAGGGAAATCAGCAAGATGAATTTATTGTTACCATACGACTGGTCCTTGCACTAGTCGACTGTGCTGACCAACAACACTCCACAGAATCTATGATTCTACCAACGACTCTTTAACAGTCAACTAGTAACATTACCAATCGATTAGTGTCTCAATCATCGAGTACAAAAATATTTTGTGCCTTGCCCCAGTCGACTGGTCTAGTTGCCAGTCGACTAGTGAAACCTTAAACCTATGGTTTCCCTTTCTGAGTGCATTTCTCTTGCACTCAGACCCTCACAACTCACTTGACTTTTCCTTACATCCTTGACCTCTTACCTTCAAGCCTCCTTCCTTTGTCTCTCGTCCCTCAGATGTATTCATGCCTACATCTTATCCCAATGTCATCCTTCACATATACCTTGAAGTGTGCTTCCCTTAACTTGTCCTTGCTACTTTGTTCACGGTCCCTCAAATAATCCATCCTTCACCGAACCCGAAGGCATCAAGCTATATCATATGTGTATCCTGCAAATCTGCATAATTCAAATATACATATCAAATACAAGGATATACCTAACTTAAACCCTTTGCCTAAATATAAAAACTCATGGTCACATCGGATCCTGGAAATTGTTTCCAATAGTTATAATATATGCACATCATATACTAGGTAGTGGAAGTCTTAGTAGATCAAGTACACAAGGCATGGAAGTCCAGAAGGATCAAAGAATTGGACATCTAGCAAGATGAATTTGATGGGATAGCAAGGACTAAACATTGGATCAAAGAAAGCCTTGGTGGGTTGAGTGATCAGATATTGAGTAGATGAAGCCTAAATAGATCTAAAAGACCAAATATTTGATAAATAACAAGTTAAGGTAAGCAACTAGAGTGAAGAAGTTCTTCAGAAAATAAAAAGGGTGACAAATTCTCATTATGGGCACAGCCTTAGGAGAGGATCCAACTAAGGTTTCACTCAGATTTTTAAGTCGAGATATGACAGTTATGTAATTATCGAACTATGTTTTTGTTAGGACATGTATAAGCTAGAGAGGGGGCTTGTAATGCCCGAAAATTCTCAAAATAATTATTAGAAATATCCTAGTATTTTTCTGGAATTTTAGGATATTTTATGGAATTTTTAGATTAGCGGAAGTAGCAAAAAATAAATAGAGAACAAAAATAGCCTACGCGGGAATTGAACCCGAGACCTATTGGGTCCTACGACTTATGGTGAACTCTAGTAACCAGGTGAACCCAGCAGGGTCGTGCTGAAAAAAAAGGGAATCAATTATATTTATATTCAAGTAGGGTCGAATTACCCACTTAATATAAATAGGGAATTAAGTGAGGAATTGTTATCTTTTTAATTGAGAAAAGCCTTTCCCTCACCCTAACCTCACGCCGCCCCTCTCCCTTCCTCTTCTTCATTCGGCACCAACCACAAGGAGGACTAGGGTTCCGTCCCAAGGGCCCCAAGGGCACTTTCCGACGATGACTTCGACACGTGGACGCTCCCCTCTGCGAGAGGAACGTTTAGACGCGAGAAGATCGTCGAAAGGATCGTCTCCTCCGGAAATCTAACGATTAGAATCGTAAGAAAATCTGAACAGGAGGTAAGAAACCCCTCACCTGCAGTATAAGTAGCTTTTCGTAAGATAGAATGCTTTTAAATTAGCTATATGTAGATTTTTCGACGCATAGGGTGTATTTAACCCTCCTCGCAGATTTAGGGATTTAGTTGAGCACCTCTAGATGGGCCAGACACGTTTACTCCTTTCAGTTGGAGATTCTAGACGTCGTCGGGTGCCTAGAGGTGGTCTCCCTAATAGAGGGGAGAGTTGGAGCACATTAAGTGTTCGATAAAATGCTTAGCTCAGTAAAATGCTACAGTAGGCATTTTTAATAGCTCAGTAAATGCAATAGAAGCATTTAAAATAACTTAGTTAGTCTTGCTACAGCATATATGGGACTGCGGTCCAATGGGTGGGCACCCACAGTCGCCTCTAGGTTCAGATAACCTAGTAAAAGCAAGATAAATTAGTTAGCTATGATCCAGTATTTTACTTTCAGTAGGGGCACTGTACGGGACTAAATGTCCTTGGGCTGGGCTCCCATAGTCGGTCCCTATGTTTAGATAACCTAGTAAACCTTACTAAATTCGGGATTTTGCAACCCCGGGTCTAGTTAAGGATGCGCGCATAGCATGTACAGTTGTCGGGCCCATTAGCAGCATGATTATGTATTTTAATCTATTATGATAATAGTTTTCCAAACTCACAACCAGTCATGTGATTATATTCTAAATCAGTTCTAGTTCAGCTTTAGTTTAACTCAGCTATGTTTCAGTTTAGTCCTTTCTTATTGATACTTCAGTTATTGCCATGACTAGTTTTGATTTCTATGTTTTGTAAGATAGTATGCCATGCCTAGCATTCTCTATCAAGTTTTCAATTAGCATCTTTCAAAAGCATGAACTCATTGTATGCATGTTTTAGTGAGGTAGATGGTTTCTTACTAAGCGAAAGCTTACAGATACTTTCTTTTCCTTATACTGCAGATAAAGGTAAAGGAAAGATGGAATAGCGGAGGCTGGAGGGCAATGCTACGAAGATGTGTGTGGACAGAAACTTGGAATAGAGATCTTAGGGAATTTCAGCAAGTTTGTTTTAAGTATTAGAACCTTTAGCATTTCTTATTATGCTACTTTTGCTTATTTAAGTGTTTGCATGCATAGAGTAATAGAAACTCTGCTTAGATTGTTAGTAAACCTATTTAGAATGCTAGCTGTTTGTTATTAGAACGTTTCCTGGTCATTTTAGAACTTGTAATGTGATTGAGGCACGAAACAGTGCTGAAATCATAGCATAGCTGCAAAATCAGAAACTCCAATCGATCGGTGGATCGATTGGGGGTTCCCAATCGATCAGCTGATCGATTGGGTAATTTGTTCCATGAACAGTAGGCTTCTGGATCGATCAGCCGATCGATCCAGCAATTTCTGTCGCGAACAGAGAGCTCTGGGATCGATCACCGGATCGATTGACCAGTCTAGATCGATCAGCCGATCGATCCAGAATATTGTCCCGAGCACAGTAGCGTGCTGGATCGATCACTGGATCGATCCAACCCAAGTCCCGCATACAGTAGTCGGCCGAATCGATCACTGGATCGATTCAACCATTCCAATCGAGCTGTGGATCGATCGGGAGGTCTGATAACAGCTGAAAAATATTTATTTCAGTTCCTTGACCATAGGGGATGTAGTACATGTTAAGTACACTTTAGTTTACACCCCTTAGTACATGTAGAACCAAGAAATGTTGACAGTTTAGCAAAATTTTAAGTAGTACAGCTTTCGCACCTAGATTTGATGATGGTCTTGGAATAGTTAGCACAGCATAATGTGACGATCGGCCTCACAGCCTAGTTAGTAGTAGGTGTGTCGTTACAGAGTGGTATCAGAACAGTTTCCATACTTCCTACACACACATCAGCATTGAACCTACAGCTTCCAAGTAAGAACATCTCTCACCTTATTTATGTTTCCTGTTTTCATGTTAGAAGTAAATGAAGCATGTTTATTTATGATAGTACCTAACATGATAACCTTAGATATGCAATTATGATTGTATTAGTTATGTATGTCCTCTATGTCTCTAGAATGGCACGAGGACGCCCAGCTAGAAGGGCACCAGCTACTGAGCCCCAGCATGAGGCAGGCAGTTCAGTGCCTCCCCAGACCTGACAGCATTAGTGGCTCAGTTACAGCAGCAGTTAGTTGAACAGCAACAAGAGATAGCCACCTTAAAGGCTAATCAGCAGAATACTCCCACAGTCACCCCGGAACCAAATTTAGCAACGCCAGTAGTCTTAGAGGTTCCCCCAGTCCAGCCTACAGCACCAGTAGCCCCAGTAGCAGAGGCAAAGAGAGAAGCATATCTGATCCAGTGGCAGAGAGTCAAGCCCGAGAACTTCTCAGGCACCAGTGAACAATGGGATCCTCAAGCCTGGTTCAAAATACTGGAGAGTACGATGGAGCTTCTGGACTGGCCAGAACATGAGAAGGAGAAGTGCGTCTCCTTCTGTCTGACAGGAGATGCACGCATGTGGTGGGAGAGAATTAGAGCGAAGCGCCCAGTAAACCAGATGACATGGGCAGACTTCGAGAAAGAATTCTTTGAAGAGTTCTTTCACATGCGGGTTACAAACCGCCACTACGACGAGTTCACTGAGTTTCGTCAGGGCAACCTATCAGTTGAGGAAGCCGTGAAGAAATTCAACAGATTGGCTCATCTATGCCCCGAACTAGTCAGCACCGAAAAAGAACGAGTTCGGTTGATGCTCAAGATGCTGAGACCGGAAATAGCAATGAACTGTTGGAGCAATCCCGATGGTCCACGGGACCATGTGTTTTGGTGTTTGGGCAAAGGGTTTAAGTTAGGTTCACCCTTGTATTTGATATGTGTATTTGAGTTGTGCAGGTTTGCAGGATACACATGTGACTCAGGTTGATGGCTTCGGGTCCGGTGAAGGATGGAGCATCCGAGGGACCGTGGACAAGACAGCGAGGACAAGAGCCAAGGGAAGCGACTTCGAGGCATACGCGAAGGATGGCATTGGGGACGAGCCGCGGGCTTGAATGCATCCGAGGGACGAGAGCCAAAGGAAGTAGGCTTGAAGGCAAAAGGTCAAAGCTGCAAAGGAAGAATCAAGTGAGTCATAAGGGTGAGGGTACGAGTGCACGAGAGATTGTACTCGGAGTAAAATCCTAGTTTTTAGGGGTTTACTGTAGCAGTACTGTAGCAGTCGACTGCATATTTTAGCAGTCGACTGGTGCAGTCAACTGGGGCAGTCGACTGGCAGCGAACAGAAAGTGTGGAATCGAGCTGTTGGGATGTAACGGTCGAATTTCCACAGAGGGCAGTCGACTGCATGTTTTAGCAGTCGACTGGTAGGCGGGGTTTTCCAACCCGTGGCCTATAAAACCAAAGCTTGGGAGCTTGGTTTGAGTTGACGAAATAGAGGTGGTTAATCTCTATTAGTAGTCTACTTGTGCCCTAGCATCAAAAGAGCTCTTGTGAGGGTTGTGGTGAGGTTTCTCCACCCACAAGGAGGTTTGAGCTAGCCGGAAGTTTTCCGGGGAGTAATCCACCGAAGGATCGGGATCGTCCACCTTACGGACACGCCGTGGAGTAGGAGCTTTATCTCCGAACCACGTAAATGATCGTGTAGCTTGGTTTGAATTCTTTCCTTTAGTATTTAGCTTTCTACTTGTTTTGTTTGCATTTCCGCTTGCGCACTAACGTTGTAGAAAGAAGCCAGTATTTGGGGGCGCCGTCTATCCAACCCCCCTTCAAGCCGGCCACCGATCCTCCAACATGAACGTGGCTGGCGGCATCCATAGGCCACAAACCACTGAAGAACTAGTTAGAAGTGCTCTGACCACCGAGCACTACCAGAACAGTATCAAGCAGCAGAAGCAAGTTCTCTCAGAGTCGAAAGGGCAAGGAGGCTCAGGCACTCAGAAACAACAGGGTCACAGCTCCAACTGGAAAGGGAACTCCGGCAACAAGCGCAAACCAGGGAATTACCCAAAGGGAGGACCAGCCAGTAAACAGCCTAGTTATCCAAAGTGTGCTACTTGTGGGAAATTTCACCCGGGAGTTTGTCGCAAGGGCACACGAGGATGCTTTGAATGTGGACAAGAAGGACATATGGCTAAGCAGTGCCCAAACAAGGCTAGTCTTCCTCTACCACAGCCGATCCAGTATGGAGGCTAGCCAGCTCAGTTACATCAGATGCAGGCCGCTTTAGAAGGTCCACACATCAGCCAGGGCAGATTAGAAGCCCCTCCAGCTATGACCAATGCGAGGATCTATGCACTTACCAGAGAAGACGTAGCGAACGCCTCGACAGTTGTCACAGGCAAGATTAATATTTTACAGCAAAGTACAACTGTCTTATTCGATACTGGGGCAACCCATTCTTATGTATCCAGGGCATTTGTCGAGAAGTTAGCGATACCTCCAGAGGTACTCAGTAGTCAGTTCTTGACGACGCTACCTTCGGGAGAATTTATGGCGTCCATGCACTGGCTCCGGGCAGTGCCAGTCATTATAGCAGACAGAGAACTCTTTTGTGATCTGATAGTGCTAGATATGATTTATTATGACGTCATTCTTGGAATGGACTTCCTAATCAAATACGGTGCCTCTATAGAGTGCCGTAAATAGAAAGTCGTATTTCAACCTGAAGCAAAAGCACAGTTTGAGCTCGTCGGAGAACCAAAGAGAAAGCCCAAGAAATTTCTCTCAGCTATGAAGGCACAGAGATTAATGGATTCAGGATGTACGGGATTTTTAGCACATGTAGTCAGTACCAGTCAGGACAGGGACCAATAGCTAGCAGAGGTCCGAGTCGTATGTGACTACCCAGCAGTCTTCCCTGAAGAGTTACCAGGCTTAGCACCAGACAGGGAGATTGAATTCGAGATAGAACTCATTCCCAGTACAAATCCTATCTCCAAAGCGCCTTATCGCATGGCTCCAGCAGAACTGAAGGAACTTCATGAGCAACTGCAGGAGCTGCTTGACAAAGGCTTCATACACCCTAGTCACTCACCATGGGGAGTGCCTGTATTGTTCGTGAAGAAGAAGGAAGGGAGCATGCGCCTGTGTATAGATTACCGAGCACTAAACCAAGTCACGATCAAGAACAGATATCCTCTTCCCAGAATAGATGACCTGTTCGATCAGCTAAAGGGAGCAGCAGTGTTCTCTAAGATAGGCCTCAGATCAGGTTATCATCAGGTGAAAGTCAAGGAAGGGGATATACCCAAGACAGCATTCAGGACCAGATACGGACATTACGAGTTCGTAGTCATGCTCTTTGGCGTGACAAATGCTCCAGCTACTTTCTTGGATCTCATGAATAGGGTATTCAGAGAATACTTAGATAAGTTCATTATCGTATTCATCGATGACATTCTTACCTATTCAGGAACTCAGGAAGAACACGCAGAGCACCTGAAAATAGTACTGCAGACCCTTCAGCAGAACCAGTTGTATGCCAAGTTCACGAAATGTGAATTTTGGTTAGATTAGGTGTCCTTCCTGGGTCACATCATCTCAAAGGATGGTATCATGGTAGACCCCAGTAAGATAGAAGCTGTGAGTAACTAGAAAAGACCCAAAAACGCTAGCGAGATCAGAAGTTTTCTGGGATTAGCAGGTTATTACCGGAAATTCGTAGAGGACTTCTCCAGGATAGCCTCCCCACTGACAGCTCTTACCAGAAAGAACAGAAAGTATCAGTGGACAGAGGACTGTGAGAACAGTTTCAGCGAGCTGAAAAGGAGATTGACCAGTGCACCTATTCTGACTCTACCAGAGAACGCAGACAGCTTCGATATATATAGTGATGCCTCGAAGTTGGGACTAGGAGCAGTGCTGATCCAAAATGTCAAGGTAATCGCCTACGCCTCCAGACAACTCAAGGATTATGAGAGGAATTACCCTACTCATGACCTTGAGCTTGCAGGAGTGGTGTTCGCTCTCAAAATTTGGAGACATTACTTGTATGGAGCTTAGTGCAGAGTGTATACAGATCATCAGAGCCTGAAGTACTTCTTCACTCAGAAGGATCTGAATATATGACAGCGCAGATGGCTAGAACTGGTCAAAGACTACGACATAGACATCCTCTACCACCCAGGAAAAGCAAATAGGGTAGCAGACGCCCTTAGTAGAAAGTCCAGTGCTGCCCTATTATCTCTAGCAGCCATATCACCGCCCCTACAGAAAGAGATCACAGATTTTGGTCTCGAACTCATAGTTGGACAGCTCTCTACTATGACATTAGAGTCTACCTTGCTTGGTGACATCAGACAGCTCAGGAGCAGGATCCTGAAATTCAGAAAATCAAGCAAGGGTTAGCAGAAACAGAAAGTGGAGAATTTCGAGTGTCCGCTAGCGGGGTGTTGTACTTTGGCGACAGGTTATGTGTTCCAGATCAGGAGGAACTCAGAAGGAAGATTTTTGATGAGGCTCACAAGACTCCCTATGCGATGCATCCAGGCTCCACCAAAATGTACCAGGACTTGAAGAAGCATTTTTGGTGGCCTGGGATGAAGAGAGACATCGCTCGATATGTCAGCACCTGCCTAACCTGTCAGAGGGTTAAGGCAGAACATCAAAGACCAGGAGGAGTTTTGCAGCCCATTCAGATACCCGAATGGAAGTGGGAAGATATTTCTATGGATTTCATAGTGGGACTACCCAGAACCACGAATGGTTTCGATACCATCTGGGTAATAGTCGACAGATTGACTAAATCAGCCCACTTTTTAGCTATCAGGATATCCTACTCCATGGAACAGCTAGCACAGTTGTATCTCAAGGAAATCGTTAGACTACATGGAGTCCCACGAACCATTATATCAGACAGAGATAGTAGGTTCACATCACACTTCTGGGTGTGTGTACAGTCAGCTTTGGGCACGAAGTTAAAGTTCAGCACAGCTTTCCATCCTCAGACAGATGGTCAGACGGAGCGAGTAAATCAGGTACTAGAAGATATGCTCCGAGCATGTGCCCTAGATTTCAAAGGAAGTTGGTGCAAATATCTGAGCTTAGCAGAATTTGCATACAACAACAGCTATCAGGCCACCATCGGCATGGCACCTTACGAGGCTCTCTATGGGCGGAGGTGTAGATCTCCAATCTGCTGGTATGAGAGTGGTGAACAGAAGGAACTAAAACTTCAGACAGATCTAGTGGCAGATACCACAGCAGCTATACAGCAGATCCGCCAGAGGATAGAGACAGCTCAGAGCCGCCAGAAAAGCTATACTGATACACGGCGCAGACCTTTAGAGTTCTCAGTTGGGGATTCAGTGTTCCTCAGAGTAGCTCCTATGAAGGGAGTAATGCGTTTTGGAAAGAAGGGAAAATTAAGTCCCAGATATGTGGGACCATACCTTATCACTAGAAGAGTTGGCAAGGTAGCATATGAGCTAGAGCTACCCCAGGAGATGTCAGCTATCCACAATGTATTTCATGTCTCTATGCTGAAGAAGCATATCCCAGATGCCACCCAGGTGATTGAGCCCCAGTCGGTACCAGTCCGCGAAGACCTCAGCTATGATAGTCGGCCTATTCAGATAATAGACCGAGCAGTTAAGAAATTGTGGAACAAGGAGGTACCATTAGTAAAAGTCATTTGGCAAAGTCACACAGCAGAAGAGGTAACTTGGGAGACAGAAGCCAGTATGAGACAGAAGTACCCAGAGTTATTCTAAGTTCGAGGACGAACTTTTTATAAGGTATGGGGGATTGTAACACCCAAAAATTCTCAAAATAATTATTAGAAATATCCTAGTATTTTTCTAGAATTTAAGGATATTTTTATGGAATTTTTAGATTAGCGGAAGTAGTAAAAAATAAATAGAGAACGAAAATAGCCTACGCGGGAATTGAACCCGAGACCTATTGGGTCCTACGACTTATGGTGAACTCTAGTAACCAGGTGAACCCAGCAGGGCCGTGCTGAAAGAAAAGGGAATCAATTATATTTATATTCAAGTAGGGTCGAATTACCCACTTAATATAAATAGGGAATTAAGTGAGGAATTGTTATCTTTTTAATTTAGAAAAGCCTTTCCCTCACCCTAACCTCACGCCGCCCCTCTCCCTTCCTCTTCTTCATTCGGCGCCAACCACGAGGACTAGGGTTCCATCCCAAGGGCCCCAAGGGCACTTTCCGGCGATGACTTTGACACGTGGACGCTCCCCTCCGCGAGAGGAACGCTTAGACGCGAGAAGATCGTCGAAAGGATCGTCTCCTCCGGAAATCTAACGATTAGAATCGTAAGAAAATCTGAACAGGAGGTAAGAAACCCCTCACCTGCAGTATAAGTAGCTTTTCGTAAGATAGAATGCTTTTAAATTAGCTATATGTAGATTTTTCGACGCATAGGGTGTATTTAACCCTCCTCGCAGATTTAGGGATTTAGTTGAGCACCTCTAGATGGGCCAGACACGTTTACTCCTTTCAGTTGGAGATTCTAGACGTCGTCGGGTGCCTAGAGGTGGTCTCCCTAATAGAGGGGAGAGTTGGAGCACATTAAGTGTTCGATAAAATGCTTAGCTCAGTAAAATGCTACAGTAGGCATTTTTAATAGCTCAGTAAATGCAATAGAAGCATTTAAAATAACTTAGTTAGTCTTGCTACAGCATATATGGGACTGCGGTCCAATGGGTGGGCACCCACAGTCGCCTCTAGGTTCAGATAACCTAGTAAAAGCAAGATAAATTAGTTAGCTATGATCCAGTATTTTACTTTCAGTAGGGGCACTGTACGAGACTAAATGTCCTTGGGCTGGGCTCCCATAGTCGGTCCCTAGGTTTAGATAACCTAGTAAACCTTACTAAATTCGGGATTTTGCAACCCCGGGTCTAGTTAAGGATGCGCGCATAGCATGTACAGTTGTCGAGTTTATTAGCAACATGATTATGTATTTTAATCTATTATGATAATAGTTTTCCAAACTCACAACCAGTCATGTGATTATATTCTAAATCAGTTCTAGTTCAGCTTTAGTTTAACTCAGCTATGTTTCAGTTTTGTCCTTTCTTATTGATACTTCAGTTATTGCCATGACTAGTTTTGATTTCTATGTTTTGTAAGATAGTATGTCATGCCTAGCATTCTCTATCAAGTTTTCAATCAGCATCTTTCAAAAGCATGAACTCATCGTATGCATGTTTTAGTGAGGTAGATGGTTTCTTACTAAGCAAAAGCTTACAGATACTTTCTTTTCCTAATACTGCAGATAAAGGTAAAGGAAAGATGGACTAGCGGAGGCTGGAGGGCAATGCTACGAAGATGTGTGTGGGCAGGAACTTGGAATAGAGATCTTAGGGAATTTCAGCAAGTTTGTTTTAAGTATTAGAACCTTTAGCATTTCTTATTACGCTACTTTTGCTTATTTAAGTGTTTGCATGCATGGAGTAATAGAAACTCTGCTTAGATTGTTAGTAAACCTGTTTAGAATGCTAGCTGTTTGTTATTAGAACGTTTCCTGGTCATTTTAGAACTTGTAATGTGATTGAGGCACGAAACAGTGCTGAAATCAGTGCTTAGCTGCAAAATCAGAAACTCCAATCGATCGGTGGATCGATTAGGGGTTCCCAATCGATCAGCTGATCAATTGGGCAATTTGTTCCACGAACAGTAGGTTTCTGTATCGATCAGCCGATCGATCCAGCAGTTTCTGTCGCGAACAGAGAGCTCTGGGATCGATTACCGGATCGATTGACCAGTTTGGATCGATCAGCCGATCGATCCAGAATATTGTCCCGAGCACAGTAGCATGCTGGATCGATCCAACCCAAGTCCCGCATACAGTAGCCGGCTGAATCGATCACTGGATCGATTCAACCATTCCAATCGATCTGTGGATTTATTAGGAGGTCTGATAATAGCTGAAAAACGTTTATTTCAGTTCCTTGACCATAGGGGATGTAGTACATCTTAAGTACACTTTAGTTTACACCCCTTAGTACATGTAGAACCAAGAAATGTTGACAGTTTAGCAAAATTTTAAGTAGTACAGCTTCCGCACCTAGATTTGATGATGGTCTTGGAATAGTTAGCACAGCATAATGTGACGATCGGCCTCACAGCCTAGTTAGTAGGAGGTGGGTCGTTACAGGGGTGAAAAGCTTACTTCACTTCTTTGAACTTGATTGTAGCAAAAACTAAAAGTGAAGAATCTTCACAATGCTAACACCTCGATTTACTTGGTCTTCACATACTTGAGGTGACTAATCCAAGGGTCCATACCAACACGATCTCATCAACTATGAAACCTCTCCTTCTCGAAAACTTTTCAAAGCTGGAGAAATCTTGTACAATCTTGAGCACAAGAAATACAATGAGAAGTGAAAGAAAATACAATGGATACAGATAATTTTACATGAATCTTACTTTGAGTGCTTTCTTGTTGCTTGGAATTTCCTCTTGTTCGGTTGAAAATGCAGCAACACTTATTCCTTAACCCTCCAAGAATTGGCATTAAAGAAACTCCATGAACCCCTTTTTTAGAGTTCTTTCGATGTCTCATAATTGATTGGCCTCATCCTCAATCGATTGCCATGTCAGTTGATAGTTCAAAACTTACAGAACGACTCTTTTTTGCCTATACAATCGATTAGTGATCCATACCAATTGATTATCAGCTTCTAATCAATTGACCTAATAGATTCAAAAACTTTATGTTCCCACAAAATGCACTCCAATCGATTGGGTCAATTAATTGGAGATGTTGAATTGATTAAGCCAATCAATTTAGCATCCTTCTATTCTCTTCATGAAAATACTCCAATCAATTATCTTAATCGATTGACCAATCAATTTCGGCCCTCACTATTCACTTGAGAAAAACTCCAAATCAATTAGCGTTGGGCTAATCGATTGAGCTAATCGATTATCCAACTCTAAACACTAAACCCAATTTAGGGTTCCTTTGCCCAATCCTAAAGTCATCTGTGACTCTTTGGGGCTTCCCGTTGCCTAGCATCTAGTCAACCTTGACCTGCTAGGGCTTCTTCACTAAGTGTATGATCCTCCTTGATCTACTTAGACTTTTCCTTGCCAACTTTCTGTTTAATTTTCGATCACCAAGTTTCTAGTTAACCATTGAACCACTTGGACTTTCTCACCAAGTATCTGGTTCTCCTTGACCTACTTTGAATTTTCCTTGCTAACCTTCCATTGGTCTTTCCTTGCCTAATCTCTAGTTAAGACTAATCATTTAATAGACTTCTTATCCTTGACAAACCATAGATAGGAATTTCTTTTGCTTAACCTCAATTAGGACTTTCCATTGCCTAACCTTCTGTCAGAACTTTCCATTGCCTAACCTCTAGCTTGGACTTTCCATAGCCTAATCCCACTAGTACTTCTATTGCCTAATTCTTAACTAAGCCTTCAGTGTCTAGTCTCACTAGGACTTCCATTGTCTAGTTCCAAACTAGGTCTTCCACCGTCTAGCCCTGCTAAGACTTTTCATTTACCTAACCTCCAGTTAGGACTTTCTCAGTCAAGTATCCGGTCTTCCCTTAACCTACTTGACTTCTCTCACACACATTGTCAAATATCAAAACTCAAGATTGAGCCAACCTGAGCTTAGTTAAACTGGTCAACTTTGATTTAAGGATGATTGCACCAATAGCTTTGCCTAAATTGTCATATTTTGTACTAACTCTATTTTGCAAGGTTTGATAAACCGAAGCTAATCGATTAACTAAATAATCTAGGCAATCAAATGGTAATGTTTGGTCGGCCTAATGTTGAGGTATCATAGTTGGTGACTTAGTAGCTGAGATGTCTAAAAGTGCTGATGTGACATCCAAGTTGGCAAAGGATAAGTCTCGGATGGTTGATGTGGCAAAGGATAAGTCTCGATGTGCTAATGTGATAGTGGATAATGATTAGTGCAGTCATGTGGAATGAGGAATGGTCAAGGATAAGCTTTGTGAGGCTAACGTGACTATGGATTGACATCAAGATGTTGAGGTGATAGAAAGGGATTTGTAGAATGGAGGGTCGGTAGATTGATCCTGTAAACATGTCAACCGATAGATGATGTGCGTAGATTATATACTCTTTTAAGCATATTTTTACGCACATTTACATACTTTGAGCATGCTTGATCTATGCATTTTTTATACTTCCAGCTTTCCTTTTAGCATATTTACTCTTTTGGTTCGGAGATCTGCTTTTTGTGCATTTTTTGTACACAGGAGTCGAAATTGGTGAAGATTATGCGTCCTCGGGCAAGCTTTGTAAAATACCGGAAAATAGGCGAATATTAATAAGGGAATTTTCCGAAATTTTTGGAAATTTTTCGTTAATTTTTCGGAGCTCGTACGGACGAGTTGACGGGGATAAAAACGGGGTCCGGAAAAGCCTGTTTAGGCTACCCTGTTTTAATGAGGAAAAGTTTTAATTTCTTTTTCCTTTTTCCTTTTTCTTTTTATTGTTTTTCGCCGTCCTGTTTTATTTCTCCCTCGCGCACCTGAGTTCTTCCCCAACTCCCCCAACGCCGTTTCCTCTGCTTCTTCTCCCCAAAACCGCTCGCGCCTCTCCTTGCCCTAACCTCCTCTGCGCCGATACCAGCCGCCTCCTCCTCTTCTCCGAGGCCGAAGCCTTTTTCCCTCTGCCCCTTTCCAGCGCCGCCGACCCAAGTAGCACCGCCGCAAACCGTGCCCTAGCCGCCGGCGACGTATGGAGCAGCGCCGATAGCCAGTGCCCTAGCCTCAGCCCGGGACACCCAACTCCAGCGACGCCACTTCCTTGCCTTTGCCGCCGGTGACGAGAGCCACCGCCGACCCCCTGTCGCCCTAGCCGTGGAGATACTGAGCACTGGCCGATCGCCTCTGCCCTAGCCACCTCGCGCCGCCACCACTGCCGACGCCGACCCTCTCCTTGATGCCACTCTAGGTCACGGATTGGTGGGGTTTTTGTGCTTTGAGGGGTGTTTCTAATTTCTGGCAGCAACCCTTCCTGTTGCATTTTGATATCCAGCAGTGATCTCAACCGTGAAGTGAAGTTTTATGCTATGGGTTTGCAGTCAAGGATGCAATTGTGATCGTGAGGTGCATTAGAACTTGCTGTGGGGTTGTGCTGTGGTTGGACAGCCACTCCTTTCGGTATCTACTGGCTTCTGCAACGGGTGTCAACCTAGGTAAGATGTAGGAAAATGGATTGTCCTTGTTGTAGCTTGGTTGGAAATTCTATATGTTTAAGAATATGGATTAATTACTGTTTTGGTTTGTTCGTTTTGTTCCAGCAGCAATTTATCTGTGCTGGCTGTAAACAATCCTAATTGGACAACAACTTTATGACTTCCAGCAGCGGTTGATTTGAGGTAAGGATTATGGTTTTGATCTTTGGGTTAGATTATTGCTAGTTGTGTTAGCAATAATTATTGATTTAGGTTTATAAGTTGTATAACAGTGTAGTTGGGGTTAATGAAACTAACCCTAACTGGTCAGTGGATTAGAAATTAGTTTAGCTATTTGTTTATAATTAAATTAGCTAAACTGTGCGATTTAACACAGGACTTTGACGCGAGACGAGTATCTCGGAGTCAGATTGGACCTTTCTATTTTTTCGGAGGCGGGTACTTTTGACTTATGTCATTTGATATGCTTAGTAATTAAATTAACATGTTGTATTAATTGTGTTTCTTATCTGTTTCGGTTAATCACTACCCAAATCTTACATGCTTGATTGATTGATTGGTTTTGCATCTCAGGTATATTTTACCTGTTTATACATGCTTATAGGGGTAGTGATATACCATGTTTCACCATGTTCAGGACCTAGGTTTTATACCTTCTGTATACCTTTGGATTGTTTTGGATTCGTTGATCTTTGATGCATTTTTATATATATGTGGATTAGGTCAGGATATTCTTGTGGTTAGTGCCATGCACCATTTGCATGATTGCATGCTGTGCGATAGTCCGCTCCATTATTGTTGAGCACATCGCCAGTTACATGGATCTGCACACACCACCACTCATGGGTTAGTGGTCGATTCAGGTGAGTGTGTTGCAGCAGGACTGTTAGGCACCGTTGGTCCGCTCATGGGTAGTGTGACACAACGTGTTATCCGACAGATTCCTCCCGTCTTTGAGTACCGGGAGTTGAGAGCATCGCCCCCATCTATGATTTGGGGTAGGAGGATAGGTGTACTCGACAACATCCCGCCCACTCGGTCACTCATCGGGAGTAGTGACGACAGAGTGCACTGTTATCACCCTACCCACTCGGCCTCACTATGTGTGTGAGATGATCGACGGCATCGGGTGACCAGGACGCATCATTGGCATCATATGCATGATGCATTTATTGCTTGTGTTTGTGTTTCCTGCATTTATATGTTGCATATTGTTTGGATACCTATGTTTGACATGCATCCAGGATTCCCTCGGCCTGTTTGACCTTATACTCAGGACTGGTTAGTACAGTATTCTCCTGTTTATTTCAGATGCATTCTTATCTTTCTTATCAGGACCCATGATTAGTGCTAGGTGTTGTTTCTTTACTTTGCATATCAACTGTACCTGCTGAGTGTTGGACTCACCCCACCTCCATTGTTGTTATTTTCAGGTTGATGCTGTCAGGAGGGAGTTCCAGTCGCTAGTCCCCACTGCACGTAGTGCTACTCCTCTGGTGGTTTTTGAGTTGTTGTTTTACTTTAGCTTTTCGCTATCAGACTTTGTTTTAGTTTTGTTTTGGACTTACATATGAATATTGTATGGAATCTTTCCGTTGGATGGACTTTTAGTATGATTTGGATTTACTCTACTACATGCCTGCCTGGACGGCAGAAGAGGTAAGAAAAATCGGATTTGGGCTTTACGAGTGTAGTTGAGTAGGGTTGATTTCGAGTCAGAGTATTACTATGTTGTTTATTTTATTAACTGCGTGGTTGTGACAGCCAGAGGCTAAATACATATATAAACTGCGTGGTGATTGATTTTATTTACTGTTATTATTCCAGCCGCCTGTGGCTGAGGTATATGAGATGTAGAAAAGTTTCAGATTGTCCACCATACAGGGGAGATGCTGCCGAAATTTTCTCGGACAGGGACTCCTCTGGGGCGTGACAAGCTTGGAAGGAATTGAAGGGAGAGAGCATCAGGCCGTGTACCACACACGGCCGTGTTGTTTTAACAGGAAGGGAAGAGGACATGGCCGTGTGAATCTCACACGGCCGTGTCTTGATTTGAAGAAATTAGAGCAAATGCCTTACATGGCCGTGTAGATCTACACGGCCGTGTGAGGTTTCCAGAGGCCAAGCAGGTGGTGGCCGTGTGAGGCCGTGCAGCTTTGGCAGAGAAGGAACTGGACATGGCCGTGTGAATCTCACACGGCCGTGTCATGGGGCCGTGTGGCGCCCGATTTCCTGCTCTATTTAAACCCTCCTTCATGAATTGAAAAGGGATCTCTCCCCCATTTGGGAGAAGGCAAGATTTGGTGGTATCATCCCATTCTTGGGAGGATTTCTGGGCGATTCGAGGGGAGTTCTTGACGATTTCAACTCCGGAGCGAGGATTGGATCCGAACACGAGGCTTCTTCATAGATAAGTCTTCTCTTTTCCCCTTTTCTTGGTTTCTTGGATTGGGGATTTAAGAAATGCTTGTAATCTTCATTTCTTCGGGTATTCTTCCTCGATTCATGGAGTAGATCTTGTATTCTAGGATTAAGGGAGTATTTGTATGATGGATTGATGTAATCTCTTATGGATTTGCCATTTTCTTGTTTCAATGACATTGTCTTGCTTGTATCAATTAGATCTTGAATGATTAATGGTGATTTGTGCTTAATTCTCATTCTTGATTGATTGTTTGGATTTCTTGTGGACTTTGTAAAGATAAACTCTCACTCGATCATCCGAGGGATCCACGTGACAGGTGCAAGCCCGTGTAAGGACGTTTGAGAGATAATCTTGAAGAGGAAATAGGAACATTTAAGAGAGTAGGATGGATCTTGTGCTTAGTTTCTTGTATCCTGATAGATTATAAGTTGTGGGCTTCTATGTTGATATCCGAGGAAGGCATAGTAATAGGTGCGCTTCTGTGTAAGGACAACGTAGGTTCACGTCTAATTGATCATATTTAGATACATTTCTCAGTCCTTAGTCGGTTATCTATTGCAAGAGAGAACCGACAACTTTCTACAAGTGTTTGGCAATTGAGGGATAAGAATTGGTGAACCATTTACATTCGAGAAATCTTACAAAGAAATCGAAACTCCTAGAATCTCCCTTTATCATAACCTAAAACACTAAACTCTTGTTTGTTGATCTTTAATATTAGATTTGTTTACCTTCACTTTACATTTGAAACAATTGGATAGTTGTTTAGCTAATTCGCATTGAGACATTTCTAGTGCTTATTCCAGTCCTTGTGGATACGATAATGTTTTATATTACTTACGGAGAGCGAACAAGTTTTTGGCGCCGTTGCCGGGGACTGCGCTATAACATTAGGAATTATCAATTGAGTTAGACTAAACATAACATTTGTTTTGCTTTCATATTGCATATTTGTAACTAATCATTAGATTTCTGTTTTTACTTTCTTGTATAACTTTTACTTCTTGTAAATTCTTTTTGTACAAATTCAATTCTGCATTTTTTATTCTTTTATTTTTCTTTTTCTGTTGAATTGTCATTTGCTATCTTGTTCTTGTGTATGCAAAGATCTAACTTTGCAGGGGAATTCTTTCCTTTTGACCCTGAGATTGACAGAACTTTCCATAAAAGAAGAATTCTGCAAAGGCAAATAGAAGAACAAGAATATCTAAACATGGTGTGCAAGTCACTAGGAGATTATGGAGCTCCGAAGTCTGCAAAACAAATGGGAGCAATTGTTTACCCCAACATACAAGCAAGAAATTTTATACTCAAACCATCTTTTGTTTCCATGGTTCAGAAAACTCAGTTTGGAGGATTGGAGATTGAGAACCCTTATTCCCATTTGATAGAGTTTTATAGATATTGTTATACTTTGAAATATGAAGAAGTTTCATCTGATATTGTTCAGCTGCTTGCTTTTCCTTTTAGTCTGAAGGATGCTGCAAAAAGATGGTATAATTCTTGTAACAACCCAATTTTCCCTATTTCGAGTTCTAAAAGCCCTTAAAAATATTTAGAAATGTCATAGAAATATTCTAGAGATTTTTAGAAATTTTTAGAGTATTTTTATGTAATTTTTGGAGTTCATTTGGTATTTTTACCAAGGAGAATAAGTTTTAAAAATAAACTAAAATAAAGAAAAAAATTTAAGTTTGTAGAAGCTGGGGTTCGAACCCAGCTCCTCGGCCCAAGCAGAATCCGGCCCAACCAGCTGAGCTACGCTCATTTTGTTAATTATATATGGAGCGATATATATTTAAGTAATAGTTAGGAACAGTAAAATAATAGGAAATAAAATGGTTGCAGCTGGGATTCGATCCCTCGTGTTGGGCTTTAAGCAAAATGCAGCCCACCAACAGACCAGCCGCGGGTTTGTTAATAAAACCCGAATCAAGTTATATTTAAGCAATAGTTAGTTAACAGAATATTAAAGTTATAAGAAGAGAACTTAGGTTTTCCCCGTGAGAAAATCTTCTCCTCTCCTCTCGCGACGGCGTTTTTCTCTCGCGGCGGAAACGAAGAAACAGGCGGTAGGGCTCGATCTCCGGTGCCGGCGAAGGGTTTTTCCGGCCGGTCTCCACCCGTGCATGACCACCTCGACGAGGGGAGCTCGGAAACACCAAGAAGCCGCCGAGATCTTCACCGTCTCCGAACCCTAGAACCCCTTTTCCTCGGTTTGAATCCAAGAACACGCGGTGAGTTGCTTCTCACCTGCAGTAGGAGTAGTTTCGAGCTTCGATTTGCTTTCTTTGCTTCCATTGTAGTTCGGATTCGGTTTTGAGGGTATTAGGTAGTAGCTGGTTTGGTTTCTGATGCAGAAATTGGATTCCTCAGTAGGATTTAGCAGTAGGATCCATAATTTAGCTTTAAGGTTGTGTTAATTCTGTAGTTAGCTCTTGTTAAATCTGTAGTTAGCTCCTGTAAGCCTAGTATTGTGATTTCCGGTAGCTTTAAGGTTGTTTATGTTCCTTAGTAGACCTATTCTTTTGTAGCTTAATTAGACATGCCAATTTGATTTCCTTTATAGCTCACTGGACCAGCATGTGTTTATTAAGCATTTTAGCTTCAGTTTTGATGTATATACATATATATGCACATTGAGTATTATGAGTTAGTTTAATCTGTTGGTTCCTTTAGTTTCTGCCGTGAGTCTTAAAGGAAGAATATGCATGATTAAGTTTAGTTTTTGGATGCCCTAACTAATGTTTCGAGCATGAACAGTTTTAAGCTTAAGGTTGAGTTTTAATTCCTTCCTTTGTATTCGGATTTTTCCTATGGCTTCCAGATCATGCTTTACAGAATAGGGTAGCTAGGGACCTATTTGCTTGATGCTTATGTTCTGTTATAGCATGCTTAAAGGTATTCATTTGCTTGATGCTTGTGTTCTGTTATAGCATGCATGTCCTGAATTTAGCCTTGTACATGTGCAGATTGATATTTCATTTATATCATTGAAACAAGCATTATAAAGGTTTTAATTCCAGCATGTATTAGTTTTGTTTTGTGCTATTTGCTGGATATGAATAAGCATGCTTTTATTAGTAAATGCAGAACTTAGTTGAGTTCCTTTCATTGCTGTTTAGTATTTCCTGATGAAGCACGATATACTGTTAATTCCATGCAGCAATGATTCTTTTATTTTCTAGATTCTATTGCATGCTTAGTAGTTGAATTGGTTTTACTTTCACAGCATGCTTAAGTTGTTCTAGTTTCCTATTTGCTATTGGAATAACATGAGCAGTTCTATTTTTATAGCATGCAGATTTTTATAAGTAAAGTATGCAGATTTTGATAGGTTTAATATGCAGATTTTTGTTAAGCTTTGCATGCAGATTTATGTTAAGCTTTGTATACAGATTTTCAGTACGTAGGGTGTGTTCTAGTGCACACCAGGTGCTTGATAAAATGCTTAGCTCAATATAATGCTACAGTAGACATTTTAATAGCTTAGTTAATGCAGTAGAAGCATTTAAAATCACTTATTTAGTCTTGCTTCAGCTTATATGGGACTACGGTCCAATGGGTGGGCTCCCACAGTCGCCTCTAGATTCAGATAACCTAGTTCTAGGTTCAGATAACCTAGTTAAAGCAAGATAAGAAAATTAGCTATGAAATCAGTATTTTATTTTCAGCAAAGGCACTGTACTGGATTAGATATCCATTGGGTTGGGCTCCCACAGTCGTCCCTAGGTTTAGATAACCTAGTAAACCCTACTAGACTCGGAACTTGCAATCCCGGGTTTAGTTAGGGATGCGCGCACAGCAAGTACAGTTGCCGGGCCCATCAGCAGCATGATTATTATTTTAATCTATTATGTAAATAGTTTTCAAAACTTCACAAATTAGTTATGTGAATACAAGTTAGACTCAGTTTAGCATTAATTAGTTCAGCTTATGTATTAGTTCAGTTTCCTGTTGATACACATGATAGTTCTATGATTAGTATTTCAGTTAGCATGATTTCTTTGCTATTTATGAGCATGATTAGCTATACATGTTTAGTATTTCAGTTAGCATGATTTCCTTGCTATTTATGAGCATGATTAGCTATACATGTTTAGTATTTCAGTTAGCATGATTTCTTTGCTATTTATGAGCATGATTAGCTATACATGTTTAGTATTTCAATTAGTTAGATTTCTTTGCTATTTATGAGCATGATTAGCTTTACATGTTAGCTTTTCAGTTAGTTTCTTTGCTATTTATGAGCATGAGTAGCTTTACATGTTAGCATTCAGTTTTAGCATGTTTTTATTTATATACATGCATATCGAGTTTTTGTGAGTAGGATAGCGCTCACTAAGCTTTTAGCTTATAGATACTATTTTTCCTCCTACTGCAGATAAAGGAAAAAAAAACTAAAGTATAAGGAAGAAGGCGACAAGGAGATGCTGTGACAGTGTGTGTGATGCCAGGACTATGGAGAGATCCAGAATTAGCTGGCAAAATTGTCAAGACTTTTCTTTTAGTTCTCTTTTAAAGTTATATTGAAATTGAGTTTATTTCCGCATTGTAGTTTGATACCTCCTATTGTTGGAGTGATATGGTTGTTGGCCATTGCTATAGTAGTTTCATATTTTTATTGTGCTATTATACTGCGTGGTTGTGAAATTTCATGTTCCAGCCGCCTGTGGCTGAGTATACTCTGTATGTATTTACGGATATGGTCACCGGTACAGGGGAGATTCTATCGAAATTTTTCGGTAAGGGTTTTCATGTGATTTTTAATCCTACCGGTTAAGTAGAGTTAGTAGTTAAGTAACGGTCATCCTTAGAGAATAGTAGTAGTAAGAAGGGTGGTCGTTACAATTCTCTAAAGTCTCAAAATATCAGAACATGGGATGAGTTAGAGCAAAAATTCCTTGACCAATATTTCCCTCCAAGGAAAACTACTTATTTGAGAAGTCAAATTTTAAATTTTAAGCAATTGAATGGAGAAAAATTATACCAAGCCTGGGAAAGATATTCTTCTCTTCAGCAGTTATGTCCACATCATGGAATTGAGAAATGGTTAATTATGCATTTGTTCTATGTTGGGCTTTCTTTCTCAAATAAGAATCAACTGGAATTAGCATCTGGAGGATCATTCTTGAAAAAAAGTCTAGAAGAAACTTTTGAGATAGTTGGCAGAATTACGCAAAATTCCAATGATTGGGCAGAGCAAGATAGCTCATTCTTAACAATGGATATCATTAGGGAAAAGGATGATGTTGAAAAAGGGCTTATCTTGAATCAAAACGATTTCCAAACATTATTTCCTTGGTGCTGTGAATCATTATCAAAAATGTTTGGTGAAAAAGCATTTTCAACAGAAAAGGGGGTATGTCTTGGTGATCTTAAGGAGGATGATCTATCTTTAGATAATGAAGAGTTTTTAGAAGAAAGCTTGGCTAAGGAGGAGACTATGTTGATAGAACAAGAGCCAGTTTTACCAGAAATAGTACCACCTCAACTTGAACTTAAACCATTACCACCAAATCTTAAGTATGAATTTCTTGGGCCGAATTCTACTTATCCAGTTATAATTAATGCTCAGTTAAATGAGTTTGAAACAAAGAGACTGTTGGATGAGTTAAGGTTGCATAGAAAGGCCATTGGATATACAATTGATGATATAAAAGGGATTAGTCCATCTCTCTGTATGCATAGAATTTTACTTGAAGAGGGGTACAAGAACTCAATTGAGCATCAAAGGAGACTAAATCCAAATTTAAAAGAGGTAGTAAAGAAGGAAGTGATTAAACTTCTTGATGCAGGGATTATTTACCCAATTTCGGATAGTGAATGGGTGAGTCCAGTCCACGTGGTTCCAAAGAAAGGAGGATTGACTGTTATCAAGAATGAGGAAGATAAGCAAATTTCAACACGAACAGTGACGGGGTGGCAAATGTGCATTGATTATCGGAAGTTGAATAAAGAAACAAGGAAGGATCATTTCCCTTTACCATTTATTGATGAAATACTTGAAAGATTAGCTAAACATTCCTACTTTTGTTACTTGGACAGATATTCTAGATTTTTTCAAATTCCAATTCATCCTCAAGACCAGGAGAAGACTACTTTTACTTGTCCTTATGGTACCTTTGCTTATCGTCGGATGCCATTTGGGCTTTGTAATGCTCCAGCCACTTTTCAGAGATGCATGATGGCAATTTTTTCATATTTAATAGAAAAAATTATAGAGGTTTTCATGGATGACTTCTCAGTTTATGGAAATGACTTTGATTCTTGTTTATCAAATCTTTCTACTGTTCTAAAAAGGTGTGCAGATACAAACCTAGTGTTGAACTGGGAAAAATGTCATTTTATGGTTAAGGAAGGAATAGTTTTGGGGCATAAAATTTCAGAGCGTGGTATTGAGGTAGATCAAGCAAAAGTGGAAGTAATAGACAAATTATCCCCACCCATCAATGTAAAAGGAGTTAGGAGTTTTTTAGGACATGCTGGTTTCTATAGACGTTTTATTAAGGACTTTTCAAAGATTTCCAAGCCATTAACTAATCTGTTGATTAAAAATGTTGAGTTTTGTTTTGATAGCGAATGTATTGAAGCCTTCAATAAAATCAAGAATGCTCTTACAACAGCTCCAGTCATTCAAGCACCTGATTGGGATCTTCCTTTTGAAATAATGTGTGATGCTAGTGATTTTGCTGTAGGAGCAGTTTTGGGACAACGAAGAAATAAGATTTTACATGCGATCCATTATGCAAGTAAAACACTTGATGCAGCCCAAGTAAACTATTCTACTACAGAAAAAGAATTATTGGCAGTGGTATTTGCTATTGATAAATTTAGATCCTATCTAGTAGGATCAAGAGTAATAGTATATACTGATCATGCAGCTATTCGGTATCTACTTAGAAAGAAAGACGCTAAACCTAGGTTAATCAGGTGGATTTTACTTTTGCAAGAGTTTGACCTTGAGATTAGGGATAAGAAAGGAGCTGAAAATGTAGTAGCGGATCATTTGTCTAGAATATCTCAAAAGTCAGAAAATGAGGTGGATTTTGATTTACCTATTGATGACATATTCCCAGATGAACACTTATTAGCTTTATCAAGTGTGAAAACTCCTTGGTATGCAGATTTTGTGAATTTCCTTGCTAGTGGAGTGTTACCTCCGGATTTTTCTCATCAACAAAGGAAAAAGTTTTTTTTCAGAAGTTAAGAATTATGTTTGGGATGAACCTCTCCTGTATAAGAAGTGCAATGATGTGATTTATCGAAGATGTATACCTGAATAAGAAGTTAGAGATATCTTGTTTCATTGCCATTCTTCGTCCTATGGAGGACATTTGGGTAGTTCAAAAACGATTACGAAAATTCTTCAAGTAGGATTTTATTGGCCAACCTTATTCAGGGATGCTAAGTTGTTTGTTCAGTCTTGTGATCAATGTCAGAGAACTGGGAATATAACTAAAAGAAATGAAACGATGTTAAATTACATTCTTGAGGTTGAGTTATTTGATGTTTGGGGAATTGATTTCATGGGACCTTTCCCTCTTTCATATGGGAATAGGTATATTCTTGTGGCGGTAGATTATGTGTCCAAATGGGTAGAAGCTGTGGCATCCCCAAGAACAGTTATCAAATTATTTAGGAGTATTATCTTTCCAAGATTTGGGGTGCCAAAGGCAGTCATTAGTGATGGAGGATCACATTTTATAGAGAAACAGTTTGAAAACTTACTTAGAAGATATGGAGTGAAGCATAAAGTAGCAACACCTTATCATCCTCAAACTAATGGGCAAACTGAGATATCTAACCGGGAAATTAAGTCCATATTGGAAAAGATTGTATCCACTTCAAGAAAGGATTGGGCATTGAGATTAGATGATGCTTTATGGGCATATCGAACTGCTTATAAAACTCCTATTGGGATGACCCTATTTTGATTAGTTTATGGTAAGTCTTGCCATCTTCCAGTTGAACTAGAACATAAGGCTTATTGGGCAATTGCAAATTTGAATATGGATTTAAAGGAAGCAGGGGAGAAAAGGAAGCTTCAGTTGAACGAACTTGATGAATTAAGGATGGATGCATATGAGCATGCTAAATCTTACAAAGAAAGGACGAAGAAATGGCACGATCAGCACATTCTTCGTAAAGACTTTAATGTAGGAGATTTGGTTTTGTTGTTCAATTCAAAATTAAAACTTTTTCCTGGGAAGCTTAAGTCAAGGTGGACGGGTCCATATGAGGTAAAGAAGGTTTATCCTTTTGGAGCTGTAGATATTTGGAACAAAGATTTTGGGATAATTAAGGTAAATGGTCAACGTTTGAAAAAATATATTCATGGTACAAAAATAGAAGAGGTACAAAGGTTGTATTTTTCTGAACCTCGCCCTCCAGATTGAATTCTTTTAGCTAGTATAAATTCATTTTGTTGGTTTTTACTTGTTTTTAATTTTGTTTTTAGGTTAAGCCATGACATAGAAGGGAAGTGCTTGGGCCGTGTCATCCAGACACGGCCGTGTAGGATCTCCCGAGGAGAAAGAGGTCTAGGCCGTGTCTCAAACACGGCCGTGTAAAGAATCCCGAGGAGAAAGAGGTCTAGGCCGTGTTCCAGACACGGCCCGTGTCTGGAATCCAGAGAAGAAAGAGAAGGGGGCCGTGTCACAGACACGGCCGTGCGATGAGAAATGAATATGGCCGTGTGATATCACACAGCCTGATCCACATCTTTTTAAGGAATTAGGGCACGGGGTGTGGGCGGTACACGGCCGTGTACCGCCGCTCGTTCCTCTTTCTTATTTTCTCATTTCTAAAGGTTTAAACTACTTCTCCTAATTTTTCTTTCTCATTCTTCTAAAGGAGATTTGATTTTCTTCCATGGAAAACGTGATTGAGGAGATTTCGGCCACAAGAAAAGGGAAGGAGAAGGTGGTTGCAATAAAGGAGAGGAATGTTTGCTTTAAAGGTATTTCTAATGACTTTGGTATTGTTTTCTCTAGTGATGAGCAACGGTATAGATATTCTTCTTTATGTAAACGACCTCTTTTAGGCACTAGGTTTCTTGATGTTGAAACTTTAGAAACTTTGGGGTTTAAGGATGATTTGGTTTGGTTATTTGAAAGGATAGGATGGAGTGGTTTAGTGAACATAAAATATCCTACTTATCCTAGAATTGTTTTTGAATTTTTAAGCTCAATAGAGGTTGATAATGTTCAAGGTGGGGGGAAGCTTAAATTTAGTTTGTTTGATGAAAGTTATGAATGGACGTTGGGAGATTTTAATGCTTGTTATGAATTGCCAAAGAATGAGGTGTGTGTGATTTTGCCCAAATTTGAGAATTCACATTTTTGGCGACAAATTTCTGAACAACCGCTATTTGATCATCATAATTCTAGAGTTTCCCAAATTATCAATCCTATTTTTAAATATGCTTACTTATTCATGAAAAACACTATATTTGGAAGGGAGGACAAAGAGGGATCAATAAGACTTGTAGATTTGTATTGTTTGTGGGCAATGGTCGAAAATATTCAAATTAATTCTGGTTATTTCTTTCTTAAACATTTGGCAAAATTAGGGAAATCGAATTCTACCACACCTATTATTTTAGGGGGATTACTTACTCAATTGGCCTTAGTATTAGGATGTGATTTGAGTGAATTAGAAGTGGTGGAGAGTTCTTGTACATTGGATTTGAATTCATGTTTAGCAATGAAAATGATTAAGCATGAAGAGCATGGATTTAGTTTATTCATTAAAAATGGTTTCCCTTTAAAATTGCCCAATCATGATTTTACTACAATTCATAATAAAGAGAATTGGTGTTTAAAGTTAGCTAGGCAACAATCTAGAGCTTTGTCATCTTTTACTCCAAGAAATGTTTCTAAGGGTAACCAAGAGATTCATAGTTTTATGTTTCAAGAACTTAATTCTGCTTTAAAGAATATTCAAAGTGATTTAGATTCAACTAATGAATTTCTTGAGAATAAGAAGCTTATGGAGGAGGAACTATTTAAAAAGCTACAAGATTGTTTTAAGAGTGAGAGAGAATTGTGTGATAAGATTTCTAAAATGATGAATGCTTATAAGGCTAAAATGGAATTCCATGAAGATCTTAGAGGTTTTATGAGATTTGTGAAGGATGATATTGATAAATTGTTTGAGTATCATAATTTTTTCAGAAACGAAGTTAAATGGTTTGTTAATGATTTTGCATCTTTCTTCCCTGATTTTCCTGATTTTCCACCTCCTCCACCATATTGATTTCATCGGGACGATGAAAAATTTAAGTCTGGGGGGGTGTCATGTACTGTCATGGTTTGGTTTTCAGTTTTTAGTTTTTGTTAGTTTTTCATGTTGGTTCTTATTTTCATTGCTTGTTGCTTTATTTTGCTGGCTTTTGAAATAATCATGGCAAAAAAATTTTTGAGAACATCAAATCTTCGCTTATATGCTTTCTTGGATTCAAGTGAAATGTTAGCACGATTATTGTCTTGATTCATGATGTTTGAATGATGCTAGTAGTAAACTTTGTGTAGTTCTTTTTTCTATCTTGGGAAGCATTAATAAGCTAAGAATCTTATGGTGATGAGTTTTAGTTTTGGTTCAACCTTAAGGATTTTATCTTCACTACACTTGTGCTTGATGCTTGAATAGTTGATGTCATTGAAATAGTCATGATTCATCTTGTTTGCTTAGTACTTGGTTTCCATGGTGGCTCAAATCATTAAAGCTCATTTGGAAAAATCAAAATATCCCAACATGTGTGCTAAAAGTACATTTATGAATAAGTTTTGCACAATGCAAACACTTATAAAAAAAAAAAAGGGATATAAAAAACAGTTGTCATGAGTGGAATCTAGCAAGTCACCCCTTTGAGACCGAGTTAGGTTACTGGGGAAATGACTGCTTAGCTTCCCTTGAGATTGAGCACACCTTTGAGACCTTGGGTTAGTTGAGAAATATGAACCAAGTGAATAGTGAGTAAGTGTCTATCACTGGTTACTTGTCTTTCACTGGAAACATTAGGAATTCAAATTTGATGACGACTTGACTAGGACATGGATTGAAACTTGAAGGGTGTTGAGTTACTTTTACACTGTGCACAAGATTCTTATGCTTGAACCATACTTTACTTGTTTCCATGATCACGCTTGTTAATGAAACTTTTTGATAGAGTTAGGAAAGTGCACTAGGTTTTATGAATGTGTTGTAGAACATATGAATTTAGACTGCAGCATTTTGCTTCAGGACAAGCAAAGGTTTAAGTCTGGGGATGTGATGTGCGTAGATTATATACTCTTTTATGCATGTTTTTACGCACATTTACATACTTTGAGCATGTTTGATCTATGCATTTTTTATACTTCCAGCTTTCCTTTTAGCATATTTACTCTTTTCGTTCGGAGATCTTCTTTTTGTGCATTTTCTGTACATAGGAGTCGAAATTGGTGAAGATTATGCGTCCTCGGGCAAGCTTGGAAGGAATTGAAGGGAGAGAGCATCAGGCCGTGTACCACACACGGCCGTGTTGTTTTAACAGGAAGGGAAGAGGACATGGTCGTGTGAATCTCACACGGCCGTGTCTTGATTTGAAGAAATTAGAGCAGATGCCTTACATGGCCGTGTAGATCTACACGGCCGTGTGAGGTTTCCAGAGGCTAAGCAGGTGGTGGCCGTGGGCACCACACGGCCGTATAGCATTTCCAGAGAACAAAAGGGTCCTGGCCGTGTGAATCTCACACGGCCGTGTCACGGGGCCGTGTGGCACCCGATTTCCTCCTCTATTTAAACCCTCCTTCATGAATTGAAAGGGGATCTCTCCCCCTTTGGGAGAAGGCAAGATTTGGTGGTTTCCTCCCATTCTTGGTAGGATTTCGAATTCGAGGAGTTCTTGACGATTTCAACTCCGGAGCGAGGATTGGATCCAAGACGAGGCTTCTTCGTAGATAAGTCTTCTCTTTTCCCCTTTTCTTGGTTTCTTGGATTGGGGATTTAAGAAATGCTTGTAATCTTCATTTCTTCGGGTATTCTTCCTCGATTCATGGAGTAGATCTTGTATTCTAGGATTAAGGGAGTATTTGTATGATGGATTGATGTAATCTCTTATGGATTTGCCATTTTCTTGTTTCAATGACATTGTCTTGCTTGTATCAATTAGATCTTGAATGATTAATGGTGATTTGTGCTTAATTCTCATTCTTGATTGATTGTTTGGATTTCTTGTGGACTTTGTAAAGATAAACTCTCACTCGATCATCTGAGGGATCCACGTGACAGGTGCAAGCCCGTGTAAGGACGTTTGAGAGATAATCTTGAAGAGGAAATAGGAACATTTAAGAGAGTAGGATGGATCTTGTGCTTAGTTTCTTGTATCCTGATAGATTAATAAGTTGTGGGCTTCTATGTTTATATCCGAGGAAGGCATAGTAATAGGTGCGCTTCTGTGTAAGGACAACGTAGGTTCACGTCTAATTGATCATATTTAGATACATTTCTCAGTCCTTAGCCAGTTATCTATTGCAAGAGAGAACCTGCAACTTTCTACAAGTGTTTGGCAATTGAGGGATAAGAATTGGTGAACCATTTACATTCGAGAAATCTTACAAAGAAACCGAAACTCCTAGAATCTCCCTTTATCATAACCCAAAACACTAAACTCTTGTTTGTTGATCTTTAATATTAGATTTGTTTACCTTCACTTTGCATTTGAAACAATTGGATAGTTGTTTAGCTAATTCGCATTGAGACATTTCTAGTGCTTATTTCAGTCCTTGTGGATACGATAATCTTTTATATTACTTGCGACATTTCCGTACACTTGCGGAGTGCAACAATAGACCAGATATTTATTCGATTATCGAAGTGATTAGTAGACCAATTGTGATGATCGATAGACTGAACCTAACCTATAAAAGAAGGCTAGGCCAAAGGCTTTGAACATCAATTTTCACATGCCTTCTATAGGATCGATGATGTGCTAGAGGGGGGGGGGGTGAATAGCACGCATGGCTAATTCATTCATTTATCAGAAAACAAAAAGTAAGAACGCAGCGAAATAAAGAACAAGACAAAAGCAATGTTAACACAATTTCTTTTACTTGATTCAGAGCATGTGGCGACTCCTACTCCAAGGCTCGTGATCGTTGATCACTTTCGATGGGAAATCACTAATAGTTCAAAAATCTTTTATAAGTAAGCAATTACAAGTACTGAAAAAACAAAGTATACCAACAATAAGGAATTAGGAATTTGTTCATCGGTTATCAGAACAGCATTGAAGAGAGCAGCAGTTGTTCGTTCTTGATCTCAAAAATTATGTTATCAAGGAAACTAGTTGATCCCTCCTTAAATATCCAAGCTAGGTCTAATCTAGATCCACTAATCTCGGGAATAGGTTTGACTCGGCAATGATCGATCGACCGATCCCCTTGTTTGGTCGACCGATCCTGCCTAAATCGGTCTGTCTTCCCATCTAGATTTAGCTTCGGATGGGTCCTCATTCGGTCGACTGATCCCGCCATTCAGTTGACCAATCCCACTATCCTCGCTGGCTTATCTGGTCAGATCCAATCAATTTGGCCTGATCTCGATCACCGTATTCATCTGGCTAGAAATCTATCTTCTTGCTTAGAGGTTTGGTCGACCCATCCGCCGTTCGATTGACTGATCAAGGAAGAAACTAACCCTGCACAATTTTTAGTTTCCTAGAAAATAGAGTTAGATAAAATAGCAAATGATATATAAATCAATAACTTGACAACCTTTGAACTGTCCAGTTCTGACTAAGGATTTCCTCTGAAAACCCTAGGCCTAACCGACGCCTACTGTTTCCTCAACAGTGAACACGTCCTCTCCTACTCCTTTCAAGAGAAGTTACCTGTTGCCAGACTAGTCCTCCAGACTGACTGAACTTTCTTCTAGACGTCTGCTCCATGACCCATCCAGACTTTCCGCGTAGGGTTACCACCCCTTAGGACCTAGGGTTACCTCCCCTAGGATTTTCCATAACTAGGGTTACCACCCCTTAGGACCTAGGGTTACCTCCCCTTAGGGTTTTACATAACATAGGGTTACCACCCCCTAGGGTTTTCCACCTACCTAACTGTAGTTAGGACTTTCTATCATCTAGGGTTACCTCCCCCTAGGGTTTTCCATCTACCAACCGCGACTAGGACTTTTGCCTAAGACAACTTATGACTTTCCTACAAACTCAATCAACCTTGTTAGATTACAAGACAACTTAACTTTGAACCATTTGATATAATCAAAACCTAGGTTCGATCGTCCGATGCTTCCCGCACCAACAATCTATTGGTGCGGGAAGCATCGACGATCGAACCTGAGTTTTGATAATGGCAAAGGATATATAGTTAATGTTATTTGTGGTCTAACAAGTTTGAATGAGATTACAGGAATGTCCCAAGTATTCTTAGGCAAAAGTCCTAGCTGCAGTTAGGCAGGTGGAAAACCCTAGGGGGTGGTAACCCTAAGTCCTAGAGGGTGGTAACCCTAGGCGGAATGTCTTGGTGGGTTGAGAGCTTCAGGAAAAATCTTAGAGTCGAGGACTCTAGGTTGAAATCTTGCTGTCGCGAACAGGGTGGAAGTCTGGAGAGGTCATGGAGTGGATGTCCAGCATGAAGACTGGAAGTTTCAGACGCTGAGCAAAAGTCTAGTTAGTCTGGAGGATCAATCTGGCAACAGGTAAACTCTCCTGAGAGGAATAGGTGAGGGCACATTCCCCGGTGAGGGAATAGTAGGCGTTGGTTCAACCTAAGATTTTTGAGAAACTCAAAGTCAGAACCGGACAAACCGAAGACTATCAAATGTTTTATTTTCATGTATATATTATGTTAACTTTGTTTTACAAGGTATGGTTGGTTTCTTGGACTAACATATTTTGTAGGAAGTGAATTGAGAATGTTTGGCTCAGATAAACAATGTCTGAGGTGCCTCTCGGGCTGTTGGAGGCGGCTTGAGCGCCTTGGCTGTAGCTGCGCAGGAAGCAGGGCAGAAGGCACCTTCCAAAGATGCTGAAGGCGCCTTGGATAGCTGATGGAAGGTGCCTTCTAAGGACGCTGAAGGCATCTTCGGGTGGATAAATAGTGCAAGCAGTGGGAGTTATCGACACCGATCGGCAAGGGATAAGAATCCCTACTGGAGGCGCCTTCCATGGTGGCTGAATGTGCCTTCAGCAGTCTATTTAAGCTAGTCCTGAGCTGATGCACAGGAACAACAAAAACTTATAATCCTTCTTACGTGTGCTACTCAAAGTATGATTCAACAAAGCTGTAACTCGACTTTGACAACCGGAAGCCTTAATTTCTCCTTTCTTATTTGTCGGTATACTTTTAATTATTGCATTAATATTGTAATTCAAGTTGTAATTTTCAAAGCTATAGTGATTGCCCATCGAAAGCACTCTTATATGCGGGCCTTGGAGTAGGAGTCACCACAGGCTCCGAACCAAGTAAATCCTTGGTGTTTATTAATTTCTGTTTATTCCACTACGTGTTTACTCAAAACGAAAGTGAAAGCCACAAGCGCTATTCACCCCCCCCCTAGCACTTTTCGATCCTACAATTGGTATCAGAGTGGGGTCACTTTGAATCGTTGAAACCACCATTAAAGTAATTTTTCTTGGTAATTTTTTAAAAAAATTTGAAGTCAATCAAAATAGGTAAAATTGTCGCCTTCTGATTTGTTTCATCAATCATGTTTTTTTTGGGTTCTCGAAGTTGGTGCAAACACCACTCGAGTTTTTATTATATTCTCTTGTTCCTGTACTAATAATCCAAGACCAAGTCTTAGAACCTTTGCTCTCTTTTTACTGTGTGCGAGGTTTTTTCTTAAATGGCCCACCAAGAGGGGTATAGCACTGCACGCCCTCCCCTCTTCTCTGGTGAGGATTTTAGCTACTAGAAGAGCCGAATAGAGTACCATCTCAAGACACAAGTCGAGATGTAGATAATCATCCAAATGAGTCTCGAACTTCCACTCGACGGTGTTGGAAAGCCAGTGTCATGCCAAAACTGGGACACAACTTTGATGAAGAAAATTGAGGCCGACGCTAAAGCAACATGCACTCTACAATGCAGCCTGACAAAAGAAGAACTGAACCAAGTCAGCCCTTTCTCAAGTATGAAAGAACTATGGAAAAAGTTGACCGAGCTATACGATGGAACTCCCGATACGAAGGTAAGCAAGTGTGACTTGATTTTAAATAAATTATATAACATAAAAATGAAGAAAGGCAAGTCAGCTAGCCAACTTCATGCACGAATTCAGGACCTGCTGAATGGTCTTCATGCAATCGGTTAGAAGGTAGAAAACCTCGATATAATCAGGTATGCACTCAATGCCTTTCCGAGGAATACTTTGTGGGCATCCATGGTAGATGCTTACAAAGTATCCAAGGATCTTTCATTAATTAAATTAGATAAACTATTTTTAGAATTTGAGTTACATGAACAGATTAATGCACGCTTGGATGAGAAACGTATTGCGTTAGTTGCAGGTACAAGCAAGACAAAAGAGACCTGAAAGAAGTATCAGTTTGAACCCGAGTCCGAAGATGAACCAGACTCAGAAGACGACGATGATGAGATAGCAGCCAAACTCGTCAACCTTGTACAAAAGCTCTATAAGAATACGAAAGGATTCACCAAGAAGGACATCAAAAAATAGATTTAGTCAAAGACAGTGCAATCAAGTCCAAAAGTGAACTCCGAAGTAACCTGCTACGGCTGCAAGAAGAAGGGACACATCAAAGTCAACTGTCCCAACCAAAAGGAAACAAAGAAGCAAAGGAAGAAGAAAGTGTTGGATCAAAAGCGCTAGAGGGGGGGGGGGTGAATAGCGCTTGTGGCTTTCACAATTGATTTCAGAATCGTAAAAGTAAATGCAGCGGAAAAGAAATAACACAAACACAGAAGACACGAGAAGTTACTTCGTTCAGAGCCTATCTCGACTCCTACTTGAAGGCCCGCGGTCGTTGACCGCTTTCGGTGGGCAACAACTATATAGCGCAAATCTTTACAAGTAGATGAGAACAAGTATGAGCTTAAAAATAAAGATTATACCAACAAAATACAATATATTAAGTGTTAGTTAGAGCCCTAGAGCCAATCATTCGATGATTGTATTATGGACTTGTTGTATCATATTCTTATATAAATAAAAGCATTTGTTTTTGATTATTATACTTACTTGTATTTGTGCCAAATAAACTAAGTATAATAACGCCCTTGAGTAGAAGGTTCTTACCTATATCAATCAATTGGTTGAATCGATAGTGAGATGATATAGGGAACACTACTCTTAATCATTCCTAGTCGAGTATTAACATTCAGGGACAATGTTAATGCAATAAGAGTAGCATGTAGGTCAACTCGATGACTTGATCTCACAAGTCATGGATATAGAGATATCAAGTTGACACATGGGTATGCATTGGAGAATGCATACTGAATGACCCGCCATGAGAAAGTATCATGGATCGTTATATGAGTGGCATATACTTTCTCATGTGACTATTAGTATGACTACTAGTCCTTGGACCTGAAGTCACCATGGATCCCTACATAAGGAGTTATGTACTTTGGTTTCGTCAAACGTCACCCGTAACTGGGTGGACTATAAAGGCGATTACTGGATATGTAACAAATTATGCAGTGGGATGTGAGTGATGTAGATGAGATCTATCCCTCCTATATGACGGGAGCAACATCGATATTCTTGATAGAGTGAGACCACGAAGTGCATGGCCATGCCCAAATGAGTCAATATGAGATATTGAGCTCATTTGATTTAGTGAGTCTACTTGGAGTTCAAGATTTAGATTGGTCAGAGGATGACACGGTCTATGCCTCACATTGCTCAATCTAGATGTCTAGGATAGAAGAACACTTGTCATATATTGTGAGGAGTCACAATTAGTAGTCACAAGGTGATGTTGGATCTCAACATTCTTGTAACTTGGGTAATAATGATGTGTTGCTAGATACTGCTCATTACTTATGCTCCTAAATGGGTTTAGGGGCATTTCCAACGTTACAAGAACCTATAGGGTCACACACTAAGGACAATTAGATGGAGATTAGGTTCATATGATGAACCAAGAGGATTAGATTCATGTGATGAATCAAATTGGATTAAGAGTAATCCTAATTGGGCTAATTGAGTTAGACTCAAGTTGATTCATGTGTTCAATGAGTCTAATTTAGATTATGACTCATTGAATCAATTTAATTAAATAAATTAGATTTATTATATTAAATTGGCTTGAATTAAATGGTTGGATTAGATCAGCCATGAGAGAAATTAAGTCAAGTTTGACTTGACTTGAGAGGAAGAGGAAAAGTCAAGTTTGACTTGACTTTATGCCACTAAGGGGAATGAATGGGATTCATTTTCATTCAAGCCAATTCAACTAATCTTCTTCCTTGCTCTCTCTTCTTGCTTCCCCTCTCCTCATCTTGCCGAGACCTTCTTGGAGTGCTAGCACACTCTAAGGTTCTCCCTCCATCGAGTTGTTCGTGTAGATACTTCTAGAGGGTTGTTTACTTTGACAATCTTGAGATCCGGCACCTTGGACGAGCGGGATTCGCGAAAGGCACGCATCAAATGTAAAAATCGTACTCTAATGTAGATCTAGAGTTTGTAAACTTGTACTCGTAAGTTTTCAAAAGTTTTATTCTTCTCACGGATCCGGTGGTGGGGGTTTCGGGGTTTCCGCGACGCGAAAAAGCGGTTTTCGCGGCCCGAAAAACCCAACAGTGGTATCAGAGCCACGTGCAAAGACTTGTACGAGTTTAGTTTGTATTTTTATGAAAAATATAGATTCTGTAACATTCTGTAATTTTATGATTTTTAGAGTTTTTATGGGTATTTTTCTCATAGAAGCGAAGCACAAGTGTTTCGACACTTGTAGGCTTCGACAACCGAGAAGACTTTTCCGAAACGACAAGGTTTCGCCCCAAATCTTTTTGGGACAGCGGGCTAAGGCACTGTAGGATCGCTAAAGAACACTCACGATGGTTAGATCACGGGTAGGGGTGCTGCCCCTGGCCCCGCAAGGGGATTCGTTCGGCGATTGCGCCCGAAAATCGCTAAACGGGACCGTCGGGAAATTTTACTCATAAAAATTGTAAAAATTATGGAAAATTATAGAAAATTATGAAAATATATAATTTAGAATTAGATATTATTTTTGTGATAGTCATGGCCCAAAAAGACCCAATTGGATTGGTATATTTGTGTTGTAATTCATATTACGGCCTGCGCGCCGTCATTTGTATTGTGTGTGTTGTATATTTGATATGCGACCTGCGCGTCGTGCCTTTCTCCATTTATTCTTGTTGTAAATTAGTTTATACTCGAATGTAACTCGAGTTTCAAAATTGTAATGTACAAAATTGGAGCGGTGGAAGGTCCACTCGAGACGGAGTTACGAGGAGGGCGCGAGCAACACAAGGTGGTCAAAGGGAGGAGCTTGAGAAGCTGTTGACCTTAGGTTGACCATCCGATCTTCTCATTGGCTTGAGAAGATCGTAGTAGGGCCATGACTAATCAAAAATTAATTTAATTAATTGCTTGTGTGTATGTGATGCATAATTAGTAATTAATTAGTGCCTAACGATTAGATTAAATCTAAATCGTGTACAAGATGCACCCTCTCGATTAGATTAGATCTCAATCGCATCAACTCAAATGTCTACCATGCTGTGATACCTATCACTACCTCGATCACATGTGTTGTTGAATCTGCCAAAGAAGAGCAACACATATTATCTTGGTAGGGTATGGAGGGACAATCTTGGTCCCGCTTATCAACGCATGGGCGAGTACAAACTCAATTAGATTGAGTATTCCTAGTTATCTCGGTTGGATCGAGTACAACTATAGGCATTCTTCCAACGGTTGGAAAGATAGGACATAAATCACATTTATATTAATTCTTGGGCGTATTAGCCAAAGCTAACTCAAGTTTTAATATAACTATGGATAATGATCCTATAAACAAGAGTTGCATAGAGATGTAATTGGTAAATTGTTGCCTACCGATCATACTAAGTCTTGGGTGATTTAGCCAAAGCTAAGTCAAGGTGTAGTATGATGTGGATCTTGTCCCACATAAATTATAGAATTCAGTAGGAACATCATTTAGTTAAAGGCCTAATTAAATGATTTAAAAGAATATGATATTTATTTTCTGTATTTTTCTGTTGTAGATAACCATGACGGCGAATACGAACTCTTTCTCCCTGCGTTCTGTCCTTGAGAAGGACAAGCTCAATGGAGAAAATTTCATGGACTGGTACAGGAACTTGAGAATAGTTCTCACCCAGGAACGTAAACTGTACGTTCTGGAGCAGCCCATTCTGGAGGCTCCTCCTGCCACTGCCACGCGAGCTGACCAAGATGCTTACAAGAAGCATCAAGATGATGCATTAGATGTGTCCTGTCTAATGCTCGTGACCATGAACTCTGAGCTTCAGAAGCAACACGAGTTGATGGGCGCTTACGATATGGTTGAACATCTTTGTCAACTGTATCAAGGACAAGCGCGGCATGAGAGATTTGAGATCTCAAGGGCACTATTTCAGTGCAAGATGTCAGATGGGGCTCCCGTAGGCCTATATGTACCCAAATGATTGGGTACATAGAAAACCTACAGAGATTGGGATTCCCTCTTGGCCAAGAGCTGACCACTGACCTGATCTTGCAATCCTTGCCGGATAGCTATAGTCAATTCGTTCTAAACTACAATATGAACGAAATTGACAAGCCACTGCCCGAGCTGCTTAGCATGTTGAGAACTACTGAGCTAAACTTTAAGAAAGCAAAGCCCCACTCTGTTCTGATAGTTCAGAAACACAAGGGCAAGGGCAAGCCCAAAGGCAAAGGAAAGTCCCAAGTCAAGGGCAAAGGCAAGGCACTGAAGCCTAAAGGAGGGGTCGGCAAGGATGCTACCTGCTTCCACTGCGGTCAGACCGGGCACTGGAAGAGGAACTGCAAGGTGTACCTGGAAGATCTTAAGAAGAAGCGAAGTGAGACTTCCACTTCAGGTATATATGTTATAGAAGTCAATCTATCTATTTTTTCAGCATGGGTATTAGATACCGGATGTGCTTCTCACATTTGTACTAATGTGCAGGCGCTGAGAAATAGCAGGGCATTGGCGAAGGACGAGGTGGACCTACGAGTAGGCAATGGAGCACGGGTTGATGTTGTTGCTGTAGGAACTTATCATCTATCTCTGCCCTCTGGGCTTGTATTAGAATTAGATGAATGTTGTTATGTGTCTGCTTTAACTAAGAACATAATTTCAGTTTCTTGTTTGGACAAGAAAGGTTTCTCTTTTATAATTAAGGACAAATGTTGTTCTGTTTATTTAAAAGATATGTTCTATTGTAGTGCACCTCTGATGAACGGACTCTATATTCTAGACCTTGAAAGCCCTATCTATAACATAAATACCAAGAGGTTCAAGTCAAATGACATGAACCAAACCTATCTCTAGCACTGTCGCTTAGGTCATATAAATGACAAGCGTTTATCCCAGCTCCATAAGGATGGTTTGCTGGACTCATTTGATTTTGAATCTTATGAGACGTGCGAGTCATGCCTACTAGGCAAGATGACCAAGACTCCCTTTAGTGGGCACAGCGAAAGAGCGACTGATTTGTTAGGACTTATACATAGTGATGTATGTGGCACTTTCAATGTCGTTGCTAGAGGCGGCTATAGGTACTTCATCACATTTACTGATGACTTCAGTAGATATGGTTATGTGTACTTGATGACACATAAGTATGAATCCTTTGAAAAGTTCAAAGAATTCAAGAATGAAGTACAGAACCAGCTTGGCAAAAGTATTAAGATACTTCGATCAGATCGAGGTGGAGAATACCTTAGCCATGAGTTTCGTGACTATCTAGCTGAGTGTGGGATTCTATCCCAACTCACACCTCCTGGAACACCACAGTGGAATGGTGTATCCGAAAGGAGGAATCGTACCCTATTAGATATGGTACGATCTATGATGAGTCACACAAATCTTTCGACATTCCTTTGGGGCTATGCTCTAGATACGGCAGCTTTTATACTCAACCGAGTTCCATCCAAGGCCGTGATAAAGACACCATATAGGATATGGACTGGGAGAGATGCCCAGGTGTCTTTTATAAGGATTTGGGGCTGTGAGGCTTACGCTCGACGTCAAGTCTCAGACAAATTAGGACCCAAATCTGACAAGTGCTACTTTATTGGATATCCTAAGGAAACTAAGGGATATTACTTCTACATTCCCAGTCAGAACAAGGTAGTTGTGGCAAAGACTGGGGTTTTTCTAGAAAGGGACTTTGTTTCTAGAAAGACTAGTGGGAGTACGTTTGATCTTGAAGAAGTTCAAGATGCGGACCATAGCACTGAAGCCTCGATGGAAGTTGAACTGGAATCACAAAGTGTTGTGGATGATATTGTTCCACAAAGAGTTGAGGAACAACAACCAGTTCAAGTAGACATACCTCTTCGCAGGTTTGATAGGGTACGTCGTCAGCCTAAGAGATACTCATTTCTCTTGTCTGACCATGATGACGTTGTGCTCATAGAGGATGAGCCTACCACCTATCAAGAAGCTGTGATGAGACCAGATTCCAAGAAATGGCTAGAGGCCATGAGATCCGAAATGGAATCTATGTACACCAACCAAGTATGGACTTTGGTTGATCCACCTGAAGGGGCAAAACCCATTGGGTGTAAGTGGGTCTTTAAGAGAAAGACTGACATGGATGGACTTATCTATAAGGGTCGCTTGGTAGCTAAAGGTTTCAAGCAAATTTATGGTATTGACTATGATGAAACTTTTTCTCCAGTAGTGATGTTTAAGTCCATCGGATCATGCTTGCTATTACAGCATACCATGACTATGAGATATGGCAGATGGATGTCAAAACCATGTTTCTGAATGAAAACCTGCTCGAGGATGTGTACATGACACAACCTGAGGGTTTTGTAGATCCACAGCATACTAGCAGAGTATGCAAGCTGCATAGGTCCATTTATGGACTAAAGCAAGCTTCTCGGAGCTGGAATCTTCGATTCGATGATGCAATCAAACAGTTTGGTTTCATCAAGAATGAAGATGAACCTTGTGTCTACAAGAAGCTTGTAGGGGATATAGTTGTCTTCCTTATATTGTATGTGGATGACATACTACTCATTGGAAAAGATATCCCTTTGCTTCAGTCTGTCAAGACCTGGCTAGGGAGTTGTTTCTCAATGAAGGACTTAGGTGAAGCATCACGCATTCTAGGGATACAGATCAATAGAGATAGATCTAAGAGATTGCTTGGCCTAAGTCAGAGTACATATATTGACAAGGTACTCCTTCGGTTTGCCATGCAGAATTCCAAGAAGGGATTTTTGCCGATGTCACATGGCGTGAGTCTTTCGAAGACTCAAGGTCCCTCTTCTAGAGAGGAGAGAGACCGCATGGATCAGATCTCTTATGCCTCAGTTATAGGATCTATCATGTACGCCATGCTATGTACTCGACCTGATGTCTCGTATGCTTTGAGCATGACGAGCAGATACCAGTCAGATCCTGGTGAAAGTCACTAGATAGCGGTCAAGAATATTCTTAAGTACTTAAGAAGACCTAAAGAATATTTCTTGATATATGGAGGCGATGACGAGCTAGCTGTAAAGGGTTACAGTGATGCTAGCTTCCAGACCAACCAGGATGATTATCGATCGTAGTCAAGGTTTGTGTTTTGCATTAATGGTGGTGCTGTGAGCTGGAAGAGTTCGAAGCAGGACACAGTAGCTGATTCTACGACAGAGGCCGAGTACATTGCTGCATTAGAGGTAGCAAAGGAGGCAGTTTGGATCCGCAAGTTCATCACTGAACTTGGGGTGGTTCCCAGTATTGCTGACCCTATTGAGCTCTAGTGTGACAACAATGGAGCTATAGCACAGGCGAAGGAACCTCGCTCACACCAGCAGACCAAACACATACTACGGCGCTTCCATCTCATTTGAGAGATTATCGAGAGAGGAGATGTGAAGATATGCAGAGTACCTACAGAGGCTAACATCGCAGATCCCTTGACCAAGGCTTTGGCACAAAGGAAGCATGATGATCACACTAGGTCATTAGGGCTTAGAGCCTACACTGATTGGCACTAGTGCTAGTGGGAGATTGTTAGTTAGAGCCCTAGAGCCAACCATTTGATGATTGTATTATGGACTTGTTGTATCATATTCTTATATAAATAAAGGTATTTGTTTTTGGTTATTATACTTACTTGTATTGGTGCCAAATAAACTAAGTATAATAACGTCCTTAAGTAGAAGGTTCTTACCTATATCAATCGATTGGTTGAATCGATAGTGAGATGATATAGGGAACACTACTCTTAATCATTCCTAGTCGAGTATTAACATTCAGGGACAATGTTAATGCAATAAGACTAGCATGTAGGTCAACTCGATGACTTGATCTCACAAGTCATGGATATAGAGATATCAAGTTGACACATGGGTATGCATTGGAGAATGTATACTGAATGACCCGCCATGAGAAAGTATCATGGATCGTTATATGAGTGGCATATACTTTCTCATGTGACTATTAGTATGACTACTAGTCCTTGGACCTGAAGTCACCATTGATCCCTACATAAGGAGCTATGTACTTTGGTTTCGTCAAACGTCACTCATAACTAGGTGGACTATAAAGGCGATTACTGGGTATGTAACGAATTATGCAGAGGGATGTGAGTGATGTAGATGGGATCTATCCCTCCTATATGACGGGAGCGACATCAATAATCTTGATAGAGTGAGACCACGAAGTGCATGGCCGTGCCCAAATTAGTCAATATGAGATATTGAATTCATTTGATTTAGTGAGTCTACTTAGAGTTCAAGATTTAGATTGGTCAGAGGATGACATGGTCTATGCCTCACATTGATCAATCTAGATGTCTAGGATAGAAGGGCACTTGTCATATATTGTGAGGAGTCACAATTAGTAGTCACAAGGTGATGTTGGATCTCAACATTCTGTAACTTGGGTTGTAATGATGTGTTGCTAGATACCGCTCATTACTTATGCTCCTAAATGGGTTTAGGGGCATTTTCAACGTTACAAGAACCTATAGGGTCACACACTAAGGACAATTAGATGGAGATTAGGTTCATATGATGAACCAAGAAGATTAGATTCATGTGATGAATCAAATTGGATTAAGAGTAATCCTAATTGGGCTAATTGAGTTAGACTCAAGTTGATTCATGTGTTCAATGAGTCTAATTTAGATTATGACTCATTGAATCAATTTAATTAAATAAATTAGATTTATTATATTAAATTGGCTTGAATTAAATGGTTGGATTAGATCAACCATGAGAGAGATTAAGTCAAGTTTGACTTGACTTGAGAGGAAGAGGAAGAGTCAAGTTTTACTTGACTTTATGCCACTAAGCGGAATGAATGGGATTCATTTTCATTTAAGCCAATTCAACTCATCTTCTTCCTTGCTCTCCCTTCTTGCTTACCTTCTCCTCATCTTGCCGAGACCTTCTTGGAGTGCTAGCACACTCTAAGGTTCTCCCTCCATTGAGTTGTTCGTGTGGATACTTCTAGAGGGTTGTCTACTTTGATAATCTTGAGATTCGGCACCTTGGACGAGCGGGATTTGCGAAAGGCACGCATAAAGGGTAAAACTTGTACTCTAATGTAGATCTAGAGTTTGTAAACTCGTACTCGTAAGTTTTTTGAAAGTTTTATTCTTCGCACGGATCCGGTGGCGGCGGTTTCGGGGTTTTCGCGACACGAAAAAGTGGTTTTCGCGGCCCGAAAAACCCAACATTAAGAGTGGTTGCTGATTGTCGGAGCAGCAATGCGTTGTTGAAGCGTACGGAGCAGCACACTAGAGCACAAGAGATCTTCTGTTCGAGAGTTATATTCAAGCTGCACCTCGAGGACTCCTTTTATAGCTCTGCAAAGTCTGATCCAGATCCCCAAGCTTCGGGATCAAGTTTGACCCGACGCGGATCGATCGACCGATCCCATGGTTCGGTCGACCGATCAGGCGATCCCTCCTATCTGATCCACCCGATCTTCTCACTCCGCTTCGATCCAGTCAAACTCCATCCAAGGTTCGGTCGACCGATAAAAGGTCCGGTCGACCAATAAGCTCTTCTGACTCAGCCCAGTCAGCCTGATCTAGTCGACACCCAACCAAGGTTCGGTCGACCGATCCCAAGGTTCGGTCGACCGATCCCCTGGTCGAGCTCGGTCCAACCTCTGGAGATCTGATCTACTAGTATAGGGGTTCGGTCGACCGATCCCAAGGTTCAGTCGACTGATCTCGGTCACTTCTAACTCTGCACAAAAAGGTTAGTCTCCTACAAAACAGAGTTAGAACACAATAGATAATATGTAAACAAATGGATTTACAGCCTTCGGACTGTCCGAGTCTGACTTTGGGTTTCCGACCGGAAACCCTAGGTCGACCCGATGCCTATTGTTCCCTCTACGGGGAACGCGTCCTCACCTACTCCTCTCAGGAGATTTACCTGTTGCCAGTGCGATCCTCCAGATGACTGGACTTTTGCTTGGCGCTCGTTGCCTCCGGACTTTCTGCTGGACGCCCACTTCCCGACCCGTCCAGTCTTCCACCTGGTCCGCGACACCAGGACTTTCCAACTAGGGTTACCACCCCCTAGGACTTTTGCCTGAAGCACTCGACCTGCCAAGACTTTCCGCATAGGGTTACCACTCCCTATGACCTAGGATTACCACCCCCTAGGGTTTTTCCCTTACCTAACCGCAGCTAGGACTTTCCTGAGACACTCAATCATACACATTAGATAACAATTAAACTTAACTTTGAATCCCTTTGCCATTATCAAAACTTGAGTTCGATCGTCGGATGCTTCCCGCACCAATAATCTCCCCCTTTTGGATTATGGCAACCGAAATTCAAAGTTAAGAAAAAAAATGCAATAAGGATATGCATAAATAAAACGTAAGTACATTAAAGCTCCCCCTTAATTGATCCTCCCCCTTAACAAAAAATTTTCTTTGAATTTTCCTATTCTCCCTCTTTTCCATTTATCAAAAATATGTTTGAAAAAATACCAACTTTTCAAAAAGATTTGATAATCAGAGAGATAATTTGGGGATAAAAATGTTTGGAAAACACTTGGCTTTGCATAATTAATAGAGTTTAATTTGGGAATAATTTTTGCTAAGTGAAAAATAGAGTTTAATAGAGTTTACTTAGCTCAATTTTGAATAAAATTTGAAAGATTATTTTTGCTTTGAAAGTTTGAAAAATTGATATATTTGAAAAAAATTCTCAAAAATTGACTAAGTATTTTGCAAATACTTTAGTTGAAAATATTAAATTTTGAAGGATCCTAAAGGGATATTATAAATTTGATAAGATGTGTTAATATAAAAATATAGCTAAAGTTGGAAAAAGAGGGAGTAGTTTGACTTATAAAAATTTAAGTATGGTTATTCATTCAAATTCAGTTGGTCCTTAAGTCCAAGCATGAGTCAAGTTAAATATGTTTCAGATTATCCAATATACTTTAGAGAGGTATCAGAGCCCTAAAGATCATGCCTGAGTAAACTCAAAACGGTTTAAATATCAAGTACGTTGTTTTGCGGCCACATGTCTAACCATTTAGCTACTAGCTGATTAATTAGAGGGCAACAGCTTTCACCTGGTTAGTCAAGTTAAGTCAATAGATCTAGTTAGATTTGACTAGTGCTGGAAGACTTAACTTGATTACTGTTCACTTGGTGTTTAACGCCCAGACTCATATTGATGCACAGATATAAGCATTCTTGAGTCCAGGTTGTACCTTATGCATCTCACGCCGTTCTATGTTTTTCAAACACAAGCAAGGTAAGTCTAGGTGTTTGTGAGATGCTCTGGCTGAAACTTAGGGGATCAAGTTTTCTAAGGGAGAGCCTAAGCTAATTCCATATTTTGAAAATCTAGTAAAATTGGAATTTTAAAAAAATAATATTTTCTTAGAATGTTTAAAACCTTATTTTGAAAACAAGTAGAACAGTGAAGCTAGTAAACTTATTTGAAACTCACTACCTACTCTACCCAACACATTCCTATTTGTCTTCTAAGTGAGCTGAACTCAAGTTCAGGTAAGGGCTTTGTGAAGATGTCAACTAGGTTTGATTTTGACTCAACATAGTTGAGTTCAATATCACCCTTAGCTACGTGATCCCTTACAAAATGGTGCTTCACTTCTATATGTTTAGTCCTTGAGTGATGAATTGGATTATTTTTGTTAGATTTAGTGAGCTTATATTATCAATTGAGATTTTTGTTTTATGATACTCCAGTTGATAGTCTTTAAGGGTATGCATCATCCATAGCAACTGAGATGTGCATTCACCTAAGGCTATATATTCAGCTTCAGTGGTAGATAAAGCAACACAGTGTTGCTTTATACTTGACCAACTTACTAGGCATTGTCCTAGAAATTGACAGCTACCACTTATGCTTTTTCTATCTAGCTTGCATCCGGCATAGTCTGAGTCAGAGTAGCCGGTTAGGTCAAGGGTGCCAGATCTAGGGTATCATAGTCCTACATTTAGGGTTCCCTTAACATACCTAAGGATTCTTTTAACAAGGGTTAAGTGAGACTCTTTTGCACAAGATTGGTATCGTGCACACATACCTACTGCGAAAATAATGTCTGGTCGAATCGCAGTTAGGTACAGTAGACTTCCTATCGCACTTCGAAAGTATTTCAAATCTACTGGTTTACCTTGTAAGTCTGAGTCAATTTTAGCATTTGTAGCCATTGATGTATTAATTGTTTTTGAGTTCTCCATGCCAAATTTTCTAACTAATTCCTTAGCATATTTAGTTTGATAAATATAAATTTCATCTTTAGTTTGCTTAATTTGTAAACCTAAGAAGAAATTAAGTTCTCCTACCAGACTCATTTCGAATTCATTTTCCATTAGTTTGGTGAATTCTTTTAGAAATTTAGAGTTTGATGAATCGAAAATAATATCGTCGACGTAAATTTGGGCTATGAAAATGTCATTTTCTAAGGTTTTTACGGAAAGGGTTGGATCTATTTGACCTTGTTTAAACCCTTTTGATGTTAGATAATTGGACAGACGTTCATACCAAGCCCTAGGTGCTTGTTTTAGTCCATATAGGGTCTTTTTTATTCTGAAGACATAATTTGGTTGTTCTATGTCCTCAAATCCTAGGGGTTGACCTACATATACTTCTTCTTTAATAAATTCGTTTAAAAATTCGGATTTTACATCCATTTGAAATAGCTTAAATCCCATATGTGCTGCATAGGCCAGCAACATCCTAATGGATTCAAGTCTTGCTACAGGGGCATAGGACTCACCATAGCCCAGAAGTTTATCCAAAGAATGTCTGTTTGTTGAACCCAAAGATAAACCTGAATCTAACAAAAGTTAAACCAAAACCCTAAATTTGAATCTAATTCATCTCATAAAAATTATAGGATTCCCTGATTGAAAATTTAGATCGGGTGAGATGACTAAGGAATTAAAAAATAATTCAAATTCACAAATAATTCAAATTCGTAATTAAAATTAATTCAATTTCAAAATCAAATTCGTAATTAAAATTAATTCAATTTCAAAGTAAAATCATAATTAAATTTAAAATTAAAATTCAATTTCAAAATTAAATTCGTAATTTAAATTAAAATTCAATTTTAAAATTAAATTCGTAATTAAAATTATTTCATTTTCAAATTAAATTCGTAATTAAAATTAATTAATATTTTTCAAAATTCAATTAACTTAAATTATTTTTCAAAATTCAATTAACTTTTATAATTCAATTAACTTAAAATATTTTTCAAAATTCAATTAAATTTTAAAATTCAATTAACTTAAAATATTTTTCAAAATTCAATTAACTTAAAATATTTTTCAAAATTTAATTAACTTAAAATATTTTTTCCGCTGCATTTACTTTTAGCGCTAGAGGGGGGGGGGGGGGGGTGAATAGCGCTCGTGGCTTTCACAATCGATTTCGGAATCGTAAAAGTAAATGCAGCGGAAAAGAAATAACACAAGCACAGAAGACACAAGAAGTTACTTCGTTCGGAGCCTATTTCGACTCCTACTCGAAGGCCCGCGGTCGTTGACCACTTTCGGTGGGCAACAACTATATAGCGCAAATCTTTACAAGTAGATGAGAACAAGTATGAGCTTAAAAATAAAGATTATACCGACAAAATACAATATATTAAGAGTGGTTGCTGATTGTCGGAGCAGCAGGGCGTTGTTGAAGCGTACAGAGCAGCACACTAGAGCACAAGAGATCTTCTGTTCGAGAGTTATATTCAAGTTGCACCTCGAGGCCTCCTTTTATAGCTCTGCAAAGTCTGATCCAGATCCCCAAGCTTCGGGATCAAGTTTGACCCGACGCGGATCGGTCGACCGATCCCAAGGTTCGGTCGACCGATCAGGCATCCCTCCTATCTGATCCGCCTGATCTTCTCGCTCTGCTTCGATCCGGTCAAACTCCATCCAAGGTTCGGTCGACCGATAAAAGGTCCGGTCGACCGATAAGCTCTTCTGACTCATCCCAGTCAGCCTGATCTAGTCGACACCCAACCTAGGTTCGGTCGACCGATCCCAAGGTTCGGTCGACCGATCCCCTGGTTGAGCTCGTTCCAACCTCTGGAGATCTGATCTATTAGTATGGGGGTTCGGTCGACCGATCCCAAGGTTCGGTCGACCGATCCCAGTCACTTCTAACTCTTCACAAAAAGGTTAGTCTCCTGCAAAACAGAGTTAGAACACAATATATAATATGTAAAAAAATGGATTGACAGCCTTCGGATTGTCCGAGTCTGACTTCGGGTTTCCGATCAGAAACCCTAGGTCGACCCAACGCCTACTTTTCCCTCTACGGGGAACGCATCCTCACCTACTCCACTCAGGAGATTTACCTGTTGCCAGTGCGATCCTCCAGATCGACTAGACTTTTGCTTGGCGCTCGTTGACCCCGGACTTTCTGTTGGACGCCCGCTTCCTGACCCGTCCAGTCTTCCACCTGGTTCGCGACATCAGGACTTTCCACCTAGGGTTACCACCCCCTAGGACTTTTGTCTGAAGCACTCGACCTGCCAACACTTTCCACATAGGGTTACCACTCCCTATGACCTAGGGTTACCACCCCCTAGGGTTTTTCCCTTGCCTAACCGCAGCTAGGACTTTCCTGAGACACTCAATCATACACATTAGATAATAATTAAACTTAAGTTTGAATCCCTTTGCCTTTATCAAAACTTGAGTACGATCATCGGATGCTTCCCACACCAACAGAAAGCACTGTAGGCGATATGAGATAAGTATTCTTCAGAAGACTCTGATGAAGAGCTCGAACAAATGAGCTTCCTTGCGCTTATGGCCCAGGAACAAGTCGATGAATCGGATACTGAGAGCGAGTTGGAAATAGAATTCGAGAGAAGCCATGAATATGTATCCATTTTCGAAGGGCTTAACCCCACTGTAAGAATCTCTCAATTAAATAAATTGCATAATTTAGTTAATTATTTCATGCGTAAGTTAGCCAAATCCAACCTCCGAGTCAAGTCACTCCAAAAGGAGGTAACAATCCTTAAGGAGGAGTCTAAACTAAGTCCTTTGACTGAGCCAGTTCAAAATGGAAGTTCAACTCATGTCCAAAAACTTGAGGAAGATAATTCCAATTTGAAAACTCAAGTTAAAGAACTTAATGTTGGTTGCTACTCGGAATATCGTCCTAGTTCCCTTGTACAAAAATTTGTACAAGCATAAAACTATCCTAGCTACTCATGTGCTCTACTGAAGTTAAATTTGGATTGCAAATGATGTTTAACATTATTAATCCAAATTGTCCTTCAGAAGTTAAACTTGAATTGGGAACGAAACTTAACATTCTTACTTCAAGTTTAACCGATGTGATCTTCCTAAGTTAAATCATATTACAGAAGTTGATCAAATATCTATTTCAAGGATCGACTTCCAGGTCAAACGTGACAAGGCACTAGGCCTTCTTGGGTATGGGATCATCCACCACTACCTAGATAAAGCCTTTCAAAGAAATCGGATATTTAAACATCTCACAGTAAACTAGGTTTAACTACAGAGACTTCAATAGAAGCACAATATCGAAACATGAAATTGAAACATAAATCGATAACAAAAATGATAACTAAAAATCGATAGTCTCTTGTGTTTGGTTTTTCAAGATCTATACAAAGAACATGAACTAGTTATGATGCGGAAACAAATAACTAGTTATACCTTTCTTTGTAGCTAAAGACCTCTTGATCTTCTTTTATATTCCTCTCCTCCTCTTGGACATTGTGTGGGCAATGATCTACCAAGATGGAATCCACTCGGACCACTTCTTCTCCTCCAAGACTCTCGAGTCACCAAGGGATGCCAAAATAGGAAAAACTCCTTCTCTTCTTCTTCCTCTCCAAGCAACTGGCCACCTCTATGCTCTTTCATATCTTCTTCTTCTTCTTCTCCAATCTCCAGCCACAAAGATAATATGGAGTGTCGACCCTAGAGGGAAGAAAGGGAAAGAGGAAGCAAGGTTGTGCCGCCGGCCTTAGGAAGAGAGAAGGGAGAGGAGAAGCCGGCCACACCAAGGAAAATAGAAGAGAGGAATAGAATTAGGGTTGTATCCACTCATGAGGCCCCCTCTCCTTCTCTTTTATAATCCTTGGTCAAGGCAAAAAAGGAAAGTTTTATAACAAAAAATAAAACAGGAAGCTCAAGATTATTAAGAGACCAAAATCAATTTCTCCTCTCGGCCCCTGTTGTAGCCTCTATGAAACCTTGTATCCACAAAGTCCACTTCTTACCCAAGTAATGGGTTGGCCACATCCTTGCTTGGTGCAAGGGGACGGCCAAGCATGAGCTTGGAAGCCAAGAGGTGGCTAGCCATGGCTTGGTGCCCAAGCTAAGGGTTGGCCACATGGAGAATAAAAGGAAAAGGAAGTTTTGTTTTGAAACAAAATTTTGTTAAAATCTTTCTTTATTTGTAATTATCTACAATGGTTAAAAGAGAGATTTTATTTTGTTAAAATCTTTCCTTATTTGTAGTTATCTACAATGGATAAAAGAAAGATTTCAATTTCCTTTTATAGCCATCCTCATGGTTTAAAAAAGAGTTTTAAAATTTTAAAATATTTCCTTTTATTGCTACCTACAAAAGATTAAAGAGAGATTTTAATTTTATTAAAATCTTTCCTTATTTGTAGTTATCTATAATCTTTAAAAGAGATATTTTAATTTTTGATAAAACTTTCCTTTTTTGTAACCATGATTTAAAAGGAGAAGTTTTAATTAATCTTTCCTTTTTGTAGTTGTCTACATGTTTTAAAAGAGAGTGATTAATTTTTAAACTTTCTTTTATTGCCATGTACAATAGGAAATTTTTAAAGAGAGATTTTAATTTTGTTTAAAATCTTTCCTTGCTTGGAGCACAAGCTTGTGACCGGCCACACCATGATAGAAAAGGAAGTTTTATTTTTTGTTATAAAACTTTCCTTTTTTGCCTTGACCAAGGATTATAAAAGAGAAGGAGAGGGGGCCTCATGAGTGGATACAACCTTAATTCTATTCCTCTCTTATATTTTCCTTGGTGTGGTCGGCTTCTCCTCTCCCTTCTCTCTTCCTAAGGCCGGAGGCACAACCTTGCTTCCTCTTTCCCTTTCTTCCCTCTAGGGCCGGCACTCCATATTATCTTTGTGGTCGGAGATTAGAGAAGAAGAAGAAGATATGAAAGAGCATAGAGGTGGACAGTTGCTTGGAGAGGAAGAAGAAGGGAAGGAGTTTTTCCTATTTTGGCATCCCTTGGTGGCTCGAGAGTCTTGGAGGAGAAGAAGTGGTTCGAGTGGATTCCATCTTGGTAGATCGTTGCCTACACAACGTCCAAGAGGAGGAGAGGAATACAACAGAAGATCAAGAGGTCTTTAGCTACAAAGAAAGTATAACTAGTTATTTGTTTCCGCATCATAACTAGTTCATGTTCTTTGTATAAGTCTTGAAAACCCAAACACAAGAGGCTATCAATTTTTAGTTATCATTTTTGTTATCGATTTTTGTTTCGATTTCATGTTTCGATATTGTACTTCTATTGAGGTTTCTGTAGTTAAACCTAGTTTACTGTGAGAAGTTTAAATATCTGATTTCTTTGAAAGACTTTGTCTAGGCAATGGTGGATGATCCCATAACCAAGAAGACCTAGTGTCTTGCCACGTTTGACCTGGAAGTCGATCCTTGAAATAGATATTTAATCAACTTCTGTAATATGGTTTAACTTAGGAAGATCCTATCGATTAAACTTGAAGTAAGAATGTTAAGTTTCGTTCCCAATTCAAGTTTAACTTCTGAAGGACAATTTGGATTAATAATGTTAAACATCATTTGCAATCCAAATTTAACTTCAGTAGAGCACATGGGTAGCTAGAATAATTCTATGCTTGTACAAATTTTTCTACAGAGGAACGAGGATGGTATTCCGAGTAGCAACCAACATTGTAATGCTAAAAAGGCATGTGAGGATTTGATGAACAAAACGCAACATATATCAAGGAATTCAACAATTTTAATGATGAACAAGTCGCAACTAATAGTCTTCGATTAAAGGCTCATATACATGTGGTGTTGTTTCTTACACTTCAAGGAATTCCATTTAGAGGTCATGATGAGAAATCTAGTTCACCTAATCGTAGCAATTTTCTTGAATATTTGGATGTGCTGACCATGTACAATGATGAACTTTCAAAGGCAATTGTGAAAGCTCCAAAAAATGCCAAGTATACGAGTCATGATATTCAAAAACAAATACTTCATGTGCTTTTAGTGAGAGTGAAAAATAGTATTCGTGAAGAAATTGGAGTTGCCAAGTATTGTATAATTGTTGATGAAGCCTGAGATGAGTAAAAAAGAGAGCAAATGTCTATAGTATTGAGGTTTGTGGATATTAATGGATTCATTCAAGAACATTTTTTTGGGCGTGTTCATGTATTTGATACTGCGGCTTTAACTTTAAAGGATGATATATATTCTGCTTTGGCTCACTACAATTTGGATGTTCAAAATATTAGAGGTCAAGGCTATGATGGTGCTAGTAATATGAGGGGCGAATTTAATGGATTGCAAGCTTTGATTATAAAAGATTGTACAAGTGATTATTATGTTCATTGTTTTGCTCATTGGTTATAATTAGCTTTAGTTGCAGCATCAAAAAATGTGACACCTATTTATCAATTTTTTGATAGATTAACTTTTATAGTTAATATTATTGGTTCTTCATGTAAGCGTAACGATGAATTGAAGAATGCTCATGTGATGACATTGTATATTTGATTACTATTAATGAACTCAAGACAGGGTGTGGACTTAATCATATAGGTACTCTACAACAAGCTGTTGATACACACTGGAGTTCTCATTTGATATCATTGAAAGGCCTAATTAAGATGTTTAGTGCATCGTGTACGGTATTGCTCAAGATTATGGATGATGGGCTTCCTTCTCAACAAGCAGATGCAACATCTGTTTATGATGAAATGACTTCCTTTTATTTTGAATTAACCTTGCATCTTATGAAAGAGATTATGAGGATCACAGATACTCTTTGTCAGACTTTACAAAGTAAGTCTCAAGATATTATAAATGCAATGGAGCTTGTATTATCTACTAAGAATTTACTTCAACAGATGAAGGATAACAAGTGGGATGATTTACTTATAAAAGTGAAATCTTTTTGTGAACTTCGAAATATTGACATTCCTAATTTCAATTCTCCGTATATTAATAGATGAGGTCGAGGGTGTGCTCATCAAGACAATTTCACCATTAAACATCATTATCAGATAGACCTCTTTTATGCTTCGATAGATTCACAGTTGCAAGAAATTAATGGTCGCTTTAGTGATGATGCTATGGAATTGCTCATTCTTAGTAATGCCCTAAATCTTCAAAATGCAGTGGAGTCTTTCAGAGTTATGGATATATGTAAATTAGTTGAAAAGTTCTATGCCCAAGATTTTACAAGAGATTAAAAAGAACAATTGGAGATGCAATTGAAGCATTACGAGTATAACATAGTCAAAGGGTCAGACTACAAAAATCTTTCAACTATTTCATAATTATGTCAATGGTTGGTAAAGACTAACAAGTTTGTTACATGCAATCTCATTTTTAGAATAATTGTACTTGTGCTTACTCTTCCGTTTTCTATGGCTACTTCAAAACGATCATTTCCTGTGATGAATATTGTGAAAATAAGGCTTAGAAGCAAAATGAAGGATGCTTTTCTCTTAGATGGGTTAATGGTATATATTGAGAGAGAAATTACTAGAAATGTAAGCATAGAAGTTATCATTGAAGACTTCAAAAATTTAAAAGAACGCTGAATTCTATTTAGTTAGAGAATTTTATTTAATATTTAATTAAATATACATTAACTTCATGTTTTCGTATCATGGCTTGTTCACAATACTAACAATATATAGTTTGTTATCAAAGGAAGTTTCTGATTGGCTGATTGCTTTGAATTATCTCTTATATTAATTGAAATAAATTTGGTTGATTATGTTTACTGTAATGCTTTCTTTTGCATTATATTTATTGTTGCCATGATGAAATGAAATTTAATTTTGCTATTTTCATTTTCTCATTTTTCTGATATGATTGGTGATTCTTCCTTGCCAACTCATAGAGTTTTTTTCTTAATGATCCTGGTAAGCATCATTTCATCAAAGAGGCTGCCTTTGTTTTAGCAATGGATGTGAACAATATGTATCAATTTTGTAATATGATTTTTACAAATTTTAATGTTCATGTCCTGATTTACTTGTATTCATGTATGGTTTTGAATGATGTATGATTATTAGCCGTGAATGCACTTGGTTTTTGAATAATGTATGATTTTCAATTTAGTAATGAAGAGTTGTGAATTGAAATTAAATAATATTGAATGTTAAATGATGTTGTTAACTCATAGAGTTTCTTCTTGATGATATTTAGGATTTTATTATCAGGGTTTAAATAAGCTATTGAATGTTTCCGTCGTTAAATTTAGTGACTGAAAATTAATATCTGTCGTTAAATTTAACGATGGAAATTTAATTTCGTCACTAAAATGCCTTGGCAATCCCAAAATTTGTGATCGATAATTTTGATCGCTAATCGTATTTTTTCTTATAGTGTGCGGCTCCCTTAAATTTAAAATCCTGAATCCGTCCTTGATCACTAGCGAAATCTAGTAGGGTTCCTGAGATGTCATGTTGAGGTGCTCGGATCGCTGAGCACTCAGGGTGCTGAAATGGGTGCTCGAGCTGCACTTGGGATGCTGAATTGATTGCTCAAGCTGTCGAGTGGGTGCTAGGGTTCCTGCACACTTGAGACGCTGAGCTAGATGCTCGAGTCACTGAGCACTTGCCATGTTTAATGCTCGAGATCTAGGCTAAGCCGGGAAAAAAACTGATGCTATGTGCACTAAGCTTGCTCACGTGGAGCCGTGCCACGTAGGTTGGTCTGGTTGACATAGTAAAGGATAATTATTCAGGGTATCAGAATCTTTGAATTTCGAAGCTGAGTGTTCCCTTTTGCTTTTTTTATCTTTAGCTTTATTAATTGGCTCAGGATTCTATTCCTTAAGGTTGACTTGCTATTTCCATAATTGATCTAATTGGGAATATACTCAAATCATTTACTGAACCTAACTGACTTTGTATATATTTTGGTCCCAAATTCAATTGAAGTTGTTCAAAAACTAGTCGTTTATTAGTAGCTGGAAATTCTTCTATAAATTTGATATGATATTCCAATGGCTTTTGAAGCATTTTACAAGCTCTCGATAATCTTCGCCTATGTAATCTTCTCTACCTTTTAAAAAAGATTCATGAAGTAGGACCAAGGGTTCGAATCATATAATAAACACTTGGTTGGTATTCCTACTTTTCTTACTGCTTTTATTATTCTGGTTTTGTTTTTATAAAGGTAAATTGTATTAGAAGATTATCATGATCCCCCCCCCCCCCTTTTTCAAATTCACAACAATTACGGGTTTGTCAAATTAAGTAAATCATATATGTGACGCCCAAGTGGCAACCTTTATACAGCACACTTCCACCTTCAAAATGCTGTGGGAATGTGTAAGCATGTTTGTCGCTGTCATAAAATCATAATTGTTATATATCGTAAGTGTAAGACTACGTCGTCAGTAATATAAAAGATTGTCGAACTCACATAGACTGTTTATTAAGAATTAGTTAACTTCGCATTGTGAATTATCTAGATAATCGAAAAATTATTCACAAATGCTAGGAAAAGAAAGAGAAAAAAGAAGAGAGAGAGAGAGAAAGTAAAGAGAGTAGAGAGAGAAAATAAGCGTAGTGAAAGAAGGATGATAGATTCTAGGATTTTGCTTTTATTATGATGCTAGTTAATATCTCTATGCATTGTTCATATCCTTAACTCTATGCTTACACTTGTGTAGGGATTCTAACTAAAGTCTGACACAACGCCGCGAAAGTCGCACCGAAGAGTCTACCCAAATTCTAAAGTCATTAAGTAAAGAAGCAACTCTAGAAAGTTAAGTTAAAGGGCTACCCTCTATCACATGACCCCTCGGACATACAATCGCTAGAGTTATCTAATGTACTTCCTAATGATAGCACTGGGATATCCACTCCAATTAAAATGTCCTAAGAAGGATTAGTCCCTATGTTAAGATCTTTTAACTCTAAAAAGTGGATAAGTATCGATGTCCTCTATCACTAAGGGCATAATATGTCCGGTTGAATGGATATCCTCTGTCACTAAGGATCCCCCATTATTCAGTCTAGTAGCAACCTTAATATAGAGACAAATCCCTTACATCTACATGTTTACACCATTCATACATTTCGTCAAACATATAAAAGGCATAACACAAATAACAAGCAGTAAACACATCATTACATAGGAAAATGTCTAAATACATAGTTCATACATCCACAATCACGTCATAACTACTTCTTACATTCTAGATCTAGAGATCTACTCCATTACAAGGGATTACAATCCAAAGATTAAGAAAGAAGAAAACTACAACTCAATACATGGAGATAGAGAGAAGAGATGCTTATCTTTGGAGCGTAGCATCCTTGGAAGCCCTCCCTTGCACCAGAGATGGAAGAATATTGAAGGAATGGAGGTGGATGAAGCCTTAGGGTTTCCCCTTAAGGGGAGAACTCTTCCCCAAGGAGAGGGATGAAGTCCTCAATCCCAAGATGAGTTAAAGAATAGGGTTCTTGACCCTTTTATACCTCCTCTGCCAAGGAAAACCAAGATTATAGGGGTCAAATAAACTGAGCTTTTCACCCATTAACCCTGATTTTCTCATAATTTACCCTGAACCAAAGTTGTAGCCATTGAAATTATCTACAATCTAATATTTGGATTGAGTCTTGGCTCAAACTAAGTCGAAAGTTATGGTAGTTCAAAGTTTATTTTGGAGTTTAGGCGGAGGTCCTGATGAAGATGCGGTTTAGAGGCACGACTGTGCATTTTTCACGTGTAGACTCTACTATGTCTCTATTGAACCTGAAGCAAAGTTGTAGATCTTGACAGCCCATAATTTCAACCAAGTGCAAAGTTATGGTCGTTCTACAATTGGTTTGTAATCTGCCCAAATTAACACGACTCTGTTTTGGCGTGACACGGCTCTGGCTTCTTTGCCACACGACCGTGTGGAATCCACATAGTCGTGGTCTTCTCCTTCTCTGGATAAAAGACACGGTTGTGTGGGTTCACACTACCGTGGTCTTTCTCGGCTCTAGAAGAATGGCATGGTCGTGCCTTTTGGCACTACCGTGTGCTTCCTAGCCATGGGAGATTGACACGGTCATGTAGGTTCACATGACCTGAGCTTACATTACCTCTGGTGGGGGGCGGGGGGGGCACGACAATGTGAAACCACACGATCATGTAGGTTCCATAAGGGAGCACGGTCGTGTGCTATCACACGCCCTGAGCTTGATTTCTTCTAAAGTTGCTCTTGTGTGCGTTTTTGCTCCATTTTAGCTCCAAATAGAGTTCTATCAATCAAAACAAACAAAGAGTATATCTATGAACAGAATATAATAGAAGTACAACATTATAATAAAATAAGGTGCAATAAACATAGATTATGCTCATGAAATACAAGTAAATGTGCGTTAATGTATGCATAAAAGTGTATATAATCTACGCATATCACACCCCCCAAACTTAAACCTTTGCTTGTCCTTAAGCAAAAACTACATCTAAACTCATGTGGTTAAATAGTATGTTATAATCTCTAGAAAGTCGATCTAATCCTATCAAATAATTTTATTGGTGAGCAAGATACAAAAGTTATTTGAGTATGACCTAAGTAGTAGTTCACCATGCTCAGTGCAATAGTCGCCTAAATTTGTCAAGTATCAATCCCTAAACTTAGTCAAGTCATCATAAAATTGTGTTCCTTATGCTTCCAGCGATAGGCACTTATCTGCCACACGCAGGGTTCATATTTCTAAAACAACATAAGGTCTCAAAGGACTACTCGGAATCAAGAGAAACATAACATTTATTTGCTCAGTAACCTAACTCGATCTCAAAGAGGTAAATTGTTAGTTCCACTCATGACAACTGTTTTTTATCCCTTATTCATATGATTTTTTCTCTTCTTTATCTTTTCTTTTGGTGCTTTAAAGGTGAAGAACTAATATAAATGTAAATATATAAATGTAAATGCAGGGATTTAGATTTTTTCCAAGTGAGTTGTCATGATTCGAGATTATCCAGTAACTAAAATATAATTAAGAGGTCACCTTAGAAACACAAGTACTAGTCCAGTTCTATGAATCATGACTATTTTCAGAGTTATCTACTATCAAAACTAGGCATAGTGTAAAGAGATCTTAAAACAAGGCCAATACTTGAATTTCTATAGTAAAACCATTGCTCACTTCATGCTATCATAATAAAAAAAGATAGATCACTAAACATACTATCACGATAAGTAACCAATAAACCACATGAAATCTAGAACAAACGTGCTAGTATTTTATATTAAAGTACAAACAATCATGATGTGATGAATAATGCAACTAATAAAAATTTTATTATGTAAAAAGAAATGTGCAAAAACTAAGAAATACGACAAACGCTAAACTAAATCCTTACTTAAACTTTTCATTGTTCCAATAAAAACTAGAAATAAAATATGAAGGAGATTTTTGAAGTTAGAGAAGTTAATTACCAAGTGATGAGCTTCAAATGAATGAGACATCGATGTTCTGAAGATACTTCCCTATCGGTGATTTATACTCCTCCAAAAATTCGAATCCTATATAAAGAAATAGACAAGAAAAATTAAATAGATAATATCAACTATTATGAATAAAGAAAAGAGACTAAAAAGAACTACAAACATAAATGAAAATAAGATTAAACTTGGGTTGCCTCCCAAGAAGCGCTTGTTTAAGATCATTAGCTCGACCACCTCATTAGGCTCATCGAAATCACGATCTTACAAGAGTGAGAAAATTCCAAACTTTTCTTCCAATGGCCCATATTATTATGAAGAGAGCTATCATCATAAGAGCAATGTAGTGTTTCACCTCTCTATTCATCTTTGTCTCCTTGAAAGTTCTTTTCACGGTCATAGATAGTTCAGTGTAAGCTTCCAAATTCTGGCCTCATGAAAATTTGCACATGTATAGGAAAAACAAACCTCCCACATACATGTTAAATAAGTAAGAACTAGAACCATATCAAGTTTAGTTAGACAATTATCAGAAATGGAATCACAACCAACAAAATCAATCATAGGTACCTCTATGAAATTTTCTAAAAGATCACTAGAAATACTAACTTTGCATCGTTGAGATATACCTAAAAGTTTTAAATAAGTGGATGTGATATCTTCAGAATTTTGTAGTGGTTATAGCTCTAGCTCAAGTGGTGGTGCATCTAAAAGTGGTGATTCTTGGAGCTTTGCTTCCATTACACAAGTCTCTACACATTTATTATCAACCAATTCCATTCTTATAAATTCCATAGTATTAATTGGTTGGGCGACCAAAGGAGGTGATTCTTGGGATGTTTCCTCCATAATGCATGTCCCTACACATTTATTCACATCATCATAATCATAAGTGGTGAAGAGTCCACTAATAGCAATATCATCAGTAGAGGGATCAACAATATTATTAAATATATGAAGTAATTTTTGTAAAACTAGGATCCCCTGTTACACCATTAGCTCTTTAAAATCTTATGTTATGATCTGCATCTAACTAGGAGCAGGAGTATTTGGGTCTTAGGAGTCTTCCCAGTCAGTCAGCTAATCTGGTTGTGAATGATGTGGTCCATTTAATGATAAATCATCCTGAAACTTTGACTGACTCTACTTTACTTGGGAAATATGCTCAACATTTTGCATGTAATTATAATCCAAATTTTGATGGTCCATCCTAAATTGATTATAATGTTGAGGCAGGTCAGAGATCATCTGCTAGAGTAGTAATTGCTCATTCTACTCTGGAATTAGCTGGGGTTGAAGGTTCTGAATTTGATGATCTCCCTAGTCAATAGCCATAAGTATCAAGAACTTACTCATATGTATCTTAATGTTGACGTTGAACTAAATACTGAAGTTCTGAAGTATTAGCATCTTTTTGGAAGATGTGACAAATGGTAGTGGAATGAGACGTGCTACCACACACTCTACAATGGAACTCAAATTGATGATCATTTGAATCATAATTTTCATCAATGGGAGATCTTACTCTTGCACTCATAGGTGTGAAAAATTCTCTTGAAGGCCAGCTTGACATATTAGTGCTCATAATATCTAATAAAAAATTATAAAAAAAATAAAAAAATACAGAATTAAAGACAAGATGTAAAATGCATAATGAAAAACAAGAAATAAAATGTGGAAATAAAAGCAAAAAAATAAATAAAAAATCTATTAATAAGTCTATAGTAACTCATATGCTAATCAACTAATGTTAATTAGAAATAGTCCCCGACAACGGTGCCAAAAACTTATTACGTACCACAAGTACACGGCTACGTCGTCAGTAATATAAACAATTATCGAACCCACAGGAACTATTCATTAAGCACTAGTTAACTTCGCACGGTGAATTATCTTGACAATAAAAAAATTGTTCACAAACACTAAGAAAAGAAAGAGAAAATAGAAGAGAGAGAGGGAGAGTAAAGAGAGAGTCGAGAGGGAGAGAATGAGCGTAGTGAAGGAAGAATGATAGATTCTAGGATTTCGGTTTCATTATGATGCTAGTTAATGTTCTTATGCATTGTTCATATTATTAACTCTATGCCTACACTTGTGTAGAGATTCTAACTAAAGTCTAACACAACTCCGTGAAAGTCACACCGGAGAGTCTACCTAAGTTCTAATGTCATTAAATAAAGAAGCAACTCTAGAAAGTCCGGTTAAAGGGCTACCCTCTGTCACAGGCCCCCGATCATACAATAGCTAGAGTTATCTAATGTACTTCCTAATGGTAGTCATGGGCTAGCCACTATAATTAGAATGCCCTAACAAGGATTAGTCTCTATGTTAAGATCTTTTAACTCTAAAAAGTGGGTAAGCATCGATGTCGTCTGTCACTAAGGGCATAATATGCATGGTTGAATGAGTATCCTTTATCACTAAGAATCCACTGATTATTCAGTCTAGTAGCAATCTTAATATAGATACAAATCTCTCACATTTACATATTTACATCATTCACATATTTCTTCAAATCCATAAAAGGCATAACAAATAGAACAAATAGTAAACACATCATTGCATAGAAAAATATCCAAATATATAGTTTATACATCTACAATCATATCATAACTACTTTCTACATCCTAGATCTGGATATCTACACCATTACAAGGGATTTTAATTCAAAGGTGATTAAATAAGAAAACTACAACTCAATACATAGAGATAGAGAGAAGAGATGCTTATCTTTGAAGCGTAGAGTCCTTGGAAGCGCTCCCTTTCTTTGGAGATGGACGGATCTTGAAGGAATGGAGGTGGATGAAGCCATAGGATTTCCCCCTAATGGGAGAACTCTTCCCTAAGGAGAGGGACAAAGTACTCAATCCCAAGATGAGTTAAAGAATAGGGTTCTTGACCTTTTTATACCTCCTCCAAACTTCCCAGGAAAACTATGATTATAGGGGTTTGGTAAATTAAGTTTTTCACCCACTAAATCAGGTTTTCTCATAATTCATCCTGAACCAAAGTTGTATCCCTTGAAATTATCTACAATATGATATTTGTATTGATCCTTGTCTCAAATCGAGCAGAAAGTTATGGTAGTTCAAAATTTGGTCTACAGTCTATGTGGAGGTCCTAATGAAGCCATAGTTTAGAGGCATAGACATGACTTTTAGAATGGGTATACCCTGCTATCTCTCTATTAGACCTGAAGTAAAATTATAGATCTTGAAGTTAGCAATGTTTTGGTATAAAGAACCACTCATAACTCCAACCGATCGCAAAGTTATAGTCATTCTACGATTGGTCTGCAATCTGTCCAAAATTCAGTACGACTCTGTTTTGGCATGACACGGCTTCGGCTTCTTCGCCACACAGCCATGTGGGTTCTCCTTCTCTGGATAAAAGACACAGTCGTGTGGGTTCACACGACTATGGTCTTTCGTAACTTTGGAAGAATGGCACAACTGTGCCTTTTGGAACGACCGTGTGTTGCCTGGTCATGGGAGATTGACAAGGCCGTGTGGGTTCACACGGCCTGAGCTTGCTTTGCCTCTAGTGGAGGGCATGACCATGTGAAACCATATGGCCTACCCTTGCTTTATCTTCATGAGAGAGTACGACCGTGTGCTTTCACATGGCCTGACATGGCCTGAGCTTGATTTCTTCTAGAGTTACTCCTGTGTGTGTTTTTGCTCTATTTTATCTCCAAATAGCGTCCTATCAATCAAAACAAGCAAAGGGTGGATCTTCAAATAGAATATAATAGAAGTACGATATTATAATGTAATATGGTGCAATAAACATAGATTATACTTATAAAATAAAAGTAGATATACGTTAAAGTATGCATAAAAGTGTATATATTCTACGCACATCAATAGCCAATGTGTAAATAATGTCAAGCCTTCTCCCATAGAGGTTCAACTATCAAACATGTGAAGAAAAGATGGTCTGCCATCTTATCCTCCTGTTGGTGCAACAGACATGTCTTGCAGTCCACGTATATCAATCTGTTCTTGTTGCAAATCTTTTTGTGAACTGTCACATGACAAACTGGTGCTTCAGCATGATGTACAACATCCATGCTACTATTGTCTATGGCTTGTTGCTGCTTTATGGCTTGAAGAAGTCATATGTTGCAGTTGTCCTGCTCCTCAATTCTGAAGTAAACTACGAATCTAGCAAGTCGGTAGCCTGCTGGACAAAATATGCATGCTACTAGATAGATTTGAAAATCTGGAGCAACTTCTAAATAAGTGGGTCGTTAGATGCTTTTATTATTCTATTGTGCATGCAGGATGTATATCTAATGTGTATTTCACAAGAGAAAAAGACAGTTTGTATTTGCTAGCAACAAATTATTCACCCCCTGTAACTATCGACTATCTACAAACTCCATCCCAACAAACTCCTTAAATGAACACTTCCTAATAAATTTTCATTAGTAGGTTAGAAGTCATTTGCTGATGGTCAATTCACTCCTTGAATCTTAATGTTGAAGTGGACACCATACAAAAATTGCTAGAGGGTTCGCAAACTACATTCCAACCTAAAGAAAAACTCATCTCCTCTTTATTTGCCTTGAGTTGAGTAGAAGTGTTAATGTTTTTTTTGGCCAAAATCAAAAGGGCGCCCTAAATTAAAAGAAATATTAGATGGACGCCTCTCCCATAATTTTATTTCAAAAATACCCCTAGATCCAAGGTTGTTGTAAAAGCTATCAAGTAGTTATTGCAATGTATTTAACTAGATTTAGAATTTAAGATTTAGGGTTTACAATGTGTAGGGCCAACCAATAACTGTTGTAATGTGTAGAAGCTTCCTAGTAGCTATTATAACATATTTAGGGTGAGTTTAGGGCTTTGAATTTAGGATTGTAGTAGCTACATAATAGCTTCTATAACTAATTTAAAGTGATTTTGATGAAGTTTAAATACTTTTGATTAAGTTAGTGAATAGTATTTTAATATAATAGTGTTCATAGATCTTAAACTCTAAATCCTAAACTCTAATCTCACACTAAATACGTTGTAGCAGTTATCCAATACTTCTATACATTATAACATCTACTAGGTATCTTCTAGTAAATCTTAAATCCTAAATTCACCCTAAACATGTCACAATAGCAACTAAGTAGCTTCTACACATTGTATAAGCTACCAGTAGTCTCTACAACAACATTGGGTCAAGAGATATTTTTGGGATAAAATCATGGGAGGAGCAGCCATTTGATTTTTTTTTTGGAAAAAGGGGAGCCCTTTTGATGATTTGTAATATTTGGGGTGATTGTGTATATATATATATATATATATATATTTATTTATTTATTTATTTATTTAGGTAGATGATTTTCTCTACTAATTTACTAACCAAATAAATTCATATTATAACATATGCATACTTAGAAATTGACCTCTAGGATATTCATCTCATTTATAATTCAAACTCTAATCCATGATATGGAAATGCAGCACACCCATAGGGGTAGAAGTGTTAATGTTCTAAAGTGAACTTGATTTGGATTGACATCCACTATAAAAAAAGCGTAATTTAGGATAAATTTTGAGAAGAATTAAAAAAAAATCATTGAAAAAATGGATTTGTGACAAAAATGTTTTCGTCGCAAATAAGCTGTCACCAAATTTTACGATGAAATCATGTAAATTCATCATGAAATCTGTGATGAATTTATTTTTCATTGCCAACATCGTTGAAATTTAATAATGAAATTGTTGGAGTGTATACTAAAAACCTAGCTTTTGTATAAACATTTATAAGAATCACATTGGTCAAGCGTCTACATTTATATATACCAAATGTAGATGTTCAATTAATTTATATTGTAGATAACATAGTGTGTGGTGTCACACACAGAAGATCGTGTTATCAGTTCTTTATAAATTAAAAACAGTAGATCACGACCAAGATAGAAAGGAACAAACCAATGGAAGGTCGTAGTATAATTAAGTATTAGTTTATCTTAACTATATAATTACAATAGTACACTTAGAGTGTATTGAGCAGGACTATTTAAGGTAAGTTCTTTTTATATTGATTTAATAAAAGAACTAGACCTCAGTTAATGTGGAAGTGTGTGCTCTTAATCCTAATATAATAACAAGAACATATGTTTGATATTTATTTCTTTAATTTATCAATGGGTGAGATTTAGTTCGATAAATCAATAAGCCCGATAAGTTGGGAAATGATATCACTTATAGTGTGTGTTGTTAATTATAGAAGGAAACTGTGTCCTAGTGATCTAGGTTGATAATGTCCCCAAGAGGATCTCATAAGGATTGTCATGTTAAACCCTGCAGGTAGACTTAGTCCGACATGACGATAAGGTTGAGTGGTACTACTCTTGGAACTAGATATTAATTAAGTGAGTTGTTAGTAACTCATTTAATTAATGGACATCTGATATCTTAAACACAGGGAGACTAACACACTCATAATAAGAAGGATCCCAAAAATGTAATTTGGGATTGGTGCGGTAGTTCAATAATAATTCTTTAGTGGTATGAATTATTATTGATGAAGTTAAGTTGTGTGTTCGGGGTGAACACGGGAAGCTTAATTTCATCGGAAGACCAAAATCAATTCCTCCTCTCGGTCCCTATCGTAGCCTCTTGTATATAGAGATTTATACCCATCACATACCCACCACATACCCACCTTCTTACCCATCCTAATGGGGCCGACCAAGCTAGCTTGGAACCTAAGCTAGGGCCGGCCAAGACCAAGTGGATGAGCCAAGTTGGTGGTCGGCCAAAGCTTGGGTCCCAAGCTTAGGTGGCCGACCACTAGAATATTAAAAAGGATTTTTATTAAAATTATTTCTTATGTGGATTCCATGGTTTTAAAAGAGAGTTTAAAATTTAAATCTTTCCTTTTATAGCTTTCTACAAAAGATTAAGAAATGATTTGAAATCTTTCCTTATTTGTAGATTGAAAGGTAGATTTTAATTTTAAGAAAACTTTCCTTTTTTAACCATGTTCATGATTTAAAAGAGAGTTTAAAAATTAAATATCTCTTTTATAAGTTTCTACAAAAGATTAAGAAAAGATTTGATGTCTTTCCTTATTTGTAGATTGAAAGGAGATTTTAATTTTTAGAGATAACTTTCCTTTTGAAAATTATCCACATGTTTAAAAGAAATATTTTAATTTATAAAATTTCCTTTTTATAATCCACCATGAAGGGAAAAATTATTGAAGAATTTTTTTATAAATTTCCGGAAGCAAATAAGGAAGTTTTAATTTGTGTTTAAAATTTTATTTGCTTGGAGATTTGAATGTGGCCGACCATTGTAATTGAAAAAAGAAATTTAATTTTAACTAATTAAATTTTTCTTTTTCATGGAAAAAGAATTAAGTAAGTTTTTATTTAAATTTCCTTATTTGCCAAGACCAAGGATTATAAAAGAGGGGGTAGAGGTGCCTTCATGGCTAACGACTCTATTCTTTTTTTCCTCTCTTTTCCTCCTTGGTGTGGCCGGCCCTAGGGTCTCCTCTTCTCCTTCTTTTCTCTTCCTCCTTTGTGGTCGGCGGCATCAACATAAGAGAAGTCCATGGTGGCCGGTTCTAGCTAGGAGAAGAAGGAGAGAAAGAAGGCTTCTTTTCTAGCATCCCTTGGAGCTTGGTGATGGTGGCCGAACCTCACATCTCTTAGAGTTTATGTGGTGGTCGAAACTTGCTTGGAGAAGAAGGGTTTGTGTGGTTCTCATCTCGGTAGATTGTTTCCCACACAACGTCCGGGATAAGAAGAGGAATACGGTAGAAGATCAAGAGGTTGTTGCATACAAAGGAAGGTATAATTAGTAATTAATTTCCGCATCATACTATTTGTATTTCTTTTGTATGAATTCCAAACACAAGAGGCATTAGATCTAGTTTTTCAAATTTATTTTTCGAGTTTGTGTTTTCTTTGTTTTCGAATTTGTGATTTGATTGTTCTTTTTGGTTAACCTAGAGTTATTTAAGGAAATTGAATATTAGCTTTCCTTAAAAGGCTTTGTCTAGGCGGTGGTGGTTGCTCCCATATCCAAGAAGGTCATGTGCCTCGCTATGCAGTCCTGGAAGCCAATTTTGGAAATTAATATTTAATGAAATTAATAACATAGGTGGATTTGAATCAATAGTGTTAAGTTCCGCTTGCGATTCAAATCTAAACCATTAAGAACATATAAGTTAAATTTGGAATCAATGATGTTAAGTTCCATCTGCGATTCCTAATTTAATTTCTAAAGAACACAAATACGTTATTTAAGGAAAGGTTCGATTCTTGTACAAAAAAATTTTGTACAGTGGAACCGGTACGTTTTCCTAGGGCTATCCAACAATTGGTATTAGAGCTAGGATTTGCCTCTGTGTGTTTGGTTTTCAAATTAGGTTATGCACATGTCATACATAATTTAGATAGGATAATAGTAGGATGTGCTAACTTTGTGGTTGCAGGCTCCAACTATTATAGCTTATAGATGTTGTGTGTGATTGGACCCTTGGACATGTCAAGGGCATTATTTTGTGTGTGCATGATTGTATGTAACTAATACAGCAGGAGCTGTATTAGCCCTAGGATTTTTAGAATTTTATTTTCGATCTAGATTACATGTACATTCCCTCGTGGAATATAGGATCGATATATGTAAAATTTTATTTTTGTCGCGAATCGGATTCTTGCGATGCGTGGTACTTTTGGAGCACCAGAGGCGCAGCGGAATAAGAAGCAAGATGAATGCGGCGACTCGACCCAATGGCGGTGGCTAAAGATGGCAGCAGCAAGGGTTGGAGCACACGGAAGACAGTGACAGAAAAAGGCCATAATAGTTGGAAAATTAATTTCCATATTTATTTCTTTTATTTATTGTGATGTGTGTGTGCATGTAATGTATGCTAGCATAGGTTAAAATTTCTCACCATAAATAACTAAGTGGGAGAGGGATTAGTATATAAATCCCATGGTCTCCATTACTGGTTTGTAAGTGATGCAACAAGCTTGCGTGTTGGCTCCCTCCACAACGGATGAGTTTGTTTGCGGATCACTAGATCAAACTTCCTTTATGGATGGTTATAGGAAATTATTTAGGATGTGTGTGATCTTCTCCAACTGAAGGGGCGCAATTCTATTTAATGGACTAAGTATCAAGTAATGGTATACACTTAGACACATTTAATAGTATCCTCCTCAACGGAGTCACTGCTATTACTTGTGTGACCAAAGGAAAATCAACTATTAATTTGTCATAAAACTAGGGTGACAAGATAATAAAATTAATGGGTTAAAACCCCTCTTACAAATGATTGATTTTGTATACGTCCACACTAACGTGGCATACAAAATTAACGGTGTTTGAGATAATTTTATTTGTCATAAAGTTATGTTGACAAGATAGTTAATGGGTAAAACCCTCCTCTTACAAATGTTGATTTTGTATACGTCCACACTAACGTGGCATGCAAAATTCACGGTGTTTTGAGGTGTTGGTAAATTTAAATAGTATTGTTTGAGGAATCAATATTATTTTAAATTTAGAGTCTTGATCAAAATTTGATCAGAGACAGACCAACTATTAATTTTATTTGTCATAGGTTGACAAGATAACAAAAATTAATGGATAAACTCTCCTTTTAGAATTTGTATACGTCCACACTATCGTGGCATACAAAATTCATGGGGATTTTGAGATGTTGGTCTTGACCAAATATTTTTGTGGTTCTTAGGATTTAAAATGTTTGTCAATTCCCTAGTTGTTATACTATAGAATAGACTTAGTAATTCCAATTATAATGATTGGAAATAGGACTTGGACATTTAGGTAGACTGTCCTCTTAGAACTAAGAACAAAATATGTGTATTTCATTCATTAGTTAATACATGATTAGTGGTGTTATCTGTCGGTACCTGGTGTGTAGATACGGGAGCCACTAATCATGTCTGTAATTCATTGTAGAGGTTCCAGGAAACCCGATAACTATATGAAGGGGAAGTCACCGTCTACATGGGCACTGCTGCAAAAGTGGTAGCTGTTGCAGTGGGAGATGCTTATCCTCTGATAGGAATAAAATATGGATTTTAAGAAATTATCTTTATGTACCAAGTTTAGAAAGAATTTAATTTTGGTTTCTAAACTATCGAAGAATAGATATTCTATCTATTTTAATAACAAACTTGTTATCAAGAAAATAGGAAAAATATCTGTTCTGGTACGTTGGTTGACAATTTATAATCTAATAACTCCCACGATGCAATAAATGAAAATTATAATACATCTTCTAACTTAAGAGAAAGCAACCTTCGGAAATCAACCAATTATATCTTTGGCATCTAAGGTTAGGTTATATTAACTTGAGTAGGATTCATTGGTAGCTGATGAACTTTTGGGTTCATTGGTAGTGGAAATATTTCCAATCTGTGAGTCTTACTTGGAAGGAAAAATAACTGAGAAGCTTTTAAGTCTAAGGGGTTTGGAGCCAAAGATACATTGGAATTAGTTCATTCTGATTTGTGTGGTCCTATGACTATCCAGACAAGAGGTAGTTTCGAATATTTCGTCTATTTTATAGACAACTATTCGAGACACAGCTAGATTTACTTGATACACCGCAAGTCTAAGTGCTTTGATTAGTTCAAAGAGTATGAGGCTGATGCGGAGAAATATCAAAGTAAAAATATCAAGACACTACAGTGAGATCGTAGTAGCAAGTACCTCTTGGGAGAATTTAGGAGTCACTTATCAGAAGTAGGGATTTAATCCCAACTAACTGCACTCGGTACATCCCAACAGAATAGTGTAGTAGAAAGAGGGTATAAGACTCTTATAGAGTAATTAGATCAATGATGAGTTATTTAGAAAATTATCAAATTCATTTTAAGGATATACACTGGAAACGGAGGTGAACATAGTACCTTCTAAGTTAGAAATCTCTACTCCCATAGAACTGTAGAATGGGCGTAAGCCTAGTCTAAAGCATATTCAGATTTGGGTGGTCTAGCACGTGAGAGACACTGAAAGTTGGACATGAGTTCTCTTGTTTGTGAGTTATCCTAGAAAAACGAAAAGAGGTTTGTAGTCCTTAAAATTGGAATGTCATTGTTGGCACCAATGCCTGATTTTAGAAAAGGACAATACTATGAACCATAAGCCCATAAGTAAATTTGTTTTTAAGAAAATAATAAAGGATATGTCTAATCTAGTACCAACTGTATAAGATGAAATATCACAATAAACTGCAACACATATCACAATTGATACACAAACAGTGCCTCGTCGTAGTGGGAGGGTTGTGAGGCAACTTGAGAGATTCATGTTTTTGGGAGAGTCTTCGGACTTGATCCCGAGTAAAAATGAACCTGATCCCCAGAGATATGATGAAGCACTCCAAGATATAGATGCAGCATCTTTGCAAAAAGCAATGAATACAGAATTAGAATATATGTATTCTAATAAAGTCTGGGAGCTTGTAGAATCACCAAATGGTATAAAAGTCATTAAGTGAAAATAGGTCTACAATAGGAAAAGAGGATAGACGGGAAGGTGGAAACTTTCAAAGCAAGGCTTGTTGAAAAGGAAACTTTTTACCGGCAGTCATGCTTAAGTCTATCTAGATTCTTTTATCTATTATAAGATTTAGCAAATGGATGTCAAGACAGCTTTCCTTAATGGAAGTCTTGAAGAAAACATCCATATATAGCAACCAGAAGGATTCATTGCAAAGAGCAAAGAGCATCTTGTGAGTAAGCTCAATCAGTCTATGGACTGAAGTAAAAGGTCTTGCTACATCCGGTTTAATAAAGTAATCCAGACCTATGGATTTATTTTATAACTGAATGAGTTTTGTGTATACAAGAAGTGTGATAGAAACGTGGTGGTATTTCTTGTACTATACATAGATAATATTTTTGGTAGTTGGAAACAATATCAAAGTGTTGTCAGAAGTAAGGGTATGGTTGTCCAAAAAATTTGATATGAAGGACTTGGGAGAATGCATATATTCTTGGGATCAAAGGGATCGCAAGAAAAGAATATATTTTACTTATCCCATGCTTCATATATCGAAACAATCCTTGCTCATGCAAAACTCCAATAAAGGTTTCTTACCTTTTCAGCATGGAGTAACTTTATCTAAAAGAGATGTCTCCAAAGACATCAAAGGAAATAGTGGAAATGAAGGCAGTTCCTTATGCTTCGGCTGTCGGAAGCCTAATGTATGTTATGCATGAGATCAGAAATCTATTTTGCCAAGGGCATAGTTAGCAGATATCTAAGTAACCCTAGACAAGGACATTGGACTGTGGTAAAGCATATATTAAAGTACCTTAGAGGCACTAGAGATTATATGCTAGCTTACAAGGCAGATAATTTGGTCCCTGTGGGTTGCACGGATTTTGACTTCCAATCAGATAGGGACAATACTAAGTCGACCTCGGGGTTTTGTGTTTACTTTAGGAGGTGAAGTCATAACTATGGAAGAGTGATAAGCAAAGGTGCTTTTTCGGACTCTACCATAAGAAGCTGAGTAAGTGGCAGCCTCTGAGGCAGTTATAGAAGTTGTATGGCTCAAATACTTCATGATGGACTTAGACATGTTTTCTGGTTTGCCCAAAAATTATTACAATTTATTGTAATAATAGTGGTGTAGTAGCAAACTCAAAGAAATCATAAGTCCATAAGGCAAGTAAACACAATAGAGCGCAAGTACCACCTAATATGAGACATTGTATAACGAGGAGAAGTTGTTGCCGCCTATATTGCATCAAGTGATAACCTATAGATCATTTCACTAAGGTCCTTAAGGCAAGAGCTTTTGATGGACATGTTGAATGGATGAGAATCAGATGTATGGAAGCATTTATGGCAGCATAGTCTTTTAGTATAAGTGGGAGATTGTTGAAGTGTATACTAAAAACCTAGCTTTTGTATAAACTTTATAAGAATCACATTGGTCAAGTGTCTACTTTTATATATACCAAATGTAGATGTTCAATTAATTTATATTGTAGATAACATAGTGTGTGGTGTCACACACAGAAGATCATGTTATCAGTTCTTTATAAATTAAAAACAGTAGCTCACGACCAAGATAGAAAGGAACAAACCATTGGAAGGTCGTAGTGTAATTAGGTATTAGTTTATCTTAACTATATAATTATACTAGTACACTTAGAGTGTATTGAGCAGGACCATTTAAGGTAAGTTCTTTTTATACTGATTTAATAAAAGAACTAGACCTCAGTTATTATGGAAGTGTGTGCTCTTAATCCTAATATAATAACAAGCACATATGTTTGATATTTATTTCTTTAATTTATCAATGGGTGAGATTTAGTTCGATAAATCAATAAGCCCGATAAGTTGAGAAATGATATCACTTATAGTGTGTGTTGTTGATTATAGAAGAAAACTGTGTCCTAGTGATCTAGGTTGATAATGTCCCCAAGAGGATCTCACAAGGATTGTCATGTTAAACCCTGCAGGTGGACTTAGTCCGACATGACGATAAGGTTGAGTGGTACTACTCTTGGAACTAGATATTAATTAAGTGAGTTGTCAGTAACTCATTTAATTAATGGACATCTGATATCTTAAACACAGGGAGACTAACACACTCATAATAAGAAGGAACCCAAAAATGTAATTTGGGATTAGTGCGGTAGTTCAATAATAATTCTTTAGTGATATGAATTATTATTGATGAAGTTAAGTTGTGTGTTCGAGGCGAACATAGGAAGCTTAATTTCATCGGGAGACCAAAACCAATTCCTCCTCTCGGTCCCTATCGTAGTCTCTTGTATATAGAGATTTATACCCACCACATACCCACCTTCTTACCCATCCTAATGGGGCCGGCCAAGCTAGCTTGGAACCCAAGCTAGGGCCGGCCAAGACTAAGTGGATGAGCCAAGTTGGTGGCCGACCAAAGCTTGGGTCCCAAGCTTAGGTGGCCTGTCACTAGAATATTAAAAAGGATTTTTATTAAAATTATTTTTTATATGATTCCATGGTTTTAAAAGAGAGTTTAAAATTTAAATCTTTCCTTTTATAGCTTTCTACAAAAGATTAAGAAATGATTTGAAATCTTTCTTTATTTGTAGATTGAAATGTATATTTTAATTTTAAGAAAAATTTCCTTTTTTAACCATGTTCATGATTTAAAAGAGAGTTTAAAAATTAAATATCTCTTTTATAAGTTTCTACAAAAGATTAAGAAAAGATTTGATGTCTTTCCTTATTTGTAGATTGAAAGGAGATTTTAATTTTTAGAGATAACTTTCCTTTTGAAAATTATCCACATGTTTAAAAGAAAGATTTTAATTTATAAAATTTCCTTTTTTATAATCCACCATGAAGGGAAAAAATATTGGAGAAATTTTTATAAATTTCCGGAAGCAAATAAGAAAGTTTTAATTTGTGTTTAAAATTTTATTTGCTTGGAGAATTGAATGTGGTCGTCCATTGTAATTGAAAAAAGGAATTTAATTTTAACTAATTAAAATTTTCTTTTTCATGGCAAAAGAATTAAGGAAGTTTTTATTTAAATTTCCTTATTTTCCAAGACCATGGATAATAAAAGAGGGGGTAGAGGTGTCTTCATGGCTAACGACTCTATTCTTTTTTTCCTCTCTTTTCCTCCTTGGTGTAGCCGGCCCTAGGGTCTCCTCTTCTCCTTTTATCTTCCTCCTTTGTGGTCGGCGGCATCAACATAAGGTAAGTCCATGGTGGTCGGTTCTAGCTAAGAGAAGAAGGAGAGAAAGAAGGCTTCGTTTCTAGCATCCCTTGGAGCTTCGTGGTGGTGGCCGAACCTCACATCTCTTGGAGTTTATGTGGTGGCTGAAACTTGCTTGGAGAATAAGGGTTTGGGTGGTTCTCATCTCGGAAGATCGTTGCCCACACAACCTCAGGGATAAGAAGAGGAATACGGTAGAAGATCAAGAGGTTGTTGCATACAAAGGAAGTTATAATTAGTAATTAATTTCCGCATCATACTAGTTGTATTTCTTTTGTATGAATTCCAAACACAAGAGGCATTAGATCTAGTTTTTCGAATTTATTTTTCGAGTTTGTGTTTTCTTTGTTTTCGAATTTGTGATTCGATTGTTCTTTTTGGTTAACCTAGAGTTATTTAAGAAAATTAAATATTAGTTTTCCTTAAAAGGCTTTGTCTAGGCGGTGGTTGCTCCCATATCCAAAAGGCCATGTGCCTCGCCATGCAGTCCTGGAAGCCAATTTTGGAAATTAATATTTAATGAAATTAATAACATAGGTAGATTTGAATCAATAGTGTTAAGTTCCGCTTGCGATTCAAATCTAAACCATTAAGAACATATAAGTTAAATTTGGAATCAATGATGTTAAGTTCCGTCTGCGATTCCTAATTTAATTTCTAAAGAACACAAACAGGTTATTTAAGGAAAGATTCGATAATTGTACAAAAAAATTTTGTACAGTGGAATCGGTACGTTTTCCTAGGACTATCCAACAGAAATAAAATTCGTCGCACAATTTCATAATCTCATATTTGTGATAGATCTGTGGATCCATTGTAAATTTACAATGAATACTCATATTTGTCATAGATGTGTGATGAATTAGGATTTGTCACGAATCTAGAACGAATCATGATTCATCATAGATTTGCAACAAATACTCATATTCATGTTGGTGCAATCAACCTCCAGGGTTTTGATGTTTGTTTGATAATATGTTTAATGGAGCTTAGTCAAGGTTGACATGGTCAATTGAGAAGTCTAGTAAGGTTAAGGTTGACCAGATGACTGGCAAGTGGTGAGTAATCTACCAAATGATTGCAAGTGGGTAGTCTACCGAGTGACTGCAAGTGGTGATTAGTCTACCAAGTGACTTGCAAGTCCAACCAGGTCAATGTGACTTGATGCTTGGCAAGAGAAAAATCCTAAGAGGAGGTGATCCTAGGTACCTATGGGGAGGTAACTCTAGGTAATGAGAAATCTTGGAGGAGTGAACTCTAAGAAAAGTGAAAGTCCTAGTGTGTGAAGCTAGGGCCTAGTGAGTGAAGCTAGGTGGTAAAAGCCCTAGTGAGTGAAGCTAGAATATGGAAGCCTTGGGGGAGATAATCCTAGGTACCTAGGGGAGGTAACCTTATGTAGTGAGAAGTCTTGGAGGAGTGAACTCTAAGCATGTGTGACTGAATAACTTTTGGTGGACCATGCATAGTCAACTAGACCAGTGGATTTTGGTAAACCTAAGTATAGTTTTACCAATATTATTTTGTATTACTATTAATTGCTAATGTGCTAATTTAGTATTGTAGGAAAATTATGTTGGGAATATAATCAAACTTCCACATTGAAAATACATGGAAAATATCATAGGTTTATAAGATGAAGATATCTTCATTGGTTTGAGACCTTTTGGGTAAAGCCCAAAAATAAAACCATGAGGGCTTAAGCCCAAAATAGACAATATCATTCCATTGTGAAGATATCTAAATTACTTTTTAATCCTACAATTAGTATCATAGCGATGTCACTCTTCACCGGACTAACCGCCGGAAGAAGCACGAGCCAGAGTCATGATCCAGATCGAATCATGTTGGTGGAACCTTAGATGAAGTAAGGGAGGCCCTGAGCAGGTCAAGAGTGACTCGATACTTGAAGAGAGGCCCTGAGAAGGTCAAGAGTGACTCGATACTTGAGGAGAGGCCTTGAGCAAGTCAAGAGTGACTTTATTCTTAAGGGAGACCCTGAGCAAGTCAAGAGTGACTCGATGCTTAAGGAGAGACCCGAACTATGAGAATAAAGGTGGTCCTTCATTTGAAGGGAGGATTGTTAGGAATACAATCAAAGTCCCACATTAGAAATACATGAAAACTATCATGGGTTTATAAGATGAAGATATCTTCATTGGTATGTGGCTTTTTGGGTATAGCTCAAAAATAAAATCATGAGGGCTTAGGCCCAAAGTGGATAATATCATACCATTATGAAGATATCTAAATTCTTTTTCGATCCTACAAATTCTTTATGGATCAAGTGATTAGATACTAATCAGAGAAAGTCCAAATAGGTATGGAAGACCAGATATTTGGCAGGTGAGTGAGGTAAACTCCTGGAGGGAGTGCACTAAGGTCGTGTCCCGGTAGGGACAAACCATAGGAGTTGATCCAACTGAAGAAACCAATGAAGGTCTTTAAGTTAAGATTAAGATAATCCAAGTTGTCTCATTCATGCAGTTATATATCTATCAAACTCTGATTTGTAAGATTATTATTATATTATTATTGTGCTAACTTTTGTTGGATCGAAAAGCGTTAGAGGGGGGTGGATAGTGCTCGTGGCTATTTCTGTTCGGAATCGTAAATCGTTCGATTAAACACTTGAGTAACGCAGCGGAATAAAAGAGAAAAGCAACACAAACAGAAAGAACACGAGGATTTACTTCGTTCGAAGCCTAGATCGACTCCTACTCGAAGGCCCGCGATCCTTGATCGCTTTCCGTGGGCAACAACTATAATCTCGATAAGGTTTACAAGTATAACAATTTACAGCTTAATTTAAACCAGAAATCTTATACCGACAACAATGGATGAAAAAGTGAAGCTCCGGGTCGTCGGTGTCAAGTCGCAGTACTTCCGGGTCGTTGATTTAGCAGCACGCAGCAAGAGGATCACTTGGAATGAGTTGTACTGAGCTGCTGGTCGAAACCCTCTTATAAAGGGTGTTCAAGGTGCCTTGAAAGCCATCTAAGGCGCCTCCATGTTGGCCGAGTCACACACTGAGATAGGGGCTGAACTAGTCTAACCTTATCAGGTTCAAGGCACCTTCATGCTTCCTCAAGGCGCCTTCATCCACCAGTCCAAGGCGCCTTGAGCTCCCTTCAAGGCGCCTCCAAGCCTGCTTCACAGCCAGCTCATCTTTTGCACCTGAGGCGCCTCCAAGCTCCATGGAGGCACCTCGGACACTGTTTATCCAAGGCTTAACCTTGTTCTTTCGTACCTGCAAGACATGTTAGATCCAAAACACAAACATATCCTTCAACACAAAAGTTAGCACATATAATATCATAAATATGAAGTTTGACAATCATCGGACTGTCCGGGTCTGACTTCGGATTTCCAACCGGAAACCCTAGGTCGATCTGACGCTTACTATTCCCTCTACGGGGAGCGCGTCCTCACCTGCTCCACTCACGAGATTTACCTATTGCCAGTGCGATCCTCCAGATCGACTGGACTTTTGCTCGGTGCTCGATGCTTCCGGACTTTCTGCTGGACTTCCGCTTCCCAGCTGGTCCAGTTTTTCACCTGGTTCACGACAACAGGACTTTCCTCCTAGGGTTCCCCCCCCCCCCCCTAGGACTTTTGCCTGAAGCACTCGACCCACCAAGACTTTCCGCATAGGGTTACCACCCCCTATGACCTAGGGTTACCACCCCCTAGGGTTTTCACCTTGCCTAACCGCAGCTAGGACTTTTCTCCACCTAGGGTTACCACCCCTTAGGACCTAGGGTTACCACCCCCTAGGGTTTTCACCTGCCTAACCGCAGTTAGGACTTTCCTGAAACACTCATTCAACATGTTAGATAACAAAGAATCTTAACTTTAAATCTCTTTGCCATTATCAAAACTTAGGTTCGATCGTCAGATGCTTCCCGCACCAACAACTTTATTTTACAGATTGAACAAAGTTGACTAAAGGTTTAGTCAAATGAATAATAGATTTAATCGACTGATCCTGCCAGCATGGCACAAATACAATTGTGTTCTACAAACTTGGAAACATAGGTTTATTGATCGACAGAACAAGCAGTTTAGTCAACCAATCCAATTTTGGTAAATGGTAGATATTAGATCGAATCAATGCAGAAATGATAGATTTAAGTTTGGTTGACCGATAAGCTGGATCAGTCGACTGAACAACGTGATTTATGGGATCAAATGGATCGAATCGAGGCAAAGAAGGAAGGGCACAAAGTTTAGTCGACTGCTAGGAGGTTCAGTCGATTGATAAGTTCAGTCGACCGAATGTGGTATTGTTGATCGAACGATACCTGTAAAAGAAGGCCTTGAGGTTTAAGCCATGTACAACAATTCTTCACCCTACTTCATTCTGTTAGTAATTCTACTATGTGTACAAGCTCCTATTGTTATGACGCCAGAAGGCTCACCGACAACCAAGTGTCATCTTCATTTCTATTTTGTCAATATATCTCTATTGCTTGCATGTATATATCTATATAGAGATAGTATTATCATTACTATCCTCCTCATTATATATGCTTCATTCAATATGATTCAACAAATCATGAGTTCTTGGAGTAGGAGTTGACTGAGCAGCGAACCAAGTAAAAATTGAAAGTGTCATTTTTCTTTTAAACTTCACATTTTAATTTCTGCTGCATACTCAATAGTTTTAAAAATAAATGGTTTTAATCGAACGAGATTTGCCTCCTCCCCCCTCTCGTCTTTCACGATCTAATAATTCATTGCAAATTTACAACGAATCAATATTCATAGTAAATCTAATATGAATTAGGATTCATCGTAAATCCATGATGAATCTGAGTATTCAGAACAGACTTGTGACAAATAATTATATTTGTTATAGATTTGTGATGAATCATGATTCATCGTAGATTTGTTATGAATACCCAGATTCATCGTAGATTTGTGAAAATTATCTGGATTCATCACAGATTTGTGACGAATACCCGCTTTCATCACATATTTATGATAAATAGTGATTTACGATTAGATTGCAATGAAGACTTATTCGTTACAAAAAAAAAATTCATAAATCCTACCCATTTATGCATTTTATTATGTATACAAATATCACCAAACCTGTTTGTTTCTGATAAATACACAAATGAATACAACAACACATCATATTCATAGAACAAGTTTCCATCATATCATATCCATACAACACATAACAATACAAATACAAATACATATCAAGCAAAGGAACTTAAATCTTTTCAAACAAGTCATCATATCCAACATTCCAAACATTCTTCTAAGTCATAATATCCAAATGACAATATCCCATATCAAAATGTCTCAAAACGTTGGAGATCAGACAAAAAAAAAAACATTGACATTTGGTTCCTTGACAGACACTTCCTTCTCCTTCCAAACTTGTTGTTCTTCTTTCCCTACATCAAAAAACAAACAAACAAAAAAGTATCAATTTTAACAAAAAGACAATCCTATAAACTAATACAAAAATATGTAAAAACTTCTTTCGACATGAATTTCCAACCACCACCTTGTTAGTATTAGCCCTAGTACAAATTATGAGATAATTGAAAAGGACACTTTTATATCATATTTCAACTATTTATAAAAGGTAAAGTTGGTTATTATATTTACTTAAATTCAGTGTCGAATGTATAAGTATAATAATGTCCTAGAGTAGGAGGTTCTAATCAACAACGTATCAATTGGTTGAATTGATAATGAGATATTATAAATATATATTAGAACGCTACTCTTAACTATTCATAGTCAAGTATTAATATACAATGATAATATTAATGCATTAAGAGTAGCATGTAGGTTAACAGATGACTTAATCTCACAAGTCATGTATATGAGATATCAGAATGATACATGGGTATATATTATAGAATATGTACTGAATGACCCGCCATAAGAATATTTCATGAATCGTTATATGAGTGTCATAAACATTCTCATGTGACTATTGGTATGAATAGTCCTTAAACCTGAAGTACTACGATTTCCTACATAAGGAGTTGTATACTTTAGTATCAGCAAATATCACCTATAACAAGGTAGACTATAAAGTCGATTACTAGGTATACAATCAGTTATGAGGAGGGATGTGAGTGATGTAGATGAGATCTATCCCTTTCATATGATGGAAGCGATATCTGTGAGCCCCTTGATTAGTAGGATACAAGAATGCATGACCATACTCAAATAAGTCAATATGAGATATTAAGTTTATTTGTTTTAGTGTGTCTACTTAGAGATCAAGAAACATAAAGATTGATAAGAGAATGACACGGTTTATACCTTATTGATCAATCTAGATATCAAGAATAGAATGATTGAGTCATACAAGATAATGGACACGAAAAGGTTAAGTCGGATCTCGATATTCTCACCACTTGGGTAGCAATGATGTCTTACTAGATGTCACTGATTATTTATGTATCTAAAATAGTTTTAGAGACATATGATGGATCATTGGATTAAGTCTAATTTAAATTAGACTCATTGAGTTAGACTCACTATTGGATTAAGTCCAATTCAAATTAGACTCATTGAGTCAATTTGGATTGATGATTAATGAGTTAGACTCATTGAGTGATTTGATGAATTTGAATTCATGAAGGAAGAGGAGTGTTCAATTTAGAATTGATCATGCAGTGGATGAAAAGTAGTTAATTTTGAATTGCTTATGTATTGGATGCATTGGATGAAGACAAATATTAATGTAAATTAAAAAATTGACATTAAGGCAATTTCATGAATGAGTACAAAAGGGGTTTTGATTCATTTTCATAAGTAGTTTTTGTGTTCTTTCTCTCTTTCTTCCCTCTTCCACTCTTGGCTGAAATCCACCAAAAAGGGGTTGCTAGCACAACCTTTGGTTATTTTTCTTCTCCAATTCTTGAGTTCATGAGACGGACATAACACTTGTTTGTATGGATACCAAAAGAGGCGCGAACATTTGATCGTGCTGAGATCCTAGCTATCGGGAGTTCGTGTTCACTCACTAAAGGTATAACTCCCTTCATTAAACTTAGTATGTGGTTTCCCTTCACATGGATCTTCTGGAAAGGAACTTATTTTTCCGCTGCACTTTCTGCATGTTTAGCTCTATAGTTCCTTACACACCTTTCTTGGCCTCACTAACCCTGTTCGAAACAAAAATAATAGTACTAATAAAAAAATACAAAAATGAAGGATTGACAAACTCAATCAAATAACAAATTTCAAAAATACTAATTAGAAATAACATTCATATACAACAAAATCATGAAGAAATCACCACCATTATCATTATCGTTGTCACCATTATCACCAGAACTGGGAGGAATCTAACTTGAAGCGGAGCTTAATTGAAGATGTTACATTATAAAGTTCTATTGTAGGCACAAATAATGAATTACTTGATCTCTTTCCTTCCTTTCCTATTTGTTTTGTTCTATTATCCCCCTCAAATGGGTAACCACTTTAGTGAAGCTATATATCTATGTCATTACTGTTGGTGGGATGGAAGAAGATGTACGAGTAACTCTATGGGTTCTACTCAAATAACTCATTCCTAATATCTTTCCCCCTTTCGGTCCCCCACACACCTCTAGTTATAAATCCAAATTATTACCAATACAGGACTTAGATGTCTTATTATCATCATTAGTACCTGAACTTCTGTATGGTAGCTCTAGCTTATTATATTTCTGTTGTATTCTAATGAGAAAAATTAAAATAAATTTACAATAAAAATATTTTCAAAATGCATAAAATCTTAATTAGATATAATATAGATGCATGTAATATAATGTTAGAGTAGGTACATCACTAATAGAATCTAAGTTATAAATTAAGATACAAGATTAATTCAAAGCTTAATTATTTTACCTCTCTCCCCACTCCAAGTCTTGTCTTTTTTTTCTAATGTGCGAGTGAAAGTGTCTATAAATAATGACTCCCACCCTATTTCCTTGGTGTAAAAAATATTGTTAGAAATAATCTAATAATCTAAAATAGATTTAAAAATAGTGGGAGAATTAAAAAATTATCAATCTATACGTTTGTTCATTGACATTGATAGAGCCCCCGCATGTGTCACAAACGAGTCTCTAGAGTTATAAGCTTCACTTGATTTATTCTATTGACTCCTTTGTTTGCTCTCCTTGGTTGCCCAAAAATTGGATTTCTTAGTCCAATTTTCCTCAGTGACGCAAGGTGGCTTTTTCCCCTAGTCTTAGCATGATTCAGTACATGCCGGATGTAACTACCATATTTTTTCTTGAAAACTCTCTTTATTTCCATCTCTTCATTAGGGTTCTAAGTTAATGACCACTATAATGAAAAAAAATTATTAATTATATATTTACTTTTATTTCATATATAAAATAAAAGAGATATACCCTAAACTCACTCCACCAAAGCTCTTTTATACATGTTGGAGTGCTTTTATATATCATTGAATCTTCTCTCCAATGGTTATTCATGATTCTATTAATTTTATGAATAATATATATAGAGTTTTTAAATCTATCATAAAGTTATAAATAAACAATGTTAAATAATCAAGATAGTTGAAAAAATAAAATATTTTTTAGTACTTATGAAACTTCATAAGGGACTATAGACTCTCGAGTGTCCTGCATCTCAGAAACCATGTGTCTGGCGGAATGAACTTGCTTGGGTATTGGTGACTAGAGTGGTGAAAGTATTAGTGAAGATGAATGGGAAAGTTTTAACTGACTAGGGGGCATAAATACAATGCCAGGTGCTGAATCAGACTAGCTATGAGAACTCCATCTATTGCCATTCTGTTGAAACTATCGACCAAAATTCAAAAATAGGATAAAGTAAATAAAAATTTGATGCATAATAAAGAATATAAAAAACTTACCATATTTGCTAAGAAATGAGAGAGTGTGTGAAGCCTGTAATGACAAGATATCACCTCTAATGACATATAGGAAAAAATAGAGAGCATTAACAGATAAAATATATAAATTATGAGTGAGACAATATATAGATAACTAATTGAGTGACAAGTTTTGTAAATTTGCATATTAAAACTAAATTTACTCATAAAAAAGCATTATCATTATGAAAATAAAATATCATAATTTTTGTTATATTAATATAACAAAACTTACCCATCATCAGAAATCAAAGTCTTCATTGTCATTGTCATTGTCATTGTCATTCTCATCCTCCTCCTCCTCCTCCTCCTCCTCATCATCATCGTCATCATCATCATTATCATCATCACTCTTATGAATTTCACTTGTATCCACCTTTTTCACTACTCTATTGGGATCTCGTAATGTTAGAATAATATATTTCTCAGTTTGAAATGTATTCGTAACTTTCTCTTATTAATATGCAATGTCTTTCCAATATTCCTCAATTTTTTTCATCCTTTTTTTTTTTACAAACAACCCCCAATCAATTTTGTCACATTTAAAATTAGAATATGAAGCATAGAATACTTGAATAACTTGTATCAACACAAATGATTCATATCTCTTATACAATCTCTTATAATTAATTGCAATCAAATTATATTGTGGATGTACTTTAATGCCTCTAATAGGGTCAAACCAGCGACACATGAATAGAATAACTTGCATTTCTAGGTCAGGGTATTCTACCTCTAGAATTTCATCCAGGAAACCATAAAAATCATTACTTGTATCTACAAGTTCATTGGATGATTGAACATATTTATTGAAGTCTTCCCAATTAATATTATTGAGTATGAAAATTATATCTATTTATAAAATATGCTAGTCAAGTGTGTACCATTACTTTTGGATCCCACCATAGATGGATTAGCAATTCTTGCTCAAGTTGAGTTTGATTATCAAAAACCTAAAGTCAAATAAATATGTTTAAAAGTCAAGATACGTGTAAACCAAATTTAGATTGTTTACTTACATATGATTTAAACCATGGTACAAATTCTTCATCACAGAAGCTATTAAACTATTGTGTCGATATTTCAGAATTTAAGTTTTGAAAAATCCTACCATAAAAAAATAAATTATAACACAAAAAAAATACCACATAAGAAATAAAAAAATAAGAAAAATATACTAACTCGAAGTATGATGTTACTTCTCAACAATTTAGTAAAATATATGTGTGGGTTGTTGGTCATTCTTAACCAGTTAAGTATCTCTACTTATATGGTCCATTTGGTCGACCAAGGTAGTTAAAAATTGAAAATGAGTTTAGATTGGAATCAATATGACCTTTATCATTTCTTCCTAATCTCCTTCTTTTGCTCTAAACGTGAAGCTCAAAATAATATGATACAAAAGTTGTTACTTCCTCTATAATGTATGCATTAACAATAAAGGCTTTAATAGATGCTTTATTTTTTACTTTTTTCTTCAAATGATATAGGAATTTGATTGTAATATAGCAAATTATATTAGATATTAATATATAATAAAATTAGTCAATTTTTATGCATTTATAATGAAATATAGAAGATGAAAATTTTATGTTTCAAATGGATATATCCATCAAAAATAGACTGGACCTCCAACTTTGGTCTTATATGACAAGCGAACTAAAAGATGTTCTATGGAATCAAACAATGAGTGGAAAGATCCTTTCTAAATTACACAATTGGAATATCTCTCTCTAATGTCTCCATTTGTGAAAGTCTCAAAACTATTAAGCAAAAATCATGAAAGATAATGTTTAATTTCATAATGACACCCCATGTAAAATTTGGTAAGAGTTCCTTAAAAGTAATAGGAATGAGTCTTTTCATGAATATATGACAATCATGACTTTTTAAACCAATCAATTTGGATTCCTTCAAATTGGCACATCTCCCATGATTACACACATAGCCATATAAAAATTGTTATTACAATGGGGACCGGCAAGAGGGAGTGAATTGCATGCAATAAAAAGTAAACCCTCCTCAAGGCTTTCAACTCAAAAATAAAAGCAACAAGAATAACAAACATCATTAACAGGAAAGAAAAGAAATGACTCAGCAGTTTGACTTGGTTACAACCAAGACGGTTGTTAATCCAAGGCGGTGGAAAGACACACTAAAAGAGTCTCCTTCTCTGAAAGCATAAAAGCCTTTTTACACTTTGAACGCTCTTACAAGTTGCTTAGAAAATGAGTTACAGAGTTGATTTCATTGTTTCGAAAGGCTGTTCGAGACCCCTTTATATAGGGGTTCCAAGACTTATCCAGATCACCTGATCTTTGGGATCAGGATTGACTCAAGAGAGATCGGTCGACCAATCCCCAGGTTTGGTCGACCGAACCTGATGAACTTTCCCAGCTTTCCGTCTGGATGCAGGCTCTGTGGATCAAGCTTAGGTTCGGTCGACCGATCCTTGTGTTCGGTCGACTGATCAGCCAACGGTCTTTACTCGATCTGACCCGATCAAATCGCTCGACCAAGTCTGTGATTATCTTCGGTTCGGCCGACCGATCAGAAGGTTCGGTCGACCGATCAACCATTGGTTGCTGACGTGTCTCCAACGGCTAGCTTCTAATGAAAGGGGTTTGGTCGACCGATCAAAGGGTTCGGTCGACTGAACACTTGTCAAGTCAACTTCCCGGTTGACTTGCTCTGGTTCGGCTTGCTTGGGTGATTTCGGCCATCCGGAATAGGGCTCACCCGAACCCAATTACCGACATTCTCCTCGAGCAGTCTTCCGTCCCGGCTTAACGTTCCTCAAAAGCCACGTACGTTCTTCTCGCCCACCGGTGTACTCTTCTGCAGCTCTCTCGTCCTTCGGACGCACCGAGCCCATCGGCTCCCTTCCCGTGCTGTCCTTCTCACTAGCTATGTCTTCAGCTCGACTTCCTGCGCTCCTAAGCTCCTGCACACTTAGACACAGGGATCAGACAAACAGGACCTAACCTAAACTTTGTTGATCACATCAAAATAATCACGAGGTCAAACAATCTCCCCCTTTTTGATGTACATCAACCCAAGTTTAAGTTAGGGTAAAACAAACAAATAGTAATTTTAAGGAAATTACTAAACTAACATTTTAAGTACAGACAATTACAATAATAAAATTTTCAACATAAGTTAGAAAAATATTAAAAAATTTAATTTCCTAACTCCCCCTATACTTGTGTCATTTAACTCTCCCCCTTTGATCACAACAAAAAAGGGGAAAAACAATTTTCTAATTCATTTTTTAAAAAAAAAAATCCCAAAAGTTTTCTAAGTCATTTGAAAATTTTGCAAAGTAAACAATTTAAGATTATTTTTAGAAGAGCTTAGTTAAGACAATTTCCAAAAATTTCTAAGTTTCTGAAAAAAAAATTCATCTTAACCCAAAAAACATTCTAACTTTAGAAGACTTTTTAGCGAAAATAGTTTTAAAGATTTTTCAATTGTAAATAAAATAATTTATAATTTTAGAATAGATTTATACTTAGATAAAAATAATATTTGAGAATTTTTCAAAAATAATTTCTGAGTATTTTTCAAAATTCATGTGTAACATTTAAAAATGATAAAAAAATATTTAAGTAACCTTTTAAAGCATTGTTTTATTCTAATTTTAATGCTTTTACTAAAAAGTTAATTAAACATTTTATTTCGATATTTCGGCTTCTAGGTCATGGCGAGGCACTTGGCCTTCTTGGTTATTGGAGCAACAACCACTTCCTTAGACAAAACTTCATAAAGAAATTCATTGTTTAATTTACTCGCTGTAAGTTCTAACTCATAAAGTTTTACTCAAGTAAACATTTTGGAACCCAGTAAAAGTTCCTTCCTACAGGGTTGGTTAAAAACTTAGGGGGTACATATACTTTCGGTATTTTTCTAAGTTGCCCCTGATGTTTTCTTATATACCAATTTAATTTTCCGTAGACCTTAATTTTTTATTTTTGAAATCGATTTGGTCTTAAGCATGCATTTTCAGTTTTCAATTTTTCAAGTTCTAAATTTAATTTCTCATTTTCTAAGTTCAAATTCTCTAACAACATTTTCAAGTTGGCAATTTCTTTTTCTGATTTAACTAAGTCTTTAGTAAGCACTTTGATAAACTTAGAAGACTGGGAAGGAGTGAGATCACGTACCTTACTTACCTTACTTGGTGATGCTCTCCCTTCTTCGTAGCTTTCTTCTTATGATTCTCCCCCTTGATCAATGCTCATCTCTGAGTCCGAGTCATCTTCGAAGAGATGGTTGGCCACCAGTGCTAGTCCCGAGAAAGCTTCAGCTTCTGACTCGGAGGATGAAGAATCATCCCATGTTGCCTTCAGACTCTTGCGTGCAGAGGACGTCGGTTTTTGAGGCTTCTCTTTATTCTTTTTCTTCAGTTTGGGACAATCATCCTTGATGTGCCCTTCCTCGTTGCAGTTATAGCATCAGACCGTCCTTCTATTACGTGGATGCTTCCTCGACTGCGATTTAAATTTATTAGTTTTAACAAATTTATTTAGATTTCTTACCAATAACGTTGCTTCATTCTCGTCGATCGATGCTTCGGAGTCGAGATCATCCTTTTCGGCTTGTAGGGCAATGTTGAGGTTTAACTTCTCTACTGTTTTTTCTGTAAGTCAAGACTCGTGAAGTTCGAAGGTAAAAAATAAGTTTTCTAAACTACTTACTCAAAGTCCTTAGAGATGTAGTATGCATCTACTAAGGACACCCATTCAGGAGTTCTGGGGAAGGCGTTGAGCGCGTATCGGATGAAATCTCGGTTTGTTACCGTTTCGTCGAGATTCGTCAGTTGCGTCATTAGCTCCTTGATTCTCTCTTGGAGTTGCGCTACCTTCTCGTCGTTGTTCATCCGGAGGTTTGTTAGTTGTGTCCGGAGGATGTCGCCCCTTGCTATCTTTGCTTCTGAGGTCCTTTCGTGGAGCTCCAGGAATTTATCCCAGAGGTCTTTTACGGAGTCGTAGCTTCCAATTTGACTTACCTCCTGTGACGGCAGAACACTGAGCAGGTGAAATTTGGCCTTTCCGTTGGCCACACAATCGGCCTGCTCCTTATTCATCCAGTTGCACTCTTCTTTATCTTTTGGCGCTGCATATCCATACTTCATTATTAAAAGTATATCAAATTCAGTTTTAAAGAATACCTCCATTTTTTGCTTCCATGTAGCGACATCTCCGTCGAACTTCTGGGGATGAATGTTCGCGCCGACCATTGTCCTAATCTTTGTGCTTCAGATGGCGGTTAGTCCTTCTGAGGCTGTTGGGCTCTGATACCACTTGTTATTATAGTGGGGACCGGCAAGAGGGGGTGAATTGCCTGCAATAAAAAGTAAACCCTCCTCAAGGCTTTCAACTCAAAAATAAAAGCAACAAGAATAATAAACGTCATTAACAGGAAAGAAAAGAAATGACTCGGCAGTTTGACTTGGTTACAACCAAGACGGTTGTTAATCTAAGGCGGTGGAAAGACGCACTAAAAGAGTCTCCTTCTCTAAAGGCGGAGAAGCCTTTTTACACTTTGAACGCTCTTATAAGTTGTTTGGAAAATGAGTTACAGAGTTGATTTCATTGTTTCGAAAGGTTGTTCGAGACCCCTTTATATAGGGGTTCCAAGACTTATCCAGTTTACTTGATCATCGGGATCAGGATTGACTCGAGAGGGATCGGTCGATCGATCCCCAGGTTCAGTCGATCGATCCCCAGGTTCAGTCGACCGAACCTGATGATCATTCCCAGCTTTCCGTCTGGATGCAAGCTCTGTGGATCGAGCTTAGGTTCGGTCGACCGATCCTTGTGTTCGGTCGACTGATCAGCCAACGATATCTACTCAATCTGACCCAATCAAATCACTCGACCAAGTCTGTGATTATTTCGGTTCGATCGACCGATCAGCCATTGGTTGCTGACGTGGCTGCTGACGTGTCTCCAACGGCTGGCTTCTGATGAAAGGGGTTCGGTCGACCGATCAGAGGGTTCGATCGACCAAACACTTGTCAAGTCAACTTCCCGGTTGACTTGCTCTGGTTCGGCTTGCTTGGGTGATTTCGGGCCATCCAGAATAGGGCTCACCCAAACCCAATTCCCGACCTTCTCCTCAAACAGTCTTCCGTCCCAGCTTAACATCCCTCAAAAGCCGCACACGTTCTTCTCGCCCACAGGTGTACTCTTCCGCACCTCTCTCGTCCTTCGGACACACCAAGCCAGTCGGCTTCCTTCCTGTGTCGTCCTTCTCGCTAGCTGCGTCTTCCACTCGACTTCTTGTACTCCTAAGCTCCTGCACACTTAGACACAAGGATTAGACAAACAGGACCTAACCTAAACTTGGTTGATCACATCAAAACAATCACGGGGTCCAACAAAAATCTCAATGATTTCAACCATTCACAAATAACACGCCTATGACCCTTATTCAATCTATAAAGTGTCATTGATTTTGGTCCTCTACTACTTTCATCAACATCAAGAGTGGATCTTTTACAAATGAGTCGTATATCTTTTCTTGCATTTAGATTATCATTTATTTTTTCAGAGATATCCATCACTATATTTATCATATTATCAAAAATATTCTTCTCAATATGTATTGCATCGAGATTATAATGAATCAAATGACTCTTCCAATATGATAAATCCTAAAATATACTCTTTTTAGTCCATTTATGTATACTTCCATATTCATATGTTATACAATATGATTTTTCAATAACAAATGAAAAGTTAAGCACTCTGTACCAAATCTATTCACCTATTAATCTTAATAGTGGAAGTATTCTTTCAATTCTATTCTTAATAAATTCATCTTTATTTCTTCTGAAATTATGATTAGATGGTAAAAATTATTTATGACAATCAAAATAACTTGGCTTATTTCTATGTTTCAATCTGATTAATTGATCTCTCTATACATATTAGACATCCTAAGATCCTTGTACTACTCCAACCTGATAGCATATCATAAGCCGTAAAATCATTTATGGACCAAAGAAGATCAACCTTCATTACGAACATCTGAATTATATGAACAATGTATGTAGGAAAACCTTTATCTCATAGTTAGTTCATATCTGCAATTAGTGGTTGTATATAAACATTATTAACTTCATCAAATTTTGTGAGTCAGGAACAACCAATGTTAAAAACATATAGGGTCTTTTTATACACATCATAGGTGGAGGATTATATAGAGTTAGGATAACTAGCCAACAAGAATAATTTCTTCTTAATTTTTCAAATGGAGCAAATCCATCAGCATAGAGATCTAACCTAATGTTTCGAGCCTCCTTCATAAATTCCCAATATATTCTATCAAAATTTTACCATGCCTCTACATCTGATGGATAACACATTAGGCGCTCTTCTGTTTAATGATTTGTGTGTCATGTCTTGAAAAGTTTCCTTTGATGCTTAAAACCTTTGTAAACTAGGGGTTAAAGGCAAATAAAACAACTATATAAGTGTATAATTTATGTCATTGTTGACTCCTTCTTGTGCTCTTGTTCCTAGCTTGATTACATAATTTATAAATATCTGTATTTTCATTATCTTCCCAATATATCATGCAACAATCTTTACAAGCATCTACACCTTCTCCGATGAGGAGGGGAAAAGACAGGGGAGAGGGAGTTTACACATTCGTCGCCTTCGCTATCACCATTGCCTTAGTCATCGCCAAGGAGGGGGAAGAGAAGACCTAGATCTAGGGTAGGAAAGATAATTTAGTTTTTTGGTGACGAATTATTTTTTGTCGTCAAATTTGTTCCCAATTTGGGGACAAAAAATATTTTCATCCTCAAATTGGTGACGAAAAATGCTTTTGTCCCCAAATTGACAACAAAAATTATCGTCGTCACCAATTTGGAGATGAACACAGTTTTCTTCCCCAAATTGAAAATGAATTTGGTGACGAAAGTTAATTCATCGCCAAAAAAAATCCTAAATTACCTTTTCGCCAAATCCCCAGCCTAAATTCAAATATGGGACAAATCCATGAATTTGTCGTAGATTTGCGACAAATCCACATATTCATCATAGATTTGGCAATGAACAATCTAATTGTTGCCAAATTTGTGATGAATACATGAGTTCATCGCAAATAAAAAATAAAAAATAAAAATAGAAAAATAGAAAATTATTTATCAAATAGTTTATGCTTGTATTTTCTTTTATATTATATTTTTCACAATACATTAACATCTTGTAGACCAGTATATGATCAACAAATGACGAATCATGCATGAATCACACGCTATTCATCCCCTCTAGCGATGTCACCAATCCCAACAGGCTAATATAGCCAAGTGAAATAGTCTAGTCATTCTCAACAAATCTAAATTTATTTAATCGTCCAAATCACCCACCTAATTCCCAAAGTTTTAATCACCATGACTAAATCATTGAACCCATGTGGCCTTATTATCTGGTCAAGTGTACTTAATTCCCTTAACCAAATTAGCTCATCTAGCTTAACTAATTTGTTTACTCTATCAAAACTCCTATTCTTACTAGTATGATCAACACGGTCAACGTCATTTGCTTGACTTCCCTAATTAACTTAATTGTTCTTTTAAACCCACCAATCCATCTAGTTTGACTGATCCAATAAACCAACTCACATTCTCAATTCATTTTTCCTAATTGATGGATCGACTTCTTTAGTTGCTCAATTCATTTAGTTTCACTTGTCCACTTGACCTATTTAGCACAATTGGCTTACTTAGTATGCTATGCTTGTTTGATTAATCCAATATGCCAATTTAAGTTAGAAATCTACGACAAATCCATTGATTTGTCACGGATTGTATTCGTTGTGGATAGACAACAAATCCGTGGATTCATCGAGGATATTTAAAAGAAAATTAACAATTTTTTAGTAAATTCTTAGAATGTTGCGATGATTCTATAAATTTGTCGCAACGTTGTGACGAATTATAAATTCATGGCAAATGTTTTGCGACGACATTGAAATTCATTACAAATTTTACGATGAATTTATGGATTTATCATAAAATCTGCAACATATCTAAAGCCATTGTAAAATTTCTAATGAATTTGCGACTTTATAGATGTTTGCGACGAATCTTGTTTTCCCTTCGCCTGCGCTAGGCGACCAGCACGGGCAGCCCTAAGCGGCAATGTGCACCCTATTTTTTCTCTCTTCCTTCCTCTAGGGATTCTTTTCTTTCTTTTCTTTTCTTTTCTCTTCCTTACCCTAGGGTTTTTTTCTTCTATGGAAATGCATTTAATCAAAAACTGAGTCCATGATAGGAGGCATCAGCATTCAAAGGCAGCAGGTAGAAGAAGAGTTGGAGAAGCATAGACTTGCTAACCTTTGGACTATGCCCCACAGCAACTCCCAAAGATTTCTGTCAGCATTCTTTTCAGGAATCAAAAAGACCGGCAAAGTTCCAAGAAAAGAACCCCAAAATGACTCATTGATCCTGGACAAGCTTCTCCAACTCTTCACAACTTGGCACATAAGCATGTGCACACACATGTATCACTCCCAACGATATCGAATATCTTCAAAAGCCATGGTCCAGAGCTGAAAGCAGCATTGTCCACAGAATGCTAGCAAAAATACTTCCCACTCATATATTGTTTTTGCAGCATAGTTAAAGTTTACTTGCAGAAAAACATTAACATACAACCAACAACGACTAAGTTTTTATCCTACTAAGTATGATTGACTTTATGAATCCTCCTATCTAATAATAGGGGGGCATGTTTGTATCTTCTTCTTTTGGAGTGCTTGCATTAAAAAAAAAATAGTTAGAACTATCTTTCTGTGTTCCTTGTACTGATTGAAACAAGGGACTATGGAGCTCTCACTACTTCACATCCAATTCTTCATGGAGCTGCTTTGTTTCCACTCCACCAGCCTTTGCAAGAATTCCATGACCTGCACAACATCCAACAATGGCATCAATGACGTCTCCAAGTAAGAGTTGGATCTTCATCGACCAAATCCACCAACCTCAGAGGGATCCGTCAAGGAATAAGAGGCATTTGTCTTTTTAGGATACTTCGATACAAGGATCCCGAATCCGTCTCCTCTCTCACGCAAGACCTACTCAATGGAACTCACATTAGTGCTGATGGTTTCATCTTAATCTTCGCGAATAGGTTCGTTGTGCTCGTCTAAGTACCTTGAAAGCATCCTCGTCAGTCCGATCGTCTCCGATATAGACTGGCACGACATTCTTGCAATCAGAAGAACCTATAAACTCTACTTGTGAGAACATAAATATACAAAGTAAAGATTCTTGATGTATCTGCTTACCAAGTGACTCCAAAAGGAACTCCACGGCCTTGCCCTTGTCCCACTTAATGGTGGGGCGGATCTCCAACACCTACAGATCATAGAAACGATCGAGGATCAGGGGCCATTCATAATCAAGATATAACAATAATGGAGGCCAATGGATTGACCTTTCTTCCCTGAGTCATCCTTAACTTGGGGAATTGTTTGAGCATTGACAGAACGTCATCCACCAATCCCTTCCAACTCTGCATGCAAGTTTTTTTTTTGTTTGTTTGTTAGTTTTTGATGAGATGATGGTTGAAATTAAGAAAAGATTTGATGTTTTTTATTTTCCTAGAATGGAAATGCTCCGCAACATGGTTGTGGTACCTCTTCACGAACACATCTGAAGTGGACAGATACGCAGAACTTGTTGTTCTCTACTTTGGCTCCAACCACAGGTTTGATTCTCTCCTGCAATTTTTTGTGGACCTGGAACGGACGGAGAAAAGAGATTGAATCTTGGCGGCCATGGCTGAAAGAGATGGAGAGAGAGAGAGAGAAGGGGACAGAGAATCAACCAACCTCATTAATCATGGGGAGGAACTCACTTGCTGGTTGGAAGAGAACAGCACGTTTCTGCAACAAAAACAAATGGAGAATATTAAATTATTATTGTTGATCTTCTATCGAATGAGTGTGCAGGATCCAAAAAGTTGGTGCCTTTTTGGTGTGTTTGGCGTTCTTAGGGAGTTTGATGTCCATGCCATGGCTTCCGGCGTAGTATAACTCGGTTAATCTCACAAAATCTAACACCTGTGGAGCAGGGAATTGAACTGGTGATCAGGAACAGAGGAGGACGAAGACGTTGCATTGAAAGCGGAGGGATTTTGTGTGGAACCTTGCTCCGGCACCGGCCGCTCACGATCGCCGTGGGGAAGAACTTTGCGACTTCCTTCACGGCGGCTCGCATCTGAACGAAAAATCGAAACTTTAAGCGAGGAAGAAGATGAGAAGAACACGGGGAGGGAGGTTCTGGGAGATTACTGCGTCCGTCATGAAAGCGGAGTCGGGATCGTCGACGATGGGAGAGAGGGTGCCGTCGTAGTCCAAGAACATCGCGATCTGCTTCCCGTTTGAGGCCTGCATGATCTTCTCGAACTCGCTCAGTGCGGAGGGGTGCCGCCTCTGTTCCACGAACAGCACCGTCAGCCCACGAAAGATCCAATCTTTCGATCGAGGTAGAGAAGGAGTGGGAGAGGTCACTCACAGTCCACGCGGCGTGCTCCAGCTGCTCGTACTCCAAGGCCGGCGCAGCGGCCAGGGCGGCGGCAGACTTAGCGTGGGTGGGAGAGGAAGCCTTCATGGACTCCAACCACCCGCCGGCCGAACCTCCGCTGTGCTCGACCGGGACGAGGCGCTTCTTCCGGAGGGCCGACGGAGAGCCGCTGCGCTGCGGCGGGTAGGGGAGCAGCACCAGCGGGTCCGCCACTACGGCTACCGCGACAGATGGGACAGGATCCGGCATCACCACCTTCCGGTTCGTCATGCTGTTTGAATCAGAGATCTCTTCCGGCGGCGTATTATGTTTTTGGCGAGGGCGGGGAGTTGCCGGGATGTTAGCTTTATAGGAGGCGAAGAGGCAGCATGCTGAGAGTGGCCCCGGCAGTGGGTCCCGGTGTGTGGTCCCGACTTTTTATTTTTTTATTTTTCCTCTTTCTCCGCGAGGGACGGAAATAGAAATGAAGTCGCGGCACAAATGTGGTAGTAGAGGGAGGCCGAATTCCTACTCAATTGTGTAAGAATTCGAAACTTAAATAGAGTATTTTATATATTTGTGGCATTTTTATAATTCGTGATGCTGAGGTAAAAATTATCTGTACTTTTTAATTTATTCTTATAATCCATGAAAAATTTATATGGAATCAGATTCTCTTTAAAATTAGTGGGTTTAAAAAATTAAATAACTAAATTAAAAAATATATATAGATATGATATTTAAGGACTAATGGATTATTTATAGCCAGATCGATTTACGATATAAGTCTAAAAGAAAAGAGACGTAATGCCAAAATCAACCGCTACGGCCATTTCTAGAAATAGAATAATTAAGATTTTAATTAGTTCTCAAGCATTTCTTACTTAACCCAATTAGATCAAATACAAATACCAAAAATTTAATATTTTGTTGCGATATGAGTAAGGAGTGAGTACACGATAAATAGTCCGAGTTGATGGCCATTGCATAGGGGGTTACCATATGCAATGGCCATTATTTAAAGGCAAAGCCAACTTTTACTACTAAGAGTACACCGATAAATGGATAATTGATACTCGGTGGACAAGATCAATGATTTGCTTCAAATACAAATAAGAGTGTAAAAATAAACTCTATCAGTCAATCCGATTCGAATTGACATGAAAAATATTAGATTAGGATTAGAATCTAATCAAGTTGTATCTGAAATCTAACTCGAAAATTTAATTTTTTGGGGATTAAATTCGGGTTGACCTAAATTTAAGATGGATAAGTAGAGCTTCAAATTTGAAAGTTATCTTATGCTGCTTGACCGCTTAAAATTTTTTTGATTTTATATTGATATCATGAATTTTCATCATGTAATATTTATTTTGCAAAAAATTTAAATTTTCTAAATATTTATTTCTTTTATGGACTAATTAATAGTTTAGACAATTAATCAAATTAAATATTTAAATTCATGAAATATAATTATTATATTTATACTAGATTTGTTATTAATTATGTGTTAAATTTTATTAAAATATTATTATTATGTATATTGAATTTTTATTTAATTATTTTTGTTAAAGATTAAAAGAGTAATATTGTATGGTAAAAAAATAGATTGAGTTGGTGAGGTTATTCGGGTTGGTCTAGATTCGAGTTTGGGCATAATTTTTCAAGTTAGTTCAAATTTAGATTGAATTTAGGTTGAAATTTTTTTATAATACTCTTGCTTCAATTCAACTCGAACCCATAAGAAAAAGAAACCATATTATTTGGGGACAATGGTGAACTTAAATTAATTGATTATTGTAATATAAAATTTTCATCGAATTTTATTATTCATAAATTTAATTTTTTTATTATCATCAATTATGTGTTTGGTAAAACATAATGGTCATATCACCATACGAGTTGTCCATATATACGAAGGATGTTTACACTATTAATTTTCTTATTATTACTAGTACTTCTACCAAGTATTCTAGGTCCAAAGAGGAAGAGTATTGCCCCGGAAAATAGTACAGTGGAAAAGCATCTTCTTAGGATAGGAGGTTTTAGGATTAGAAACCAATTAGGTTGTATATGAAATCTGACCCAGAAATTTTTTTGAGTTGGATTCATATTGATCAAAATTTAGGATGGAGAAATAGAGCATTAAATTTGAAAGTTATTTTGTGATGCTTGACAACTTAAAGACTTTTTGATTTTATGTTGATATCATAATTTTTTACCATGTAACATTTATTTTACGAAAAATTTAAATTTTCTAAATATTTATTTCTTTTATGGACTAATTAATAATTAAACAGTTAATCAAATTAGATATTTAAACTCATGAAATATAATTATCATATTTATACGAGATTTGTTATTAATTATGTGTTATTTTTTTTACTGTATGATAAAAAAATAGACCCTTAAATATAAAGAAAAAGGAACCACATTATTTGAGAACAATAGTGAACTTAAATCAATCGATTATTGTAATATAAAATTTTCATCGAATTTTATTATTCATAAATTTATTTTTTTATTACCAATCAATTATGTGATATGAGATACAAGGTTTCACTCAGTTATGTGTTTGGTAAAACATAATGGTCATATTACCATACGAGTTGTCCATATAAGGAAGAATGTTGACACATTAATCTTCCTATTATTACTTATGTTCAAAGAGAAAGTCTTGCACCTAGAAAGTAAATAGTATAGTGGAAGAGCGTCTTTTAATTTCTCATATATTTAAGGATTGAGTCTCAGTTTCGATAAATTAATAGATAATTTTTTCTTAGTGGATGATTGACCTGAGAATATTGAACTGATGAGTCATTCGTTATGAGTGCTTCCCAATGTATTCTCATAGCCGGTTGAAAATTTTCGTGAGATCGGACAGGTTACCTCTCAGGATTAGTCGATATAAGATGGATATTTGATACCAACTAAAAAAATGGAAGAGTGTTGATTATGACATAAGAGATTGACATATACCAACATGAAGTTACTTTCAAAGATTTCTAAGAGGGACTTGGTGAAGGTAGTGTGAAAGACAGTTACATCAAGGATTTCAAAGTCAACTAGATCTATAGTGACCATGGAAGAAAATTTAAGAATTTTAATTTTAAGACTTTTGTAATAATAACATGTATGCATGAGTTCTCTTACTTTAGAACACCTCAACAAAATATGTTCGGACAGGAAGATAAGTTGACTTCAAGAGATGGTTCCGTTTATATTGAATGTACATTCACTACCAAGGCAATTAGTATTTCATTATATGTGCAAATAGGGTGTACTTACATATAAGATTTTTTTTTTTGATAAAATTCATGAGTTTTGGTTTGGAAGAACACTCGATTAAACACCTTAGGGAGTTTCATTATACGATATATACTTTTGCATACCAAAGGTCATCTTGGTAAGTTTTCGACTAAAAATCAATGAAGGTATTCTAGTTAAAAACTCTCTATCAAGTAGAGCTTATTAGGTTTATAATAAGAGGTTGAGGAATCATCTAATGTTTCCTCTTCTATATAAAAGGAAATAAATTGAATTTGTAGCATTTATTGCATATAAGGTGTTTTTAATTAATCAAAGGGATGTTAAGTTAATATTTTAAAATGAATTCATTAAGGAAGAAATCTATGCAGAATAATAACCCTTATTTGAACATTTAGACCACCCCCAATAGTATATTTAACCTTAGGAAAATATTATATGGTTTGAAACAAATACCTAGTAATTGGCATGATAGGTTGTCTATGTTAGTGTAAACCCTAAGAGCTGCCAATCAAGAGTTGATTTACTTAGAATATATTATATTATATTTTATTAATAAAAGACAAAGGTTATGATTATTATATTTACTTCAGATATGTGCTAGATGAATAAATATAATAATGTCTTAGGGTAGTAGGTTCTAGTCTACAATATATCAATTGGTTGAATTGATAGTGGAAAACTATAGATATATATAGAACAATAATCTTAACTATTCCTAGTCAAACATTAGTATACAAGGATAATATTAATATGTTGAAACTAGTATGTAGGTCAATTGATGACTTAATCTCACAAGTCATGGATATAAGATATCAAGTTGAAACATGAGTATATACTAGAGAATATGTACTGAATTAACCCGCCATAAGAATATTTCATGGATCATTATATTGTTGAAGCAATCCCAATGTCCGTGGCATCATGTGTTTTGGTGTTTGGGCAAAGGGTTTAAGTTAGGTTCACCCTTGTATTTGATATGTGTACTTGAGTTGTGCAGGACTGCAGGATACACATGTGACTTAGGTTGATGGCTTCGGATCCGGTGAAGGATGGAGCATCCGAGGGACCGTGGACAAGACAATAAGGACAAGGGCCGAGGGAAGCGACTTCGAGGCATACGTGAAGGATGACATTGGGGACGAGCTGCGAGCTTGTATGCATTCGAGGGACGAGAGCCAAAGAGGAAGTAGGCTTGAAGGTAAAAGGTTAAGGCTGTGAAGGAAGCGTCAAATGAGTCGTAAGGGTGAGGGTCCGAGTGCTGTGAGAGAATGCACTCGGTACCAGTCGACTGCATGTTTCATCAGTCGACTGGTGCAGTCGACTAGTGAAGTCGACTGGTGTAGTCGACTGGGAGCGAACAGAATGCTTCTGTTCACTCAGTCAGTGTGGAGCAATCGACTGCTAGTTTTAGTAGTCAACTGGTATCGAGCTGTTAGGATGTAACAGTCAAATTTCCACAGAGGGCATTCGATTGCATGTTTTGGCAGTCGACTGCTAGGCGGGGTTTCCAACCCATGGCCTATATAACCAAGCCTTGGGAGCTTGGTTATAGCTGATGAAATGAGACTTAGTTAAAGTCTAATTAATAGTCTACAAGTGCTCAAGAGTGTCCCTTGTGTCCAAGAGGTCTTGGTGAGTTTGTGGTGAGGTTTCTCCACCCACAAGGAGGTTTGACCTAGCCAGAGTTTGTCGGGGACTAATCCATCGACGTATTGAGGGATCGTCCACCTTACGGACTGCTGTGGAGTAGGAGCAAGCTATCTCCGAACCACGTTACATCGACGTGTTAGTGGTTTGCTTATTCTTTCTTAGTCTTTGTATTTCCTTTAGTGTTTAGCTTGTTTGTTTTGTTTGTATTTTGCTGCGCAAGCTAACATGTGTAGGAAGAAGCGATCATTTGGGGGTGTCATCTATCCAACCCCCCTTCAAGCCGACCACCGATCCCTTACATATATAAGTGTCATAAATATTCTCATAGTAACTATTGGTATAGATAGTTCTTAGACTTGAAGTCACTACGGTTCCCTACATAAGGAGTTATGTACTTTGGTATCGACAAACGTCACCTATAACAAGATGGACTATAAATTTGATCACTGAGTATGCAATAAGTTATGCGGAGGAATGTGAGTGATGTATATGAGATCTATCCCTTCCATATGACGGAAGTGATATTTATGGACCCCTTGATTAAGTTGTTGGTTGCTACTCGGAATATCGTGCCGGTTCCCCTGTACAAAAATTTTGTATAAGTCTTGAACATTTCCTAACAACCTATTGTGTTTTTAGAAATTAAATTTGGAATCGCAAACATAACTTAACATTATTAATTCCAAATTCAACTTATCTGTTCTAAGAGGTTTAGACTTGGATCGCAAATGATACTTAACATTATTAATCCAAATCTACCTATGTTACAAATTTGATTAAATATTTATTTCAGAGATCGGCTTCCAGGTTAAACATGGCGAGGCACTAGGCCTTCTTGCGTATGTGATCATCCACCACTTCCTAGACAAAGCCTTTCAACGAAATTCAATATTTAATCTCCTTATAGTAACCCTAGGTCTAACCACTAAGAACAATCGAATCACAAGATCGAAAAATAAAAGAAACACAAAATTGAATCATAAATCCGAAACCTAGAATCGTTAGCCTCTTGTGTTTGGTATTTCAAGATCTAAACAAAAGAATAAACTAGTTATGATGCGGAAACTAATAACTAGTTATACCTTTTGTAGCTTATAGACCTCACGATCTTCTATCGTATTCCTCTTCTTATCTCGGACGTTGTATGGGTGACAATCTACTGAGACGAGAATCCACCCAAGCCTCCTTCTTCTCCTTGCAAGTTTCGGCCACCAACAATCTCCTTGAGATGAAGAACTTCGGTCACCAACCAAGCTCCAAGGGATGCTAGGAAACAAAGCATCCTTTCTCTACTTCTTCTTCAAGCTAAATCCGGCCACCAACCAAGCTCCAAGGGATTGATGCCGCCGGCCACTAAAGAAGAAGAAAAGGAGGAGAGGAAGGATGAGGGTCGGCCACCACCAAGGAATAGAGAGGAGGAATAATAGATGTGTTGTAGGGTGAGGCACCTCTACCCTCTCTTTTATATTCCTTGGTCTTGGCAAATAAGGAAAGTTTTAAACATAATTAAAACTTCATTATTTTCATTGCCAATGGCTAATAAGGAAAATTTAATTAAATTTTCCTCTTTCCTCCAAATAAGGAAAGATTTAAACACAAAATTAAAACTTCCTAATTTGTTTCCGGAAATTTTTAAAATAAAAATTTTCTTTTAAAAATTCCCTTCATGGTTGGTTATAAAAGGAATTTTTTATAAATTAAAATCTCTCTATTAAAACATGTGGATGATTATAAAAAGGAAAGTTTTCTCCAAAATTAAAATCTTCCTTTTAACTACAAATAAGGAAAGATATCAAATCTTTCTCTTAATCCTTTGTAGAAACTATAAAAGAAAATATTTAATTTTAAAACTATTTTAAATCATGGCTTCCACATAAGGAAAGATTTTAAAAAATAAAATCCCTTTTATTTTAATTGTGGCCGGCCACCTTAGCTTGGGTTCCAAGCTAGGTCTGGCCACCACTTGATCCGATCTAACCTTGATTTGGTCGGCCCTAGCTTGGGCTCCAAGCTAGGCTTAGCCAGCCACCTTAAGGTGGGTAAGAAATTGGGTTTGGGTGAGTATAAGACTTTATAAATAAGAGGCTACGATAGGGACCGAGAGGAGGAATTGATTTTGGTCTTCCGATGAACTTGAGCTTCCCGTGTTCGCCTCGAACACCTAACTCGAGTTCATCAATAATAATTCATACCACTAAAGAGTTATTATTGAACTACCGCACCAATTTCATATTACTATATGGGCTCCTTCTTATCATGAGTGTGTCAGTCTCCCTGTGTTTAAGATATAGAATATCCACTAATTAAATGAGTTACTGACAATTCACTTAATTAATATCTAGCTCCAAGAGTAGTACCACTCAACTTCATTGTCATGTCAGACTAAGTCCACCTGCAGGGTTTACATGACAATCCTTATGAGCTCTTCTTGGGGACATCATCAACCTAGATTGTAGGACACAATTTTCTTCTATAATCAACCACACACTATAAATAATATTATTTTCCAACTTATCGGGCCTATTGATTTATCGAACTAAATCTCACCCACTGATAAATTAAAGAAATAAATACTAAATATATGTGCTTGCTATTATATCAGGATTAAGAGCACACACTTCCATAATAACAAAGGTCTTGATCTTTTATGCAGTCAGTATAAAAAGAAACTATCTTAAATGGTCCTGCTCAATACAGTCAGAGTGTACTAGTGTAATTTTATAGTCAAGATAAACTAATATCAAATTACACTACGACTATTCCAATGGTTTGTTCCTATCCATCTTAGTCGTGAGCTACTATTTATAATTTATAAGGAATTGATAACATGATCTCCTGTGTGTGACACCACACACCATGTTATCTACAATATAAATTAATTGAACAACTACACTTAGCATATAAATGTAGACATTTGACCAATGTGATTCTTTATTTCAAAAATAAATGTTTACAAAAAGCTAGGTTTTTAGTATATACTCTAACATAAGTAGGACTACTAAAATATATGACCATGCTCAAATAAGTTAATATGAGACATTGAGCTTATTTGATTAAGTGAGTCTACTTGGAGATCAAGAAATACAAAGATTGATAAGAGGATGACATAGTGTATCCCTCATTGATTAATCTAGATATCGAGGATAGAAGGTTGATGTCATACAAAATAATAGACACAAAAAGGTTAGATCAGATCTCGATATTCTCGTCACTTGAGTAGCAATGATGTATTGCTAGATGTCACTCATTGTTTATGTATCTAAAGTGATTTTAGATATATTGACAATGTTATGAGAGCCTATTTGGTCATATACAAAGAATATGTTGATTTGGAGATGAATATATTTTAGTTTGACTAAAATATGATAGACCTTAAGATTATAGGGCTAAGTATTATCTGAAATAGACTCATTGAGTTATACTCATATGAATCTAACCATTGGATTATTAGATTGAGTCTAATCTAAATTAAATTCATTGGATTAGAGTCAACCACTAAAGATGATTAGATTCATTAGGATTAATGTCCATTAAAGATATTAATGAAGCATTAATAGGAGGAAGACGACAAAAGTCATTCATTGGATGAATATAAAAGGTTTTTAGTATTGCATTTGGATAATGAGTTTTTGCATCTTCTTCTTCCTCTTCTTCTTCTCTTGGACACACATCCTCTTATTGCTAGCACAACAAGGTTGTTCTTCTCTGAATCTAAGTTCGTGCGACGAATGTGGAATGTGTTTGTGTGAATACCGTGGAGGCGTCGATGTTCTTATCGCGCTGAGATATACCAAAGAATCAAAGTTCCCATCAGGAGTACCATTCACACAACAAGGGTAACTATTTTATCTGATAGAGTAGTAAGAACAAGTATACTGTATTAGAATAGATCTCTAGAGGTATCCTTTTTCCTCTATATTATGTGTTATTTTTTGCATAACATCCCTACTATCTACTTTCCCAATCTCTAAGAATTTTAAACGAGCACAAGTAGATCCTATATTGTTTATTAAAACATATAATGATGTTAATTTTTATTGGACAAATTTATGTGGATAATATAATCTATGGGTCTACTAATAAAGACTTCTTGAGTAAGTTTAGCACTCTTATGGAAAGTGAGTTTAAGATGAGCCTTTACGTAAATTAATTTTTTTTGTGGAGCTTCAAATCAAACAAACCAAGAAAGAAATCCATGTTAATCAAACCAAGCATGCAAAAGAGATCATCAAGAGGTTTAGAATGAAAAGTGGCAAAAGAGTTGTCTACTCTAATCAAATATCAAGATAGATAAAGATTCTGAAGGTAAGCAAGTAGATTCTAAATACTTTAGAAGTTTAATTGGAAGCTTGTGTTATCTTATGGTTAGTAGATTAAATATATATAGTATTTGTTATTAGTTTATGAATTAGATATTAATCATGTGCTATGGAATCACAATATTTAGTATCCATTAAGTGGATCTTGAGTTATCTAAAAGACACTCTTACAGTAGATTTTTGGTATCCATGGATGAATATGCTTAAAGTAGGATTTTTGGTATCTCAAGGGCACATGCTTTGACATTACAAGTAGGGACAGAGCTAAGGTTGGGGAGATTGTGCAAGAGATGTAGGGGTATAGAAAGGGGGTTGAATGGTGGGCAATGACATGGTCGCCACCCCTTAACGTAAATACTGTATCTTTTGTCCCATAATATGAAATTCCTTACTCCGCCCCTAATTATAAGTCTACTTTATTTCATTTTAGCAAGAAAGTGCCTTCATTTTAGCACGAGAGGGGGGGGGGGTGTAAGAATATTGTATTTTAGGACACTCTGGGAGCTAGAGGGGGGCGGGGTGATTAGCTCCAATCGATTCATTGGTGATGATTTGTGGCGAAAAAACTCTAAGCAATGCTAACACCCTTGATTTTATTTAGTATCCACCTCCTTGAGATGATTAATCTAAGATTCCACTCTTCTCACTCACAGTACATTATGAAAACCTCCTTCTAGGAGATGGAGAAGTCTTGTACAAGCAAATACAAGAAATACAACAAGAAATGCAACAAGAATAAAGAAATAAATACAACAATGAACGACCTTTTCTCTTGATCTCTTGTTGTTCTGGATTGTCTCTTAATACTTTGAAAGTGTAGAAACACTTGTCTCCAAGAAGCTTCAAGAACTGGCGATGAAGAGAGGAGAAGAAAATATTGATTTGAATCTTCACGCAAGTTTTTTATCTTACATATTAGGGCTTCTAATAGATTAGTCTTACCCCCAATTGATTTCCTCGTCAGATTATAACAAATCCTGCCTTTCAAACCTTGCAATGACTCTTTTTTTCTTCTCCCAATCAATTAACTAACTTTAATCAATCACCTAATCAATTACGAAGCCCACTACACATTCACGAATTCCTCCCAATCAATTATCTACTTGATTAAAATCCTCATGAGAAAGTTACTTTGCTTTGTAAAAATATCTTCTTGATTGATTAGCTAATTGATCAAGCATGTGCCTAATCAATTACCTAATCGTTCGTGAAAAAAAGCTTCCAATCGATCACTTAATTGATCGGTGTAGCCCTTGATTGATTCTCAATCAATCCAGAACATTTCTGTTTCACCAAGAAAGGCTTCCAATTGATCACATAATCAATTGACTTTGGCCCAATCGATTACCCAATCAATTGCCCAACCCTAAATTGTTTAACTCAAGTCTAGAGCTCCCTTGCCCAACTTTCGGTCAACTGTGACTTGTTGGGACTTCCCTACCAAGTATTTGGTCAACCATTGACCCACATGGACTTTGCCAACTTCCCATTGGACTTCTGATGATCACCAAGTGCAGTTCTCCTTGATCCACTTGGATTTTCCTCTTACCTAACCACAATCAAGATTTCCTCTTGCTAACATGTGATCGTCCTTGACACTCAGACTTTCCTTTACCTAACCATAGTTAGGACTTTCCTTTGCCAACGTGCGGTTCTCCTTGACCCACTTGGACATTTCTTTGCCTAACCGTAGTTATACTTCCCTTTGCCAATGTGCAGTTCTCCTTGACCTACTTGGACTTTCCTTTTGCTTAACTGTAGTTAGAACTTTCCTTACCAACGTGCGGTCCTCCTTGACTCACTTGGACTTTCCTTTGCCTAACCGCAATTAGGACTTCCCTTGCCAACGTGAAGTCCTCTTTGACCCACTCGGACTTCTTTTTGACTAACCGTAGTTAGGAATTTTCTTTGTCAACTGCGGTCTTCCTTGACCCACTTGGACTTTACTTTGCCTAGCCGCAGTTAGAACTTTACCCAGTCAAGTATCCAATTCTCCATGACCTACTTGACTTCTCTCTCACACATTGTCCAAAATGTATTGTCCTACATATTGTCTAAACATCAAAACTCAAACTAAAACCCACTCGAGCTTAGTCAAATAGATCAACCTTGACTTGAGATGATTGCACCAACAATCTCCTAATAATATTCTCATTTTTGATATTTGACAATATGTTTAAGTAAGGCTAACCTATTAGCCCAACTTCATCCCACGCCTAAGCATGAATGAGGATTTCTAACTTAAATCCTACATTTTCTCTCCCTTTGACATACTTCAAAAACTCTCCCTTAGAGTCAATTTATTCAAAAAGAATCCAATGAAAGTCTCATACCTTTCATTTTATCATATGCCCACCCGTGAGCATATATTGCATGCTCACCCTTGAACATTTATTGTATGCTCACCCTTGAGCATTTATCTAATACTCATCCTTGAGTATTTATCCACTACAATGAAGATTTTCAATATTCCATTGTGTCCAATGCTCATCCTCGAGCATTCATAACAATGAAGGTTCCCAACCTTCTCCCATTGACTCCTTATCCTTAAAAAAATGTAAATAATGTCTTTAACGAAGATCTCCCCCTCGAAACTTGCACCAAACGTCTATCATTGCACTAACAATGATTTGGAGTTTCTAAACCTTTTGGAAACCTAAAATTGAAGTTTGAGGTTGAAAATTCAATATTGAATTCAAATCTCCTCTTAAACTTCAAATTAATCCCCTTTAATCAGTATTTTCTTATTTTCATCAAGAAAAATTACCCTTAAATACATATCAAAGTATTTCTTAGGATTAAGAATGGTTAATGATCCGGCGGTAAGAATGGGGGACCCACTTCCTGAAGGGTCTCAGCTTGAGGACAGATGGAGGGCTGACTAAGCAGTTAAGGGCCGCGCCGAGCAGCGGAGTAAGTCCGAGCGGAACCAAAGATAACCCAGTCATGGGCTGGGGTTTCCGACGCCAAGGCGGGAGAACCGAATGGCCGAGCGGGGCGTCTACCCGGCTGGGACCGAAGGTCCAAGCGGGTGGTCCGTTCGGCCAGGATAAGGGCGAGGTACGAAGGTTAGCCGAGCGGCCTATTCGTTCGGCTCAGGATATGGGATGTCAGCAAAGGCATGTCTGATGATTACGCCGTACACAAGAGTGCACGATGGAGGATCTCGCCGTCACATCATGGAGAGGTTGATATAGTAGCGGTATGGACTTATGGACGTCTTTCTGACAGACCCACACCTGGGCATGGTCCTTCTGACAGACCCATACCTGGGCATGGTCGAAAGCAGGTGATTGCTTTGATTGACACGCCCAGGCTCCTTCGAGAGGTCTTTATAAGGTCTCCGTTTCTTCACCGGAGGTACGCGAGTCTTCATCCTGAGGCCACCTTTTTGTTATTCCTCGCCTGACTTGAGCGTCGCCGGGACACCCCTCCCGGCTCGGTTTTGCTGCAAGTTCGCCGGAGCACTCGAGGATCCAGCAGGGAGCGCCACGTGCCCAGTGTCCGTTGACTCCTGGTTCGGACAAGATCAAATTGGCGCCGTCTGTGGGAACGCTCCTGCATCCGAACAAGAACAATGGACGAGGCTGGACGACAACACACGGTGGCGCTTTCAACAGAAGAACTCGACGCTCTGGTCGAGATGAGGGCCGCCAAGCTTGTGGAGCAAAAACAAAAAGCATCAGCCGAGCGGCCGGAGCAACAAGCAACATCTGCGTCGGGTGGCCGAGCGGAAGCACCTCAAGCCACCGTCGCATTCCATCGGGCCTTATTTCGCACCCCTGAAGCCGTACCGACTCGGAGAGATAGAGGATCTTCTTCCGACGAAATGCCTAGACGAGACGACAGAAAGGGGAACGCTCCCCGAGCGGACTCATCTCCCGAGCGGATCAATCGTCAATTTTCGGAGGCTATTCTATGAGACCCTATGCCCAAGCACTACGTGCCTCCGACGATCGGCGAGTACAATGGAACAACAGACCCCGATGATCATCTGGGTAAGTTCGATAACACAGTTACGCTCCATCAATATACAGATAGAGTAAAGTGCCGAGTCTTTCTTACCACTCTCTCGGGATCGGCTCAACGGTGGTTTCGGAGGCTGCCGGACGGATCCATCACAAGCTTCAAGGACTTTCGAACGGCCTTCCTCCATCACTTCGCCAGCAGTCGGCGTTATCAGAAGACAAGTGTCAGCTTGTTCGCCATCAAGCAAGAGCCGAGAGAATCGCTTCGAACTTACATCCAACGATTCAACAAGGTGGCAATGGATATTCCAACGGCCACATCGGAGACCATGATGAATGCCTTCACGCAAGGCCTAGTGGATGGGGACTTCTTCCGGTCGCTCATCCGAAAGCCTCCCCGAGATTATGATCACATGCTACATCGGGCCAACGAATACATAAACGTGGAAGAAGCGCAAGCCGCCCGGAAAAAGGAAACTCCAATTGAGAGGGCGCCTATTCAGGCCGAACGGAGACAGCATGCCGCTCATCAACCGCCTAGAGGACCAAGGGCTGAAGCAATCCGCTCCCCTCGGGTGAAGTCCCAAGTGCAAGAAGTAGCTGCCGCTCGGAACAAGCCAAAGAAGAGATGGACCCCTATGTTCTGCTCCTTCCACCGGACGGATACGCACAACACGAGGGATTGTCGAAGTCTTCCCTTCGTGGCTAATCCCGTGCCCAGGAAGGCCGAACGACGGTCTCCTTCCGTCGACCGAAGACAAAGGACCCATGAAGCCGACCGGACTCGCACCGAGATGCGACATCAACAGACGCCCGATCGACACCGATCTCCAAGACAGGAGAATCGCCGAGCGTCCAGAGAACGGTCTCGACCGTCCTCTCGGGAAGAGGAAAATAGAAGCAACACTTCCCGAGGCGAGATCAACGTTATTGCTGGGGGGCCGACCGGAGGAGACTCCAACCGAGCCAGAAAGGCGGGCGTCCGGCAGCTCCAGATCCACGCGGTCGGTTGCAGCCAGGAGCGTGCAAGTGGACCGGAAATCACTTTCGGGCCTGGGGACTTACAAGGAGTTGAAGTGCCCCATGACGATGCTCTGCTCATTAAAGCGGTAATAGCAAATTACACTATTCACCGCATATTTGTTGACACAGGGAGCTCAGTCAACATCATATTCAAGAAGGCGTTCGATCAGTTGCAAATTGATCGAGCCGAGCTGCTGCCCATGACAACGCCGCTCTACGGGTTTACGGGTAACGAAGTACATCCGGTCGGACAGATCCGGTTGGCTACCTCACTGGGAGAAGAGCCGCTCAGGAGGACCAGGACAATAAACTTCGTGGTGGTCGACTCCCCTTCGTCCTACAACGTCATTTTGGGACGACCTGCGCTCAGCGAATTCCGAGCAATCGTCTCAACCTTCCATCAGAAGATCAAGTTCCCCGTGGAAGACAAAGTGGGAGAAGTACGGGGAGATCAACTAGCAGCTCGGCGGTGCTCTACAGAGATGATCCGAGCAGAAGCCTGTTCCGCTCGGAAAGCGCCCCGAATCGAGGTACACGCCATAACTGAGAAACCTCCTGCTTTAATTTATGATGAAAAGGAGGAGGTTCAGATCCATCCGACCCGATCGGAGGCCACGACTTTTAACGCCTCTGATCTGGAGGAGGAGCAGAAGGAGGAACTGATCCAATGCCTCCAACGGAATCATGATGTCTTCGTCTGGTCGACACATGAGTTGTCTGGAATCTCGCCGGGCCTAGCGCAGCATGAGTTGCATGTCCGACCGGACGCTCGGCCAGTGAAGTAGAGAAAAAGGGATTTCAGTGCCGAGCAGAATGCCATCATCCGGGCGGAGGTAGAGAAACTTCTGGAGGCCGGCCACATACGCGAGGTGCAGTTCCTGAGCTGGCTGGCCAACGTAGTGTTGGTCTCCAAGCCGGGCGGCAAGTGGAGAGTCTGCATCGACTTTCGGGACTTAAACAAAGCATGCCCCAAAGATTTTTATCCCCTGCCCCGGATAGATCAGCTGGTGGACTCTACGGCCGGCTGCGAATTAATTTGCATGCTTGACGCCTACCAAGGATATCATCAGGTGCCGCTCGCCCGGGAAGATCAAGAAAAAGTAAGCTTCGTAACGGCTGACGGCACATATTGCTATAATGTGATGCCATTCAGATTGAAGAACGCCGGGGCCACCTATCAGCGTTTGATGAACAAAGTGTTCAGGGAGCAGATCGGGCGGAATCTAGAAGTCTATGTGGACGACATTCTTATCAAATCCGTCCGAGCGGCCGATCTCTTCAAGGACATGGAAGAAACCTTCCGAGCGCTACGCAAATACGGAGTCAAGCTAAATCCCCAGAAGTGCCTGTTCGGAGCAAAAGGAGGGCGTTTCTTGGGGTATATAGTGACTGAGCGGGGAATCGAAGCAAATCCCAGTAAGGTGAAAGCTCTACAAGACATGCCGCCTCCATGAAATACAAGGGAAGTACAGCGGTTGGCCGGTCGGATAACCGCATTGTCCAGATTCATCGCCAAAACCGCCGACCGGAGCCTACCATTCTTCAAGATCCTGCGCAAGGCTACTAAGTTCCAGTGGAATGAAGAATGTGACCGAGCGTTCGGAGAATTGAAGACATATCTTAATTCTCTGCCTGTACTAGCCAAGCCGATCGGGGGTGAGTCACTTTATATTTATCTGTCGTCAACTGAGTATGCTGTAGGCTCAGCACTTGTGAGGGCAAGCGGCGAAGAGCAGCCGGTGTATTTTCTCAGCCACATTTTAAAAGATGTGGAATCTCGTTACACCGGGCTCGAGAAGTTGGCCTTTGCTCTGGTTCTAGCCGCTCGGCGCCTTCGACCATATTTCTTGGCTCACACCATCATTGTCCGAATGAACAGTCCACTAGGAAGAGTACTATTGAATCCAGAAGCATCCGGACGGCTCATCAAGTGGACGACAGAACTGAGTGAATTCGACATCCAATACCAGCCCCGCTCGGCGATCAAAGCGCAGTCCTTGGCTGATTTTGTGACCGAAGTGCAAAGGCCAGAGCCGGAAGCTATGTGGAGAATATATGTGGATGGGTCTTCCACTTGGCTCGAAAGTGGGATTGGAATATTGCTGCTCTCGCCTCAAGAAGAAAAAATGCACCTATCCGTCCGGCTAGATTACAAAGCTACCAACAATGAAGCAGAGCATGAGGCCCTCATAACCGGATTGCAGGCGGCACAGCATGTGGGAGCCGGTCGGGTGACACTTTATTCGGATTCACAGTTGGCCGCTCAGCAACTATCTGGCACCTTAGAAATCAACAGCGTTCGGCTTAAACTCTACGGTGAGGCCTTTAAAAAACTCAAAGCTACCTTCCGAGAGGTGCTTATTCAGAAGATTCCCCGAACGGAGAACCAGGCGTCCGATGAGTTAGCCAAACTCGCAAGCTCAATAACGCCGGTCGCCATTCAGCAACCAATTGAAAAAATACTGCTGGTGGCGCACGTCGACCGGATGCAAGGCCTCACGTTTCCAAGTGACAGGAGGACACCTATCATAGAGTTCCTCCGCTCGGGAGCCACACCGGCCGATCGGGATGAAGCCCAGTTGCTCAGGAGGAGGGCCGGTCGGTTCACACTCATTGGCGATCAACTCTACAAGAAGGCTTTCTCTCGCCCGCTGCTGAAATGCATGAACTCGGAGGACTCGGCTTACATCCTCCAAGAGGTACATCAAGGATCGTGCGGAGGACATCCGGGCGGACGATCACTAGCCAAGAAGATTTTGCTAGCTGGATACTTTTGGCCGACCTTACAAATGGACGCCGCTCGGACAGTATCTACGTGCCTTTCATGCCAGAAGTATCACGATTTCTCGCACCGACCGGCAGAGGAGCTGAAGACATCAGCCGTTTCATGTCCGTTCGATCAATGGGGAATGGATATTGTGGGTCCATTTCCGATGGCGACCGGGCAGAGGAAATTTTTGCTGGTGGCGGTCGATTATTTTTCCAAGTGGGTGGAGGCCAAGCCACTAGCCAGGATCACCGAGCAGATGGTCAAAAAATTCATCTGGCAACACATCATCTGTAGGTTCGGCATCCCTCGCCGATTGGTTTCCGACAATGGGCGGCAATTCACAGGGAAGGTGCTAGAAGATTGGTGCAAAAGCTACGGCATCGAGCAACACTTCACGTCTGTGGCTTACCCCCAAAGCAACGGTCAAGCCGAAGTAGCCAACCGGGAAATTCTCCGTATTCTGCGCGCTCGGCTCGACCACGTGGGAGGAAGTTGGCCGGATGAAGTGCTGGGTGTTTATGGGCCATTCGGACCACTCCTAAGGAAGCAACGGGCGTCACACCTTTTCACCTGGTGTACGGCGGCGAAGCAGTCATTCCGGTTGAAGTCGGCGTCGAGTCCGTCCGGGTCCAATGGTACGATGAAGGCAACGCCGATCGGAGGAACATGGAGCTGGATTTGATTGACGAGGAGCGAGCCAAGGCATCCGTTCGGCTGATGGCATACCGTCAACGAATGAAGCAAAACTACAATCGCCGCGTCATTCCCCGATCATTCCAGGTTGGCGACCTTGTATGGAAGAAAGTTAAACCGGTCGGCGACGTCAGCAAGCTTGAAGCTCCGTGGGCAGGTCCCTTCAAAATCATCGAAAAGCTCCACTTGGGCGCGTATTATTTGGAGGATGAGGACGGTCGGCAGTTAGATAGGCCGTGGAGCGCGAACCACCTCCAGCCTTACCGGGCGGGGTGAAAGGTGTGCCAATGTAAATCGTCCCGTGTATTTTTTTCGACTGAATACTGGAAATGCAGAAATGAAGAACCAAGAGAACAAATATAAGGCATTGTCAACAAGGAACGAAGGCCCCGCGCCGTTCGGCCGGAGGTAAATGGGTCGAGCCAAGCGCTTGAGGATCGAAGGCCCCGCGCCGTTCGGACGGAGGTAAATTATCCGAGCCAAAATGCTCGACGAAGCAGACCCTGAGCCGTTTGGCCAGGAGTACGTTCTCCAAGTTGGGTGAAAGGTGCGCTAAATATAAATTTATATACTTTTTGGTCGCCTATGTACTTGCGATACAGGAAGCAGAAAGATGAAAACAGATGGAGTATTCTCTATTGTACGGAAGGCCAAGGTCGCTCGACATGGTAAGGAGTTAGACTGGAAGGCCGTCTAGCCCAGACGTTAAACCGTAGAGCCGCGCCGACCGGCTATAAATATCCGCGCCGACTAGCCCAGACGAAGTGTCAAAATTAGCCTTAACGGCCGTCTAGCCCAGACGTTAAACCGTAGAGCCGCGCCGACCGGCTATAAATATCCGCGCCGACGAGCTCCGTCGTTAAAGATCGAGAGACGAGCCGGCGTCTATAAACGGCCGAGCGGAAGGTCGACGAGCCCCGTCGTTAAAGATCGAGAGCCGCGCCGACCGGCTATAAATATCCGCGCCGACGAGCTCCGTCGTTAAAGATCGAGAGACGAGCCGGCGTCTATAAACCCTCCGAGCGGAAGACCGTCTAGCCCAGACGTTAAACCGTAGAGCCGCGCCGACCGGCTATAAATATCCGCGCCGACGAGCTCCGTCGTTAAAGATCGAGAGCCGCGCCGACCGGCTATAAATATCCGCGCCGACGAGCTCCGTCATTAAAGATCGAGAGCCGCGCCGACCGGCTATAAATATCCGCGCCGACGAGCTCCGTTGTTAAAGATCGAGAGACGAGCCGGCGTCTATAAACGACCGAGCGGAAGGTCGACGAGCCCCGTCGTTAAAGATCGAGAGACGAGCCGGCGTCTATAAACGTCCGAGCGGAAGGTCGACGAGCCCCGTCGTTAAAGATAGAGAGCCGCGCCGACCGGCTATAAATATCCGCGCCGACGAGCTCCGTCGTTAAAGATCGAGAGACGAGCCGGTGTCTATAAACGTCCAAGCGGAAGGTCGACGAGCCCCGTCGTTAAAGATCGAGAGCCGCGCCGACCGGCTATAAATATCCGCACCGACGAGCTCCGTCGTTAAAGATCGAGTGACGAGCCGGCGTCTATAAACGTCCGAGCCGACGAGCCCGTCGTTAAAGATCGAGAGCCGCGCCGGCCGTCAATACCGGCGAGCTCCGTCGTTAAAGATCGAGACGGCCGGCGTCTATAAACGTCCGAGCGGAAGGTCGACGAGCCCGTCGTTAAAGATCGAGAGCCGCTCGGCTATAAATATCCGCGCCGATGAGCTCCGTCGTTAAAGATCGAGACGAGCGGCGTCTATAAACGTCCGAGCGGAAGGTCGACGAGCCCCGTCGTTAAAGATCGAGAGCCGCGCCGACCGGCTATAAATATCCGCGCCGACGAGCTCCGTCGTTAAAGATCGAGAGACGAGCCGGCGTCTATAAACATCCGAGCGAAAGGTCGACGAGCCCCGTCGTTAAAGATCGAGAGCCGCGCCGACCTACTATAAATATCCGCGCCGACGAGCTCCGTCGTTAAAGATCGAGAGACGAGCCGGCGTCTATAAACGTCCGAGCGGAAGGTCGACGAGCCCCGTCGTTAAAGATCGAGAGCCGCGCCGACCGGCTATAAATATCCGCGCCGACGAGCTCCGTCGTTAAAGATCGAGTGCCGAACCCGCGACTGTGAACTTGGATGGAGCTAAGGACGCCAAATAACGAGCGTTCGCAAGTACTAAATTGATTAAGGTCGATCGGCCATCAGTTTGTCAATACTTCACATTCGCTGAACGCAAACAGTATATCCAAGCGCTAAACGATTTTGAGGAAAATGAGCCAATCGATTAACCTGATCGGTCGTCTAGTGAGAAACAAGTGGAGCCTAGTTGATTCTACGAATGAGCATCAAACAGAATAAAAAGGGGCAATGAAGGGCAAACAAAAATACAAGTAAAGGAACACAATTATGCCGAACGGCACGTACAAAAGTTTTACATTCGCAAAGCGGATGAAATACAGAAAGTACTTAGAAGAGCTCGCCTCACTCCGGGTCCTCAAAATTAAAAAAGACGTCCGGGATATCATCTATCATGGTCGCCAGGTCGGAGGCGGGAATGTGCATTCCCGTGGGAAGATGGCCACCCTTCTTCAAGTACGCCATGGTGACCTTGACCGCCTCGGCGAAAGTGGAGGAAACGTTGCCGCCGAATTTTGCGCCGAACCGTTCCGAGCGGAGGTATTCTTGGCGCGCTGCTGCTAGGCGACTCGACTCTCCCTCCTTATATTGTCTGAGCGCCGCCCGGGAGGCAATCAGTGAATCTTGAAGAACTTTCTGGTCCACCTCCGCTTTGGTGCGTTCAGCAGAGCGCCCATCCCGTTCGGCAGCCAGTTGGGCTTCCAGTTTCTTAGATTGCTGATCTAGGGCTCGAACTTCAACTTTCATCTTATCCAGATCAGCAATCGCCTGCCTCTTCCGGCCACTGGCACGCTTCACGTCCCCGTCGCGCTTCTTCACCAAGTCTTCGAGTCGAGCCACCTCTGTAGCCAGGTCGACGACCTTCTTCTGTTCGGCCTCGAGGACTTGTCTCTCCCGCTCGGCCGATGGACCTCCCGACACTTGGTGTTTTTCCAAGAGATCCTCCAGCTCGGCTAGCCGATGGCTAGTGGTGATTTGCTCGGCCCAATGCTGTAAGGAAAATAATAAAATCAGGAACCGAACAGTAGCAGGGCACAAGAAGAAAAATGAACTTACCTGAGTGGCCTGCTGCATGTTGTTATCGCCTAGCTGCTTAGGCGTCATGAGGGCCACTCGAATCTGGGCGTCCTCGAAAAGCTTGGCGAGCGGACCCGTTAAGGTTATTTCATGAACGGGGTTTGATGGCCGATCGGCTGACAATAAATATTCCTCCGAGGGGAATCGAAGGGTAGTCTTAATGGTAGGGTGGCCGGCCGGCACTTCCTCAGAAGCAGTCGCCTGGCCTGAGGACTCCCCTATGGTTGAAGTTTCGGCCAACCGTCGTAAGCGACGACGAGTCCGTGGAGGAGAGCCAGAGGGCTGTGCGGTGGGCGAGGCCATTGGGGTCCCGATCTGCGATGGCGTGCGATCTGGCGAAGCGACCACGATCGGCGCCTGTGGCTCGCCCTCTTGGGTCGGCGGAAGGCTGGGGTCTCTTCGACGTTTCCGCCGAACTTCCAAAGGTGAATCCCCGGCCCGGGGGACTCCCAGCTCGGCTGGAGCGGAGGAAACAGGATCCGCCTCAACCTCCGTTGAAGCGGACGGGGCAACCTCTGTTTGATTGCGCCCCCTCTCTGCATCTGCCGGGTGGGGATAAGACCCGCTCGGCGAGTTCTTTTGGTGGCGCCTCAATTTCCTGACCTTGATTTGGATGATCGGTAGCCTTGGGCGCCACATGACTTCATTGTGGAAAAAATTAAAATCGAGTTAGATAAAAAGGTGAAGGGAGTAAAGAGTCCTTACTCATGCGGTAGGGGAGATTGGCGAGCGGAGATAATCAAAATGTACAACACCTTGAGAAGCAATCGTCGATTTTGTATGACCGGACAACAGTTTGCATGAAGGTAGATGGATTGTTTCGAACTTGCCGAGCTCATTTGGTCGGTGATGCCGCCATTTGGTTCGAATCTTGGCCGCTCAGGAAGTCGTATATAGAAGAAGAACTCCTTCCAGTGCTTGTTAGAGGTTGGCATATTATCAAAAAATTTGAAGCCTATTCTACTCTGAAAAATAAAAGTGCCCAGCTCGGATTGTTTGGGGTAGAAGAAATAGTGGAATATCTTGGGGCCGAGTGGGATACTGTGCAGCTTAAAGAGGACGACCACCCCGCTCAGCAGCCTAAAGGAATTCGGCACAAGTTGGCCGAGCGGGATGCGGAAATAATTACAAACCTCTAAGATAAAGGGATGGGTAGGAAATCTAAGGCCGCCCTGGAATTGGTCTAGAAAAAAACAAACGGTGCCGATCGGAGGGTCATGGGGTCGGTTGGTCGGGTCGGCTATAACCATTTCATGGTCATCAGGAATCCCGTACGTTCGAACAAGGCGCCGAGCGCCCTCTTCATCAAATCGACTCTCCATGGTCAGATACCAAGGGCCATGAACACCAACAACGGGTTCGGAGGAGCTTGCCATCTCGGAGAAGCAAAAAGATAGCAAGAGACCGAAGGAATGGGAACAAAAGAGGCAAAACGAATTGGGAAGACCTTGTAAACGAAGGGAGAAGACTCACTGAGAAGGAAACGGACGGAAAGGATCACTGGTGGGATGGTAGCCGCCGAAAAATAGGAATTGGATCGTCGGAGGTCACAGCAGAAGAAGAGGCAGAAGGACAACGCGCAAGCAAGCATGCGGCGAAGGAAGGAGACGGAGGCTTTATACGGCTGAGGTCGGTCGGCCTCCGCCGTCGGATGCAGGTCACGAGAGACGAGGTCATCATCTAACCGTCCATTTCAAAGTAATCGGCGTCCCATCGTACGGATCATCACCGCCACGCAAGAAGAGCCACGTGGCGCTCTGTCACCAGGCGCAATTAAGGCGCCCATACCGCGCATGCTTCGGCTTAATGAAGAGGATTTGCGTGATTTTCGAGAAGATTTAGACAAGCAAGCATCCACGTTGAGCGACAAGACAACCAAAACGAAGAGCCGAGCGGCTAAATTTGGCATAAGGGCCGACGACTCAAGGGATATTATAAGCGATGGTAAGGCGACGACCGCCCGCTCGGACACATAGTCCAGTCAGTCGGACTCACTGCCTCCTTCGACTAGACTTGAAGGGAAGGCAAGTGATCCGGCGGTAAATTGAGGACAGATGGAGGGCTGACTAAGCAGTTAAGGGCCGCGCCGAGCAGCGGAGTAAGTCCGAGCGGAACCAAAGATAACCCAGTCATGGGCTGGGGTTTCCGAAGCCAAGGCGGGATAACCGAATGGCCGAGCGGGGCGTCTACCCGGCTGGGACCGAAGGTCCAAGCGGGTAGTCCGTTCGGCCAGGATAAGGGCGAGGTACGAAGGTTAGCCGAGCGGCCTATTCGTTCGGCTCAGGATATGGGATGTCAGCAAAGGCATGTCTGATGATTACGCCGTACACAAGAGTGCACGATGGAGGATCTCGCCGTCACATCATGGAGAGGTTGATATAGTAGCGGTATGGACTTATGGACGTCTTTCTGACAGACCCACACCTGGGCATGGTCCTTCTGACAGACCCATACCTGGGCATGGTCGAAAGCAGGTGATTGCTTTGATTGGCGCGCCCAGGCTCCTTCGAGAGGTCTTTATAAGGTCTCCGTTTCTTCACCGGAGGTACGCGAGTCTTCATCCTGAGACCACCTTTTTGTTATTCCTCGCCTGACTTGAGCGTCGGAGGGCCGTCGCCGGGACACCCCTCCCGGCTCGGTTTTGCTGTAGGTTCGCCGGAGCACTCGAGGATCCAGCAGAGAGCGCCACGTGCCCAGTGTCCGTTGACTCCTGGTTCAGACAGGATCAGTTAACATGACTAAACGCCACTTAATAAACTGGGATCAAATAATTTTAGCCAAAATCAGGCATACTAATCGCTTGGTTTCAGCTACCATTCAATTATGGCATGTCTCAATTGATTGAATTTGGGTTTCAATTGATTAATGTCACTTCAATTGATCATTTGATTGATTTCGCGAGTCTCTGTGCTCGCAAAAATGCATCTTAATTGATTGACCAATCAATTATGGCATTTAATCAATCGCTTGATCAATTTTGTGATACTCTATGCTCACAGAAATATCTTCTAATCAATTGACCAATCAATTCACTCCTAGGTGAATTGATTGACCAATCGATTTGTGTTTCTGAATTTTTTTAATTTCAATTTCAACCTAAAATTTAGAAATCCCTAAATAATTCTACTATTTTCCAAAAATCATGAAATTTTACGTAGGAATTATTTATATCATATACTATTATGGATAAATAATTTTCTATGAAAATAATCCTCATTTTCAATGATTGACAAAAAATTGGAAACCATTAAAAATTTCAAGGTTTCATTCTATTTTGTGTGTAACTAATCAATGGTGATGCCTATTGATCCTGTCTGAGAAGCTTGACAAAATGGAAAGCTGGGAGAAAACCTCACCGCTGATGAAGAATAACACCTGTGGAATATTGATCCGAGAAACCCAAAGCGGATCTGGGAGAATGAACCCACAGGACACCCTCCTTGTACTAAGATCCAAAGAAGAAAGGAAGGCTTCAGTGAAAAATGCCAAGATCTAGAACTCCGATGACTTCCTACGCACCAGAGAACTGCCAACACTATCGTCAGTGACCTAAGACCGGGGTGGAAATCCCTGGCTAGGCCCTCCAATGCTCAAGTTAGTGATCTCCCTTAGTGTGGAAAAGAAAGAAGGAAGAAGATGAACAGTAACAAAAATTAGGGTTTGGAATGTGGGTTGCGAGTGTGAGCATGAGCTTGAGCCTACCTGACCAACGGAAGAGATTCCCCTTTTTATACCACCTCATATAACCTCCGTAGTCATGAAGTGGACCCCGGTTTGTTAGAGTTTGTTATGCGATGACACAAGCCATGTACTTGCAGAAAATAACTTTTTAAGGAATCTTTTTTGTACCCTAAATGTACCTTCTTTGTCGCCTAGTGCCTGTAGAAGAGTCTAGAAATATTCTTTTCGCCAAATTAGCAAACTTATTATACAATCACATACTACAGATATATTTATAAATATTCTTGAAATATTTGTTACCCTGACCGATATCGACTTATATTTTCTTAAGCCTGCTATCCTGGCCGATATTGACCTATATTTCCTTAAGTTTGTTATCCCGGCTGGTATTGGCCTATATTTCCTTAAGCATGTTATCCTGGCCGATATTGGCCTATGTTTCCATAAGCATGCTATCCCGGCCGGTATTGGCCTATATTTTCTTAAGCATGTTATCCCGGTCGATATTGGCATATACTTCCTTAAGAATGTTACCCCGACCGATATTGACCTATATTTTCTTAAACCTGTTATCCTAGCCGATATTGGCCTATATTTCCTTAAGTCTGTAATCCCGGCCGGTATTGGCCTATATTTCCTTAAGTATGTTATCCCGACCGGTATTGGCTTATACTTCCTTAAGCATGTTACCCCAACCGATATTGGCCTATATTTTCTTAAGCTTGTTATCCGACCGATATGGGCCTATATTTTATTAGGCATGTTATCCCGGCCGATATTGTCCTATATTTTATTAGGCATGTTATCCCGACCGATATTGGCCTATATTTTCTTAAGCCTGTTATCCCGGCTGATATTGACCTATATTTCATTAAGCCTGTTATCCCGACCGATATTGGCCTATATTTTCTTAAGCATGTTATCTCGGTCGATATTGGCCTATATTTTCTTAAGTCTATTATCCCGGCCGATATTGACCTATATTTTCTTAAGCCTGTTACCCCGACCGATATTCATACCTGCTTGATTCTGCTATCTTTTTTTCCCATTTTCATCGGAGACCCACTAAATCTAACCCATATCACTAGCCTTCCCTCCAAGTCTAGTCGAAGGAGGTGTAGCTGACTGACTAGACATAGGTCTATTTTTATTTCTTTGCCTATCTTTTATCATGGCTCTGCCATGGTCACTGCAATAGACCCGTGACCTTCTTCACAGTAGTCCATGTGACTTCTGGTACAATAATCCTGTGAACTCAAGTATAGTGATCCTGTGAGTCTAAGTATAGTGATCCCGTGGATCTTTTAACCCTTTAAATAGGGCTGTGGTCCTCCCTTCTTTCTTCACTTGTCTTAGCTCTCTTCCTCCTTATTCATCTTCCCTTACCGAGAGTATGACTTTAGACCCCCCTTTTTGGGGGCAACTCTTGTTAGACAAGATGAAATCTATAGATGAAGTTGCCCGAGCCTCGGATCCAGTTAACTCTCTGGCACAAGAGCTGGGGGTATTTCTATTGGTCACCCAGTTTCAAGTACGATTGGGGATGGTCTCAGAGAACGAAGTTCACCGAGATCTAGAACTTCAAGCCAAAGAAATGCCTGCTTTGCAGATTCAACAGGCTTCAGAAGTGTTCATGTTAACCGAGGAGGCTCACATAACTAGCCTATTGTCTTCACGATGGTAGCAAGGCTTAGGTTGTCTGCGGGCTAAGATGTACACTCTGGAAGCAGAACTCAAAATGTTCAAGCAGGAAGTGGATTGTTTCATGACTCGTTTGAGGGGACTTGAACAAGTTTACACCTCCTTTGTTCATGAGACCACTCTTTTTCCCACTTTCTCCCAGGCGTAAAAGAAGGCACTGGCTCTTCTAAACCGGGGGGAGGGGGGGGGGGCATTCCGTTGGATGACAGATTTTTCATCCTACCCTCATACCATGCAAAATATTTTCGATTCTTCAACTTGGTCGAGTTTACCTTTAGCTCGGTTGAAGTTTTCTAAGAAGTTTGAGAGCTCATGTTTCAGCGGGCTTCCCTTCGAGTCTAGCCGAAGGAGGTGTCAGCCGATTGATTATACATGAATTTATGTTTAGTTGAGTTACATAGTTTAAGCAATATTATGTGCTTGATCAGGCTTGGCCCATTGAGTATATGCAAAAGTCATTTGTTTTTTATTTGGTTGATGACATACTTTGGGTTATATAAGGCTAAATGCCTCAAATGCAATCGATATGTCATACTCACTCAAACCCTTCCGGCCTTGGCTGATACCAACTTATCTACGGTAGGCACGTTATCCTGACCAATATTAGCTTGTCTATTATAGACAATGTTATATTAATTTCTACAGTGCTTCACGCATGACTATCTGTTATTATTTCTTACTTTATGTCTTCGACCCTGGCTTTGCCAAACCCAGTCCATCTTCCTTTATTATACCTAGTAAACCATGCCCTTTTTCCAAAATTTCTTCGATTATGATTGGCCTTTCAACGGTAAAGGAATGTTGGAGGCGCGCGACGAGGTGCCACCAACCCTTGTATGATTTGATTTGTCGCGTCCATCATAAATGTCCATTTATGACCATCTGACGCGTGTCTTTTCTTTCCTCTTTGTAACACCAGCATTGGCATGCTTCTATAATCAATGATGTCTGTTGAAAAAGGTAGTCTGATCTAACGGTGGTGGTATACTCTTTCAACCCTAAACCCTTTATCTTCTTGTCGACTTTGCCCGTTCCTTCTTGAGTTAGCGTTTTTTCCTTTACTGCAATATTTGATCAATCCTCGCGCTCATCGTCCTCCAGTGATCTTCTCCCTTAACTCTCAGTAAGTAACCTGTTGATCTATTAACCCTTACTTCTATCTATGGCTGAAGAAACGATTGCTCCTTGGTATACTCAAATCTCATCCTCTTTCAACAAGGATGCTCGGCGCGCTATTCATAAGCAATATGAAATTCCTAGGGAATACGACATCATAATTCCTAAATCAGATGAACATCCTCACCATCCTCCTGCTAACTGTATAACTTTCTTTAGGGATCAGTTGATAGGGGGTTTAAGGTTTCTCATCCCTCCTTTTCGGATTGATGTAAGCCAATATTTTGACATCCCTCTTCAACAGTTTGTGCCTAATACCTTTCATTATTTATGTGGCATATACATGTTGTTTCATACACTTGATATTCCTCCTACTTCTCAAAATGTTTTCATATTTTCTTATCCAAAGGTAGCAGAACCAGGTGTTTTTCTTTTCCAATCTTGGACTAAGATGGTCCTTTTTGATGATATGCCTTCTTCTTTTAAAACCTGGAAATCTCACTTCTTTTTTGTAAAGTTTCCAGGACCTATCCCTTGGTCCCATGCTTGGAAGTCATCTTTACCCCCTTTGCCTGATATCAAGGAATTTCATCTTCAACCTTCTTTTCCCCTTTATTGTAAAAAGTTGTTGTGTCACCGCCTCTCTATCACTAAATGGTTGCGAAGCGATCTTCTGTATTTGTTTGGTTTAAGCTCAGTCAGATATAAGATACACGGCTCCTTAGGTAAAATTCCATTTATTCTTCTATCAATTTTTACTAACTAAAATATTTTCTTCCCTTTTGTGTAGTGGCTGGTTTTTATGTTGCTTTGATTGATGAAGAACTACGTCTAGAAGAGGCCAAACTTCATGCAAAAGAGCAAGAGCTTCTTGCTACCATTAACCCGCCACCTTCAATTGAAGCTTTGGTTCCTCCAGTTGAAGCTTTGAGCTCTCAAGTGGCTCCTGAAGTTCTTGAGATTCTTCCAGCAGGAGTTCGTGCTATAACTTTGCCACCTGTTTCTTCATCAGTGGCTATTGCCTCTTCACCAGCCACTTCTCTTTCCGTTGCTGAGCTTACATCCCCTATAAGCTCAGAAAAATCTCTTGCTGAACTTGCTCCTAGCAAACACCCGGGACGCAAACTAACTAGAATTCCCCCTTCTAAAAGGAGACTCACTCTTCTTGCTGAGGAATCACCCTCAGAAGGTTTTGCTTCTGCTGCCCCTTCTTCTACTGAGCTTACTCTCACTGATCTATATCTTTCCCTTCTTTTTTCCTCCTCTCCTTCTTCTAGCACTACTACCCCTGGTAATACTTCTTTTACTTTTCCTCTATCTATTCGAGAATCTGGGTCTTTACCTCCTTCCTCCTCTTCTTACTTAGTTTCCGCTCCCCCTTCTATCCCAACTTCCTCTTTCTCTACCACTTCTTCTTCTATCCCTGTTCTTCCTATACTGCTAGGAGGCTCTTTCACCACTGCTCGAGAGGAAATTCGTCCTCTCTTTGGAGAACTCCCCCCTCCCGAGATAATTGATCAATTCTCAAATGAGGAAACCAAGGTATGTCTGCTATTACTTATTTATTATTTATCCATGGCTGTTTTATGACCCATCCTTATGTTCATAGTGATGGATGGCCAATATGGGTCTAGCTCGCCTATCACATAACTTATATCATGAGAATGAGAAGTTGAAGTGGCAAGTTGCTGAACTACCCTCTACCACTCTTTCAGAAAAGTCTAAGAAACAATATGAAACCCAGCTTGAGAGCCTTCAGTCTCAATTTAAATCGTCCACCGACCTCAATACTGAATTATCTTCCAAATTAGAGAAACAGCTCGCTGAAACTAACAAGCTGAAATCTAATTACGAGTCCACCTTGGCCGACAAACTCAAAGCTCTACAGTTGAAGGATGAGGAAATAACTTCTTTGAACACTTCCTTGAATACAGCTAAAGTAGAGGCTTCCACAAAAGATGTCGAACTGAAGTCTTCTCAAACAACTTTGGTGGAGTATAAAGCTGGTGAAGATAATTGCTTTAAAGATCGGGCCACGACTCTAATCAGCTCTACTGAATTCAATAGACCCATTGTAAAATCTATTTTGGTAGCCTATACGGCCGGAGCTGAAGGAGCAGTAACGCAATTGCGAGAAAAAGGCTTCCTATCCCGTGATCCTCCTCCTAACTTCTTGTATCGCCGCAAGCTGATTGACAACAGGCCTGCTCATCTATTTCCCCGATTATCTATAGAGTAACCTATTTACCCTAATCTTGACTATTGTAAGGTTAATTGCTACTAGTCATGACAACTCCTGTCAGAAACTAATTTATTTCTATAAAGTTAAACTCCTTCTCCATATCTGTTGTTGAAAATTGTTTGTGTTAATGAATTTGTTTGACCATTTGGTTTACATGTTCATTTCATGCTTTTATCTTTCGTATTTATATGTTTCAAAATTACTCTTTTCTTACTATCAGACTTGTTCTTCTCATTTAGGGTGGTTTACTCCCTCCTTCCTGAATTTTATCCCCTTTTTATAACTAGCTTCTCCTCCTTATCTTTATCATATTTTCCAATCAATTACTATTTACATAAGAACCTAATCTTTACTAGTATATTATAACATCACCCATCTTTGACCGATTTACTATAGCCTTTATCGATCCTGATCGGTTTATTATGATATTCTCGATCTTGACGGGTCTATTATAACCGCTTGATTTACTATAGCATCACCAATCTCGCCCTGTCCATTATACCATTCTCAATCTCGACCAGTCTATTATAACCGACCGATTTACTGTAGCATCACCAATTTTGACCGGTCTATTATACCCGACAAGTTTATTATAGCATCACCAATCTTGACTGGTCTATTATAACCGACAGATTTACTGTAGCATCACCAATCTTGTCCTGTCCATTATAACATTCTCAATCTCGACCGGGCTATTATAACCGACTGATTTACTATAGCATCACCAATCTCGTCCTGTCTATTATAACATTCTCAATCTCGACCAGGCTATTATAACTGCTTGATTTACTATAACATCACCAATCTCGCCCTGTCCATTATACCATTCTCAATCTCGACCAGTCTATTATAACCGACCGATTTATTGTAGCATCACCAATCTTGACCGGTTTATTATACCCGACAGCTTTACTGTAGCATCACCAATCTTGACCAGTCTATTATAACATATTCAATATTTACCTATTATAACTACCATTACTATAACATTCTAAATCTCGACCGAGCTATTATAACCGACTGATTTACTGTAGCATAACCAATCTCATCCTGTCCATTATAACATTTTTAATCTTGACTGGGCTATTATAACTGACCGATTTACTGTAGCATCACCAATCTCGACCGGTCTATTATAATCGATCGATTTTATACCAGACCGATTTTCCTCATGCCTCTTTAATTCTTTTAGAATCAAGTGCAGAGAGAAAGAAAAACCCTGTCGCTTTTTTCCGAGGATGATTGCTAAGCTTACCTCCCTTTCCTTGGGATACGGCTTTCTTTTTGAATTTGATCTCATCCCTCGATGATGTCACCTCTTTTTATGGAAGTTATGTCTCCGTATGTTCTTCTTTATTGAGTTTACATTTTTTCTTTTCCTACCCTCCTTTATACCTAAGTTCTGCACAAATTATCATTGGCCTTTGGATTTCCCCTTTTTCTAGTTCTTCTTCTATTTCTGCTTAAGGGTTTTTGGTCTAAGGCACAGAGGTAGGCAAGGGTTTAAGATGCTCTCTTCTGCTCCCCGACTATTTCTCCTCCTTCCCCTGTTCACCTTCCTTCTGCTATTCAACCATGGCCACTCCTTCCCCCACGTGGTTCCTTTCGTGCGCTTCTAGCCTTATAGAGCCAAAGGAGGTGGAGTTACAAGTGAACTATAGTTTTCCTTCCTATATAGTTCGCCCTACCCCTTAGGATAGTCCACATCTTCCTCCTTTAGGAAGTATATCGATCTTCTGGGCTCAAGCCTTACAAGGTTTCCGATTCCCTCTTCATCCCTTTTTCGCTGATGTTAGTATTTATTTTGTAATTCCTCTTAATTAGTTTATTCCTCAGTCTTTTTCTATCCTCGTGGGTTTTGTTAGGGTGTCTAAACTATTAGATTTCCCCCTATCCCCTCATCTTTTTCACTACTTCTTCATTCCCTGCCAAGTAGACATTAGTGTCTTTAAATTTCAGTCTCGCCCTAAGGCTATTTTGTTTAGCAGGATTCCTCCTCAAGAGAAATGACGTCACAAATTTTTCTTTATGCATCACCCTTCTTCTCCTCCTTTTCCTATTGCCTGGATACACAATCTTCCCCCAACTCCTAACACTGATAACTTCCTCAATGATCCTTCTGTCTTTCTTACCTTATCTAAGCTAAAGGGGGCTAAATTTTACTTACCGACCTTGATTATGGAGGGTTTAATGTTTTCCTTTGGAATAAGTTGCATCGACACTCCCTTGGAGGTCTCTTTTGGTATCTCTAAACATTCTCGGCTATGTTTATCAGCTATTTGTTAATTATTTTCTATAATGATGCTCAATTCTTGTGTTTTAGCTGATGCTCTTCTACCCGCTTTCATGTACAAGAATACAACTATGACCAAGTCTTTTTTGAATAAACTTGGAGAACAATTACTGTAAGCTCGTCGAGCTAATCCTACCACTTCTACTTTGGGTTTGTTATCTAAAGAAGAACAAGCAGCGAAAGTTATTGCTTCTATGGAAGAGAAAGAGGAACAACCTTTTATTACCATACTCAAGAAGCCCAAGTTTATTGAGGAAGTTCCCTTTCGTGACACTTTTGTTACTTTTGTGCAGACTCCTATTGCTCCTTCACCTATTTCTTTTGAGAGAGGTAAGGCACCAATGCTCCCTACCCACATTATTTCCAATCTTTCTCTTAGAATGATAAGGTCGGGTCTACTTATTCCTTCCTCTCTGCTATTGTTTCAGCTACTTCTGCTTCTCAGATGGCTACTACTACTTCGACCTCCTCTCAACCTCTTTCCCTGGCCTTACCTCCTTTAGCTCCTGGACCCCGAGCTAGAAGAACACCCTGCAGGAGATCTTCTCCGAGTCCAGGGCCATCAGCTATCCATGCTTCAACAATTGAATCAACTTTTATTGCTTTGCCATCTTCCATCCCCTCTAGTTCTTCCTCTGTTATTCCCATTTCTACCACTTCTCTCTCTTTTCATTCTTCTTCCACCCGGCCTTCCACACCTTCTGTCCTCCCACCTTCATTTAGACAGGTTATAGGTCTACCCTCTCAATTGGGACAAGCTTCGGACCCTCCTAGTTACGATTTTCTGCAGCTACAAGGCCCGTTGGTTGAGTCTTGGCAGCATAGTCAAGAACTATTAAGGGGTACGAGTATTTCCAACCGCGTTGACAGTCATAGTCGTCAAGCTATTGCCGCAAGTGTTTTTCATTATATATTGTTATCGTATCATTATTTCCTGCTAACTACATTATTGTTTCAGTTGCTTGCCTCAAGTCTTCATCTAGACCAACTAGTCATTGCTTTGGAAAGGGACAATAGCAGGTTAAAAGCTCAAGTAGAGGCACTGAAAGCCAATCTTCCTCCTTCCCACATTGAGCTTACTCAATTACAAGAGAAGATAGCCTCACAGACTCAACAAATAGAGGCTATGAAAAAGGAATTGTAGCATTAGCACCAGTTATTAAAAAACAAAGACCTTGAAAGGAAAACCCTTGAGTTACAGGTGGATAGGTTAAATTCCAGCCCCCAAGTGGAAATTGCATTGAAAGACAAAGTCATCTCAGATATTTCTCATAAAAATATTATCTTAGAGAAAGTGGAGAGGCTTAATAATGTCTTTCTTTCTGAGCAGGCTCAAGATTCAGCCTCAAGAGATTTTGCTCTTCTACAAGAGCAAGAACAAAGAAAAGCTCAGGATGCAGAGATATCTTCGCTCCAAAAAGAAATAGAGCAGCTCAAATTGGAAAGAGACACTTTCAAAGATCAAGCTGCTAAACTGCAGACTGACCTCCAAAGTTACAAGGAGCATGAGGAAGACTAATGGGAGGACAGACGCCTAACCTATCTGAGGTCTCTGCAATTTAACAACGAATATGTCCGTCGTATGATAGGGACTTTGAATCATATTGTGACAGGGGTTATTCAGCAATTGAGGGAAGGTGGTTATCTATCCCGAGAACCCCCCTCTTTATTCATAAACCGTTGCAGACTTAATCAAGAATTACCTGAGAACTTGACAAGCAATTTTGAGTAAGCCTGACTATGTATTCATAAAAGACTGATAATCAAATACTTGCATTTCTTGTAAAAATTTGTACTTGTTTTCTCCACCGCTGTAATTTTATTGCTGCTTCCTCTAAAATGATCCCGAGAGCTAAGAATAAGTATTATCCTGTTCAAGAACTCTTCCTTTGATGATATCTTAATTGATCATATGGCTCTAGTAAATAAAACTTTTCATAAACTCCTCCACCTAGCGTGCTCATACCATCTTGAGTAATTTTGGATAAAGAACTTCATATGATAGTGACTTCTGATCGAGTGCGCAATCCCGATTGCTTTAGCTAAAGAAGCTCCATATAATTGGAACTTTGAGTTTCGAATCCCGGGCGACAATGTAATCCCGAGTGATTTTTATAAAGGAAGTCATATAACTATAGATTTCGGACGAGTGTGTAATCCTGAACGATAATATATGACAAATCACAAGATTTTCATAAGCCTATGAATTTTGACAGGGAATGTAATTTTGAATGACTAATGAACTCCACTGAATTTAGAATCCTGAGCGAGAACATAAATCCAAATGATTTTTCATAAGGGAAGCCAGATAACTTTAGATTTCGGACGGGTGTGTAATCCCGCACGGTTTGATATCAACCTTTGAGTTTTTGGTCGGACGTGTAATCCCAACCGATATAAACTAATAGAGTCCTGTGCTCTATCATATTTTGGTCAGGTACTTGATTTTTGCCTGACTTTGCTCATGATAGTTTAAAGTCTCCGGTTCCTCTAAAGAAGACCCGTCCGGGTTACTTCAAGAGATTTCCCGATCGACTATGCATTTGTAGTTTAACGTCTCCGGTTCCTATCATGAAGGCCCGTCCGGGTAACTTTGAGAGATTTCCTAATCGACTATGCATTTGATAGTTTAAAGTCTCCGGTTCTTCTCGAGAAGGCCCGTCCGGGTTACTTCAAGAGATTTCCCGATCGACTATGCATTTGATAGTTTAACGTCTCCAGTTCCTCTCACGAAGACCCGTTCGGGTTACTTCAAGAGATTTCCCGATCGACTATGCATTTGATAGTTTAAAGTCTCCGGTTCTTCTCGAGAAGGCCCACCCAGATTACTTCAAGAAATTTACCGATCGACTATGCATTTGATAGTTTAAAGTCTCCGGTTCTTCTCGAGAAGGCCCATCTGAGTTACTTCAAGAGATTTCCCGATCGACTATGCATTTGATAGTTTAAAGTCTCCAGTTTTTCTCGAGATGGCCCGTCCGGGTTACTTTAAGAGATTTCCCGATCGACTATGCATTTGATAGTTTAATGTCTCCGGTTCCTCTCACGAAAACCCGTCCGGGTTACTTCAAGAGATTTCCCGATCGACTATGCATTTGATTGTTTAAAGTCTCTGGTTCTTCTTGAGAAGGCCCATCTGGGTTACTTCAAGAGATTTCCCGATCTACTATGCATTTGATAGTTTAACGTCTCCGGTTCCTCTCACAAAAACCCGTCCAGGATAGTTCAAGAGATTTCCCGATCGACTATGCATTTGATAGTTTAACGTCTCTGGTTCATCTCACGATGACCCGTCCGAGTTACTTCAAGAGATTTCCCGATCGACTATTCATTTGATAGTTTAAAGTCTCAGTTCTTCTCGAGAAGGCCTGTCCGGGTTACTTCAAGTGATTTCCTGATCGACTATGCATTTGATAGTTTAAAGTCTCCGGTTCTTCTCGAGAATGCCCGCCCGGGTTACTTCAAGAGATTTCCCGATCGACTATGCATTTGATAGTTTAAAGTCTCCGGTTCTTCTCGAGAAGGCCCGTCCGGGTTACTTCAAGAGATTTCCCGATCGACTATGCATTTGATTGTTTAAAGTCTCCGGTTCTTCTTGAGAAGGCCCATCTGGGTTACTTCAAGAGATTTCCTGATTGACTATGCATTTGATAGTTTAATGTCTCCGGTTCCTCTCACGAAGACCCATCCAGGTTAGTTCAAGAGATTTCCTGATCGACTATGCATTTGATAGTTTAAAGTCTCCGGTTCTTCTCGAGAAGGCCCATCCGGGTTACTTCAAAAGATTTCCCGATCGACTATGCATTTGATAGTTTAAAGTCTCCGGTTCTTCTCGAGAAGGCCCATCCGGGTTACTTCAAGAGATTTCCCGATCGACTATGCATTTGATAGTTTAAAGTCTCCGGTTCTTCTCGAGAAGGCCCGTCCGGGTTACTTCAAGAGATTTCTCGATCAACTATGCATTTGATAGTTTAACGTCTCCGGTTCCTCTCACGAAGACCCGTCCGGGTTACTTCAAGAGATTTCCCGATCGACTATGCATTTGATAGTTTAAAGTCTTCAGTTCTTCTCGAGAAGGCCCGTCCGGGTTACTTCAAGTGATTTCCCGATCGACTATGCATTTGATAGTTTAAAGTCTCCGGTTCTTCTCGAGAAGGCCCGTCCGGGTTACTTCAAGAGATTTCCCGATCGACTATGTATTTGATAGTTTAACGTCTCCGGTTCCTCTCAGAAAGACTCGTCCAGATTATTTCAAGAGATTTCTCGATCGACTATCCATTTGATAGTTTAAAGTCTCCAGTTCTTCTCGAGAAGGCCCGTCTGGGAGTACTGTTGGTTAACACAATAATTGCATGTGCTAAAAAATATGGACGCAATCTCCGAACAGTCAATACTAATGCATAGGCCAACTTTTCGAGTGTAGTATATCCACACTCAGCTCCATTTAATAAATGGCTAAAAAAATATATAGGTTGTTGCTCTTTTTCTTCCTGTCTAACTAACATAGAGCCTACAACATTTTCATTGGCTGAAAAATATACCCATAGGGTTTCTCCCACTACAGGCTTAGCTAACACAGGAAGGGTAGACAAGTAGTCTTTTAATTCCTGGAAGACTTTGTCACATTCTCCGTCCCACTGAAATTTATTAGCCTTCCGGAGTATTTTGAAGAAATGAAAACTACAATCAACCGACCTTGAAATAAATCTAGACAAGGCGGTGATCCGACCAGTGAGTCTTTGAGCTTCCCTCATATTGCATGGTGGCTCCATGTTTTGAAGTGCTTTAACCTTGCTTGGGTTGGCCTCTATTCCCCGCTCGGACACCTAATACCCCAGAAACTTTCCACCTTTCGCTCCAAACAAACATTTTGTAACGACCCAATTTTTCCTATTTCAAGTTCTAAAAAGTCCATAAAAATATTTGGAAATACTTTTAAAATATTCTAGAGATTTTTAAGAATTTTTAGAGTATTTTTACGTAATTTTTGAAGGTCGTTTAGTAGGGTTACAAAAAGAAAGAAGTTTAAAAAAAGAAATGTTGAAGGTGAGATTCGAACCCACGACCTCGGGTCGGAGTGATCCAAGCAAAACCAGCCCAACCAACTGTGCTAGCGAGTGTTTCTTAATATATAAGGAGAAATATTCTATTTAAGAAGTAGTTAATGAAAAGGAAATAAATAGGAAGAAAAAAATGGTTGCAGTCGAGTTTCGAACTCGCGAGCCACGCCTCAAGCAGAATGCAGCCAACCAACTGTGCCAGCGGGGTTATGTTAATTAAGGAAAGAACGGATTATATTTAAGGTATAGTTAGTAATAGAAAACCTAGTTATAAAGGGATTAAGTTTTCCCTTTCTCGCCGAAAACCCTATCTGCCTTTTCTTTCTCTCCCGACGCGTGCGACGGCGCTGTGCTTGGGCGAAGACGAAGCCGAGTTAGGGCTCTTCCTCCGGCGGCCGGCGAGGGGGTTTTTCCGAGAATCCTTCTCATCCTTGTGACCTCCTCGACGTGGAGAGCACGTAGACGCGAAGAAGGTGCTGTGATTTTGAGTCTCGCCGAACCCTAGCAGCCCTCTCCTTCGGTAGTAAGTCCAAGCAAATCCCGGTGAGTTGCTTCTCACCTGCAGTAGGAGTCGTTTCGCGACTTGGTTTTGGTTTTGAATTGGGTTTATGCTCGGTGGATTTTTGATTCTCCTCAAGGTTTCTTTGCGAGCTCTCCGATCATTCTCTGTTTGGAAAAAATGCCTAGCCGAGTTGTTAGATGAATGTATAAGTTGCGTGCCAGATTCTACAGCCTTATAGTTAACATTGATTTAATCTATGAAGAGGTTTTGCTCTCTTGTTGAATTGTTGTAGGAATTGGTGTAACACCCCTAGAAAGCCTAGAAGGGTAATGGGAGTACGAATGAAAAGAGGATGTAAATACTCTATGTTAAATATTAAGATGGATTTAGATGATTAAAACTTTATGAAAGAAAAATAAAGTTGAGAATATAATCATCTAAGCATGATTTAAAATGTATGGAATTAATGTGGACAAAAGAAAGAAATAAGAGATAATATGTACATGTATGAAATATTTATGCATAATGCATAATATATATGAATTATTATGTGTAAAAGAAAATAAAATGTTAGAAGAGAGATTGAACCTTGGATCTCTTGTAGGGAACATGTATAGGATACCAAAGGGGATAGGAGAATTATTGATAAGGAGAGAAAGGATTAAGTAGTTAAGAATAAGAAAGGATTCTTTTTACTTAAAAGAAAAAAAGAAGTAAAAAGAAATAAAAATATACATAACCAAGTTTTGAACCTTGGTTCTCTTGTGGATGCATGCATGTATTAACCAAGTGGGATAAGAGAGGATATTGTAAGAGGAGAGATAGGAAATTTTATTAAAGGAGAGAAAAGAGAGAGATTAAGAGAGAACTCACAAGGCATATCTCTAGAATATTCCTATCATAAAGAAGAGGAATAAATGGGGAGGATGAATCAAGTCAAATTTCCTCCCCTCATTTTAGTATAAATAGGCATGGAGGGTGACTTCAAATTCATCCTCCACTCCTCTCCCTCTCCTCCTCCCTCTTGTGCCGAGACCCCCTCTCCCTCTCCTCTTCTTCTTGTTGCCAAGCAACACAAGAGGAAGGAAGCTCCTCTTCCTCCTCACTCCCTCCCTCTTCTTTCTTCCTTGTTGTTGCCGAGCAACACAAGAGGAAGAAGCTTCTTCTTCCTCCCCTCTCCACCAAAAGACCTAGCCACTCCTTTCCCTCCATTGGTGCCGAACCTAGCAAGCAAGAAGAAAGGTCCAAGCAAGTTCTCAATTCTAGGAAACTTAAGCGAAGAAGGTAAGCTTCCCCTCACCTGTGGTACAAGGCATTTTACATGTTTTTATGATTTTATGAGGATTTTAAAACCTAGAAACAAGTATGAGAAAATTCGGTTAAGAAGAGCTTTCAAAATCTAGTGATGTTTAACTAGTCTTCACTAAATGATAGATTTTCTATGCCATGGAAAAGGATTCTTCTTCATGTTTTTATACCTATATGATGCTTGATAAGAGGAGCACTTAACCCTAGAATTTCGGCCAAAAATATTTTTAAGAGGCTAGAGAAATTCATTGTTTTACTCAACTAGTACAAGGTTCTTCCTATGAAATGGTAGGGACCATGTAATTAGTTTTCTTGCTTAGAAGATGTTTGAACTAAAAGGAAACCCACCCATATGTTTCGGCCAAGAAGGAGTTTAGGGTTAGGAATACCCTTAAATTTAAATAAACATGCTCATGAGGTAGGATACAAAGATGTTAAAAGATTTGTATGTTTCGGCCAAGTTGTTCATGAACTAAATTTATATGTTTATTTCTTAGTAAATTTTACCATGAAACTCACTTAGGTTTTCATGCTTTAGACTACTTAAGAACCTAGCTAAAGAATGGTAGGTTTCGGCCATGTGAAAGAAATAAAAGAAAAAAAAAAAGGGAAAGAAAGAAACCTAGGAAATGTTATGCAATGAAATTTATGTAAATGCCATGATATGTGATAGCATATGAAATGCTATACATAATAAGAAGAATGAAATTTATGTAAATGTCATGATATGTGATAGCATATGAAATGCTATACATAATGAGAAGAATGAAATATATGTAAATGCCATGATATGTGATAGCATATGAAATGCTATACATAATGAGAAGAATGAAATTATGTGAATGCCATGATATGTGATAGCGTATGAAATGCTATACATAATGAGAAGAATGAAAAATGAAATGCATGAAAGATTGTTAGGGATATGATATGATAGTTATGCATGATAAATTACTTTGTATGGTTTGTACCAAGGGTGGGCTCCGTAAACGCCCCGGGGTCGATGGAATAAGACTCGGGCCTCGTCAGTAATGGGCTTCTGATGCCCTAGGTCGATGGAGTAAGACTCGGGCCTAGTATGTATGTATGGTAGGGTTCAAGACTTGCTACCTTGGACCTACGTATGATGTATGTGGTACAAACCGGGATCCCCAAATGATGATGATATTAATTTCAAGTATTTACAAGTATAAGTTTTCAAATTCATGATGCATTGCCTGCATATGTGCTTGAATTAGCTAATGATTTGATATGATGCCATGATGATATGAATACGATACCTTTGTACGTTGTATGCTTATGATATTATGCATGATGTTAATATACGATGATTTTCGGTTTTAGTGAGTAGGAAAGGAACTTACTGAGCCATGAGTGCTCACAGCTTACTTTCCTTGTACCGCAGATAAAAGAACTGGATGAACTAGAGGAGCAACAGGAGGAGCGGATAATGATGTGTGTGGTGGTGGCTCGGCAAAGAACGATTCGGACAGATTAATATGATTAGTTATAGAATCAATATATGCATATTTAATCTGTGATATCATGCTTATTTAAATAAAATGAATGGTTTAAAATTTTTATTCTTCCGCTGTTATAACTAAAGCATGTACGTAAGTAGTATAAGAACGTAGCGCCGCCTTTGGTTGGGTAAGAAGGGCGGGCGTTACAATTGGTTAGTTAGTCATTCATGAATTAGGATTGGATGTTAGATGAAATTGGGTTATGTTATAAGTTGTTCTGTTGCTGTACACGAAATAGCAGATAAATGCTCTAGCCATACCATGCAAAACATCATGTAAAGAGCCTATAGTTGCAAACTCATAGGCCTATGGACACATATTTCCTTCCACACAGTATTCTAGAATCTCAACAAAATTTTCATGCTTTAATCTGGATATCATTTGAGCCATCTTCAGAAGCATCAAGTTTTTCACAGCAACATGCTTTTCATTGTCTAGAATTGCAAAGTACACCCTTCCATATGACCCTATCCCAGCAGGTTTTAGCTTGAGTTGGAGCTTGCTGTGCAGGTTCGGTGGTGTTATTAATCCTTAACATGCTGCTAGACTTAGTATTATAAATTCTTAACATGCTGCTAGACTTAGTGTTATTAACCCTTATCATGTTGCTAGACTTTGTGTTATTAATTCTTTGACACAGATTTAAATTCCTTCTAAATGTAGTATTAGTTTCTTGGTTTTCTTGAATAACATGAACAACCTTAGGTTCGGTTTCTATTAGCTGAACACAGTAGCTTCCATTTGCTATTAGATATGCATAAGCAGATTTTCTAGCTTTCACTTGTTATTAGTTGGGCACGAACAACCCTTAATCCAAGTACTTAGTGTGAGCTTTCTTGATATATATTAAGCATGATCAAGTCTATTTAATACCATTGCAAACTTAGTTTCTTTGTTATTCTATAAGCATGAGCAATTTTCCATTTGCTATTAATTAAGCATGATCAGTTCCCTTTGCCATTAGATGTGCACGGTGATACTTTTTAGTCTCTTTTGCTATTAGAATATCTTGAGCATGCAGTTATTAGTTTCTTTGCTATTACATAAGCATGAGTTCTATCTTTAAGAACTATAAGCAAGAAAGACTAAGGTTTAGACTTGATTTCAATTCCAGAAGATTGAATATCAAAAGCGCACACAAGGTGTTTGCTTAAATGCCAAGTAAGGGCAAGTATAAAGAAGTTATAGTTAAAAAGAAAGTATTTTACTTTTAAAGGGCATGTACCGGACACAAGGTCCAAGGGATGAGCTCCAAGATGCCCCTAGGCACAAGGCCTAGAAGTATCTTAGTAGTTTCGGGATTAGCTACCTCGATTCTTATTAAGAATGCGCGCAAAGTGGTACAATGCCGGGCCCAAAAGAAGTTTATTATTATTTTGAAATATTAAAGTATAAGTTTTGAAACAAATGAAACAAGCTTCAAATATGTTTAGAATTAGAAAGTTTAGTTTCTTGTTATTTGAAGCATGCAGTAGTAGTTTTATTTATTTCTTGCTATTAGATTATTCAGCATGTTTAGCTTTATTTGCTTTCAGCATGAAGTTATAGTTTTATTCCTTTATTGGTTTATGAGCATGATTAGCTATACATGTTTAGTATTTCAGTTAGTATGATTCCTTTGCTATTTATGAGCATGAGTAGTTTTATATGTTAGCATTCAGTTTTAGCATGTTTTTATTTATATACATGCATATCGAGTTTTTGTGAGTAGATAGCGCTCACTAAGCTTTATGCTTATAGACTGCACTTCCTCCTACTGCAGATAAAGGAAAGGAAAAGATTTAGCAAGGAAGGCGACAAGGTGGTGGTGATGAAGGTGTGTGATGGCTGGACTATGGGGAGATCAAGAGTTTGCTAAGGAATTGTTAAGACTTTTCTGTTTAGAGTTCTTTAGTTTTCTTTAAATGCTATTATGAGTCAAGATTGTAATTAAGTTTATTACGCATTTGTAGTTGAGTTCTATTGATGGAGTGATATTGTTGGTTGCTATTATTAGGGTAGTTTCCTTCTTTTATTTGTGATATTATACTGCGTGGTTGTGGAAATATATGTTCCAGCCGCCTGTGGCTGAGTATAGTTTGTTTGTATTGATGATTTAGTCATCGGTACAGGGGAGATTTTGTCGAAATTTTTCGGTAGAGATTCCTCGTGGTTTTTAATTATACCGATTAAGTAGAGTTAGTAGTTAAGTAACGGTCACTCTTAGAGAGTAGTAGCAGTAGTAAGAAGGGTGGTCGTTACAGTTGGTATCAGAGCAGTTCCATTCTCCAGCATCACACACACATCAGCATCATCCTTGCCGTCTCCAAGTAAGAAAGTATTTAAAATTCTTTCTTTATTCTGCTTTCCTTATTATTAACTGCAGTATAGAGTATTTGTTTTTGAATGCTTAAGTAAGATAGAAGATTTTGTTTCCCTTTTCTATATTCATATATAAGTATGATTAGAAGGGTTAGAGAAGCTATTAAGTCTTCTTTTTGCATAATTAGATGGCAAGAAGAGAACATCCCTGTACCGGTCGTACTGAGAACCAAGATCAGGAGAACGAAGAGCATAGATTAACTGAGCTCAATCTTTCTGAAGTTGTTGCCCAACTCCAGAGACAAGTAGCGAGCAGCAGCAAGTGATTGCCAATCTAATGGCCAATCAGAAGTCAGCTCCTCCCACTCCCCCCAACCATTAATGTGGAGACCCTAGTGGTGACTGAAGTCCTATCGGTTGTCCTAGAAGTCGCCACAACACCTAGAAGACAAGAAGCATACCTCATCCAGTGGCTGAAGCTGAAACCAGAAAGATTCTCAGGCACGACTGAGCCCTGGGATGCATAGCCTTGGTTCAAGACATTTGAGAGCACAATGGAGCTTCTTGACTGGCCAGAAGTCGAGAAGGTTAATACCATTAAGTGTGCCTCTTTCTGCCTATCTGGAGATGCTTGTATGTAGTGGGGGCGAGTTAAGAGTAAGAGAGCAGTCAACCAGATGAGCTGGGTTGACTTTGAGATAGAGTTTTACTAAGAGTTCTTCCGCCAACGGATCACCAATAAACATTATGAGGAGTTTATGGAATTCAGACAAGGTGACCTACCAGTAGAAGAAGCGGTCAAAAGATTTAACAGGCTAGCTCACCTTTGCCTAGAGTTAGTAAGTACAGTGAAAGAACGAGTCAGACTGATGCTCCTAATGTTGAGACCAGAAATAACACCTAATGTGAGTAGTGAAACTCACCAACCATAGATTGGTGAAGAGCTGATCAGTAGGGCATTAGTGAGCACTATCTGAACAGCAACAAGGCACAACAAATGCAACACAAGCCAGTCAAGATAGAAGACAGGACAGTGGGGAAACAGAGACCCCAGTCAAGTAATCAGAACTGGAAGGACAAAGATAACAAGAAAGACCCAAGCAGGAAGATGTTCGGGTAGTCTGTGAGTATCCAGAAGTATTTCCAGAAGAGCTACCTGGGCTACCTCCCAACAGAGAAGTGGAGCCAATTTGAAAAGCTCCGTACCGAATTTCTCAAGCAGAGCTAAACGAGTTACAAGAATAATTTCAGGAGCTACTTGACAAGGGTTACATTCACCCTAGTCACTCACCTTGAGGAGCTCCTGTGTTGTTTGTTAAGAAGAAAGATGGATCTATGCGAATGTGCATAGATTACAGGGCTCTGAATCAAGTGACCATCAAGAACAAGTATCCACTGCCCAGAATCGATGACTTATTTGATCAGTTGAGAGGGCAACAGTGTTCTCCAAGATAGACCTGCGCTCTGGGTACCATCAGCTGAAAGTGAAAAAAAGAGATATACCCAGAACGGCGTTCGGGACCAGATATGGACACTACGAGTTTGTAGTCATGCCTTTTGGTGTGACTAATGTACCAACGGTTTTAATGGACTTGATGAACAGGGTGTTCAGAGAATACCTTGACAAATTTGTCATCGTATTCATTGACGACATTCTAGTTTATTCAAGGACCTCAAAGGAACATGACACGCACTTGAGGATAGTATTGTAGACTCTTCAGCAAAAGCAGCTTTACGCTAAATTCTCAAAGTGCGAATTCTGGTTGGAGCAGGTGGCGTTTCTAGGTCACATCGTTTCTAGAGAAGGCATTCAAGTGGATCCAGCCAAAGTAGAAGCGGTCAGTAAGCGGAAGAGACCCAAGAATGCCAGGGAGATCAGAAGCTTCCTTGGTTTAGCTGGGTATTACAGGAAATTCGTGGAAGACTTTTCCAGGATAGCCTCTCCACTAACAACCCTCACCAGAAAGAACAGGAAGTTTGAATGGTCAGATAAATGTGAGCAGAGTTTCCAAGAGCTCAAGAAGAGACTGACCAGTGCTCCTATCCTGACAGTTCCAGAGTAGACAAAAGAGTTATGCTGACACACGCCGTAGGCCACTTGAATTTTAAGTAGGTGATTCAGTCTTTCTCAAGGTCGCTCCTATGAAGGGAGTGATGAGATTTGGCAAGAAGGGTAAATTAAGTCCTCGTTATGTAGGACCTTACCTAATCATAGAAAGGATTGGGAAAGTAGCTTACAAGCTGGATTTACCACAGGACATGTCAGCAATACACAATGTGTTTCATGTCTCCATGTTAAAGAAGTGCCTCCATGACCCTAGCCAAGTGATTGAGCCTCAGTCAGTGCAGATCCAAGAGGATCTTAGTTATGAGAGTAGACCTACACAGATAGTGGACAGAGCAGTCAAGAGACTAAGAAGCAAAGAAGTACCACTAGTGAAGGTCGTCTGGCAGAACCAGAAGCACGAGGAAGTCACTTGGGAGCGGGAGGACAGTATGAGACAGAAATATCCAGAACTATTCTAAGTTCGAGGACGAACTTTTTATAAGGTATGGAGAATTGTAACGACCCAATTTTCCCTATTTCAAGTTATAAAAAGTCCATAAAAATATTTGGAAATACTTTTAAAATATTCTAGAGATTTTTAAGAATTTTTAGAGTATTTTTACGTAATTTTTTGAGGTCGTTTAGTAGGGTTACAAAAAGAAAGAAGTTTAAAAAAAGAAATGTTGAAGGTGAGATTCGAACCCACGACCTCGGGTCGGAGTGACCCAAGCAAAACCGGCCCAACCAACTGTGCTAGCGGGCATTTCTTATTATAGAAGGAGAAATATTCTATTTAAGAAGTAGTTAATGAAAAGGAAATAAATAGGAAGAAAAAAATGGTTGCAGTCGAGTTTCGAACTCGCGAGCCACGCCTCAAGCAGAATGCAGCCAACCAACTGTGCCAGCGGGGTTATGTTAATTAAGGAAAGAACGGATTATATTTAAGGTATAGTTAGTAATAGAAAATCTAGTTATAAAGGGATTAAGTTTTCCCTTTCTCGCCGAAAACCCTATCTGCCTTTTCTTTCTCTCCCGACGCGTGCGACGGCGCTGTGCTTGGGCGAAGACGAAGCCGAGTTAGGGCTCTTCCTCCGGCGGCCGGCGAGGGGGTTTTTCCGAGAATCCTTCTCATCCTTGTGACCTCCTCGACGTGGAGAGCACGTAGAAGCGAAGAAGGTGCTGTGATTTTGAGTCTCGCCGAACCCTAGCAGCCCTCTCCTTCGGTTGTAAGTCCAAGCAAATCCCGGTGAGTTGCTTCTCACCTGCAGTAGGAGTCGTTTCGCGACTTGGTTTTGGTTTTGAATTGGGTTTATGCTCGGTGGATTTTTGATTCTCCTCAAGGTTTCTTTGCGAGCTCTCCGATCGTTCTCTGTTTGCAAAAAATGCCTAGCCGAGTTGTTAGATGAATGTATAAGTTGCGTGCCAGATTCTACAGCCTTATAGTTAACATTGATCTAATCTATGAAGAGGTTTTTCTCTATTGTTGAATTGTTGTAGGAATTGGTTAGTTAGTCATTCATGAATTAGGATTGGATGTTAGATGAAATTGGGTTATGTTATAAGTTGTTCTATTGCTGTACACGAAATAGCAGATAAATGCTATAGCCATACCATGCAAAACATCATGTAAAGAGCCTATAGTTGCAAACTCATAGGCCTATGGACACATATTTCCTTCCATACAGTATTCTAGAATCTCAACAAAATTTTCATGCTTTAATCTGGATATCATTTGAGCCATCTTCAGAAGCATCAAGTTTTTCACAGCAACATGCTTTTCATTGTCTAGAATTGAAAAGTACACCCTTCCATATGACCCTATCCCAGCAGGTTTTAGCTTGAGTTGGAGGTTGCTGTGCAGGTTCGGTGGTGTTATTAATCCTTGACATGCTGCTAGACTTAGTGTTATAAATTCTTAACATGCTGCTAGACTTAGTGTTATTAACCCTTATCATGTTGCTAGACTTTGTGTTATTAATTCTTTGACACAGATTTAAATTCCTTCTAAATGTAGTATTAGTTTCTTGGTTTTCTTGAATAACATGAACAATCTTAGGTTCGGTTTCTATTAGCTGAACACAGTAGCTTCCATTTGCTATTAGATATGCATAAGCAGATTTTCTAGCTTTCACTTGTTATTAGTTGGGCACGAACAGCCCTTAATCCAAGTACTTAGTGTGAGCTTTCTTGATATATATTAAGCGTGATCAAGTCTATTTAATACCATTGCAAACTTAGTTTCTTTGTTATTCTATAAGCATGAGCAATTTTCCATTTGCTATTAATTAAGCATGATCAGTTCCCTTTGCCATTAGATGTGCACGGTGATACTTTTTAGTCTCTTTTGCTATTAGAATATCTTGAGCATGCAGTTATTAGTTTCTTTGCTATTACATAAGCATGAGTTCTATCTTTAAGAACTATAAGCATGAAAGACTAAGGTTTAGACTTGATTTCAATTCCAGAAGATTGAATATCAAAAGCGCACACAAGGTGTTTGCTTAAATGCCAAGTAAGGGCAAGTATAAAGAAGTTATAGTTAAAAAGAAAGTATTTTACTTTTAAAGGGCATGTACCGGACACAAGGTCCAAGGGATGGGCTCCAAGATGCCCCTAGGCACAAGGCCTAGAAGTATCTTAGTAGTTTCGGGATTAGCTACCTCGATTCTTATTAAGAATGCGCGCAAAGTGGTACAATGCCGGGCCCAAAAGAAGTTTATTATTATTTTGAAATATTAAAGTATAAGTTTTGAAACAAATGAAACAAGCTTCAAATATGTTTAGAATTAGAAAGTTTAGTTTCTTGTTATTTGAAGCATGCAGTAGTAGTTTTATTTGTTTCTTGCTATTAGATTATTCAGCATGTTTAGCTTTATTTGCTTTCAGCATGCAGTTATAGTGTTATTCCTTTATTGGTTTATGAGCATGATTAGCTATACATGTTTAGTATTTCAGTTAGTATGATTCCTTTGCTATTTATGAGCATGAGTAGTTTTATATGTTAGCATTCAGTTTTAGCATGTTTTTATTTATATACATGCATATCAAGTTTTTGTGAGTAGATAGCGCTCACTAAGCTTTATGCTTATAGACTGCACTTCCTCCTACTGCAGATAAAGGAAAGGAAAAGATTTAGCAAGGAAGGCGACAAGGTGGTGGTGATGAAGGTGTGTGATGGCTGGACTATGGGGAGATCAAGAGTTTGCTAAGGAATTGTTAAGACTTTTCTGTTTAGAGTTCTTTAGTTTTCTTTAAATGCTATTATGAGTCAAGATTGTAATTAAGTTTATTACGCATTTGTAGTTGAGTTCTATTGATGGAGTGATATTGTTGGTTGCTATTATTAGGGTAGTTTCCTTCTTTTATTTGTGATATTATACTGCGTGGTTGTGGAAATATATGTTCCAGCCGCCTGTGGCTGAGTATAGTTTGTTTGTATTGATGATTTAGTCATCGGTACAGGGGAGATTTTGTCGAAATTTTTCGGTAGAGATTCCTCGTGGTTTTTAATTATACCGGTTAAGTAGAGTTAGTAGTTAAGTAACGGTCACTCTTAGAGAGTAGTAGCAGTAGTAAGAAGGGTGGTCGTTACACATTTGCCCAGGTTCAACTTGAGCCCATATTACCTCAATGTTCTGCAAGTTTCCTCTACATCCCTACAGAGATCAGTAGCCTGAAGAGACTTAATTAAAATATTATCAACATATACTTCCATATTTCTTCCAATCTGTTTCTAGAAGACCTTATTCATAAGCCTCTGATAAGTCGCTCCTGTATTTTTTAGTCCAAAAGGCATAATATTACACCAATAAGTACCTTCAGATGTTACAAAACTGACCTTTTCTTGATCCTACTTAGCGAGAGGAACCTGATGATAGCCTTGATAGGCGTCCAGCATAGAAATATATTCGTACCCAGCTGTAGAATCCACTAATTGATCGATCTGAGGTAAAGGATAATAATCTTTTGGGAAAACCTTGTTGAGATCACGAAAATCAACACATACTCGCCATTTATTCCCAAGTTTAGAGACCAGGACCACATTAGCTAACCAGCTAGGGAACTGCACCTCCCTGATGTAGCCAGCTTCCATGAGTTTAGCCACTTCTTCCTTGATGTTTTGATCTTGCTCTGCACTAAACTTTCTTTTTCTTTGCATGACAGGCCGGACATCCGGGAAGACATGCAAAGAATGCTCCATTACTGAAGAAGAAACGCTTGTGACTTCTGTAGGCGTCCATGCAAAGACATCATCATTTCTCTTCAAGCATTGAACCAGCTCGATTTTCTACGTAGGATCAAGATCGACCGTGACATAGGTAATAGCTTCAGGCCAACCAGTTTGTATCTGGACCTCTTCCTTTTCCTCATAAACCAGAACAGGTGGCTTCTCTTGAATGACATTGACCTCCAGTCTTTGCATTTTTCGGGCGGCGTTACCTTCAGTTCTGATGATTTCCACATAACATTTACGAGCCAACTTCTGATCACCCTGTACTTCCCCAACTTGATCATCAACAGGAAATATAATTTTTTGGCAAAAAGTAGAAACGACTGCCCTAAACTCATTTAGGGCCGGTCAACCCAGTATCACATTATAGGAGGAAGAGCGTCCACCACCATGAAGTAAGATCTTCTTGTTCTCATGAGGGGCTCTTCCCCTAGAGATATAGCCAACTTTATTTGACCAAACGGTTGTACCTTGTTACCAGTGAATCCAGATAAAGGAGTCACCATCTGTTAAAGTTCGCTCGGGTCAATATGTAGTTGATCAAAATCTTTTTTGAAGATAATATTTATAGAACTACCAGTATCTATAAAGGTACGAGAAATAGTGTAATTGACTATCACAGTCTTGATGATTAACGCATCATCATGGGGTATTTCCTCCTCTTCGAGATCTCTGGGCCCAAAACTAATCTCCAGCCCTGCTGCTCTCTCCATGCTACACCCTATAGCATAAATCTCGAGTCTTCGTGCATGTGCTTTTCGGGCCCTGTTGGAATCTCCATTAGTGGGCCCGCCCGCTATCATATTAATGCTGCCTCGGACGACATTGCTCCTGTTTTCTTCTTGTCGAGCTGTTACGACTTTAGGCTAAGCTTTCTCAGGCACTTGAGATGTACCGACCGGGGTTGATGATACACCCTGTTGAGGTTTGACCGGGCGATATTCTAATTTGAGTGGACTTTACTGCCTGGGATATTGTTATTGATAATAATTTTGCCTCTGATAACGATCTCTATTTGCTCTCTTATTCTTCAGAACAAAATAGTCTTCTATATGATGGTTGCTGGTCTTGTGATAAGTGCACCATCTTCTTGGTGCTTCTTGTTGCATTTCCACATGTTGTACTGCTTGTGGAAGATATTCAGGGTGACGATAGGGTGGAAGGACTACTTGAGGTCCTCTCGGTGGGGGGGGGGAGCCTTCTCCTTAACATGAGCAGGAGAAGAAATGGTATCTTCTTTCCAGCGTGCAACCTGAGCTTCTTCAACATTAATAAACTCAGTAGCTCACTCAATTAATAAATCAAAATTGGCTGGAGGATTCCTCACCAGATTTTTAAAGAAATCATTATCATTTGAGCCTTGAGAAAAAGCGCTTACCAATATTTCAGTAGTAGCATTGGGTACATCAATGGCTACCTGATTGAATCTCTTGATGTAGGCTCTGATGGCATCTTTAGATCCTTGTTTAATTGAAAATAAGCCCCAAGGAGTTTTATGGTACCTTTTGTTGCTAGAAAAATGGTGTAAGAAAGCCTTCTTGAAATCTTTAAACCGTCGAATAGAATTTTCAGGCAATCTTTTGAACCATCATTGAGCAGCTCCTCCGAGTGTTGTGAGGAACATCTGACATTTTACTCCTTCAGAAAATTGTTGTAATAATGCTACATTCTCAAATTTTAATAAATGATCTTATGGATATGTGGTTCCAGTGTATTCCCCGATTTGAAGGTTTTGATATCGCTTAGGAAGCAGATCATCTAAAAAACTTTGAGAGAAGGGAGAAATAATTCTTTCTGGTGAGCTATCACTGGCCACCATCATTTTAGCTTTACGTTTCTCTTTGTCCGGTGCCTCGCCAGAGGATTCTTGGAAGATAGGTCTTCGTCCTCCCTGCTCGAAAGGAGTACGAAGAAAGGCTCGAGGGCGTCGGGTCGGAGAAGCAATGGCTGGAGTAACATATACACGATCTTCTTCCTCCGCCTCTTTTCCCTTTAGTTGATCAGTGGTTGAGACTGCCGGATTATGAGCCATTGGCAGAGTAGCTCCAGTATGAGCTTGTTGTTGTTGTTGTTGCTATAGCGCCTTCTAGACGTGAGTGCTAATGAGGAAATCCAGATCTTCTCAACTAATAGTGAGTAGGTTTGATTTTCCAGCGTCTTCCATATTGCAATCTCAGATTCAGGTGAAGTTCCCATAGACGGCGCCAAATTTGATTCTGTCTGAGAAGCTTGACAAAATGAAAAGCTGGGAGGAAACCTCACCGCTGATGAAGAATAACACCTGTGGAAACTGATCTGAGAAACTCAAAGCGGATCGGGGAGAATGAACCCATAGGACACCCTCCTTGCCAAGATTTGGAAATCCGATGACTTCCTGTGCACCAGAGAACGACCAACACTATCGTCAGTGACCAAAGACCGGGTTGGGAATCCTTGACTAGGCCCTCCAATGCTCAAGTTAGTGATCTCCCTTAGTGTGGAAAAGAAAGAAGGAAGAAGATGAACAGTAACAGAAATTAGGGTTTGGAATGTGGGTTGCGAGTGTGAGCATAAGCCTGAGCCTACCAGGCCAACGGAGGAGATTCCCCTTTTTATACCACCTCATATAACCTCCGTAGTCATGAAGTGGACCCGGTTTGTTAGAGTTTGTTATGCGATGACCTAAGCCATGTACTTGCAGAAAATAACTTTTTAAGGAATATGTTTTATACCCCATATGTACCTTCTTTGTCGCCTAGTGCCTGTAGAAGAGTCTAGAAACATTCTTCCCGCCAAATTAGCAAACCTGTTATACAATCACATACTACAGATATATTTATAAATATTCTCGAAATATTTGTTACCCTGACCGATATCGACTTATATTTTCTTAAGCATGTTATCCTGGCCGATATTGGCCTATATTTCCTTAAGTTTGTTATCCCGACTAGTATTGGCCTTATTGTTATCCCGGCCAGTATTAGCCTATCTTTCCTTAAGCATGTTATCCCGGCCGATATTGACATATACTTCCTTAAGCATGTTACCCCGACCGATATTGACCTATATTTTCTTAAGCCTGTTATCCTAGCCGATATTGGCCTATATTTCCTTAAGTCTGTTATCCCGGCTGGTATTGACCTATATTTCCTTAAGCATGTTATCCCGACTGATATTGACTTATACTTCCTTAAGCATGTTACCCCGACCGATATTGGCCTATATTTTCTCAAGCCTGTTATCCGACCGATATGGGCCTATATTTTATTAGGCATGTTATCCCGACCGACATTGATCTATATTTTATTAGGCATGTTATCCCGACCGATATTGGCCTATATTTTATTAGGCATGCTATCCCGACCGATATTGGCCTATATTTTCTTAAGCCTGTTATCCCAGCCGATATTGTCTTATATTTCATTAAGCCTGTTATCCCGGCCGGTATTGCCCTATATTTTCTTAAGCCTGTTATCCCGGCTGATATTGGCCTATATTTTCTTAAGCCTGTTATCCCGGTCGATATTTGCCTATTATTTCTTAAGCCTGTTACCCCGACCGATATTCATACCTGCTTGATTCTGCTATCTTTTTCCCCTTTTCACCAGGGACCCACTAAACCTAACCCATATCACCTATCAAAAGATAAACTTCACCAATATTTTCCAAAATAATTTTAAAATAATTTTCAAAATAAATTTTCAACCATGTTCTTTGGGCTAAATACACATGACTTGTACACTTACTTTTCCAACGATTGGACTCTACATAATCCATTGTTTTGATGAACCTAAAACTCAAATAAATGCACTAGATCAATATCTTGAGTTTTATTCATCTTCCTAATATCTCACTTATATCTAATGTGTCTCAAAAGAACATACAAGTCAAATCTTATAGTTTTATGAGATGTAACTTAGGTTTTTCTTAACTAAGGGATCATGCATTTCTAGCTAAGCATTTAAACTTTGATTAAGCAACCTAAGATGTTAATTGATGCCATTTTCCTTAATTATAATGAATTAAAATTTATGCATGAGAATGATTATAATATACATCAAATGCATATTTTTAAAAAGAAATCCATTATATCTAAATGATGTAGGTATGACATGACATATGATATATTTCATAAGAATATGAATGCAAAAGTAATGATGTCTTGACATATGATAGGGTACACAATCATGATAATTTTAGCATAGGGAAAATACTTAGATTTTCTATCTAAGTATAACTAACTAATAACTAAATTTAAAAATAACCTAAGTTTGTCCTTTTCTCCCAAGAAAATGTCAAAATCCTAACTTAGCATTTCTTTGACTTATATCCTATTTGTGCTAATTTAATTAAGCTAAAATCTTCAAATTTGGGCACATTTTATTTTTTGAAGAGTAAAAATAAACTTTCCATTTTCAAGGTGTAACAATGCCTTGAAAATGCCCCAAGCTATCAACTTCACCATTGTTGGGTTACCTACCCTTCCAATTAGAGTTAACATACTTTAAACTCATCTAGAGTGTAGAGAATACACTCTTAGGAACCCAAAATCTATTAGTGCACCTTGGGTGTTATAGGTACTCATTAGGAATAATTTCCCTTGATACATTCCTAATGACCTTCCTAGGCTTCTTCGAAGCCTTGGTCACACTAATCTCCTCAAATTCAACTCTAAGGAAAACTTCCTTTGTAATCTTGATTTGACTCCTAGACCTATGGTTAGTTCCATAACTACATGAAGCTCCTATTGGTGCAGTTTACATTAATGATCTAACTTAGGTTTTGATAAATAATAAGTGAGTTAAATTGTGATCTAATTACTTAACCAAGTGTGCAGGAGTTGATGGATCTGGAGGACCTAACATTAGGCTGAAATCCAGCAAGGTCCATGGGATCGGATAGTTGGTGCGAAGTCCAAATAGGTCAACGGGCCGACCTAATATCTGGCAGAAAGTCTGGTTGGATCCTCAAGACCTGACAGCCAGTAGAAGTCTAGTTGGGTCAATGAACCTGACAACTGATATAAAGACCTAGTGGGTCAAGAGGCTAGTCAAACGATGGCAAGTTGGTAAGTGAAGGTAAGTCACTACAGGAGAGTGACTTGGTGCGGACGTGTCCCGGTTAAAGTGTTGGTTAGTCCTAGGAAGATCGTGCCGGTTCCACTGTACAAAATTTTTGTACAAGTGTCGAACCTATCCTAATAACCTATTGTGTTCATTAGAAATTAAATTTGGAATCGTAAACGGAACTTACCATTATTGATTCCAAATTTAACTTATCTGTTCTTAATGGTTTAGACTTGGATCGCAAACGATGCTTAACATTATTGATCCAAATCCACCTATGTTATAAATTTAATTAAATATTAATTTCAGAAATCGACTTTTAGGTTAAACATGGCGAGGCACTAGGCCTTCTTGGATATGGTAGCAACCACCACTTCCTAGACAAAGCCTTTCAATGAAATCTAATATTTAATTTCCTTATATAACCCTAGTTTAACCAAAAGGAACAATCGAATCAAAAATTCGAAAAACAAAAAAAACACAAACTCAAATCACAAATTTGAAACCTAGAATTATATGCCTCTTGTGTTTGGAATTCATACAAAGAAAAAACTAGTATGATGCGGAAAACAATTACTAGTTATACCTTTGTTTGTAAGCAACAACCTCTTGATATTCTACCGTATTCCTCTTCTTATCTCAGACGTTGTGTGGGCAACGATCTACCGAGATGAGAACCACCCAAACCCTTCTTCTTCCTCCTTGCAAGTTTCGACCAATCACTCCTCAATGAGATGAAGAGTTTCGACCACCACCACCAAGCTCCAAGGGATGTTAGAAACAAAGTGTAACGACCCGCCTTTACTGACTAGGCTGTAAGGCCGATCGTCACGTTATGCTGTGCTAACTAGTCCAAGACCATCAATAAATCTAAGTGCGGAAGCTGTGCTAATTAAAAATTTCGCTAAACTATCGACATTTCTTGGTTCTACGTGTACTAAGGGGTGTAATCTAAAGTATACCTAACATATACTACATCCCCTATGGTCAAGGAACTGAAATAACCCTTTTCTGGCTGTTATCATACCTCCCAATCGATCCACGGATCGATCGGAATGTCGGATCGATCCAGTGATCGATCCAGCACGCTACTGTGCTCGGGACGATTATCTGGATCGATCAGCTGATCGATCCAGGCAGGCTAATCGATCCAGTGATCGATCCCAGAACCTTCTGTTCGCAATAGAAATTGCTGGATCGATCGGCTGATCGATCCAGAAGCCTACTGTTCGCAGAACAGATTGCCCAATCGATCAACCGATCGATTGAGGACCCCCGAATCGATCAGCTGATCGATTCGAGTTTCTGATTTCGCAGCTAAGCTCTGATTTCAACACTGTTTCATGCCTCAATCACATTATAAGTTCTAAAATGGCTAGGAAACACTCTGACAATGACAACTAACATTCTAACATCATATATTTAACATTCTAAGCATAATCTAAAGCATGGTTCGATAGCTCATGGCGTTTAACATGCTAAAACCAAGAGTAATAGAAATACTAGAGTTCATATGTTTAATTGAATTTGCTGGATCCCTAGGATCTTTATTCCAGTTCCTTCCACACACATCTTGATTTGCATTACCCTCCAGCCTCCACTAGTCCACTTTTCTTTTACCTGTATCTGCAGTATAAGAAAAGTAGCATCTGTAAGCTAAAAAGCTTAGTAAGAAACCATCTACCTCACAAAAACATGCATACGATACAGATATGGTTTTTAAAACATGCTATTTGAAATATACTGACTAGGCTAAACATGGCATGGCATGTGATCATACAAGCATAACAATCAAGAGCTGAACATAAGCTATCATAATGTATCAACAAGAAAGAGCTGAACTAAAGCTGAAACCGAAACTAAGCTGATCTCACATAACTGATTGTGAATTTGAAAAGCTATACATATAATAAGTGAAAATACTAAGCATGCTGCTGATGGGCCCGGCAACTGTACTTGCTATGCGCGCATCTCTAACTAGACCCAGGGTTGCAAGTCCCGAATTTAGTAGAGCTACTAGGTTATCTAAACCTAGGGACCGACTATGGGAGCCCAACCCAATGGATATCTAATCCAGTACAGTGCCAACTGAAAAGTAAAATACTGAGTATAGCTAAACTGTTCTAAATTGCTGTTTCTAGGTTATTTGAACCTAGAGCTAGGTTGTCTGAACCTAGAGGCGACTGTGGGAGCCCACCCATTAGACCGTAGTCCCATATAAGCTAGAATAAACTGATTTACTAATTTAGATGCTTCTAATGCATTCAACTGTGCTAATAAAAATGCCTAAGGTACATTCTTTTCTAAGCTGGTTATTTAATCGAACACCTAGCGTGCTTTAACTCCCCTCTCTATTAGGGAGACTACCTTTAGGCACCCAACAACATCTAAACCTCCAACTGAAGGAGAAAAGACGTGTCCGGCCCATCTAAAGGTACTCACTAAATCCCTAAACCTGCGAGGAGGGTTAAATACACACTACGTGTCGAAAACATACGCATAAAACTAAACTAATGCACAGAACATCAAACGGTAGCTATTATACTGCAGGTGAGGGGTTTCTTACCTCCTGTTCGTAGTTTCTTACGATTCTGTTCGCTAGAATTCCGGTGGAGATGACCTTCTCGACGATCCGCTCACGTCTTTGCGTTCCTCTCGCGGAGAAGAACTTCTTTCGTGTTGGAGTCGTTGCCGGAAGATGATCCGAGAGCCCTTGGGGCTTGGGCGCCGAGAGAGGAGGAAGAAGAGGAGTGGGCGGCGGTGAAGGTTTTTGGGAGAGGGATAGGTCACGGTGAAATTTGATGTTGCCGAACCAAGTTCTCAAAATAAACCAACCCCCAACTTAACCTTCCTATTTATACTAAGTAACTAATTCGGCCAACCCAATTATAAATATAATTGGTCCCCTTTCCTTTCAGCACGGCCCTGCTGGGTTCAACTGGTTCCCAACATTATCCCTAAGCCATGGGTCTCGGGTTCGATTCCCGCCTAAGCTATTTTGCGGTTCTAATTATTTTTGTTGCTTTCGCTACTCGGAAAATTCTGGAAAAATATCTAAAAATTCTAAAAAAATCATAGATTATTTATAATGCAGTTTCGAGAATTTTCGGGCGTTACACAAAGCCTGCTTTCTCTCCTTCTTCTCCAAGTTAGAACCGGCCACCAACAAGAGCTCCAAGAGAGGGATGAAACCGATCACTAAAGAAGAAGAGAAGAGGAGAAGAGCATGGTCTAGGGCCGGCCACCACCAAGGAAGAGAGGGAGGAAAAATAGAATAGAATTGTTACCCATAAAGGCACCCCTACCCCCTCTTTTATAATCCTTGGTCTTGGCAAATAAGGAAAATTCAAATAAAAACTTCCTTATTTTCTTTGCCATGAAAAGGAAAATTTAATTAATTAAAACTAATTTCCTTTTCTTAAATCCACATGGTCGGCCACCTCATAGCTCCAAGCAAGGAAAATTTTAACATAAGAATTAAAACTTCCTAATTTGTTTTCGGAAATTTTTAATAAAAATTTCTCTAATAATTTTTTCCTTCATGGTTGGTTATAAAAGGGAATTTTATAAATTAAAATCTCTCTATTAAAACATGTGGATGATTTCCAAAAAGGAAAATTTTCTCTAAAATTAAAATCATCCTTTCAATCTACAAATAAGGAAAGATATCAAAACTTTTCTTAATCTTTTGTAGAAACTTATAAAAGGAAATATTTAATTTTAAAATTCTCTTTTAAATCATGAACATGGTTACAAAAAAGGAAAGTTTTATCAATAATTAAAATCTTCCTTTTAACTACAAATAAGGAAAGATATCAAATCGTTCACTTAATCTTTTGCAGAAAGCTATAAAAGGAAATATTTAAATTTTAAACTCTCTCTTTTAAAACCTTGATATCCACATAAAAAAGATTTTAAATAAAATCCCTTTTATTTTCTAGTGGCCGACCACCTAAGCTTGGGATCCAAGCTTTAGACGATCACCTTAAATTGGCTCCACTCTTGGCTTTGGCCGGCCCTAGCTTGGGCTCCAAGCTAGCTTGGCCGGCCACCTAAGGGTGGATAAGAAGTGGGTATGCGGTGGGTATAATTCTCTATATACAAGAGGCTACGATAGGGACTGAGAGGAGGAATTAGTTTTGGTCTCCCGATGAAATTAAGCTTCCCATGTTGGCCCCGAACACCCAACTTAATTTCATCAATAATAATTCATACCACTAAAGAATTATTATTGAACTACCGCACCAATCCCAAATTACATTTTGGGCTCCTTCTTATTATGAGTGTGTTAGTCTCCCTGTGTTTAAGATGTCGAATGCCCACTAATTAAATGAGTTATTGACAACTCTCTTTAATTAATATCTTAGTCCAAGAAGAGTACCACTCAACCTTATCGTCATGTCGGACTAAGTCCACCTGCAGGGTTTAACATGACAATCCTTATGAGCTACTCTTGGGGACATTATCAACCTAGATTCCTAGGACACAGTTTCCTTCTATAATCAACAACACATACTATAAGTAATATCATTTCCCAACTTATCGGGCCTATTGATTTATCAAGCTAAATCTCACCCTTTGATAAGTTAAAGAAATGAATATTAAATATATGTGCTTGTTATTATATTAGGATTAAGAGCACACACTTCCATAATAACTAAGGTCTTGTTCTTTTATTAAGTCAACACAAAAGGAATTTACCTTAAATGGTCCTGCTCAATACATTCAAAGTGTACTAGTGTAATTTTATAGTTAAGATAAACTAATACCAAATTATACTACGATTATTCCAATGGTTTGTTCCTATCCATCTTAGTCATGAGCTACTATTTATAATCTATAAAGAACCGATAACATGATCTTCTATGTGTGACACCACACACCATGTTATCTACAATATAAATTAATTGAACAAATACACTTATCATATAAATGTAGACATTTTTGACCAATGTGATTCTTTATTTCAAAATAAATATTTACAAAAGCTAGGATTTTAGTATATACTCTAACATAAAGGACAGTAGGCATCAGTCCAGTTTAGATCCATTTTGGATTCCTAAACTGAGGCCTTGACTAGATCCTAGTCCCAAGGAGACAGGATCTAATTACTGCTCAATATTAATTTGTTAACACTTGTCTTGCAGGTTTATTTAGTTTATCAGACTAACATGCTTTGTATGGTAAGAAAAGAATGAAAAGCCTTGGGTAAACAGTGACCAAGGCACCTTCCAAGAGATGGAAGGCGCCTTCAAGCATTGGAAGGTGTCTTGGGACTATTCATAGAAGATGCTTTCAGTGCATGGAAGGAACCTTCTACAGGATAAAATTTAGATTTCGTCAAAGATAAGGACCGAGCTATTTGGGATTAGACTTGCCACATTAGAGGCCCCTTCAAGGCCTTTGAAGGCGCCTTCCATGCTCAATAAAAGGAGTGCTTGCCCAAGCTAAAAAAACAACTCACTCATACAAACATTTTCACTTTCGATTGGACTTCCAAATGCTCTGACTTCCTGCTACAACTCTACTACGACACTGTTATGCTCGTCTACCGTTAAGAAATTGCCCAAATACCAAGCTCAAGGTGACCATCTTCAAAAGAGTATTTGGTAAACTTTCATTTGAATACTTAATTATTGTAAAAAAAATAAGTTCAGTGTGTTGAACTTGTTTCAACTTTCTTTGTACTTGATTCCTTATTCCGGAGGTATTGGAAGAGGTATTTTATCAGATTATCCATTGATAGGTCCACAAGACTTGGGGCATGGAGTAGGAGTTGCCGAAGGCTCCGAACCAAGTAAAATCGACCGTGTCTATTTCTGTCTTCTTTTTTGTTCTTTTTAATTTTTGTATTTTTTTACTGCATACTTTAATCTCAAAACTAAAAGAATAAGTTTTTCAAAACCACGTGATTCAACTCTCTCCCCCTCTCACGTGCAACTCGATCCAACAAGTGGTATCAGAGTAAGATTTTGCTCTAATTTGGTGCAACCACCAATCAAGCCAGGGGGAGTTGTTTTATTATTTAGATTTTAGTTTTTCATATTCTATTTAAATTGGTAAAAGTTTACCTCTTCAAATAATTTTTTCTCTCATTCGGTTTTTACTCGAAGTTAATGCAATACCACTCGAGTTCCTTGATTTCCTTTTTATTTTTTTTCTTAAACTCTGCTAATCCAATACCAAGTCTTAGTGCCTTCCTCTAGTTCTCTATTTCAGAGATAAATGGCCTAAAATGAAGGATACAATACTGTTCATCAACCTCTATTTAGCGGGGATGACTTTTCATATTGGAAGAAGCATATGGAAGTGTACTTGAAGACTGACTTCGACCAGTGGTTCAGTGTCACTAAAGGATACAAGGTGCCAGTCGACCACAACACCAGAATTCCAATGGACCTAGAAAATTAAAATCCAGAGATAAAGGAAAATGCCCAGATCGACTTCAAGGCCTTCAACATAATCTAGTGCGAGCTAACGAAGGATAAACTGAACAGTGTCAGCCCAGTGACGCAAAGGTAATAAAAAGAGATTTACTCTTAAATAAATTATTTAATATCAAAATACAGGACAGAGAATCCACACAATCAACCATCATATAGAGAACCAAGATCTGATAAGGTATGCTCTAAACGCCTTCCCTTAAAATGCATTGTGGGCATCCATCATGAATGCCTATAAAATCTCAAGGATTGATCTAAACTAAAATTAGATAAACTTTTTTTTTGAATTAGAGCTACATGAATAGATTAACGCCAAACTCGAGAAAGGTATTGCTCTTGTTGTAGGAACGTCAACAGAAAAATCCATAACTAAATAAGAACCTGAAGTTGAGTTTGACCTAGACTCAGACGATGAAGAATACCTGGTGAACCTGGCAAGAAAAATATTCACTAGGAGAAAGAAGAACTTCATAAAAAAGGACTTGTAGAAGATCAACTCCATGTCTAACTCCAATAACAACAAGACCAACGTCACGTGCTTTAGATGCAATAAGAAGGGGCATTACAAGAGCGATTACCCAAATCTCAAAAAGAAGAAAGCCCTCAAAGTAACTTAGGATGAATCATCCACGGAGGAATTAGACGGTGATGAACCGAGGCACACCAACAACCTCGCATTGATGGCGTATAGACCAGAGTCAGAAAGTGAGTCAGAAGACTGGTCCGAACATGAATCAAGCCACGAGTTTGCACTCATTTATGAAGGTTTCGATGAGATACAATCTATCTTAAGCAAAAAGTTCTTTAAAATTATTGCATGCTTAATTAAGAAATTGACTGTATCTGAAGATCAAATAAAAGAACTAATCAAAGAAAATAAAATACTTAATAAACAACTAAATTCAAACTCAACAATTATGCCAATTCAACCTGAAATTCTGACTCAAGTTGCACAACTTGAGGAGGATAATTCCAAATTGAAAAATGAAGTATTTGAACTAAAACAGCTACTAGAAAAATTCACAACTAGATCTAAGTATCTAGATATGATACTTGTATCACAAAGAGCTATGTATAATAAGTTCGGACTCGGATATAAGTCTAGCTCAACTAACAAAATATTTATATCTTTAGTCAATCAACATAAAAATCAAACTGATCGCCTGGGTTCTAAAAGTGTGCCTAACCACGCAAGTAGGAATCAATCAATACTACATATATAAAAATAAAATACACTATCTTAAGAACAAATAAACCAAATAAGTCAACCTTAATCTCAAAAATTAAACCCTCTAAAAAAAATTCAGTAACGTTAACTAATGCAATAGCTAAACCTAAATTAAAAAAAATAAAATCAATCTAAGCTCAAATTATAACTAAGTTTATTACAACTATAAAGAAAATTGAAACAAACTCAAAACTTAAAACCCGAATCCAATAATTTAGGGGGAGGCTCCAGACTAACTGGTACCTCCAAAATCAATAACATACCCAAGAGGGTAATTAGGACTAGTCTAAATAGGGACAAAAGTTTAACATGATAAACAATACTGGTGAAGTTTTGGATGATAGTAGGTTAGGGAAACTCTATCTATGTATATCAAGGAAGATATGACTTCGACCTAGTGCATTTAGCTTAGTGAAACTAACTGAAGCTATCTCTTATGAATCCTAACTGATTAGACTAGAGTTTTATATTAAGTTCGGTGGATAGGACTATTTAAAAAATTTTGAAGACGTGGTTACTCTAATGATGTTCAGGTGACTCACCATAGTTTAGGAGTTTATTCAAAGAATGCATATTTGTTGAACCCAAAGCTAAACTTGAATCTAATACAAAGTTAAACCAAACCCTAAAATTTAACTTAACTCATCTCACAAAATTATAGGATTCCCTGATTGAAAATGTAAATCAAGTTAAATGATTAAGGATCTTACTCATAAATCTTTATAAATTATTTATGCATATATTTTTCTAACTCTATTTATAGAGACAAATGTACTTCAAATTCTACACGCGTGGCAACTGATAGAACTTGATTCTGAGTTTGGAGTTAAAAGTTATGGCCTTTGGAAAATTACTATATCAAACTAGCAGTTGGAGGTGCCTTAAGCTTGTTGGAAGGTGCCTTGAGCTTACTGGAAGATGCCTTGAAGAGCTTTGAAGGTGCCTTCCAGAGGATAAAACTAAAGTTTATAGATTTTATCATCATCGAATATTGGGGGATAGACTTTACTTGTGGAGGCGCCTTGGAGGACATTGAAGACACCTTCCCATAACTAATCTCTACCATTTCTTCATCTTTTTCCTTCCAAATCTTGACAATGCCTCCTCCGTATACCCTAACTTGACTATATAGCTACTTTTGGTTGTTTATTTGTTGTTATATGAATGCTTTGCATATATAAATTATTTTAGAAAATGATGACATGTTAACGCTAGCCCTTGTAATACCCTATCTACTAATGCTAGATTCCCCACTAAATGACTTAGGTTAGATTTTTTTTACCGCATATATATGTTGCATTAAAATCTAGGGTTTTGAGTAAGTCCTTTTTCACAAATATTGTACACTTATTATAGAGATTGTTGATTGCTACCAGTTAGATAGGCTAGTTTAATATAGCCATGTAGTAAATTTAGACTTGTGTGAATAGTTTTACAACAATCTAGTTAAGGTTGATGACTTGACATATTCCACTAGAGTTGGTGGGAAGGACTTTCACTTCTTCCCCACTCTATTGTATGATAGCTTAGGTCTTAGGAGGTCAGCCTGCCCATTTTTATGCTACCCTAGTAGGGATTTGCCATTTGGCAAACCCTACTCCCATATTACATTATATACCATCTACATGTATTTTTTTGGAGAGGAGAGACTACCTACTGTGACTGATTTTTGGTCACTCTCCTTTAGGGTCTAGGACTATGTCTTATATCAAGTCATGACCACATGTATTTTGCCGATCACATCTCATGATGTTGCGATGATACGCCCCTCTCACTCCTTCTTCCTATATGCACTTTATCATCGTCTTGACATTGACATCGCATTACACATATTTCATAATGTCATTCATGCATCCAGTCTCATCATTAGGCGTCAGGTTCATATGCCCTATTGTCACATTTTGACATACATAATTTTGACCATAGGGGAAGACATGACACAGGGCACATCCACTCCACTTAGCGTATATGATGAGATTTGCCAACGACAGCTTGCACTAGTGCATATAGAGGTCACCGCTCAGGGGGAACTAGCATGGAGAGTGGGACCATAGCTAGACATACCAGGTGGGGCCGAGGATGATTTCTCACCTATCATTCTAGCTAAGGGAGAGGAGTTGCTGACATTCACGATCGACAAGCATGACTTGAGGAGTCATTCGTACAACTCTGTCAGTCAGTCACGGATGGATTCAACATTCTTCAGGGAGAGATGACCATCGAATTCGCCTCACTCCGAGAGGAGATGATCATCGGACTTCAGTAAATTCTTCGAGCCTTGCGAGTACCTGAGCAGTCCCCACCCCCTCTAGCTGATGAGAACCAGACTTGATCATCTTAGTACACTATCATACTTTGTATATTTGGTTAACTTGATCTATAAAGTTATCTATCTTTTGTCATCTTGTTTGGATAATTTAGGAATATGTTTCATAGACTAGGCATGCTATTTTCAAAATAATTTTTAGATAATTTAAAAATTCTAGGAAAAATCTTTACTTTTTAAAATTTTGAGTTTTGTATATTTTCAAAATTGACTTTCAGTCTTAGTCTAGATCAAATCCATAGAAAGCATATTCGTATAGATCTAGGATTTGAGAATCTCACAAACATACTAACCCTCCCTTGATTGTGTATTCAAAAACTTAAAACAATGTGAGATGTATAGGCAAATTGCCTGGACTTATAATGCTTATATCAGTACATCGACACAAGTATAGGTGAGAAATATCAAATTAGAGTCATCAGATTAAGTAATCCATCTTACTCAAATACTAACTGAATACATGTACTTAACTTGACCAACCAAGTGAACACTGACATCTTCTGATAGTCAGTTAGTAACTAATAATTAGACATTTAAGGATAATTTCTAGATAATTATTTTTCTTAAATTATATCAGGTTCAGGAGGAGAATATTGTGAAAATACTTTTAAAATTTTCTTACTATTTTTTTTAAGATGTTGAATGATACTCTCAAAATTATTTTGAAAAGTAATAAATACTTCAAAATTACCTTATATTGCTTTTGTATTTTTTTTTAAAAAAAAATCATACTTGGAAAAACTTTGTACAATATATTTGAAAAAACAATATACGTTCAAAAGTACTTTGCTAACTCTTTGTGAAAAATGTTCTATAAGATACTTTCAAAACTTACTTTCATATTTACTTTGAATAATTCTCTTATACATTTTCAAATGTCTGTCTTAAAAAATGCAAGTGTTTTGAAAATTATATTAACATATGTTGCGAAATATTTTGAAACATATTTTCGAAAACTATTTTTGAAAACACTTTATAAAATTTCCAACAATTTTTTATTGCACAAATTTCTTTACAAATCCTTTAAAAATATTTTGGAAAGATAAGTTGCAAAACTTTTTAAAAAAGTTGCCAGCAATTGACACTCTAAAAATTACTTTGCAACAAATTACTTGTTTTAAACAATATTTTGCAATATATCTTGACAAATATTTTCTAATATTAGAAATTTTTTTAAGCTTACCTATAAATTTTTAACTTAGTGTTTTTTTATTCAAACCTCTTCCTAAATTTGAGGTATACAAAAATAAACTTTTAGTTAGTTTATGCATTTCTCGTCAAAATGTTAGTACTTTCCATGTTTCTTTTACATATTTTGATTCATCTGTCTGCATAATTTTTTTGATGAATGTCAAAAGAGGAGGGTTAGGATTTAGAAGTTAGAAATTCAAGAAAATCGGAAGACCTTAACCCTAAAAATGATCAAGAGAAAAAAACCAACTTTAAACTTCTCTTAAATCATTTTATATTTGTTGTTGCATATTTTTCCTAATTTTAACCCAAATTATCATTTCATCAAAAAGGAGGAGATTGTTGGTGTAGTTTGTACTAATAGTCTAACTCAGGTTTTGATGAATGACAAGTAAGTTAAGTTAAGTATTATTATAATCTAATTGATTAACCAAGTGTACAGGAGTTGACGGGTCTAGAGGACCTACACGCAGTTGAAATTCAACTAGGTCCACGGGACCTGATAGCCGGCAGAAGTCCAATTAGGTATGCGGACTTGACAACTGACATGAAGACCTGGTGGGACAAGAGGCTAGCCAATTGACAACAAGTTGGTAAGTGAAGGTAAGTCACTGGAGGAGAGTGACTTGGTGAGGATGCGTCCCGATTAAGGGACAGTAAGCGTCAGTCCAGTTTGGTTCCATTTCAGATCCCTAAATTGAGACCTTGACAAGATCCTAGTCTTGAGAATACATGATCTAATTACTACTCAATATTATTGTGCTAATACTTATTTTTTAGGTTATTATTTGGTTTATCAGACTAACATATTTTGTAAGGAAAGAAGAGCACGAAAAGCCTTGGGTGAATAGTGCTCGAGGCGCCTTCCGGGAGATGGAAGGTGCCTTCATGGAAGGTGCCTTGAGACTGTTCATAGAAGGCATCTTCAGTGCATTGAAGGTGCCTTCCATAGGATAAAGTTCAAATTTTATCAAAGATAAGGATCAGGCAGTTCGGGATCAGACTTTCCACATTGAACGTGCCTTTAAGGCCTTTGAAGGTGCCTTCCATGCTCAATAAAGGGAGTGCTCAGCCAAGCCAAAAAATAACTCACTCATATGAACATCTGGCCTTCATATTGGACTTCTGAACACTCTGGCTTCCTGCTACAACTTTGTTACAATGCTGCTACACTCGTCTACTGCTAAGAAATTGCCTAAACACCAAGCTCAAGCCAACCATCTTTGAAAGAGTGTTTGGTAAACTTTCATTTATATACTTAATTATTGCAAAAGGATAAATACAGTGTGTTGCACTTGTTCCAACTTTCTTTGTACTCGATTCCCTCTTCCGGAGGTACCGGAAGAGGTATTTTAAATGATTACCCATCGATAGGTCTATGGGGCATGGGTCTTGCAGTAGGAGTCACCGAAGACTTCGAACCAAGTAAAACCTACCGTGTCTGTTTCTGTCTTCTTATTTGTTCTTTTTAATTTTTGTGTTTTTTTGCTGCGTACTTTGATCTCAAAACTAAAAGAATAAGTTTTTCAAAATCACGTGATTCACCCCCCCTCTCACGTGCGACTCGATCCAACAACTCCATGATAAGAGACCACCTTTTCCTTGGACTTAGGCTTGTACTACAAACCCTTCTTACCCTTTGATGACTTTAGCTTTTCTATACCTAGGTTTTATTCTTTTGACCCCTTAAGCAAATTTTCCATTCTTTTAAGGGATTTTTCTAATTTCTCATGTTTTGACCTTAAAACTTAATTTTTCATCCTTAAATCCTCAAATTTTGATTTTTTTATTATTGTCTTGGACACTTTTCTATTTAGGCACATATTTAACTTGTTTTGGTTTCTTACCTAAACTATTTTTTACCTTCCTACCCTTGGGTAAGGTAGTCCTAGCAAGAAAAGACTTATAATTTTCCTTATGATTTTTATGTCTCCTATTTTTATGATAAAAAGTATTAAAATAATAAAAATTATTTCTAACATGCTTTTTATCATGATTTAAATAAGTATCATTAACTAATGGTATGTTTGCCCTTGGAAGCTCCCCCTTGATTTGAGCTTCCTCTCTTATTAAGCCTTCCCTTTGAACATTGATTTCAGTAATGCAACTTTTGATTGCATATGAAGCACACAATGTGCTCCTTGTCTTTGCGTATCATAGGTAAGGCCTCCTTTGGCTTCTCTTTAACCTTGGATGCCACTTGGATCTTCTTCATCTCCAGCTTATGACACTTATTCTTATTAATTCCTTTTCCTTATACTCAAAGTAAATGATATAATTTTTATTTTTTATAAATTAAAATTATTATACCTTCTTTTCTTATAGAAGTGGTACAAGACTCTTCTTCATTTGACCTAGAAGTAGAAGCTTCTTCTTGTTTTGATATCAATAATCTTCTCTCCCCCTCAATCCTTGAAGTAGATGGCTCTTCAACTTCATCCTCAGATGTTGATCATCTCTCAACCTTCAGAACCTTTTGTTCTTGATTCAAAGAGTTTCCTTCTTTAGATTTTACTTCACTTTGCCTGGAGGTTTGATCTTCATGAAGTTGTACCAACTTGATCTATAACTCCTTGGCATCTTGATATTCTCTAATCTTGCATAAGATGGTGCTCGGTAAAAAATCAACCAATAATATTATTACTTTCTCATTGACCTCGCATCTCTTGATTTGCTCTTCATTCCATTTATTTTTCTTGAGAAACTTTCCCTTTGAATCTTTTGAAGCTTTAAAACTCTCCATTAGAGCAAAGTATTGCTCTATCTCCATCATGAAAAAAATTTTGATCTTTGATTTTCAAAGATCGAAGATTCCAATTTAGAATGGTGGGGGTGCTCGAATATCATATCCAAATCCATCTTGACACTCTATTTTTGAACTTGAGCTCTTGAATGATAATTTCTTGACTTATTGAAATTAGGTCTTCAAGCTTCAAACTTCTTCTTCTTCCTTTAGCTCATTGCTCCCCCAATGATTAGTCCAATAAAGAGTGACCTTGCTCTAAAACTGTTAGGATCTTGAGCACAAAACAAACACAAGCATAGCATAATATATGTTTCAAGATCCATCTAAAAGATCCAAGCGAAGGAAACCATATACTAGTTGTGATGAGAGTTATACCTTTGTTGCGTAAACTTAAACTCCCAACGGTAACTTTGTCCTTGTTAGATCTCAGCATGATCAAGTGTTTGTTGGTACCCCAAGGTTGTTTTGATGTGATCAAATAAGTTAAGTTAGGTTATGTTGTGTTTAACACTGTGTGTAAGTGTGCAGGAGCTTAGGATCACAAGAAATCGAGCAAAAGACGCAGCTAGCGAGAAGGACGGCACGGGGAGAGTTGATAGGCTTGGTGCGTCTGAGGGACGAGGTGCTAATGAAGAGTACGCGGGCAGACAAGGAGGCACGCGACATTTCTGAGGGACGAGAAGCCGGAGCAGAAGGTTACTTGAGAAGGCCGGAAGTTGGGTTCAGGTGAGCCCTATTCTGGATAGCCGAAATCACCCAAGTGAGTGGAGCGGGAGCAGAAGACCCAGACCGAGGTGAGCAATACCGGAGCAGAGGGCATGAACTAAAAAAGTCAACATGGTTGGCTTTCTAGTTCCGTGCGCCCGAACTCCAAGCGCCCGGAATTGAATTCTATCGGGATCATGTTTGATCAGGGGATAAAGTTTTATCCCCCTCCAGGCACCAGGAGACTCTCTAGGTGCCTGGAGCCCCTTCCAAGCGCTCCAACCAAGGCTATAAATACAGCCTTGGTCCTAGAAGCTAGAGAGAACAAGTGTCTTGAGTAACAACACTTGTACGCTTTTAGTTTTCATTTAGCTTCTTCTTTTCTGAGCTTTCACTGTCGTAAAGAGGCTTCTTCACCTGAAGGAGATATTAGTGCATCTACTTTCTTGGATTAACAACCTCCTCGGTTGTAACCAACTAAAACTTTAGTGCCTCTGTCTTTCAGTTCATTTCTTATTTTGTTTATGCAAGTGCTCTTTTAAGTCTGAGAAAGGTTCATTTTTTTATTTGTGCAGGGGCTATTGAACCTTCCTTTGAGCCGACCAATGGTCCTAACAAGTGGTATCAGAGTCAGGATGCTTCAGGAGGACTAACCACCGATCGAAGCACCGGATCAATGGCCTGACCGAGCATATACCCACCAAAGTTCGAGGGTGAGTTCGATAGCTAGAATAAGAGAATGCAAGTATTCTTTAAGACTGACTTTAAATATCTTTTAATAATGAAGTTCAGTTTTGTAGTACCCGAGGGTAATGAAGAATACCAGTGGACGGAGAAGGAGCAGGCCGACTACATGGTAAACAGCAAAGCAGAGTTCCATCTACTGAGCTTCCTTCCACCACAAGAAGTCAATCAGATCGGCACCTACAACTCAACAAAGGAGCTTTGGGAGAAGTTCCATGAGCTACATGAAGAGACGTCCGAAGCCAAGCTCGCGAGATGAGATTTACTTCGCAACCAGCTCACCAATCTACTATTTGAAGAAGACTAAATGATTGCACACCTTCACTCAAGGATTAAGGAGTTCATCACCGAACTTTCAAATCGTGGAGAATAGGTAAACAACTGAGATTCACTAAGGTATGCTCTTAATGCATTTCCTAGAAATACAAAATGAGCATCACTAGTAGATGCCTTCTATATCTCTAAGGACTTAGAATCTATTACCTTAGAAGAATTATTTTCAACTTTTGAAGTGCATGAATCGAGATGTGCAGGTATGAAGGAGCCAAAGCACAACATCTCCTTCAAGGCAATGAGAGACGAATATGAGTCAAAATCTTCTCTCGATGACAAAAAAATGGTAATAATGGTAAGACATTTTAAAAGATTATTTAAATCAAGAAAAACTAACCATTTGGAGGGTAGAAAGAAAAGGACAATCAGATTCAACCACTACAATGAAGAAGGGTACATTAAGGACAACTACCCTAAGCTAAGGAACAAGGATAAGGACATAGGAAAGAAGCTTGTCCAAACAAACAAGTACAAGACTTTAAAGGCGAAGTGGGACGAAACGTCGTCCAAATCGGAAGTTGAGGCTTTCTCCGGGCTTGCGTTGATGGCAAGTCATCAAGACGAACATGAAGAAAGCTCTTCTAAAATGAGCATCGAGAGCATTGATGAAGGGTGAGTGACATTGGAAGAAAGCTGCAGTTTAGGGGGAGCTATGGACAACGAGATCGACAAGGTAAGTTAGGTATGATCTCTTCCTCCTGATAAAATGTTTAAATTCATAAAATTATTATCTAAAGATTGCTGTAAATTAGAAAAATAAATTAAAGAATTAAAAGTAATTCTAGAAAAATCTTGTCCACTAGAAGATTTTGATAAATTAAAGCTAGAAAATGACAATTTATAAAGAGAAATAAAAAACTTGAAAAATCATACATGCACAATACGAGCATTAGAAGATATAATTTGAACTGGTATTTTAAATATCACAAAGCATAAATTAGGAAAATATCTTAGAGATACATTCCAAAAAAAATTCCTAATTAACCCAGTTGGAAGGAACCTATATTGGATTCCAAAGACTTGTCTTAATTAAAATTGGACTTAGGGCTTTCAGATAGTACATTAAATGTTTAAATTTCCTTATAAGGATTTGTCTAGAAAGTGGTTGTTTCTCCAATAACTAAGAAGGCCTAGTGTCTCGTCACAGCTTGGAAGTTGAATATTGAAAAAAAATATTTAATTGACTAACTGATAGAGCATTAAAATTGAAATTAGCTAATGCTTTAATAGTTACTTAAATGTTTTACAGTATCCTTAATTTAGAAAATTTTTTCTTAGAAATTTTTTACTTTTACTTAGAATTTTTTTTTATAGACTTAAAGTTTCTTTTATAAGTATCAAATTTACTTTACCAAAATTTCTACAAAATTAGTTTTTGAAAATTTATTTAACTAAGGAAATTATTGATTATTTCTCAAAATATTTTTACTTAGAAAATGTTTCTAAAATTATTACATTTTTTTAGTGCAATCAAAATTATTATTTTTTCAAAAATATTTGAAAATCAGAATTTTATAAAAGTTACTCTTAGATTTTTTTTGGTACCCTATTTTTTCTGTGATCAAAGGGGGAGAACGGAAGAGATTAAGTCTAGGGGAGGTAGATTATATATATATTTTTAAATTTTTGCACTTGAATTGCAAATTTATTTCTTTTATTTTATATTTATTTACCCTAACTTAACCTGGATTGTTCACATCAAAAAGGGAGAGATTGTTGGTACCCTAAGATTGTTTTGATGTGATCAAATAAATTAAGTTAGGTCCTGTTGTGTTTAACCCTATTTCTAAGTGTACAGGAGCTTAGGAGCACAAGAAGTTGAGAAAAAGATACAGCTAGCGAGAAGGATGGTATGGGAGAGAGCCAACAGGCTCGGTGCATATGAGGGATGAGGTGCTGCAGAAGAGTACGTGAGCAGACGAGAAGGAGGCGCGCGACATTTCCGAGGGACAAGAAGCCGGAGCGGAAGGTTGCTCGAGAAGGCGGAAGTTGGGTTCGGGTAAGCCCTATTCCAAATGGCCGAAATCACCCAAGCGAGCGGAGCTAGAGCGGAAAACCCGGACCAAGACGAGCAGCACTGGAGAAGAGGGCTCGGACTGAAAAAGTCAATGAGGTTAACTTTCCAGTTTCGGGCGTTCGAAATGGAATTCTATTCGGATCGCATTTGACTATGATCTGTTGTGAAGGGGATAAAGTTTTATCCCCCTCCAAGCACTTGGAACCCTTCCAGGCACCCTGACTAAGGCTATAAATACAGCCTTGGTCCCAGAAGCTAGAGAGAACAAGTATCTTGATTAACAACACTTGTACGCTTTCAGTTTTCATTTAGCTTCTTCTTTTCTGAGCTTTCACTGCTGTAAAGAGGCTTCTCCACTTGAAGGAGATATTAGTGCATTCCACTTCCTTAGATTAACAACCTCCCCAGTTGTAACCAAGTAAAACTTCGGTGCCTCTATTTTTCAGTTCATTTCTTATTTTATTTATACAAGTGTTCTTTTAAGTCCGAGAAATGTTCATTTTTTTTTATTTGTGTAGGGGATATTTAACTCCCCTTTTAGCCGGCCAACGATCCTAACAGTGTTCACGCAGCTTTTGATATCCACACGAACATATTCCGTCCATCTTATGAATTCACAAATTTGGAGAAGAAAAACCACCTAAGGTTGTGCTAACAACCTTCTTAGGGAGTTTCGGCTAAAGGTGGAAGAAGAAGAAGAAGAAGAGAAAGAACATAAGTGTTTTTATGAAATGAATCAAAACCCCTTTTGTACTCATTCAATCAAATGCCTTAATGCCAATTGACTTAATTGACATTAATATTGGTCTTCATCCAATGCATGATCAATTCAAAATTGACCACCATTTGGCTCTTCATCCAATGCATAATCAATTCTAAATTAAACACTCCTCTTCCTTGATGAATTCAAATTCATCAAGTCACTCAATGTGTCTAACTCAATAATCCTCATCAATCTAAATTGACTTAACGAGTCTAATTTGAATTGAACTCAATCTAATAGTTGGATCTAATTGAGTCTAACTCAATGAGTCTAATTCAGATTAGACTTAATCTAATGATCCATTATATGAATCCATCTCTAAATTAACATGTTCTTTGTGTGTGTGACCTAATAAGTTCTTATAACATTGGGAATGTCTCTAAAACCATTTTATATAAATAAACAATGAGTAGCATCTAGCAAGGCATTATTCTTACCCAAGTGACAAGAATGTCAAGATCCGACCTAACCTTTCCGTATATATTATCTTGTATGACTCAATCCTTCTATCTTTGATATTTAGATTGATCAATGAGACATATACCATATTATCCTCTTATCAATCATTGTGTTTTTTGATCTCTAAGTAGACACACTCAATCAAATAAGCTCAATATCACATATTGACTCATTTGAGCATGACCATGCATTTTTGTGTCCTACTAATCAAGAGGCCCACAGATATCACTTTTGTCATATGGAAGGGATAAATCTCATCTACATCACTCATATCCCTTTGCATAATTTATTGCATACTCAGTGATCAACTTTATAGTACACCTTATTATATGTGACATTTGTTGATACTAAAGTATATAACTCCTTATGTAGGGAACCGTAGTGACTTAAGGTCTAAGGACCATTCATACATATAGTCACTATGAGAATATTTATGACACTTATATAAAGATCCATGAAATATTCTCATGGTGGGTCATTAAGTGCATATTATCTAATATATGTTCATGTATCAACATGATATCTTATATCCATGACTTGTGAGATTAAGTCATCTGCTGACCTACATGCTAGTCTCAACGCATTAATATTGTCCTTTATATTAATGCTTGACTAGAAATACTTAAGAGTAACATTCTATATATATCTACAATATCCCATAATCAATTCAACCAATTAATATATTATAGACTAGAACCTACTACCCTAGCACAATATTATACTTATTCATTCGACACTGAACTAAAGTAAATATAATAACCAACTTTACCTTTTATTAATTAATAAAATATGATACAAAGATACCTTTGTTAATCATCTCATAATTGGTACCAGGGCTAATATTAACAATCTCCCACTAGCAATAATGTCAATCATTGAAATATCTAATACCTAGTGACCTAGTGTGACCATCATGCTTCCTCTGTGTCAAAGCCTTGGTCAAAGTATCTATAATGTTAGTATCAGTAGGTACTCTGGATATCCTCATATCTTCTCTATCGATGATCTCTCAAATGAGATGAAATCACCGTAGTATGTGTTTGGATTGCTAATGAGAACGAGGTTCCTTAGCCTATGCAATAGCGCCATTGTTATCACAATAGAGGTCTATTGGGTTTGCTATACTAGGAACAACACCAAGCTTTGTAATAAACTTCCTTATCCAAATAGCCTCTTTTGCTGCAGCTAAAGCAGCAATGTACTCGACCTCTGTTGTAGAATCAGTGGCCGTGTCTTACTTTGGACTCTTACAGCTCACAACACCACCATTTAAGCAAAATACATATCTTAACTATGATATGGAATCATCCTTATCAGTTTGAAAGTTGGCATTGATATAACCCTTTACAATAAGCTCTTCATTGCCTCCAAAGATCAAGAAATAATTTTGAGTTCTTCTCAAGTACTTAAGAATATTCTTAACTACTGTCTAGTGTCCTTCACTTGGATTCTTGCTTAACGCATACGAGATATATGGGCGAGTATAAAGCATGGTGTACATGACAGACCCTATAACAGATGCATAAGGAATATGATCTATGCAGCCCCTTTCTTTCTAAGAAGAGAGGGATTGTGTTAGGACTAAAAGAATATAGATATCTCCACAATGGTATGATATTATCTACTTTAGGCCTAAGCTCTCATGATTTTGCTCTTGGACTCTACCCAAAAGGTCTCATACCAATGGAGATATCTTTTTCTTATAAACCTATGATCCTTCCCATATATTTTTAATGTGGGACTATATTTACAATCATGTAACCCCAACAATCCTCCCCTTAAACAAAAGACCACAGGGCCCCCCTCAAGTATTGGGTCACTTTTGACCTGCTCAAGGCCTGCTCTCAAGCATAGGGTCACTCTTGACCTACTCAAGGTCTTCCTTAGAGTATCATATCAATTTTGAACTGTTCAGGGCCTCCCCTCAAGCATCAGGTCACTGACCTGCTTAGGACATCCCCTACTTTGTTCAAGGTTTCAACCATATGATTCAATCTTGGATTATAGCTCTAGCTCATGCTTCTTCCAATTGTTAGTTCAATGAAGAGCGATCTCACTCTGATACCAATAGTTAGGATTAAAAGAACTTAGATATCTCCATAATGGTATGATATTGTCCACTTTAGGCCTAAGCTCTCATGGTTTTACTCTTGGGCTTTATGCAAAAGGCCTCATACCAATGGAGATATCTTTTTCTTATAAATCCATGATCTTTTCCATGTGTTTTCAATGTGGGACTAGGTTTGCAACCTTGCAAACCCAATAGTTGAATCTTTGAAAGAATCACACCATGTAACATTGGCAGAAATCCTCTTTTGAAATTCTGCATGGCAAAATGATTAAGCGCCTTGTCAATATATGTACTCTGGCTTAGGCTAAGCAATCTTTTAGTTCTATCTCTATAGATCTTGATGCCTAAAATGTAGGCTACTTCACCTAAGTCTTTCATCGAAAAATAATTCCCAAGCTAAGTCTTCACCGACTAAAGAGTAGGGATATCATTTCCAATGAGAAGTATGTCATCAACATACAATATGAGAAAGATGATTGTGCTCCCACTAACCCTCTTATATATACAAGGTTCATCTTCATTTCTGATGAAACCAAACACTTTGATTGCATCATTGAATCAAAAATTCCAAGTTCTAGAAGCTTTCTTTAATCCAATACCTTTCCAGCATGCTTTTGATCTACAAAACCCTTAGGTTATGTCATGTACATATCCTTGAGTAGATTTTCTTTAAGAAATACAGTTTTGACATCCATCTGGTAGATCTCATAATCATAGTAAGCTACAATAGCAAGCATGATCTAAATAGAATTAAGCACTGTAACTAGTGAAAAGGTTTTGTCATATTCTATACCATGAATCTGCTTGAATTCTTTAGCCATCAATCTACCTTTATAGGTATGCATAAGACCATCAATATTAGTCTTCACTTTGAAGACACACTTACACCTTATGGATGTGATTCCTTCAAGTGGATCAACCAAATTCTATACTTGGTTAGTGTACATGGATTTCATTTCGAATCTCATGGTTTTATGCCATTTCTTAGAATCTGGGCCCTGTACAACTTCTTGATAAGATGTAGGCTCATTGAGACCAATAAGCACAACATCACCATGGTTAGACAAGAGAAAAAAATATCTCTCAGGTTGACTACGGGTCCTATTAGATCTGCGTAGACCTTGTGCTACTTGAATATGTTATTGCTCCACAACTTCTTGAGGTATAATAAAATCATAATCCACAATATCTTGTAGTACCTGTTTAATTTCCATTAAGGCTTTTGTGCTAGTTTATGTATCTTGAATTTTTTTCAAGATCAACTTTACTCCCACTAGTTTTTCAAGAAATAAATTTTCTTTCTAGAAAGACACTATTTCTTGCAACAAACACTTTGCCTTTTGTGGGATTATAAAAGTAATATCCATTTATTTCCTTAGGATATCCTATAAAATAGTACTTGTTTGATTTGGGTCCTAGTATATCTAAGACTTATCGTCAAACATAAGCCTCACATTTCCAAATCTTCATAAAAGGCATCTTTGAACTCTTTCCAGTTCATATCGTATATGATGTCTTTATGAGGACCTTAGATAGAACGTGGTTAAGTGTGAAAGTGACTGTCTCTAGAGCATATCCCCAGAAGGAAGTAGGAAGATCTATTTGACTCATTATTAATCATACTATATCTAATAAAGTATGATTCCTCCTTTTTGACATACCATTCTATTATAGTGTTCCAGGTAAAGTAAGTTGAGATATGATTCCACACTCAACGAGATTGTCATGAAACTCTTGGCTAAGGTATTCCCCACCTCGATCTAATTGAAGCATCTTAATATGCTTACCAAGTTGATTTTGTAACTCATTTTTGAATTCTTTGAATTTTTCAAAGGATTCTGACTTGTGTCTCATCAAATACACAGTCATAACTACTGATATCATTAGTAAAAGTAATAAAGTAATGATAGCCTCCTCTAGCTGCTATTCTGAAAAGGCCTCATACATTAGTATGTATGAGTTCTAACAAGTCATTAGCTCTTTCACTGTGTCCACTAAATGAAGTCTTTGTCATCTTGCCTTGTAGACAAGATTCACATACCCCATATGATTCAAAATCAAATGAGTTAAAAAGTCCATCCTTATGGAGTTGTAAAATGTAATTCTCATTTATGTGATCGAAGCGATAATGTAAAAGATATATTTGGATCAAACCATTTTGTTTGAACCATTTGATATTTATGTTATAGATTGGGTTTTCAAAATCTAGAACATAGACTCTATTCATAAGAAGTACACCGCAGTAGAACATGTCACTTAAATAAATAGAACAATATTTATCCTTTATTATAAATGAAGAACTCTTCTTGTCTAAACAAGAAATAGAGATAATATTTTGGGATAAAGCAGGCACATAAAAGCACTTTTCTAGTTCTAAAATAAACCTAGTAGGTAAAGATAAGGAATATGTTCCTACAGCGATAGTAGCAACTCTTGCACCATTGCCTACTCATAGGCCCACTTTGCCCTTTGTCAATGATCTACTAGTCTTTCAAAGGCCCTATACATTAGTACAAATGTGAGATGCACAACTGGTATCTAATACCCAAGAAGATGAGATAGATAAATTGACTTCTATAACATATATACTTGAGGTAGAAGTCTCAGTTCTTTTCTTTTTAACTTCCTATAGGTATAATTTACAATTCCTCTTCTAGTGTCCAATCTTACCACAGTGGAAGAGGGTTCATTCCTTAGGCACCCACCTTTAGGTTTTAATGCATGAGTTTTTAGTTTCCATTTTGTGTGGGTCTTACCCTTACCTTTAGGCTATCGTTTGCCTTTACCCTTTTACACCATCAGTACATTATTAGGCTTTGCCTTCTTAAGGTTGAGCTCAACACTTCTCAACATACTTAACATCTTAGGCAACAACTTGTCAATTTCATTCATGTTATAGTTCATGAAAAATTGACTGTGGCCTTCTGGCAACAATTGTAGAATAAAATCAGTGGCCAATTCTTGGCCGAATGAAAATTCCAATCATTTTAGGTTCTCTACATACCCAATTATTTTGAGTACATATGGCCCTATGGGACCGCGTTCTTGCATTTTGCATTAAAATATAGCCTTAGAGATCTCAAATCTTTCATGTCTTGCCTATCCTTGATATAGTTGTCTAAGATGTTCAACCATATCATAAACATCCATGTTCTCATGTTGCTTCTAAAGCTCAGAGTTCATGGTGGCAGGAATAAGGCATGATACATCCAACGCATCATCTTGATTCTTCTTATAACCATCCTTATCAGCTCTAGTGGCAATAGTGGGGGGTGTTTCAGGAATACACTGCTCTAGGACGTACAATTTTCTTTCTTGCTTGAGAACTATTCTCAAGTTTCTTACCAGTCTAGGAAATTTGCTCAACTAAGCTTGTCCTTATCAAGGACAGATCACAGAGAGAGTGTATTTGAAGTATTTGATGACATGGTGATCTACAATAATAAAATGTAGAAATAAGTATAATATTTAGATTATTTAATTAGGCCTTTAATTACATGATTCTCCCACTGAATTGTAATGCTTAGCAGGAGAAAGTCATGGATGTGGTTTTACCCACACTACTAGCTCCAAATCTAATCGTGATGACATTCATATGGGACATGATCCATATTATACTCATCTTGAGTTAACTTTGACTAATCATCCAAGACTCGTATAATGTAGGTAGGTAGGTTGTACCAATTACATCAAATGTAACTCTTGTATAGCTAGATAAATAATATTGTTTGTTCATTTTCTTAACATGTTGAATATGCTTTTAAGTTCTCAATCTAATTGAGGTAACCTAGTTAAGTCATACCCAAAGTTTAATAGTTGGACATCACAATTGTCCTATCGCACTTTACCATGATAAATTAAGTCATTTTTCTTTGCCAAACATGTCTACAATTGATTTAGGTAAAAGTGAGTACCAAACCTTGGTAGACTTATTAAAAGGACCTAATTATAATTAACTACACATGCATTGCATACAATCATGACATATCATGACATACATCAATATATATGCTAAATAAAATGTGACAAAGTTATGAAACCATCTACTATGATCTTCTGAAGGCAATAAGAAGATCGAAAGGTCAACCTAGATAAAATCATCTTCTCCAAGTGCGTCCTTGGTCGTCCCTTTGGACATTGATTTCAATAATGCAACTTTTGATTGCATATGAAGCACACAATGTGCTCCTTGACTTTGCGTATCATAGGTAAGACCTCGTTTGGCATCTCTTTTACCTTGGATGCCACTTGGGTCTTCTTTATCTCTAGTTTAGGATACTTGTTCTTTTAGTATTTTTTTCCTACACTTAAAGCAAATGATATGATCTTTATTTTTATAAATTAAAATTATTATACTTTATTTTCTGGTAGGAGTGGCACAAGACTTGTCTTCATTTGACCTGGAAGTAGAAACTTCTTCTTATTTCGATATCTATTATCTTATCTCCCCCTCAATCCTTGAAGTTGATGGATTTACAACTTCATCCTCAGATGTTGAGCATCTCTCAACCTCTGAAAACTCTTGTTCTTGATCCAAAGAGTTTGCTTCTTTGGATTTTGCTTCACTTTGCCTCAAGGTTGGAACTTCATGAAGTTGTACCAACTTGCTCTATAGCTTCTTGGCATCTTGATATTCTTCAATCTTGCACAAGATGGTTCTTAGTAATAAATCAACTAATAATTTTATTACTTTCTCATTGTCCTTGCATCTTTTGATTTGCACCTCATTTCATTTATTCTCCTTGAGGAACTTTCCCTTTGAATCTTTTGGAGATTTAAAACCCTCAATTAGACCAAAGCATTGCTCTATCTCCATCATGAAACAAATTTTGATCTTTAATTTCTAAAGATCGAAGCTTCCAATTTTGAATGGTGGAGGTGCTCGAATATCATATCCAAATCCATCTTGACACTCTATTTTTGAACTTGAGCTTTTGAATGATAATTTCTTGACTTATTGAAATTAGGACTTCAAGCTTCAGACTTTTTCTTCTTCCTTTAGCTCATTGCTCTCTCGATGATTAGTCCAATGATGAGTGACCTCGCTCTGATACTATTAGGATCTCAAGCACAAAACAAACATAAGTGCAACAGAATATATGTTTTGAGATCCTTCCAGAAGATCCAAGCAAAGGAAATCATATACTAGTTGTGATGAGAGTTATAATTTTGTTATGTAAACATGAACTCCTGATGAGAACTTTGCCCTCATTGGATCTCAATACGATCAAGTGTTTGCGCCTCTTTTAGTATCCACATGAACACATTCTATCCATCTTACAAACTCACAAACTCTGAGAAGAAAAACAACTTAAGGTTGTGCCAGCAACCTTCTTAGGGAGTTTCAGCTAAAGGTGGAAGAAGAAGAAGAAGAAGAGAAAAAATATAAGTGTTTTCATGAAATGAATCAAAATCCATTTTGTACTCATTAAATCAAATGCCTTAATATCAATTATCTTAATTAACATTAATATTTATCTTCATCCAATGCATGATCAATTTTAAATTGATCACATTTTCAATGTTCATCCAATGCATGATCAATTCTAAATTGAAAACTCCTCTTCCTTGATAAAATCAAATTCATCAAGTCACTCAATGAGCCTAACTCATTAATCCTCATCAATCTAAATTGACTCAGTGAGTCTAATTCAAATTGGACTCAATCCAATAGTTGGATCCAATTGAGTCTAACTCAATGAGTCTAATTTGTATTATACTTAATCCAATGATCCATCATATAAACCCATCTCCAAATTAATATGTTCTTTGTGTGTGTGACTGAATAGGTTCTCATAACATTAGCAATATTTCTAAAACCATTTTAGATACATAAATAATGAGTATCATCTAGCAAGGCATCATTGCTACCTAAGTGACAAGAATGTTGAGATCCAACCTAACCTTTCCGTGTCTATTATCTTGTATGACTCAATCCTTCTATCCTTGATATTTTGATTAATCAATGAGACATAGATAGTGTCATCCTCTTATTAATCTTTATGTTTCTTGATTTCTAAGTAGACACACTCAATCAAATAAGCTCAATATCGCATATTGACTTAGTTGAGCATGGTCATGAATTCTTGTGTCCTACTAATCAAGGGGCCCATAGATATCACTTTTGTCATATGGAAGGGATAGATCTCATCTACATCACTCATATCCCTCCACATTGTTGGTGCAATATTCCCTAGGTTAAGGTTGACCTGGTTGACTGAGCTTGAATTGGATCAAGATCGAGTCTTGATGTTTGGGTTCCAATGTTTAACAATACATGAAGACAAGACATGGAGATTGCAAGTGCAATTGTTCTTGTGGTGAGATTGTGAAGGAGAGTCAAGTATGTCAAGGTTGACTGGATACTTGATTGGAAAATTCTGGTGAGTGAAGCCAGGTGAAAGTCCTAACTGGGTGGTTAGGCAGAAGGAAAATCCTAGTGAGTGAAGGTGAAAGTCCCGATGAGTGAAGCCAGGCAGTTGGAAAGTCCTGGTGAGTGAAGCTAGGCAGAATGGAAGTCCTGGTGAGTGAAGCCAGGATTCATTAGTTGTTGAAACATGTTTAGTGGTGTTATCTATCGGTACTTGGTGTGTAGATACGGGAGCCACTGATCATGTCTGCAATTCATTGCAGGGGTTCCAGGAAACTCGACAACCACATGAAGGGGAAATCACCGTCAACATGGGCAATGCTACGAAAGTGGCGGCTCTTGCAGTGGGAGATATCTATTTATCTTTTGATAGGAATAAAACATTGATTTTGAGAAATTATCTTTACGTACCAAGTTTTAGAAAGAACTTGATTTCAGTTTCTAAATTATTTAAGGATGGATATTTGATAACCATGACTTTATTGTATTATTTTGATTCATACATGCATGATTTGATGCTATATTCATAGATGAAACCTTATATGCATCACATTCCATACATTGTCTTTATTCTTGGACTTAATTACAAATTATCTTATTTTTGGTGTTATTTGATGCTAATATTTGATTCTTATTTTGTAGGCATCAAAGGATCTTGGATTTGGATCTATTTGAACTGAATTTGTGCTCGGATCGAAGTTTAAATGAGAAGATCAAGCTGCGAAGCATTATGGTCCGTTCATCAAAGATTGGACAGATCTGAACCATCAGACCTAAGGGAGAGTAGATCTAGACCCTTGATCAAGATCATCATCATTGGATCATATTTTAGGTCATCTTTCACCATTTATTAAGCTCCGAAGCTCGTGGACCGTCCGATCAGATTTGAGAAGGATATAAAACGCGAGAAGCTACAGTGGCATCTTAGAGCTCGGTGTGTTCGCGACATTGCTATTGTTCATTGTCTTCTTCTCTGCGACACCGTAGTTCCCATTCTCCATATCAGATTTGTGAGTTAGAGTTCTTCACCGGCAGTGATTCCTGAGCTCCAACGTTCATCGTCCGAGTTTACAGAAAGTGGCAAGAGGCGTTCCCAGTCCACTGTTTTGATTTCTGCATTCATCTTCACAATCCAGGCAGAGGGCGTTCCCTAGATCTGGATTTCCATTAGCCAATGGAGCTTGAGGGCATTCCCAGAAGCTTCTGATTTCCCTCCGTTCTCCTTTTCATCCGCGCCACTCAAATCGATCCAATCAATTGATTCACGTCAGCAAACTCAGATTTCAGAGTTGTTTCTTCATGCGTTGAGGATTCCAACAGAACAGGAGCTCGAAGGGCATTCCCAGAGGCTATGAACATTCAGCTGTATTAGTTAGAAGCTTGAGATTCAAAGTTGATTGCCTAAGAGGAGTTCCCAGTGGCATCTCTATTTTTACAGCAGAGTGAAGAGTTTTGGCTCCGGATTTGGTTTGTGGAATGTTTAGGTTTTTTATTTTCTTCATCTTTATTATTGAATTGTCCTTGAATCTGCTAAGATCTTTAGATCTGATTCATTTCATTGCAAACTCATTTTGTTTGAGTTTCTATAATTCCAATTTTGGTTTCTTGTTTGTTTAATTTGTGCTTAGTTAAGTGTTAAGAGTTTAATTCCAAGTTAGGGTTTGAATTGTGCTTTAGATCAGATTTATTTTATGTCTTGTTATTGCATTCCCTATTTTATTCAATGCTTTAGATTAGATTTTATTTGAATCTCGTTATTTCATTCTTAGTTAATTGTGTTGATGATGAAATTCATTACGTAGAGTGACAATGCGTATGAATTACTCGGTGACACTTAGGTAGATTTTACTTATGCATTAGATAAGTTTCTTATTGCTTGCTTTTCATTTATTAAGTTTCGAGTCAAAGCTAAAACCCCAATTCCAAATTAAAACCCCCAAAAATAGGAATAACATATGATCCTAAGATTACATCCTATCGTTAGTTCCTCGAGAGATCGATCCTGGGCTCATTATTACAACATCATTGTGTAATTAAGGGGTTTAGTGGATATTAAAATGTTAATTTGATTTGCGGGTGTGACGTCGGCTCATTAATATTCTGTTTCTTTTAATGACAAAGTTGTTATCAAGAAAAATATGATAGTTATCTGTTCTGGTACGTTGGTTGACAATTTATATACTCTAAATCCAATAACTCCCATGATGCAACAAATGAAAATTAATAACATATCTTCTAATTCTAATAAGAGAAAGTAATCTTCGGAAATGAACCAAACATATCTTTGACATCTAAGGCTATGTCATATTAACTTGAGTAGGATTCAAAGGTTAATAGCCGATATACTTTTGAGTTCATTGGTGGTGGAAAACTTTCCAACCTACGAGTCTTGCTTGGAAGGAAAAATGACCAAGAGACCTTGTAAGGCCAAAGGGTATAGAGCCAAAGATATGTTCAAATTGGTTCATTCTGATTTGTGTGAAACTATGACTATCCAGGCAAGAGGTGGTTTAGAATATTTTGTCTCTTTTATAGATGACTATTCGGGATACGGGTACATTTACTTGATGCACCGCAAGTCTGAGTGCTTTGATAAGTTCAAAGAGTACAAGGCTGATGTGGAGAAACGTCATGGTAAAAGTATCGAGACACTACGGTCTGATGGTGGCGGCGATACCTCTTAGGAGAGTTTAGGAGTTACTTATCAGAGGTCGGGATTCAATCCCAACTGTCTGCACTGGGTACACTCCAACAGAATGGTGTGGCAGAACGAAGGAATAGGACTCTTATGGCAATGGTTAGATCAATGATGAGTTATTCAGAATTACAAAATTCATTTTGGGGATATGCTCTGGAAACGACAGTGTACATTCTGAACTTGGTACATTCTAAGTCAGTACCCTCTACTCCTACAGAATTGTGGAATGGGCGTAAGCCTAGTCTGAAGCATATTCGGATTTGGGGTAGTCTAGCACATGTGCTGAAGGAAGACACTGATAAGTTGGAATCACGTACAGAAGTTTGTTTGTTTGTGGGTTATCCTAAAGGAACGAAAGACGGTTTATTTTATAGTCCTAAAGAAGGTCATTATTAGTACCAATGCTCGATTTTTAGAAGAGGATTATGTAATGAACCACAAGCCCATCAATAAAATTGTTCTTGAAGAAATAAGAGAAGACACATCTACTTTAGTACCAACAGTACAAGATGAGATACCACGAGAAACTACAACAAGTGTCACAAATGATGTACAATTACAAGCAGTGCCACATCGTAGTGGGAGGGTTGTTGTAAAATATGAAAACAAATATAATTAAATAATAAGGTTTAATGGACGAAAAACCTTAATGAAATTTTTATAACTTTTTAGAAATTTTCTGGGATTTAATTGGAGCTAGTATGATGTATTTAGAGGGAATGCACTAATGGGACCGATAAAAGCCGGTTAGTAATACCCGGAAGTAGAAGTTGATTAAGGAATCAACTTAGGGTTTAATTGCACTAAACCTAAGTATTTGTTATAAAATCCCTCCAACCCTAATAACCTACCTGACACCTCCTTTTTCCCTCTCCAGCGCCGAGCTTCTTCTCTTCCTCCCTCACCCGTTGCCGACTTCCTCCTCGCGTCACCGCAGCACCACAGAGCCCTAGCCATCTCCTCACCGCCAACCCCCTTCTCCACCCTCGTTCCTCTCCTCTCTGCGCCGAAGCCTTTCCTCTGTCGGACTGTCGGCTTCCTCTTCCTTCCTCGGCCATCTCCGCACGGACGCACCCCGACGCCACCCTCGGCCAAGCTGCTCCTTCCTCTCTCTGAGTTCTCATCGGCCACGAGTGAGGGGTCACTATCAACTGCTTTGGGCCAGTGCCGGAGCTGTAGCATTGTCGTTCTTGCTGTGCCCTAGCCGTAGTCGTCGTGCCCTAGCTTTCCATCTCGTCGCAAACCACAGTGCCAGCGCCACATGGTCGCGGATCTTCTTTGGTGCATCTACTGCTAGAGATCCGATTGGAGAAGAAGGGGCCGGTTAGGGTAAGCTGTGGGTTTAGAGGTCATGAATCAGTAATTTGATCTAATGCACAATTGTGGAGGGGATGGTGGTGTTATAGGGTACCTGATTTGGAGATTAGCAACTCTACCTTGTTCTGGCCACCAATTTTCGGGAGCAAGCTTCTTCGGTTACGGATGGATGACGGTACAATTGGATTTGGGTACGTATTTCCTTTATTCGTGCTTGAAGTTAAATCCAAATTGGGTGTGGAATGTTTAGGGATAAGCTAATTTAATTAGGTCATGAGATGATTAGGGTTAATTGATGAATAAACCTAATCTAGTCAATAGGAAGGATTAAATGAGATTAATTCTAATTTGATCCCTGAATTAGATTAATTGAAGTTAATCATAATTAGGATAATTAGGGATCGTTTAGATTTGGGTTTTCCCTTTTGGTTGGATCTTGGGGTTTAGCTAAATATTGTAAGTCTGATTAACTAAGATGCACATTACGGGATTGCAGGTTTGTGATTCAAGACGACATAACAACAAGGGATTTATTTTGATACGATCTACATTTTGTTGGGTTCTTCGGGCCGCGAAAACCGCTTTTCGCGTCGCGGAAACCCCGAATCACCCAAGGCCAACGGATCCGTGCAAGGAAAACCGAACGATAAATACGAGTACGAGTTTGAAAAACCTTTTAGATCTACTCCGAGATCTACATATTAAGAGCTTTACCCTTGTTGCGTGCCCTTTCGCGTTCCCGCTCGTCCAAGGATTTGCCGGATCTCTAGACCGTCAAGCGTCGGTCCTCTAGAAGTATCCACACGGACACGTAGGTGGAGAAAAACCTCACACAAAGGTGTGCTAGCACCTTGGTAAGATTCAGCCAAGCAAGGAGGAGAGGGAGAGGGAGAGCTTGAGGAAGAAGAAAGGAGTAAATGAGGCTTGAATCAAAAATTCATTTCATTCCCCTCACTAAAGTGGTCGGCCACATTTTGTTGTGTAACCCCCATTTCCACTTAATTAAGTGGAGGTCATTAAGAGGTATTGTGTAACTCCTATGATGTGGCACATCATGAAGATGTGGACCATTACCATTGGTCCACATCTTGTCACCTCACAATGATGTGGCAAATGAGTAACCTCCACTCATTTAATGTGGCCGGCTACATTAAATGCAATGGAGGCTTGTAACCTCCATGAGGTGGCAAACCAAGATGATGTGGAACAACACTATTGGTCCACATCTTGCCACCTCACTCATGATGTGGCAAAGAGTCAAGTCAAACTTGACTCTTCCTCTTCCTCTCTAGTCAAGTCAAACTTGACTCAATCTCTCTCATGGTTGATCTAATCTAACCATTTGATTCAAGCCAACTTAATATAATGAATCTAATTCATTAAATTAAATTGATCTAATGAGTCATAATCTAAATTAGACTCATTAAATGCATGAATCAACTTGAGTCTAACTCAATTAGCCCAATTTGGATTACTCTTAATCCAATTTGATTCATCAAATGAATCTAATCCTCTTGGTTCATCGTATGAACCAAATCTCCATCTAATTGTCCTTAGTGTGTGACCCTATAGGTTCTTGTAACGTTGGCAATGCCCCTAAACTCATTTAGGAGCATAAGTAATGAGCGGTATCTAGCAACACATCATTACTACCCAAGTTACAAGAATGTTGAGATCCAACATCACCTTGTGACTACTAATTGTGACTCCTCACAATATGTGATATTGTCCTTCTATCCTAGACATCTAGATTGATCAATATGAGCCATAGACCGTGTCATCCTCTAATCAATCTAAATCTTGAACTCTAAGTAGACTCACTCGATCAAATGAGCTCAACATCTAATGTTGACTCATTTGGGCATGGCCATGCACTTAGTGGTCTCACTCTATCAAGAATACCGATGTCGCTCCCGTCATATGGGAGGGATAGATCTCATCTACATCACTCACATCCCTCTGCATAATTCGTTATATACCCAGTAATCACCTTTATAGTCCACCCAGTTACGGGTGACGTTTGACGAAACCAAAGTACATAACTCCTTATGTAGGGATCCATGGTGACTTCATGTCTAAGGACTAATAGTCATACTAATAGCCACATGAGAAAGTGTATGACACTCATATAACGATCCATGATACTTTCTCATGGCGGGTCATTCAGTATATATTCTCCAATGTATACCCATGTGTCTGCTTGATATCTCTATATCCATGACTTGTGAGATCAAGTCATCGAGCTGACCTACATGCTAGTCTTATTGCATTAACATTGTCCCTGAATGTTAATACTCGACTAGGAATGATTTAGAGTAGTGTTCCCTATATCATCTCGCTATCGATTCAAATAATCGATTGATATAGGTATGAACCTTCTACTCAAGGACGCTATTATACTTAGTCTATTTGGCACTAATACAAATAAGTATAATAACCAAACAAATGCCTTTATTAATATACAAGAATATGATACAATGAGTCCATACAATCATCAAATGATTGGCTCTAGGGCTCTAACTAACAATCTCCCACTAGCACTAGTGCCAATCAGTATAGGCTCTAAGGCCTAATGACCTAGTGTGACCATCATGCTTCCTCTGTGCCAAAGCCTTGGTCAAGGGATCTGCGATGTTAGCCTCTGTAGGTACTCTGCAAATCTTCACATCTCCTCTATCGATAATCTCTCGAATGAGATGGAAGCGCCGTAGTATATGCTTGGTCCGCTGGTGTGAGCGAGGTTCCTTCGCCTGTGCTATAGCTCCATTGTTGTCACAATAGAGCTCAATGGGGTCAGCAATGCTGGGAACCACCCCAAGTTCAGTGATGAACTTGCGGATCTAAACTGCCTCCTTTGCTGCCTCTGATGCGGCAATATACTCGGCCTCTGTTGTAGAATTAGCTACTGTGTCCTGCTTCGAACTCTTCCAGCTCACAACACCACCATTTAAGCAAAACACGAACCCTGACTGCGATCGGTAATCATCCTGATCGGTCTGGAAGCTGGCATCACTGTAACCCTTTACAGTTAGCTCATCATTGTCTCCATATATCAAGAAATATTCTTTAGTCCTTCATAAGTACTTAAGAATATTCTTGACCGCTATCCAGTGACTTTCACCTGGATCTGATTGGTATCTGCTCATCATGCTCAAAGCATACGAGACATCAGGTCGAGTACATAGCATGGCGTACATGATCAATCCTATGGCTGAGGCATAAGGGATCTGATCCATGCGATCTCTCTCCTCTCTAGAAGAGGGACCTTGAGTCTTCGAAAGACTCACGTCATGTGACATCGGCAGAAATCTCTTCTTGGAGTTCTGCATGGCAAACCGTAGGAGTACCTTGTCAATATATGTACTCTGACTTAGGCCAAGCAATCTCTTAGATCTATCTCTATAGATCTGTATCCCTAGAATGCGGGATGCCTCACCTAAGTCCTTCATTGAGAAGCAACTCCCTAGCCAGGTCTTGACAGACTGAAGCATAGGGATGTCCTTCCCAATGAGTAGTATGTCATCCACATACAATATGAGGAAGACAACTATATCCCCTACAACCTTCTTGTAGTCATAAGGTTCATCTTCGTTCTTGATGAAACCAAACTGTTTGATTGCATCATCGAATCGAAGATTCCAGCTCCGATATGCTTGCTTTAGTCCATATATGGACCTATGCAGCTTGCATACTCTACTAGTATGCTCTGGATCTACAAAACCCTCAGGTTGTGTCATGTACACATCCTCGAGTAGGTTTCCATTCAGAAACGTGGTTTTGACATCCATCTGCCATATCTCATAGTCATGGTAGACTGCAATAGCAAGCATGATCCGAATGGACTTAAACATCGCTACTGGAGAAAAAGTTTCATCATAGTCAATACCATGAATCTGCTTGAAACCTTTAGCTACCAAGCGACCCTTATAGATAATTCCATCCATGTCAGTCTTTCTCTTTAAGACCCACTTGCACCCAATGAGTTTTACCCCTTCAGGTGGATCAACCAAAGTCCATACTTGGTTGGTGTACATGGATTCCATCTCGGATCTCATGGCCTCTAGCCATTTCTCGAAATCTGGTCTCATCACAGCTTCCTGATAGGTGGTAGGCTCATCCTCTATGAGCACAATGTCATCATGGTCAGACAAGAGAAAAGAGTATCTCTCAGGCTGACGACGTACCCTATCAGACCTGCGAAGAGGTATGTCTACTTGAACTGGTTGTTGTTCCTCAACTCCTTGTGGAACAACATCGTCCACAACACTTTGTGGTTCCAGTTCAATTTCCATCAAGGCATTAGTGCTATTGTTCGTATCTTGAACTTCTTCAAGATCGAACGCACTCCCACTAGTCTTTCTAGAAACAAAGTCCCTTTCTAGAAAGACCCCAGTCTTTGCCACAACTACCTTGTGCTGACTGGGAATGTAGAAGTAATATCCCTTAGTTTCCTTGGGATATCCGATGAAATAGCACTTGTTAGACTTGGGTCCTAATTTGTTTGAGACTTGACGTCGAACGTAAGCCTCACAACCCCAAATCCTCATGAAAGACACCTGGGCATCTCTCCCAGTCCATATCCTATATGGTGTCTTTATCACGGCCTTGGATGGAACTCGGTTGAGAATGAAAGCTGCCGTGTCTAGAGCATATCCCCATAAATATGTCGGAAGATCTGTGTGACTCATCATAGATCGTAACATATCTAATAAGGTACGATTCCTCCTTTCGGATACACCATTCCACTGTGGTGTTCCAGGAGGAGTGAGTTGAGATAAAATCCCACACTCAGCTAAGTAGTCACGAAACTCATGGCTTAAGTATTCACCACCTCGATCTGATCGAAGTACCTTAATACTCTTGCCAAGCTGGTTATGTACTTCATTCTTGAATTCTTTGAACTTTTCAAAGGATTCAGATTTATGTGTCATCAAATACACATAACCATATCTACTGAAGTCATCAGTAAATGTGATGAAGTACCTATAACCGCCTCTAGCAGTGACATTGAAAGGGCAACATACATCACTATGTATGAGTCCTAACAAATCAGTCGCTCTCTCGCTGTGCCCACTAAAGGGAGTCTTAGTCATCTTGCCTCGTAGGCATGACTCGCATATCTCATATGATTCAAAATCAAATGAGTCCAGCAAACCATCCTTATGGAGCTGGGATAAGCACTTGTCATTTATATGACCTAAGCGACAGTGCCAGAGATAGGTGTGGTTCATATCGTTCGATTTGAACCTCTTGGTATTAACGTTATAGATAGGGCTCTCAAGGTCTAGAATATAGAGTCCGTTCATCAGAGGTGCACTACAATAGAACATATCGTTTAAATAGACAGAACAACATTTGTTCTTTATTATAAACGAAAATCCTTTCTTGTCCAAACAAGAAACTGATATAATGTTCTTAGTCAATGCAGGCACATAACAACAATCGTCTAACTCTAGTACAAGCCCAGAGGGCAGAGATAGAAAATAAGTCCCTACAGCAACAGCAGCAACCTGTGCTCCATTGCCTACTCGTAGGTCTATCTCGCCCTTTGTCAATGCTCTGCTATTTCTCAGTGCTTGTACATTAGTACAAATGTGCGAAGCACATCCGGTATCTAATACCCACGACGAAGAAATAGAGAGGTTGACTTCTATAACATTTATACCTGAAGTAGAAATCTTATTTCTCTTCTTCTTAAGATCTTCCAGGTATTCTTTGGAGTTCCTCTTCTAGTGCCTTGCTTGTCCTTGATATAGGTGACAAAGATGTTCAACCATATCGTAAGCACCCATCAACTCATGTTGCTTCTGAAGCTCAGAGTTCATGGTCGCGAGCATAAGATAGGACACATCTAATGCGTCATCTTGATGCTTCTTGTAAGCATCTCGGTCTGCTTACGTGGCAGTGGAAGGAGGAGCCTTCGGAATGGGCTGCTCCAGAACGTACAGTTTACGTTCCTGAGTGAGAACTATTCTCAGATTCCTGTACCAGTCCAGGAAATTTGCTCCGTTGAGCTTGTCCTTCTTAAGGACAGAACGCAGAGAGAAGATGTTCGTATTCGACGTCATGGTTATCTACAACAGAAAATTTGAAGAAATAAATATCATATTCTTTTAAAATCATTTAATTAGGCCTTTAATTAAATGATGCTTCCACTAAATTCTATAATTCTTGTGGGACAAGATCCACATCATACTAACCCTTGAGTTAGCTTTGGCTAATACGCCCAGGGATTAGTATGATCGGTAGGTAACGATTACCAATTACATCTCTATGCAACTCTTGTTTATAAAATCAATATCCGCATTTATATTAAAACTCGAGTTAGCTTTGGCTAATACGCCCGAGAGTTAATATAGATGTGATTTTGACCTATCTTTTCCAACCGTTGGAAGAATTCCTATAGTTGACTCGATCTAACCGAGCAACTAGGAATACTCAATCTAATTGAGTTTGTATTCACCCATGCGTTGATAGGCGGGACCAAGATTGTCCCTCCGTACCCTACCAAGATAATATGTATTGCTCTGCTTTGGCAGATTCAACAATACATGTGATCGAGGTAGTGATAGGTATCATGGCACGGTTAGGCATTAGAGTTGGTTCGATTGAGATCTAATCTAATCGAAAAGGATGCATCTTGTGCACGACTTAGATCTAATCTAATCGCAAGGGTGCATCATGTGCACGACTTAGATCTAATCTAATCGTAAGGCACTAATTAATTAATTACTTATTAAACATGCATCATATACATAAACAATTAACTAATTAATCTATTTGTGATTTAGTCATGGCCCTACTATGATCTTCTCAAGCCAATGAGAAGATCGAATGGTCAACCTAGGGTCAACAGCTTCTCCAAGCTCCTCCCTTTGGCCACCTTGTGTTGCTCGTGCCCGCCTCGGAACTCCGTCTCGTGTGGACCCTCCACCGCTCCAATTTATACATTACAATTTGAAACTCGAGTTACATTCGAGTCTAAATCTAATTTATAACAAGAATATAAGAGAAGGCATGACGCGCAGGTCGCGAATATAATACAACACTTGCAAACACATAACGGCACGCAGGCCGTATTATGAATTACAACACAATCCAATCATATTGGGTTTTTGGGCCATGACTATCACAAAATTAATATATAATTCAAAATTATATATGTTCATAATTTTCTATAATTTTAAAAATAATTTTTACAATTTTTACGAGTAAAATTTCCTGGTGGTCCCGTTTAGCGGTTTCGGGTGCAATCGCGGAACGGATCCCCTTGCGGGGCTAGGGGCAGCGCCAGTACCCACGATCTAACCATCGCGAGGGTTCCTTTGCAATCCAACAGTGCCCAAACTCTCTGTCCCAAAATGATTTGGGTCGAGACATTACCGTTTCGGAAAAATCTTCCCGGCAGGTTCGTTTTTAGCGATTTCGAGTGCAATCGCGGAGCAAATCCCCTTGCGGGGTTAGGGGCAGTACCCCTACCCACGATATAACCATCGTGAGTTGCTCCTTTGCGATCTAATGGCACCCAAGCCCGCTACCCCAAATGGATTTGGGGCAAAACGAAGCCGTTTTAGAAAACTCTTTCCGGTAGCCGAAGCCTACAAGTGCCGAGACACTTGTGCTTCACTTCTACGGAAAAATTACCCATAAAAACTATAAAAACATAATTTTACAAAAAATTACAGAAACTTTAGTTTTCATAAAACCAAAAATCAAACTCGTACAAGCCTTGCACGTGGCTCTGATACCACTGTTGGGTTCTTCGGGCCGCGAAAACCGCTTTTCGCGTCGCGGAAACCCCGAATCACCCAAGGCCAACGGATCCGTGCAAGGAAAACCGAACGATAAATACGAGTACGAGTTTGAAAAACCTTTTAGATCTACTCCTAGATCTACATATTAAGAGATTTACCCTTGTTGCGTGCCCTTTCGCGTTCCCGCTCGTCCATGGAGTTGCCGGATCTCTAGACCGTCAAGCGTCGGTCCTCTAGAAGTATCCACACGGACACGTAGGTGGAGAAAAACCTCACACAAAGGTGTGCTAGCACCTTGGTAAGATTCGGCCAAGCAAGGAGGAGAGGGAGAGGGATAGCTTGAGGAAGAAGAAAGGAGTAAATGAGGCTTGAATCAAAAATTCATTTCATTCCCCTCACTAAAGTGGTCGGCCACATTTTGTTGTGTAACCCCCATTTCCACTTAATTAAGTGGAGGCCATTAAGAGGTGTTGTGTAACTCCTATGATGTGGCACATCATGAAGATGTGGACCATTACCATTGGTCCACATCTTGTCACCTCACAATGATGTGGCAAATGAGTAACCTCCACTCATTTAATGTGGCCGGCTACATTAAATGCAATGGAGGCTTGTAACCTCCATGAGGTGGCAAACCAAGATGATGTGGAACAACACTGTTGTTCCACATCTTGCCACCTCACTCATGATGTGGCAAAGAGTCAAGTCAAACTTGACTCTTCCTCTTCCTCTCTAGTCAAGTCAAACTTGACTCAATCTCTCTCATGGTTGATCTAATCTAACCATTTGATTCAAGCCAACTTAATATAATGAATCTAATTCATTAAATTAAATTGATCTAATGAGTCATAATCTAAATTAGACTCATTAAATGCATGAATCAACTTGAGTCTAACTCAATTAGCCAAATTTGGATTACTCTTAATCCAATTTGATTCATCAAATGAATCTAATCCTCTTGGTTCATCGTATGAACCAAATCTCCATCTAATTGTCCTTAGTGTGTGACCCTATAGGTTCTTGTAACGTTGGCAATGCCCCTAAACTCATTTAGGAGCATAAGTAATGAGCGGTATCTAGCAACACATCATTACTACCCAAGTTACAAGAATGTTGAGATCCAACATCACCTTGTGACTACTAATTGTGACTCCTCACAATATGTGATATTGTCCTTCTATCCTAGACATCTAGATTGATCAATATGAGCCATAGACCGTGTCATCCTCTAATCAATCTAAATCTTGAACTCTAAGTAGACTCACTCGATCAAATGAGCTCAACATCTAATGTTGACTCATTTGGGCATGGCCATGCACTTAGTGGTCTCACTCTATCAAGAATACCGATGTCGCTCCCGTCATATGGGAGGGATAGATCTCATCTACATCACTCACATCCCTCTGCATAATTCGTTATATACCCAGTAATCGCCTTTATAGTCCACCTAGTTACGGGTGACGTTTGACGAAACCAAAGTACATAACTCCTTATGTAGGGATCCATGGTGACCTCAGGTCTAAGGACTAATAGTCATACTAATAGCCACATGAGAAAGTATATGACACTCATATAACGATCCATGATACTTTCTCATGGCGGGTCATTCAGTATACATTCTCCAATGTATACCCATGTGCCAGCTTGATATCTCTATATCCATGACTTGTGAGATCAAGTCATCGAGCTGACCTACATGCTAGTCTTATTGCATTAACATTGTCCCTGAATGTTAATACTCGACTAGGAATGATTTAGAGTAGTGTTCCCTATATCATCTCGCTATCGATTCAAATAATCGATTGATATAGGTATGAACCTTCTACTCAAGGACGCTATTATACTTAGTCTATTTAGCACTAATACAAATAAGTATAATAACCAAACAAATGCCTTTATTAATATACAATAATATGATACAATGAGTCCATACAATCATCAAATGATTGGCTCTAGGGCTCTAACTAACACATTTAAGGCGGATACTTCTTGCTTTGTTTTTTTTAGTACTTTGACCTTGGTGCATGAACTATTTTGGATAAGAAATTATTTTTACCTTGCCTCCGCTCTTATTTTCCTGCACTTGATACTTCCATGCGATCTTTGAGAAATTCATTTCCATATCTATACAGTCTCTTGTTAGTGTCCATAATTAGTGGCAGATAGTAGATACCATATTTATATGCTTTGACTATTGTTTATTATGTATTATATTGAGCATGCTGGCTTCATGTAGTATACCAAATTTTTTTTTTATATTTCTATGATGATTATTGCATTTGGCGCATCATGTCATGGAATGCATGTCAATGACCAATTCTCCCTTGTGGTCGAGAGAGTCATTGACCAAGGTCGCATCCTCGGCCACTCGAGAGAGTGGTAGCTGGAATTGATGCCGCTTGTCCTGTCGTGCCGCACTCGGCCACTCATTGTTTGAGTTGCATCATGTCATGGACCCTGTCGCAGATGTAGCTAGTTAGCTACTATGCAACTGCCCCCTCGCCCACTCGTGAGAGTGATAGCTGGAGTGGTGTACAGTCTGTTACTAACCTGACCTCTCGACCATACAAGGGTCATGGTGCAGAGAGGTGGGCGGGAGTGACCATCCATGCATACGCAGTTGTTATTATATTTGCTTTGGCTGCTGCTGCCTATATATGCTGTTATTGCTTACTTACTATTGTTGTTCACATATGCTGATATGCTTACTTGTGTTGAGATATATTCTCATTGTAGATGTTTAGTCATTGGAAATTTGTATATACCTTGCTTATTACCTATGTAGTTATGAGCAGTACTGTAGCAGATTAGTACCAGTTCTGACCTACTATACCTAGCTTAGGATATGATTTCAAGTATGAGCATTTATTTTGATTCTATTTTAGTATCTGTTATTTCCTCTTATGAGACTGTATACTGTTGACACTCTCTACTTATATGTTATATTCATGCACTATTTTTTTTTCTTTACCTTCTGAGTTCCAATACTAACCACCCCATAAAATGGTTTTTCTTTCGCCAGGTAACAGGTAGATGAGTCATGGATGCTTAGAGAGTCCCGCCTGCCAGTCCCACGTCACACATGATGATAGTTTTCTTTTTGGATTTTGTTATTGTTTGGGTGACATGTTAATTTTGCGTATTTTGCTTTTGAACAAGTCAATGTGTATTTTTGGAGTTTAGTCTGGTGGGTGCAAGTATTTTTGTTAGTGTCGTTGTTGGTCTTATGTTCATATTGTTTTGTGTTTTCTACTGCGTTTACGTTGTTGTGTGTTTACTTTCAATCATGTAGGCTTATTAAACTGCGTGGTTGTGTTTATTTTATTCTAGCCGAGTGGGCTGATGATATAAATTGCGTGGATGTGTATATATTCCAGCCGAATGTGGCTGATGTATATTTTTTCGGTAGTAATGCTTCAGATTGTCACCCGTACAGGGGAGATGCTGCCGGATTTTTGTCTGGCAAGGTATCCTATGGGGCGTGACAATTTAGTGGTATCAGAGTGAGGTTTACGATACTTGCTTTTCCTTTTGGATTCTTTGAGTTAATCTGATACCAATTTTATGGTATCAGAGCCAAGTTGCGAAGCCTATTTTTATATTTCAGGTTTTTGCGATTTGTTTCCATGTTTTGGATTTTCGAGTTAATCTGATACCAATTTTTGGTATCAGAGCCATAGGTTTATGATGTCTATTGTTTTTGTGTTCTGTATTTTCGAGTTAATCTGATAACAATTTCAACTTATCAGTGTTCAATTTTTCTTTTTATATTTTGATTTTTCGATGTGACTTTTTGGGCTTTAGGACCAGGCAGCGGCAGGACATCTCCAAGCTATAAGAGGTATGTTTGTAAATGTTTATCATACATATTTATTAGTACTTGGGTAGTTGTTTATACCATGTGTACTTGTTTAGTTGTTTGTACCAAGTGTTTATGCCATGTATGATTTGTGTTGTGTCAGTCTTTGGTTAGATCAGATGTGGTGATATGTTGTTATTAGTGGATATTAGACTTGATGGTCTATTATTTAGTCTTTGAGGTTGATAGTAACTTAAAGAGTATAATGCCTTGATATTTATGAAGTTGGTGATTTTAGTTGAAGATTAGATTACAGACTTTGTGCCAATGATCTTATTTTTGGGTATGTTTGTTGTACGGACATGAGGAGTCCTTGATATTGCTATTTAGGTTTACAGTGCCCTAGATATTTTTATGGACCCTATGTATAGAGTGATTTACCCGCGTTGGTTTGGTTAGTAGACGATTGATTTACTCTTATTAGCTTGATCAGTAGGAGACCGACATACTCTTTCATAGGTCTAAGGCTCCCTATATATATATCAATTATGGAAAGGGAAATTGCAGAGGATGATATTGTGAACTTTGAAGTCTGGTTCTTTGTGTGTCAACAAGTGAAGGCAGAATATTAGAGTGGTGCAGTGGAAGCAAGATGAGTCCATAACCCACAGAAGCATCCTTTTCGGTTAAGGATTTGATCATGCCACTATAATGGACTAGTATATGAGTATGTTGTTTGGTTGTTACTCTCATATAAGGATCCCTGAGTTGAGAAGTAAATTTGGGGACCAAATTTTTTATTAGTGGGGGAGAATGTAAAATACGGAAACAAATATAATTAAATAATAAGGTTTAATGGAAGAAAAACCTTAATGAAATTTTTAGAAATTTTCTGGGATTTAATTAGGGCTCGTATGATGTATATAGAGGGGATGCACTAATAGGGCCAATAAAAGCCTGTTAGGAATACCCGGAAGTAGGAGTTGATTAAGGAATCAACTTAGGGTTTAATTGCACTAAACCTAAGTATTTGTTATAAAATCCCTCCAACCCTAATAACCTACCCGACACCTCCTTTTTTCCCCTCCAGCGCCGAGCTTCTTCTCTTCCTCCCTCACCCGTCGCCGACTTCCTCCTCGCGTCACCGCAGCACCACCGAGCCCTAGCCATCTCCTCACCGCCGACCCCTTCTCCACCCTCGTTCCTCTCCTCTCTGCGCCGAAGCCTTTCCTCTGCCTGATTGGCGGCTTCCTCTTCCTTCCTCGGCCATCTCCGCACGGACGCACCCCGACGCCACACTCGACCAAGCTTCTCCTTCCTCTCTCTGAGTTCTCATCGACCACGAGCAAGGGGTCACTATCAACTACTTTGGGCCGGCGCTGGAGCTGTAGCATTGCCATTTTTGCTATGCCCTAGTCGCAGTCGTCGTGCCCCAGCCGCAGTCGTTGTGCCCTAGCTTTCCTTCTCGTCGTAAACCACAGTGCCAGCGCCACATGGTCACGGATCTTCTTTGCTGTATCTACTGCTAGAGATCTGATTGGAGAAGAAGGGGTCGGTTAAGATAAGCTATGGGTTTAGAGGTTATAAATCAGTAATTTGATCTAATGCTCAATTTTGGAGGGGATGGTGGTGTTATAGGGCACCTGATTTGGAGATTAGCAACTCTACCTAGTTCCGACCACCAATTTTCGGGAGCAAGCTTCTTCGGTTACAGATGGATGATGGTACAATTGGTTTTGGGTACGTATTTCCTTGATTCGTGCATGAAGGTAAATCCAAATTGGGTGTGGAATGTTTAGGGATAAGCTAATTTAATTAGGTCATGAGATGATTAGGGTTAATTGATGAATAAACCTAATCTAGTCAATAAGAAGGATTAAATGAGGTTAATTCTAATTTGATCCCTGGATTAGATTAATTGAAGTTAATCATAATTAGGATAATTAGGGATCGTTTAGATTTGGGTTTTCCCTTTTGGTTGGATCTTGGGGTTTAGCTAAATATTGTAAGTCTGATTAACTAAGATGCACATTACGGGATTGCAGGTTTGTGATTCGAGACGACATCACAACGAGGGATTTATTTTGATACGATCTACATTTAAGGCGGGTACTTATTACTTTGTTTCTTTTAGTACTTTGACTTTGGTGCATGAACTATTTTGGATAAGAAATTACTTTTACCTTAACTCCACTCTTATTTTCCTGCGCTTGATACTTCCACACGATCTTTGAGAAATTTGTTTCCATATCTATACAGTCTCTTGTTGGAGTCCATGATCAGTAGCAGATACTAGATACCATGTTTATATGCTTTGACTGTTGTTTTTAATGTATTATCATGTAGTATACCAAAAATTTTGTTTATATTTGTATGATGATTGTTGCATTTGGCGCATCATGTCATGGTATGCATGTCAACGACCAATTCTCCCTTACGGTCGAGAGAGTCGTTGACGAGGGTCGCATCCTCGGCCACTCGAGAGAGTGGTAGCTGGAGGTGATGCTGCTTGTCCTGTCGTGTCGTACTCGGTCACTCATGGAGAGTGGTAGCTGGAGTTACGAGCAGCAGGGGCCCCGTTGCAGATGTAGCTAGTTAGCTACTATGCAACTGTCCCCTCGGCCAATCGTGAGAGTGGTAGCTGGAGTGGTGTACAATCTGTTACTGACCCGACCTCTCGACCATACAGTGGTCATGGTGCAGAGAGGTGGGCGGGAGTGACCATCCGTGCATACGCTGTTGTTATTATATTTTCTTTGGCTGCTGCTACCTATATATGCTATTATTACTTACTTACTGCTGTTGTTCACATATGCTGATATGCTTACTTGTGTTGAGATATATTCTCATTGTAGATGTTTAGTCATTGGAAATTTGTATATACCTTACTTATTACCTCTGTAGTTATGAGCAGTACTGTAGCAGATTAGTACCAGTTCTGACCTACTATACCTAGCCTAGGATATGGTTTCAAGTATGAGCATTTATTTTGATTCTATTTTAGTATCTGTTATTTCCTCTTATGAGACTGTAAACTGTTGACACTCTCTACTTATATGTTATGTTCATGCACTATTTTTTTTCTTTACCCGCTGAGTTCCAATACTCACCACCCCACAAAATGGTTTTTCTTTCGCCAGGTAATAGGTAGATGAGTCATGGGTGCTTGGAGAGTCCCGGCTGCCAGTCCCACATCACACACGACGATAGTTTCCTTTTTGGATTTTGTTATTGTTTGGGTGACATGTTAATTTTGCATTTTTTGCTTTTGAACAAGTCATTGTGGATTTTTGGAGTTTAGTCTGGTGGGTGCAGGTATTTTTGTTAGTGTCATTGTTAGTCTTATGTTCATATTATTTTGTGTTTTCCGCTGTGTTTACGTTGTTGTGTGTTTACTTTCAACCGTGTAGGCTTATTAAAATGCGTGGTTGTGTTTATTTTGTTCCAACTGAGTGGGTTGATGATATAAATTGTATGGTTGTGTATATATTCCAGCCGAATATGGCTGATGTATATTTTGTAGGTAGTAATGCTTCAGATTGTCACCTGTACAGGGGAGATGTTGCCAAATTTTTGTCTGGCAAGGTATCCTCTGGGGCATGACAGTTGTTCGGTAACCTGATAGATTCATATTTTTGGGAGAGTCTTCGATTTGATCCCTGGTAAACATGAACCTGATCCCTGCACTTATGATGAAGCACTCCAAGAAAAGATGCAGCATCTTGGCAAAGTGCAATGAACTCTAAAATAGAATCTATGTATTCTAATAAAGTCTGGGAGCTAGTAGAATCACCAAATGATGTAAAAGACATTGGATGTAAGTGGGTCTACAAAAGAATAAGAGGGGCAGATGGGAAGTTGGAAACCTTTAAAGCGAGGCTTGTTGCGAAAGGGTATACTCAGAAAGAGGGAATCAATTATGAGGAAACCTTTTTACCGGTAGTCTTGCTTAAGTCTATCCGGATTCTTTTATCTATTACTGCTCATATGGATTATGAGATTTGGCAAATAGTTGTCAAGACAGCTTTCCTTAATGGAAGTCTTGAAGAAAACATCCATATGAAGCAACCAGAGGGATTCATTGCAAAGGGCAAAGAGCATCTCGTATGTAAGCTCAATCGGTGTATTTATGGACTAAAGCAAGCTTCAAGATCTTAGAACATTCGATTTAGTGAAGTGATCCAGTCTTATGGATTTATTCAATGTCCGGATGAGTCTTGTGTATACAAGAAGAGTGACTGAAACGTGGTGGTATTTCTTGTACTATACGTAGATAATATTTTATTCATTGGCAATAATGTCAAAGTATTATCAGACGTAAGGGTATTGTCGTCCAAATAGTTTGATATGAAGGACTTGGGAGAATATGGACATATTCTAGACATCAAAGTAATAAGGGATTGCAAGAAAAAATGTTATGCTTATCCCAAGCTTCATATATCGATACTATCCTTGCTCGTTTTAGTATATAAAACTCCAAGAAAGGTTTCTTACCTTTTCGGTATGGAGTATCTTTATCTAAAGAGATGTCTTCTAAGACACCAAAGGGTATTGTCGTCCAAATAGTTTGATATGAAGGACTTGGGAGAATATGGACATATTCTAGACATCAAAGTAATAAGGGATTGCAAGAAAAAAATGTTATGCTTATCCCAAGCTTCATATATCGATACTATCCTTGCTCGTTTTAGTATATAAAACTCCAAGAAAGGTTTCTTACCTTTTCGGTATGGAGTATCTTTATCTAAAGAGATGTCTCCTAAGACACCAAAGGAAATTGAGGAGATGAAGACAGTTCCTTATGCTTCGACTATAGGAAGCTTAATGTATGTAATGCTATGTACGAGACTAAATATTTATTTTATCGTGGGCATGGTTAGCATATATCAAAGTAATCCAGGACAGGGACATTGAACTGCCGTAAAACATATATTAAAGTACCTGAAAAGAACTAGAGATTATATACTGGTTTACCAGGCAGATGATTTGCTCCCTGTGGGTTACACGGATTCTGACTTCCAATCAGATAAGGACAATAGTAAGTCAATCTCGGGGTATGTGTTTACTTTGGGAGGTGCAGCCATAGCATGGAAGAGTGTTAAGCAGAAGTGCGTTTCAGAGTCCACCATGGAAGCTGAGTATGTAGCAGCTTCTGAGGCAGCCAAAGAAGCTGTATGACTCAGGAATTTTTTGATGGACTTAGATGTGATTCCTGGTTTGCCCAAAATTATCATAGTTTATTGTGATAATAGTGGTGCAGTAGCAAACTCGAAGGAATCACGAGACCATAAGACAAGTAAACACATTGAGCGCAAGTACCACCTGATATGAGACATCGTAAAGCGAGGAGAAGTTGTTGTCGCCAAGAATACATTAGCAGATAACCTTCCAGACCCTTTCACTAAGGTCCTTCCGGTGAGACCTTTTGATGGGCATGTTGAGGGGATGGGAATCAGATTTATGGCAGCATATATGGCAGCATAGTCTTTTAGTATAAATGGGAGATTGTTAGAATGTATACTAAAAGTCTAGCATTTTGTATAAACATTTATTTTGAATTAAGAATCACGTTGGTTAAATATCTTCATTTATGTTCAATGTAGTTGTTCATTTAATTTATATTATAGATAACATGGTGTGTCGTGTCACACAGAAGATCATGTTATCAGTTCCTTATAAATTATAAATAGTAGCTCATGACCAAAATAAATAGGGACAATTCATTGGAATGGTCGAAGTGTGATTTAGTATTAGTTTATCTTGACTATAAAATTACACTAATACACTCTGAGTGTATTGAGCAGGACCATTTGATGTTGTTCTTTTTATACTGATTGCATAAAAGAATAGGATCTCTGTTATTATAGAAGTGTGTACTCTTAATCCCGATATAATGACAAACACATATATTTAGTATTTATTTCTTTAATTTATCAATGGGTGAGATTTAGTTCATTAAATCAATAGACCCGATAAGTTACGAAAATAATATTATTTATATGGTGTGTTGTTGATTATAGAAGGAAACTGTGTCCTAATTATTTAGGTTGATGATGCCCCCTTGAGGAGCTCATAAGGATTGTCATGTAAACTCTGCAGGTGAATTTAGTCTGGCATGACAATAAAGTTGAGTGGTACTACTCTTGGAGCTAGATGTTAATTAAGTGAGTGTCAGTAACTTATTTAATTAATGGAGATTCGATATCTTAAATACAGAGAGATTATTGCATTCATGATAAGAAGGAGCCCATAATATAATTTGGGATTGGTGCTGTAGTTCAATAAAAACTCTTTAGTGGTATGAGTTATTATTGATGAACTTGAGTTGGGTATTCGGGGCGAACACGGGAAGCTCAAGCTCATCGAGAGATCAAATCTAATTCCTCCTCTAGGTCCCTATTGTAGTCTCTCATATAAAGATTTATGTCCAGCCAAACCCCAACTTCTTAGCTTAAGCTAGGGTCGGCCAAGCCTTGCTTGGTGTCCAAGCAAGGGGTCAGCCAAGCCAAGTTTGGAGCCCAAGCCTTATTTGGTGCCCAAGCAAGGGGCCGACCACACATAAATTAGAAAAAGAAGTTTTATTTTTTGTTAAATCTTTTCTTTATAGAGATCCATAAAAAGGATTTAAAAGAATGATTTTAATTATAAAACTTTCCTTTTTTAGATCGGTCACAAAGGAAATAAAAGGAGTTTTTATCTTATTAAAATCTTTCTTTTTATAGAGATCCATAAAAGGGATTTAAAAGAGAGATTTTAATTATTGAAATCTTCCCTTTTATAGACATCCACAAAAGGATTTAAAAGAAAGATTTTAATTTTATAAAACATTCCTTTTATAGCTATCCACAAAAGGAATTTTAAAAGAGAGATTTTAATTTTTGTTTAAAATCTTTCCTCGTTTGATGAAAAGGGTGTGGCCGGCCATGATAGACGATTAAAAGGAAGTTTTAATTTTGTTTTAAAACTTTCCTTTTTTTTTCATTCACCAAGGATTATAAAAGAAGAGGAGGTGGTGCCTTATGGTTTAATACATCTTCTATTTCCTCTTCCTTTCCTTGGTGGTCGGCCCTTCATCTTCTTCTTTTCTTCTACTTCTTTGTGGCCGGCGACATCAAGCTTGGAGTTCCATTGGTGGTCGGATACTTGGAGGTGAAGAAGAAGAGAAAGGAGTTTCTCTAGTTGTGATATCCCTTTGGTGGCCGAAAGCTTGGAAGGAAGAAGAAGGTTTGGGTGGATTTCATCTTGGTAGATCGTCGCCCAGACGACATCCTAGAGGAGGAGAGGAATATAATAGAAGATCAAGAGGTTATTAAATCTTCAATGAAAGGTATAACTAATTATTAGTTTCCGCTTCATAATTAGTTCATATTCTTTCAATGGATCCTGAAGTACCAACATAAGAGGCTATCGATTTTAGGCTAGCGATTTCGTGTTTATTTTTCTTTGTGTTTCAGTTTAGTATTTTGATCTTATACTTCTATTGAGGTCTCTATAGTTAAACCTAGGGTTACTGTAAGAAGTTTAAATATCCAATTTATTTGAAAGGCTTTGTCTAGAAAGTGATGGATAATCCCATACCCAAGAAGGCCAAGTACCTCGCCATGTTTAACCTGGAAGCCAATCCTTGAAATTGATATTTAATCAACTTCTGTAATATGGGATGAACTTGGATTAATAATGTTAAGAATCATTTGCAATCCAAGTTTTAACTACTGAAGAACACATGAGTTGAACTTGAAGTAAAAATGTTAAGTTTCGTTTCCAATTCAAGTTTAACTCATGAGGAACACATAGGTTGTTAGGAAAGTTCTGTGCTTGTACAATTTTTTGTACAGGGGAAGCAGAACGGAATTTCGAGTAGTGACCAACACAAACGAGCTCGGCCAAATGAAAGGATATCCGGGCTCTAGGCACTCTAGTCTTGTAAAGATCTTAATATAAGATCAGCGAATAAAGGTAGGTCGAACATAAGGCTCTCTGTGTATGCCTGGTCGAACAAAGATCGGGTGGGCTCAAGGACACTTAGCCTTATAAACCTCTTTATATTAGATTGGTCGGATAAAGGTCGGTCAAACATAAGACACTCTATATTTGTCCAGTCGGAAAAAGACTCGGTGGGCTCAAAGACACTTAGCCTCATAAACATCTTTAGACTAGATCAGACGGATAAAGGCCAGTCGACCTTAAGGCTCCCTGTGTATGCCCGGTCGGACAAAGACCGAGTGGATTTAAAGACACTTAGCCTCATAAACCTCTTATACTAGATCGGTCAGATAAAGGCCAATCAAACTTAAGGATCTTTGTGTATGTCTGGCCGGACAAAGACTGGGCAGGCTCAAAGACACTTAGCCTTATAAACCTCTTTATACTAGATTGGTCGGATATAGGCTGGTCGAACATAAGGCTCTCTGTGTATGCATGGCCAGACAAAGACCAAGTGATCTCAAAGACACTTAGTCTCATAAACCTCTTTATACTAGATCGACCGAATAAAGTCCCGTCGAACATAAAGCTCTCTGTGTACGTCCGACCGGACAAAGACTGGGCAGCCTCAAAGACACTTAGCCTTATAACTTCTTTATACTAGATCGGTTGGCTAAAGGTTAGTTGAACATAAGGCTCTCTGTGTATTCCTGGCTAGACAAAAATTAGGCGGGCTTAAAGACACTCATCCTTAGGAAACACTGCGTATATGGTCGACAAGGCAAAGGTCGACCAGATTAAGTTACTTGATGTCATATAGTCCCTAAATAAAGCTATAACATACTTGATTTATCATATGACTCCTTGAATGGATGTTTGACATATTGTGGGTACTACATTAGTCTCTGAACATATCTTAGCAGTATTTAACACACAACAGAGCATATTGATATCAATACAGGTTAAAGGTGCTTCAATTCATATGGCTTACTCTAAATGCCTGGTCAAATGAAAGATCAGTTAGAAATATAATCAATGAAAGACATTCCAGTTAAACGACCGACTCAAGGACCGACTGAGATATATTTAGCAGACAAGCAGCAAATAATATTCTGACAACCTATCAAAGTTATTAGGGAATATTCCTTAGGGATTTCCTTAATAATTGATCTGTTACAATAGTATACTCCAACAACCTCATCAAAGGCCTAAGTCATAAGCGATAAAAGATGTATATCTGTGGGTAGAAAAAACGTTCCTCGGATTATCATTGCAGACTGTACTCATTCCATCACATAACAAACTCTAACACAAGGGGCCACCTCATGATCACGGTGGTTGTGAGAGGTGATATATAAAGGGGGGGATCATCTCCATTTTCAAGGTACACAATTGGCATCATCTACACCTTACTCTCGCACAAGCACTTTCACTATTGTTCGTCATTCTTCCATCTAGTGTCGTACTGTCTTAAGTATCGGAGGGTCTTGCCAAGGACCCCTTCCCTGATCTTTGGTCACTAATGTCTGGTTGGATCATTTGATTGTGCGCAGGATCAAAGGAAAGTTCCATTCCAAGGTAAAGAAGTCATCCGCCAGTCAACAAATCATCCACCAGATCCAACGCGCCATCTCCCTAGCCTTCAAATTGGATCAGTATATGATGCCAATTGCGTACCTTAACAACGAAGAGGATCTCCCCTTTATATACCATCTCTCACAACCTCCACGATCGTGAGGTGACCCTTTATGTCAGAGTTTGTTAGGTGATGAAAAGAGTACAATCGACAATGATAGTCCGAGAAATTTTTTTTCTACCCACACATGTAGCTCTTTTGTCACTTATGACTTAGGACTTTGATGAGGTTGTTGGAGTATACTGTTGCAACAGATCAATTAGTGAGGAAATTATCAAGGAATATTCCCCAATAACTTTGACAGGCTGTCAGAATGTTGTCTGCTGCTTGTCTACTAAATATATCCCGGTTGGTCCTTGAGCCAACCGTTTAACTAAAATGTCATTCATTGAATATATTTCGGACTAATCTTTCATTTGGCATGACATTTATAGTAAGCCCTATGAAATGAAGCACCTTTAACCTGTATTGGTATCAATATGCTCTATCATGTGTTAAATACTGCTAAGATATGTTCAGAAACTAATATAGTACCCACAATATGCCAAAGATCCATTCAAAAAGTCATATGATACATCGTGTATGTTAGAGCTCTATTTGAGGGACCATATGACATCAATTAACATAAATCTGGTTAACCTTTGCTTGGCTGACCATATATGCAGTGTTTCCTAAGGATGAGTGCCTTTAAGTCGGCCCAGTCTTTGTAAATTCGGGTATACACAGAGAGTCTTATGTTCAACCGACCTTTACTTGACCAATCTAGTATAAGAGGTTTATGAGGATAACTGTCATTGAGCCTGCCCGGTCTTTGTCCGGCCGGACATACACAGAGAGCCTTATGTTCAATAAGGCTTTATGCGGCCAATCTAGTATAAAGAGGTTTATGAGGCTAAGTGTCTTTGAACTTGCCCGGTCTTTATCCCATTGGGTGTACAAAAATAGCCTTATGTTTGACCGACTTTTATTCGACCGATTTAATATAAAGAGGTTTATGAGGCTAAGTATCTTTGAGCTGGCCTGGAGTACACAGAGAGCGTTATGTTTGACTAGTGTTTATCTAGCTGATCTAGTATAAAGAGATTTATGAAGCTAAATGCCTTTGAGCCCGCCCGGTCTTTGTCCAACCAGGCATACACAGAGAGTCTTATGTTCGACCGACCTTTATCCAACCAATCTAGTATAAAGAGGTTTATAAGGCTAAGTGTCTTTGAGCTCGCTCGGTATTTGTCCTATCGGGCGTACTCAAATAGCCTTATGTTCGACTAGCCTTTATCTGACCGATCTAGTATAAAGAGGTTTATGAGGCTAAGTGTCTTTGAGCCCGCTCATTGTTTGCCCGGCCGGTCTTATACAGAGAGCCTTATGTTCAGGCTTTATCCGACCAATCTTATATTAAGATTTTTACGAGACTTGAGTGCCTAGAGCCCGGACAACCTTTCATCTGGCCAAGCTCCTTTGAACCCGACTAGCTATTTACTGACCAAGCGCCTTATTTCTTTAGTTTTAGATTAAAATCCTAGAGTCCTTATACTCGACCAGGTGTGTACCCGATAAGTCTTATCCGAACGCCATGCTTTAGAGCCGTGCAAGTAGGACCCAAGAATTTTGAAGTTGTGTGATCAATAGAACCAATTGTGGAATGTTCCTCTATCCTGACTTTGACCGCCACATTATCTTGACTTTGACTACCACGTCATCTTCTAGATTCACTCGCTATAACTCGTATCGCTAACCTCCCTCTCAAGTCTAGTTGAAGGAGATGTAGGCGACTGAATGGACTCAAGTTTTAGTCTCGTTCACTCACCTTCTATACTTGGTGATTTTCAAGAATCATGTTCTTGATCGTGCCTTAGGTACTTGATGCTTTTTTCAAAAATGAACTGCCCTCTGCTAGGGCTAGTACCGAGGACATGGGGAAAGACATTTTTTGCTATAAAATGGCTCGCTTGTCACGTCCCTCAAAAATGTCTATTTATAGGTGGATGCCATGTGGCTCCTCTACTCATTATCTGTAATGTTTCTACCGTCAACCATCTAGTATAATGCACTAGCATGCTCAATTTTGCAAATCAATGATCCTCCTTAAGTGAGATGTTTCAATCTAACAGTGGCAATTACATTCTTCTCTATAAATCCCTAAACGAAGTGGGTTCTTCGCACTTCATGCTTCCTTTTCTCTGGTTTATTTTCTCCGGTGACCTTCCTCCTTTCCATTATCTTCTCCGACGACCTTCATTCCTCCATATTCCTTCTTTCTCGAATCCCCAATAACCCAATAAGTTGACCATCCTCTATTTAAGTTTTGTTCTGCCATGGGCCAAGAGTCTTTTTCCCTTGCTATATCTCTACTTCTTCAAGCATTAACACCTCTAATCGAGCTTACCTCTAATTCATATATGAAATTGCTTATATTTATCACATCCATCTTCCTTCTCCGACCGATTGTCCTCACCTTCCTCACGACGACCATATCACTTTCTTTTCCGACCAATTAGTGATCGGTCAGCGTTTCCCCATTCACCCTTTTTTATCAGAAGTAAGCCTACACATCCCATTGTAATAATTTGTGCTGAATGCCTTCAGTTATATGTGCGGGATGCTTATGTTTTTCATCTGTTTGAAATTCCTCCTGCTCCCTACAATCTTTATCTGTTTACTTATCCCAAAAAAATTGAAACTCAAGGGTTTCCTCTTCCAATCCTGACCAAAAGCGGTGTTCTTCAGGGGCATGTCGTCCTCGAATAAGGACTGAAAATCTCACTTCTTCTTTGTGGAGATGTTAAATCCTGCCACTTGGTCTAACAATTGGCAATCTTCCTTTCCTCCTCTTCCTGACTCAACAAAACTTAAGAAGGATCCAATCTTCCTAAGTTGAGTAATCAATATTTTAAAATTCAAAAGTGGTTATAAGAAGGCTTTTTATAACTTTTTAGTTTGAGACTCATTCAAAAGAGACCCCCTGTCCCTTTGGTAAGTTTTGATAATTTCTATACTTACACTATCACTACCTAGGATATTTTTTATTTTGTGCAGTGGATGATATTCATTTGTCCTTGATCGATGAATCAATCGATCTGAGAGCGGAAGAGCTAGTACTAAGGAACAAGAATTGTTAGTTGAGCGTGGTTTACCATTACCCCCCTCCTTCTAACGTGGCATTCGAAGATTGCATAGCTGAGGTGAGCATAGCTACTACGTCTATGGAGTTACCTTCAAATCCTCCTCTAATATCTGTGAGCTCTCCTTTAGAAAAAGAGGCTTCACCAAAAAGGCAAAACAAGAAGCACAAGCTGACCCTTGACCCTTCTCCTAAAAGGCAAGAAATTTCCGTTTAATCAAACTCCGCCCAGGAAGATATACGATAGATGTAACGCCCGCCCTCCTTGCTAACCCTAAGGGACGGGGCTACGATACTCTACGTATAAATTTTTCTTTTTAAAACAGCGGAAGACTTAAAATAATTTTCATAGTTTTAATAAAAACTTTTCTTTTAAATTTCTTTTGAACTATACTATCACATGGCATCAAAATCATAACATCAAATCCAGTGGAACCATAATGTCAAGCCACACATATTTAGGTATCACAAGTCATAAAATACCAATGCATAGTTCTTTAAAGAAACTTTAAGCAGGTTCTTAATTAGTTGCCTAGCCACCGCCACACACATCTTCGTTGCCCCTCCTGCTGCTCCTTTAGCTCATCCAGCTTTTCCCTTTATCTGTGGTACAAGGAAAGTAAGCTGTGAGCACTCATGGCTCAGTAAGTTCCTTTCCTACTCACTAAAGCCAAAAATCAGCACATAATCAAGAATGCATCAACAAGTCATAATCTCAACTAATCATGGCATAACATAGCATTCTATTCAAGCATATCATGCATCATAATATAATCACAACTAGTCATAGCATATCAAGCATCACCATGGCCGAAACATATACATAGTGCATTGCATAAAACATAGCTAGACATGGCATAACAAACAAGTATCATGGTATATCAAAGCATGGCCGAAACATGTATATCAAAGCATCATACTATGGCCGAAACATGTACATCAAGGCATCATCATATCTATGGCCAAAATCTATATATCAGGCATCAACAAATCCATGGTCGAAACATGTCTATAAGGTATAGCATGAACATAACCTAATCATACCTTATCATGGCATATCATAATCAAGCGCATATCATGAAACATAGCATAATCATAAGGCGTATGCAATATGATTTTGGAAAACATGTATCCGAAAAACATGTGTATGTCTCATGATCTTTAAAACCATTTTCTTTTACATATATATATATATATACTTGAAAGTAATCTCAACATAAGGGGGATCCCGTCTATGTACCACTTACATATTGCGCGCAACCTTGTAGGTCCAAGGTAGCAAGTCTTGAACCCTACGAGGCAACATACTAGGCCCTTAGTCCTAGGGGCACTTAGGAGCCCATCCCTAACGAGGTCCTTAGTCCCCGGGGCGCTTATGGAGCCCACCCTTGGTACAAGCCTCTCACAAAGAAAGTAAAGTACATGTCATACATATCATGTATCATAAAAGCATGCATCACTTAGGCACACATCATATCATAAAAGTATGCATAACTTATGCATACATCATGTCATAAAAGTATGCATCACTTAGGCATACATCACTTCATAAAAGTATGCATCACTTAGGCATACATCACTTCATAAAAGTATGCATCACTTACGCATACATTACAGCATCAAATCATGCATTTTTAACCACATATCATAACATAAAGCATGCATTCTTTTAAACACTTAGCATATCATCAAAGCATGCATATATTAACCACATATCACATTCTAAAGCATGCATATTTTTAAGCACTTAACATATCATCAAAGCATGCATATATTAACCACATATCATATTTTAAAGCATGCACATTTTTAAGCACTTAACATATCATCAAGCATGCATATATTAACCACATATCACATTTTAAAGCATGCACATTTTTAAGCACTTAACATATCATCAAGCATGCATATATTAACCACATATCACATTTTAAAGCATGCACATTTTTAAGCACTTAACATATCATCAAGGCATGCATTTTTAACCACATATCATATCATAAAACATGCATGTCCCTAAGCACGTATCATATCATAAAAGCATGCATATTTCTTAAGCACATATCATATCATGAAAGCATGCATACCTCATATCATAAGTCATAAATCACAAGCATACATATTAAGCATAAAGGTGTATCTTGTGAATATCCTATCATAGGAAACATGGTATCATATTTATCTTGGTTGTAAGCTTCCTAAACCCTTGTGGCCGAAACCCTTCAGAGCTCAATTTAGGTTAAACACAACATCCAAGCATGTGGCACCTAAATTATCATCATAACATTTTCATAGGAAGCATTATAACCATGATTAACTTAATTTCTAAGTTCCTCAAGTCCCTAATTTCATATGGCCGAAACCTTAAGGTGTGAAACAAGGTTCCATATGACATAAAAGCATGGACAACTTTAAATCATATTTATAACATTTTTACCAACGAACAAGGTAAACACATTTGACACATTTGAATTAGTTCCTAAGTTCTTTAAGCCCTTAACATATGTCATGGCCGAAATTTAACAAGTTCTCATTAGGGCTACAAACAAGCATACAAGCATACAAGCATGTGAACTTGGACTAACCTTATGTATAAATTCATACAAGGCATCATACAATAGTTATGGCCGAAACATACCCTAGTATCATTTTAGGACATAAAACACATATAGCAATTGAACCTTGGCTTTCTACTTATCATATTTCATGTAGAGTGACATGAGCATATTTAATTTAAGTCCTAGGGTTTCTAGGGCATCTATTCCTTCATGACCGAAACATTCAAGGGTTCATTTAGGTCATGGAAAAATTATACAAGCATGTGAAACAATCAACACATTATCCTATTTTCATAAGAAGTGCTTTTAACACGTTTGGTTTCATTTCTAAGGCCTCTAGGTATTTTTAATCCTACTTGGCCGAAACTCACAGAATATAAACTTGCTTCAAATAGCCTAAAAGCATGAGAATTTATACAAGTTTCATAGCATGTATAAGGACAAGCATAATGAGTATACCTATGAATTGTGTCTTAGGCTTTCTAGGTTTCTTTTTCTCTTTTTCTTTTATTTTCTTCTCCTGGCCGAAACCTACCATTCTTTAGCTAGGTTCTTAAGTGGCCTAAAGCATGAAAAACCTAAGTAAATTTCATGGCAAAAGTTACTAAAAAAACATATATACAAATTGGTTCATGAATAAGCTAGGACCCCTTGTGGTCATACATGTTATATGTCATGCAACTAATTTTTCTACACCCTAATTAAGCATGAGGGCATTAAACAACTTCCATATCTAAATAGTACAGAGGTCTTGAGCATATTAATATTTTGTTTAAGCTTTTCTAAGCTATCCATCTCATCATGGCCGAAAAACCCTAAGAAGGAGTTCATGAAATTCTAGCAATATTCAAGCATACAAATCCTTTAAGATCTTTGTATTCTATCACATGAGCATGGTTATTTAAATTTAAAGGTCTTCCTAACCCTAAACCATTTCTTGGCCGAAACATATAAGAGGTTTTCTTTTAGTTTCAAATATCTTTTAAGCAAGAAAACTAATACAAGATCCTTAATATTTCATAGGGTGAATCTTGTACTAATTTGGTAGAACAATAATTTCCCTAGCCTCCTTAAAATATTTTTGGCCGAAATTCTAGGGTTAAGTACCCCACTGATCAAGTATCATATAGGTATAAAAATATGAAGAAAAACCCTTCTACATAGCATAGAAAATCTATCATGAAATGAAGACTAGTTTTTAAACATCACTAGATTTTGAAAGCTCTTCTTGGCCGAATTTTCTTAAACTTGTTTCTAGGTTTTAAAATCCTCATAAAATCCGAAAAGCACATAAAAGCCTTGTACCACAGGTGAGGGGAAGCTTACATCCTTTTCTCTTGTGGATCTAAGGTATGGTGAAGAAGAAGTAGCCTCTTCTTCTTGTTCCTTTCCCTTGATTCCCTTGCTAAGTCCTCCTTGTATCTTAGGTTTTCTTAGGAGAAAACCTTGGCTTGGGGCCGAAAATGGAGGAGAGGGGGAACTGCGGTTTCGGTGAGGGAGAGGAGAGAATGTGAAAAATGAGAGAAAATAGAATTTTCCCTTTACATATTCTCTTTTATGTTAAGGGGGAAGAGGTAGCAAACTTAGTTTTTGCTTTCCTTCTCCCTTAGCCTTTTTTTTTTATATTTTATTTTTATTTTTATTTGTTTATTTATCCTCATCATTCATGGTGAAATAAGGGGGAATGAATCCCCTTAATTAACCTCTTTTATTTTCGGCAAGAGAAGAGAGAAAGAGGGAGAGAAAGGGAGGAAGGCAAGTTGCCTTTCTCTTGCTCTTTTCTTGTTTTCTTTTGGTTAGCTTTTACTCTTACCTTTATCATAAGTTTCACTCCTTTGCTATCAATATCTTCTCTCTATCCCAATTTGTTTCTACTAATTAATTCTATGAATTATCATATAAGAGGTTCAAGGTTCAATCCTTGACCTCTCCCTATTTTTATTTCATTTTATTTCCTTTTTGGTTCAACTCACTTCCTATTATTTCCTAAGGTAAAATCCCACATTCATATATTTATCTTACAAGCTTAGTGGGTATTACAGTACCCCGTACCTCATAAAAAGTTCGTCCTCGAACTTTAAAATAGCTCCAGGTACTTTTGTTTCATATCGTCCTCGCGTTCCCAGGTGGCTTCTTCGAATCGTTGATTCCGCCACAAGACCTTTACTAAGGGTATTTCTTTGTTCCTTAATCTCTTGATTTCTCTGGAGGTTTTGGTCACTGGTTCGCTTTTCCAGTATACTCTCGAATAACGTCGGTGTTATGGTGAGGTTAGAAAGTTGCCCGGACATAGTTTCGACCCAAGGATACGAAACACGTCTCGGTTCCTCTATGGATTCCCATATTGGTTCGTTTCCAGCATTAAGTAAAATTTTAGCGTGTTGATTGAAATTAGGTAGCTGACCTAAGACGATGGCAGAGGCGTTCGCCACGTCATCCTGAGCGAGAGAGTAGACTCTGGCATTGGTCATAGTGGGAGGGGCCTCCAATCTTCCATGGCTGATTGAAGTCCCTTCTATGGCAGTATGCATCTGGTGAAGCTGTGCAGGGGTGCTCCTATTCTGGTTGTTCTGCGGAGGTAGTGCCTGAGACTGAGTAGGGCAATTTCTTGCCAAATGACCTTCCTTTCCGCAGTTGTAGCACCTTCTGGTGCTTAGGAGACATACTCCAGAATGCATCTTTCCACATGTGGCACACTGGGGAAACTTGGTTTGCTTATTGGCTGGACCACTTTCTGTGTTGTTCCACTGTTTCCTCTTTCCACCTGAGTTTCCTTTCCAGTCGGTTCTGGTATTGTGCGATTTTTGTGCTCCGGTCAGTGCTTGGTTCTTGTCCTTGCTCATTGCTTCCTGATAGTGCTCGGTAATCAGGGCACTGCTGACTAGCTCCTCTGCAGTCTGCGGTCTATTAACTCCGCCGGCTATGTTCAGAGCTATCTCGGGTCGGAGCATCTTTAATATTAACCGGACCCTTTCTCCTTCTGTGCTGACCAGTTCTGGGCACAGACGTGCTATGCGGTCGAACTTCTTGACGGCTTCGTTGACTGACAGATTACCTTGCCGTAAGAATTCAATGTGCTTGTTGGTTACTTGTATATGGAAGAATTCTTCTAGGAACTCTGTTACAAATCCGTCCACTGCATCTGGTTTATTTGTCTTTTCGCCTTTACTCGGTCCCACCACCTCCGGGCATTTTCGGTAAGGCATAACGATGCGCATTTGACCTTCTCGTGTTCAGGCCAGTCCAGTTGTTCCATTATGCCCTCCACGGTCTTGAGCCAGGCTTGCGCATCCCATGGTTCATCGTTTCCCGAGAAGGCTTCCGGCTTAAGCCTTCGCCACTGAATTAGATAGGCCTCTTGTCGGACCATCGGAGTAAGGGCTGTCGGGGGCACTGGTGGAGTTACTGTCTCCTTGGTTCGGGCATTGCGTGTCCTAATCATGTTTATCTAATTAATGACAATAAAGCTAGTGTAAGTGGTTATCATTTTCTAGCCAACCTAACGTATTGTTATATTTGTTTCTATCCATTGTTGAGATTGTTATGGTATTTTCCCAACCTACCAAGATGCAATCCTAGTCTAAAACTATGACTAAAAATAAAGAATAAGGTAGTAACCATGCATCATAAATAAAGCATAAGCAATATGATAAAGCAAAGAAATAAATAGCAAGCGAATAACATGACACAAGCAATAAAGCAAATAAAGCATAAGTATATAACAAGAAATCTAAGCATAAGCAATATAAGAAAATTAAAGAATAAATCAAGCAAATAATATAACACAAGAAAATAAGCATAAGCAATGTAGTAAAGAAATAAAGCATAGGCAATATAACAAGAAAGAAAATAAAGCACAAGCATATGACAAGAAAATCAAACATAAACATATAGCCAGTAAATTTGGCATAAACATTCTTACTTGGAGCGGCAGGTAGGAGGCTTAATGTGTGTGTAGTGAGCTGGCAATAAACCTGGCTCTGATACCAACCTGTAACGCCCGCCCTCCCTGCTAACCCTAAGGGACGGGGCTACGATACTCTACGTATAAATTTTTCTTTTTAAAACAGCGGAAGACTTAAAATAATTTTCATAGTTTTAATAAAAACTTTTCTTTCAAATTTCTTTTGAACTATACTATCACATGGCATCAAAATCATAACATCAAATCCAATGGAACCATAATGTCAAGCCACACATGTTTAGGTATCACAAGTCATAAAATACCAATGCATAGTTCTTTAAAGAAACTTTAAGCAGGTTCTTAATTAGTTGCTTAGCCACCGCCACACACATCTTCGTTGCCCCTCCTGCTGCTCCTTTAGCTCATCCAGCTTTTCCCTTTATCTGTGGTACAAGGAAAGTAAGCTGTGAGCACTCATGGCTCAGTAAGTTCCTTTCCTACTCACTAAAGCCAAAAATCAGCACATAATCAAGAATGCATCAACAAGTCATAATCTCAACTAATCATGGCATAACATAGCATTCTATTCAAGCATATCATGCATCATAATATAATCACAACTAGTCATAGCATATCAAGCATCACCATGGCCGAAACATATACATAGTGCATTGCATAAAACATAGCTAGACATGGCATAACAAACAAGTATCATGGTATATCAAGGCATGGCCGAAACATGTATATCAAAGCATCATACTATGGCCGAAACATGTACATCAAGGCATCATCATATCTATGGCCAAAATCTATATATCAGGCATCAACAAATCCATGGTCGAAACATGTCTATAAGGTATAGCATGAACATAACCTAATCATACCTTATCATGACATATCATAATCAAGCGCATATCATGAAACATAGCATAATCATAAGGCGTATGCAATATGATTTTGGAAAACATGTATCCGAAAAACATGTGTATGTCTCATGATCTTTAAAACCATTTTCTTTTACATATATATATATACTTGAAAGTAATCTCAACATAAGGGGGATCCCGGTTATGTACCACTTACATATTGCGCGCAACCTTGTAGGTCCAAGGTAGCAAGTCTTGAACCCTACGAGGCAACATACTAGGCCCTTAGTCCTAGGGGCACTTAGGAGCCCATCCCTAACGAGGTCCTTAGTCCCCGGGGCGCTTATGGAGCCCACCCTTGGTACAAGCCTCTCACAAAGAAAGTAAAGTACATGTCATACATATCATGTATCATAAAAGCATGCATCACTTAGGCACACATCATATCATAAAAGTATGCATCACTTAGGCATACATCATGTCATAAAAGTATGCATCACTTAGGCATACATCACATCATAAAAGTATGCATCACTTAGGCATACATCACTTCATAAAAGTATGCATCACTTAGGCATACATTACAGCATCAAATCATGCATTTTTAACCACATATCATAACATAAAGCATGCATTCTTTTAAACACTTAGCATATCATCAAAGCATGCATATATTAACCACATATCACATTCTAAAGCATGCATATTTTTAAGCACTTAACATATCATCAAAGCATGCATATATTAACCACATATCACATTTTAAAGCATGCACATTTTTAAGCACTTAACATATCATCAAGCATGCATATATTAACCACATATCACATTTTAAAGCATGCACATTTTTAAGCACTTAACATATCATCAAGCATGCATATATTAACCACATATCACATTTTAAAGCATGCACATTTTTAAGCACTTAACATATCATCAAGGCATGCATTTTTAACCACATATCATATCATAAAACATGCATGTCTCTAAGCACATATCATATCATAAAAGCATGCATATTTCTTAAGCACATATCATATCATGAAAGCATGCATACCTCATATCATAAGTCATAAATCACAAGCATACATATTAAGCATAAAGGTGTATCTTGTGAATATCCTATCATAGGAAACATGGTATCATATTTATCTTGGTTGTAAGCTTCCTAAACCCTTGTGGCCGAAACCCTTCAGAGCTCAATTTAGGTTAAACACAACATCCAAGCATGTGGCACCTAAATTATCATCATAACATTTTCATAGGAAGCATTATAACCATGATTAACTTAATTTCTAAGTTCCTCAAGTCCCTAATTTCATATGGCCGAAACCTTAAGGTGTGAAACAAGGTTCCATATGACATAAAAGCATGGACAACTTTAAATCATATTTATAACATTTTTACCAAGGAACAAGGTAAACACATTTGACACATTTGAATTAGTTCCTAAGTTCTTTAAGCCCTTAACATATGTCATGGCCGAAATTTAACAAGTTCTTATTAGCGCTACAAACAAGCATACAAGCATACAAGCATGTGAACTTGGACTAACCTTATGGATATATTCATACAAGGCATCATACAATAGTTATGGCCGAAACATACCCTAGCATCATTTTAGGACATAAAACAACATATAGCAATTGAACCTTGGCTTTCTACTTATCATATTTCATGTAGAGTGACATGAGCATATTTAATTTAAGTCCTAGGGTTTCTAGGGCATCTATTCATTCATGACCAAAACATTCAAGGGTTCATTTAGGTCATGGAAAAATTATACAAGCATGTGAAACAATCAACACATTATCCTATTTTCATAAGAAGTACTTTTAACACGTTTGGTTTCATTTCTAAGGCCTCTAGGTATTTTTAACCCTACTTGGCCGAAACTCACAGAATATAAAATTGCTTCAAATAGCCTAAAAGCATGAGAATTTATACAAGTTTCATAGCATGTATAAGGACAAGCATAATGAGTATACCTATGAATTGTGTCTTAGGCTTTCTAGGTTTCTGTTTCTCTTTTTCTTTTATTTTCTTCTCATGGCCGAAACCTACCATTATTTAGCTAGGTTCCTAAGTGGCCTAAAGCATGAAAAACCTAAGTAAATTTCATGGCAAAAGTTACTAAAAAAACATATATACAAATTGGTTCAAGAATAAGCTAGGACCCCTTGTGGTCATACATGTTATATGTCATGCAACTAATTTTTCTACACCCTAATTAAGCATGAGGGCATTAAACAACTTCCATATCTAAATAGTACAGAGGTCTTCAGCATATTAAAATTTTGTTTAAGCTTTTCTAAGCTATCCATCTCATCATGGCCGAAAAACCCTAAGAAGGAGTTCATGAAATTCTAGCAATATTCAAGCATACAAATCCTTTAAGATCTTTGTATTCTATCACATGAGCATGGTTATTTAAATTTAAAGGTCTTCCTAACCCTAAACCATTTCTTGGCCAAAACATATAAGAGGTTTTATTTTAGTTTCAAATATCTTTTAAGCAAGAAAACTAATACAAGATCCTTAATATTTCATAGGGTGAATCTTGTACTAATTTGGTAGAACAATAATTTCCCTAGCCTCCTTAAAATATTTTTGGCCGAAATTCTAGGGTTAAGTAACCCACTGATCAAGTATCATATAGGTATAAAAACATGAAGAAAAACCCTTCTACATAGCATAGAAAATCTATCATGAAATGAAGACTAGTTTTTAAACATCACTAGATTTTGAAAGCTCTTCTTGGCCGAATTTTCTTAAACTTGTTTCTAGGTTTTAAAATCCTCATAAAATACGAAAAGCACATAAAAGCCTTGTACCACAGGTGAGGGGAAGCTTACATCCTTTTCTCTTGTGGATCTAAGGTATGGTGAAGAAGAAGTAGCCTCTTCTTCTAGTTCCTTTCCCTTGATTCCCTTGCTAAGTCCTCCTTGTATCTTAGGTTTTCTTAGGAGAAAACCTTGGCTTGGGGCAGAAAATGGAGGAGAGGGGGAACTGAGGTTTTGGTGAGGGAGAGGAGAGAATGAGAAAAATGAGAGAAAATAGAATTTTCCCTTTACATATTCTCTTTTATGTTAAGGGGGAAGAGGTAGCAAACTTAGTTTTTGCTTTCCTTCTCCCTTAGCCTTTTTTTTCTATTTTATTTTTATTTTTATTTGTTTATTTATCCTCATCATTCATGGTGAAATAAGGGGGAATGAATCCCCTTAATTAACCTCTTTTATTTTCGGCAAGAGAAGAGAGAAAGAGGGAGAGAAAGGGAGGAAGGCAAGTTGCCTTTCTCTTGCTCTTTTCTTATTTTCTTTTGGTTAGCTTTTACTCTTACCTTTATCATAAGTTTCCCTCCTTTGCTATCAATATCTTCTCTCTATCCCAATTGGTTTCTACTAATTAATTCTATGAATTATCATATAAGAGGTTCAAGGTTCAATCCTTGACCTCTCCCTATTTTTATTTCTTTTTATTTCCTTTTTGGTTCAACTCACTTCCTATTATTTCCTAAGGTAAAATCTCACATTCATATATTTATCTTACAAGCTTAGTGGGTATTACAGTACCCCGTATCTCATAAAAAGTTCGTCCTCGAACTTTAAAATAGCTCCAGGTACTTTTGTTTCATATCGTCCTCGCGTTCCCAGGTGGCTTCTTCGAATCGTTGATTCCGCCACAAGACCTTTACTAAGGGTATTTCTTTGTTCCTTAATCTCTTGATTTCTCTGGAGGTTTTGGTCACTGGTTCGCTTTTCCAGTATACTCTCGAATAACGTCGGTGTTATGGTGAGGGTAGAAAGTTGCCCGGACATAGTTTCGACCCAAGGATACAAAACACGTCTCGGTTCCTCGATGGATTCCCATATTGGTTCATTTCCAGCATTAAGTAAAATTTTAGCGTGTTGATTGAAATTAGGTAGCTGACCTAAGACGATGGCAGAGGCGTTCGCCATGTCATCCTGAGCGAGAGAGTAGCCTCTGGCATTGGTCATAGTGGGAGGGGCCTCCAATCTTCCATGGCTGATTGAAGTCCCTTCTATGGAAGTATGCATCTGGTGAAGCTGTGCAAGGGTGCTCCTATTCTGGTTGTTCTGCGGAGGTAGTGCCTGAGACTGAGTAGGGCAATTTCTTGCCAAATGACCTTCCTTTCCGCAGTTTTAGCACCTTCTGGTGCTTAGGAGACATACTCCAGAATGCATCTTTCCACATGTGGCACACTGAGGAAACTTGGTTTGCTTATTGGCCGGACCACCTTCTGTGTTGTTCCACTGTTTCCTCTTTCCACCTGAGTTTCCTTTCCAGTCGGTTCTGGTATTGTGCGATTTTTGTGCTCCGGTCAGTGCTTGGTTCTTGTCCTTGCTCATTGCTTCCTGATAGTGCTCGGTAATCAGGGCACTGCTGACTAGCTCCTCTGCAGTCTGCGGTCTATTAACTCCGCCGGCTATGTTCAGAGCTATCTCAGGTCGGAGCATCTTTAATATTAACCGGACCCTTTCTCCTTCTGTGCTGATCAGTTCTGGGCACAGACGTGCTATGCGGTCGAACTTCTTGACGGCTTCGTTGACTGACAGATTACCTTGCCGTAAGAATTCAATGTGCTTGTTGGTTACTTGTATATGGAAGAATTCTTCTAGGAACTCTGTCTCAAAATCCGTCCACTGCATCTGGTTTATTTGTCTTTTCGCCTTTACTCGGTCCCACCACCTCCGGGCATTTCCGGTAAGGCATAACGATGCGCATTTTACCTTCTCGTGTTCAGGCCAGTCCAGTTGTTCCATTATGCCCTCCACGGTCTTGAGCCAGGCTTGCGCATCCCATGGTTCACCGTTTCCCGAGAAGGCTTCCGGCTTAAGCCTTCGCCACTGAATTAGATAGGCCTCTTGTCGGACCATCGGAGTAAGGGCTGCCGGGGGCACTGGTGGAGTTACTGTCTCCTTGGTTCGGGCATTGCGTGTCCTAATCATGTTTATCTAATTAATGACAATAAAGCTAGTGTAAGTGGTTATCATTTTCTAGCCAACCTAACGTATTGTTATATTTGTTTCTATCCATTGGAGAGATTGTTATGGTATTTTCCCAACCTACCAAGATGCAATCCTAGTCTAAATCTATGACTAAAAATAAAGAATAAGGTAGTAACCATGCATCATAAATAAAGCATAAGCAATATGATAAAGCAAAGAAATAAATAGCAAGCGAATAACATGACACAAGCAATAAAGCAAATAAAGCATAAGTATATAACAAGAAATCTAAGCGTAAGCAATATAAGAAAATTAAAGAATAAATCAAGCAAATAATATAACACAAGAAAATAAGCATAAGCAATGTAGTAAAGAAATAAAGCATAGGCAATATAACAAGAAAGAAAATAAAGCATAAGCATATGATAAGAAAATCAAACATAAACATATAGCCAGTAAATTTGGCATAAACATTCTTACTTGGAGCGGCAGGTAGGAGGCTTGATGTGTGTGTAGTGAGCTGGCAATAAACCTGGCTCTGATACCAACCTGTAACGCCCGCCCTCCCTGCTAACCCTAAGGGACGGGGCTACGATACTCTACGTATAAATTTTTCTTTTTAAAACAGCGGAAGACTTAAAATAATTTTCATAGTTTTAATAAAAACTTTTCTTTTTAATTTCTTTTGAACTATACTATCACATGACATCAAAATCATAACATTAAATCCAGTGGAACCATAATGTCAAGCCACACATGTTTAGGTATCACAAGTCATAAAATACCAATGCATAGTTCTTTAAAGAAACTTTAAGCAGGTTCTTAATTAGTTGCCTAGCCACCGCCACACACATCTTCGTTGCCCCTCCTGCTGCTCCTTTAGCTCATCCAGCTTTTCCCTTTATCTGTGGTACAAGGAAAGTAAGCTGTGAGCACTCTTGGCTCAGTAAGTTCCTTTCCTACTCACTAAAGTCAAAAATCAGCACATAATCAAGAATGCATCAACAAGTCATAATCTCAACTAATCATGACATAATATAGCATTCTATTCAAGCATATCATGCATCATAATATAATCACAACTAGTCATAGCATATCAAGCATCACCATGGCCGAAACATATACATAGTGCATTGCATAAAACATAGCTAGACATGGCATAACAAACAAGTATCATGGTATATCAAAGCATGGCCGAAACATGTATATCAAAGCATCATACTATGGCCGAAACATGTACATCAAGGCATCATCATATCTATGGCCAAAATCTATATATCAGGCATCAACAAATCCATGGCCGAAACATGTCTATAAGGTATAGCATGAACATAACCTAATCATACCTTATCATGGCATATCATAATCAAGCGCATATCATGAAACATAGCATAATCATAAGGCGTATGCAATATGATTTTGGAAAACATGTATCCGAAGAACATGTGTATGTCTCATGATCTTTAAAACCATTTTCTTTTACATATATATATATACTTGAAAGTAATCTCAACATAAGGGGGATCCCGGCTATGTACCACTTACATATTGCGCGCAACCTTGTAGGTCCAAGGTAGCAAGTCTTGAACCCTACGAGGCAACATACTAGGCCCTTAGTCCTAGGGGCACTTAGGAGCCCATCCCTAACGAGGTCCTTAGTCCCCGGGGCGCTTATGGAGCCCACCCTTGGTACAAGCCTCTCACAAAGAAAGTAAAGTACATGTCATACATATCATGTATCATAAAAGCATGCATCACTTAGGCACACATCATATCATAAAAGTATGCATCACTTAGGCATACATCATGTCATAAAAGTATGCATCACTTAGACATACATCACATCATAAAAGTATGCATCACTTAGGCATACATCACTTCATAAAAGTATGCATCACTTAGGCATACATCACTTCATAAAAGTATGCCTCACTTAGGCATACATCATGTCATAAAAGTATGCATCACTTAGACATACATCACATCATAAAAGTATGCATCACTTAGGCATACATCACTTCATAAAAGTATGCATCACTTAGGCATACATCACTTCATAAAAGTATGCATCACTTAGGCATACATTACAGCATCAAATCATGCATTTTTAACCACATATCATAACATAAAGCATGTATTCTTTTAAACACTTAGCATATCATCAAAGCATGCATATATTAACCACATATCACATTCTAAAGCATGCATATTTTTAAGCACTTAACATATCATCAAAGCATGCATATATTAACCACATATCACATTTTAAAGCATGCACATTTTTAAGCACTTAACATATCATCAAGCATGCATATATTAACCACATATCACATTTTAAAGCATGCACATTTTTAAGCACTTAACATATCATCAAGCATGCATATATTAACCACATATCACATTTTAAAGCATGCACATTTTTAAGCACTTAACATATCATCAAGGCATGCATTTTTAACCACATATCATATCATAAAACATGCATGTCTCTAAGCACGTATCATATCATAAAAGCATGCATATTTCTTAAGCACATATCATATCATGAAAGCATGCATACCTCATATCATAAGTCATAAATCACAAGCATACATATTAAGCATAAAGGTGTATCTTGTGAATATCCTATCATAGGAAACATGGTATCATATTTATCTTGGTTGTAAGCTTCCTAAACCCTTGTGGCCGAAACCCTTCAGAGCTCAATTTAGGTTAAACACAACATCCAAGCATGTGGCACCTAAATTATCATCATAACATTTTCATAGGAAGCATTATAACCATGATTAACTTAATTTCTAAGTTCCTCAAGTCCCTAATTTCATATGGCCGAAACCTTAAGGTGTGAAACAAGGTTCCATATGACTTAAAAGCATGGACAACTTTAAATCATATTTATAACATTTTTACCAAGGAACAAGGTAAACACATTTGACACATTTGAATTAGTTCCTAAGTTCTTTAAGCCCTTAACATATGTCATGACCGAAATTTAACAAGTTCTCATTAGGGCTACAAACAAGCATACAAGCATACAAGCATGTGAACTTGGACTAACCTTATGTATAAATTCATACAAGGCATCATACAATAATTATGGCCGAAACATACCCTAGCATCATTTTAGGACATAAAACAACATATAGCAATTGAACCTTAGCTTTCTACTTATCATATTTCATGTAGAGTGACATGAGCATATTTAATTTAAGTCCTAGGGTTTCTAGGGCATCTATTCCTTCATGACCGAAACATTCAAGGGTTCATTTAGGTCATGGAAAAATTATACAAGCATGTGAAACAATCAACACATTATCCTATTTTCATAAGAAGTACTTTTAACACGTTTGGTTTAATTTCTAAGGCCTCTAGGTATTTTTAACCCTACTTGGCCGAAACTCACAGAATATAAACTTGCTTCAAATAGCCTAAAAGCATGAGAATTTATACAAGTTTCATAGCATGTATAAGGACAAGCATAATGAGTATACCTATGAATTGTGTCTTAGGCTTTCTAGGTTTCTTTTTCTCTTTTTCTTTTATTTTCTTCTCATGGCCGAAACCTACCATTCTTTAGCTAAGTTCTTAAGTGGCCTAAAGCATGAAAAACCTAAGTAAATTTCATGGAAAAAGTTACTAAAAAAACATATATACAAATTGGTTCAAGAATAAGCTAGGACCCCTTGTGGTCATACATGTTATATGTCATGCAACTAATTTTTCTACACCCTAATTAAGCATGAGGGCATTAAACAACTTCCATATCTAAATAGTACAGAGGTCTTGAGCATATTAAAATTTTGTTTAAGCTTTTCTAAGCTATCCATCTCATCATGGCCGAAAAACCCTAAGAAGGAGTTCATGAAATTCTAGCAATATTCAAGCATACAAATCCTTTAAGATCTTTGTATTCTATCACATGAGCATGGTTATTTAAATTTAAAGGTCTTCCTAACCCTAAACCATTTCTTGGCCGAAACATATAAGAGGTTTTCTTTTAGTTTCAAATATCTTTTAAGCAAGAAAACTAATACAAGATCCTTAATATTTCATAGGGTGAATCTTGTACTAATTTGGTAGAATAATAATTTCCCTAGCCTCCTTAAAATATTTCTGGCCAAAATTCTAGTGTTAAGTACCCCACTGATCAAGTATCATATAGGTATAAAAACATGAAGAAAAACACTTCTACATAGCATAGAAAATCTATCATGAAATGAAGACTAGTTTTTAAACATCACTAGATTTTGAAAGCTCTTCTTGGCCGAATTTTATTAAACTTGTTTCTAGGTTTTAAAATCCTCATAAAATCCAAAAAGAACATAAAATCCTTGTACCACAGGTGAGGGGAAGCTTACATCCTTTTCTCTTGTGGATCTAAGGTATGGTGAAGAAGAAGTAGCCTCTTCTTCTAGTTCCTTTCCCTTGATTCCCTTGCTAAGTCCTCCTTGTATCTTAGGTTTTCTTAGGAGAATACCTTGGCTTGGGGCCGAAAATGGAGGAGAGGGGGAACTGAGGTTTCGGTGAGGGAGAGGAGAGAATGAGAAAAATGAGAGAAAATAGAATTTTCCCTTTACATATTCTCTTTTATGTTAAGGGGGAAGAGGTAGCAAACTTAGTTTTTGCTTTCCTTCTCCCTTAGCCTTTTTTTTTTCTATTTTATTTTTATTTTTATTTGTTTATTTATCCTCATCATTCATGGTGAAATAAGGGGGAATGAATCCCCTTAATTAACCTCTTTTATTTTCGGCAAGAGAAGAGAGAAAGAGGGAGAGAAAGGGAGGAAGGCAAGTTGCCTTTCTCTTGCTCTTTTCTTATTTTCTTTTGGTTAGCTTTTACTCTTACCTTTATCATAAGTTTCCCTCCTTTGCTATCAATATATTCTCTCTATCCCAATTGGTTTCTACTAATTAATTCTATGAATTATCATATAAGAGGTTCAAGGTTCAATCCTTGACCTCTCCCTATTTTTATTTCTTTTTATTTCCTTTTTGGTTCAACTCACTTCCTATTATTTCCTAAGGCAAAATCCCACATTCATATATTTATCTTACAAGCTTAGTGGGTATTACAATAGAAATCCCCCGAGTAGACTTTGGCCACCCTTTATCCTACCCTCTCAACTCCTGCCCATGTCCAAACTCAAGAGGATACTTCTTTACTAGACTACCCTTCAGATCCCATTCTAGGTGTATCTCCTAATATGGAGACTACTCTTGCTGCTCCAGAGTGTCCTCCCCCAATCATCAATCATTTTTTCTTTTCCTTATGCTCAAGCTTCAATTTCTCCCACATCTCTTCTTCCTTATACTCTGCTGATATTATTGGAAGATCGTTTAATTGATGCTTGGACAGAGGCTAAAACTCAGCTTAGCGAACTCACTCCCACAGAGTTTGCAGATGAGTTTTCATATGAACGGACTAAGGTATCATAATTTAATCAACTGTCTTTAACATACTTTTATTGATCATAACCATGTTTACCTTTTAGTGCTGGGTAATTAGTATGAGTGTTGCTTAGTAATTACATAATATGGCTAAGGAAAATAAATTGTTGAAGCAGCAAGTCTCTAAGGAAAATTTTACACGTGCCTCCGAGCGGATAAAGGAGCTAGAGGCCCAATTACAAGAAGTTCAAAAGCTGGCTGAAGCTATGCTTGAGAAAGCAACCCAATGGAAAACTACTCTGGCTACTTGTGAAGCCTAACTCCAACCAGAAACCAATCTCCGAGTAGAAGTAAAAGTAAAATTGGATGAACAAATAGCAAAGAATACACAACTTTCTGCCCAACTACAAGAACTGCAGTCATGCTATTGAAGTGGCTTCCAAAGATTTTGAACTGATGACCCAAACTACTGAGCAAGATTCCCTGTTGTTGGATCTGATAATTGCTCAAGTTGAAATGATAGCTGCCCAAGTGAAGTTAACAACCTAATGGGTGGGGGAAGATGAGTGGTTTAAAGCGAGGAAGAAAGCCCTTTTTAACACACAGGGCTTCAAAGCACCTATTGCCGACTCCATTTCGAGGGATCTTTTTCTTGGAAGATAGTTCATTCTACCTTGTCAGACTTGCTTTCCTATTTTTCCTAATTTGTCTTGCTTTTACTTATCTATTTAACTAATGACTTGGTTTTGAATATCCATTGTATCTTTGTTGAATCCTTAAGTCTTTGGTTAAACTCATTAAGCATCTTTCTTATAAACTCTAGTTGTATGGGAACACTTACTTTTAATACGTGTGTGCTGTATTAAAGATAACCTAATTTCGTTCGGACAAAAACTCAGACGTGCGAGGACAAAGCTACTTAAGGCCGACCGGCCAGGCTAACCAAATTGCCACACGCAACATTCATTTGGCTAAAGACGTTGATACTTATGATCGGTCAAAATTGAAACTCGTTGAAGTTTATATCCGCCTGGACTCAAACCCTAAATGAGAACTCACTTAAATAAGTCTTTAACCTATTATTTTCCCAGGTAGACCCTAAAAATTTGTTCGAACTTATGACTAGCCATGCTTCCTAAAGACTTACATAAAAATCTATGGGTTCTTTGATAACTTGCCTCAATAAAAATATTGGGACTTTAAGCTAAGTGCCCATCAAATCAGTTACTACAGAAGACTTTTTATTAGTGACACGTGTGAATGCATCATCATAGGTGTACGACTTTTTATTTTCCCACTGCTTTATTTGGCTATTCAATGGTTCAAAATTAATTTTACCTTTTTTTACTGTTATGATCTGATGGTCTTTATTAGAAAATCTTTTCGAAGTATCCTTATAAACATTCTACGAAAACCCCTAAGGCCTTTTTTTTTCATCTTCGTCTTCATCGTTTCTGCTTTGGCTTTCCGATCCTTCCTTGCATTGGCTCTAGTAATCTTTTCATTTTCAAAAAATGGATGAGAGTAATGAGTGGTATGTACAATGCTCTTCAGCTTTCACCTTCAACAATGCCTATGACCTCAATATTAACTACGACATTCCTTCTTATATAGTCATTCCCACTCTGGAAGATTGTCCTCATCGTCCTCCCCCAGAGAGCATCACCATCTTGAGGGAATGATAATCATGATTTTACTGCATTATTTTGATTCATATATGCATGGTTTGATGTTGATTTCATAGGTTAAAATCATGGTTACATCACATTTTGTGCATTGTGTGTATTTTTGGACTTAATTACAAATTACTTTATTTTTATATTATTTGATGCTAATATTTGATTCTTATTTTGTAGGCATCAAAGGATCTTAGATTTGGATCTATTTGGACCGAAATTGGGCTCGAATCGGAGTTCAAACAAGAAGATCAAGCTTTGGAGCATTATGGGCCGTTCATTGAAGAATAGGATAGATCTGGACCATCCGTCGAAGATCTGGCGGATCCAACTTAATGGGGAGCAGATCTAAGCCATTGATGAAGATTCAGAAGTTTTGATCCAGATCTGAGTTCATCCAGCCATTGATCCAGTTTAATTAATCTGGGCCGTTCATTGAAGACTGTACCGATCTGGGCCATCCATTGATGATCTGATCGATCCGACCTACGGGAGGGTAGATCCAGACCCTAGATCAACATCAGTACCTTCGGATAAGATTTTGGATGACTTTTCACCGTTGATTTAGCCCAGAATCATCTCAACCGCCCATTCCAAATCCAAATCAGATTTAAAACAGAAGCTACAGTACCCAGCTTCTTCGTCGACTCCACAGCACACTGTTCGCATCCCGCAGCGCATCTTCTTCGGATTCCGACCACCATCTCCTCTTCCCGATCTATTTTCCGGCGAATTCATCGGCGACGACGTTCTCAGTTGCTTACGACCAGCTTCCGGCCATCTGAGCTCGTTCAAAGGTGGTCATGCGGCGAGAATTGTGTCCGCAAACCTCTGCTTCTGCCGCTGCCGATTGTGAGGTGTTCCTCCAATCGATGGTTCCGCTTCCATCAGTGATCTTTGGCGGTGTTCCTCCATTGCTACTGGACCATTCCCGACGACCTTCCATCCATCATCTTCTCCACATCAGATCTGAGGTTGCAGTTCACAGATTTTCAGATTTCCCGAGTTGGGCGGCACCGATCTTCATTAGCTTCATTTGGAGTGGTCTCCGATGGTGCTGGTGAAGGCTGAGCTGAGTGTAGCTACTGAGGTTGTCTTCTCTGATTACAGTTGGAGTGTTCTCCGTTGTTTCCTTATGTGACGGCAAGGAGAAATTGCTGTGAGAAGAGATTTGGAGTTGAGATGGTTTAGGGTTTAATTTTTGCATTCATTTTATTATTGAAAGATTTAGATTTCAGTTATGCTATTTTGATTCAGTAACCATAGTTTTTAGCTTAATTGTTTTAATTCAAGTGTCTTAGATAATTAGTTTCAATTGAGTTTGAAATTGTTCTTAATCTTGCTTAGCTTAAGTTGTGTCACTGTTAAATATTTTAGTTTCTATAGTTAAGGTTTAATTTCTGCTTTAGAATGTATTCATTCATGTCTTGTTGTTTATGCTTAGTTTAAGAGTGTGTCAATGATTTAATCTCAATGTAGGAGTGACAATGCGTTAAGGTTTGATTGTTGGCACATAGGTAGGTTTTATTTATGCATTAGAATAATTTCTTAATGACTGTGTTTTTCAGTTGTTAGATTTAGATTCAAGCTTAAATCCCCCCAACTCCATTTTTATATCGAAAACCCTAAAAATTGGAATAAAAATACAATCCTAAATTACATCTTACTGTTGATTCCTCGAGAGCGATCCTGGGCTCGTTACTACAACGTTATTGCAAAATTAAGGGGTTCAGTGGAAAAATACAATTGTACAATTTGATTAGCGGGTGTGACAGATCGGCTTATCAAATTTTGGCACCGTTGCAGGGGAAATATTAATATGCAATGTTTGGTAATTTTAGGATTGTTGTTTGATTGTTTTCATGTTTATATATCCATGTGTTTGATTGTATTTGTTCCTGAGTCTTCTAATTTTATTTGCTAGTTTTTCAGTGTAAGAACAGGAAATCCAGCAACCATGGATCTATATTATCCATATTTTGCAGATGGGATGGAGAATTATTTTTATCAGCCTCAGACTCAGTGCTACCTACCTATGGAGCAGCGGAATAGGTATGAGGATGCACAAGAACAAATTGAAGAATCAATGTGAAAATGCAATGAAGTTATGCAACAAATGAGAGAGCATCAAGAGCAACAATTTGCAAGGATACAGAATATTCAGAGTCAGTTAGATCAGATTGCATCATCCATTAATCAATTACAAGCACAGAACTCCAGTGGAGAGATGGAGAGTAGTGATTTTGTCAGGCCTGACCCTATTCCCATTTATTCAGAAGATTTATCTAATTTTATTTGTGATGGTGATGTAGTTGTTCAGATTTCTGATTTTACTAATAGTGTTGCTTTAGATGTTGTTGAAGATGCAGGTATTGTTGCAGAAGATGATATAAGTGTAGGGGAGTGCTTACTGGAAGCATTACCTCAAAAATCACCAAGAATTGAGGATGTAAGTGTAGGGACTTGTGCTATGGAGCCAAGCACCCAAGAATCACTACATGAGGTTGAACATTCGCTAGAACTGGAGTCTGAGCATTTATTTGAGGAGAAAGAGGTAACAAACACCACTCCAGGTACCTTTCAAGATGACAAGGTGAGTATTTTGTGTGATTTTTCAGAAAAATTCATAGAGGTACCATTTATTGATTTTATTAGTTGTGATTCATTTCTTGATATACTTTCTACTCACACTAATATTCTCTTATTTTCTTTTTACCCCACATGCGTGTGGGAGGCATTTTCTTTTATTGATGTTGTAGGAGAACACAAGCTCCCGGAGTGGGTGCTAAAATTGAACCAATTAAGACCTCCAGAAAGAATGGTGAAGGGGAAAAGGGTGAATAAAAAGAATTTGAGTGGAACCAAAAGTACTCCACTTCCGGGGTGGATACTACTTCTAAACCTTATTCAACCACCGGGAAATGAAAGGGGAGTTGGTTCTAATTTTGCTTCCTCTTGCGTTTTAATTCATGCTTTGTTAATAAATTCTTGCTTTATACGTGTCTTTAGTTTAATACTTTTCATTTGCATTTTAGTTTCATACTTTGCATTTGCACTTTGTTTATACATTTTGCAATTTTATTTCCATACTTTGCATTTAGTTGGTATACAAAGCATGTCATTTGAATAAAAGTCTCCTTGGGGATTTTCTAAGTAATATTTTTTTAAGATGGTAAAAATCTCTTTAATTTGATCATCAATTTTAGGTCATTGGACATGATTGAATGCTCTACTTACATGATATTGGTTAAAATGGTAGTGGATTCCATGTTGATCGATTTAGCTTGATTGCATGAAAATACCTAGAGAGGACCACTTAAAGCCTACATTTTATTTAATTGTTGTGTGGCATGCACTCATAGCAAATTAAACTCTAGAACTTGCTTATTTTCTTTTCAAAGTCACAATAGCATATGTGTGCATGGTGATAGAGGATATTTGTCATTTTGCTCCAACATATTTTCCATCCTTCTCCACAATTTTCTTGAAACATTTTCATCTAGCATTCTTATTCTTGATCTTCTTTGCTTGTTATTCATTTCATTGAGAGTTTTGGGTGATTAGCTTGATGAGTGATTGACTAGATGGACAAGGTATAAAGTGTGGGGGAGGTGTATGAATTCTGTACAATCCGGAAATGGATCAAGGCTTGGAAATTGTTTGAGCAATGGCTGATTTTAGGAGGTGTTTATGGTGCAAAACTCTGAAAATTCGTTTGTGGAAGAATGACTCTAATGTTCTATGCTAAATGTGTCCATTTCTTGAGTTTTATCATGTTAAGAGCAAGCTACAATTGTTTTGAATCTTAAAACTTGGTACTATGTTGATACATTCAAAACTCTAGGAGACATATGTGGCAAGAAGATGTTGATGTGCTTAATCTGCAGAAAGATGTGAAATGAAGCTGAAATCTGCATGTGCTGAAATTAAGTATTGATGAAGAACTGAATTTATGAAGCTGTTTGAATCTGAAACATTATTCTAAGTAGAAATTGTAGGAGAAATATGTGGAAGCCTAATGCTGAATAATTCTGATTGAATTGGTGTGGCTGCTGGGATTTCTGAAATTCTTAAATGGGTTGCTGAATTCTAGTTCAAATAAGGAATCCTAAGAGTCATGTAGTAATTACTCCACCAGATCCTGAAATCTGCTATTGTTTTGAAATTCTGATTCAAGAAGTTAAAAAGGGTAAGGATCATCTACAAGTGTAGAAAAGAATAACCAGAAATGAAGTGGCTGATTTTGCTGATTAGGAGTTTGATAAAAAAAGTATCAGGATTCATGAATTACCAATTGCATGCCAAGTTTCCTTTATAGAACATTTTGTTGCTAATGGATAACCAAATTTTCGGAAAATATTTCTCATGATATGGGTCTATAATTTCATAGAGTTTGAATTCCTGAAGTTGAATCCTATTTCTGATTAGTTTTACATTTTCATTATAGCAAAGAACTCAGAAACATGTTGTGTGCCAAGTTTCTTTGCATATTTTTGATTCAATGGAAAACTTGAGCAGGGAATGCAAATTTTTTTTTTATGTAGCTTGATATGGAAATGGAAATATTTGCATGCTACATTTTGTTTAGTTATGAACCTTGAAGCTCTACTGTGAAGTTTATGTGAAGAATCTGGATATGAGGAAGATTGGAAATGCAAGAGTGTTGTACCAATACAATTGAATTTCACATCTATGGCAGAGTGGAATTGAGTTAATAGTTGCAGAAATGAGCAGGATCTGAGTTGTGCTGTAACAAATAGTATCCTTGCTTGGTGGCCTTTTCAACTTATGAACAACATTTCAAAGTGAAGGATCACTGAAACAATACAAGAAAATCAGAAATGGAGCTGAAACAGAATTCTTTACATGTGTACCAAGTTACCAATCTGGATACTTGACAGCACACTAGAAGCATGAGAAGAAATAAAGAAGGTAAAGGTGGATTCCAAGTGGGAAGTGAAACTAAATTCAAAGAATGGAATCAAAATGAGGTGTTGCTGAAATGGACAGTGATACAAGAAATCAAGATAGCTGCACAAAATGTGTAAACTATATAACAAGTGAGAGTAGCTGCTGAAATTTGATTATGATGTATCAAGTTGTACCAAAATCCTATTAGCAGTATTCATATCAATGAGGTAACTCAAGTGAAGATCTGAGATGAATTTTGGGAACTTCTGAATTGCTGAATATTGGAACTAACTTGAATGCTAGCTGGATTATTATTAGAAAAATGTAACTTGAAGAAGGGAATGCTGAAAATGCTGTCATGAATGAAGTGCTGGAATGCAGTTTAAATGCAGTGATATTCTAAAATTGTTTTGCTGGAATCATTGATGTATCAGTACCAAATGCTAGCTTACTGCCTTTCCTGCAATTAAAACTTGTTCTTCATTTGCCTTCAACCCTTACTTCACACTCAACTCAAATATATATTCCAAGGTTTCTACTGTGCATTGTTCTCATTTCTTGATCAGTAAGGAGGTATACTTCTGTTGTATGGTCGGAGAGTCAAACAAAGTTGAGTCTCGAACAGCAGTAACACAATTGGCACACAAAACCTTTGTTCCTTCTCAGTCTTTTGGAAGCCATGTCAGTGCTACTGCCACTTGATTTCTAACCTGATCTAAGAACCTTCAACGGCTCCTTGAATTCGAGCTATATGACTGAAATCTGAAATCATAATTCGAAGTCAATTTTGAAGTGGATCAGTTGGATTACTGCAAAATACAGTTGGTCCTTATCTATTGAATGCTTGGTGAGATTTCTGAAATTGAAGGATTAAAGTTTAACTCTTGTATGGTTTGAAGCATGCAATTCCAATGGATGAAATTTCTGAACCTGAGGCAACTTAACTTAGCAAATTAGATGAAGAAATTGTTTGTCTAATTTTCCAGCAGTGAAGACATAAGAACCTTCAAATCTGCAAATGCAGAGTAGGAACACTGAATCTGAATTCAGTAGAAAAGATGCAAGTTTAGAATTGTACATGTTGCTGATGATAGTGATTTCCTGCTGAAAGTAATTTCTAAAATCTGAAAACTGCTTAATACTGAAATCTGTATAATGTTGAGGCTGAAATTACCTTGGAATCACGTTTCTGAAACATAAGTCTGAAATTCTGGATTGCTGAAAGCACTAGCTGGTTGCTACAGCTTTGTAAAATCTGCTTCTATTTCTGGAGTACTGAAGTGTAGGAATCTTAAGCTGGCTTTCTGCTGGACATGAAATAGTAAGAAGACACAAAACAGAAAAGTTAATAAAATCTGTAGAATGGAAACAAGATCAGTACTTGGAAATGGTGTATCAACTTGGATTTTATGATGAGTTCTGGAAATTGAAGACTAAACTTGGAAATGCAGAAATGTATTAGTGTTGTGCCAAGCTTAGATCTGTTCCTTGAATTTGGTTCTCCATCTGCATGGACTTAAGGGCAGCCTGCTGAAATCATTTCTGAATTTGGTAACTGAGTTCACAGTTCTGGAATTTAATTCTGAATCTTACTAAACTGAACTTCAATTCTGATTGTAGTTCTCAAGCAAAGTGGGAAGGTTAATTGCTCATTCCTTGCACTGCAGTTCAGCTTGAAAAATTCCAGGTTCTGCATCCATGGAAATGGATGCTCTATATCCTGATACTGGTCCTTATGTAGCCTTAAGAAACTTCATAGATTTAAATTGATTCTTTACTGCATTTCAGCAATTCTACAATTAAGTTTAGAAACTAGTTTCATTAATCAGATTCTGTTTATATGAATTCGAGTCTGAAAAATCAAAAATAGAGATTGAAGAAGGATGAAATCTGCAGAATGAAAGAAAGAAATAAAAATCTGTGGCTACTGGAATACAGAATCTGTGTGGCTTGAAAAGGAAAACAAGGAATGGTGATTTCTTTATCTAGTGCATGGAGTTTTGTTTTGGTACTTCATCAAGACAATAATAGCCTTGCAGTCCTATAAGACCTTCTTTGCAGAATTTGTGGCAGCATATGTTAGAATCCAGATTCTATTTACAGAAACAGCAGCACCTTACAAAATTGATTATTTGTTTGATTCTATGATGTATTCCTTTGTCCGAGACGGACAATGTTTTAAGTGTGGGGGAGAGTTTCCTTATCCATTAGTTGATTTGAGTTCAAATGCTGGAATTGAAGTGGAAAAAGAGCAAAAACAGTGAGAAATTTTTTTTTTTGGCACATCAAGAGAGTATCAAAAGGGAGACAATGTATCAAGATTCTATGTTGGCATTCAAATTGAATGGGAGGGTAGCTTGATACTTTGAATTGGTTAAAACAAATGGTATACAACTCTTTTTACATCAAATGGGTCAACTCATCAAGTATATTCCTCCAATACTCTCATCTTCTCATTTTCTTCGTTAATACCTTTTCTTTTGCCTATTTCATCCATTTTCATTATTCTTTTTGCTTCCATTTCAATTATTCATGATAAATTCCTTTTGATTCATGTATGCTATGTTTATAGTGGTGGAGAATTAGAAAATAAGCAAGCTTATGGTAGTGAAATGTTGTGAGTTGCATTGAGTGAGCTTCACTTATATGCATAATTGAGTGTGAGAGCTAGAATAGGTAAATCCCTTGTGAGATTGCAACTTGCTTTATTTTTCATTTGGATTGAAACTACCATACCTATTGATTATAGTTTGAATTGTATTCATAATTGCTGAGATCTTTAGATGGTCTTAGTTAAACTCTTTTTACTATCTTCTAGGTATTGCTAGAGAATTTTCTATGGAGATGATTTTGAGTTTTCTTTACTTTCACGGGACGTTCAAGACTAAGTGTGGGGGATTTGATAACCATGATTTTACTGCATTATTTTGATTCATATATGCATGGTTTGATGTTGATTTCATACGTTAAAATCATGATTACATCACATTTTGTGCATTGTGTGTATTTTTGGACTTAATTACAAATTACTTTATTTTTATATTATTTGATGCTAATATTTGATTCTTATTTTGTAGGCATCAAAGGATCTTAGATTTGGATCTATTTGGACTGAAATTGGGCTCGAATCGGAGTTCAAACAAGAAGATCAAGCTTTGGAGCATTATGGGTCGTTCATTGAAGAATAGGACAGATCTGGACCATCCGCCGAAGATCTGGACGATCCAACTTAATGGGGAGCAGATCTAAGCCATTGATGAAGATTCAGAAGTTTTGATCCAGTTCTGAGTTCATCCAGCCATTGATCCAGTTTAATTAATCTGGGCCGTTCATTGAAGACTGTACCGATCTGGGCCATCCAATGATGATCTGATCGATCCAACCTACGGGAGGGTAGATCCAGACCCTAGATCAACATCAGCACCTTCGGAACAGATTTTGGATGACTTTTCACCGTTGATTTAGCCGAGAATCATCTCAACCGTCCATTCCAAATCCAAATCAGATTTAAAACAGAAGCTACAGTACCCAGCTTCTTCGTCGACTCCACAGCACACTGTTCGCGTCCCGCGGCGCATCTTCTTCGGATTCCGACCACCATCTCCTCTTCCCGATCTATTTTCCGACGAATTCATCGGCGACGACGTTCTCAGTTGCTTGCGACCAGCTTCCGGCCATCTGAGCTTGTTCAAAGGTGGTCATGCAGCGAGAATTGTGTCCGCAAACCTCTTCTTCTGTCGCTGCCGATTGTGAGGTGTTCCTCCAATCGGTTGTTCCGCTTCCATCAGTGAGCTTTGGCAGTGTTCCTCCATTGCTACTGGACCATTCCCGACGACCTTCCATCCATCATCTTCTCCACATCAGATCTGAGGTTGCAGCTCACAGATTTTCAGATTTCCCGAGTTGGGCGGCACCGATCTTCATTAGCTTCATTTGGAGTGGTCTCCGATGGTGCTGGTGAAGGCTGTGCTAAGTGTAGCTACTGAGGTTGTCTTCTCTGATTACAGTTGGAGTGTTCTCCGTTGTTTCCTTGTGTGACGGCAAGGAGAAATTGCTATGAGAAGAGATTTGGAGTTGAGATGGTTTAGGGTTTAATTTTTGCATTCATTTTATTGTTGAAAGATTTAGATTTCAGTTATGCTATTTTGATTCAGTAATCATAGTTTTTAGCTTAATTGTTTTAATTCAAGTGTCTTAGATAATTAGTTTCAATTGAGTTTGAAATTGTTCTTAATCTTGCTTAGCTTAAGTTGTATCACTGTTAAATATTTTAGTTTCTATAGTTAAGGTTTAATTTCTGCTTTAGAACGTATTCATTCATGTCTTGTTGTTTATGCTTAGTTTAAGAGTGTGTCAATGATTTAATCTCAATGTAGGAGTGACAATGCGTTAAGGTTTGATTGTTGGCACATAGGTAGGTTTTATTTATGCATTAGAATAATTTCTTAATTACTGTGTTTTTCAGTTGTTAGATTTAGATTCAAGCTTAAATCCCCCCAACTCCATTTTTATATCGAAAACCCCAAAAATAGGAATAAAAATACAATCCTAAATTACATCGTACTGTTGATTCCTCGAGAGCGATCCTGGGCTCGTTACTACAATGTTATTGCAAAATTAAGGGGTTCAGTGGAAAAATACAATTGTACAATTTGATTAGCGGGTGTGACAAATCGGCTTATCAAATTGTGTCAGTTTCCATTTTCATATCCATCCTTTCTATTTTATTGATATTTCAATATTTTCATCTTTATATATCCATCATTTGAGTGTATTTGTTATCGTCTTTCATTTACTTAATGCCCCCTTATCTCCTCGCATATTCCACTGTTATTTTTGCCTTTGTCAAGCAGCGAATGGTTTGTTTAAGTTTTAGGCTCACCCTAAGGCAATTTTGTTTAATCGAGTCTCAACTGAGGAAGAATGGATAAATAAATATTTCTTGATATGCCTCCCACCATCTCCACCTTACCCTGTGGTCTAGCAACAAGATCTTCCCCCTCTCCCTAATTTAGGTAACATCTTTGTAGACCCAACTCTATGTGAAGCCCTAGAAAAGTTAAAGGGTGCAAAGTTCAATTTACGCGCCTTTACCTTAGAGGGCCTATTATTTATTTTTGAAATCACTTCGATCAACTTAGAGCTAAGCGCCACCTTTGGTGAGCAAAAATCCTTATCTTCCTTGTAATTAACCAGTTATAATTCTCCTACCATTTGTTATAGAAGCTTCTAACCTTCACTTATTTTTATAGTGGAGGTTGTTTTCTCAGCCTTCCTATAAAGGAATACTCAGCTAACAAGAGCGGTCCTAAATAGGCTAGGGCAAGATTTACTGAAAGAGCGTCAATTTGAAAAAACCTCTGCATCCGTTGGTCCACTTCCTTTGGCTTAACCCTCTAGAGAGCCATCTTCCAGTTCCTCAAAATTAGATACGCCCCTAGTCATCTAGTGTAAAAGGCCCTGAGCGGAGGCTTTAGGCCCAGATATGACTGAACAGCCCATCTCGCAATAGTCTTCCCTCACTTTGGATGAGATTAATTTTGCCTGAGGTAAAGAGCTCGGGTCTCAAAAACATAGTCATTCTCATCTTACACTTTTTATGATGTGGCCAGGAATTCATATGCCTATGTCTCATGCGATCCCCCCAGTTATCAGACCCATCGAGACAATGCCAACTCCTACACCTACTCAGCCAATTTCATCACAAGCCTTAATTATTCCTTTGACTATTCCCTGCTCGAGGTTGACCCCTTGCAGGAGATTGGCCGGTCGGGCGTATGAAAGATCAATATTTAAGCAAAGTTTTGAGTCAGCTAGACAGATATCAGAATCTTTACCCTTTCGAACCAACTCTTATTTGTTCACAATCACCTGAGCTCCCTCTTCTTCTTCCTTCAGGTCCTACACCTTCAACTAGCTCTTCATGCCTTTTCAAGCAATCCCATGGGTTGCCATCACAACAAGGACTGGACCCCACTTCTTATTTACCTTATGGGGTACTTAAGTAGAAGGGTCCCTTGGGTAAGTCATGGATACAATCACATAGATAAGCACAAAGGACTACCATTTCAAAGTATGCCAACGAACACAACCAAAACACTACTGTAGTAAAGTCCTTCCTAAGTTTTCGTAGATTACTATTATGAAATGTAACTCTATTATTATTCTATCCAGTTCTATGCGTCGAGCATACATTTGGGTTGATTAGTTGTGGATTTGGAGAGGGCCAACAAAGTTTTAAAAGATCGTGTGAAAGAACTACAAGCTGCCTCCACTATTTCTGATAATGAAATGACCCACTTGTAAGGAAAAATAAAGTTGCAAGTTGAGCTTATTTCTGGTATGAAAAAAACTTTGCAAGACTGTCGCCGATTACTACAATCTCAAGAGATGGACAAGAAGAATTTAGAACTCCTATTACAAGGCAACAAATCTAAGCTCTAAGTGGAGAGAGCAATGAAAGATAAAATCATTTTAGCATTAGCTCACAAGACTACTCTGCTAGAAGAGCTAAGGCTTAAACATGTGTCTAGCTCTCCTAAACAAACTCAGGACCTATCTATTAAGAATTTCTTGCTACTAAAGCAATAAATGGAGTTAAATGTATGAGAAGTCCAGATAAAAATCCTACTGGCCTAGTTGGACACTGCAAAAGCTAAAATAGACGCTGTTGAGGCCGAGTTATCTGCTTATAAGGTTGGGGAGAATGAATGCATAGATGTAGGGAGGAGAGTTTATCTCGACTCTATTGATTTTAAAAGAAAATTAGCTAAGTGATTTTCTGAAACACTCAACCATGTAGTGGGGGGAGTGATCCAACAACTGTGGGAGGGCGGTCATATATCATCAGGACTTTCTTACCAATCTATAGACCAACACTGACTTCTCAGAGAGCTCCTGAGGGATCTTTTGAGTAAATTCGACTAAAGTTTTTCATGCTCAATTTCACACCATTTAACTACATATGATTATTGAAGAGGACCAAAATCAAATATCTAAATATTTCTTAAATATTGTGAAATGTTATCGATTCCTTTGTGAATCCCAGAACCACCAATACTTTTGATAAAAATAGATCACGTACGTGCTCTTTATGAAATATTTATATTGGTTCGCATAATAGGCCTAGCAAGGTAAATACACCAAGCAAAATGACCAGGTCGAGCAAACAAATTACATTGTAAGAACTTTTCAAACTGAATGATATATCGGACGAACTAGGTACGCTGAGCGAAATAATCAAATCAAATATTTATAAGCAGTCTTCATAATGGATTCCTAGACTGAATAATGAGTCAAACGAGTACATAATGCTAAGTGAAATAGACAGATCAGATACTTATAAACAACTTTCATAAAGAATTTCCAGACTGAATAATGAGCCAAATGAACACATAATGCCGAGCAAAATAAATAGACCGGCTATTTATAAACAACTATCATAAAGAATTCCCACACTGAATAATGAGCCAGACGAGCACATAATGACAAGCAAAATAAATAGACTGGCTATTTATAAATAACTTTCATAAAGATTTTCCAGATTGAATAATGAGCCAAACGAGCACATAATGCTGAGTGAAATAAATAGACTGGCTATTTATAAACAACTTTCATAAAAAATTCTTGGACTGAATAATGAGTTGGATGAGCACATAATACCAAACGAAATAAATAGACTGGATATTTATAAGCAATCTTCATAATGGATTCTTGAATTGAATAATGAGTCAGACGAGCATATAATGCCGAGTGAAATAAATAGACCAAATATTTATAAGCAATCTTCATAATAGATTCCCGGACTGAATAATGAGTCAGACGAGCACATAATGCCGAGTGAAATAAATAGACCAAATATTTATAAGCAATGTTTATAATAGATTCCTAGACTGAATAATGAGTCGGACGAGCACATAATGCTGAGCGAAATAAATAGACCAGATATTTATAAGTAAGCTTCATAATTGATTCCCGAACTGAATAATCAGTCAGACGAGCACATAATGTCGAGTGAAATAAATATACCAGATATTTATAAGCAATATTCATAATGGATTCCCAGACTGAATAATGAGTCAGATAAGCACATAATGTCGAGTGAAATAAACGTACTAGATATTTATAAGCAATCTTGATAATAAATTCCCGAACTGAATAATGAGTCGGACGAGCACATAATGCCGAGTAAAATAAATAGACCAGATACTTATACTTTAGTTTAAAGCCATTGTTTGACTATATAGAGTTTAAGTCGCAGTTCGACTGTATAGAGTTTAAAGTCATCATTCAATTGTATATGGTTTAAAGTTACAGTTTAACTGTGTAGAGTTTAAAGTCACAGTTTGACTGTGTAGACTTTAAAGTCGTCATTCAACTATATAAGTTTAAAGTCACCGCTCGACTATATAGAGTTTAAAGTCACCATTCGATTGTATAGAGTTTAAAGTTGTCATTCGACTGTATATGGTTTAAAGTCACAGTTTGATTGTGAAGAGTTTAAAGTCATCATTCGATTGTATATGGTTTAAAGTCACAATTTGACTGAGTAGAGTTTAAAGTTGCCGCTTGACTGTTGTTACGAACCGCAAGTATACGGTTACATCATCAGTAATAATAAAAGATATCGTATCCACAGGGACTGGTTATAATCACCAAAGATGTCTCAAAAGTGAATTAGCTAAACAAATAATTAAAAGATCATTTACAACTAAAGATTAGATGTAAGGGTTAAATGTAGAAATTCAGTTTTAATAAGGTTCTAGGAGTTTTGGTTTCATTGTAATATTCATCAATGTAATGTAATCTACAAAACCTTGTCCTCAATTGTAATGTATTCATAAGAAGCCACCGGTTAACTTTTGCATAAAACACCGGTCAAGGACTAAAATCTAAACCTTAAGTAATCAAAGATTTATTGATCCCTATGAAGTCCGTTAGCAGGGCAGCCCTGTCACGATGCCCCTTGGTCATACGACATAGAAATGCATCACTAATCAATTCACCTTAAGATATAGAATTAAGCATATCAATCCGTCCTACTTCTTTGTATGTTCTTGCTTTACCCTAAAGGTGATCCCCTAAAATGTCCGTTAGTGGGGAAGCCCTATCATGATGTCCCTCGGTCATACAAATCTACGGATTCCTCAACAAGATTCCTCAAGAAATACAAAAAACCAATCAAGACTGGTAATTAGGCACAAAACGCAACAATCCATACAAGATTGATTGATACAAAACATAACAATATCCTTGAATCAAGAAGATGGCAAATCCATGAATCTTACATCAATTTACATCACAAATACTACCTCCTTCCTAGAACAAAGGATCTACCCCATAGAGAATGAAGAAAGGATCGAAGATAAGAAGATCTATGACATTCCGAACCAAATTAAGAAGAATAGAAAGGAATGCTTATCTCAATATGACGAGTGATCTCCGGAACCAATCCTCCTCTCTTGGAGTCGAATCTTGGACAGAAATCTCCTTCCAAACGCTGAAAATTCGCCCAAGAACATATTCCCCAAAGGGAGAGCCTCCCCTTTTCAATGAGAAAGAAGCTCTATATATAGAGGAGGACATTTGGGTGCCACACGACCCAGGACACAGCCGTGTGAGATCCACATGACCAGGGCATTCCTCCTCTCGGCCAAGGTCACACGACCATGTGATCTGTTAGTTAGAGCCCAAGAGCCAATCATTTGATGATTGTATGGACTCATGTATATCATATTCTTGTATATTAATAAAGGCATTTGTTTGGTTATTATACTTATTTATATTAGTGCCAAATAGACTAAGTATAATAGCATCCTTGAGTAGAAGGTTCATACCTATATCAATCGATTAGTTGAATCGATAGTGAGATGATATAGGGAACACTACTCTAAATCATTCCTAGTCGAGTATTAGCATTCAGGGACAATGTTAATACAATAAGACTAGCATGTAGGTCAGCTCGATGACTTGATCTCACAAGTCATGGATATAGAGATATCAAGCTGACACATGGGTATGCATTAGAGAATGTATACTGAATGACCCGCCATGAGAAAGTATCATGGATCGTTATATGAGTGTCATATACTTTCTCATGTGGCTATTAGTATGACTATTAGTCCTTAGACCTGAAGTCACCATGGATCCCTACATAAGGAGTTATGTACTTTAGTTTCGTCAAACGTCACCCGTAACTGGGTGGACTATAAAGGCGATTACTGGGTATGTAACAAATTATGTGGAGGGATGTGAGTGATGTAGATGGAATCTATCCCTCCCATATGACGGGAGCGACATCAGTATTCTTGATAGAGTGAGACCACTAAGTGCATGGCCATGCCCAAATGAGTCAACATTAGATGTTGAGCTCATTTGATCGAGTGAGTCTACTTGGAGTTCAAGATTTAGATTGATTAGAGGATGACACGGTCTATGCCTCATATTGATCAATCTAGATGTTTAGGATAGAAGGACACTTGTCATTATTTTGTGAGGAGTCACAATTAGTAGTCACATGGTGATGTTGGATCTCGACATTCTTGTAACTTGGGTAGTAATGATGTGTTGCTAGATACCACTCATTACTTATGCTCCTAAATGGGTTTAGGGCATTGCCAACGTTACAAGAACCTATAGAGTCACACACTTAGGACAAATAGATGGAGATTAGGTTCATATGATGAACCAAGAGGATTAGATTTATTTGATAAATCAAATTGGATTAAGAGTAATCCTAATTGGGCTAACTTGAGTTCGACTCAAGTTGATTAATGTATTTAATAAGTCTAATTTAGATTATGACTTATTAAATCAATTTAATTTAATGAATTAGATTCATTATATTAAATTGGCTCGAATCAAATGGTTGGATTAGATCAACCATGGTAGAGATTGAGTCAAGTTTGACTTGACTAGAGAAGGAAGACCAAAGGTCAATTTTGACTTGACCTTTTGCCACCTCATTGGTGAGTTGGCATTAGGTGGACCAATGATGATATTCCACATCATCATGGATGCCACCTCATGGAAGTTACAAAGCCATTTTCTTATTAACTTCACATTAATTGCATTTAATGGGGAGTTACTCTAGAAGAAAGTGGCCGGCCACTTTGTGAAATGATGTGAATTCATTTTCATTCACTTGTGTGCATCTTCCTCCTTCTTCCTCTCAAGCTCTCCCTCTCCCTCTCCTCCTTGCTTGGCCGAATCTCACCAAGGTGCTAGCACACCTTTGTGTGAGGTTTTCTCCACCTACGTGTCCGTGTGGATACTTCTAGAGGACCGACGCTTGACGGTCTAGAGATCCGGCAACTCCTTGGACGAGCGGGATAAGCGAAAGGCACGCTTCGAAGGTATAACCCTTATCTAGTGTAGATCTAAAGGTTTTACAAACTCGTACAAGAAAAGGTTTTTTTTGAAAAGTTTTGTTTACGAATCTTTGCACGGATCTACGGCTTTGGGTGACTCGGGGTTTTCGCGACGCGAAAAAGCGGTTTTCGCGGCCTGAAGAACCCAACAGTGGTATCAGAGCCACGTGTAAAGACTTGTACGAGTTCGTTTGTATTTTTATGAAAAATATACCTTCTGTAATTTTCTGTAAAAATTGAATTTTTAGAGTTTTTATGAGTAATTTTTCCGTAGAAGCGAAGCACAAGTGTCTCGGCACTTGTAGGCTTCGGCTACCGGAAAGTTTTCCTTTAAACGGCTTCGTTTTGCCCCAAATCCGTTTGGAACAGCGGGGTCGGGTGCCATTAGATCGCTTAGGAGCATCTCGCGATGGTTAGATCGCGGGTAGGGGTACTGCCCCTAACCCCGCAAGGGGATTTGCTCCGCGATTGCACCCGAAATCGCTAAAAACGAACCCGCCGAGAAGATTTTTCCGAAACGACAATGTCTCGACCCAAATCGTTTTGGGACAGCGGGTTTAGGCGCTGTTGGATCGCAAAGGAACCCTCGCGATGGTTAGATCGCGGGTAGGGGCGATGCCCTTGGGCCCCGCAAGGGGATCCGTTCCGCGATTGCGCCCGAAACCGCTAAACGGGACCGCCGGGAAATTTTATTCGTAAAAATTGTAAAAATTAATTTTAAAATTATAGAAAAATTATGAAAATATATAATTTTGAATTATATATTAATTTGTGATAGTCATGGCCCAAAGCCCAATATGATTGGTTGTGTTGTAATTCATAATACGGCCTGCGTGCCGTTATGTGTTTGCGAGTGTTGTATTATATTCGCGACCTGCTCGTCGTGCCTTCTCTTATTTTCTTGTTGTAAATTAGATTTAGACTCGAATGTAACTCGAGTTTCAAATTGTAATGTATAAATTGGAGCGGTGGAGGGTCCACACGAGACGGAGTTCCGAGGCGGGCACGAGCAACACAAGGTGGTCAAAGGGAGGAGCTTGAAGAAGCTGTTGACCCTAGGTTGACCAATCGATCTTCTCATTGGCTTGAGAAGATCGTAGTAGGGCCATGACTAAATCACAAATAGATTAATTAATTGCTTGTGTATGTGATGCATATTTAATAAGTAGTTAATTAATTAGTGCCTTACGATTAGATTAGATCTAAGTCGTGCACATGATGCACCCTTGCGATTAGATTAGATCTAAGTCGTGCACAAGATGCATCCCTTTTCGATTAGATTAGATCCCAATCGACTCAACTCTAATGCCTAACCATGCCGTGATACCTATCACTACCTCGATCACATGTATTGTTGAATCTACCAAAGCAGAGCAATACATATTATCTTGGTAGGGTACGGAGGGACAATCTTGGTCCCGTCTATCAACGCATGGGTGAATACAAACTCAATTAGATTGAGTATTCATAGTTACTCGGTTGGATCGAGTCAACTATAGGCATTCTTCCAATAGTTGGAAAGATTGGTCAATATCACATCTATATTAACTCTCGGGCGTATTAGCCAAAGCTAACTCGAGTTTTAATATAAATACGGATATTGATTCTATAAACAAGAGTTGCATAGAGATGTAATTGGTAATCGTTACCTATCGATCATACTAAGCCTTGGGCTTATTAGCCAAAGCTAACTCAAGGGTTAGTATGATGTGGATCTTGTCCCACAAGAATTTTAGAATTCAGTGGGAGCATCATTTAATTAAAGGCCTAATTAAATGATTTTTAAAGAATATGATATTTATTTCTGCAAATTTTCTGTTGTAGATAACCATGACGTCGAACACGAATTCCTTCTCCCTGTGATCTGGCCTTGAGAAGGACAAGCTCAACGGAGCGAATTTCCTGGACTGGTACAGGAACTTGAGAATAGTTCTCACCCAGGAGCGTAAGCTGTACATTCTGGAGCAGCCCATTCTGGAGGCTCCTCCTGCCAATGCCCCGCGAGCCGACAAAGATGCTTACAAGAAGCATCAAGACGACGCATTAGATGTATCCTGTCTAATGCTCGTGACCATGAACTCAGAGCTTCAGAAGCAACATGAGTTGATGGGCGCTTTTGATATGGTTGAGCATCTTCACCAACTATATCAGGGACAAGCGAGGCATGAGAGATTTGAGATCTCAAAAGCACTCTTTCAGTGCAAGATGTCAGACGGGGCTCCTGTAGGTCCTTATGTACTCAAGATGATTGGGTACATAGAGAACCTACAAAGACTGGGGTTCCCACTTGGCCAAGAGCTGGCCACTGACTTGATCTTGCAGTCCTTGCCAGATAGCTATAGTCAATTCGTTCTCAACTATAACATGAACGAGATTGACAAGCCACTGGCCGAGTTACTTAGTATGTTACGAACTGCTGAGATTAACCTTAAGAAGGTTAAGCCCATTCTGATGGTCCAGAAGCACAAGGGCAAGGGCAAGCCCAAAGGTAAGGGAAAGTCCCAAACCAAGGGCAAAGGCAAGGCACTGAAGCCTAAAGGAGGGGTCGCCAAGGATGCTGCCTGCTTCCACTGCGGTCAGACCGGGCACTGGAAGAGGAACTGCAAGGTATACTTGGAGGATCTAAAGAAGAAGCGAAGTGAGACTTCCACTTCAGGTATATATGTTATAGAAGTCAATCTATCTATTTCTACATCATGGGTATTAGATCGGATGTGCTTCTCACATTTGTCTTGATGTGCAGAAATAGCAGAGCATTGGCAAAGGGCGAGGTGGACCTACGAGTAGGCAATGGAGCACGGGTTGCTGCTGTTGCTGTAGGAACTTAGCAGCTATCTCTGCCCTCTGGGATTGTACTAGATTTAGATGATTGTTGTTATGTGCCTGCTCTTACTAAGAACATAGTTTCAGTTTCTTGTTTAGACAAGAAAGGATACTCTTTTATAATAAAAGACAAATGTTGTTCTGTTTATTTAAAAGATATGTTCTATTGTAGTGCACCACTAATAAACGGACTTTATATTCTAGACCTTGAGAGCCCTATTTATAACATAAATACCAAGAAGTTCAAGTCAAATGACCTGAACCAAACCTACCTCTGGCACTGTCGCTTAGGTCATATAAATGACAAGCGCTTATCCCAGCTCCATAAGGATGGTTTGCTGGACTCATTTGATTTTGAATCATATGAGATATGCGAGTCATGCCTACGAGGCAAGATGACCAAGACGCCCTTTAGTGGGCATAGCGAGAGAGCAACTGATTTGTTAGGACTCATACATAGTGATGTATGTGGCCCTTTCAATGTTGCTGCTCGAGGCGGTTATAGGTACTTCATCACATTTACTGATGATTTCAGTAGATACGGTTATGTGTACTTGATGACACATAAGTCTGAATCCTTTGAAAAGTTCAAAGAATTCAAGAATGAAGTACAGAACCAGCTTGGCAAGAGTATTAAGGTACTTCGATCAGATCGAGGTGGTGAATACTTAAGCCATGAGTTTCGTGACTACTTAGCTGAGTGTGGGATTTTATCTCAACTCACTCCTCCTGGAACACCACAGTGGAATGGTGTATCCGAAAGGAGAAATCGTACCTTATTAGATATGGTACGATCTATGATGAGTCACACAGATCTTCCGACATATCTATGGGGATATGCTCTAGACACGGCAGCTTTCATACTCAACCGAGTTCCATCAAAGGCCGTGATAAAGACACCATATAGGATATGGACTGGGAGAGATGCCCAGGTGTCTTTCATGAGGATTTGGGGTTGTGAGGCTTACGTAAGACTTCAAGTCTCAGACAAATTAGGACTCAAATCCGACAAGTGCTATTTCATTGGATATCCCAAGGAAACTAAGGGATATTACTTCTACATTCCCAGTCAACACAAGGTAGTTGTGGCAAAGACTGGGGTCTTTCTAGAAAGGGACTTTGTTTCTAGAAAGACTAGTGGGAGCGCGTTCGATCTTGAAGAAGTTCAAGATGCGAATAATAGCAATGATGCCCAGATGGAAATTGAACTGGAACTACAAAGTGTTGTGGATGATGTTCCACAAAGAGTTGAGGAACAACAACCAGTTCAAGTAGACATACCTCTTCGTAGGTCTGATAGGGTACGTCGTCAGCCTGAGAGATACTCATTTCTCTTGTCTGACCATGATGACATTGTGCTCATAGAGGATGAGCCTACCACCTATCAAGAAGCTGTGATGAGACCAGATTCTGAGAAATGGCTAGAAGCCATGAGATCCGAGATAGAATCCATGTACACCAACCAAGTATGGACTTTGGTTGATCCACCTGAAGGGGTAAAACCCATTGGGTGCAAGTGGGTCTTTAAGAGAAAGACTGACATGGATGGACATATCTATAAGGGTCGCTTGGTAGCTAAAGGTTTCAAGCAGAATCATGGTATTGACTATGATGAAACCTTTTCTCCAGTGGCGATGTTTAAGTCCATTCGGATCATGCTTGCTATTGCAGCCTACCATGACTATGAGATATGACAGATGGATGTTAAAACCGCGTTTCTGAATGGAAACCTACTCGAGGATGTGTACATGACACAACCTGAGGGTTTTGTAGATCCACAGCATACTAGCAGAGTATGCAAGCTGCATAGGTCCATTTATGGACTAAAGCAAGCTTCTCGGAGCTGGAATCTTCGATTTGATGAAGCGATCAAACCGTTTGGTTTCATCAAGAACGAAGATGAGCCTTGTGTCTACAAGAAGGTTGTAGGGGACATAGTTGTCTTCCTCATATTATATGTGGATGACATACTACTCATTGGGAAGGACATCCCTATGCTTCAGTCTGTCAAGACCTGGCTAGGGAGTTGCTTCTCAATGAAGGACTTAGTGAGGCATCCGCATTCTAGGGATACAGATCTATAGAGATAGATCTAAGAGATTGCTTGGCCTAAGTCAGAGTACATATATTGACAAGGTACTCCTTCGGTTTGCCATGCAGAACTCCAAGAAGGGATTTCTGCCTATGTCACATGGCGTGAGTCTTTCGAAGACTCAAGGTCCCTCTTCTAGAGAGGAGAGAGACCGCATGGATCAGATCCCTTATGCCTCAGCCATAGGATCGATCATGTACGCCATGCTATGTACTCGACCTGATGTCTCGTATGCTTTGAGCATGACGAGCAGATACCAGTCAGATCCAGGTGAAAGTCACTGGATAGCGGTCAAGAATATTCTTAAGTACTTACGAAGGACTAAAGAATATTTCTTGATATATGGAGGCAATGATGAGCTAACTGTAAAGGGTTACGGTGATGCTAGCTTCCAAACCGACCAGGATGACTATAGATCACAATCGTGGTTCGTATTTTGCATTAATGGTGGTGTCATTTGGAAGAGTTCGAGCGGGATACGATGGCGATTCTACAATGAAGCCGAGTATATTGCTGCATCGAGGCAAAGGAGGCGATTTGGATCCGCAAGTTCATTCTTGAACTTGGGGTGGTTCCTAACATCGCGACCAGTTGAGCTCTATTGTGACAACAATGGAGCTATAGCACGGGCGAAGGAACCTCACAGCGGACCAAGCATATACTACGGCGCTTCCATCTCATTCGAGATTATCGATAGAGGAGATGTGAAGATTTGCGATACCTCAGAGGCTAACATCGCAGATCCCTTGACCAAGGCTTTGCACAGAGGAAGCATGATGGTCACACTAGGTCTTTAGGCCTTAGAGCCTATACTGATTGGCACTAGTGCTAGTGGGAGATTGTTAGTTAGAGCCCTAGAGCCAATCATTTGATGATTGTATAGACTCATGTATATCATATTCTTGTATATTAATAAAGGCATTTGTTTGGTTAGTATACTTATTTATATTAGTGCCAAATAGACTAAGTATAATAGCGTCCTTGAGTAGAAGGTTCATACCTATATCAATCGATTAGTTGAATCGATAGTGAGATGATATAGGGAACACTACTCTAAATCATTCCTAGTCGAGTATTAGCATTCAGGGACAATGTTAATACAATAAGACTAGCATGTAGGTCAGCTCGATGACTTGATCTCACAAGTCATGGATATAGAGATATCAAACTGACACATGGGTATGCATTAGAGAATGTATACTGAATGACCCGCCATGAGAAAGTATCATGGATCGTTATATGAGTGTCATATACTTTCTCATGTGGCTATTAGTATGACTATTAGTCCTTAGACCTGAAGTCACCATGGATCCCTACATAAGGAGTTATGTACTTTAGTTTCGTCAAACGTCACCCGTAACTGGGTGGACTATAAAGGCGATTACTGGGTATGTAACAAATTATGCGGAGGGATGTGAGTGATGTAGATGGAATCTATCCCTCCCATATGACGGGAGCGACATCGGTATTCTTGATAGAGTGAGACCACTAAGTGCATGGCCATGCCCAAATGAGTCAATATTAGATGTTGAGCTCATTTGATCGAGTGAGTCTACTTGGAGTTCAAGATTTAGATTGATTAGAGGATGACACGGTCTATGCCTCATATTGATCAATCTAGATGTTTAGGATAGAAGGACACTTGTCATTATTTTGTGAGGAGTCACAATTAGTAGTCACAAGGTGATGTTGGATCTCGACATTCTTGTAACTTGGGTAGTAATGATGTGTTGCAAGATACCGCTCATTACTTATGCTCCTAAATGGGTTTAGGGCATTGCCAACGTTACAAGAACCTATAGGGTCACACACTTAGGACAAATAGATGGAGATTAGGTTCATATGATGAACAAAGAGGATTAGATTTATTTGATAAATCAAATTAGATTAAGAGTAATCCTAATTGGGCTAACTTTAGTTCGACTCAAGTTGATTAATGTATTTAATAAGTCTAATTTAGATTATGACTTATTAAATCAATTTAATTTAATGAATTAGATTCATTATATTAAATTGGCTCGAATCAAATGGTTGGATTAGATCAACCATGGTAGAGATTGAGTCAAGTTTGACTTGACTAGAGAAGGAAGACCAAAGGTCAATTTTGACTTGACCTTTTGCCACCTCATTGGTGAGTTGGCATTAGGTGGACCAATGATGATATTCCACATCATCATGGATGCCACCTCATGGAAGTTACAAAGCCATTTTCTTATTAACTTCACATTAATTGCATTTAATGGGGAGTTACTCTAGAAGAAAGTGGCCGGCCACTTTGTGAAATGATGTGAATTCAATTTCATTCACTTGTGTGCATCTTCCTCCTTCTTCCTCTCAAGCTCTCCCTCTCCCTCTCCTCCTTGCTTAGCCGAATCTCACCAAGGTGCTAGCACACCTTTGTGTGAGGTTTTCTCCACCTACGTGTCCGTGTGGATACTTCTAGAAGACCGGCGCTTGACGGTCTAGAGATCCGGCAACTCCTTGGACGAGCGGGATAAGCGAAAGGCACGCTTCGAAGGTATAACCCTTATCTAGTGTAGATCTAAAGGTGTTTACAAACTCGTACAAGAAAAGGTTTTTTTTCGAAAAGTTTTGTTTACGAATCTTTGCACGGATCTACGGCTTTGGGTGACTCGGGGTTTCCGCGACGCGAAAAGCGGTTTTCGCGGCCCGAAGAACCCAACATGATCCTCACACGGTCGTGCCATGTTCTGCTTCTACCTGCTTACACGGCCGTGTGAAATCACACGGCCTGATCAATTCTTGCCTCTGGAAGAGTTGGACGACCATGTGACACACATGGCCATGCCACTCTTCGGCTCTGGAAAGGCTACACGGTAGTGTAATAATACACAGCTAGGGCAATCTTTGTCACTGGAAAAGCTACACGACCATGTAACCATACACAGCTGTGCACTGGCTGGCTGAAGAAGGTGGCACGGTCGTGTACCCTTCACACAGCCAAGGTATTCTCCCTTGCTGCTGATGCTACATGACCTTGTCATGACCACACGACTAGGGTCATTCCCCTTTGCAAGGTCATGTGGCCCTCATTGCCAAAGTCATTTTTCCTCCGTTTGGTTGTAGAATCAACCATGGACACCAATTCTTCTCCAAATTCAACTCCTGAAAGCATAAAACACACAAAATGAGATCTCCGAACAAAGAAAAGTATTTATGCTAAAACCAAAGCAAGGAACATGAAAGTGCATCGATAAAGTATGTATAAAACATAAGAATGTGCATCAAAACATGCTAAACAAGTGTATAAAATCTACGCACATCACACCCCCAGACTTAGACTTTTGCTTGTCCTCAAGCAAAATGTTGCAATCAAGATTCATGTATTCAATAATGCATCATAATCCTTAATGTACTTTCCTAACTCTATCTAAAAGTTTCATTAATAAGCATGATCATAGAAACAAACCAAGTATGGCTTAAGCATAAGTCTCCTGTGCACAGTGCAAATAAGTAACTCAAAACCCTTCAAGTTTCAATCTTTGTCCTAGTCAAGTCATCATCCCATTGAGTTCCTAATGTTTCCGGTGATAGGCACTTACCTGCCATACACTTGGTTCATATTTCTCAATCAACCCAGGGTCTCAAAGGCGAACTCGATATCAGGAGAACCATAGAAGTCATTTCCCCAGTAACCTAACTCGGTCTCAAAGGGGTGACTTGCTAATTTCTACTCACGACAACTATTTTTTATATCCCTTTGTTTTCAACACTTATTTTTTCTCTTTTTTTTTTCATCATCATGCACCCGTTTTTCACTAAGTGATTGCATTGTGCAACAATTAACACATAAGTTTATAGGTACAAAAGTTGGGATATTTTGATTTTTCCAAATGAGCTTTCAAGATTCGAGCCCCATCTAGTAACCAAAATGAAGTTTGAGAAATCACCATGGAAACCAAGTACTAAACAAATAAGATGAATCATGATTATTTCAATAATATCAACTATTCAAGTTCAAGTAAAGTGAAGTGAAGGTAAGATCCTTAAGGTTAAACCAAAACTCAAACTTATTTCTATATGATACTTAGCTCACATCATGCTACTCAAGATAGAGAAAAGAGGTACACTAAACATAGTAGTATCATTTACAATATCATGAATCAAGATAGAGAACGTGCTAACAATTTTGCTTTTGAACAAGAATAAAAGTGAGGATTGATGTTTTCTTCAATGGGGATGGCACAAAATTTTTCAAAAGACAGTCAAATGACTATCAAAAACAATCCAAACAAAGAAAAACAAATGCAAAACAAAAACAAACTGAAAGTGCAGAAAAAATGCAAAAAATTTTAGGTTACAAACCACCCCCCCCCCCTCCCCAGACTTAAACTTTTCATCATCCCGATGAAATCAATATTGTGGTGGAGGTGGATGAGGGAAAGGAGGTCTATGTGGATGTCCAATAGGAAAGATAGGAAAACCAGGGATCTCACTCAGGATCCTATGATACTCATAGAGGGCATCTACTTGTTGACTAGTAATACTCATGCCCTACATAAATGTTAGAATATATACTAAAAGCCTAACTTTTTGTATAAACAATTATTTTGAAATGAGAATCACATTGGTCAAATGTGTATATTTAGTTAAATGCAGTTGTCCATTTAATTTATATTGTAGATAACATGGTGTGTGGTGTTACACAGAAGATCATGTTATCAGTTCCTTATAAATTATAAATAGAAGCTCACAACCAAGATGGATTGGGACAAACCATTGGAATGGTTGTAGTGTAATTTCGTATTAGTTTATCTTGACTATAAAATTACACTAGTACACTATGTGTGTATAGAGTAAGACAATGTGAGGTTGTTCCCTTTATACTGACTGCATAAAAGAATCAAACCTATGTTATTATTGATGTACGTACTCTTAATCTTGATATAATAACAAGCACATGTACTTAGTATTTATTTCTTTAATTTATCAAAGGGTGAGATTTATTCGTTAAATCAATAGGCCTGATAAGTTGGGAAATAATATTATTTATACGGTGTGTTGTTGATAAGAAGGAGCTCATAATGTAATATGGGATTGGTGCAGTAGTTCAATAATAACTCTTTAGTGGTATGAGTTATTATTGATGAACTTGAGTTGGGTGTTCGGGTCGAACACAGGAAGCTCAAGCTCATTAGGAGGCCAAAACCAATTTCTCCTCTAGGTCCCTGTTTTAGCCTCTATGTATAAAGCCTCGCATCAACCCAAGTCATCCTTATGGTCGGCCACATCCTTGCTTGGTGCCCAAGCAAGGGGCCGACCAAGATGGGTTTAAAAGTGGATTTTTAATTTTTTAAATCTTTCTTTTTATAGTCATCTACAATGTTTTAAAAGAGAGATTTTAAACTTTTAAAACTTTCCTTTTTTGAAGCCATCCACATGATTTTAAAAGAGAGTTTTAAATTTTAAAAAATCTTTCTTTTTGTAGCCATCTATAATGATTTAAAAGAGAGATTTTATTTTTGTTAAAACTTTCCTTTTTTGTAACCATGATTTAAAAGAGAGGTTTTAATTTTAAAAATCTTTCCTTTTTGTAGCCATCTACAAAGTTCAAAAGAGGGATTTTTAATTTTAAAATTTTCCTTTTGTAGCTATCCACAATAGGAAATTTAAAAGAGAGATTTTAATTATTGTTAAAATCTTTCCTTTTTAGCCATTACCAAGGATTATAAAAGAGGATAGATGGTGCCTTAGAGGAAATAATCATCTACACAATTTCTATTTCTCTTCTATTCTCCTTGTGGCTGACCCCCTCATATTCTTATTCTCCCCTTGCTTTCTCACCTAAGGCTGGCGGCATCAAGAGGCTTCAAACTTCTTGTGGCTGGCGGGTTGCAAGGAAGAAATAAGAACAAGAGGTGGTGTTCCTAGCTTTGATCCCTTGGTGCCCGAAAGTCTTGGAAGAAAGAAGGACTTGGGTGATTTTTGTGTCTTGGTAGATCGTCTCCCACACGACGTCCAAGAGAAGGAGAGGAATACAACAGAAGATCAAGAGATCTTTAAGCTACAAAGAAAGGTATAAATAGTTAATTGTTTCCACTATGTACTAGTTTATTTTTACTTTGTATGGATCCTGAAGTACCAACACAAGAGGCTAGCAATCTTGTGCTTTGATTGAGGTCTCTGTAGTTTAATCTGGGGTTTATTGTAAGGAGTTTAAATATTCAATTTTTTTGAAAGACTTTGACTAGGAAGTGGTGGATGATCCCATACCCAAGAAGGTCGAGTGTCTCGCCAACGACCTGGAAGGCAATCCTTGAAATAGATATTCAATCAACTTCTGTAATATGGTTTAACTTCTGATGAACACATGGATTAAACCTGGATTAATAATGTTAAGTTTTGTTTGCAATCCAAGTTTAACTTCTGAAAAGAACATGGGTTACTAGGAAAAATTTTGTGCTTATACAAATTTTTGTGCAGAGGAAACAAAACAAAATTTTGAGTAGCGCCAACAATTGGTATCAAGCTAGTTTTCTGCCTCTGTGTGTTTGGTTTTTTGTTAAATTATGCACTTTTCATAGATAAATTTAGGTAGGATAATAGTAGGATGTGCAAATAGATTAACTCTGTGGTTGCATGAATCCTAGTTCCAACTATTATGGCCCTATTGTGTTTGTGTGTGATTTGGACCCTCGGGCATGTCGAGGGCATTTTATGTGTGTGCATGATTGTAATTATTAAATACAGCAGGAGCTGTATTAGTTTTAGGATTTTACATTATGTTTGATCTAGATTACATGTACATTCCCTTGTGAAATATAGGATTGATAAATGTTAAATTTTATTTTTGTCGTGGATTGTATCCTTGTGAGGCGTGGTGCTATTTGAGGACCAGAGGTGCAGCGGAAAAGGAAGCAAGATAGACGCGATGACATGACCCGTTGGCAGCAGCTAAGGTTGGTGGCACACGGAGGACAGCTATGGATGAGGCCATAATAGTTGGAAAATTATTTTTCATATTTATTTCCTTTTATGCTGTTTATATGTGCTGTGTGTGTGTGCATGTTAAAATTCCTCGTTTTAAATAACTAAGTGGGAGAGAAATTATTTAAATTCCATGATCTCCATTACTGGTTTGTAAGCGATGCATTCAAACTTGCGCGTTGGCTTTGAGTGCCTTCCTCCACATCGGATGAGTTTGTTTGCGGATCACTAGATCAAACTGTAACACCCCAAATTTTATGATTTGGAGTCCTAAAAGACCTTATTAAAATCTAGAAATACTTTAGAAAAATTCTATAGATTTTTAGAAATTTTTAGAGTATTTTTATGGAATTTTTGGAGGTCGTTTGGTATTTTTACCAAAAGAAAGAAGTTGTGACAAAAAAATTTTGAAGCCGGGTTTTGAACCCAAGACCCCGGACCTGAATCCGGACTTAGCCAACCAACTGGTCTGGAAACGTTTTGTTAATAATATATGAGATAAAGTGTATATGATGTAGAACATGGTAATGGAGAATAATAAGAAGCAAAATAAATTGAAGAAGCTGGGTTTCGAACCGAGCTCCTCGGCCCAAGCAAAACTCGGCCCGACCAACCGAGCTGTGCTCGATTTGTTATCTAGATATGAGAACAAATTTATATAAGGTATAGTTAGGAACATTTAAAATAAAAGAGGAAGAAAAAGGCTCGGCTGAGGATTTGAACCCATGACCTGGGGTTCGGCGAAAACACAACCAACCAACGGTTCTGCGAGTATTTCGTGAAAAGGTAAGGAGCGAAATATTCTTAAGCCATAACAGAATACCCTCGGTTATAAAAAGTGATAAGTTAAGAGAGAAAGGGATTGGCTCACGAAACCCTTTCTCCCTCTTGTGCGCGCGACAGCTCTCGGGCGAAGAAGGCGGCGGAGCTAGGGTTCTCTCCCTCCGGCGGCCGGCGAAGGCTTTTTCCGGCGGATCTTCACCGTACGTGACCACCTCGATGAGGAGAGCTCAGAAACACAAAGAAGCCGCCGAAACTCAAGCTTCTCCGCGAACCCTAGAGCCTCCCTCTTTTCGGTTGTGAGTTCAAGGAGCAAGGTAAGTTGCTACTCACCTGCAGTAGGATAGCTTCGAGGTTTATTCGTTGTTCCTCTTCTTGTTTTCGAAGCATGTTATTATGGAAGTTTGCTTTTCTTAAGTTGCTGCTGTGAGGAATTTGTGAATTGGCTAAGGAATTAGGTTTTTATTTCCTTTTAGCTTTTAAGATCATGCTGTAAGAAAAGAGGTTGCTAGGGTTATGGTTTCTTTTGAGGTTTCGGGTCCTGTTCTTTCTTTAATTCCGTTTAGTTCTTGATTGCTCTTGGTGGATTATGGATATTTTGTATGCTCTGCATCATTTTAAGTCCTGTTAGTAAGGCATGGATTTCTGGGTTACCAGTCCTGTTTCTTCTTCTAAATAGCTTGGGTTCAGAACCAAGATCGTGATGTTTTTGGTAGGTTTGTGTTGTTCCGTTCTGGCTTATGAAGTTCTTAAGCTTTGATTGAGGATGCTTGTAACTGTAGTAACAGTATAGATTAGATTAGAATGGTGTAGACTCATGTTGCACAGGTGTTTGATTAAATTCCGATATGGTCCAGATCATGATAAGTATTGTATGTGCAGATTTCTTTTGTATTCTATGCCTCATTATGTGTTACACAGTTAGTTTCATTCATAGATGCATACGAAAGATACCCTAATAGTATTTTGGGTTTAAGAAAAGTATAAGAAAGATAAGAAAAGAAAGAAAAGACCAAGATAGGTTCTGGGATGGTGGTATGATCCGGGGACCTAAGCCCGGTGAGCGCGCCAGAATCAACTAAGATATGTTCTGGGATGGTGGTATGATCCGGGGACCTAAGCCCGGTGAGCGCGCCAGAATTAGCTAAGATATGTTCTGGGATGGTGGTATGATCCGGGGACCTAAGCCCGGTGAGCGCGCCAGAATCAACTAAGATATGTTCTGGGATGGTGGTATGATCTGGGGACCTAAGCCCGGTGAGCGCGCCAGAATAAAGGGGGGATCCAGTCCTAAGTTCGGACCCCTACCAACCTAGCCCTAGGGTAGTTGTCTGATCAACAACTTATGTTAAGGTATTGCTAAGTGTAACTAGATCACCATAATAGTAGGCTTATAAGTACGCATACAAGTATGTTCAAGTCATGTTCATGATTATGCCTATGTTTATGTTTATGTTGCACTAGCTCTACATGTTTAGCATTTCAGCATGTCCTGTTTCTTTTAGTAGTAGATGAGCATGAGTAGTCTTCAGTAAGTAATCAGTTAGATCATGTTATGGATGTATGTACATGCATATCGAGATTTTGTGAGTTAGATAGCGCTTACTAAGCAATTTTGCTTATAGATACTATTTCCTCTTACTGCAGATCAAAGAAAGGAAAAGCTATAGGAAAGGAAGGTGACAAGGAGATGCAAGAGAAGTGTGTGATGTCTGGACTATGGAGAGATCTGGGAATTGCTAAGAATTTATTAAGATTGCTTCCGCTAAATTGTTAAGAGAACTTAGAACTTGTACTTGTAAATCTTTGGTTCGTTTTATCGTGCATCGCTAGAGTTGCTTCTTTTAGTATCATGATTTCTTTTGTTTTTGACATATATAAACTGCGTGGTGTTTGATGCATGTTCCAGCCGCCTGTGGCTGAAGTATACTATGTATGTATTAATGTTTATGGTCACCGGTACAGGGGAGATTCTGTCGAAATTTTTCGGTAGGGTTTCCTTGTGATTTTAATCATACCGGTTAAGTAGAATTAGTAGTTAAGTAACGGTCACTCTTAGGTAGTAGTAGTAGTAAGAAGGGTGGTCGTTACACAAACTCCCTTTATGGATGATTATAGGAAATTATTTGGTTTGTGTGATCTTCTCTATCTGAAGGGGCACAATCCTATTTAATGAACTAAGTATCAAGTAATGGTATACACTTAGGCGCATTTAATAGTGTCCTCCCCATCGGAGTCACTGCTATTATTTTTGTGACCGAAGAAAAACCAACTATTAATTTTATTTGTCATAAAGTTAGGTTGACAAGATAATAAAATTAATGGGTAAAACCCCCTCATACAAATGTTTGAATTTGTATACGTCCACACTATCATGGCATACAAAATTCTTGGTGTTTTAAGGTATCAATGAATTTAAATGATATTGTTTGAGGAATTAATATTATTTTAAATTCTAAAGTTTTGACCAAATATTTTGTGATTCTTAGGATTTCAAATAACTTTCAATCCTCTTGCTGTTATATTGAAAGAAAACAAACTTATTGGTCCCAATTACATTGATTGGAAACGAAACTTGGGCATTGTCTTAACTGCTGAAGGTTACAAGTTCATACTTTTTGAGATCTGTCCAAGCCTGCCTAATAGAGATTCTAGTGAAGAGAAGATTGAGTATCATAAGAAATGGGTCAGGGCATATGAGATGACACGGTGTTACATTTTGGCTTCTATGTCAAATGTGCTACAACATCAACATCAGGCCATGCCTACTTCTTATGACATGATCCGCAATCTCAATGAACTCTTCGGACACCAGAATCGGGCTGCTATGCAAGAGGCTATGAGAAACTTGATTACGACCACCATGACTGAGGGGACACCCGTAAGGGATCATATCCTCAAAATGATGGCTCTTTTGAATGAGATGGAAGTCCTTGGAGCAGAAATCAATGGGGAAACCCAAGTTGATATCATTCTCCAAACACTACCTAAAAGTTTTGAGCAGCTCCGCTTGAACTACAACATGAACAAAAGGGTTTATTCATTGGCGGAACTTTTGACAAAACTTCAAGCAGCAGAAGGGTTATTTCATTAAAGTTCTCAAATTCACATTGCTGAAAATGTTTCTGCTTCTAAGCCGAAAGGCAGAAAGAAGAAAAAGAAACAAGTTGGTTCAGCAAAGAAAGTGAATCGATCTCTAGGGATTGGGCCGCATATAGGTGTGAAGAAGCTGAAGGGCAAGTGCTTCACATGCAAGCAGTCTAAATATTGGAAAGTGGACTGTCCTCACAGAAAGAAGAACAATAAAGGTATATCTTATTCTCTAGTGGTTGAAACATGTTTAGTGGTGTTATCTACCGGTACCTGGTGTGTAGATTTGGGAGCCACTGATCATGTTTGTAATTCGTTGTAGGGGTTCCAGGAAACTCGACGGCTACATGAAGGGGAGATTACCATCTACATGGGCAATACTACAAAAGTGGCGGCTGTTGCAGTGGGAGATGTTTATTTATCTTTTGATAGAAATAAAACATTAATTTTGAGAAATTGTCTTTACGTATCATGTTTTAGAAAGAACTTAATTTCAGTTTCTAAACTATTTATGGATGGATATTCTATTTCTTTTAATGACAAAGTAGTTGTCAAGAAAATAGGGTAGTTATCTATTCTGGTATGTTGGTTGGCAATTTGTATACTCTAAATCCAATAACTCCCACGATACAATAAATGAAATTAATAACACATCTTCTAATTCTAATAAGAGAAAGCAACCTTCGGAAATAATCGAAACATATCTTTGGAATCTAAGGCTTGGTCATATTAACTTGAGTAGGATCAAAGGCTAATAAACAATGGACCTTTGGGTTCATTAGTGGTGGAAAATTTTTCAACCTGTGAATCTTGCTTGGAAGGAAAAATGAACAAGAGACCTTTTAAGGCCAAGGGGTATAGAGCCAAAGATGTGTTGGAATTGCTTCATTCTGATTTGTGTGAACCTATGACTATCCAGGCAAGAGGTGGTTTTGAATTTTTTTTCTCTTTTATAGACGACTATTCGAGATACGGGTATAATTACTTAATGCGCTGCAAGTCTGAGTACTTTGATAAGTTCAAAGAATACAAGGCTGATGTGGAGAAACGTCATGGTAAGGGTATCAAAACACTACGGTCTGATCATGGTGGCGAGTACCTCTTAGGAGAATTTAGGAGTTACTTATCAGAGGCCGGGATTCAATCCCAACTGTCTGCATCTGGTGCACCCCAACAGAATGGTGTGGCAGAACGAAGGAATAAGACTCTTATGGAAATGGTTAGTTCAATGATGAGTTATTCAAAATTAACAAATTCGTTTTGGGGATATGCTCTAGAAATGACAATGTACATTCTGAACTTGGTACCTTCTAAGTTAGTAATCTCTACTCCCACAGAATTGTAGAATGAGCATAAGCCTAGTCTGAAACATATTCAAATTTGGGGTTGTCCAGCACATGTGCTGAAGGGAGACGCTGATAAGTTGGAATCATGTACAGAAGTTCGCTTGTTTGTGGGTTATCCTAAAGGAATGAAAGGTGGTTTATTTTATAGTCCTAAAGATCATAAGATCATTTTTAGCACCAATACCTGATTTTTAGAAGAGGACTATGTAATAAAACACAAGCCCATGAGTAAAATTGTTCTTGAGGAAATAAGAGAAGACACGTCTATTAGTACCAACGGTACAAGATGAGATACCACAAGAAACTGCAACACGTGTCACAAATGATGCATAATTACAAGTAGTACCTCGTCGTAGTGGGAGGTTGTTAGGCAACCTGATAGATTCATGTTTTTGGGAGAATCTTCGGACTTGATCCCTGGTAAACATGAACCTGATCCCTGGACATATGATAAAGCACTCCAAGATAAAGATGCAGCATCTTGGCAAAGTGTAATGAACTCTGAAATAAAATATATGTACTCTAATCAGGTCTGGGAGCTTGTAGAACCCCCAAATGGTGTAATAGCCATTGGATGTAAATGGGTCTACAAAAGAAAAAGAGTGATAGATGGGAAGGTGGAAACCTTCAAAGCAAGACATGTTGCAAAAGGGTATACTCAGAAAGAGGGAATCGATTATGAGGAAACCTTTTCGCCGATAGCCATGCTTAAGTCTATCCAGATTCTTTTATCTATTGTCGCTCATATGGATTATGAGATTTGGCAAATGAATGCCAATACAGCTTTCCTTAATGGAAGTCTTGAAGAAAAAATATCCATATGAAGCAACTAGAGGGATTCATTGCGAAGGGCAAAGAGCATCTTGTATGTAAGCTCAATTGGTCTATATATGGACTGGAGCAAGGTTTGAGATCTTGGAACATCCAGTTTAATGAAGTGATCCAGTCTTATGGATTAATTCAGTGCCCGGATGAGTCTTGTGTATACAAGAAAAGTGACAGAAACGTGATGGTATTTCTTGTACTATACGTGGATGACATTTTTCTCATTGGCAACAATGTCAAAGTGTTGTCAGACGTAAGGGTATGATTGTCCAAGAAGTTTGATATGAAGGATTTGAGAGAATGTGGACATATTCTTGGGATCAAAGTAATAAAGGATCGCAAGAAAAGAATGTTGTACTTATCCCAAGCTTCATACATCGATACTATTCTATCTCATTTTAGCATGCAAAACTCCAAGAAAGGTTTTCTACCTTATCGACATGGAGTACCTTTATCTAAAGAGATGTCTCCTAAAACATCAAAGGAAATAGATGACATGAAGGTAGTTCCTTATGCTTCGGCTGTAGGAAACCTAATATATGCGATGCTATGTAGGAGACCAGATATCTGTTTTACCATGAGCATGGTTAGCAGATATCAAAGTAACCCAGGACAAGGGCATTGAACTGTTGTAAAGCATATATTGAAGTACCTGAAAAGGACTAAAGATTATTTGCTAGTTTATCAGGTAGATGATTTGCTCCCTGTGGGTTACACAGATTCAGACTTCCAATCAGATAGGGACAATAGTAAGTCATACTCAGGGTATGTGTTTACTTTGGGAGGTGGAGCCATAGCATAGAGGAGTGTTAAGAAGAAATGTGTTTCGGACTCCACCATGGAAGCTGAGTATGTGGCAGCCTTTGAGGTAGCCAAAGAAACTGTATGGCTCAGAAACTTCTTGATGGACTTAGATGTGATTCCTGGTTTGCCCAAAATTATCACAATTTATTGTGATAATAGCGGTGTAGTAGCAAACTCGAAGGAACCACGAGCTCATAAGGCAAGTAAACACATTGAGCGCAAGTACCACCTGATACAAGACATCGTAAAGCGAGGAGAAGTTATTGTCTCCAAGACTGCATCAGAAGATAATCTGACAGATCCTTTCACTAAGGCCCTTCCGGCGAAAGCTTTTGATGGGCATGTTGAGGGGATGGGGATCAGATGTTTGGAAGCATATATAGCAACATAGTCTTTTAGTATAAGTGGGAGATTGTTAGAATGTATACTAAAAACCTAGCTTTTTGTATAAACATTTATTTTGAAATGAGAATTACATTAGTCAAATGTCTATATTTAGTTAAATGCAGTTGTCCATTTAATCTATATTATAGATAACATGGTGTGTGTTGTCACACAAAAGATCATGTTATCAGTTCCTTATAAATTATAAATAGAAGCTCACAACCAAGGTGGATTGGGACAAACCATTGAAATGGTTGTAGTGTAATTTGATATTACTTTATCTTGACTATAAAATTACACTAGTATACTGTGTGTGTATAGAGCAGGACCATTTGAGGTTATTCCTTTTATACTGACTGCATAAAAGAATAGAACCTCTATTATTATGGATGTGCATACTCTTAAGCTCGATATAATAAAAAGCACAAGTACTTAGTATTTATTTCTTTAATTTATCAAAGGGTGAGATTTATTCGTTAAATCAATAGGCCCGATAAGTTAGCAAATAATATTATTTATATGGTGTGTTGTTGATTATAGAAGGAAACTGTGTCCTATTTATTAGGATGATGATGTCCCCTTGAGAAGCTCATAAGGATTGCCAGGTAAACCCTGTAGGTGGACTTAGTTCTGAATGACAATGAAGTTGAGTGGTACTACTCTTGGAGCTAGATGTTAATTAAGTGAGTTGTCAGTAACTCATTTAATTAATGGGCATTCGATATCTTAAATACAGGGAGATTAAAGCACTCATGATAAGAAGGAGCTCATAATGTAATATGGGATTGGTGCGGTAGTTCAATAATAACTCTTTAGTGGAATGAGTTATTATTGATGAACTTAAGTTGGGTGTTCGGGTCGAATACAAGAAGCTTAAGCTCATCAGGAGGCCAAAACCAATTCCTCCTCTAGGTCCCTGTTATAGCCTCTATGTATAAAGCCTCGCATCCACCCAAGTCATCCTTATGGTCGGCCACATCCTTGCTTGGCCCCCAAGCAAGGGGCCGACCAAGATGGGTTTAAAAGTGGATTTTTAATTTTTTTTAAATCTTTCTTTTTATAGCCATGTACAATGTTTTAAAAGAGAGATTTTTGTTGGTGCAGCGGAGACCGGCAAGAGGGGGGTGAATTGCTGAAAACAAGAACAAACTATACCCTCCTCGAATTTCAACTCAGAATTTAAATCAGCAATAACAGCAACTAAATTAGCGAAACAAAAACAGAAATAGAAACAGAAAAGACTCAGGAATTTAACCTGGTTACAACCAAGGAGGTTGTTAATCCAGGACAGTAGAAAAGAGCGCAGTAAGAAAAATCTCCTTATCTGAAGGTGGAGAAGCCTTTTACACTTTTGAAGCTCACTAGTTGCTTAGGAATTGCTTACATATTGATTGCTTGAGTTTTTGTTGAATTCCTAGCTCCAGGGGACTTTTTATAGCTCCTGGAAAGTCTATCCCGAGGGTCCAAGGCGCCTCTAACAAGGTTCAAGGCGCCTCCAGCTCAGTCAGCGGATAAAACTTTATCTGCACGCAAACGGTTAAAACTGACTTGTTGAGGGCACCTTCAACAGGGTTGAAGGCACCTTCATGGGCACCTTCAAGGGCGCCTCCAATCCTACTGGAGGCGCCTTCAAGCTGGCAGCCTCATTTCTAGCTTGTTTTCTTCAGCTTCTGACGCTCCGATCTTTTGGGTGATTGAGGCCAACCGGAATAGGGCTCACCCGAACCCAATTCCCGGCCTTCTCCTCGAGCAGCCTTCCGTCCCGGCTTAACGTCCCTCGAACGCCGCGCACGCTCTTCATGCCCACCGGAGTACTCTTCCGCAGCTCTCTCGTCCTTCGGACGCACCGAGCCCGTCGGCTCCCTTCCCGTGCCGTACTTCTCGCTAGCTGCGTCTTCCACTCGACTTCCTGTGTTCCTAAGCTCCTGCACACTCAGACACAGGGATCAAACACAGCAGGACCTAACCAACTTAGTTGATCACATCAAAACTACCACGGGGTCCAACAATCTCCCCTTTTTGATGTGCATCAACCCAAGTTCAAGTTAGGGTTAAAATAGACATAAAAAGTAATTTTAAAGAAAATTACTAAACTAACATATTAAGCATAAAATTTGCAATAATTAAAATTGCAACACATTTTCAAAAAATAATAACAGAAATTTTAAATTCTTCTAACTCCCCCAAAACTTGTACTTACTTTTCTCTCCCGCTTTCATCACAGCAAAAATAAGGTCTTTAGTAAAAATATTTTCATGTAAGTTTGAGTTTTTGAAAAAATTTCCAAGTAAAAAAAAAATTTCTAAGTGAAAATGAATTTTTGAAAAAAAAATTTCAAGTTAAATTGAATTTAAATATTCTAAGAAAGAATGAACTTTTTATAAAACAAATTTCTAAGTCTAAACTTTAAAATTTCTAAGTCAAATGAAGTTATTTAGGATTTTTCTAAGAAAAAATAATTTCTAAGTTAGAATTTTTAAAAAAAATTTAAGGAATTTTTGTTTATTTTAACAAATATTTGATAAACTTTCAAAGCATTATTTAATTCTTGTTTAATGCTTTTTCAGAAAGTTAATTAAACATTTTCTTTCAATATTTTAGCTTCTAGGTCATGGCGAGGCACTAGGCCTTCTTGGTTATTGGAGCAACAACCACTTTCTTAGACAAAGCTTCCATAAAGAATTTCAATGTTTAATTTTCTCACTGTAAGCTTTTAATTTTTTGAAAAATTAATTAAGCACAGATTTTGGAACCCAATAGAGGTTCCTTCCTACAGGATTATTAAAAAATCTAGGGGGTACATAGTTTCTTGGTATTTTCCTAAGTTGACCTTGATGCTTCCTTATATACCAATTTAATTTACCATAAATTCTAATTTTTTACTTTGGAAATTTCTTTAAGCATGCATCATTTTTTAATTTTTCAATTTCTAACTTTAAATTTTCATTTTCTGATTTCAAATTTTCATTTTCTTTTTCTAATTTATCTAATTCTCTAGAAAGAGCTTTAATAAATCAAAATGAATGAGACGTGGTTAGATTGCGTACCTTACTTACCTGATCAGGTGACGCTCCCCCTTCACTGCAGCTTTCTTCTAACGTTCCTCCCCCTTCGTCGATGCTCATCTCTGAGCTGGACGTTTCTTCTAGCTGATGGTTAGCCATCAGTGCTAGTCCCAAGAATTCTTCGACTTCCGATTCGGAGGATGATGAATCATCCCACGTGGCCTTTAGATTCTTGTGTTTGGAGGGTTCTGGCTTCTTGTATTTTGACTTTTCCCTTTCTTTCTCCTTTCTCTTTAGCTTTGGGCAGTCATCTTTGATGTGCCTCTCTTCATTGCAGTTATAGCAGCGAACCGTCCTCTTTTTTGATGATGCCTCTGCGATTTAAATTTATTAGTACTGAAAAACTTATTGAAGCGTCTTACCAGTAGTGTCGCTTCAGATTCGTCGACTGAGGCTTCGAAGTCAGAACTGTTCATCTTTGCCTTTAAGGCAATGTTCTGACTTGTCTTCTCTGCTCCGTTGGGTTCTGAAACTCGAGATTCGTGAAGTTCAAAAGTGGAAAATAATTGTTCTAAAGTACTTACCTCAAGGTCCTTAGAGATGTAATACGCATATACTAAGGAGGCCCACTCTGGAGTTCTCGGGAAGGCATTGAGCGCGTATCGGATAGAATCCCGATTGCTTACCTCTTCTCCAAGGTTCGTTAGTTGCGTTATCAGCTCCTTGATTCTCGCTTGGAGTTGCGCTACCTTCTCGCCTTGGTTCATCCGGAGGTTCGTTAACTGGTTCCGGAGGATATCGCGCTTCGCTTCGGAAGTACCTTCGTGAAGCTCTAGGAATTTTTCCCAGAGATCTTTCGCGGAGTCGTAGCTTCCGATCCGATTAACCTCCTGCAGCGATATAACGCTGAGTAGGTGGAACTCAACCTTTCCGTTAGCGACGAAGTTTGCTTGCTCCTTTTTCGTCCAGGTATTTTCCTCCTTATCTTTCGGGACTGTATAGCCATATTTCATTATTAAAAGAATGTCAAATTCGGTTTTAAAAAATACCTCCATTTTGAGCTTCCATGTCGCGAAGTCTCCGTCGAACTTCGGGGGATGGATGTTCGCTCCGGCCATCGTCTTGATCGTAGTGCTTCAGTTGGCGGTTAGTCCTTCTGAGGCGATCAGGCTCTGATACCACTTGTTGGTGCAGCGAAGACCGACAAGAGGGGGGGTGAATTGCTGAAAACAAGAACAAACTATACCCTCCTCGGATTTCAACTCAGAATTTAAATCAGCAATAACAGCAACTAAATTAACGAAACAGAAACAGAAATAGAAACAGAAAAGACTCAGGAATTTAACCTGGTTACAACCATGGAGTTTGTTAATCCAGGACATTAGAAAAGAGCGCAGTAAGAAAAATCTCCTTCTCTGAAGGCGGAGAAGCCTTTTACACTTTTGAAGCTCACCAGTTGCTTAGGAATTGCTTACAGATTGATTGCTTGAGTTGTTGTTAAATTCCTAGCTCCAGGGGCCTTTTTATAGCTCCTAGAAAGTCTATCCCAAGGGTCCAAGGCGCCTCTAACAAGGTCAAGGTGCCTCCAGCTCAGTCAGCGGATAAAACTTTATCCGCACGCAAACGGTCAAAACTGACCTGTTGAGGGCGCCTCCAATCCTGCTGGAGGCACCTCCAAGCTGGCAGCCTCATTTCCAGCTTGTTTTCTTCAGCTTCCGATGCTCCTATCTTTTAGGTGATTGCGGAAAATCGGAATAGGGCTCACCTGAACCCAATTCCCGGCCTTCTCCTCGAGTAGCCTTCCGTCCCGGCTTAATATCCCTCGAATGCCGCGCACACTCTTCACGCCCACCAGAGTACTCTTCCGCAGCTCTCTCATCCTTCGGACGCACCGAGCCCGTCGGCTCCCTTCCCGTGCCGTCCTTCTCGCTATCTGTGTCTTCCGCTCGACTTCCAGTGTTCCTAAGCTCTTGCACACTCAGACACAGGGATCAAACACAGCAGGACCTAACCAACTTGGTTGATCACATCAAAACTACCACGGGGTCCAACAATTTTAAACTTTAAAAACTTTCCTTTTTTGAAGCCATCCACATGATTTTAAAAGAGAGTTTTAAATTTTAAAAAATCTTTCCTTTTATAGCCATCTACAATGATTTAAAAGAGAGATTTTCTTTTTGTTAAAACTTTCCTTTTTTGTAACCATGATTTAAAAGGGAGGTTTTAATTTTAAAAATCTTTCCTTTTTATAGCCATCTACAATGTTCAAAAGAGGGATTTTTAATTTTAAAATTTTCCTTTTGTAGCCATCCACAATAGGAAATTTAAAAGAGAGATTTTAATTATTATTAAAATCTATCCTTTTTAGCCATTATCAAGGATTATAAAAGAGGATAGATGGTGCCTTAAAGGAAATAATCATCTACAAAATTTCCATTTCTCTTCTATTCTCCTTGTGGCTGACCCCCTCATATTCTTTTTCTCCCCTTGCTTTCTCACCTAAGGCCGGCGGCATCAAGAGGCTTCAACCATCTTGTGGTCGGCGGGTTGCAAGGAAGAAAGAAGAACAAGAGGTCTTCTTAGCTTTGATCCCTTGGTGGCCGAAAGTCTTGGAAGAAAGAAGGACTTGGGTGGTTTTTGCGTCTTGGTAGATCATCACCCACATGACGTCCAAGAGGAGGAGAGGAATACAACAGAAGATGAAGAGATCTTTAAGCTACAAATAAAGGTATAACTAGTTAATTGTTTCCGCTGTGTACTAGTTTATTTTTCCTTTGTATGGATCTTGAAATACCAACACAAGAGGCTAGCAATCTTGTGTTTTGATTGAGGTCTCTGTAGTTTAACCTAGGGTTTACTGTAAGGAGTTTAAATATTCAATATCTTTGAAAGTCTTTGACTAGGAAGTGGTGGATGATCCCATACCCAAGAAGGTCGAGTGCCTCACCAATGACCTGGAAGACAATCATTGAAATAGATATTTAATCAACTTCTGTAATATGGTTTAACTTTTGATGAACACATGGGTTGAACTTGGATTAATAATGTTAAGTTTCGTTTGCAATCTAAGTTTAACTTCTGAAAAACACACGGGTTGCTAGGAAAAGTTCTGTGCTTGTACAAATTTTTGTACAGGGGAAATAGAACGGAATTTTGAGTAGCGCCAACAATAAATTATCTCATTCTAGCTTGATCAGTATCATAGTCCTGAACAAATTCGGCCACTTGACCTTGAAAATTTCTCATGAACTGAAAATGATTCCATACTTCTCTAAACTGGTCGTCTAATAAAGAATAGTGACCCCCCAACATTACTCGTTGGGCATCCTGCTTCTCATGAAGCGAGTCTAGAGATGCATGAAAATTAGACAAATAAAATCTGGAACTACCCGTACCATAGGCAAAAGAGTGCCTAGCAGGTTCCAGATGATCGGAAGGCTGTAGATGTCTAGATGACGAGGGCTCAAGGTGGGGCTCTGTGTCTCCAGATATGGAAGGGACATTTTTAGGATCTCTATCAGTGATTACCCAATTAGTCGGGTTACGGATAAATGTGCGTTCGGGATAAGGAAGAGGTAGTGGAAAACCATTCTTCCTAGAAAAAGCAAAACCATTCTCATCCCAACAAATCATTTTCATAGCAAGACATGCATCAATATAAATCATGTTATTGCCATGAATGACCTCCAATACATCTAGGTCAAGTTCCAAAATTTATAGCTATTTGAGTAATCAACCCACCAAAAACAATTGATCCCGAGGATGCCCTCCCGGCTCTCGCCAAGGTTTGCAAAAAATGAAAACTAGAATTGAAGTCAACCTTATGTAGCATAGCCCACAAAGCATAAAGGTCCACTTTCTTAATGACTCCATCGCTTTCCCCTCTACCAAAAATAGTTTTACTCATAACACGATGCAAGTATCTAAAAATGGGGTTTTGCATATGAGAAGCCTTAGCTCTAGAGGGCTCATAAGGTTGATCTAATCGAGTAATCAAATTTCAGAAATGATTCCAATTAAATCTTGAGTCAAACCTACGAGAATTACCGGTAGACAATCCAAAACAATTATTAAAATCACTAAATGTCCACTAAGCCTCTTGGTTCATAAGTCAAAAAGTTATTTTGCCAACAAAATCATCTTCATTAGCAAAGTGAACATCTAGTGAACTCAAAGACTCCAGTATAACACAAGGATATGTAGGTAGATGTGTATACATAACAGTCGGGTCCATATATCATGTACACACAATCTTTCTATTGACAAGAATTTCAAATCTAGACTTATATTCTTCATTTCTAAAAATAATATTGAATTCATTGTCCTTACCTTCATCGCGTGCTATCCTCTTTCCCTTGCCCTTTGTTGGTTGCTTTCCTTTTTCTTTGGTTGGCTCCCTTCCTCCGCTTAATCCACCACTTCCTTTGCAAAGTCTATTCAAAATATTGGAAATTTTGTCAAGCTTAAGGAAAGGTGATGTTTTGTTGGAGAAGTAAGTTCTTGTGAGGATAGATCTTGAAAGACAAGATCTTTGGGACTAGGAGTTAAGGATCTTGAAGATAGGAGAGGAGAGAAGTGTTCTTAGAATCCAGATTTTGATGAAGTTTGTGGAGAGAAATGAGTTTGAGATCTAGATCTGAGAAGATTTAGAAGAAAGATTGAAGAAGAGAGGAGTTTGGGAGAGAGGAATGTCTTGAGGACGAGGGGTGTGTATGGCCGACATGGCCTAGGTCTGGCCGTGTCTTCTAGACACGGCCAAAGTAAATGGCTCTACATGGGCCGTGTAGATCTACACGACCCCGACCCACGATTGGTATGGCCACATCCATCTTCTTCTCAGTATAACTCACACGACCGTGTTAGTAATTAGCCCTAAGAGCCAATCATGAGATGATTAGGCCTTTTGGTTACTAATTAAGTTAGACTCTAATTAACCCACTCATTAGATTGATTTCAATCCGAATTAGATACATTGGATTAATGGGTTAGACTCAATGGGTTAGACTTATTGGGTTATTGGATTAATGGTTAATCCAATATAATAAATCCAACCATTAAGAGGAATACAAAGAGACAAAAGACCCTTGATATTCATGGGATGAATAAAAATAGGTTTTTGTCATTTATTTTTCATTAGATGAATTAGATGAGAAAGTGGTGACTCTTGAGATTCCATCTTCTTCCTCCTCCTTCCATGGCCGATTCATGATGTTTGGCCGCACCATGCTTCTTGCTAGTACAAGAAAATGGTTCTTCTCCAAAGGCTTCATTCGTGGGACGAACGAAGGATATGTTCGTGTGGATACCATAGAGGCGCGGACGCTTGAATGCGCTGAGATCTGCATATAAACAAGAAGGGGTTGCTATTGGGATTGCGAAGGGCACGCAACAAAGGTAAAATCCTATCACGTAGCTTAGTATAGATTATGAATAGAAAATGTTTCTTCCCTTCGCATGGATTTGATGGATAAGAGGATCTAGTAATTTTTCCGCTGCGTTTCCGCGTCTTTGGCGCGCTAGATCCCAACAGTGGTATCAAAGCCACTTGAGAAGGGATATGCTGAGTTTTAAAATTTGTATATATGATATAGAAATTACATGATAGGGTTTACTGTGATTTGCAAAAACTTATGAGTTTCGTCCACACAAGACTCTCGGCCAGATTATGTGTCTCGACCAGACTGTGTGTCTTGGCCAGACATGATAGCGGGACCACCGTGGCTTTGCGGCTCATAATTTATTTATTAAAATTATAGTAAATTTATGTCATAAGAATATTGTGAATATATATATGACATGGTGCATGGTTTGGCCCTTTAACCTCAATGTGATTGGATGTGTATAATGTTGTAATTCATAATACGACCTGCGTGTCGTGCGTTCATCCCTTTTATTCTTGTTGTAATTAGATTATACTCGAATGTAACTCGAGTTTCTTTAGATTTTGTAATGTACAAAATTAGAAAGAGTTAGTCTTCTGGAAGACGGGTGAAAAGGAAGGAAGGACAACAACACACGACAACCAAGGAAGCGCTTGGAGAAGCGGCTTAGACCTAGGTTGACTTATCACTCTTCTCATTGGCTTGAGAAGATCGTAGTTTATGGAGGCCATAACCTTGTCACATTTAAACTTGTGTATATGTTGATATATGCTATGATATGCCATGATGTATGTGATGCATGTGTAGCTATCGTAATTAGGTCATTTACATATGCCTACCAAAGTTTGGTACTCACTACTACCTAGATAATCTGTAGTCAGGTTTTCCAAAGCAAAGTGGCTCATTTTATCTTGGTAGAGTGCGACTGGATAATTGTGATGCACGACTATTGACCTTTGGGTATGACTTAATTAAGTTACCTCAATTGGATTGAGAACTTAAAGGCATATCCTATAAGATGTAAATCATATTATACTAGTCTTGGGTGATTAGCCAAAGCTAACTCAAGATGAATTATAATATGGATTTCATAAGATGGGAAAACGAACAAACAGTGTTGTTCACCTAAGGATACAAGAGTTACATAGGATGTAATTGGTAAACGTTGTATACCTATGTTATACTAAGTATTGGGCGATTAGCCAAAGCTAACTCAAGAAAAGTATAATATCGATCTTGTCCAATTCGTACACGTTACCTACCTAATTTATACAAGTCTTGGGCGATTAGACAAAGCTAACTCAAGATGAGGTATAATGTGGATCTTGTCCCACTTGAATGTCTTTGCTTTCAGGTTTAGAGCTAGTAGTGACTTGCTCCTGTCAAGCTTTAGAATTCAGTCGGAGAATCATTTAATTAAAGGCCTAATTAAATGATCTGAGTATGAATAAGGACATGCTCAATGGAACTAATTTCCTGGACTGGTATAGAAACTTGAGGATAGTCCTCAAACAAGAATAGAAACTGGACGTCCTAGAGAATCCTATTCCTGAAGCACCCCTTGCGAGCTGATAGGGATGCTTACAAGAAGAATCAAGATGACGCATTAGATGTGTCATGCCTTATGCTCGCCACCATGAATCTTGAGCTTTAGAAGCAACATGAGAACATGGATGCTTATGATATGTTTGAACATCTTAGATAACTGTATCAAGGTCAAGCAAGGCATGAGAGATTTGAGATATCTAAAGCACTGTTTCAAAGCAGAATGCAAGAAGAAAGTCTCTTTGGGCCATATGTGCTCAAAATGATCGGGTATGTGGAGAATCTACAAAGGTTGGGATTCCCACTAGGCCAAGAATTGGCCACTGATCTTATCTTGCAGTCGTTGCCCGATAGTTATAGTCAATTTGTCATGAACTACAACATGAATGAAATTGAGAAACCATTGCCTGAAATGTTGAGCATATTGAGAACTACTGAACTCAACCTTAAGAAGGCAAAGCCTGGTTCCATTTTGATGGTATCTAATGGCAAAGGCAAGTGGAAGCCTAAAGGTAAGGGTAAGACCCAAGCCAAAGGCAAGGGCAAGGTTCATGCACTAAAATCCAAAGGTGGGGTTGTTAAGGAAGGAATCTGCTTCCAATGCGATGAGACCAACCACTGGAAGAGGAATTGCAGGGTGTACCTAGAGGAATTGAAATGGAAGAGAAGTGAGACTTCTACCTCAGGTATATATGTTATAGAAGTCAATCTATCTATTTCTTCTTCATAGGTATTAGATACCGGATGTGCATCTCACATTTGTACTAATATGCAGGCGCTGAGAAATAGTAGATTATTGACAAAGGGCGAAGTGGACCTACGAGTAGGCAATGGTGCAAGAGTTGCCACCGTCGCTGTAGGAACCTACTCCTTATCTTTGCCCATTGGGCTTATTTTAGAACTTGAAGAGTGTTGTTATGTGCCTGCTTTAACTAAAAACATAATCTCTATTTCTTGTTTAGACAAGAAGAGGTTCTCATTTATAATAAAAGACAAATGTTGTTCTATTTATTTAAATGACATGTTTTATTGTAGTGCACCTCTGATAAATGGACTCTATGTTCTAGACTTTGAAAACCCAATCTATAACATAAATACCAAGCGGTTCAAATCTAATGATTTGAATCAAACATATCTCTGGCATTGTCGCTTAGGTCACATAAATGAGAGTCGCATATCCCAACTCCATAAGGATGGACTATTGAACTCCTTTGATTTTGAATCATATGAGCTATCCGAATCTTATCTTCGAGGCAAGATGACAAATACTCCATTTAGTAGACATGGCAAAAGGGCTAATGATCTGTTAGAACTCATACATACTAATGTATGTGGCCCTTTCAGAATAACAGCTAGAGGAGGTTATCATTTCTTCATTACCTTCACTGATGATTTCAGTAGATACGGCTATGTGTATCTGATGAGACACAAGTCAAAATCCTTTGAAAAGTTCAAAGAATTCAAGAATGAAGTACAAAACCAACTTCGTAAGAGTATTAAGATGCTTCGATCAGATCAAGGTGGGGAATACCTTAGCCAAGAGTTTCATGACCATCTCTTTGAGTGTGGGATAATATCTCAACTCACTCCACCTGGAACACCACAATGGAATGGTGTATCAGAAAGGAGAAATCGCACTTTATTAGATATGATACGATCGATGATGAGTCATACAGATCTTTCTACTTCTTTCTGGGGACATGCTCTAGAGACAACCGCCTTCACACTTAACCGAGTTCCATCCAAGGCTGTCATAAAGACACCATATACAATATGGATAGGGAAGAGTCCCAATATGCCTTTTATGAAGATTTGGGGTTGTGAGTCTTACGTTCGACGACAAGTCTCAGATAAACTAGGACCCAAATTAGATAAGTGCTACTTTGTTGGATATCCCAAGGAAACAAAGGGATATTACTTCTATAATCCCACCCAAGGCAAGGTGTTTGTTGCTAGGACTGGTGTGTTTCTAGAAAGGGAATTAATTTCTAGAAAAACTAGTTGGAGTGAAGTCGATCTTGAAGAAGGTCAAGATACTAGCACTAACACATTGATGGAAATTGAACAGGTACCACAAGATATTGTGGATCAGGATTTTGTTGCACCACAAGAGGTTATGGAACAACAACCTGTTCAAGTAGAACAAGCTCTACGTAGATCTGATAGGATTCGTCGTCAATATGAGAGTTATTCTTTTCTCTTGTCTGACCACGATGATGTAGAGCTTATTGGTCTTGGTGAGCCTACATCTTATCAGGAAGCTGTACAGAGCCCAGATTCTAAGAAATGGCTGGAGGTCATGAGATCCGAAATGGAATCCATGTACACTAACCAAGTATGGACTTTGGTTGATCCACCTGAAGAGATCAAACCCATTGGGTGTAAGTGGATCTTCAAGGGGAAGACTGACATGGATGGAAATATGCATACCTATAAAGGTAGATTGGTGGTTAAAGGATTCAGGCAGATTCATGGTATAGACTATGATGAAACCTTTATACCAGTTGCGATGCTCAAGTCCATTCAGATCATGCTTGCTATTGCTGCTTACTATGATTATGAGATCTGGCAGATGGATGTCAAAACCATATTTCTTAACGGAAATCTACTTGAGGATGTGTACATGACTCAACCTGAAGGTCTTTAGATCCAGAGCATGCTGGAAAGGTTTGTAAGTTGCAAAGATCCATTTATGGATTGAAGCAAGCTTCTAGAAGCTGGAATCTTCGATTTGATGATGCAATCAAAACGTTTGGTTTCATTAAGAATGAAAATGAACCTTGTGTCTACAAGAAGGTTAGTGGGAGCACAGTTATTTTTCTTATATTGTATGTAGATGACATACTTCTCATTGAAAATGATATCCTTACTCTTCAATCAGTGAAGACTTGGCTTGGGAATTATTTCTCAATGAAGGACTTAGGTGAAACATCCTATATTTTGGGCATCAAGATCTATAGAGATAGATCCGGGAGATGGCTTGGTCTAAGCCAAAGTACATATATTAACAAGGTGCTTAAACATTTTGCTATGGAGAATTCTAAGAATGGATTCCTGCCTGTGTCACATGGTGTGAGTCTTTCGAAGACTCAATGTCCTTCTTCTAAGGTAGAAAGAGACCGCATGGATTAGATTCCTTATGCATCTACTATAGGGTATATCATGTATGCCATGCTTTATACTTGCCCAGATATCTCGTATGCGTTAAGCATGATGAGCAGATACCAGTTAGATCCAGGTGAAGGTCACTAGATTGTAGTCAAGAATATTCTTAAGTACTTGAGAAGGACTCAAAATTATTTCTTGATATTTAGAGGCGATGAAGAGCTTGCTGTAAAGGGTTACAACTGTTGTTGTAAAGGGTTGCAGTGGTGCAAACTTCCAAAATTGACAAGGATGTTTCTAGATCATAGTTAGGGCATGTATTGTACTTAAATGGTGGTCTTGGGTATTAGATACTACAACGATTTGAGGGATCATCAATATATGAGATATGATGATATGAAGAGTCCCGACCGATGCTAACATTATGGATCCTTTGACCAAGGCTTTGGCACCAAGAAAGCATGATGGTTGTAACGCCCGCCCTTCCAGGTAACACTAAGGCCACCCCAGAGGGACGGACATCACTAGAACATAGACATCAATTATACTAATGCATATGGATTCATGGAAGCGGAAGACATATATAATTAATTTTTTTTTTTCATATCATAACATATACCATATGCATCTAGTTCTCTTAACATGGCATGTGAAGTCAAACGTACCAACATAACATGAGTAGGATATCATACTAGCTGAACATTATCATAAGCATAGGTCCAACATTGTTCACATGCATAACTTAGATAATTCAAAAACTTAAATAGATCTATCCACCAGCACTTCCACACACATCCTCATTGCCTTTCCTGCTCTGCTCCCCTTAAACAATCCATTCCTTGCCTTTATCTGCAGTACAAGAAAAATGTGTAGCTATAAGCCAAAGGCTTAGTGAGATCCTTGCCTACCCATAAATCCGAAAAACACATAACATAACATAACATGTAGAAACCATAGCATAACATAACTTAGCATGGAGAATCATAACATAGAACATATCTTATCATGTAAAAATCATAACATCTCATAACATAACATGAGGGAAAACAGAACATAATATATCATATCACATAAGGAGCATAACATATCAGAGTATAGCATGTGAGTGTATATCATGATTCATATCACATTCTGTAAGCACATATCATGAAGCCTATCATATCATGTAAACATGTATCATAACTCATACCTATTCATATGGGTGCATAAACATAATTTCATAAATATGTGCATGTAGATGCAATATGTATATTTTTAAAACATGTATCAGGGAATGAACATATGCATCATGCTTCTTTTAAAACATATAGTATACATACTTGAATATCATATCATCATCATGAGAAGGGCCCCGGCTTGTACCACATGTAAACATAAATGCGCGCAATCCCTAGGACAGGGTAGCTAGCCCCGAACCTACTAGGGATCTAGGTCCGTTCATAGTCCGTCGACCTAGGGGCGTACTCAGGAGTCCATCCCTTAACGAGGTCCGTTCATAGTCCGTCGACCCCGGGGCGCTTATGGAGCCCACCCTTGGTACAAGCCATACAAAGTAAAATATCATGCATATCATATCTCATCATATCATACATGTCATAATTCTTGTCATATCATGAAGAGAGCTCTTGATCCCCAACTTAAGGGAAGCATCTCTTTACCATAGCATGAAGAGTGCTCTTGATCCCAACTTAAGGGAAGCAACTCTTTTTCATAACATGAAGAGTGCTCTTGGTCCCAACTTAAGGGAAGCAACTCTTTTTCATAACATGAAGAATGCTCTTGGTCCCAACTTAAGGGAAGCAACTCTTTAGGCTTTTCTTCTTACATAAGCCATTCACACATGCATTATATAACATGTTCTTATCATAACATAAAGTATAACATGTTATTTTCTTATCATCAAACTTGGCATATCATCTCATGAACTTAGCATAACATATCATGAACATGGCATATCATATCATGAGTCTAGCATATCATATCATGACCATAGCCTATCATGTCATAAGTCTATCATATCATATCATAAACATGGCACATCTTATCATAAGACATAGAAATGCAACATATCGTAAAGCATATTTTCATCACATCATAAAGCATGAAAGCTTAATCTACTTATATATCAAAGGCTACATATCATGAAAATGAATAAGCATGTTTTGTTAGGTTTAAACTCTTTCCTAACCCAATTAATCCATCTTGGCCGAACCATATCAGTAGGTTTCAACCTCTTTTCATTCCATATGAAGCATAGAACTTATCCACATAACATGTAAACTTGATCTAAGCACATACAAGGCATTATACTTCATGAATAAGCATGTTTGAGTTCAAAACTCTAACCTTAACCCATTTATCTCAATTTGGCCGAAACATATCAGTAGGGTTCTTATATCATTTGGTTCCATATGAAGCATAGGACTTATCCACATAACACTACAAGAAAAAATCCTAACAACAACAGTTTTTCACCATTGTTGTAGCCCATTTTGAACTGTTGTTAAAGGCCGTGTTGTTAAAAGGGGTGCCCAAAGACAACAGTTTTTAACCGTTGTCTTTGAAGGCAAAGACAACATTTTTACAACGGTGAAAAACTGTTGTCTTTTCCTTCAAAGACAACATTTTTTTCACCGTTGTCTTTGAGCATCTACCTTTAATAACAGGGTCTTCAACAACAGTTTTAAACTATCTACGACAACGGTGAAAAACCGTTGTATTTTTTAGATAAAAAATAAAAAAAATTAATACACAATTTTCTAATATTATAAATCATTCAAAATACTAAATTTCAAAATAAAATTTAATATATAATTTTTTAACATTGAAAAATAATATCTATAACATTCTGATGAAATTTCATAAGCAACCAACAAGATGATAACACTATTAAAACAAAGGTAGAACAATATAACACGAGATTTTCTACTTAAATGTCGGTGAAGAGGATGGATTGCAGCTCCTAGTGCTCCTTAATTTGTTAAAGTCTCTCCATTTTTTTAGCTTGTCGGCATTCTTCCCAATACTCTTGAGGACACCTATTCGAATAAAGATATATATTACAAATTATAAACTAAACAGTATGCGTGATTCTAATTGCACTGCATAAATGTTACATAACCATAAAAACCATTTGATATAGTTATCTAACAGAAGTGCAAAAAGCGTTATCTATGTAACATAAATGGTAACCTCTTGAAACAATAGTAGGAATGGCTGCAATAATTACCTGAAACAACATAAATCGTTAGTTTTGAAGGCAGAGTAGAGAGATGTCATGCAACTTTTAGAAATCAATGCAACATAATCTTAAAGAATAACATTATAGCAGGATAAAGATGCTAAAAAGAGCAGTAGATTGAAACAAAAAAAACCACCAAAGAGTCTTTAATATGTACAAAACACCTTTTAGCTTCATGTTGAATACAAAGTGAACATAATCGAATGAATCGAGATGCAAATATTGCAAATGTAAGTTAGAAAAAAAAACTAAGAAATAATAAAGTAACTGTAATTTAATCTAACTTACGATTTAATTCTAGATTTAGAGAAGTAAGAAGTGTAAGCTTTTCTAGATCACAATGTACAGAAATTGAAATATTAATAGGGTCATTACTTGTCAACACATGATGTTCCTAAGAGGAAGAAATGGACTTTAGAAATAAGACCAAAGAACAAATACATTAACTGCAAGCATAGAATATGTGTGGGTGATTACATCAAAGGTGGACTATAAACATTTTTAATTAAGAAAATGAGGAAGGAAATGAATGGAGGAAATGAATGAGATTTTCTACTTAGATGTCGATGAAGAGGCAGCACTGCAGATATTGCAATACAACAAAAAGTAAATTCTTTTTTCTCAAACAAGTAAAGGAAAATAAAAGGACTAATGATCTATAAGTGTGAAGGTCTAATATGAGATTTAATGTTCACAGATTACAACAATAACTTCACCTTGCTTGGTAGCTGAGGAGAGAAAGGAGTATATGGTTTCTTCTCCTTAGCCTTTACTTTCCTTTGAACATTCTTCCTTGATAGTGATCTTCAAAATTATATTAATTGTCAAGATGCATGCTATAAAACTGTTCAAATAATCACTTAGATAAAGTATACTGATATAATTTCAAGCATTCTCCTTTTCCTCATTCATTAGATCCTTTGACATCTCTTACCATTGATTGAATAGAAACAGAGCTTCAATTCTTTCCAGGTAAGGATGATGCGGTGAACGAGATAAATGATGTTTAGGAAATGCCAATGACCTTCAACTGTGCATATACCAAGTGAAAACAAAAGGTCAGCACAATCTATAGCAATGGAAGGGTTTAATGGTTGGGTTTTATTTACTTACTATATTGTTCTCAAGCTCCCTCAAGTAGAATCCTTGGGCAAATAAAGGGAAGATGTTGCAACCTAATAGAATGTAGACCATCAATGCATGCGTCCCTAGCTATTCCATGACCAAGGTTGGCTTCCTGTAGCCATAGATGTCAACCAGCACATAAACCCCAGTGAACATGACCCCAGCAGTCCCAGCAGTGATGCAGGTATAACTTGGTGTGTATAAAGACTTGTTCATATGCATGCCTACACCAAGGATTACCAACTCCAATTGGTTGGGAATATCTGAGCAACAAAAAAATCAAATCGACACAATAAGAAGAAAGACAATGTCGTGGGTACCGTAGAAGTCTAATGAAAAAGCTAATGCTAATAGACAAAAGGAAGCAATCATCCACTGCACAATCCTCTCCTTGTGATCCTGTAGTTTCCTCAACAGTGTGACGTATGCAAACAACACTAGTGGAAAATTAAAAATCCAAGTTCCTGTACTTTACCTTAAAGTGTATGATGGCATGCCCGAATTGCAATCCAATCAAGCAGGTAACAATTGCCATCATAGAACTGCAACGCCAACTAGTTAACATTGAGCTTCACACACATGGTAAATATCACAGAGATACATATGTAACTAGTTAATTTTTGGAGGTATTTTAGAGATTTGGGGATATTAATCTAACAATATGTATTTACTGTTTGGTTGTTTGGTAGTTCCCACTTGCTCATAGACTTGACTCATTTCATGAATGGTTATGTTATTTGTGGCATTGTTATTTTGTTATTGCCATTAAGATGTTAAATAGGTCAAGTATAATATATACTTGTTTAAAGGAGACAATAAATTTTATAGTGTAGTTTGGAGATTTTAATTGATTAGAGTAAAAGTAATTCATTGCGGTTGAAGATAAAAGAAAACTTCAGTCATTAATTTGGAAATTACTTGGCTTAGAGGGCAATAGAGGGATAAGGGTCATATGATCAACTCCAAATAGTTGAGATGGTCATGACTATGCTGATGGAAATCATTGAAATTTAACGATAATATGAATAAAGGAGTTGAAAAAACTAGCAATAATAAGAATAGATTGATCAATGCAACAGTTGTAAATGTAAAAATTAGGGCTGGTTGCTTACCTTCGAAGCCCTAAGGCAACCTCACGTCGGCGATCGGATGGCTCTAGCTTGATCCCACGGCACCAGAACAAAAATTAGGGCACGACTATACCTCAGACGCCGGCGACGATCCAGGGGAAATCGGAGCACAGGGAACCTACGCACTCCCACGATCAACGGCGTTGTCGATCTGTCCTCAAGCCAAGGCGATGACGGCTTTACGAAGGAAGGGAGAGCTCGGCAGTGTCGGCGTCGCGTGAGAGAGGAGAGGGAGGACTCGACGACGGAAAAACCTAGGGCTCGGGTGGAAAGAGTTGAGAAGAAGAAGAGATCAGGATGATCCGGGCTTCGATATCTAGCAAGCTCCGACGACATGCTACCAGTCGACCATCATCGGAGGTAGAACTCTGTTGCCCGTCGCCTTAGTGTTGTCCGTGAGAAAGAATAGAAAGAACAGAGGAAGAAGGGAAGAAAGGAAAAGGTTCGGGAGAGGTGAGGAACTCGGGTCGGGATCGACGTTAGGGAGAAATAATAAGAAAAGGAATATAAATAATTAAACATTTCCTCATTTAAACGGGTATCTCAAACAGGTCTTATCCGTATCCGTAATTTTGTCCCCTCAAAACATGTCGCATGAGCTCCGAAAACTTCCCAGAAAATTTCTAAAAATTTTGAAAAAAATTCTATAAGGCTATTAATTAAATAACCTTATTTAATTAATTTTCCGATATCTCACAGATGAGCTCGACGTCGGCAAGATCGGGAGAGGGGAAACTAGGGCACGGGAGAGGGGAAAGGGCGGCGGTGCGACTGCAATAGGAAACTAGGGCACGGGGAGAGGGGAAAGGGCGGCGGTGATTGGGAGTAACCGGCAGCACCCTCGACGGCTGGCGATGGCTGTGTCTTCGGGAATGTGAGGGCAGCGCCGGCTGCGTCGGAGGTCAGCAATGAAGAGGAGATCGTGGTGACGGTGAGATCGGCAGGAGAAGAGGAGGAATGGGGAAAAAAATGAGATTGTTTAGATTTATATATGTAGGTTATTAAATAAATAATCTCCCACTTTATTGGTTTCGCGAAGGAGGAGTCGGAGATAGGTTTTTGTTCGTTGAAGAGTCACAGAGAAGTGGGTTTTAGGTTTTTTTCATGAAGTTAAAAAAATTGTTATGTTTTTAGGATTCAACAACATTCAATAGACAACAATTTAATAAAACTGTTGTATATTATCACATAAGCAACACTAAAAGACAATAGTTTTTTAAAACTGTTGTCTTTGACACACATTAGACAACAGTTTTTTGAAAAACTGTTGTTATTTAAAAATTATTATGGTGAACAACAACAGTTTTCAATAAAACTGTTGTTAAATGGAAAAAAGACAACAATTTCTTAAAAAACTGTTGTCTATTAGGTGTGGTTAAATCAAAAATTTCTTGTAGTGTAACATGTAAACTTGATCTAAGCACATACAAGGCATTATACTTCATGAATAAGCATGTTTGAGTTCAAAACTCTAACCCTAACCCATTTATTTCAATTTGGCCGAAACATATCAGTAGGGTTCTTATATCATTTGGTTCCATATGAAGCATAGAACTTATCCACATAACATGTAAACTTGATCTAAGCACATACAAGGCATTATACTTCATGAATAAGCATGTTTGAGTTCAAAACTCTAACCCTAACCCATTTATTTCAATTTGGCCGAAACATATCAGTAGGGTTTCATATCATTTTATTCTATAAGAAGCATAAGACTTAAACATGTAACATGCACATTTAGTCTAAGTACCTATAGAGCATTGTACAAGTACCTACAAGGCACTATACTTCATGAATAAGCCTATTTGAGTTCAAAACTCTAACCCTAACCCATTTATTTTCATTTGGCCGAAACATATCAGTAGGGTTTCATGTCTTTTTATTCCATAAGAAGCATACGACTTAAACATGTAACATGCACAATCTAAGTACCTATAGAGCATTGCACAAGTACCTACAAGGCACTATACTTCATGAATAAGCCTATTTGAGTTCAAAACTATAACCCTAACCCATTTATTTTCATTTGGCTGAAACATATCAGTAGGGTTTCATGTCTTTTTATTCCATAAGAAGCATAAGACTTAAACATGTAACATGCACATTTAATCTAAGTACCTATAGAGCATTGTACAAGTACCTACAAGGCACTAAACTTCATGAATAAGCCTATTTGAGTTCAAAACTTTAACCCTAACCCATTTATTTCAATTTGGCCAAACATATCAGTAGGGTTTCATACCATTTTATTCCATAAGAAGCATAAAAACCTTGGTTATAAACATGTAAAAATTCATACATCACAAAGAGGTACAACTAGTATGGTTTCTATCTAAAATTCTTGACCTAAGGCCTTATAATCAATTTTGGCCGAACCATATAGATAGGTATCTATTTTTTTTTTCACAACATGAAGAATGAAGACTTAACTAACAACATGTGAAATTCATATATCATAGAGTAGAAAAAGTAAGCATGTGATCAAAGAAAACTTGTTCTAGGTCCTCTCTTCCATCCTTGGCCGAAACATGCAATAAGGCTCTAAATTTCTCTTTTTCTTTTTCTATAACATGAAGCATCTCTTATCACTTGTTAACCCTAAGTGACTACCTATTCTTTATCTTGACCACATTCTTGCAAGAAATTTTTTAGAGTTTCGAAAAATATTTTAAACCGAAGCTACTTGTACTGCAGTGACGGGATACTCACTTCCTTGCGCTTGTTTTCCTTAGAGATTTAACCTTTGTTGTGGATCCTTCCTAGAGAGGGGAAACTTCCTTGCTCCTTGGTCTCGGCAATAAGAGGAAATGGTGAAGAAGAGGTCACGGTGGAGGAAGAGGGAGTAGGAAGGTGAATGAGGAAAAATGCTAACTCATTTTAATTTCCTCCTTTTATTCATCATGAGAGGAGGAAGGAAAAATATATTTTTCTTCCTCCTTTCTTTTACTCTCTTCATAATTAAGAGAAAAGTCTAGATACATCCCTTCTTGGTGAGCAAGAAAAGAATATTCTAGAGCATCTCTTCATTAGAGAGGAAGAAGACAACTCTCACTTCTCCTTCTAAGAGAAGAGCCTTTTCTTCTTACATTTAATTATGGTTTCCCTCTATTTTCTAACAATAATTTCTCTTGATCTAGTGGTTATTTTATTCAGGCATCTAATGAGAGATCTAGAGTTCAAGTCCTAGACCTTTATATATTTTTATTTCTATTTTACTTGTTTAAGTGTTCGGCTAGGAGCAAAATTTAACTAAAGCATATATATTTTTTTTCTTTATTCATGATAAAATATTCTAGAATTTTGCTAAGGACCCTATGGGTGTTACAATGGTCACACTAGGTCAATGGATATTAGATATTTTAGTGATTGACACTAGTGACATAAGGAGATTGTTAGTGAAAGCCCTAAGAGGCAATCAAGAGTTGATTGACTTAGGACATTTTGTATCATATTTCATTATTTCATTAGAAGACAAAAGTTATGGTTATTATATTTACTTCAGTTCAATGCCGAGTGAATAAATATAATAATGTCCTTGGGTGGTAGGTTCTTATCTACAATATATCAATTAGTTGAATTGATAGTGAGATATTGTAGAGAACACTACTCTTAATTATTCCTAGTTGAACATTAATATACAAGGACAATATTAATGCGTTGAGACTAGCATGTAGGTCAACGGATGAATTGATCTCATAAGTCATGGATATGAGATATCAGGTTGACACATGGGTATATATTAGAGAATATATATTGAATTGACCCGCCATGAGATGTTTCATGGATCGTTCTATGAGTGTCATAAACATTATCATGTGACTATTGTTATGAATAGTCCTTAGACCTGAAGTCACTACGGTTCCCTACATAAGGAGTTGTGTACTTTGGTATCGTCAAATGTCACCCGTAACAGGGTGGACTATAAAGTCGATCACTAGGTATGCAATAAATTATGCGGAGGGATGTGAGTGATGTAGATGAGATCTATCCCTTCCATATAATGGAAGCGATATCTGTGGGCCCCTTGATTAGTAGAACATAGGAATGTATAGCCATACTCAGATAAGTCAATATGAGATATTGAGCTTATTTGTATAGTGTGCCTACTTAGAGATCAAGAAACAAAAAGATTGATAAGGGGATGACATGGTCTATGCCTCATTGATCAATCTAGATATCAAGAATGGAGGCACTGAGTCATACAAGATAATAGCCACGGACAGGTTTGGTTGGATCTCGACTTTCTCGTCACTAGGGTAGCAATGATGCATTGCTAGATGCCACTCATTGTTTATGTATCGCAAATGTTGATTTGGATACATTGCCAACGTTACGAGAGCCTATAGGGTCACACACAAAGAACATATTGGTTTGGAGATGGGTATTTTAGTTTGACTAAAATACTAAGGATATTAAGAATAATGGGTAAATCCAAAGTGTTGGTGCCATCTTAGTGGTGATTGACATTAGTACTAGTGGGAGATTGTTAGTAATTAGCCCTAAGAGCCAATCATGAGATGATTAGGCCTTTTGGTTACTAATTGAGTTAGACTCAAATGAACTCACTCATTGGATTGAGTTCAATCTGAATTAGACACATTGGATTAATGGGTTAGACTCAATGGGTTAGACTTATTAGGTTATTGGATTAATGATTAATCCAATATAATAAATCCAACCCATTAAGAGGAATACAAAGAGACAAAAGACCCTTGATATTCATGGGATGAATATAAATAGGTTTTTGTCATTTATTTTTCATTAGATGAATTAGATGAGAAAGTGGTGACTCTTGAGATTCCATCTTCTTTCTCCTCCTTCCATGGCCGATTCTTGATGTTTGGCCGCACCATGCTTCTTGCTAGTACAAGAACATGGTTCTTCTCCGAAGGCTTCGTTCATGGGACGAATGAAGGATATGTTCGTGTGGATACCATAGAGGCGCGAACGCTTGAACACACTGAGATCTGCATCTAAACAAGAAGAGGTTGCTATCGGGATTGTGAAGGGCACACAACAAAGGTATAATCATATCATGTAGCTTAGTATAGATTATGAATAGAAAATGTTTCTTCCCTTTGTATGGATCTGCTGGATAAGAGGATCTAGTAATTTTTTCGCTGCGTTTCTGCGTCTTTGGCACACTAGATCCCAACAGGCTGTGTGTGGGACACGGCCTCGTCCTTCTCCTCTTCGGTTAGCCTTGCACGACCGTGCTGGATGGCACGACCAATGCAGACTCCTCCGCTAGATTTTACACGGCCGTGTGTGGGACACGTCTGGGCGCATTTCTTCCTCTAGAATCATCACACGGCCATGTCTAGAAAACGACCGGACAGTTTTTCTTCTCGGGACTCCTTACATGACCGTGTCTTAAGGACACGCCCCATGCATCCTATTTCTCTGCAGGTCATACACGGTCATGTTTGACACACGGTCAAGCTCTGTTTTGCTCCAAAGGATAGTTCTACTCCTTCCCTGATTCTCCAATGCTTCCATGCCTATGAAGTAGTCATGGTCAGCTCATAGAAGTTAAATTTCAACCTGAAAATAAAAGTAACACCAATTTAAACAAAAAAAACAAAAACTGAAAAATACGAAAGGAACCCTAGGGTTGCCTCCTAAGAAATGCTTGTTTAAGGTCTTTAGCTCGTCCAATCTTCTTACTTCCCTTCTCTTTTCCTTGCCCTAGGAGGGCAAACATATTTCTCATTTTTATTGGGTGGCCTCCTCCCAATATCACTCGCCGGATCATGTTCCTCATCCGGTGGCCTCCCATGAGGATGGAAATTTCACTCCTCAAGTTGATAAGCATCCGCCCCGCTGCGAACACTTAATAAGAATGAAGAGACATGGTTAGAAGAGTTAGACAAATCATACTCCAACCTTTCCTTACCGATTACCAATGAAGGCTTATGATTTTTAACATTGATTATTGCTCCAGCAGTTATAAGGAAGGGTCTTCCTAATATGATTGGAATCTTTGGATCCTCTACCATGTCTAGAACTACAAAATCTGTGGAAATTGTAATCCCATCAACCTCTACTAACACGTCTTCAATAATGGCCATAGGATATCTGCAAGAATGATCAGCTAATTGAAGTGCCATGGTAGTAAGCTTCATGTGTTTGAGACCTAACTTATTACAGATTGAATAGGGAATGAGGCTAACACTTGTCCCCAAATTACAAAAAGCTTTTTTTACAAATTCAGATCTTATGTTGCAAGGAATGTAAAAGCTTACTGGATCCTTAAGCTTTGGGGACATGTTCTTCTCAAATAAAGCGATGCATTCCTCGGTAAGTGCAATGGTCTCAATATCTCCCCTTCTTCTTTTATTCGACATAATCTCCTTCAGAAATTTGGCAAACTTTGGCATTTGTAGGATTGCATCAATTAAAGGAACTTCAACACAAATTTCTTTGACTTTATCCAAAAATCTACCAAACTCTTCATCCTTCTTTAGCATTACTAATCTCTGAGGAAAAGGGATTACTTGACTCTGTTGGTTTAGTGGAAGAGTCTCTTCAACCTTAACGATACTCTCCTCATTTTCTTGAATCTGATTTAGTTCAAGTGTTGGAGGAGAGAGCTCTTCTTCAGTTTTCATCCCTTTTGGAGTAGTCACTTGAGGATCCCCCAAGGTCCGTCCGCTCCTAAGCTCAATCCGATTGCAATACTCTATCGGATTAACATCAGGTTTTTTCAGAAATTACCCTGGCGCTCTTGAAGATGATGAAGCTAGCTGAGCAATTTGACTATCTTGAATCTTTTGATACTTTTCAGAATTATCTATTCTCTGAGTTAGCTTCAAAATGTCTTGCTTTATTTCATTTTAATTGGATATAATTTCCTCAAGCATCTTCTCAATTTTAGAAAACCGATAGCCTTGAGAAATTGTTGTTGTTGCTGAAAATTCTGTTGCTCGGATTGGAAATTTGATTTTCCTCCCATGGATGGTCCTTTTTCTTGATTGTTTCTATAAGAGAAATTAGGATAATTCTTCTACCCAGGGTTGTATGTGTTGGAATATGGATTGTTCTTCCTTTGATTAAAACCCATGATAGCATCATATTGCTCTAACTGATTTATTTGTGCAGAGATAACTCCCAAAGGACATGAGTCTTGAGAATGATCAGAACTTCCACATGTTTCACAACAGCATATTATGGCATTTACTGTATTAGTGCTAGTTCCCATATTTTCTAGTTTCTTTGTAAGAGCATCTAGCTTTGCAGTCATTAGAGTGACTGCATCTACATCAAATTTTCCTAATGCTTTTGTTGGGTTTGAATAAGAATAGCCTCCACTTTTCTATGTTGCCCATTGATGATGTTTCTGCGCTACACTCTCAATGATTTCTTCGGCTTTATCTAAACTTTTGTTCATAAGTACCCCTCCAGCTGTTGAATCTAGGGACACTTTAGTATGATAGTTTATGCCATTATAAAAAGTGTGTAAGGCCAACCATTTCTCTAATCCATGATGTGGGCATTGTCTGAGCATATTATTGTATCTATCCCATGTTTCAAATAAAGATTCTGAATTGGATTGTCTGAAGCTTGTGATAAGATTTCTCATATGAGCTGTCTTCCAAGGAGGATAGAATTTATCTAAGAATTGCTGCTCACATTGCTCCCAAGTGGTAATGTTATTTGGGGGTAAGGAATTCAACCATTGTTTAGCTCTATCCCTTAAATAAAACCCAAACAGTAATTGTCTAACTGCTTCTGAAGGAACATCGTTCGTTTTCATGGTACCGTAGATTTCATAGAAGACTTCCAAATGTTGATTAGGATCTTCATGCGGTCCACCTCCAAACTAATTTTACTGCACCATATTTATTATTGCAGGCTTGATCTCAAAGTTATTTGCTTCAACAGAGGGTCTTGTAATGCTTGAGCGAAACCCTCTAGTATAAGGTGTTGTATAATCCTTAAGTGGTCTATTAGCCATATTTGATTGTTCTTGCTCTTCTTGATGTCTTTGCAAGATTCTCCTTCTATGGAATGTTCTATCAATCTCGGGGACAAGAGGAAGTAGATCTCCTGCAAAGTTAGATCTTCGCATATAAGAATAGGATTAAAGAATTTGATTCTAAGAAAAGAAAAGAATACAAGAATAGAAAGAATGTAGTTTACAAAAAGAATTAAAGAATAAAGTAATGAATGAATGAAAGAATGCAATGAATGAAAACAAAGAACTAATGCAAATGGAGGAATACAAAACAGAATTAGAAAACTAGTTACAAATCAGATGTAAGAAAAGAAAAGAAAAGTTTAGTCTAACTCAATTGATAATCCCTATTGTTATAAGCGCAGTTCCCGACAACGATGTCAAAAACTTGTTACGAACCGCAAGTGTACGGTTACGTCATCAGTAATAATAAAAGATAGCGTATCCACAGGGACTAGTTATAAGCAGCAAAGATGTCTCAAAAGTGAATTAGCTAAACAAACAATTAAAAGATCATTTACAACTAAAGATTAGATGTAAGGGTTAAATGCATAAATTCAATTTTAATAAGGTTCTAGGAGTTTTGGTTTCTTGTGATATTCATCAATGTAATGCAATCTACCAAACCTTGTCCTCAATTGTAATGTATTCGTAAGAAGCCACCGGTTATCTTTTGTAGAAAAAACCAGTCAAGGACTCAAATCTAAACATTAAGTAATCAAAGAGTTATGATCCCTATGAAGTCTGTTAGCGGGGCAGCCCTGTCACGACGCCCCTCGATCATATGACATAGAAACGCATCACTAATCAATTCACCTTAAGATATAGAATTAAGTATATCAATCTGTCCTACTTCTTTGTATGTTCTTGCTTTACCCCTAAAGGTGATCCCCTAAAATGCCCGTTAGCGGGGTAGCCTTGTCACGATCATACAATTCAGTGGATTCCTCAACAAGATTCCACAAAAAATACAAAGAACCAATCCAGAATGGTAATTAGGCACAAAACACAACAATCCATAGATGATTGATTGATACAAAACATAACAATATCCTTGAATCAAGAAGATAGCAAATCCATGAATCTTACATTAATTTACATCACAAATACTCCCTCCTTTCTAAAACAAAGGATCTACCACATAGAGAATGAAGAAAAGATCGAACACAAGAAGATCCAAGACATTCTGAACCAGATCAAGAAGAATAGAAAGGAATGCTTATCTCTATACGACAAGTGATCTCCGAAACCAATCCTCCGCTCTTGGAGTCGAATATTGGACAGAAATCTCCTTCCAAACGCTAGAAATTCGCCCAAGAATAGATCTCCCCAAAGGGAGAGCCTCCCCTTTTCAAAGAGGAATAATCTCTATATATAGAAGAGGATATTTGGGTGCCACACGACCTAGGATACGGCCGTGTGAGATCCACACGGCCAGGGCATTCCTCCTCTCGGCCAAGGTCACATGGCCGTGTGATCCTCACACAGCCGTGTCATGTTCCACTTCTGCTTGCTTACACGACCGTGTGAAACCACACGGCTTGATCAATTCTTATCTGGAAAAGTTACATGACCGTGTGGCACACTCGGCCATGCCACTCTTTGGCTCTGGAGAGGCTACACGACTGTGTAATAATACACGGCCAGGGCAATCTCTGTCACTGGAAAGGCTACACGACCATGTAACCATACACGGCCGTGCACTGGCTGGCTGAAGAAGGTGGCACGACCGTGTACTCTTCACACGGCCAAGGCATTCTCCCTTACTATCGATGCTACACGGCCCTGTCATGACCACACGACCAGGGTCATTCCCCTTTGCAAGGTCATGTGACCCTCATTGCCAAAGTCATTTTTCCTCCGTTTGGTTGTAGAATCAGCCGCACACATCAATTCTTCTCCAAATTCGACTCCTGAATGCATAAAATGCACAAAAGAATATCTCCAAACAAAGAAAAGTATTTATGCTAAAAGTAAAGCAGGGAACATGAAAGTGCATAGATAAAGCATGTATAAAACATAAGAATGTGTGTCACAACATGTTAAACAAGTGTATAAAATCTACACACATCAACTGTATAAAGTTTAAAGCCGTCATTTGACTGAATAGTATTAAAGTTATCATTCGACTATATATTGTTTAAAGTCTCTGTTCGACTATATATAGTTTAAAGCCATAATCTAACTGTAGATAGTTTAAAGTCATAGTTTGACTGTATAGAGCATATTCGATTGCTCAGGGTGTTAAATAAATCTCTTAGATGAATTTTCCTACATTTTCATTAAGTATATAGAAAATTGAACAAAATACAAGAGTAAGTTAAAGGCATACTTATCAAGCTCTATACGCCTAATGATGGTCGGTGCTCCAAGGTCTTTCTAATTTTCTCCCCTATGCATCTTGGGGATAAATGAGCCTGAGGTGAGCTTCTGTATCACTTTGTAGGGTTCTCCCCACTGTGGCTCCAATTTATTAACATATCTTACTGACTTGATGTGTTTCTCGATCAGATCACCTACCTGAAAAAATCAAGGGATAACTCTTCTATTAAAATTTTGCCTCATTCGTTGGCAATATGATATATGCTGAGTTGCCACCTTATCCTAAACTTCTTTTATTAAGTTGACTTCCATGAGACGTCAGTTAGTAGTATCCATGTCATATAAGCTTCTTTGATCAAATTCCATGCCAATTTTGACCAGGACCGCTGCTTCACCGCTATAAATAAGGTGGAAAAGAGTTATGTCTGTCGATTCTCGGGGAGTTGTATGATATGCCCATAAGATACTAGGTAATTGACCCACCTAACTACCATCAACATGATCTAATTTCATCTTAAGACCACCAATAATCTCTCTATTTGTTACTTTAGCTTGGCCATTACTCTGTGGATAAGCCACAGAAGTGAAGGCCTGCGTGATACCATATCCCAAACACCATTCTCGAATCCTTTTTCCATGGAACTGCCTTCTATTATAAGAAACTAGCTTACATGGAATACTAAATCTATAGATAATATGTTTCCATAAGAATTTAATAACCATTTTCTCAATTATTTTGACTAAGGGCTCGGCTTCCACTTATTTTAAAAAATAATCTATAGACACTAGTAAAAATATCTTTTGAGTGGGTGCCAAGGGAAAAGGTCCTATTATGTTCATACCCCATTAATCAAATGGGCAAGAAACAATAGAGGTTTTAAGCAACTCTATAGAATACCAAATTAGAACTAAATTTATAGACCGTTCTAGATGTCTGGGTGTGGATAAAATTTTATCCATGGCATAACAGATTGACGACAATGTGGCTTAGATAAGTTTTCTGGTCCGGGCACTTCGACCAGGTTCGGGTGCCTAGACTGAGCTGAACTGGCCCTTAATCAAGGCACGAGCCTAGGGCACCCTAGCTGCCTCCTGGGGTTCAGGCACCCAGATCGGGCTAGACAGTTGATGTGCGTAGATTATATATATTTTTATGCATACTTTAATGCACATCTACTTGTATTTCATGAGTATAATCTATGTTTATTGCACCATATTTCATTATAATATGATACTTCCATTATATTCTGTTTGGAGATCTACTCTTTGCTTGTTTTGATTGATAGGATATGATTTAGAGCAAAAATGAAGCAAAAGACACATATTGGAACAACTAGAGAAGATCAAGCTCAGGTCGTATGGAACCACACGGTCATGTGGTCTTGCCCATGGTAAAGCAATCTTTGGCCGTGTGAACTCACACAACCATACCACATATTAAAGAGAAGAAGACCATGACCATTTGAATCCATACGACCATGTGGACTTTCCAGAGCAGAAGCAGACCATAGCCACGTGGCCTCACCAGATAAGAAGCAAGGCATGGCTGCGTGATCCCACACGGCCGTATCACCCATCCAGCAAGCAAGCAGAGCACAGTCGTGTAATCCCGCACGTCCATGTAACTCTTCCAAGAGAAAGCAGGACATGACCGTGTAAAACTACCCGGCATTATCACCCAGATCAAGACCAAGAAGGCTCTGGCCGTGTGGATGCCACACAGCTATGGCACGGGTTGTGCCAGGCCTGTGCCCTACCTTATTGAAATGGTTTTCTCTCCTTTTTAGGGGATCTTTTGGCTTGGGGTTCATCCCCATTCCTTGGAGAAGGGTTCTCCCTCCTGGGGGAACCCTAGATCTTCCTTCTTTGCTGATCCATCCACCTCCGAAGCAAGGATTGCATCAAAAGAAGACCAACACTACATGGATAAGCCTTCTCTTCTCTCCTCTTTATGTTTTGAGTTGTAGATTGCTTTATTTCTTGTCTTTTGGTTGTAATCCCTTGCTATGGAGTAGATTCTTTAAATCTAGGATGTAGGAAGTAATTATGATGTGATGTGATATATGAACTATATATTTGGATATTTTCCAATGCAATGATGTGTTTATATCATGTTCTATGTATGTTGTGCCTTGTATGTGTTTGACAAAATGTGTGTGATGTCAATTCATGTAGATGTGAGGAATTTGTATCTATATTAAGGTTGCTACTAGACTGGATAACCGGGAGATCCTTAGTCACAGAGGATATCCATTCAACAAGACATATATGTCGTTAATGATAGAGGGCATCGATACTTATCCACTTTCTAGAGTCAAAAGATTTTAACATAGGGACTAATCCTTGTTAGGGTGTTCTAATTGAAGTGGATACTCTAGTGCTACCATTAGGAAGGATATTAGAAAACTCTAGGAATGTATGCCCAAGGGGCCTTGTGACACAGGGTAACCCTTGAACCAGACTTTCTAGAGTTGCTTCTTTACTTAATGATGTTAGGACTCAAGTAGACTCTCCGGTGTGACTTTCACGAGGTTGTATCAGACTTTAGTTAGAATTCCTACATGAGTGTAAGTATGGAGTTAGGTAGATGAACAATGCATAACAACATTAACTAGCATCATGATGAAATCGAAATCATAGCATCTATCATTTATTCCCTTCCAAGATCATCTCTTTTCCTCTCTCTTCTCTACTCTCTTCTCTCAATCTCTCTCTCTTCTTCCCTTCTCTCTCTTGCATTTGTGAATGACCTTCCGATTATCTAGGTAATTCACCATGTGAAGTTAACTAGTGCTTTATCAACAGTTCCTATGGGTTCGATATCTTTTGTATTATTGATGACGTAACCGTGCACTTGTGGTTTGTAACAACAGTCAACATCCTATTAACTATCTGGTTTCTCCCATTCCGGCTCCGCTCGTTGGGGTGAATTCGGCCATTCAGAATAGGGCTCACCCGAACGCATTTTCTGACCTTCTCGAGTAGTCTTCCACTCCGGCTTCTCATTCCTTGAACTCTACGTGCTTCTTTCTCGTCTGTCAACCTACTCTTTCGTAGAACCTCGTCCCTCGGACGTACCAGGCTCATCGACTCTCTCCTGTGTTATCCTTCTTGCTAGTCTTTCGCTCGACTTCCTATGCTCCTAAGTTCCTTACACTTAGACACAAGACATCAAAAATAACAGGACCTAACTTGACTTAGTTGATCACATCAAAATATCCATGGGTTACTTACAATCTCCCACTTTTTGATGTGGATCAACCCAAGTTAAGTAAGGGTAAAACAAGACATCAAATTAAATTACTATGCAAGTTTAAAAGTTTATATATGCAATATTTGGAAAATATACCTCCTCCTTAAACTTAACTTCTAACTATCTCCCTTTGATCACATTAAAAATAGGGTTTTGCTAAATTAAATTGAAATTAAAGTCCAAGAAATACACTGACAGCGTGTTAGTATTAGCACTAGTACCAATTATGAGATAATTGTAAAGAACTCCTTTGTATAATTTTTCATTATTAATAAAGACAAAGTTGGTTATTATATTATTTCAATTCAGTGCTGAATAAATAAGTATAATAATGTCTTAGAGTAGGAGGTTCTAATCTACAACATATCAATTTGTTGAATTGATAGTGTGATATTGAAGATATACATAGAATACTACTCTTAACTATTCTTAGTCAAGTATTAATATGCAAGGACAATATTAATGCATTGAGACTAGTATGTAGGTTAATAGATGACTTAATCTCATAAGTCATGGGTATGAGATATCAGGTTGACACATAGGTATATATTAGAGAATATATACTGAATGACCTGCCATGAGAATGTTTTATAGATCATTATATGAGTGTCATAAACATTCTCATGTGACTATTGGTATGAATATTCTTTAGAACTGAAGTCACTACCTTCCCTACATAAGGCGTTGTATACTTTGGTATCGGCAAACGTCACCTGTAACAGGATGGACTATAAAGTCGATCACTGGGTATGCAATAACTAATGCAAAGGTATATTAGTGATGTAGATGAGATCTATCCCTTCCATATGACGGAAGTGATATCTTGCCCCTTGATTAGTTGGACACAAGAAAGCATGGTCATGCTCAAATGAGTCAATATAAGATATTGAGCTTATTTGATTGAGTGTGTCTACTTAGAGATCAAGAAATACAAAGATTAATAAGAGGATGACATGGTCTATGTTTCAGTGATCAATCTAGATATCAAGGATAGAAGGACCAAGTCATGCAGGATAATAGCCATAGAAAGGTTAAGTCGGATCTCAATATTCTCGTCACTTGAGTAGCAATGATGCCTTGCTATATGTCACTCATTGCTTATGTATCTAAATATTGATTTGGATACATTACCAACATTACGAGAACCTATTGAGTCACAGACAAAAAATAAGTTGATTTAGAGACGAGTTCATATAATGGATCATTGGATTAAATCTAATCTGAATTAGACTCATTGAGTTATACTCAATTGGATCTAATTATTGGATTGAGTCTAATTCGAATTATATTCATGAAGCCAATTTAGATTGATATAGTTCAATGAGTTAGACTCATTGGGTGATGGTTCAATGATTTGAATTCAACTAGGAGGATGAATGGTCAATTTTGAACCATTGGATTGAATGGTCAATTTTGAACCATTGGATTGGAAGACCAAAGGGCAAAATCCTTTGGTATTCATGAGATTGATATAAATATGATTTATGGATAAATTTTCATTTGATGAAAAACCTTTTGTCTTCTTCTTCTTCCTTCTTCCTTCTCTTGGCCGAAACTCAACCTTGTGGTTGCTAGCATAACCAAAGGTTGTTTCTTTCTTCACTTTGTGAGTTTGTGAGACAAATGAGAAGCTTGTTCATGTGGATATCCTTAAAGGCATGAATGTGTGAACGTGCTGAGATCTAAGTCGTCCGGAGTTCATGTGCACGCATCAAAGGTATAACCCTCTCATGTAAAATTTAGTATATGTATTTTCCTTTCGCATGGATCTTTTGGGGGAACTAGATATTTTTCGCTATGTTTTCACGTGTTTAGCGCTCTAGTTTCTTACCCAGCAACTAATACATAAGAAAAAAAATGGAATTTATTCTCGAGATTCTTTTTTTTTGGGATTAAAAATAAATTTTTAATTAAAATAATTTGAAAAATTATTTTATTCTTTGAAAATTCTGAGAATTTTTATAAATGTTAAGCAGACATATCCAAAGTAGTAATAAAATTTTCACAAGAAAATAAAATCACTTTAAGAAATAATAAATTATTTACTATAATAAAATAATTTTTTTAAAAAATGCCTAAAAATTGATTTGATATTCAAAAAATCTTGAGAGATTTTCTGACAATGTAATAGAGTAAGTATTTTTATAAAAAAATAAATTTTCAAAAATTAAGTATTCTAGAATTTTTAATATTAAAAATTAGAATTTAAATAAATAATTCATAGAAAAATAAATATTAGTTAAAAAATTTAAAAATATTTTGTTGGACAGAGAATTTTATCAATTTTTGCTGAAAAATAAATTTTGTAAAAATAAAATATTTTTAAATTAAAAAATGTAATATTTTTAAAAAATCATAAAAATAATATAACGGTAAAAAAATTTAAAAAATTTCTACAAATAGGGAATGAAATCCTCTTTCTTAGACAAATTAATACATAATTAATTTTTGAATAGAAATTGTATGAAGAAATTTATTTTTGCACATTAGGCAATTAAGCATCAAATATTAAATCAAATTAAAATTAAAAATATATACAAATTAAACTAAGCATGACTTTAGAATCCGATATCGGTTCCTTCATACTCGATTGATCAAGTATTTTCTTGGAATGTATGTTTTTGTTACTTTTCTTATTTGACTCTTATGAAATCTATAATACCAATTTAATCCTTATGAATAACTAAAATTTGAGCATGTAGAATTTTTTAAATTTTCTATTTGTTCCTTTAAATTAGCATTTTCAATTTTCAATTTTCAATTTTTCAAGATCCTTTATTAAACAAGATTTTTCTAAGATTATTTTTATTTCTATTTTTTTTTTAATTTACACATTGATTTAGCCATTGATTTAATACCGAAATACAGTTGATTAGGAGGTAAGAGGCATACCTCACTTACTATGTTAGATCTGAAGCTTGATTCTGCCCCTACTTCGCTGCATTCATCTGATATTGCTCCTCCTTCATCGATGCTAGCTTCTGAGGTGCTTGGTTCTTTGTGTCTAGTTATTAGTTCTAGTCCGGCGTATGTTTTTATTTCTGACTCAGATAATGAGCTTTTGTCCAAGTGGCCTTGAGATTCTTGTGCTTGTTTGGCTTGGGCCCTTTACCTTTTTCCTTTTTAAGCTCTGAGCAGTCCTCCTTTATGTGTCCTTCTTTATAACACTGGTAATATTAAACCTTTCTTCTATTTCTTGAATTTTTTTCTGTTATGCATTTCTTTAAATTTATTAGTTCTAAAATTTTTTTAAAACTTCCTTGCCATGTAAGCTTCTTGGTCTCCTTCTAGATATGAGTCTGACTCGAGTTCATCCATCTTGGTGGCTTTTAGTAGCAGATTCTGGCTTGGCTCTTTTGTTGTACCTATAAAACGAGTTTTATGTAATTCCAAAGTCAAAAAAAGTTTCTCTAGGGTACTTACCTCCAGGTCCTTTGAGATGTAGTAGACATTTATGATCGAAGTCCATTTTGGAGTTCTGAAAAAAGCGTTGAGTGTGTAGCGTACCAAGTCTCGATTGGTTATCATTTTGTCGAGGGTAACCAGTCCGATAATCAACTCCTTGATCTTCATGTGTAGTTGGGCTACCTTCTCACCTTTTTCTGGATGGATATTCATTAGCTTACTCCGAAGAATGTTTCATCATACAAGCTTCACTTCGAATGTTCATTCATGGAGTTCCAAGAACTTCTTCCAGAGATCTTTTGCTGATGTGTAGCTTCCGATGTGATTTACTTCTTGAGGCTGTAATACACTTAATAAGTGATATTCCGATTTACTGTTGGATATGAAATCACTTTGTTCCTTCTTTATCCAGAGGTACTCTTCTTTCTCTATGCCTTGGTAATCTTTAGGAACTACAAAACCATACTTAATTATTAAAAGAATTTCAAAGTCAACTTTTAGGAATACCTCCATTCGGCGTTTATAGTGAGTGAACTCCCCCTCGAACATTGGCGTGATGAGGCTTGGTCCTGCCATTGATTTCTTTGATTCGGTTGACTATTAGTCCTTCTAAAGTGTCCTTGCTTTGATACCAATTGTTGGTCCTTGATGTGCGTAGATTATATGCACTTTTATGCATGTTTGGATGCACATTTACTTGTATTTCATTAGCATAATGTATGTTTATTGTAGCCTATTTCTTTATAATGTTATACTTCAATTATATTTTGTTCGGAGATATGGTCTTTACTTGCTTTTATTGACAGAACACTATTTGGAGTGAAAATGGAGCGAAAACGTACATGAGAATAACTTTGGAAGAAATCAAGCCAAGGCAGTGTGACCCACACGGTCGTGCTCCCCCACCAGAGGCAAATCAAGCCACGGCCGTGTGAGCCACACAACCGTGTCAACTTCCCTATAGGCAGGAATCAAACAACCGTGTCAATGTTCTAGAGACAAAGAAGACCATGGTCGTGTGACCCACACGGCCGTGCCAACTTTCCAAAGGTGAGGAAGGCCACGGCCGTGTGAATCCACACGGCCGTGTGACTTTGGCAGAGAAGAAGAAGGCCACGGCCGTGTGAGCCACACGGTTGTGTGACTCAACCCGTGAGGAACTCGGGTGAGGCCATGTGGATTCCACACGGTCGTGTGACGAACAACATGAAGTCGTGTCACGCCAAAACAGACCTGTGCTGAATTCTGGGCAGATTGCAGATCGATCATAAAATGGCCATAACTTTGCGCAGCATTGTAGTTTCAGACTATTCTTTATACTGAAACATAGCTGACTTCATGATCTACAACTTTTCTTCAGATCTAGCAAAGAGATAGCATTGTATACCCATGCTAAATGGCATGGTCGTGCCTCCCAACCGTGGGTTCATCTAGACCTCCGCCCAGACTATAGACCAAACTTTGAACCACCATAACGTTCAGCTCGATTGGATCCAGGGCTCGATCCAAGTATCAAATTGAAGATAATTTCAAGAGATACAACTTTGATTCAGGGTGAATCACGAGAAAACCTAGTTAAATGGGTGAAAACCCGGTTTATCGGACCCCTGTAATCCTTATTTTCTTGGGCAGTTTGGAGGAGGTATAAAAGGGTCAAGATCTTCATTTTTTGACTCATCTTGGGTTTGGGACTTCGTCCCTCTCCTTGTGGAAGGTTCCTCCCCTTAGGGGGAAACCATATAGCTTCATTCACCTCCATCCCTTGATAATCCGTCCATCTCCGGAGCAAGGAGGCATCCCCAAGACATCAGAAATATCGGCAAGCATCTCTTCTTCCCCTTCTTCTCACATCTAGGGTTGTAAGTATGTTTTACTTTATGTTTTAGGGTTGTTCTTCCTTTGCAATGGAGTAGATCTCTTGATCTGGGATGTAGGAAGTGTTTGTGATGTGATGGAGATGTAAAACTATGTGGATTTTCCATGTTTCTATTCAATGACTTGTTAATGTCTTGTTTATGTTTGATGAAGTGTGTGTGTGAAGCTTATATGTATATCTTTTGCATATTTTATCAAATGGTTGTGTAGAATTATTAATTTTGTAGGGGGAATACCCTAGATCATATGACCGAGGGGCATCGTGACAGGGCTGCCCCACTAACGGATGTCTAGGGTATCACCTTGAAAGGAGAAGCAAATCTTCACAAGGAAGTAGGGGATCATGCATAATCACTATTTCTATTTCTATGTTATTGTGTGTTAGTATGTTTCTGGGTTGCATGACCGAGGGGCATCGTGACAGGGCTGCCCCGCTAACGGACTTCATAGGAATCACTTCCATTTAGTATCATAGGACATAGAGTAGGAGATCATGCCGACTTATCAACTGCAGGGGAGAGTCGGTAGTGCATCTAACTTCCTACAAGAGCAAGAACATAGAGGATAGGAACTAAGCAATCTATATAACATCGCCTAGAATTACAAGGAAACTGAAATTCTAGAATCTATCATCCTCCATCATCTTACCTCAATCCCCTCTCAAGAACCATTCTCTCTCTTCTCTCTTCTCTTTCTCTTACTCTCTTTTCTCACGAATCTTACGTTTGTCTAGATAATTCATTGTACGAAGTTAACTAGTGCTTAATCAACAATCTCTGTGGATTCAATATTCTTTTATTATAGATGACGAAACCATGCACTTGCAGTTCGTAATAGTCCCCTGGTGGTCGGCAGGGGGGGTTAATAGCCCTAAAAAGACACAAATACCCTTTCTCGATCTTCAGACTAAGTTAGGCAAACACTTGTATAATAACAAAAAGTAAATGCATAAATTGAGGCAAGAGAGTTTATTAGGTTTATAATCAGAGAATTTCTAATCTTAGACAAATAAAGCTCACTAAGATCTCCTTTAGGCGGAGTAGCCTCTTTACAATGTTGACAGCTCACAAAAGTAGTAGAACAGAAAGAGAATTCATTTATAAGTGTTGTATTCTAACTACAGAAATTAGAACTATATTTATAGACTTAATCCGGCTGCCTGGAAGGGGTTCTGGGCGCCTAGGTGTGGATAAAATTTTATCCATGGTGCAACGAATCGATGACAGCGTGGTGCAGATAAGTTTTCTGGTCTAGGCACTTGGACCACCTCTGGGCGCCTAGAGCGGGTTGAACTGACCCTCGACCAGGGTGTGTGCCCAAGGCACCCGAGCTGCCCCTGGGGGTTCGAGCGTCCAGATCGGGCTCGACAATCAACAGCCTATTGACTGTCCAATTTCTCCCATTCTAGCTCTACTCGCTTGAGTGATTTTGGCCATCCGAAATACGGCTCACCCGAACCCATTTTTTGGCCTTCTAAAGAAGTCTTCTGCTCTAACTTCTCTTCCCCAAGAAGCTCCACTCACTTTCTTTTCGTTTGTCAGTGTACTCTTTCATAGCACATCATCCCTCGGATGCACCGAGCCTGTTGACTCTCTCCTGTGTCATCCTTCTCGCTAGCTGCGTCTTTCGCTTGACTTCCTGTGCTCCTAAGTTCCTGCACACTTAGACACAAGATATCAAATACAACAGGACCTAACTTGACTTGGTTAATCAAATCAAAATATCCATGGGTTAATTGCATAATGCACTTGAGTAAAGGACAGGAGAAGACTCTCTTATAAAGCTAATCTCCAATCATAGTGAAAAGGCTAGCTCTTTTCTTGTGCAAACGTGCCTGTTCTCAGTCAATTGGTAGAGTACCTTGCTGTAAGAATAAGATGATTGACGTTCTCCAATCACTTTTTTAGCTCCATATCGATATACCGCTCAATGCAAGATACAAATAATGTTTGCTCAACAGGCTTATCCAAATTTCATGGAATTACAACAAAGGCTAATTTATCTAACTCATCTGCTGTTTGATTGTCTGAATGAGGAATCTTCTATATAATTACTTTATAAAAATTAGCCTTTAACTTATCAAATGTCTCTGTATATAACTTGAGTCATTCATTATTGATCTTAAAATTGTCGGACAATTAATAATCTGTCGGCTAAGAATATGAATAGATTAAGACCCAGGCAGCTCCCACATGCCGAGCAGTTTGCAATCCAGCTATTAATACCTTATACTCTGCTTCATTATTAGCGGTCTGATAATTTAATCAAACAAACAATTGCATTAGATCTTCTCTGGGTGATATAATAAGAATGTCTATCCCATTACCCTGCCGAGTAGATGATCCATCAACATATATTTTTCAAGTTTCCTAAGTTTCAAGACCTTGTAGCTCTATCATGAATCAATCTAAGGCATGAACTTTGATGGCTATTCAAGGTTAGTATTGTATATCATATTCACTGAGTAGGATAGTCCATTTGATCAATCTTTCAGACGGCTTAAGGATGACGAGCACTCGACCCAAAGTGTTATTAGTTAATACTATAATTGAGTGTGATAAAAAATAAGGATGCAACCTTCAAGCAGCTAAGACCAATCCATATGCCAATTTCTTGAGTGTAGTGTAACAACTCTCTACTCCTTTTAAAAATGACTCAAAAAGTATATAGTCTATTACTCTTCTCTCTTCTGCCTCACTAACACTAAACTAATTGCATGTTCATTAGCTGATAAATAAACCCACAAAGTTTCACCCACTATTGGTTTAGCTAATATGGGCAGAGTAGCCAGATAATTCTTTAGCTCCTCGAACGCCTTATTGCAATCAGTATCCCATTGAAACTTGGTCACTCGACAAAGTATCTTGAATAAGGGTAGACTTTGATCAGCTAATCGGGAGATGAAGTGAGATAAAGCGGTGATTCTGCCGGTCAATCTTTGTGCCTCCTTTAGATTGTGTTGGGGAGCTATATTCTCTAAAGCTTGTACTTTGTTGGGATTGGCTCGATCCCTCGCTCGATGACAATGTAGCCCAGAAATCTTCAACTTTTAGCTCTAAATAGGCATTTGTAGGGGTTGAGATTGAGCCCATACTATCTCAAACTTTTGCAGGTTTCTTCTATATCCGTGCACAAGTCTATAGGTCAAAGAGTTTTGATGAGGATATCATCTATGTAGACTTCCATATTTTGCCCAATTTGCTTTTGAAAGACCTTGTTCGTAAGTCATTGATAGGCAGCCCCTGTATTTTTTAGTACAAACGACATGAGATTAAAAAGTGCCCTTGGCAGTTATGAAGCTGACCTTTTCTTGGTCTTCCTTGGTGAGCGGCACTTTGTGATATTCTTGATAAGTATCCAACATACAGATGAATTTACAACCGGAAGTAGAATCTACTACTTTATTGATACGGGGTAGGGGATAATAATCTTTTGGGCAAGTTTTATTAAGATCCCTGAAGTCGATATAGACTCGACACTTATTTTTGGGTTTGGAAACCAGGACAACATTAGCCAGCTAGCTTGAGAACTACACCTCCCGGATGTCGCCCACCTCCAACAATTTGTACACCTCTTCCTTGATGATTTTATTCTAGTCAACCCTAAAATCTCGCTTCCTTTGCTTGATAGGGCGGGCATCAGGATAAACATGGAGCATATGCTCCATGATAGTTAGAGACACACCTGTTACTTCTTTGAGTGTCCAGGCAAACACATCACTGTTACGTGTTAGACATTCCACCAGCTCAGCCTAAAGCTCAGGAGCCAAGTTGACTGCTATCCAAGTAATTGCTTCTAGATGACTAGGTTGAATCTGGACTTCTTCATTTTCCTCATATACCAGGATGGGTGGCTTCTCTTGAATAGTATTGATCTCCATCCTCTTCATTTTTCAAGCGGCCTAACCTCTGTCTTCACTATCTCCACATAGCACTTACGCGCTACCAGTTGATCTCCCTTGACCTCCCCACTTGGTCATCCACGAGGAATTTTATTTTTTTGGTAGAAGGTTGAAACTACAGTCCATAATTTATTTAGGCTAATCAACTCAAAATGACGTTGTAAGAGGAGGGCTCATCCAGTACCAAAAAGATTGATCGATGCATTCTCATCAGGGGATCCACCCCTAAAGATATGGCCAACTTTATCTGGCCGAGTTGAACCTCATTATCTGTGAACCCATATAAAGGAGTCACCATGGGCTGACGCTCACTCAGGTCTATTTAAAGCTGCTTGAATACTTGTTTGAAGATAATATTAACTAAGCTGCTTGTATCAATAAAAGTATGAGAAATATTAAAATTGACTATAATAGCCTTGATTATTAATGCATCTCTACTCCCTCTAGATCTCTGGGCCCAAGGTTGATTTCGGGCCAAGTTGCCCACTCTGCACTACATCTGACTACATGAATTTTCAGATGTCAAGCGTGTGACTTCCTCGCTAGGTTAGAATTATCATCAATTAGTCCTCCAGCTATCATGTTGATAGTACCTCAAGCAACATTACTATGGTTTTCCTCTTACTGCGAGAGGGTTGTTCCTACTAAACTCGAGTGAGTACTTTGGCTTGCTCAGCCTGGGGCTAAAGTACTCCCTGCTACGGCTCAGTCGCTCGATACTAAATCTTGAGCGGGTTATTTTGTCACCAGCAGTTGGCAGTTTAGGGTTGGAGACCATTGACGGTATCTGGGGTTGTTATTTCATTGATTCAACAGAGTGTAACAGTCCTCAATGTTTTGAGTGGACGTTCGATGGTATGTGCACCACCTTCGGGGAGCTTCCCGAGGAACTTCCACATGTTGCATGAGGTCGTGATTCTTGATGGTGAATTTGAGGACCTGCCCGAGGTCCTCTTGGTGGGGGAGTAGGTTGTGTTGGTCGATTGACCATTGGGGCAGGTGTAGGTATGGCGACTTCCTTTTTTTCGGACAACTTGTGCTTTTTCGACGTTGATGAATTCAATTTCCCGGTTGATCAGCAGGTCAAAATTCACTGGAGGTCTCCAAGGCAGATCGTGGAAAAAATCATTATTAGTAAGTTCCTCAGTAAAGGCACTCACTAAAATCTCCATGGTGGCCATTGGGACATTCATAGCCACCTGGTTGAACCTCTTAATGTATGCCCAAAGTGTGTCTTTGGGCCCTTGTTTGAGTGAAAAGAGGCACCAAGGGGTTTTGCAGTAGCAGCGATTAATAGAGAAGTGGTGGATAAATACTTTACGAAAGTCCTTGAAGCGGTAAATGAAGTTGTCTGGCAGCCGTTTGAACCACTGCTGGGTTGCCTCGCTGAATGTGGTGAGGAACATTTGGTATTTCACACCATCTATAAATTATTGGAGAAGGGCGACATTCTCAAATTTGAGGAGATGATCCTCCAGTCGGTTGTCCCTTAATACTCTCCTATGTTCAGACTTTGATAGTGCTTTGAAAATGGATCCTCCAGCACCCGTTGGGAGAACAGTGTCGCGATTCTCTCAGGAGAACTATCACTAGTACGACTTTTCCTTTGGCCCTGTCTCGGATAGGTGCTCTCTAGGAGATTCTTGGAGTACTCCTCCTTGGCCCAACTACTCAAGCGATGTACGAAAGAGTGTTTAGGGGTGTCGGATTGGTGAAAGAGGCATAGGAAGCAAATGAGCAAGACCTTCCTCTTGAACTGCTCTTTACCTCTGATATGTCGTGTCAATACTATGGGATTTGGTGGTGGTAGTGTACCTCCAGTAGCAATTTGTCATTGTTGTAATGTTTTTGCACTCGAGCATTAACAATCATCTCAAATTCCTCATGCATTAAAGTAACAGTTGTGAGTTTTCCATCCTCTTCCATCTCGAAGATTTAGATTCAGGCGAAGATTTCCATAAACGACGCCAAATTTGATCATGTCTGAAGGCTAGGGTGATGACGCGCTGATTCTGGTGAATGATTTGTTGATTGGTGAATGACTTCTTTAGCTTGGAATGGAACTTTCCTCTAATCCTGTGCACAGTCAGACAATCCAACAGGGCATTAGTGACCAAGGGGTCCCTGGAAAGACCCTCCGATGCTCAAATCAATATGGCACTAGATGGAAGAATGACGAACTATATAGAAAGTGCTTACACGAGAGTAAGGTGTAGATGATGACATTTGTGTATCTTGCTAATGGAGATGATCTCCCCTTTATATACCACCTCTCACAACCTCCACGATCGTGAGGTGGCCCCTTGTATCAGAGTTTTTTAGGTGATGGAAAGAGTACAGTTTGTAATGATAGTCCGAGGAATCTTTTTTCTACCTACAAATGTACCTCGTTTGTCACTTATGGCTTAGGACTTTGATGAGGTTGTTGGAGTATACTATTGTAACAGATCAATTAGTGAGGAAATCCCCAAGGATATTTCCCAACAACTTTGATAGGCTATCCGAATGTTGTCTGCTAAATATATCTCGATAGGTGCTTAAGCTGGCCGTTTAACTGGAATGTCATTCATTGAATATATTTTGAACTGATCTTTCATTTGGCCAGGCAATTATAGTAAGCCCTACGAAATGAAGCACCTTGAACCTATATTGGTATCAATCTGCTCTATCATGTGTTAAATACTGCCAAGATATGTTCAGAGACTAATATAGTAACCATAATATGCTAAAGATCCATTCAAGAAAGTCATATGATACATTGTGTATGTTAGAGCTTTATTTGAGGGAGCATATGATATCAAGTAACTTAAATCTAGTTGACCTTTGCCCAGCCGACCGTATATACAACGTTTCCTAAGGATGAGTGTCTTTAAGCCCACTCGGTCTTTATCTGGCCAGACGTACACAGAGAGTCTTATGATCGACCTACCTTTAGCCGACCGATCTAGTATAAAGAGGTTTATTGTTGGGTTTTTCGGGCCGCGAAAACCGCTTTTTCACATCGCGGAAACCCCGAATCATCCTAGCCAACGGATCTCGTGCGAAGAGTATAGAACAAAATTTACGAGTACGAGTTTACAACTTAGATCTACTCCTAGATTTACATGAAGAAAACTTTTATACCTTTGAAGCGAAGCCCTTCGCGTTCCCGCTCGTCCAAACGGTGCCGGATCTCAAGAGTATCAAGATAGATACTCCTCTTGAAGTATCCACATGAACACGTAGGTGGAGAAAACCACACAAAAGGTGTGCTAGCACCTATGTATGGTTCGGCCAAGTTGAGGAGGAGAGGGAGAGCTTGAGAGGAAGAAGGTAGAAGATACACACTTGAATGAAAAATGAATTCTCATTCAAACCAAAAGTGGCCGGCCACTCTCCATTGTGAAACTCCCAAATTAATTGCATTAATTGCAATTAATATGAAGCCATTAAAGAGAATGGCTTTGTAACTTCCATGAGGTGGCACCCATGAAGATGTGGAGTAACATCATTGGTCAACATCAATGCCAACTCACCAATGAGGTGGCATAAAGTCAAGTCAAACTTGACTTTTAATCTTCCTCTCAAGTTAAGTCAAACTTGACCAAATCTCTTCTATGGTTGATCGAATCCAACCATTTGATTCAAGCAAACTTAATATAATGAATCTAATTTATTTAATTAAATTGATTCAATGAGTCAAAATCTAAATTAGACTCATTGAACACATGAATCAACTTGAGTCGAACTCAAGTTAGCCCAATTAGGATTACTCTTAATCCAATTTGATTCATCAAATGAATCTAATCCTCTTGGTTCATCATATGAACCTAATCTCCATCTAATTGTCCTAAGTGTGTGACCCTATAGGTTCTTGTAACGTGGGCAATGCCCTAAACCCATTTAGGAGCATAAGTAATGAGCGGTATCTAGCAACACATCATTACTACCCAAGTTACAAGAATGTCGAGATCCGACATCACCTTGTGACTACTAATTGTGACTCCTCATAAAATATGACAAGTGTCCTTCTATCCTAGACATCTAGATTGATCAATGTGAGGCATAGACCGTGTCATCCTCTAATCAATCTAAATCTTGAACTCCAAGTAGACTCACTCGATCAAATGAGCTCAACATCTCATGTTGACTCATTTGGGCATGGCCATGCACTTCGTGGTCTAACTCTATCAAGAATACCGATATCGCTCCCGTCATATGGGAGGGATAGATCCCATCTACATCACTCACATCCCTCTGCATAATTCGTTATATGCCCAGTAATCGCCTTTATAGTCCACCCAGTTATGGGTGACGTTTGACGAAACCAAAGTACATAACTCCTTATGTAGGGAACCATGGTGACTTCAGGTCTAAGGACCAATAGTCATACTAATAGTCACATGAGAAAGTATATGACACTCATATAACGATCCATGATACTTTCTCATGGCGGGTCATCCAGTATACATTCTCCAATGCATACCCATGTGTCAACTTGATATCTCCATATCCATGACTTGTGAGATCAAGTCATCGAGTTGACCTACATGCTAGTCTTATTGCATTAACATTGTCCCTGAATGTTAATACACGACTAGGAATGATTAAGAGTAGTGTTCCCTATATCATCTCACTATCGATTCAACTAACCGAATGATATAGGTGAAAACCATCTACTAAAGGACATTATTATACTTAGTTTATTTGGCACCAATATAAGTAAGTATAATAACCAAAATCCAAATGCCTTTATTTATATAGAATATGATATAATAAGTCCAAAATACAATCATCAAATGATTGGCTCTAGGGCTCTAGCTAACAATCTCCCACTAGCACTAGTGCCAATCAGTGTAGGCTCTAGGCCCAAATGACCTAGTGTGACCATCATGCTTCTTCTGTGCCAAAGCCTTGGTCAAGGGATCTGCGATGTTAGCCACTGTAGGTACTCTGCAAATCTTCACATCTCCTATCTCGATGATCTCTCGAATGAGATGGAAGCGCCGTAGTATGTGTTTGGTCCGCTGGTGTGAGCAAGGTTCCTTCGCCTGTGCTATAGCTCCATTGTTGTCACAATAGAGCTCAATGGGGTCAGCAATGCTAGGAACCACCCCAAGTTCAGTGATGAACTTGCGGATCCAAACTGCCTCCTTTGCTGCCTCTGATGCAGCAATGTACTCAGCTTCTGTTGTAGAATCAGCTACTGTATCCTGCTTCGAACTCTTCCAGCTGACAGCACCACCATTAATGCAAAATACGAACCCCGACTGCGATCTATAGTCATCCTGGTTGGTCTGGAAGCTAGCATCACTGTAACCCTTTACAGCTAGCTCATCATTGCCTCCATATATCAAGAAATATTCTTTAGTCCTTCTTAAGTACTTAAGAATATTCTTGACCGCTATCCAGTGACTTTCACCTGGATCTGACTGGTATCTGCTCGTCATGCTCAAAGCATACGAGACATCAGGTCGAGTACATAGCATGGCGTACATGATCGATCCTATGGCTGAAGCATAAGGGATCTGATCCATGCGGTCTCTCTCCTCTCTAGAAGAGGGACCTTGAGTCTTCGAAAGACTCACGCCATGTGACATCGGCAGAAATCCCCTCTTGGAGTTCTGCATGGCAAACCGAAGGAGTACCTTATCAATGTATGTACTCTGACTTAGACCAAGAAATCTCTTAGATCTATCTCTATAGATCTGTATCCCTAGAATGCGGGATGCCTCACCTAAGTCCTTCATTGAGAAGCAACTCCCTAGCCAGGTCTTGACAGACTGAAGCATAGGGATGTCCTTCCCAATGAGTAGTATGTCATCCACATACATTATGAGGAAGACAACTATATCCCCTACAACCTTCTTGTAGACACAAGGTTCATCTTCGTTCTTGATGAAACCAAACTGTTTGATTGCATCATCGAATCGAAGATTCCAACTCCGAGAAGCTTGCTTTAGTCCATAAATGGACCTATGCAGCTTGCATACTCTACTAGTATGCTGTGGATCTACAAAACCCTCAGGTTGTGTCATGTACACATCCTCGAGCAGGTTTCCATTCAGAAACGCGGTTTTGACATCCATCTGTCATATCTCATAGTCATGGTAGGCTGCAATAGCAAGCATGATCCGAATGGACTTAAACATCGCTACTGGAGAAAAGGTCTCATCATAGTCAATACCATGAATCTGCTTGAAACCTTTAGCTACCAAGCGACCCTTATAAATAAGTCCATCCATGTCAGTCTTTCTCTTAAAGACCCACTTACACCCTATGGGTTTTACCCTTCAGGTGGATCAACCAAAGTCCAAACTTGGTTGGTGTACATGGATTCCATCTCGGATCTCATGGCCTCTAGCCATTTCTCGGAATCTGGTCTCATCACAGCTTCCTGATAGGTGGTAGGCTCATCCTCTATGAGCACAATGTCATCATGGTCAGACAAGAGAAATGAGTATCTCTCAGGCTGACGACGTACCCTATCAGACCTGCGAAGAGGTATGTCTACTTGAACTGGTTGTTGTTCCTCAACTCCTTGTGGAACAACATCATCCACAACACTTTGTGGTTCCAGTTCAATTTCCATCGAGGCATCAGTGCTATTGTTCGCATCTTGAACTTCTTTAAGATCGAACGCGCTCCCACTAGTCTTTCTAGAAACAAAGTCCCTTTCTAGAAAGACCCCAGTCTTTGCCACAACTACCTTGTGCTGACTGGGAATGTAGAAGTAATATCCCTTAGTTTCCTTGGGATATTCGATGAAATAGCACTTGTCGGATTTGGGTCCTAATTTGTCTGAGACTTGACGTCGTACGTAAGCCTCACAACCCCAAATCCTCATGAAAGACACCTGGGCATCTCTCCCAGTCCATATCCTATATGGTGTCTTTATCACGGCCTTTGATGGAACTCGGTTGAGTATAAAAGCTGCCGTGTCTAGAGCATAGCCCCAAAGGTATGCTGGAAGATCTGTGTGACTCATCATAGATCGTACCATATCTAATAGGGTACGATTCCTCCTTTCGGATACACCATTCCACTGTGGTGTTCCAGGAGGAGTGAGTTGGGATAGAATCTCACACTCAGCTAGATAGTCACGGAACTCATGGCTAAGGTACTCTCCACCTCGATCGGATCGAAGTATCTTAATACTCTTGCCAAGCTGGTTCTGTACTTCATTCTTGAATTCTTTGAACTTTTCAAAGGATTCATACTTATGTGTCATCAAGTACACATAACCATATCTACTGAAGTCATAAGTAAATGTGATGAAGTACCTATAACCGCCTCTAGCAGCGACATTGAAAGGGCCACATACATCACTATGTATGAGTCCTAACAAATCAGTCGCTCTTTCGCTGTGCCCACTAAAGGGAGTCTTGGTCATCTTGCCTCGTAGGCATGACTCGCATACCTCATATGATTCAAAATCAAATGAGTCCAGCATACCATCCTTATGGAGCTGGGATAAGCGCTTGTCATTTATATGACCTAAGCGACAGTGCCAGAGGTAGGTTTGGTTCATGTCATTTGACTTGAACCTCTTAGTATTTATGTTATAGATAGGGCTCTCAAGGTCTAGAATATAGAGTCCGTTTATCAGAGGTGCACTACAATAGAACATATCGTTTAAATAGACGGAACAACATTTGTTCTTTATAGTAAACGAGAAACCTTTCTTGTCCAACCAAGAAACTGATATAATGTTCTTAGTTAATGCAGGCACATAACAACAATCGACTAACTCTAGTACAAGCCCAGAGGGCAGAGATAAAAAGTAAGTCCCTACAGCAACAGCAGCAACCCGTGCTCCATTGCCTACTCGTAGGTCCACCTCGCCCTTTGTCAATGCCCTGCTATTTCTTAGCGCCTGCACATCAGTACAAATATGAGAAGCACATCTAGTATCTAATACCCATGATGTAGAAATAGATAGATTGACTCCTATAACATATATACCTAAAGTGGAAGTCTCACTTCGCTTCTTCTTAAGATCCTCCAAGTATACCTTGCAGTTCCTCTTCCAGTGCCCGGTCTGACCGCAGTGGAAGCAGGTAGCATCCTTGGTGACCCCTCCTTTAGGCTTCAGTGCCTTTCCTTTGCCCTTGGCTTGGGACTTTCCCTTGCCTTTGGGCTTGCCCTTGCCCTTATGTTTCTGAACCATCAGAACAGTGTTGGGCTTAGCCTTCTTAAGGTTTAGCTCAGCAGTTCTTAACATGCTTAGCAGCTCGGGCAGTGGCTTGTCAATCTCGTTCATATTGTAGTTTAGAACGAATTGACTGTAGCTATCCGGCAAGGATTACAAGATCAGGTCAGTGGCCAGCTCTTGGCCAAGAGGGAACCCCAACCTTTGTAGGTTCTCTATGTACCCAATCATTTTGAGTACATATGGGCCTACTGGAGCCCCGTCTGACATCTTGCACTGAAACAGTGCCCTTGAGATCTCAAATCTCTCATGCCTCGCTTGACCTTGATATAGTTGACGAAGATATTCAACCATATCGTAAGCGCCCATTAACTCGTGTTGCTTCTGAAGCTCAGAGTTCATAGTCGCGAGCATTAGACAAGACACATCTAATGCGTCATCTTGATGCTTCTTGTAAGCATCTTTGTCAGCTCGCGGGGCATTGGCAGGAGGAGCCTCCGGAATGGGCTGCTCCAGAATGTACAGTTTACGTTCCTGAGTGAGAACTATTCTCAAGTTCCTGTACCAGTCTAGGAAGTTTGCTCCGTTGAGCTTGTCCTTCTCAAGGACAGATCGCAGGGAGAAAGTGTTCGTATTCGACGTCATGGTAATCTACAACAGAAATAAAAGCAGAAATAAAAATCATATTCTTAATAATTTAATTAGGCCTTTAACTAAATAATGCTCCCAATGAATTCTATAATTCATGTGGGACAAGATCCACATCTTGAGTTAGCTTTGGCTAATACGCCCAAGGCTTAGTATGATCGGTAGGTAACGATTACCAATTACATCTCTATGCAACTCTTGTTTATAGGATAAAATCCACATTTATATTAAAACTCGAGTTAGCTTTGGCTAATACGCCCGAGAATTAATATAAACGTGATTTTGTCCTACCTTTCCAACCATTGGAAGAATGCCTATAGTTGTACTCGATCCAACCGAGTAAACTAGGAATACTCAATCTAATTGAGTTTGTACTCGCCCATGCGTTGATAGGCGGGAACAAGATTGTCCCTCCGCACTCTACCAAGATAGTATGCATTGCTCTGCTTTGGCTGATTCAACAACATCATGCGATCGAGGTAGTGATGGGTATCACGGCATGGTAGGCATTTTGAGTTGTCGTGATTTAGATCTAATCTAAATGATGTTGTATCATATACTCGAAATAGATCTAATCTAATCAATAGAGTGCATCTTGTACACAATGTAGATCTAATCTAATCGTAAGGGTGCATCTTGTGCACGATTTAGATCTAATCTTAATCGCTAGGCACTAATTAATTACTTAATTAAACATGCATCATATACACAAGTAATTAACTAAGTTTTGTGATTAGTCATGGCCCTACTACGATCTTCTCAAGTCAATGAGAAGATCGGATGGTCAACCTAAGGTCAACTTCTCAAGCGCCTTCCTTTTGACCACCTTGTGTTGTTCGCGCTCTCCTCGTAACTCCGTCTCGTGTGGACCTTCCACAGCTCCAATTTTGTACATTACAATTTTGAAACTCGAGTTACATTCGAGTCTAAATCTAATTTACAACCAGAATAAAAGAAAGGCACGACGCGCAGGTCGCGAAAAATAAAATAAAATACAACACACACATCACATCACGGCGCGCAAGCCGTATTATGAATTACAACACAAATTGTCCAATCAAATTGGGTCTTTGGGCCATGACTATCACAAAATTAATATATAATTCAAAATTATATATTTCTGTAATTTTTCTATAATTTTTCATAATTTTACAGATTTTATGAGTAAATTTTTCCCGACGATCCCGATTAGCGATTTCGGGCGCAATCGCGGAGCAAATCCCCTTGCGGGGTTAGGGGTAGTACCCCTACCCGCGATCTAACCATCGCGAGTTGCTCCTAAGCGATCCAAGAGCACCTTAGCCAGCTGTCCCAAAAAGTTTTGGGTCGAAACAAAGCCGTTTTTGAAAATTCTTCCCGGTAGCCGAAGCCTACAAGTGCCGAGACACTTGTGCTTCGCTTCTACGAGAAAAATACCCATAAAAAACCATAAAATCATAAATTTACAGAAATTCACAGAATGTTTATTTTTCATAAAAATAAAAACTAAACTCGTACAAGCTTCGCACGTGGCTCTGATACTACTGTTGGGTTTTTCGGGCCGCGAAAACCGCTTTTTCGCGTCGCGGAAACCCCGAATCACCCTAGCCAACGGATCTCGTGCGAAGAGTATAGAACAAAATTTACGAGTACGAGTTTACAACTTAGATCTACTCCTAGATCTACATGAAGAAAACTTTTATACCTTTGAAGCGAAGCCCTTCGCGTTCCCGCTCGTCCAAACGGTGCCGGATCTCAAGAGTATCAAGATAGATACTCCTCTAGAAGTATCCACACGAACACGTAGGTGGAGAAAACCACACAAAAGGTGTGCTAGCACCTATGTATGGTTCGGCCAAGTTGAGGATGAGAGGGAGAGCTTGAGAGGAAGAAGGTAGAAGATACACACTTGAATGAAAAATGAATTCTCATTAAAACCAAAAGTGGCCGGCCACTCTCCATTGTGAAACTCCCAAATTAATTGCATTAATTGCAATTAATATGAAGCCATTAAAGAGAATGGCTTTGTAACTTCCATGAGGTGGCACCCATGATGATGTGGAGTAACATCATTGGTCCACATCAATGCCAACTCACCAATGAGGTGGCATAAAGTCAAGTCAAACTTGACTTTTAATCTTCCTCTCAAGTCAAGTCAAACTTGACCAAATCTCTTCTATGGTTGATCGAAGCCAACCATTTGATTCAAGCCAACTTAATATAATGAATCTAATTCATTTAATTAAATTTATTCAATGAGTCAAAATCTAAATTAGACTCATTGAACACATGAATCAACTTGAGTCGAACTCAAGTTAGTCCAATTAGGATTACTCTTAATCCAATTTGATTCATCAAATGAATCTAATCCTCTTAGTTCATCATATGAACCTAATCTCCATCTAATTGTCTTAAGTGTGTGACCCTATAGGTTCTTGTAACGTTGGCAATGCCCTAAACCCATTTAGGAGCATAAGTAATGAGAGGTATCTAGCAACACATCATTACTACCCAAGTTACAAGAATGTCGAGATCCGACATCACCTTGTGACTACTAATTGTGACTCCTCACAAAATATGATAAGTGTCCTTCTATCCTAGACATCTAGATTGATCAATGTGAGGCATAGACCGTGTCATCCTCTAATCAATCTAAATCTTGAACTCCAAGTAGACTCACTCGATCAAATGAGCTTAACATCTCATGTTGACTCATTTGGGCATGGTCATGCACTTCGTGGTCTAACTCTATCAAGAATACCGATGTCGCTCCCGTCATATGGGAGGGATAGATCCCATCTACATCACTCACATCCCTCTGCATAATTCGTTATATACCCAGTAATAGCCTTTATAGTCCACCCAGTTACGGGTGACGTTTGACGAAACCAAAGTACATAACTCCTTATGTAGGGAACCATGGTGACTTCAGGTCTAAGGACCAATAGTCATACTAATAGTCACATGAGAAAGTATATGACACTCATATAACGATCCATGATACTTTCTCATGGCGGGTCATTCAGTATACATTCTCCAATGCATACCCATGTGTCAACTTGATATCTCCATATCCATGACTTGTGAGATCAAGTCATCGAGTTGACCTACATGCTAGTTTTATTGCATTAACATTGTCCCTGAATGTTAATACACGACTAGGAATGATTAAGAGTAGTGTTCCCTATATCATCTCACTATCGGCTCAACTAACCGATTGATATAGGTGAAAACCATCTACTAAAGGACATTATTATACTTAGTTTATTTGGCACCAATACAAGTAAGTATAATAACCAAAATCCAAATGCCTTTATTTATATAGAAAATGATATAATAAGTCCAAAATACAATCATCAAATGATAGGCTCTAGGGCTCTAGCTAACATTTATAAGGCCAAGTGTCTTTGAGCCCACCTGGTCTTTATTCGGCCGGGGCATACATAGAGAGTCTTATGTTCGACTGGCCTTTTTCCAGCCGATCTAGTATAAAGAGGTTTATGAGGTTAAGTGTCTTTGAGATCACCTGGTCTTTGTCCGGCCAGGCATACATAGAGAGCCTTATATTTGACTGGCCTTTATCCGACCGATCTAGTATAAAGAGGTTTATGAGGGTATGTGTCTTTGAGCTCGCTCAGTCTTTGTCCGACCGAGCATACACAGGGAGCCTTATGTTCGACCGACCTTTATTCGGTCGATCTAGTATAACAAGGTTTTTGAGGCTAAGTGTCTTTTAGCCTACCTGTTCTTTGTTCGGTCGGACATACATAGAGAGTCTTATGTTGGACTGACCATTATCCGACAGATCTTATATTAAGATCTTTATGAGACATGAGTGCCTAGAGCCTGAAGAACCTTTCATCTGGTCGGGCTCCTTTGAACCTATCCTGATATTTACTAATCGAGCGCCTTATTTCTTTAGTTTCGGAGTAAAGCCCTAGAGTCCTTATACTCAACTGTGTGTACTTGGTCAGCCTTATCAGAGCGCCATGCTTTAGAGCCGCACAAGTAGGACCAGAGAATTTTGAGGCTAAGTGATCAATAGGACTAAGTGTGGAATGTTCCTCTATCCTGACTTTGACCGCTACATCATCTTGACTTTGATTACCATGTCATCTTCTGGATTCACTTGCTATAACCCGTATCAAGGAGCTTGAAAGCTCAAGTTCATAATGCAGGAGGATCCTAAGATTTTTTCATTTTTTGTTAAAATTTCTTCATTTTTTAAGGTTATTTTTATCTTTTTCAAGTTAGAATTTTAGGTCTATTTAAACATCTATTTAGTTGATGTTAGGAATAAGTTTTAGATAAATAATATTTTGGTCATGACATTTATTTAACTTTTACCTATTTCCTAGTATTCTTCCAAATCAATAAGTTTTAGAAGATTATTTATTACGTTTGTAGTCAAATCTATTGGGGATCGATGACTGGCTAGAAGGGGGGTTGAATAGTTTGGTCACCCCTAATCGATCATCTTTTTACTGTTGGTTAATCTTAGGAAGATCGTACCAGTTCCACTATACAAAAATTTTGTACAAATGTCGAACATTTCCTAAATAACCTATTGTGTTCTTTAGAAGTTAAATTAGGAATCGCAAACGGAACATAACATTATTGATTCCAAATTCAACTTATTTGTTCTTAATGGTTTAAACTTGGATCGCAAGCGGAATTTAACACTATTGATCTAAATTCACCTATGTTATAAATTCCATTAAATATTAATTTCCAAAATTGGCTTCCAGGACTGCATGGTGAGGCACATGACCTTCTTGGGTATGGGAGCATCCACCACCGCCTAGACAAAGCCTTTTAAGGAAAGCTAATATTTAATTTTCTTAAATAACTTTAGGTTTAACCAAAAAGAATAATCGAATCACAAATTTGAAAAACAAAAAAACACAAACTCGAAACAAATTTGAAAAACTATAATCTAATGCCTTTTGTGTTTGGAATTCTAACAAAGAAAAATAACAAGCATCATGCGGATGAAAATTACTAGTTATACCTTTTCTTTGTAAGATGATGACCTCAAGATCTTCTGCCATATTCCTCGCCTCACCTTGGACGTCGTGTGGGTGACAATCCTCCAAGATGAACCCCACCCAAAAGAGCTTCTCCTCCTTCTAGTATTCGGCCACCACCACCAAGGAGCAAAAGAGAGAAAAGGGAGAAGAGAGGGAGAGAGGGCCGACCACCAAAGAGATCACCAACAAGATAATAAGAATTGTTGTTATGTCATGTGGCCTCTCATCTCATTCTTTTATAAAACTTGCCCAAGGCAAATAAGGAAAGACTTTTTACAAAAATTAAAATCTTCCTCATGTTTTTCTTTTTCCCTTTTATTTTTCCTTTTCTTTCCTCTTGATTGAATCAATCACCAATCAATGATTTGTTTAATTTTTATTTGGTCGGCCCCTTGCTTGAGCACCAAGCAAGGGTGGCCGACCCCTTAAAGAGGAAGAAAATATTTTTATAAAATTTTAAAAGAAGAGATTCTCTTATAAAATTTTACAAGCTCTCCTTCTTAAAGTGGATGTTAAAAAAGGAAAGTTTTAAAAATTAAAACCATGTTTTAAAATTTAAAACTTCTCTTCTAAAAATTTCCTTTTTTTAACATGGTTACAAAATTAGAAAATTTTAATTTTAAAACTTCTCTTCCTTTTTTTCTAAAACCATGAGGATGGTTAAAAAAGGAAAGTTTTAAAACTTTTAAAACTCTTTATTAAACCATGTGGCCTAATTCAAATAAGGAAAGTTTTTAAAATTAAAATCTCTCTTTTAAAACTTGTAGTTTTCTACAAAGAGAAAATTTTAAAAATTCAAAACACCCCTCCTATTTGAATTAATTATCATCGACCCCTACTTGCTTGGTCACCAAGCAAAAGGGTCGGCCCCCATTGAGGAGGATGTGGCTGGCCCTTGCTTGGTCACCAATCATTGGATCGACCCCCTTCTTGGACACCAAGATGGACTTATATTTGGATGTACTTGAGACTTTAATGAGGCTATGATAGGGACCTAGAGGAGAAATTGGTTTTGGTCTTCCGATGAGCTTGAGTATCCCGTGTTCGCTCCGAACACACAACTCAAGTTCATCAACAAAAACTCATTCCACTAGAGAGTTATTGTTGCACTACCGCACCAATCCCAAATTATATTTGTGGGCTCCTTCTTATCATGAGTGTGTTAGTCTCCCTGTGTTTAAGATAACGAATGTCCACTAATTAAGTAAGTTACTGATAACTCACTTAATTAATATCTAAGTCCAAGAGTAGTACCACTCAACCTCATTGTCATGTCAGACTAAGTCCACCTGCAGGGTTTAACATGATAATCCTTATGAGCTCCTCCTGAGGACATTCTCAACCTAGATTACTATGACACAGTTTCCTTCTATAATCAACAATACACACTATAAGTAATATCATTTCCCAACTTATCGAGCCTATTTATTTATCAAGCTAAATCTCACCCTTTGATAAGTTCAAGAAATAAATACTAAATATATGTGCTTGTTATTATATTAAGATTAAGAGCATACACTTTCATAATAACTAAGGTCTAGTTCTTTTATTAAGTCAGTATAAAAAGAACTTACCTAAAATGGTCCTACTCAATACACTTAGAGTGTACTAGTGTAATTTATTAGTCAAGATAAATTAACACCTAATTACACTACGACTATTCCAATGGTTTGTTCCTTTTCATCTTAGTCATGAGCAACTGTTTATAATTTATAAAGAACTAATAACATGATCTTCTGTGTGTGACACCACACACCATATTATCTACAATATAAATTAATTGAACAACTACACTTTAACAAATAAAATATAGATATTTGACCAATGTGATTCTTTTATTTCAAAAATAAATGTTTACAAAAGCTAGGCTTTTAGGATACACTCTAACATTTATAATGTTAGTTGCACAAGAGAAAATGAACCTAAACTAGTAAAAACAAAGTAGAGGAGAAACAAACTCAAACAAGATAATGTAATGTGATTTGGAGTTAACTTGCTCCTACTTCATGGCTTGTCCTTGAGGTGGACAATCCCTTAATACATCGATGGATTAGTCCTCGACAATCTCTGGCTAATGCTTTCTCCTTCTCGATAGAGCAAACCTCCCACAAGACACTCTTCTTCTTTACGAGATTGAGAATAGGTTTGGAAGAAGAGTATTAGGATTGAAGCTTGAGGGCAATGACTTAGGAGTATTCTAGCAGGAATCAGTAACCTTCTTCATCCCTCAAAGCTTCTTTAAATATAGGAAAGAGTTGATCTCTAATCAACTCATTTCTTGCACCAGTCGACTGGTCCATACATTAATCGATTGGTGCAGCCATTAGACACAGCCAACGACACTCCATAGAATCTGAGATCTACAATAGCTCCCAATGGCTTTCTACCAGTTGACTGGTGTCATTACCAGTCGACTAGCTTTCACAATCGTTGGACACAGAATCATTTAGTGCTCTCGTGAATTTGGACCAGTCGACTGGTGAAAGTACGAGTCGATTGATCCCTTACATTCACTCACACTCATCGGCTCTGGAGTTACCCTTGAAGCCTTCTTCCAGGGCCTTTATCCCTCAGATGCACTTGAGCCCGCAGCTCCTCTCTATGTCATCCTTCATATTGCCTTGAAGTCCGCTTCCCTCGGCCCACTCCTTTCCTCCTCGTCCGACATACCTGAGCCATAGAATGAGATTTTGCTCAAGTGTTTTACCAAGTCCTGCATGACTCAAACACATATCAAAACCATTTGAAAGCCTAACTTAAACTCTTTAACACACACATTAAAACCATGATTGTACCCGATCAAACCTGGGTTGATCGCACCCACAATCTCCCCTTTTTTGATGTGTGGCAATATATTTATATTAGGCATAAATATCAACTTAAAAATTGCAAGAGAAATGTAAACATGAAGTATAAATCCAAGCTACCCCTTAACATATGCTCTATTAATTTAATTTTCAAATTTCTTACAAATATGGAGAAATAAGTTTCTAACTTAAACTTTTCTTTTTCTCCCCATTTGACACCATTAAAAAGATTGCACCTATGCACTAAGTACAATGTGGTATCAACTTGGACTTAAATTTGATAAAAATGAAATTTTGAATTCATAATCAGAATGTTGAAAACACAACCATCATTAGACTAGTGTAAAGTCAGTCCAAATTTCAGATTTCTAAAGCCAACTTCAGAAATATATAAAAAAATTTTAAAAATCTAAAAAATTATAAAAATTTGAAAACATATTTCTTTTAATATCCTCTAAGGAGGAAAAATATATTTTTTTATAAAAAGTTAATATATTTTTGAAATTTTGATAAAAACTCAAAAACTTTGAAAACCACTCGAATTTGTATCAATTTGAAACCTAATTTTGAATTCATATATTTCAAAATAACTATCCCACAGTAAATAAAACATATAACTATTTTTAAAACTTTTAAAATGTCCAACTATGAAATATGGGCAAGATGTCCATTAATTAAACATTTACTTTCCCTGTAGTTGGTCAATGATCACTATTTTGATAAATTTCATAATTCATCAAAATGTCATAAGCATAAGTGAATTAAGTGTATCATCTTACATCTATGTCTAGAATTATAAAGAAAGTCATGCTTATAGTTTTTGTGAGATATAATGAAGGTAATGGTCTTAGTTTTCCCGCTTTGGTCTTAAATCAATCGTTTTTCAAAAATATGAAATATCACTTCAATGGTTGACAAACCCACAAATCCTCTAACCCTTAAAGATTGACTTTGGTACCCAATAGAAGTTTTTTCTAATTGGGTTAACTAAATATTCCTTGAGAATCTATTTTCTATTTATGTTCTTTGTCTTAGATTGCCTCCTAGCAATTAGACAATGGTAGGGTTTATCATTGTTAGATTCCTCATAACCTAATCCCCCTTTATTAAAATTAGCCCTTTGACTCCCAATGATCATATTTAGGATTTTAGAGCTAAATTTGGTAAGGTATTCTATCTTTTCACTTAAATCCTTATTTTTGTTTTCTAAATATGAATCATTTGAACTAGAAGAAGCATGCATACTATTATCATTAAGAGTCATGGATTCTAGTTTTTCTTCAAGCATGCTAATATTATATTTCAAGGATTTGTTTTTCCTTCTAGCCTTAAACAAATCCCTATTTGTACTTGTAATAATCTTAACTAAAGTTTAAGTATGGAGATTGTATACATCACTTACCAAGAAGTTCGAATCTGATGTTTGCCCTCCCCCTTCACTTGAGCTCCCTTCTTCATCTTCACTTGAGCTATTTCCTTCTTCATTTTCAGATGAGGTGAAGGTTATGTCATCTACTCCCATTAAGGCAAAGTGGGAGATGTGATGATGCTCTTTTTCTTCTTCTGATGAGAAAGGATCACCCCAAGTTGCCTTTAGATTTTGGGTCTTCTTTTCCTTTTCTTTGGTCATCTTCTTTTCTTCCTGCCTCTTTCCTTCTTTCTTCTTTAAGAGAGGAGGTTGATCCCTCATATGTCCTTCTTCTTGGTAATTGTAGCAAATGGTACTACTTATACTCTTGCTTCTTAAACTTTTCCTAGCATGAGATTTGTTTGTTGAAAAATTTTTAAATGCTCTTCTCATTTTTCTTACTATATACGCCCCTTTATCACTATCCATTGAGGTGTTTGATTCTTCAGAGTTGGAAGATGATGGAGATAAAGACTTCTTCTTCGTATGCTTTCCTTTGTTTTCCACAAAGGCTACTCCTCTTGATCAATGGGCTTCTCCTTCTAACTTTCAACTCTAGTTTCATGAAGCTCCATTGTTAAAAAGAATTCATCTAGAGAGCACTTCTTAGATCCCTTGAAATGTAGAATAACTCTACAATTGAGCTCCAAGTTGTGGTTCTTAGGAAAGCATTAATGGCTTTCATCATTATGCCACGGTTGGAGAGTTTCTCACCTAGATTTGTTAGTCTATTCAAAATTTCCTTAATTATAGAATGAAGTGTGGTTACCTTTTCTCCTTTTTCAAGTTTAACGTTATTGAGTTGAGTATGGAGAAGATCTCTTCTTGCCAACTTTGCTTCCGATGTACCTTCATGAAGCTCTACTAGCTTTTCCCACAAATCCTTGGCACTCACGTAGTTTCCAATCTGTGTTACTTCTTGTTGGGGAAGAACACTTAGGAGGTGATGTATTACTCTTGAGTTTGTTATGTGCTCTTCTCTTTGCTTCTTAGTCCATCTTGTTTTGTGGATCATCTCATTGTTTTCATTCCTAGGTATCTCAAAACCACTTTCCATGATTAGCATTGTATTGAAATTGGTTTCAAAAAAATACCTCCATCCTCTTTTTTCACCAAGAGAATTCTCCTTTGAATTTGGGTAGATGGATGATTGAACCAACCATTTTGACGATAATGCTCTTCTTGGCGATTAGCCCATAGAAAAGAAACCTTTCTCTAATACCACTTATTAGGGATTGGTGGCCGACTAGAAGGAGGTTGAATAGCTTAGTTACCTCAAATTGATCTTCTTTCTACAATGTTAGTTGCACAAGCGAAAATTAAACTAAACTAGTAAAAACAAAGTAGAGGAGAAACGAACTCTAACAAGATTATGTAACATGGTTTAGAGATATCTTGCTCTTACTCCACAGCTTGTTCTTAAGGTGGGCGATCCCTTCATTGGTGAATTAGTCCTCAGTAACCTTTGGCTAATGCTTTCTCCTTCTCAGTAGAATAAATCTCTCACAAGACACTCTTCTTCTTTACAAGATTGAGAATGAGGTTTGAAAGAAGAGTATTAGGCTTGAAGCTTAAGGGCAATGACTTAGGATTACTCTAGCATGAATAAGTAATCTCCTTCATCCCTCAAAGCTTCTTTAAATAGAGAGGAAAGAGTTGATCCTGAATCAACTCATTTCCTGCACCAGTCAACTAGTCCATGCATTAGTCGACTGGTGTAGCCATTAGACACTGCCAATAACACTCTGTAGAATCCGATATTCTTCCAACAACTATCAAAGGCTTTCTACTAGTCGACTAGTCTTCACAACCATTCAACACAGAATCATTCTATGCTCTAGTGAATTTGGACCAATCGACTGGTGAAAGTACCAATCGACTGATCCCTTACATTCACTCACACTCATCCACTCTAGAGTCACCCTTGAAGCCCTCTTCCTTGGCCTTTGTCCCTTAGATTCACTTGAGCCTATAGCTCCTCTCCATGCCATCCTTCACGTACGTTGCCTTGAAGTCAGCTTCTCGCAGCCCACTCCTTTGCTCCTCGTCCGACGGACCCAAGCCATAGGATGAGATTTTGCTTATGTGTTTCACTAAGTCCTGCATGACTCAAACACATATCAAAACTATATGAAAGTCTAATACAAACTATTTGACTCACACATCAAAACTATATGAAAGTCTAATATAAACTATTTGACACACACATCAAAACTATGATCGTACCCGATCAAACTTGGATCGATTACAACTACAAAATCAATTGAATCAATATTGTATGTAGGATAATCACTATCTCGCCTGATGTCAGTTGGTATTAGAATTGTATTACAGGAAAGATGATAACCCTCACCCAAGGGCCCCTTCATGATTACCCAACATGTACAGTAGCCCTTTTAATGGGGTCAGGTGACCCACGATGCATTTTGTACACACTAGGAATCGACCCATGACCTATTGCAACAACACCACAATTGATTTCAGAGTTCTAGTTGTAAAATACCAGAAAAATGGCGAATATTAATAAGGAAATTTTACGGAATTTTTAGAAATTTTTCTCGAATATTTCGGAGCTCGTATGGACGAGTTAACGGGGATAAAACGAGGTTTCGGAAAAGCCTTTTTAGGCTACCCATTTAATTGAGGAAATGTTTTATTTTCCTTTTTAATTTATTTTCCTTTTCTTTTTTTTTCTTTTTCCCATTTCTTTTCCCGATCCTCGCCGAGCCTGCGCCGCACCCTTGCGGTTGTCTTCTCCCAAGCCAACCCGATCGCCCCTTCTCCTTCTACTTCTTCCCATCTCCCTTCTCCTCCGTCACTGCACAAGCGCCGGCGAGCACGAGCCACTGCCGGCCGAGCCATCGCCGCCTGATTTGGCCGATCTCTTGAGCCCTAGGTTGGGTTCACAACCTGACCGAGCCTCCACTCCCTCTCCTTCCTCTCGAGGTGTAGAGTTTTTCCTTTCATCGCGATTCATTATGTGGCCTAGATTTGTCGACGCCGAGGCTTGCACGACTTCCATCTTCCTCGATCCAGCTCCACAGTCGACGCTGCTTGATGCCGTGCTGTCGGCGTACATCATCCGATCACATAAGTGTTGTGCAGTCACTGATCCTGCTTTCTTCTCCGCTGATCACCGGAGGATATTGGGTCATCTTCCTCTTAAGGTTGTCGCCTGCACAGGAAGATCTTCGGCAAGGAAGGGGAGCCAAGCCCTAGCATCGATCTTCGCTCACGATCAACCCATTACCGGAAAAGCCTTCCTTGATTCCATCTTTAGCCTATCTCCTCTCGTGCCTTGCTTCCTCCACAGAGCAGACACATTGCGAAATTTATGTTGCATCACCGGAACAACAGATTCTAACCGAGAAAGTATGGCTGCATCCTTACCTTTTTCCTCCTCTTTGTTCTGTTCGAGTGCCACCACCAGAGGGTGATCAATCTAGGTAAGCTTGTCTGGAATCTTGAAGAATTCATTGATAATGGTCTAATTAGTTTCCGTTGTGATGTTCTTCCTGATGTTGGGCTCGTGGGAGGCATAGGAACAACTCCTTGATGGACTTCCTCTAGGCATATTTCTGTCCTATGCATTCTTGCGGTTGAGTAAGGTTTCGGTTGAAGTTTTGGGGGTTGTTTGAGGTGAGTGTGGTTATGTTTGTTGGATTCTAGTAGATACATTCCTAAACAAATTGCTTCTTGGATTTATCATCTACTTTGGTTTGGATATTTATGTGGAATTAAACAGGGTGACCTAATCGACGTTGGATTAGGTTCTAGGTTTAGTTAGTTGTTGATTATGTGATTAGCTAAATAATATATATATCTGCATCATGTGATTGTAGGACTTGGATTCGAGACGAGCGTTTCAACGTAGGACTTCAGGACACGATCTACGTATAAAGGCTGGTACCTTGACTTATCTTTTTGATATGTCATGTTGATATGTCTAGTAGATTATTGCCTTTAGTAATAATTATGTTCGTCCTTGTTTCGGTACGTCACTACCGGATACCTGTTACATGTTTGTTTGCTCACCTGATGTGCATTTTTATGCTAGTACCCACATGATTATATATATATATGCTCAAAGAGGTAGTGACATACCATGCTTGTTATGTTCAGAACCTAGGTTTTTGATATCCTATCTGACCTGTGTACTTTAGTTCTTCGTATTTGACCATCGATATTATGATACTCATTTTATATATATGGATATGGTTATGCTGATCAGTTTATTGCTATGCTTAGTGTCATGCATCATGATTGCATGCTGCACGATTGTCGGCTCCACTATGGTTGAGCACATCACCAGTTACATGTACTGCACACACCACCACTCATGGATTAGTGGTATATCAGGCAGGTGTGTGGCGGTTCTGCTGTTTGACTCCGTTGGTCAGGTGACTCAGCGTGGTAGCCGGCAGACAGTTCCGCTCTGTTTGGCTCCGCTGGAATTTAGTGTAGCAGCGTGGTAGCCGACAGATGGTGGACTCTGTTTGGCTCCGTTGGTCAGGTGACTCAGCGTGGTAGCCGGCAGAGATACCTCCCCGTCATCGTGTACCGGGAGATGAGAGCATTGAGCTCCCCCATTTATGATTTGGGGTCAGTGACAGGAGTACTCCGACAACATCCCGTTCACTCAGTCACTCATCAGGTGTAGTGATGGTAGAGTGCACGGTTGTAACAGCCCTACCCACTCGGTCTCACCATTGTGTGTGAGATGACTGACTGGCGTCAGGGGTGACCAGGACGCATCATTGGCATCATACGCATTTATGCATTTACTGCTTGTGTTTGCTGCACTTAAATGCTGCATTTGGATGGATGCATATGTTTGACATGCATACAGGATTTATGACACTTCCGGTCTGACGACCTGATTATTCTGATAGGTGGCCCTAGTGAGTACAGTACTCTTCAGCCTTTTCTATTATGCATTACCTTCTTTTGTTCAGGAGACTGTACTCCATAGTTATTACTATTTGTAATAGTTTACTATACATGTCAACTAGGTATCTGTTGAGTTGTTGAACTCACCCCCGTGGACACTATTTTTTTCAGGTACCAGGTTGTTTATGGAGTCGCTTGGAGTATCCTACTTGCCGGTCCCCACGTCACATCAGAAGACCTGTCTCTGCCTTTATTTATTGTTATTTTTTGGTATATGTATTTGTGTACTTAACTTTGTGTTCCGATTTTATGTCCGGAGTGTTGTTTTGGTTGTGTGGTGTAAGCCTAGCCGGCTAGCAATTTTTTTGCTTTGGTTTGTATTTGGGTTTCTGTCATTTTCCGTTGTGTTGGTTTTGTTTCAGCCGTGTGGGCTGATGATATATATATAACTGCGTGGTTGTGTGTATATTCCAGCCGCCTGTGGCTGATGTATATTATGCCTGTAGAAATGATTCAGATTGTCACCCGTACAGGGGAGGTGCTGCCGAAATTTTTCGGGCAGGGACTCCTTTGGGGCGTGACAATTTAGTGGTATGAGAGCAGGTATACGATACTTGCTATGTGTTCTGGATTTTTCGAGATTTATCAGATACCAATTTATTTGGTATCAGATATCGGCTTACGAGTCTTATTTTCCCTGTGTTTCGGATTTCATATTTTGGTCTTCTCGATGTGACTCTTCGGGTTTTGGAACCTGACAGCAGCAGGACATCTCCAAGCTATAGGAGGTATGTTGGTATACTGTTATCCTATCTTTTTGTTAGTATATGCATCGTTGACTATTACAGTTTATGACATGTATTAACACTCTTTACTAGTACCTGTCTAGTTGTGATAGCATATATTTTATATATTAGGTAAAACCCTGATGATGATCGACCTTGATAGAGATTAAGAGTTACAGTTTCTGGTGATTTATCATATCATACACCAGTAGTTTTTAGCTTCTGTTATTACTAGTTGGTTAGCAGATTGAGGCACATACCAGCCTCTGTTATTATTAGCTGTGTAGTGGATAGTATCTACCTATTTTTGTTGACCTAGCCAGAAGTATACCGTGTATCTTAGTTAATTTCATCAGTAAATATTGGTTTACTCTTGTTAGATCGGTCAATAGGAGTCGGATTTACACTTGTTGATTTGGGTAGTCGTATATTGATATACCTTAGTTGCTTATGGAGGATAATGTAACCTTGATCAGTTAAAATAAGATCGATTTAGTTTTGTTGGTTCAATCAGTAGAGGAACATCATACTCTATTTTATAGAGATGCTGATATTTGGGTTATTCGTGCTTAGTTGGATATCTTGAGCACATTAAGTACATGACTTGTACTGAAGTGGGAAAAGACTGAATTAGCCGTATACCATTGTCGATTTGGGTCAGTCTATAGAGGATCGATGTATCCTATTCCATGTGGACTTTAATTTTAGACTGTATGTACCTAGTTGGATTGGCTATGATTACGTTTTCCTGTATAATCTTTATGCTAGATTTTATTTAGTTATACCCCTAAACCATGAGAGTGGGTAGCATAGGGTTTGTGTGGTAGATTGGATTAAATATGCTGATTATACATACCTGTGTAGTTTATACACTTGATTATCATGTGTTGTAGGAGTTCTATGATAGACGGTCAAAATTGCATGTAGTGGGTGAATATTTGTCTAGATGATGATTATTGTGGGTTTCTAGTAGATTATACCCGAGTGGTTAGGCGTATGTGTCTGATTGTTTATTGGAGGTATTTTGTCGATTTATTCTGAGTTGTGATATGAGCATATGTGTTCGGTGTAATATTTGAGGTGTATTGTTGATTAAACCTATGTTGATATATGCACACGGGTTCGGTATGCATTGTTGGAGGTATCATGATGGTTTATACCTTTATTGTGAGTATGTTTGGTGGGTACTAATTGGAGGATTATGTCGATCATACATATGTTGTGTGTGCACGTGTGCCAGGTGTATTGTTGGTTGCAGCATGATGATTCTACTTATGTTGATTGCAGGATGTGGAGTGTCTGCATTATGTCATTTGTTGGATTACCCTGTCAACCCATATTCTTATCCGTGGGTGACTCACTACGATATTGATAGATTTGATAATGAGTTTGATTGATTGCTAGATTGTTATACCTTTGGCTGCCCACAGTGATATGTGGTTGAGTGATCTCGTGCAGCCTCTAGTTGGATAGTTAGGTGCCTTGGACATTTATGGATCGTTTGTGGTGGAGCGGAGCTCCCACATATTATTGTTGGTTTGTGATAGAGCGTTGCTCTTACATATTTTTGATTGTTGTGGTGGATCGTTGCTCCCACATATTACGGATTGTTCATTGCTCCCACATATGTGGTATTTCTTGTGATGGAGCATTGCTCTCACACTGGTGGATCTATTCTTTGGTTATTTGTATTGTTGGTGATTATATTTCAGATTTATTGTCAGGGATCTTATGGTTAGAAATGTCTGTGATACGGACATTATGGGTCATGATTTTACCATTAGGGTTTGGGAAGCCTTAGATGTTTTCAGAGACTTGATGATTTTGGTATTCCCAGGATGTTTGGATCGGTTTCCATTGTCTTTGTTGATGATGTTGTGATATATTTAGGATCCACGGTGAGTCATGTACATCATCTTTGCATTGTTCTAGAGATGTTTCGATGGAAACGTCTAGATGTGAAGATCAGTAGTGCGTATTTTGGTTGTCTTCTGTGAGATGTTTGAGACACACGGTCACCAGTAGGAGTATATTGTGGTTCCACAGGAGATCGAGGTTGTTACCGTAGGGAGTAGACGGAGTCTATAGAAGAGGCTCACAACTTCCTTTGTTTGGCTCGATATTTCCGGAGATACATTGAGGGTTTCTCTCGATAGCTATGTCACTGACACGCCTGACCTGGAAAGGCGTGAAGTTCACTTGGACTGAGGATGACAAGACCAGCTTCTAGGAGTTGAAGCGGAGACTAGTGTCGGCTCTGATTTTGGTTTTACCTTCTGGAGAGGACGGATATGTCCTCTACACCGATGCATCTATTCAGGGTTTGAGCGCTATTCTAATGCAACACGATATGGTAGTCTCCTATGCTTCTCGTCGGTTGAAGGAGCATGAGAAGAACTACCCTGTACATGGTCTGGAGCAAGTCGCCATTATTTTTGCCATGAAGATTTGGCGACATTATTTATATGGCGTTACATTTGAGATTCTCACTGACCATAAGAGTCTCAAATATCTGTTTACTTAGAAGGAACTTAATCTCCGACAGAGGAGATGGATGGTATTCCTGAAGGATTATGATTGTACCATTAGCTATCACCCGGGGAGAGCTAATGTTGTTGTCGATGCACTTAGCAGGAAGTCCAGAGGGACTTTAGCTTGCCACCGAGTTGTGGTCACAGACTTGATTCAAGATTTCTCTGAGTTGGGCCTTGAGGGGTAATGACAGACAAAGCAGGATACTCTGGTTACTGTGGTTGCTCAATCGTCGATCAGGACGAGGATCTGAGAGCCCTAGGCTGCTGATCAGTATTTGTAGTTTATTTGCAGCCAGATAGCTTCCGGGCAGTAGACCGAGTTCACACGAGACGAGGAGGGTATTATATATTTCCGAGGCAGATTATGCGTACTTCAGTCTCATCCGGTCTTACAGGAGCTACTTCAGGAGGCTCACCTCTCTCGATTGGCGATCCACCCAGGCGGGACCCATATGTATCGAGACTTGAGACATTCCTACTGGTGGAATGGCATGAAGAAAGACATCACGGATTTCGTAGCTAGATGTCTTGTCTGTCAGCAGGTGAAGGCTAAGCACCAGATACCTGCCGGATTATTTTAGTGGATCCCTATTCCTGAGTGGAAATGGGAACATATTACCATGGACTTGGTGGTGAGTCTGCCTAGAACATGATGAGGTCATGACGCGATTTGGGTAATCGTTGAGTGATTAACCAAATCCACGCACTCGTTAGCGATCCAGAAAAAAAAAACTGATTTCCTGGATTGATTAGTAGATCTGTTTTGCCACGAGATCATCAGATCACGTGGTGTTACGTTGACTATTATTTCGGATAGAGACCTCCGGTTTTTGACAGAGTCTGCAGCAGGCCTTGGGCACTTAGCTCCGTTTCAGTACAATTTTCCATCTACGGATAGATGGATAGTCGGAGCGGACCATTCAGACTCTAGAGGACTTGCTGAGGTCTTGTGTATTAGATTTTAGAGAGATGACACCGTTTGAAGCGTTGTATGGTAGACTTTGTCGGACACCCACCCCCTGGGATGAGGTTGGGGAGGCCAGTTGTTGGGACCTCATAGAGCTCAGCATGAGGCAGATTTGGTCCGAATTATTAGATGGAGAATGCTAGAGGCACAGGACTGCCAGAAGAGTTATGCTGACCGGAGTCGGAGATTCTTTGAGTTCTCCATTTGCAACCATGTATTTCTGCGAGTTTCACCCAAGAAAGGGGTGAAGAGATTGGCCTCAGAGGTAAGCCAGCTCTGCGATACATTAGACCTTTCCAGATCTTGTAGAGGATTGGAGCGGTAGCTTACTGGCTAGCACTACCACTGCCATTGGTAGGCATGTACGATATATTTCACGTACCTATGCTGAGGAGATACGTACCCGACCCAACGCATGTGCTGACAGATATCTCAGTTCCCGTACAGCCTGACGTGACCTACGAGGATGTTCCGGTACGAAATTTAGACCGGAAAGAGCATCAGTTGCGGAACAGGACTATCCGACTTGTTAAAGTCGAATGGCAGCATCATGCGAACGAGGAGGCTACCTGGGAGCTCGAGGATACTATCCGAGCTCGATGCCCCCATCTTTTCACTTGAGGTATGCGGGTTAATTTACCGTTCAACAATTATACTCTTTATCTGTTGTTAGTATTTGCTGATAGTAGATAATGAAATTTGGAGACCAAATTTTTATTAGTGGGGGAGAATGTAAAATATCATAAAAATGGTGAATATTAATAAGGGAATTTTTAGAAATTTTTCAGGAATTTTTCGGAGCTCGTATGGACGAGTTAACGGGGATAAAACGGGGTTTCGGAAAAGCCTTTTTAGGCTACCCATTTAATTGAGGAAATGTTTTATTTTCCTTTTTAATTTCTTTTCCTTTTCTTTTTTTTTTCTTTTTCCCGTTTCTTTTCCCGATCCTCGCCGAGCCTGCGCCGCACCCTTGCGGTTGTCTTCTCCCAAGCCAACCCGATCGCCCCTTCTCCTTCTACTTCTTCCCATCTCCCTTCTCCTCCATCCCTGCACAAGCGCCGGCGAGCACGAGCCACTGCCGGCCAAGCCATCGCCGCCTGATTTGGCCGATCTCTTGAGCCCTAGGTTGGGTTCACAACTTGACCGAGCCTCCACTCCCTCTCCTTCCTCTCGAGGTGTAGAGTTTTTCCTTTCATCGCGATTCATTATGTGCCCTAGATTTGTTGACGCCGAGGCTCGTACGACTTCATCTTCCTCGATCCATCTCCACAGTCGACGCTGCTTGATGCCGTGCTGCCGGCGTACATCGTCCGATCGCATAGGTGTTGTGCAGTCACTGATCCTGCTTTCTTCTCCACTGATCACTGGAGGATATTGGGTCATCTTCCTCTTAAGGTTGTCGCCTGCACAGGAAGATCTTCGGCAAGGAAGGGGGAGCCAAGCCCTAGCATCGATCTTCGCTCGCGATCAACCCATTGCTGGACAAGCCTTCCCTGATTCCATCTTTAGCCGATCTCCTCTCGTGCCTTGCTTCCTCCACAGAGCAGACACATTGCGGAATTTATGTTGCATCACCGGAACAACAGATTCTAACCGAGAAAGTATGGCTGCATCCTTACCTTTTTCCTCCTCTTTGTTCTGTTCGAGTGCCACCACTAGAGGGTGATCAATCTAGGTAAGCTTGTCTGGAATCTTGAAGAATTCATTGATAATGGTCTAATTAGTTTCCGTTGTGATGTTCTTCCTGATGTTGGGCTCGTGGGAGGCATAGGAACAACTCCTTGATGGACTTCCTCTAGGCAGATTTCTATCCTATGCATTCTTGCGGCTGAGTAAGGTTTCGGTTGAAGTTTTGGGGGCTGTTTGAGGTGAGTTTGGTTATGTTTGTTGGAATCTAGTAGATACATTCCTGTACAAATTGCTTCTTTGATTTATCATCTACTTTGGTTTGGATATTTATGTGGAATTAAACAGGGTGACCTAATCGACATTGGATTAGGTTCTAGGTTTAGTAAGTTGTTGATTATGTGATTAGCTAAATAATATATATATGTGCATCATGTGATTGTAAGACTTGGATTCGAGACGAGCGTTTCAACGTAGGACTTCTGGACACGATCTACGTATAAAGGCGGGTACCTTGACTTATCTTTTTGATATGTCATGTTGATATGTCTAGTAGGTTATTGCCTTTAGTAATAATTATGTTCGTCCTTGTTTCGGTACGTCACTACCGGATACAGGTTACATGCTTGTTTGCTCACCTGATGTGCATTTTTATGCTAATACCCACATGATTATATATATATATATATATATATGCTCAGAGAGGTAGTGACATACCATGCTTGTTATGTTCAGAACCTAGGTTTTTGATATCCTATCTGACCTATGTACTTTAGTTCTTCGTATTTGACTATTGATATTATGATACTCATTTTATATATATGGATATGGTTATGCTGATCAGTTTATTGCTATGCTTAGTGTCATGCATCATGATTGCATGCTGCGCGATTGTCGGCTCCACTATGGTTGAGCACATCGCCAGTTACATGTACTGCACACACCACCACTCATGGATTAGTGGTATATCAGGCAGGTGTGTGGCAGTTCTGCTGTTTGACTCTGTTGGTCGGGTGACTCAGCGTGGTAGCCGGCAGACAGTTCCGCTCTGTTTGGCTCCACTGGCATTTAGTGTAGCAGCGTGGTAGCCGACAGACGGTGGACTCTGTTTGGCTCCGTTGGTCAGGTGACTCAGCGTGGTAGCCGGCAGAGATACCTCCCCGTCATCGTGTACCGGGAGATGAGAGCATTGAGCTCCCCCATTTATGATTTGGGGTCAGAGGACAGGAGTACTCCGACAGCATCCCGTCCACTCAGTCACTCATCAGGTGTAGTGATGGTAGAGTGCACGGTTGTCACAGCCCTGCCCACTCGGTCTCACCATTATGTGTGAGATGACTGACTGGAGTCAGGGGTGACCAGGATGCATCATTGGCATCATACGCATTTATGCATTTACTGCTTGTGTTTGCTGCACTTATATGCTGCATTTGGATGGATGCATATGTTTGACATGCATACAGGATTTATGACACTTCCGGTCTGACGACCTGATTATTCTGATAGGTGGCCCTGGTGAGTACAGTACTCTTCAGCCTTTCCTATTATGCATTACCTTCTTTTGTTCAGGAGACTGTACTCCATAGTTATTACTATTTGTTATAGTTTACTATACATGTCAACTAGGTATCTGCTGAGTTGTTGAACTCACCCCCGTGGACACTATTTTTTTCAGGTACCAGGTTGTTTATGGAGTCGCTTGGAGTATCCTGCTTGCAGGTCCCCACGTCACATCAGAAGACCTGTCTCTGCCTTTGTTTATTATTATTTTTTGGTATATGTATTTGTGTACTTAGCTTTGTGTTCCGGTTTTGTGTCCGGAGTGTTGTTTTGGTTGTGTGGTGTAAGCCTAGCCGGCTAGCAGTTTTTGTGCTTTAGTTTGTATTTGGGTTTCTGTCATTTTCCGGTGTGTTGGTTTTGTTTCAACCGTGTGGGCTGATGATATATATATAACTGCGTGGTTGTGTGTATATTCTAGCCGCCTATGGCTGATGTATATTATGCCTGTAGAAATGCTTCAGATTATCACCCGTACAGGGGAGGTGCTGCCGAAATTTCTTCGGACAGGGACTCCTCTGGGGAGTGACACTAGTTCCAATGGATGGTAATTGTTGTGGTCATGAGAGACAGGTTCCAACTGAGAAAGTCTCACATCATGATCGTAGCACTGAAGACGAGATATTTGAAGATCTACAAAGATTAGCCATAAAGTTATCCTAGCATCTAGTGGAGCAAGATTTTAAAGGTCGTAAGTTTCCTTATCTTAATTTAAATTCCACTTTTGTAAAACCTTATCACAATCGTAAGAACCATGGTCGAGACAAACTGTACATAGATATCGGGTTTCCAATTGAACTTCATGAGTTTTTTGGTATGTTGCAGATCGAGGAATTCTTTGATTGGCTTGATGAGGATGAAAGAATTTTTCTTTATAGGGAAGATATGGATGACAAGATCAAAATTGTTAATGATCCAATGTATGACAAAGATGAAGTTGACAAGGATATTGTTGGAATGTATACTAAAAGCCTAGCTTTTGTAAACATTTATTTTGAAATAAAGAATCACATTGGTCAAAAATATCTACATTTATGTTAAGTGTAGTTGTTCAATTAATTTATATCGTAGATAACATAGTGTGTGGTGTCACGCACAGAAGATCATGTTATCAGTTCTTTATAAATTATAAACAGTTGCTCACGACTAAGATGGAAAGGAACAAACCGTCAGTAAAGTCGTAGTGTGATTAGGGATTAGTTTATCTTGACTAATAAATTACACTAGTACACTCTAAGTGTATCGAGTAGGACCATTTTAGGTAAGTTCTTTTTATACTGACTTGATAAAAGAACTGGACCTTAGTTATTATGGAAGTGTGTGCACTTAATCCTAATATAATAACAAACACATATATTTAGTATTTATTTCTTTGACTTATCAATGGATGAGATTTAACTAGATAAATCAATAAGCTCGATAAGTTGGAAAATGATATTACTTATAGTGTGTGTTGTTGATTATAGAAGGAAACGGTGTCCTAGTAAATCTAGGTTGAGAATGACCCCAAGAGGAGCTCATAAGGATTGTCATGTTAAACCCTGTAGGTGGACTTAGTCCGACATGACTATGAGGTTGAGTGGTACTACTCTTGGACTAAGATATTAATTAAGTGAATTGTCAGTAACTCATTTAATTAGTGGACATTCAACATCTTAAACACAGGGTGACTAACACACTCATAATAAGAAGGAGCCCAAAATGTAATTTAGGATTGGTGCGGTAGTTTAATAATAATAATTCTTTAGTGGTATGAATTATTATTAATGAAATTAAGTTGTGTGTTCGGGGCGAACACGGGAAGCTTATTTTCATTGGGAGACCAAAACCAATTCCTCCTCTCGGTCCCTATCATAGCCTCTTGTATATAGAGATTTATACCCACCACATACCCACTTTATACCCACTCTTTGGTGGTCGGCCAAGGTAGCTTGGAACCCAAGCTAAGGTCAGCCAAGACCCAAGGATTGAGCCAAGATTAGTGGTCGGCCCTAGCTTGGAGTCCAAGCTAGGTGTGGCCGGCCACATATAATATAAAAGGGATTTTATTTATAAATTTTTCTTATGTGGATAACATGTTTTTAAAAGAGAGTTTAAAATTTAAATCTTTCCTTTTATAGCTTTCTACAAAAGATTAAGAAAATATTTGAAATCTTTCCTTATTTGTAGATTGAAAGGTAGATTTTAATTTTGAGAAAACTTTCCCTTTTGAACCATGTTCATGATTTAAAAGAGAGTTTAAAAATTAAATATTCTCTTTTATAAGTTTCTACAAAAGATTAAAAAAAGATTTGATATCTTTCCTTATTTGTAGATTGAAAGGAGATTTTAATTTTTAGAGATAACTTTCCTTTTTGGAAATCATCTACATGTTTAAAAGAAAGATTTTAATTTATAAAATTTTCTTTTTATAATCCACCATGAAGGGAAAAATTATTGGAGAAATTTTTTATATATTTTCGGAAACAAATTAGGAAGTTTAAATTCTTGTGTTAATTAAAACTCTCCTTGTTTTGGAGATTAAAGTGGCCGACCATTACAATTAAGAAAAGGATTTTAATTTTAATTAATTAAAATTTTCCTTTTCAAGGTAAAATAATTAAGGAAGTTTTATTTAAATTTCCTTATTGCCAAGACCAAGGATGATAAAAGAGGGGTTAGAGGTGCCTTCAAGAGGTGAACCCTATTCTTTTTCTTCCTCTCTTTTCCTCCTTGGTGTGGCCGGCCCTAGAGGTTCTCCATCTCCTCTTCTCTTCTTCTTTAGTGGTCGGTTTCATCTTTCTTTTGGAGTTGGTGATGGTGGCCGGATCTAGCTAGGAGAAGAAGGAGAGAAAGGAGGTTTTGTTTCTAGCATCCCTTGGAGCTTGGTGGTGGTGACCGGACCTCTACTTCTCTTAGAGAATTGATGGTGGCCGAATCTAGCTTGGAGAAGAAGGAGCTTGGTGGTTCTCATCTTGGAAGATCGTGGCCCACACAACGTCCAAGATTAGAAGAGGAATACGATAGAAGATCAAGAGGTTATTTGCTTACAAAGAAATGTATAACTAGTAATTGTTTTCCGCATCATACTAGTTTTCTTTGTATAGTTATTTTTGGAAATACCAAACACAAGAGACATATGATTCTAGAGTTTTCGGATTTGTTTTAAATTTGTGTTTCTTTTGTTTTATTTTTTGAATTTATGATTTGATTGTTCTTTTTGGTTAAACCTAGAGTTATATAAGGAAATTAAATATTAGCTTTCCTTAAAAGGCTTTGTCTAGGTAGTGGTGGATGCTCCCATACCCAAGAAGGCCATGTGCCTCGCCATGCAGTCCTGGAAGTCAATTTTAGAAATTAATATTTAATTGAATTTATAACATAGGTTGATTTGGATCAATAGTGTTAAGTTCCGCTTGCGATCCAAGTCTAAACCATTAAGAACAGATAAGTTAAATTTGGAATCAATAATATTAAGTTCCATTTGTGATTCCTAATTTAACTTCTAAAGAACAAAATAGGTTTTTTAGGAAAAGGTTTGACACTTGTACAAAATGTTTGTACAGTGGAACCGGTACGATCCTCCTAGGACCAACCAACAATTGGTATCAGAGCTAGGGTTTGCCTCTGTGTGTTTGGTTTTCAAATAAATTATGCACATGTCATACATAATTTAGGCAGGATAATAGTAGGATATGCTAACTTTATGGTTGCAGGCTCCAACTATTATGGCATATAGATATTGTGTGTGATTGGACCCTTGGACATGTCAAGGGTATTTTATTGTGTGTGCATGATTGCATGTAATTAAATACAGCAGGAGCTGTATTAGTTATTAGGTTTTTACATTTTTGTTTCGATCTAGATTACATATACATTCCTTTGTGGAATATAGGATTGATATATGTAAAATTTTATTTTTGTCGCGGATCGTATCCTTGAAAAGCGTGGTGCTATTGGAGGACCAGAGGTGCAGTAGAAAAAGAAGCTCGATGACCCGACGACATAGACCCGATGGCGGTGGCTAAAGATGGCAGCAGCCAGGGTTGGAGCATATGAAGAACAGTGATGGAAGAAGCCATAATAGTTGGAAAATTAATTTCCATATTTATTACTTTTATTTACTGTGATGTGCATTTGATGTATACTAGCATAGGTTAAAATTCCTCACTTTAAAAAACTAAGTGGGAGAGAGATTTTTAAATAAATTCCACAGTCTCCATTAATGGGTTGTAAGTGATGCAACAAGCTTGTGTGTTGGCTCTGAGTGCCTCCCTCCACAACGGATGGATTTGTTGCGGATCACTAGATCAAACTTCCTTTATGGATGGTTATAGGAAATTATTTAGGAGCGTGTGATCTTCTCCAACTGAATGGGCATAATCCTATTTAATGGACTAAGTATCAAGTAATGGTATACACTTAGACGCATTCAATAGTATCCTCCCCAACGGAGTCACTGCTATTATTTTGCGGGACCAAAGGAATACCAACTATTAATTTGTCATAAAGCTAGGTGAAACCCTCCTCTTACAAATGTTTGATTTTGTATACGTCCACACTAACATGGCATGCAAAATTCACGGTGTTTGAGATAATTTTGTCATAAAGTTAAGTTGACAAAATAAATTGGGTAAAACCTCCTCTTACAAACCAATGAATTTGTATACGTTCTTAGCTAGAGCCCTAGAGCCAATCATTTGATGATTGTATATTGGACTTATTGTATCATATTCTATATAAATAAAGGCATTTGGATTTTGGTTATTATACTTACTTGTATTGGTGCCAAATAAACTAAGTATAATAATGTCCCTGAGTAGACGGTTCTCACCTATATCAATCCGTTAGTTGAACCGATAGTGAGATGATATAGGGAACACTACTCTTAATCATTCCTAGTCGAGTATTAACATTCAGGGACAATGTTAATGCAATAAGACTAGCATGTAGGTCAACTCGATGACTTGATCTCACAAGTCATGGATATAGAGATATCAAGTTGACACATGGGTATACATTAGAGAATGTATACTGAATGACCCGCCATGAAAAAGTATCATGGATCGTTATATGAGTGTCATATACTTTCTCATGTGGCTATTAGTATGACTACTAGTCCTTAGACCTGAAGTCACCATAGATCCCTATATAAGGAGTTATGTACTTTGGTTTCGTCAAACGTCACCCGTAACTGGGTGGACTATAAAGGCGATTACTGGGTATATAACAAATTATGCAGAGGGATGTGAGTGATGTAGATGGGATCTATCCCTCCTATATGACGGGAGAGACATCGGTATTCTTGATAGAGTGAGACCACGAAGTGCATGGCCATGCCCAAATGAGTCAATATAGGATATTGAGCTCATTTGATTTAGTGAGTCTACTTGGAGTTCAAGATTTAGATTGGTCAGAGGATGACACGGTCTATGCCTCACATTGACCAATCTAGATGTCTATGATAGAAGGATACTTGTCATATATTGTGAGGAGTCACAATTAGTAGTCACAAGGTGATGTTGGATCTCAACATTCTTGTAACATTGGGTAGTAATGATGTGTTGCTAGATACCGCTCATTACTTATGTTTCTAAATGGGTTTAGGGGCATTGCCAACGTTACAAGAACCTATAGGGTCACACACTAAGGACAATTAGATGGAGATTAGGTTCATATGATGAACCAAGAGGATTAGATTCATTTGATGAATCAAATTGGATTAAGAGTAATCCTAATTGGGCTAACTTGAGTTTGACTCAAGTTGATTCATGTGTTCAATGAGTCTAATTTAGATTATGACTCATTGAATCAATTTAATTAAATGAATTAGATTCATTATATTAAGTTGGCTTGAATCAAATGGTTAGATTCGATCAACAATGGAAGAGATTTGGTCAAGTTTGACTTGACTTGTGAGGAAGAGGAAGAGTCAAGTTTGACTTGACTTTATGCCACATCATTTGTGACATGGCATTAAGTAGCCAATGATGATGTGTCACATCATCAAGGTACATGTGTGTGCCACCTCATGGAGGTTACATATTCCCTCTTTGATGGCCACTTAATGCATTAATGAGGGGAGTTACACAAATGATGGTGGTCGGCCACTTGATGGTATGATGAGGAGTTTTCATTTGGTGAGTTATTCACATTCACTCCTTCTTCCTTGAGTTCTTCTTGCTCTCTCCCTCTCCTCTTCTTGTCGTGGCCTATCAAGGTGCTAGCACACCTTTGTTTAGGTCTTCTCCACCTAAGTTGTCTATGTGGATACTTCTAGAGGACCGTACGCTTGACGGTCTAAAGATCCGGCATTTTGGACGAGCGGGATTCGCGTAGGACGCGCATCAAGGGTATATACATCTTAGCCTTTGTAGATTTAGTGTAAATCGAAGTTTTCTAACTCGTACTCAAAATTTTTTGAATTTTTCCTTTGCACGGATCCGGTGGCATGGGTGATTCGGGGTTTCCGCAACGCGAAAAACGGTTTTCGCGGCCCGAAAAATCCAACAGTCCACACTAACGTGGCATATAAAATTCAAGGCGTTTGAGGTAATTTAAGGATGACAAGATAATTAATGGGTAAGACCCTCCACTTACAAATGTTTGATTTTGTATATATCCACACTAACGTGGCATGCAAAATTTACAGTATTAGAGGTGTTGGTGAATTTAAATGATATTGTTTTGAGGAATCAATATTATTTTAAATTCAAAGTTTTGATTAAATATTTAACCAAAGACAAGACCAACTATTAATTTTATTAGTCATAAAGAAAGGTTGACGAGATAATAAAATTAATGGATAAAATCTCCTCTTTGAATTTGTATACGTCCACACTGACGTGGCATACAAAATTCATGGAGATTTTTAAGAGTTGGTCTTGACCAAATATTTTTGTGATTCTTAGGATTTAAAATGTTGGTCAATCCCCTAGCTGTTATACTATAGGATAGAATTAGTGGTCCCAATTATAATGATTGAAAATAAGACTTGGACATTAAGGTGGACTATCTTCTTAGAACTAAGAACAATAAAGGTGTATTTTATTCATTAGTTATTACATGTTTAGTGGTGTTATCTACGGGTACTTGGTATGTAGATACGGGAACCACTGATCATGTCTGCAATTTATTGCAGAGATTCCAAGAAACCCGACAACTATATGAAAGGAAAATCACCATCTATATGGGCACTGCTAAAAAAATAGTAGTTGTTGCAGTGGGAGGTGTTTATCCTCCGAGAGGAATAAAACATGGATTTTTTGAAATTGTCTTTACGTACCAAGTTTAGAAAGAACTAGTTTTCAGATTCTAAACTATTTAAAGAACTTGATATTCTGCCTCTTTTAATAACAAAGTTATTATCAAGAAAAAGAGGAAATTTATCTGTTCTGGTACGTTGGTTGGCAATTTAAAAATCCAATAACTCCCACAATGCAACAAATGGAAATTAATGACACATCTTCTAACTTTATTAAGAGAAAGCAACCTTCGGAAATAAACCAATCATATCTTTGGCATCTAAGGCTAGGTTATATTAACTTGAGTAGGATTCAAAGGATAATAACCAATAAACTCTTGGGTTCATTTGTACTGGAAATCTTTCCAACCTGCGAGTCTTACTTGGAAGGAAAAATAACCAAGAAGCTTTTAAGTATAAGGGGTATAGAGCCAAAGATATGTTGAAATTGGTTTATTAATTCTGATTTGTGTGGTTATATGACTATCCAGACAAGAGGTGGTTTCAAATATTTTGTCTCTTTTATAGACGACTATTCGAGATAAGGATACATTTACTTGATGCGCCGTAAGTCTAAGTACTTTGAATAGTTAAAAGAGTACGAGACTAATGCAGTGAAATGTCAAAAGTAAAAGTATCAAGACACTACGGTGATATCGTAGTAAAGAGTGTTGGTGCAATATCCCTCAGGTCAAGGTTGACCTGGTTGACCAAGCTTGAGTCTTGGTTTGGGTTTCAATGTTTGAAAATACAAGACTTCGATGGTATAGACAAGTTCAGGTGCAGTTGTTCATTTGGGGAGATTGTTTGGTGCAATTCCCCTCTGATCAGGGTCTAATCAGGTTGGTTGAAAAAGAGTCAAGTAGGTCAAGGTTGACCAGATAGTTGGCTGGGAAAGTCCTGGTGAGTGAAGCCAGGCAGAAGTGAAATCCTGGTGAGTGAAGCCAGGTGAAAGTCCTGGTGAGTGAAGCCAGGCAGAAGTGAAATCCTGGTGAGTGAAGCCAGGTGAAATTCCTGGTGAGTGAAGCCAGGTGAAAGACCTAGTGAGTGAACTAGGTGAAAGTCCTGGTGAGTGAAGCCAGGCAGAAGTGAAATCCTGATGAGTGAAGCCAGGTGAAAGTCCTAGTGAGTGAAGCCAGGTGAAAAACCTAGTGACTGAAGCTAGGTAAAAGGAAAATCCTAGTGAGTGAAGCTAGGTGAAAGTCCTGGTAAGTGAAGCCAGGCAGAAGTGAAAGACCTGGTGAGTGAAGCCAGGCAGAAGAGAAGTCCTAGTGAGTGAAGCTAGGCAAAAGGGAAGTCCTGGTGAGTGAAGCCAGGCACGGGGAAATCCAGATGGTTCAAGGTTGACCAGACATCTGGTGAAAGTCCAAGTAGGTCAAAGGGATTGACTGGATACTTGGCAAGAAGGGAAAAGTCCAAGTAGGTCAAGGGAGTGACCGGATACTTGGCACGATGAGGAAAAGTCCAAGTGGGTCAAAGGGATTAACCGGATACTTGGCAAGACGAGAAAAGTCCAAGTGGGTCAAGGGATTGACCGGACACTTGGTGAGAAAATCCTAGCTGGTCAAGGGTGACCAGATGCTAGGTTTTATGTACCAACAGGTCAAGATTGATCGGATGTTGGTTTTGGGGGTTTGGGACATGGTTTTGGGCAAAAACCAGCAGCTCAATCGATCGATTGGCTGGAGCCCAATCGATCGGTCGATCAATTTGGGAGTCCCCGCGAGAAGCCTTCGTCCCAATCGATCAGTGGATCGATTGGGAGGTTGTCGCGAGCACACAGAAGCCTGCTGGATCGATCGGCTAATCGATCCAGAGGTCTCAATCGATCAGTGGATCGATTGGGAAGCTGCGATGTGTCGCGATAAGCCCTGGATCAATCGGTCGATCGATCCAGGCAAATTCCAAAGCATAGAGGTGCTCTGGATCGATCAGTTGATCGATCCAAAGCCTCCCCGATCGATTGGGAGCAATCCAATCGATCGGGATTCAACCGTTAGCGTCGTTTATAACTGCAGGCGTTCGAGAGACAACGGGGGGTTTTTACATGATTCATCTCCGATCTTCACCAACGACTCCACAGCTCTCTCTCAAGTTCAGATCGCCAGTTCTTGAAAATTCTTGGAGGTTCTTCCAAGTAAAGAGGTGGATCAAAAGCAAGAAGAGAAGTTAGGGTTAGGGTTTATTGTATGCTTTTGCTTGTATTTCATATCCTTTCCTTTCTTCTTGTATTGAGAGTTTGTAAAGGCTTCTCCGCCTTCGGTAGTTACCGTAGAGGAGTGTTTTTCATAGTGGAGGGTGCGTGAGTGTGTGGATCCTTGGATTAGTCACCTCTTGTGAGGTGGATACCAAGTAAAATCCATTTGTTAGCGTTGTATTTTGTTTCTTTGTATTTTCCGCTGCACATCTTTGAAGAAACAAGCAACGAAGAACACGGAGCACGCACCGAGCTATTCACCCCCCCCCCCCCTCTAGCTACATTTTGGTCCCAAGAAGTGGTATCAGAGCGAGGTCGTTCTTCACCGGAATCATCGTCGAAAGGGGCAAACGTAACAAGAAGAGCTAGAGGGTAAAGAAGTTGGAGAAAAATTATCAAAGTCAAAGAAATCAAGAAGCTCAACTTCAAGATGCAATTCCAAGATGGACTTGGATTTGACACAAGGGTGGCTCCACCGTACACATCTACAAGCTTCGATTTTTGGAAATCAAGGATCGAAAACTTCTTAATGGTATAGATAGAGAAATAATTTGCTCTTATGGAAGGCTTCGAAGCTCCAACAAATTCAAAGGGCAAAGTGCTCAAGAGGAGCAAATGAAGCCCGGAGCAAGTCCAAAGGTGCGAAGGTAATGACAAGGTAACCAAATTATTGGTTAATTTATTGCCTAGCACAATTCTATGCAAAGTCGGAGAATTCAAGGATGCCAAGGAGTTTTGGAGCAAATTGGCAACAATTCATGAGATCCCCTCCACGGTACCAATCTAAGAAAAATCCAAAGAGGGTGACTCATTGGAGAAAGATCAAGAGGAGGAGAATTCCGAAGTTGAGAGATGCTCAACTTCCGAAGAAGAAGTTCAAGAAGAAGCTTCATCTTCGAGGGAATACAATGAAGATGGCAAGGAGAGGGCATACTCCTTGTTCCATGTCCAAGATGAAGATGAAGAAGTCTCCACCTCTAGGATTGAGGGGGAGCAACTCTTGGTGACGCCGGATCAAGAAGAAGGAGAAGCTTCTACATCCGGGTCAAGAGAAGAAGTAGAGGAACAAGCTTCCACCTCCACAAGTCAAGACAAATCTATTGGAGGAGTATCAAGTTCGAATCAAGAGGAAGCATCTACCTCCGGATCAAAAGGAGAAAATGTCACCCCTACAAGCAAAGGTAAAATAATTTCAATAGAAAATAACAAAAATCATATCATTTGCTTTGTGTGTAGGGAGAATGGGCACTACAAGAGTAAGTGTCCCAACTTGGCCAAGAAGAAGGGCCAAGTGGCACCCAAGGGCAAGGAGAAGCCCAAGGAGACCATCCCCGGAACAAAGAAGAGCAAGGAGCACATTGTGTGCTTCTCTTGCAATCAAAGAGGGCATTACCGAAGTCAATGCCCTAAGGGGAAGAAGGTGGTCAAGGCTCAAGGAGGAAGCTCAACTCAAGGGGGAGCCTCCAAGGTAAAAAGGAAGGTAACATTTATTGAGCCTATTCCTTTAAATAATGGTAAAAAGCATGATAGTTCAAACTTATACCATTTTAATGCTATTTACCATAAGAATAGAAAGCATGATGTTATTAAAGAAAATCATGTGGCTCTCCATGCTAAGACTACCAAACCTAGGACTAGGAAGGTAGGTAAAAGTCTAGGCAATAACACTAAGGATTTTAGCTACAAGCCTAGAAACCAAAATGCACATGGACTTAATGGAAAACCAAAAACTAAGGACTTAGTGATGGAGAATCAAGTCTTGAGGTCAAGACTTGACAAACTAGAAAAGACCCTAAAAAGGATGAAAAATATCCTTAAAGGGCAAAATGAGTAAAATCTAGGTTTAGGACAACAAGGGTCATCCAGGGGCCATAGAGGTTTGGGATACAAACCTAAAACTAAAAAAGATGTACCTACTTATCATAGAGTTCCATATAGTTATGGAACAAACCCTAGGTCTAGTGGTCAAGTCAAGAATACTAGGGAAGTCATCACTAAGAGTATTTTTGCAAAAAATGTGACTAAGACTTCTAAGAAGTCTAAGAAAGTCATTAAGAAGGTCACCAGGGAAGAAATCCCTAGAGTTGACCTAGAAAATGTGACCAAGGCTTCTAAGAAGCCAAACAAAGTCACTAGGAAGGTATCTAGGGAAGTTATCCCTAGTGAATACCTAGAGCATCCAAGGAGCACCAATAGGTGTTGGGTTCCTAGGAGCATTTTCTCTACCCCATAGATGGGCTTGAGAGTGCCAACTCTAAGAAGAAGGGTAGTTAACCCAACTTTGAAGAAATTGACATTAAAGGAGCATTTTCAAGGTTATTATTAACCTTTGAAAATGAAATAGATTTATCATTTACTCTTTGGAAGAGTAAAATGTGCCAAAATTCCGGAGATATTGATTTTAATCTTAATTGGCACAATTTGGGAAAACATAAGAAATACCAAGTTGGGACATTGGTATTTTCTTAGTAATTTAAGGCAAATCTAAGCCTTAATTTAAAGTGCTACTCTTGTGGAAAAATGAAATATGCAAACATTTGGGGAATGTTTTAATTTTTTTTTAATTAGTATAATTAATTCAAGAGATTAAAGAAATGACAAGTTGGGTTTTGGCATTTTCTTGAGGAAATTGGGCAATCTAGGGTTTAAGTTTTAGAATTAGCTATAAGCTTAAGGATACTTAGATAGATAATCTAGGTATATTTTATTTATGCTAAACCTTGCCATGATTGTTTGCCCATTATATGCCATGACATCATGATTATTTTTGCATTCATACCTTATGATGAAAAACACAAAAATAGCATGTCATGACATACATACATCATGTAGTTATAGGAAATTTTCTTTTGAAAATTATTTCATTTTGATGTATGTCATAACATATCATGCATTAATTTCAATTCCTTGAAATTAAGGACAAATGGCATTTATCAACAAGTGATTTCAACAAGTGACATCCTAGGTGGATGTTCAATATCCACAAAATGCCTAGATAGAGATGCATGATCCCTAGATTAGGGCAAAACCAAATTTTACATCTCACAAAGACCTATAAGATGACTTGTATATGTTTTGTGCACGGTAGATACAAGTGAGATGTTAGGATGATGAACAAAACTCAACATGTTGATTTAGTGCATTCCCTTGAGTTTTAAGTTCATCAAAACACATAGTTATGTGTTTTCCCATCATTGAGAAAGCTAATGTACAAGTCATGTGCATTAAGCCCAAGGAACATAGTGGGATATTGGTTTTGAAAATCATTTTAAAATGCTTTTGGAAAACCTTGATGAAGATTATCTTTTGACAGTGATCATCATTGAATAGTTGAGCACAAACTAGAAGAAAACACTAAAAGTTTTGCAAGTTCTCTAGTTTGTGTCAATCTTGGAAAATATGAAGTATTTTCTATAAAATTATTTTTCCATGATAATATATGCCCTAAATAATCTCTATACAAATTTTCACAATTTTTGGATTTTTGTAGATTTTTCTAGGGGTTTCTGAAGTTGACTGAAAAGAAATTTCAGCAACTATCAGAACTCCAATCGATCACCCGATCGATTGTAGTGCCTCAATCGATCGAGCGATCGATTGAGAAGGCAAATCTCGCGAGCAGAAGCTCACTGGATCGATCAGTCGATCGATCCAGACTGTCTAAATCGATCAGTGGATCGATTCAAGGCAATTCAATCGATTGGGACCCAACTCCAATCGATTGAGGAAGCTGATTTTGGCTGGGAAAGCCTGATTTCAGCATTCCAAACCAGGTTTAGTCTAAGTAACCATTCCTAACCCCTCAAAATACATTTTTATACATATAAAGGGGTGTTTTCATGTTGAAAACAAGGATGGATTGGTTGGGGAAGACTAAATTGAAGTTTAGGTTGAGGTTTGGTTTCAATATTGGATCTTTGAACCTTAAAACTTCTAAATTTGGGTTTCCTAAAGGTTTAGGGATTCCAAGTCATTGTTGGTGCAATGACAGAAGGTACGACCATGTCTTTAGGGGGAGGTACTCTTTAAAGACATCAAAACTATTTTTCATGAACCTTGGAAGGTGGTTAACCTTCTTTTAAGAACATGCTCAAGGTTGAGCATTGGATTACAATGGAGAGTGGATATCTTCATTGTTTATGTTGTAAATGCTCAAGGTTGGGCATTTGTCTACATTGGGGGAGAATGTAGGGTTAATGATAGTGAAGGGTATGGGACCTTCATTATCGTGTTGATCACAACGAGTGAAGTTGTGAACAACGATGAGCAACTCTTCAGGGGGAGAGTCTCTAAGGGGAGAGTTTTTCAACAAGTGAATTTGTTGATGTGTGCCCCACGATGGGGGCATGTTTATGATGTGTGCCAATAGGGGGAGAATGTTGGTTGCTACTCGGAAAACCTAATGGTTCCACTGTACAAAAATTTTGTACAAAGGTCTGAACCTTTTCCTAGCTACCATGTGTTCTTTTAAATTAAACTCGGATTGCCTGCGGAACTTAACACGTTTGATCCTAAGTTTAATTTATTTGTTCTTTTAGGTTTAGACTTGGATCTCCTGCAGAACTTAACACGTTCGATCCAAATCACCTAGGTTATTAATTCCATTAAATATTAATTTCCAAAATTGGCTTTCAGAACTGCATGGCGAGGCACATGGCCTTCTTGGATATGGTAACAACCACCACCGCCTAGACAAAGCCTTTTAAGGAAAGCTAATATTTAATTTCCTTAAATAACTTTAGGTCAACCAAAAGGAACAATCAAATCACAAGGAAAAGAAAAACAAAAGAACACAACATCGAAAACTAATTCGAAATACTAGAATCGCATGTCTTTTTTATTTGGTATTTTTACATGGAGATAAAACTAACATGATGCGGAAAACAATATTCGTTATACCTTACTTAGTAGATAATGACCTCTTGATCTTCTACCGTATTCATCTTCTAATCTCAGACGTTGTGTGGGCAACGATCTTCCGAGACGAGGACCACCAAGGCACCTTCTTCTTCCTTCCTTCAAGTTTCGGCCAAGCATATCTTCTAAAGGATGAAGAACTTTTTTCAACAACCAAGCTCCAAGTAATGCAAGCTTTCTCTCCTTCTTCCTCAAGCTAGATCCGGCCACCTCCTCCAAGCTCCAAGAGATAAAGGATTTCGGCCACACAAGAGGAAGAGAGAAAAGGAGAAGGGTCGGCCACACCAAGGAAGAAAAGAGCGAGAAAGTAGAATAGAGTCGTTAGTTTTGAAGCCTCCTCTACCCCCTCTTTTATAATCCTTGGTCTTGGCAAATAGGAGAAATTTAATAAAAACTTCCTTAATTCTTTTGCCATTGAAAAGGAAAATTTATTTAACTAAAAACAATTTTCTTCTCATCAATTATAATGGCCGGCCATATCAAAGCTACAAACAAGGAGAGTTTTAATTAATTAAAACTTCCTAATTTGTCTCTGAAAATTTATAAAAAATTTCTCCAATAATTTTCATCCCTTCATGATTGGTTAATAAAAAGGAAATTTTATAAATTAAAATATTTCTTTTTAACATGTGGATAAAAAGAAAGTTATCTGTAAAAATTAAAATCTCTTTTAATCTACAAATAAGGAAAGATATCAAATCTTTTCTTAATCTTTTGTAGAAACTTATAAAAGAGAATATTTAATTTTTTAAACTCTCTTTTAAATCATGAACATGGTTAAAAATGAAAGATTTCTTAAAATTTAAAATCCACCTTTTAATCAACAAATAAGGAAAGATTTTAAATTTTAAACTCTCTTTTAAACATGTAGATGATTTACAAATAAAGAAAATTTTTACCAAAAATTAAAACCATCCTTTTAATCTACAAATAAAGAAAGAGATTAATCTCTTCTCTTAATCTTTTGTAGAAAGTTATAAAAGGAAAAAAAAATTTTAAACTCTCTTTTTAAAACCTTAATATCCACATAAGAAATAATTTTAATAAAAATTCTTTTTAATATTTTAGTGGTCGACCACCTAAGCTTGAGACCCAAGCTTTGGCCGGCCACCAACTTGGCTCATCCACTTGGTCTTGGCCGGCCCTAGCTTGGGTTCCAAGCTAGCTTGGCCGGCCCCATTGGATGGGTAAAAAGGTGGGTATGTGGTGGGTATAAATCTCTATATACAAGAGGCTACGATAGAGACCGAGAGGAGGAATTGGTTTTGGTCTCCCGATGAAATTAAGCATCCCGTGTTCGCCCCGAACACACAACTTAATTTCATCAATAATAATTTTTTCCACTAAAGAACTATTATTGAACTACCGCACCAATCCCAAATTACATTTTGGGCTCCTTCTTATTATGAGTGTGTTAGTCTCCCTGTGTTTAAGATGTCGAATGTCCACTAATTAAGTGAGTTACTGACAACTCATTTAATTAATATCTTAGTCCAAGAGTAGTACCACTCAACCTTATCGTCATGTTGGACTAAGTCCACCTGCAGGGTTTAACATGACAATCCTTATGAGCTCCTCTTGGGGATATTATCAACCTAGATCACTAGGACACAGTTTCCTTCTATAATCAACAACACACACTATAAGTGATATCATTTCCCAACTTATCAGGCTTATTGATTTATCGAACTAAATCTCACCCATTGATAAATTAAAGAAATAAATATCAAATATATGTGCTTGTTATTATATTAGGATTAAGAGCACACACTTCCATAATAACTGAGATCTTTGTTCCTTCATAAAGTCAGTATAAAAGGAACGACCTCTAATGGTCCTACTCAATACACTCTAAGTGTACTAGTGTAATTATATAGTTAAGATAAACTAATACTTAATTACACTACGACCTTTCAATGGTTTGTTCCTTTCCATCTTGGTCGTGAGCTACTGTTTATAATTTATAAGGAACCGATAACATGATCTTCTGTGTGTGACACCACATACCATGTTATCTACAATATAAATTAATTGAACAACTACATTTATCATAAATATAGACATTTGACCAATGTGATTCTTATTTCTAGATAAATGTTTATACCAAAAGCTAGGCTTTTAGTATACATCCTAACAATCTCCCACTTATACTAAAAGACTAAGTTGCCATATCTGCTGCCATACATCCGATTCTCAACCCTTCAACATGACCATCAAAAGCTCTTGCCTTAAGGACCTTATTGAAAGGATCTATAGGTCATCACCTGATGCAATCTAGGCGGCAACAACTTCTCCTCGTTTATACGATTTCTCGTATTGGGTGGTACTTGCGCTCTATTATCTTTACTTGCCTTATAGACTTATGGTTTCTTCGAGTTTGCTACTTCACCACTATTATTATAATAATTTTTGGGCAAACCAGAAATCATGTCTAAGTCTATCTTGAAGTATCTGAGTCATACAACTTCTATGGCTACCTCAGATGCTACCATATACTCAGCTTTTATGGTGGAGTCCGAAAAGCACCTATGCTTATCACTCTTCCATAGTTATAACTTTACCTCCTAAAATAAACACAAAACCCCGAGGTTGACTTACTATTGTCCCTATCCGATTGGAAGTCAAAATCCGTGCAACCCACAGGGACCAAATTAACTGTCTTGTAAGCTAGCATATAATCTCTAGTGCCTCTAAGGTACTTCAATATATGCTTTACTGCAGTCCAATGTCCTTGTCTAGGGTTACTTTGATATCTGCTAACTATGCCCTTGGCAAAACAGATTTCTGATCTCGTGCATAGCATACATTAGGCTTTCGACAGCCGAAGCATAAAGAACTGCCTTCATTTCCTCTATCTACTTTGATGTCTACAGAGACATCTCTTTAGATAAAGTTACTCCATGCTAAAAAGGTAAGAAACCTTTCTTGGAGTTTTGCATGCTTAAAACGAGCAAGGATTTTTTCGATATATGAAGCTTGGGATAAGAAAAATATTCTTTTCTTCCGATCCCTTATTACTTTGATCCCAAGAATATATATGATCCTGTCCGAAAGCTGAATCAACGGACGCTGGGCACGTGGCGCTCTCCAAGCTGCTGGCATAGATCTCCGGTTGATCGCAAGGTGCTCCGGCGAACCTGCACAGAAGTCGGGCCGGGAAGGGGTTCCCGGCGACGACCCTCCGACGCTCAAGTCAGGTGAGGGAAAAACAAGAAAGTGGCTCCAAGGATTGAAGATTTCATACCTCCGGTGAAGTCTAATGGCCTTTATATAGAGCCACGGGAACTTGGTGCACACAAACCGAGATGTACACGTGTCCTACACCATACCGCAGCATGGGATTGTCAGAAGAGCATGTCTGACGCCATACTGCTACAGTCTGAGCGTCTCCTTGATGGGACCGCAGAACCTTTTGTCGTACGATACTGAGTATGGCCTGGTCTTCAAACATGTCGGTTGTCAGCAACAGGGGTTACTGAGATGACGTACCTGCTGTCCCATACTTTTTGACTTTCTCCTCCCGGATCAGCCATCAGGCCGCTCGGCCAGGATGTTCACCTTTGGTCCGACGTAGGTGGTTGTCCGTCCAGGAAGGTTCAGAGTCGTCGCCGGCCCGGCTCTCATAGCCTGACACCTTGGCCGAGCGGACAATCGCTCGGCCTTCACTCTTGATTTGCAATGCGGCCGAGCGGAATATCCGCTTGGCCATATGATCCGAGCGGACTATCCGCTCGGCCATATGATCTCTCTCCCTTGGAAATTTGGGCTCACGGCCAGCTGGTTGCTCTCTTGGGTGAAAATCATTGCCTAGTGATTGGCCTGTTCCGCCCGCTCGTCGAGCCCATGGGATTGACCCCCTTTGACTGTTGACCTCAACGCGTCGTTGACCTTTCCCTCATGAGGGTCCTCCGGCCTTACCACCGGATCAATATACATTCTCCCAAGTTCTTTCTATCGAATTGTTTGGACAACCATACCCTTACTTCTGATAACACTTTGATATTGTTTCCAACTACCAAAAATGTTATCTACGTATAGTACAAGAAGTACCACCACGTTTCCATCACACTTTTTGTATACACAAGACTTATCTGGTTACTAAATAAATCCATAGGTCTAGATTACTTTGATGAACCAGATGTTCCAAGACCTTGAAGCTTTGCCTCAGTCCATAGACTGATTGAGCTTGCATACAAGATGCTCTTTGCCCTTTGCAATGAACCCTTCTAGTTGCTTTATATGGATGCTTTCTTCAAGACTTCCATTAAGGAATGCTGTCTTGACATCCACTTGCCAAATAGATAAAAGAGTCCGGATAGACTTAAGCAAGGCTACCGGTGAAAAGGTTTCATTTTTCAACAAGCCCTGCTTTGAAAGTTTCTACCTTCCTGTCTATCCCTCTTTTCCTATTATAGACCTTTTTACACCCAATGACTTTTACACCATCTGGTGGTTCTACAAGCTTCCAGATTTTATTAGAATACATATATTCTAATTCTGTTATTCATTCCTCTTTGTCAAGATGCTGCATCTTTATCTTGGAGTGCTTCATCATATGTCCGGGATCAGGCTCATGTTCATTTGGGATCAAGTCCAAAAGACTCTCCCAAAACATGAATCTTTTAGGTTGTTTGACAACCCTCCCACTACGATTAGACACTGTCTATAATTGTGTATCAATTGTGATACGTGTTGCAGTTTCTTGTGATATTTCATCTTGTACAGTTGGTACTAGATTAGACATATCCTTTATTAAGAACAAATTTACTTATGGGCTTATGGTTCATTATATAGTCCTCTTCAAAAAATCAGTCATTGATGCTAACAATGACCTTCTGATTTTGAAGAATATAAACCTACTTTTGTTTCTCTAGGATAACAAGTGAATTCCTATCCAACTTATCATTGTCTCTCTTCAGCATATGTGCTGGACTACCCGAATCCGAATATGCTTCAAAATAGGCTTACGCCTATTCTATATGAGTAGAGAGTTCTAACTTTGGAAGGTACTATGTTCACTTTCTTTTTCAGAGTATATCCTTAAAATGAACTTGGTAATTTTCTGAATAACTCATCATCAATCTAATTATTTCTATAAGAGTCATATACCTTCTTTCTACTACACCATTCTGTTGGGGTGTACCAGGTGCAGTTAGTTGGGATTGAATCCCTACTTTTGATAAGTAACTCCTAAATTGTCCCAAGAGGTACTTGTCACTACGATCTTACCATAGTGACTTGATACTTTTACTTTAACGTTTCTCCGCATCAGCCTTGTACTCTTTGAACTAATCAAAACACTTAGTCTTTCGGCACATTAAGTAAATGTATTTGTATCTTGAATAGTTGTCTATAAAATAGATGAAATATTCGATACTACCTCTTGTCTGGATAGTCATAGGATCACACAAATCAGAATGAACCAATTCCAACATATGTTTGGCTCCATACCCCTTAGACTTAAAAGCTTATTGGTTATTTTTCCTTCCAAGTAAGACTCCCAGGTTGGAAAGATTTTCTCTACTAATGAACCCAAAAGTTCATCAGCTACCAATGAATCCTACTCAAGTTAATATAACCTAGCCTTAGATGCCAAAGATATAATTGGTTCATTTCTGAAGGTTGCTTTCTCTTAAAGTTAGAAGATGTGTTACTAATTTCCATTTGTTGCATCGTGGGAGTTATTGGATTTATAAATTGCCAACCAACGTACCAGAACAGATAACTTCCCTCTTTTTCTAAATAACAACTTTGTTATTAAAAGAGGCAGAATATCAAGTTCTTTGAATAGTTTAGAAACTGAAAACTAGTTCTTTCTAAACTTGGTACGTAAAGATAATTATTTAAAATCCATATTTTATTCTTATCAAAGGATAAAATTCTCCCACTACAACAGCTGCCATTTTTATAGCAGTGCCCATGTGGACGGTGTTTTTATTTTCATTTAGTTGTCGGGTTTCCTGGAACCCTGCAATGAATTGCGGACATGATTAATGGCATCTGTATCTACACTCCTGGTTCTGGTAGATAACACCACTAAACATGTTTCAACTAATGAATTAAATACACCTATATTGTTCTTAGTTCTAAGAAGATAGACTACCTTAATGTCCAAGTCTTATTTCCAATCATTACAATTGGGACTACTATGTCTTTTCTATAGTATAACAACTAGGGAATTGACAAACATTTTAAATCCTAAGAATCACAAAAATATTTGGTTAAGATCAATTCCTTAAAATCCCCATGAATTTTGTATGCCACGATAGTGTGGACGTATACAAAATCAAAGAAGAGATTTTATCCATTAATTTTATTATCTCGTCAACTTTACTTTATGACGAATAAAATTAATAGTTGATCTTTCTTTGATCAAATATTTGGTCAAAACTTTTAAATTTAAAATAACATTGATTCCTCGAACAATATTATTTAAATTCACCAACTCCTCAAACACCGTGAATTTTACATTCCACGATAGTGTGGACGTATACAAAATTAAACATTTGTAAGAGGAGGGGTTTACCCATTAATTATCTTGTCTATAAATCTTTATGACAAATAAAATTACCTCAAACACCATGAATTTTGTATGCCACGATAGTGTGGACGTATACAAAATCAAACATTTGTAAGAGGGGTTTTTAATTTTATTATCTTGTCAACCTATTTATTTGACAAATTAATAGTTGGTTTTCTTCGGTCACACAAATAATAGCAATGACTCCGATGGGGAGGATACTATTAGACGTGCCTAAGTGTATACCATTACTTGACACTAAGTCCATTAATAAGATTGTGCCCCTTCCGATGGGGAAGATCACACGCTCTTAATTAACTTCCTATAGTTATCCAAAATGAAAGTTTAATCTAGTGATCCGCAAACAAGCTCATCCGATATGGAGGAAGGCACTCAGAGCCAACGCGCAAGCTTGTTGCATCACTTATAAACCAGTAATGGAGACCGTGGAATTTATTTAAAATTAAATCCCTCTCCCACTTAGTTATTTAAAGTGAGGAATTTTGACTATGCTAGCCTACTTAACATGCATACTAACAAGCACACACAGCACAACATAAAAAGCAATAAATAGATAAACTAATTTTCAACTATTATGGCTTTTATCTATTGCTGTCCTCCGTGTGTCGCCAACTCTAGCTGCTGCCATCTTTGGCCACCGCCACCGGGTCTAGTTGTCGCATCCATCTTGCTCCTTGTTCCGCTGCGCCTCTGATCCTCAAAAGGTTCCACTCCTTGCAAGATTCGATCCGCGACATAAATAGAATTTTACATTTTTCGATCCTATATTCCTCGAAGGAATGTACATGTATCTAGATCAAAAAATAAAATCCTAATAAAACTAAATACAGCTCCTACTATATTTTATAATACAATCATGGACACACAATAAATGCCCTTGACATGTCCAAGGGTCCAATCACATACAAAATAACTATAAGTCATAATAGTTGGATCCTGCATCCACAAAGTTAGCACATCCTACTATTATCCTGCCTAAATAATGTATGACATGTGCATAATTAAACTAATACCAAATACACAGAGGCAAAACCCTAGCTCTGATACCAATTGTTGGTTGTAACTTGGAAAACCTAATGTTTCCACTGTACAAAAATTTTGTACAAAGATCTGAACCTTTTCCTAGCTACCATGTGTTCTTTTAAATTAAACTCGGATCGCCTGCGGAACTTAACACGTTTGATCCTAAGTTTAATTTATTTGTTCTTTTAGGTTTAGACTTGGATCTCCTGCGGAACTTAACACGTTCGATCTAAATCACCTAGGTTATTAATTCCATTAAATATTAATTTCCAAAATTGGCTTCTAGGACTGCATGGCGAGGCACATGGCCTTCTTGGCTATGGGAACAACCACCACCGCCTAGACAAAGCCTTTTAAGGAAAGCTAATATTTAATTTCCTTAAATAACTTTAGGTCAACCAAAAGGAACAATCAAATCACAAGGAAAAGAAAAACAAAAGAACACAACATCGAAAACTAATTCGAAATACTAGAATCGCATGCCTCTTTTATTTGGTATTTTTACATGGATATAAAACTAACATGATGCGGAAAACAATATTAGTTATACCTTACTTAGTAGATAATGACCTCTTGATCTTCTACCGTATTCCTCTTCTAATCTCAGACGTTGTGTGGGCAACGATCTTCCGAGATGAGGACCACCAAGGCACCTTCTTCTTCCTTCCTTCAAGTTTCAGCCAAGCATATCTTCTAAAGGATGAAGAACTTTTTTCACCAACCAAGCTCCAAGGGATGCAAGCTTTCTCTCCTTCTTCCTCAAGCTAGATCCGGCCACCTCCTCCAAACTCCAAGAGATAAAGGATTTTGGCCACACAAGAGGAAGAGAGAAAAGGAGAAGGGCCGGCCACACCAAGGAAGAAAAGAGCGAGAAAGTAGAATAGAGTCGTTAGTTTTGAAGCCTCCTCTACCCCCTCTTTTATAATCCTTAGTCTTGGCAAATAAGGAAAATTTAATAAAAACTTCCTTAATTCTTTTGCCATTGAAAAGGAAATTTTATTTAACTAAAAATAATTTTCTTCATCAATTATAATGGTCGGCCATATCAAAGCTACAAACAAGGAGAGTTTTAATTAATTAAAACTTCCTAATTTGTCTCCGGAAATTTATAAAAAATATCTCCAATAATTTTCATCCCTTCATGATTGGTTAATAAAAAAGAAATTTTATAAATTAAAATCTTTCTTTTTAACAAGTGGATAAAAAGAAAGTTATCTGTAAAAATTAAAATCTCTTTTAATCTACAAATAAGGAAAGATATCAAATCTTTTCTTAATCTTTTATAGAAACTTATAAAAGAGAATATTTAATTTTTTAAACTCTCTTTTAAATCATGAACATGGTTAAAAAGAAAAGTTTTCTTAAAATTTAAAATCCACCTTTTAATCAACAAATAAGGAACGATTTCAAATTTTAAACTCTCTTTTAAACATGTAGATGATTTACAAATAAAGAAAGTTTTTACCAAAAATTAAAATCATCCTTTTAATCTACAAATAAGGAAAGAGATTAATCTCTTCTCTTAATCTTTTGTAGAAAGCTATAAAAGGAAAAAAATTTAACTTATAAACTCTCTTTTTAAAACCTTGATATCCACATAAGAAATAATTTTAATAAAAATCCTTTTTAATATTTTAGTGGTCGGCCACCTAAGCTTGAGACCCAAGCTTTGGCCGGCTCATCCACTTGGTCTTGGCCGGCCCTAGCTTGGGTTCCAAGCTAGCTTGGCCGGTCCCATTGGATGGGTAAGAAGGTGGGTATGTGGTGGGTATAAATCTCTATATACAAGAGGCTACGATAGGGACCGAGAGGAGGAATTCGTTTTGGTCTCCCGATGAAATTAAGCATCCCGTGTTTGCCCCGAACACTTAACTTAATTTCATCAATAATAATTCATTCCACTTAAGAACTATTATTGAACTACCGCACCAATCCCAAATTATATTTTGGTCTCCTTCTTATTATGAGTGTGTTAGTCTCCCTGTGTTTAAGATGTCGAATGCCCACTAATTAAGTGAGTTACTGACAACTCATTTAATTAATATCTTAGTCTAAGAGTAGTACCACTCAACCTTATCATCATGTCGGACTAAGTCCACCTGCAGGGTTTAACATGACAATCCTTATGAGCTCCTCTTGGGGACATTATCAACCTAGATCATTAGGATACAGTTTCCTTCTATAATCAACAACACACACTATAAGTGATATCATTTCCCAACTTATCGGACTTATTGATTTATCGAACTAAATCTCACCCATTGATAAATTAAAGAAATAAATATCAAATATATGTGCTTGTTATTATAGTAGGATTAAGAGCACACACTTCTATAATAACTGAGATCTTTGTTCCTTCATAAAGTCAGTATAAAAGGAACGACCTCTAATGGTCCTTCTCAATACACTCTAATTGTACTAATGTAATTATATAGTTAAGATAAACTAATACCTAATTACACTATGACCTTCCAATGGTTTGTTCCTTTCCATCTTGGTCGTGAGCTACTGTTTATAATTTATAAGGAACCGATAACATGATCTTCTGTGTGTGACACCACACACAATGTTATCTACAATATAAATTAATTGAACAACTACATTTATCATAAATGTAGACATTTGACCAATGTGATTCTTATTTCTAGATAAATGTTTATACCAAAAGCTAGGCTTTTAGTATACATCCTAACAGAGAATGCATGGTTAAGTTAGGCCTTTAGTACCTAAAGGGGGAGTTTGCCCTCTAGAAAAGGAGAAGAATGAAGGGAGTTGAGGCTATGGGATTAGCCTAATTTTCTAACTTAACATGGGGTATTGTCAAACATCAAAAAGGGGGAGATTGTTGGTGCAATATCCCTCAGGTCAAGGTTGACCTGGTTGACCAAGCTTGAGTCTTGGTTTGGGTTTCAATGTTTGACAATACAAGACTTCGATGGTATGGACAAGTGCAAGTGCAGTTGTTCATTTGGAGAGATTGTTTGGTGTAATTCCCCTCTGATCAGGGTCTAATCAGGTTGGTTGAAGAAGAGTCAAGTAGGTCAAGGTTGACCAGATACTTGACTGGGAAAGTCTTGGTGAGTGAAGCCAGGCAGAAGTGAAATCCTGGTGAGTGAAGCCAGGTGAAAGTCCTGGTGAGTGAAGCCAAGTGAAAGACCTAGTGAGTGTAGCTAGGTGAAAGTCCTGGTGAGTGAAGTCAGGTAGAAGTGAAATCCTGGTGAGTGAAGCCAGGTGAAAGTCCTGATGAGTGAAGCCAGGTGAAAGACCTAGTGAGTGAAGCTAGGCAAAAGGAAAATCCTAATGAATGAAGCTAGGTGAAAGTCCTGGTGAGTGAAGCCAAACAGAAGTGAAAGACTTGGTGAGTGAAGCCAGGCAGAAGAGAAGTCCTAGTGAGTGAAGCTAGGCAAAAGGGAAGTCCTGGTGAGTGAAACTGGACACGGGGAAATCTAGATGGGTCAAGGTTGACCAGACATCTAGTGAAAGTCCAAGTAGGTCAAAGGAATTGATCGGATACTTGGCAAGAAGGGAAAAGTCCAAGTAGGTCAAGGGAGTGACCGGATACTTGGCACGATGAGGAAAAGTCCAAGTGGGTCAAAGAAATTGACCGGATACTTGGCAAGAGGAGAAAAGTCCAAGTGGGTCAAGGGATTGATCAGACACTTGGTGAGAGAATCCTAGCTGGTCAAGGGTGATCAGATGCTAGGTTTTATGTACCAACAAGTCAAGGTTGACCGGATGTTGGTTTTGGGGGTTTGGGACGTGGTTTTGGGCAAAAACCAGCAGCTCGATCGATCAGCTGATCGATTGGCTGGAGCCCAATCGATCGGCCGATCAATTTGGGAGTCCCCGCGAGAAGCCTTCGTCCCAATCGATCAGTGGATCGATTGGGAGGTTGTCGCGAGAGCACAGAAGTCTGCTGGATCGATCGGTTGATCGATCCAGAGGTCTCAATCGATCAGTGGATCGATTAGGAAGCTACGATGTGTCACGATAAGCCCTGGATCGATCGGTCAATCGATCTAGGCAAATTCCCAAAGCACATAGGCGCTATGGATTGATCAGTTGATCGATCCAAAGCCTCCCCGATCAATTGGGAGCAATCCAATCGATCGGGATTCGATCGTTGGCGTCGTTTATAGCTGCAGGCGTTCGAGAGACAACAGGGGGTTTTTACACGATTCATCTCCGATCTTCACCAGCGACTCCACAGCTCTCTCTCAAGTTCAGATCGTCAGTTCTTGAAGATTCTTAGAGGTTCTTCCAAGTCAAAAGGCGGATCAAAAGCAAGAAGAGAAGTTAGGGTTAGGGTTTATTGTAAGCTTTTGCTTGTATTTCATATCCTTTCCTTTCTTCTTGTATTGAGATTTTGTAAAGGCTTCTCCGCTTTCAGTAGTTATCGTAGAGGAGTGTTTTTCATAGTGTAGGGTGCATGAGTGTGTGGATCCTTGGATTAGTCATCTCTTGTGAGGTGGATACCAAGTAAAATCCATTTGTTAGCGTTGTATTTTGTTTCTTTGTATTTTCCGCTGCACATCTTTGAAGAAACAAGCAACGAAGAACATGGAGTGCGCGCCGAGCTATTCACCCCCTCCCCTCTAGCTACATTTGGTCCCAACAAAGAGTACCTCTTAGGAGAGTTTAGGAGTCACTTATCAAAAGTCGGGATTCAATCCCAACTAACTGCACCTGGTACACCCCAACAGAATGGTGTAGTAGAAAGAAGGTACAGGGCTCTTATGGAAATGAGTAGATTGATGATGAGTTATTCAGAATTATCAAATTCGTTTTAAAGATATACACTGAAACGGAAGTGAACATAGTACCTTCTAAATCAGAACTCTCTGCTCACATAGAATTGCATATTAGGCGTAAGCATAATTTGAAGCATATTCGGATTCAGAGTAGTCCATCACATGTGCTGAAGGGAGACACTGATAAGTTGGAATAGGAGTTCACTTGTTTGTGTGTTATCCTAGAAGAAATGAAAGGAGGTTTATAATCCTAGAAATCAGAAGGTCATTGTTAGCATCAATGATCGATTTTAGAAGAGGATTATGTAACCACAAGCCCATAAGTAAATTTGTTCTTAAATAAAGGACACGTCTAATCTAGTACTAACTATACAAGAAGAAATATCACAAGAAACTATAACACGTATCACAAATAATAAACAATTGCGGAAAGTGTCTCGTCATAGTGGGAGGGTTGTTAGGCAACCTAAAAGATGAACCCTGGTGAACATGAACCTAATTCCCGGACATATGACAAAGCACTCCAAGATAAAGATGCAGTATCTTTGTAAAGAGCAATGAATACAGAATTAGAATATATGTATTCTAATAAAGTCTGGGAGGTTGTATAACCACCAAATGGTGTAAAAGTCATTGGGTGTAAATAGGTCTACAATAGGAAAAGAGGGGTAGACAGGAAGGTGGAAATTTTCAAAGCAAGGTTTGTTGAAAAAGGAAACTTTTTCACCGGTAGTCATGTTTAAGTCTATCCGGATTCTTTTATCAATATGGACTATGAGATTTGGTAAGTGGATGTCAAGACAGCTTTCCTTAATAGAAGTCTTAAAAAAAGCATCCATATGAAGCAACCAAAGGGGTTTATTGTAAAGGGCAAAGAGCATCTAGTATGATCTATTTATAGACTGAAGCAAAAGCTTCAAGGTCTTGGAACATCCGGTTTAATGAAGTAATCCAAACCTATGGATTTATTCAGTGACCGGATGAGTATTGTGTATACCATAAGGAAACGTGGTGGTATTTCTTGTACTATACATAGATAACATTTTTGGTAGTTGGAAACAATTTCAAAGTGTTGTCTGAAGTAAGAGTATGGTTGTCCAAGCAATTCGAAATGAATGACTTGGGAGAATGTGCACATATTCTTCGGATCATGAGATCACAAGAAAAGAATGTTATAATTATCCTAAGCTTCATACATCGATATGATCCTAGCTCGCTTTTAACATGCAAGACTCTAAGAAAGGTTCTCTACCTTTTAGACATGGAGTAGCTTTATCTAAAGAGATGTCTCCGAAGACATCAAAGGAGATAAAAGGATATGAAGGTAGTTCCTTATTCTTCGGCAGTCGGAAGCCTAATGTATGCTATGTTGTGCACGAGACCAGATATCTGTTTTGTCTAGGGCATAGTTAGCAGATATCAAAGTAACCTAGTACCGGGACACTAGACTGCTGTAAAGCATATATTGAAGTACCTAAGAGGGACTAGAGATGATATGCTAGTTTACTAGGCAGATAGATGATTTGATCCCTGTGTGTTACTCGGATTTTGACTTCCAATCAGGTAGGGATAATGGTAAGTCGACCTCGGAGTTTTGTGTTTACTTTAGGAAGTGAAGACATAACAATGGAGGAGTGTTAAGCATAGGTGTTTTTCGGACTCCATCATAGGAGCTGAGTATGTGGCAGCCTCTGAGGCAGCCATAGAAGTTATATGGCTCAAAAACATCATCATGGACTTAGACATGATTTCTGATTTGTCCAAAAATTATTATTTATTGTAATAATAATGGTGCAGTACCAAACTTGAAGAAACCATAAGTTCATAAGGCAAGTAAACACAATAGAGCGTAAGTACCACCCATTACGAGACATCGTATAACGAGGAGAAATTGTTGCCGCTTAGATTACATTAGATGATAACCTGAGAGATCCTTTCACTAAGGTCCTTAAGACAAGAGCTTTTGATGGGCATATTGAAGGGTTGGGAATCAGATGTATGGCAGCATTTATGGCAGCATAGTCTTTTAGTATAAGTGGGAGATTGTTGGAATGTATACTACAAGCCTAGCTTTTGTAAACATTTATTTTGAAATAAAGAATCACATTGGTCAAAAATATCTACATTTATGTTAAGTGTAGTTGTTCAATTAATTTATATCGTAGATAACATGGTGTGTGGTGTCACGCACAGAAGATCATGTTATCAGTTGTTTATAAATTATAAACAGTTGCTCACGACTAAGATGGAAAGGAACAAACTGTCGGTAAAGTCGTAGTGTGATTAGGGATTAGTTTATCTTGACTAATAAATTACACTAGTACACTCTAAGTGTATTGAGTATGACCATTTTAGGTAAGTTCTTTTTATACTGACTTGATAAAAGAACTGGACCTTAGTTATTATGGAAGTGTGTGCTCTTAATCCTAATATAATAACAAACACATATATTTAGTATTTATTTCTTTGACTTATCAATGGGTGAGATTAAGCTCAATAAATCAATAAGCCCGATAAGTTGAGAAATGATATTACTTATAGTGGTGTTGTTGATTATAGAAGGAAACTGTATCCTAGTAAATCTAGGTTGAGAATGACCCCAAGAGGAGCTCATAAGGATTGTCATGTTAAACCCTGCAGGTGGACTTCGTCCGACATGACGATGAGGTTGAGTGGTACTACTCTTGGACTAAGATATTAATTAAGTGAATTGTCAGTAACTCATTTAATTAGTGGGCATTCAACATCTTAAACATAGGGAGACTAACACACTCATAATAAGAAGGAGCCCAAAATGTAATTTGGGATTGGTGCGGTAGTTCAATAATAATTCTTTAGTGGTATGAATTATTATTGATGAAATTAAGTTGTGTGTTCGAGGCGAACACAGGAAGCTTATTTTTATCGAGAGACCAAAACCAATTCCTCCTCTCGGTCCCTATCGTATCCTCTTGTATATAGAGATTTATACCCACCACATACCCACTTCTTACCCACTCTTTGGTGGCCGGCCAAGCTAGCTTGGAACCTAAGCTAGGGTTGGCCAAGACCCAAGGATTGAGCCAAGATTAGTGTTCAGCCCTAGCTTGGAGTCCAAGTTAGGTGTGACCGGTAACATATAATATAAAAGGGATTTTATTTATAAATTTTTCTTATGTAGATAACATGTTTTTAAAAGAGAGTTTAAAATTTAAATCTTTCCTTTTTATAGCTTTCTACAAAATATTAAGAAAAGATTTGAAATCTTTCCTTATTTGTAGATTGAAAGGTAGATTTTAATTTTGAGAAAACTTTTCTTTTTAACCATGTTCATGATTTAAAAGAGAGTTTAAAAATTAAATTTTCTCTTTTATAAGTTTCTACAAAAGATTAAAAAAAGATTTGATATCTTCCCTTATTTGTAGATTGAAAGGAGATTTTAAATTTTAGAGATAACTTTCCTTTTTGGAAATCATCCACATGTTTAAAAGAAAGATTTTACTTTATAAAATTTCCTTTTTATAATCCACCATGAAGGGAAAAATTATTGGAGAATGTTTTTATAAATTTCCGGAAATAAATTAGGAAGTTTTAATTCTTGTGTTAATTAAAACTCTCCTTGTTTTGGAGATTAAAGTGGTCGGCCATTACAATTAAGAAAATGATTTTAATTTTAATTAATTAAATTTTTCCTTTTCATGGCAAAAGAATTAAGGAAGTTTTTATTTAAATTTCCTTATTTGCCAAGACCAAGGATTATAAAAGAGGGGTTAGATGTGCCTTTAAGAGGTGAACTCTATTTTTTTTCTTCCTCTCTTTTCCTCCTTAGTGTGGCCGGCCCTAGAGGTTCCCCCTCTCCTCTTCTCTTCTTCTTTAGTATCCGGTTTCATCTTTCTTTTGGAGTTGGTGATGGTGGCCGAATCTAACTAGGAGAAGAAGGAGAGAAAGGAGGCTTTGTTTCTAGCATCCCTTGGAGCTTGGTGGTGGTGGCCCTCTACTTCTCTTGGAGAATTGATAGTGGCCGAATCTAGATTGGAAAGAAGGAGCTTGCTGGTTCTCGTCTCAGAAGATCGTTGCCCACACAACGCCCGAGATTAGAAGAGAAATACAGTAGAAGATCAAGAGGTTATTTGCTTATAAAGAAAGGTATAACTAGTAATTGTTTTCCACATCATACTAGTTTTATTTGTATAGTTATTTTTGGAAATACCAAACACAAGAGGCATGTGATTCTAGAGTTTTCAGATTTGTTTCGAATTTGTGTTTCTTTTGTTTTATTTTCCGAATTTGTGATTCGATTGTTCTTTTTGGTTAAACCTAGAGTTATATAAGGAAATTAAATATTAGCTTTCCTTAAAAGGCTTTGTCTAGGCGGTGGTAGATGCTCCCATACCCAAGAAGGCCTTGTGGTTCGCCATGCAGTTCTAGAAGTCAATTTTATAAATTAATATTTAATTGAATTTATAACATAGGTTGATTTGAATCAATAGTGTTAAGTTCTGCTTGCGATTCAAGTCTAAACCATTAAAAACAGATAAGTTAAATTTGGAATCAATAATGTTAAGTTCCGTTTGCGATTCCTAATTTAACTTTTAAAGAACACAATAGGTTGTTTAGGAAGAGGTTTGACACTTGTACAAAATTTTTGTAGAGTGGAACCGGTACGATCCTCCTAGGACCAACCAACAAATATGTACTTTGAAAAAGAGGAATCAAATGTTGAAGTAAGAAAAGATAGCAGTGCTTTGGTTACATAAATTGACAAACAAGATAATTTAGAATTATCCGTTTTTGGTGACCAAAATCAACAATGTGAGAGCATAGATTTTGAGACACAACAAGAGGAATCCAAAACATCAATTGTAGAAGCTAATAATGAAGAACATGTAAATAGGCCTGTCTTTGCCATGCACTTGGTCCAGATAATAGGAGAGGGGAAATCATCCTAATCTTGCCTTTGGTTCTTCTCCTGCCTTTGGTTCTTCCAATTACTTCAAACATAGCATTCATCCTCCTCTTGCCTTTGGTTCTTCTCCTAATCTTGGAGTTCTTGTTCTTGAAGCCAGCTGACAAGATGTTGAAGATGGTGATAATGATGCAAACTCTGCACACTTGCCCAGGCCAATGCACGAGATATCCTTTTCAACTAATGACAGACTAATTTGTTGAATTCATTGTTTGGTGAGCTTGGCCTTAATATTCAAGAAGCACATGCATCCTCAACAAATTATGGATACTCCTTGGATGTATTTGTTGTTGAGAGTTTTGGCCTTATGATGAAACTAAATAACTGAGGGATTTGCTACTGAAGGCAATTCACAAGATGGGGAGACAAACTTGATCAAAGTCTCATGCATGGGCTTTTCAAATACAGAGTCCACTACATGAAGGCAACTCTCTGCCAGAACTTGTTCGGATACCAACAGATGGACTTCATGTGTGCAAAATTGATTTCAGCTTCTCAAGTTTGGAAATAAAGTTGCATGGATCGTTGAGGATTCACAAAGCCCTGCAATAGATTTTATTCATTCGGTGATAAATGATCTTTCTCTTGAGCCACCACATGACGTTACTCTAAACTTGAGAATGAGGTCTTTTTAACCCGAGACGATGATGTAGAAGGATCCAAAGATTTTTTTCCTTTTTTTTTTTTTGTTAAAACTTCATTTTTCTTTATTAAGGTTATTTTCATCATTTGTCTTAGGGTTCTCAGTTTATTTAAACTTTTTCTTAGTTAATGTTGGGGGAGTTGTTGATGAATAATATTTTCAGTCCTGTCGTTTATCCCCTTTCCCTATTTTTTGATATTCTTTCGAATCAATATATTTTAGAAGATTATTTTCGGTATTCGTAGTCAAATCAACGAAATCAATGCAACCTGTAAGATAATCTTTAATCTACCCATATGATAATTGCTATCAATGACATCAATACGACCTATAAGATCTTGATCCACTAGATGTTAGGATAACTTTATGACTTGTCTTTTTAGATCTTCAAGTATCTCGTCTTGGGTATTATGATCATAGTATGAGGTTTCCTCGGCTGTAACTTGTTATGACCACTACTACGATCATAATGATCATCCATGGGATCTAGAGTTCCAATACCAACTGATGAAATTTATGTGTATAAAATTGATTTTCAAATTCTCAAGTTTGGAAATAAGGTTTTATCTGTATTGCCGAGGATCTCTAAAGTTCAACAACTATTAATAGATTTTACTGATTTGAGGCTAGAGGATCTTCCTCCTAGGCTACCACTCGATATTATTCTAAACTTGATGACGAGTTCTTTTTAATTCGAGAAAATTGATGCAGGAGTATTCGAAGATTCTTTTTTATTGAAATTTCTTTTTTTTCCTATTATGGTTATTTTCTTCTTTTGAAAGTTAGGGTTTTAGGTCTATTTAAATGTTTGTTTAGTTGATTTTATAGATAATTTTTCAATAAATAATATTTGTAGTCGTGCCTTTTTTTCCTCTTTTACTTATTTCTAGGTATTCTTCCGAATCAACAGGTTTTAGAATATTACTTTTGGCATTCGCAGTCGAATCAACGAAATCAACACTATCTATAGGATAATCATTATCCTGTCCGACGTCAGCTCAACACAAGAAAGTTAGAGTACTCAGAGGGAGGAACTCGAGGAATTATGATTGGAGAGAAGAACTCAGGGAGTTCTGATTAAGGAATATAATCAAGCTATTTGAGGGAATCGAGTATCGAATCATATAGGATGTTCCTAAAGTCGAGCTATAGGAAAGACTCGGTTAGTAGAGTACTCGTAAGATGAACATAGGACGCTAAGCTATATAGGGAACTTGAGAAGTTGAATTGGATGAGGAACACACGAGCCTGAGTCAAACAAAGAATTGTATGGATCCCAAGGTCCTTAAGTGCAAGCAGGAGTGCTAACCACATAGACTGAATGGGATCATGGATCTGACTAGAATAGAGTATTAGTCAACTATTTGCAGTATAATTGAGAGAGATTTAGAGATTAATTATATAATTTACATCTTATAAATGGTGTGGAGATATCTCTCATTAATCAAAGATCTATATATGTTATTCCGAAATATATGAGTACTGATGTTCATAGTCACTTAAATAATTGGCGCGCAAGATTTCTATTTAAGTTGTGCACTTGTTTCTTTTCAGTGCACTCAAGAATAATACATTGCTAAAAAATACTTAAGAAACCTATTTCTCTTCAGTGGCTTGTTCAGTGGGGACTCTTTAAAAATATATGTAGAAATAATAGTTTATTTTCCGTATACGAAAACATAAGATCAAACAATGATATTGTCCCAAACATTATGCACTAGATTCTTAATCATTGTAATATCAAGTTCAATGGACATCAATAATTTATGCTCAAGAAGTAGCTTGATGAGCAAGTAATTAAGATTAATTAACTATATTCATGATAAATAAAATATATAAACATCAACCACTTTTAAAATATATTCCAGTTATAGACTTTGGGATGGATTATAGAATCCAACAATAATTCAATTACATTCTCAACCTGGTCAATTATCAGTTGAAGAGCCCAACTTTGCTAATAGAAAGAAGGTTAAATTGACATGGATTGCGGCTTGGTTTATATATATATATATATATATATATATATATATATATATATATATATATATATATATATAAATTAAATCCTAAGCTATAAAAGAAATAAAGAAAATATATATAAACTTTTTATCCAGCACATCCATCATGGGTGACAGGTGTAGACCACATTCCTTTTTTTTGTTTAGTTTTTTTAAGCCCCTATTTATGTTAATAATATTTCACCTTTAGATTTTTAGGGTTGGATTAAGTTGGGTACTAAGAGATACTAAAAACATTATAAGACCTAAAAAATCTAGGTAAAGTTTGAATAATAAGATATAATTGATGAGAAATAAAAATAATGAAAATATTCTTCCAAAGAGTCTACATATATTAATTACTGTTTATTAATTACTGTTTGATATTAATGTATGCTTTTTACTATTTATAATTACTATTTGCTTTTTAGTGTTTACAAATCCTAAATTTTTTGTAAAATGTAACTTCAATATAAAGCACATAGAAATCACATAACTTGGACACGAAACAAGCAAAAATCTTATAAAAGAATATTACCCTATTTATCTTATGATACTAACACCAAATATATATTTTTTAAATTTTTATAAAGCTTAGGATTTAGAATTTAAAGTTTAGTGTTTATGTTTTGGGTTATAAGTAAGGTATATATATAGTATAATGTTACCTTACGCACTGTGCCGGGTGTGACTATCCATGACAGTGCAGGTTTTTTTTTTATTCTTTTTAATTTTTTTTAGTTTGCAGTTAAGCCATTTAGAGTTTAGAGTTTGAGTTATAGTATTAAATATAAAAATTTAAATTAAAAAAATTTAGATACTCACGAGTGTATATATATATATATATATATATATATATATATATGTCAGCAAGATCAAATCTAGGCGTAAACATTGTTTTTTTACTTATTTATTTTATTTTAACTTGGAATTAAGTTAATAAAATTTTATCTTTAGTGTTCAGGTGATGGATTATAGTATTCAAGTTAAAAAAAAATTAATGAAAAAAAAATCACAGCGTGTATGATATTTAGGTAAAATATTTAGGATTTAAGATTTAAAGAATTTTTTATTTAAAAAAATGACTTACCTAAATATTGAGGTGCCTAAATCATATCCAAGCCCTTGAGTATTTGTGCAAATGAAATAAACGGATAAAATTTTATTTATGTTCATTTAATTTATACGTAATTCGATTAAATAAATAATCTTAAATAATTTATTAAACTAAATATATAAAATTGAATATGAGTTCAATTTTTTAATATTTATGAATAAAATTATAAATTATTCGTCAATAATATTTATAAATATTATCCTGAATTATCAAACTTGTAAATAGATAAAAAAAAATTTGTTAAAATTAAAAAATATATTTGTAATATCAAGTTCATCAACCAACTAAAAAAATTTTAAAATATAAAAAATTTAAATAATCAAATAAACTTGAATATGAGAGTTTAATAAAATGTAAATAAACTAAATTCTATGTAAAAAGGAATTAATTAGCCAATCTTAAACAACTATTTTAATAATTTAGTTTATTTTGGATTTAGTTTCACTTAAATGGTTTATATTGTTAAACAAGTTTTAATAATATAAAGCTTAGCTCGATGACCCTAAATTTAAGCATTGATTGGGGCTTGATAATTCCGAGTTTTGTCTTTTTCTTGTCCATTATGTTAAACTATTTTCTTGCTAGTGACAAATTATAACTCCTATGAGGATCACTTTATGCATGAGGGTTTGACGAAGAGAAAGTGAGTCATACAGACCAATTTAGGTGAATGGGTAAATGGTTCATACAATTAATATACAATGAAATACATTTTGATTTCTATTAACAATCGCATTGAGATCTCATTTCTAGTCACGATGATACAATAATAGAATATCAACCTAGGAAGCACATACGACGGGCAGACGTCATAACTAGGAATTGAAATGCGGGTGTCTAGATGCCAACCTGAATATCCTAACACAGCACCATAGTCGCGAGGACGATGTTGTTAGATTATATATATTCATTTGTTTATAACTTGTAGGGTAATTTGATTTTTTTTCTCTTTTATATTTAGAGTTTAGAGTTTCTTAACTGAACTATATAATTCCTTATACCTTGTATTTCTAAACATAAATTTTGGTTAGTTTTTTTTCTTTTTTTTTTCTTAATTTCTACATGGCATTAGAGCAAGGTTCTCCTTCTCTAACCTAATTTTTTCTAACTCCCCTTATTATTACTTCCTATTGCCGCTGTTGTCTCCTACTGCTATCGATTTCGACGCCGACACCCTGTGGTGCCAATTTCGGCACCGACACCTGTTTTTTTTACAGATTTCGAGCCCTATCTTGCCAATTTTGGTGCCGACGAAATGTCCTGCGAATTTTGGTGCCGACGACTTGTCTTGCCAATTTCGACGCTAATGACTTGTCCTGCCAATTTTGGCATCGACGACCTGTCCTGTCGATTTCGCCGCCAATGCTCTTTTCTGCCAATTTTGGCGTCGACATCCTATGTTACTGATTTCAGTACCGACGCTCTTTTCAGTTGATTTTGGTATCGATGCCCTGTGTTACCGATTCTGGCTTTAACATCCTTTTCAACTAATTTTGATACCGACGCCCTGTGCTGCGGATTTCTACGTTTGACATCTTTTTTTGTCTCGAATTCTTTGTGTGACCACGGGTCGTCCTGACACCAGTTTTAACAGATAGTACAGATGTGCATCCTTACAATTTGGTTATTTTGAGCATTATTCGTTCTGTCATCATTCTTGGTTGTGCAAATGCTTCATGGAAATCTGATTCGTATATGTTGGAATAGTTTCAACAGTTTCTTACTTCATAACCCTCTACCATGTCAGCTTCCTCTAATATAGGTTTGTCATCGTTTGATATTTCAGGTATATCTTCATCTTTATGGATTTTGGATTCTGGTGTCTCTCATCATATGTCATCTAATTTATCATCTTTTGTTTCCTTTTCTCCCTGTTCATCTATATCTATTGTGACTGTTAATGGTACTCATATGTCATTAGTAGGTGTCGGTTCAATTGTTACATCTTGTTTATCTCTTACTGATGTTTATTATATTTCAAGTCTTACTTTAAATATTATTTATGTTAGTCAATTATGTGAGTCTGGATACCTAGTCTCTTTTTCTTCATTCAATTGTTATATTCAGGACCTACAATCTCAAAGGCTGATTGGGACATGTTGTAGACAAGGAGGACTCTATGTTTTACATCAATTCAAAGTACCAGAAGTTGTAGCTTCAAGTGTAGATTTATTATCTTTTCATCTGAACTGTTCATCTTCTGATTTTTATTTGTGGCACTCTCATTTAGGTCATGTTTCAACATCTCGTTTGTAGTTTTTATATTCTACAGGAGCATTAGGAACTTTAAAAAGTTATGATATTTCTAATTGTAGTGGTTGTAAAATGCCAAATTTTCTACCTTATCATTTTATAAAAGTCTTCCTTTTTCTTCTACTCCATTTGATCTTATTCATTCTGATATGTGGAGACCCTCTCCTATTCCTAAAATGTGGGAGGGGGGGGGTCAAGGTATTATGTTTTGTTTATTGATGATTACACTCGTTAACTTGGGTCTATCTTATGAAACACAGGTCTCATTATCTTACCATTTTCAACAACTTTCGAGCTCTTGTGAAAACTCAATATTCTAGTGTCATAAAGTATTTTTGTTGTGATTTAGGGGGTGAATACACTTCAAATTATTTTTCATAATTACTTGCTTCTGATGATACTATTCATCAAACCTCTTGTACAGATACTCCTGAACAGAATGGTGTGGTTGAATAAAAATATAGGCAGCTTGTTGAAACAACCCATTTATATTTATTGTTTACCAGTGTTTCTAGTACCTTTTGGAGGAAAGCAATCCTCACTGTTTCACACGTGATTAATAGAATTCTAACCTCATACAATTTAAACTTGTCACCTTTTGAAAAATTGTATGGGCATGCTCATATCTATTCCTCTTTGCGTGTTTTTTGTTGTACTTGCTTTTTCCTTCGTCCACATGTCGAGCATAATAAATTAACCTCTCAGTCTACTCTTTATGTTTTTTTAGGTTATGGTGTTACAAAAAAAGATATTGTTGCTTTGATCCCATTAGTCAAAAATTGTATGTCTCTCGTCATATTGTGTTTCTTGAGCATATTCTATTCTTTTCTATTCCAGTTAGTTCGCATAATATGACAAAGTCAGATCTACTTTGTATTGATCCTTTCAATATCGATACTGAAGAAGTTTCACCCATAGCTCCTACTAGTAGCTCAACTAAATCTGGTACTTTGGTTCCTGAGATATCCGCTCTACATGCTCCTCCTTCTACCACTACCCAATCATCTCCTGAGGTTGCAGATAATCCTTCTCTCCACCATCGTCAATCCATTTGTGTTCGTAAGTCTACTAAACTGCTAGATTTTGCTTACTCTTGTTATTCTTATTCTTTTGATTCATTTATTGTATCTATTCATCGCCTTTCTGAACCTATATCCTATAAAGAAGTTGTTTGTAATCTACTATGGCAGAGTGTTATGACTGAGGAACTAACTGTTTTGCATCTGCCTCATACATGGGATTTGGTTCCGTTGCCACTAAGAAAACACACTATTGGTTTTCATTGGGTATATAAGATTAAAACTAAATTTAATGGATCTATCGAGTGATACAAAACTCGTCTTGTTGCTAACAGTTATTCTCAGGAGTATAACATGTATTATGATGAAACATTTGCTCCTGTTATAAAAATGACAACTATTCATACTCTGATTACTGTTGCTTCATTCGTCTATGGAGAATATCTCAGATGGATATTAAGAATGCATTTCTAAATGGTGATCTTCATGAAGAAGTTTATATGACACCTCCTCCTGGTATTTCACATCAACCTGGTGAAGTTTGCAAGCTTTGTAAAGAGCTTTATGGTCTCAAACAAGCACCTCGTGCTTGGTTTGAGAAGTTCTCAACAGTGATTACTTCGCTTGAATTTCATCCTAGTAGTCATGATTTAGTATTGTTTGTTAGCTGTACAAGTGCAGGTCATATTCTTTTATCATTATATGTTGATGACATGATTATTACTGGTGATGATTTTAATGTAATTACTTCCCTGAAGTCTAAGTTGGCTCATCATTTTGCTATGAAAGACTTAGGTATACTACATTACTTTCTCGGTATTGAGGTTTCTTATTTTCCAAAAGGTTATCTTTTATCCCAGTCAAAGTATATATCTGATCTGTTTGAACATGCTCATCTTACTGATAATAGAGTCATTGATACTCCTATTAAGCCTAATACTCGATATTCTCTATCTGATGGCTCACCTTTGTCGGATCATAGTTTGTACAAAACTATTGTTGGAAGCTTGGTTTATCTCACTATGACTCATCCAGATATTACATATATTTTTCATGTGGTTAGTCAATTTATCACTGTACTAATTACAGTTCATTGCATTGCTATTCTTTGTATTCTCAAGTATCTTTGGGGCACTCAATTTCAATGTCTTTTATTTCCTTCTACTTCATCTCTTGAACTACATGCATACTCTGATGCGGATTGGGTTGCTGATCCTATGGATCGTAAATCTACCACTAGCTTCTGTATTTTTCTTGGTGATTCCCTCATTTATTGGAAGAGTAAGAAGCAAGATGTTATTTCTAGATCTTCCACAGAAGCTGAGTATCGTGCCATAACCTCAACTAATTATGAGATAGTTTGGTTGCGTTAGTTGCTTGTGGATATGGGTATCTTTCTTCATCAACCTACTCCGTTATATTATGATAATCAAAGTGATATTCAAATTACATGTAATTCAGTATTTCATGAGCGGATGAAACATATTGAAATTCATTGTCACATTACTCATCACCATCTTCAGGTTGACACCATTACATTGCCTTTTGTTCATTCAAAACTACAGATTGCTGATATGTTTACCAAGTCACATTCTGCTTCATGCTTTTATTTCTTATCTGACAATCTTTCAATACTTCTAGCTATAGTATCATGAGTTTGAGGGGGATGTTAGATTATATTTATTTATTTATTTATTTATAGCTTTTAGGGTAATATGGTCTTTTTCTCTTTTATATTTAAAGTTTAGGGTTTCTTAACTGAACTATATAAGACCTTATACTATATATTTCTAAACATCAATTTTGGATTTAATAATATAGCTAGTTTTTTTTTTAAAAATTTCTACAGATGTATCGATGGTCAAGCTCTTTCCAGAGGTTGATGTATGTTTGGTTGGTTCTTCAGAGGTTGTCTTCTATCAGATTGGTCTCAATTGGGTCGGTTTCTATTAGGTCGTCTTCTATTGGGTTGGTCTCTATTGGGTTGGCTTTTGTAGAGCAACGTGAGGACTTTGGTGAAGGCATCTAGCACTTGCAACTGAAAGAACCAGAGAGAGGTTAGAAGGGGTCAAGGCATACCTTGGCACGCCTCCTCCATTCCTCCATTGCCCAAGTCAGATTCGTAGAAAGAGAGAAAGAGAAAGGACAATGTAAAGTAAAAAAATAGTATAACTCAATATTTTAGTATATCCCTTCCATATTGACACTTTTATCTTATATAGGGAGTGAAGAGGTGAGTGACAGTACCAAAGGACGTAATTTTTGTTAGTTCAATCATCTTCGGGTCAAGGTTGACCAGTTTAACTAAGTTTAAGTTGGCTTAAGCTTGAGTTTTGATGTTTGACAATATGTGAAAAAATTAATTAGGTTAAGGGAGGACCTGATACTTTTTTGGGAAAGTTCTAATTGGAGATTATGCAACATAAAGTCCTAACTAGAGGTGAGATAACGAAAAATTCTAACTGGAGGTTAGATAATGAGAAGTCCTAGAGGAGCTAGGCAATGAAGACCTAGTTGATAAAGGTCCAGGTAGGCTGGCTAGAAGGGGGTTAATAGCCCTAAAAAGAAGTTAGAAATTTCTCTTACTTTTTGATTAGACCAAGGACACAATATTAATTAAAATAAACAATTAATATAAAAGCAATAACTTGAAAAATAAGAAGGCTCAAAAATTTACTTAGTTATAACCTAGGTAGTTGTTAAACCAAGACATTTGAAAACCTTCACTAAAAGACTCCTTCATTAAGGAGGAGTTGCCTCTTACAGACTTTGAATGCTCAAGAATTACTTAAGAAATGAAAATAAGAGTTGTTAAATTCCTAACTTTAGAGAGTTTTTTATAGCATCTTGGGAGAATGTTATCATTGGATGACGTGACTCTGAGGTGCCTCCAAAGGGATCCAGGGCACCTTCATTGTGGATAATATTTTATTCAAAGTGCAACGGTTTACCAACGACACTCACTAATTGTAGGCACCTTCATGCCAAGGTCTAAGGTGCCTTCACACCTGTGCTTGAGGCACCTTCATTTATGATCCTAGGTGCCTTCTTGCCTAAGCTCGATATGCCTTCGTGTGGGTTTTGATGACTCAAAAAATCAACTTCAAAGTTGTAACGACCCGCCTTCTACTGACTAGGCTGTAAGGCCGGACCGTCACATTATGCTGTGCTAACTATTCCATGACCATCATTAAATCTAAGTGCGGAAGCTGTACTAATTAAAATTTTGCTAAACTATTATCATTTCTTGGTTCTACATGTGCTAAGGGGTGTAATCTAAACTATTCATGACATATATTACATCCCCCAATGGTCAATGAACTTAGCTAAGAGTTTCTTGCTGATATCAGGCCTCCCAATCGATCCACGGATCGATTGGAATGGCCGGATCGATCCATTGATCGATCCAGGTGGCTACTGTATACGGGACTTAGGTTGGATCGATCCAGTGATCGATTCAGCACGCTACTGTGCTCCGGGCAATATTCTGGATCGATCGGCTGATCGATCTAGACTGGCCAATCGATCCAGTGATCGATCCCAGGGCTTTCTGTTCGCGACAGAAGGCATCCGGATCGATCGACTGATCGATCCAGGAGCTTACTGTTCGCGGTGCGAACTTCTCGATCGATCGGTTGATCGATTGAGAAGCCCCAATCGATCGGCCGATCGATTGGGGTTTCTGATTTCACACCAGAAGTCTGATTTCAGCACTGTTTCATGCCAAAATCACTCATATCAATTCCAAACTAAATGAAATGCCTCCTAACATCAATTATCTAGCATTCTACACATGTCATGGTGCATAATCCACTAATTCATAACATTTAATCAAACTGAACGGCAAAACTAAAATAACAAAGTTCTAATAGTTAAACTTGCTAAAATCTCTAAGATCTTTGTTCCAAGTTCCATCCACACACATCTTCATCACTGCATTGACCTCCAGCCTCCACTAGTCCATCTTCCCTTTACCTTTATCTGCAGTATAAGGAAAATAGTATCTGTAAGCTTGAGAGCTTAGTAAGAAACCATCTACCTCACAAAAACATGCATACGATGCTATTTATGCTTTGAAAACATGCTATTTGAAAGGAACATACTGAATATGCTAAACATGGCATGGCATTCAACACATGGAAATCGAAACAGATCATGGCAATAAATGCTAATCATAATCTATCATGTTGCATCAATTGAAACTAAACTGATACAAAAGCTGAGCTAAGCTAATACTAAACTGATACTAAAGCTGTATTGATTCACATAACTATTTTGTGATGTTTGAAAACTATATTCATAAGTAGATTAAAATAATAATCAAGCTGCTGTTTGGGCCCGGCAACTGTACTTGCTATGCGCGCATCCCTGACTAGACCCGGGTTTGCAAGTCCCGAATTTAGTAGGGTTTACTAGGTTATCTAAACCTAGGGACGACTATGGGAGCCCAACCCAATGGATATCTAATCCAGTACAGTGCCACTGAGAAAGTAAAATACTGAACATAAGCTAATAATTCTTGTCTTGCTTTTACTAGGTTGTCTAAACCCAGAACTAGGTTATCTAAACCTAGAGGCGACTGTGGGAGCCCACCCATTGGACATCTGGTCCTGTAAAAGCTGAAGCAAGACTAAATAGGCTGTGTAAATGCTTCTAGTGCATTTATCCAAGCTAATAAAATGCCTAATTTGCATTTGACGGTGCTAAACACTCTATCGAGCACTTGGTGTACGCTAGTACACGCCTTATGTGCTGAAATTTGCATACGAATAAACTAATGCATAAAAATCACACGAATAGCTACTTATACTGCAGGTGAGGGGTTTCTTACCTCCTGTGCTAATTGTCTTACGATTCTAATCGCTAGTTTCCCGGTGGAGAAGATCCCTTCGACGATCTCCTTGCGTCTATGTGTTCCTCTTGCGGAGGGAAACATTCTCGTGCTGGAGTCGTCGCCGGAAGGTGCTCCTATAGTCCCTTGGAAGGAAACCCTAGCTTCCTTGTGGTTGGCGCCGAGAGAAGAAGAAAAGGGAGAGGTGGCGTCGGTGAGGGTTTGAGGAGAAGAAATCCCGATCCAAAAATAAAACCCCACTTAATAATTTCCTATTTATATTAAGTGGTAATTCCGGCCCAACTTGAATATAAATTTAATTGTTTCCCTTTCCTTTCAGCACGGCCCTGCTGGGTTCACTTGGTTACTAGAGTCCGCTATAAGTCGTAGGACCCAATAGGTCTCGGGTTCAATTCCCGCGTAGGCTATTTTCATTTTCTATTTATTTTTGTTACTTCCGCTACTCTAAAAATTCTGTTAAAATATCCTAAAATTCCAGAAAAATACTAGGATATTTCTAATAATTATTTTGAGAATTTTCGGGCATTACAAAAGTTGACAATTTCAAACATCATTTACGTGGGTGATACTTCGGTCATCTAGATTTGAACTCACCCAAACCTAACTTCGATCTTCTCCTTGAGTAGACTTCCCTCAGCTTCTCATCCCTCGAATGCTTTGTGTGCATCCTTCTTGTCCACCGGTGTACTCTTCCATAGTTTTTTGTCCCTCAGATGCACTGAGTTTGTCAACCAGTTTCCCGTTACACCCTTCTCGCTCGCCACATCTTTCGCTCGACTTCGTGTGTTCCTAATTTCCTGCACACAAAGACCTTCTATTTTTCTAGCGATCCATAGTTAAAATTGTTGAATTTATTGCGATCGGTAAAGTACCTCCATTGTTCGCTTGCTGCTGTTGTTGTTGTTGTAACACCTTTTGAACCCTAGGATTGATGAGAAACTCTAGATCCTCTTGAGTCAGAGTAATATGGTATTGAGTTTTCTGGCGTCCTCCATGGAGAAGTCTTAGATTCAGGTGAGAGTTCCCACAGATGGCGCTAAATTTAATCCTGTCTAAGAGTGCAATGCGATGAAGAGCTGGAGGCGACGGGAGAAGAATTTAGGGAAATAAGTGGATGACGGCTTCGGAGAAGTGAAACCATCGTGGATCTGAGAAAACCAAAGTAGATAAGAAGAAATATAACCAAATAATACCTCCCAGTGAAAGGAATAGTGCGTCAAAGTTAGATCGAAGAAACCCAAAGCCGATCTAAGGAAGACTCCGATGAATTGGAACATCGTGATAAAGGAATCCCAGCTCACAACCCTGGCGAACACTTTAGCCTCCTGTACACCATGCAGCCAATCAACTAGACGTTAGTGACCTAAAACCGAGGTGGGAATCCCGGGCTAGACCCTCCGACACTCAAGTTAGTCCTTCTGTTACCGGTAGGAAGGAAGGAGAAGTACAGTGAAATATGGAATGAAACTAGGGTTTCAGTGCTGATCTGATGTACACACATACCTGGACAATGGAGGAGATTCCCCTTTTTATACCACTTCATATAACCTCCGTAGTCATGAAGTGGACCCTGATTTGTTAGAGTTTATTATCAGATGACGTAAGTACCTGCAATAATAGTTTAAGGAATCTTTTTCATATCCCAGATGTACCTTCTTTGTCGTCTAGTATATTTACAGGAGTTTCTAGAAGTCGTTTCTCGCCAAACTGTCATATGATTGTATATTATTCATAAATCACTTATATTTGGTCATAATACTCCTTACTGGCTATGTTCACAAGATTTAATGAATGTGAGTGTTCTTATGCCCGGTCGGATTTTACCAGGTTAATTTCATACTAATAGCCTTCTAAAGGTGTGTATTGGTATACCTGCTTGATATCACATTACCGAGTAAATTATGACTATGCTCGTCCGGGGTTTTTCTACCTACCGCGCTAAGCCAAGTCCCTCCTGGTGACTTAAGTTCGTACGTCTGTTCGGTCACCCGAAATTATATTACCGAATGAGCTATGTATATGCTCGTTCGGGATTATTCTACCGACCGTGTTAAGCTAAGCCCTTTCTTGTGGTTTAGGTCCGTACGTCCGCTCGGTCGCTCGAGATTACATTACCGAGTGAGTTATGTGTATGCTCGTCCAGGCTTATTATACCGACTGTATTAAGCTAAGCCCCTTCTAGCGATTTAGGTCCGTACGTTTGCTCGGTCGCCCGAGAGTATATTACCGAGCAAGTTACGTATATGCTCGTCTGGGCTTATTCTATCGGCCGTGTTAAGCTGAGCCCCTTCTGGTGCTTTAGGTCTGTATGTCCGCTCGATCGCTCGAGATTCCATTACTGAGTGAGTTATGTGTATGCTCGTCCGGGCTTATTCTATCAACCGTGTTAAGCTAAGCCCCTTCTGGCGATTTAGGTTCGTACGTTTGCTCGGTCGCCCGAGAGTATATTACCGAGCGAGTTATGTATATGCTCGTCCGGGCTTATTCTACTGACCATTCTAAGCTAAGCCCCTTCTGATGCTTTTGGTCTGTACGTCCGCTCGGTCACCCGAGATTACTGTTGATACAGTCTGACCTGGATGTTGTTTTGCTGTTGACACTGATTTAAGTTTGTATCAGATATTTAACTCAGATTAATTACTAATCTAGGTTGACTAGGTTGACCTGATTGAGAAAGTCCTAACTGGGATGTTAGGCAGTTGGAAAGTCCTGGTGAGTGAAGCCAGGCAGATTGGAAATCCTGGTGAGTGAAGCCAGGTGAAAACCCTAGTGAGTGAAGCTAGGTGCAAGTCCTGGTGAGTGAAGCCAGGCAAGGGAAAATCCAGATGGATCAAGTGTGATCGGACATCTGGTGTTGAAAAGTCCAAGAAGGAAACTTGGCATGCGGAGTCAGAGAGGGTTCGGTAGCTCGTTCTCTAGGACCAGATGAAGTCGGAGAGGGCTAGGGAGCTCGGTTCTCCGGACTAGGTCAGAGAGGGCTCGACCAGGACTGAGTCGAGAAGCTGGATCGGTCGGCAGACCGATCCAGTGAAACCTTGGACACCTGATCGGTCTGCAGATCGATCAGAAATCGATCAGTAGCCTACTGTGATTTTACTGATCGGACTAGAGACCGATCAGGAGGCTGTAAGCGCTTGGGAAGAGCGACATTTGATCGGTCTCGGGACCGATCAGATTAGTGCCTGATCGGTCCGCAGACCGATCAGAAGCTGCGCGTATTTGGAAAGAGCGACATCTGATCGGTCTGGGGACCGATCAGATTAGTGCCTGATCGGTCCGCAGACCGATCAGCGATGATCCAGAAAGCGTGGATCGGTCTGCAGACTGATCCACGGTATTGTTTGTTTTGCATGTACTTTTTCTGATTGCCGTATTTGTTTTCACCCATCTGTTTTTAACCATCTGCTGTGAGTCTTTTTAGCTTGCAGGTTGCAGGTCACACTCTCATTGTTGAATTCAAATTGAGCTTCATTAAGAGAAGAAGACAAGTGTTCTTTACACTGTGATTTGCTGCAACAGTTGCATTTGAGGCATCAACGTTCACTGGGTTTCTGATTGCGATTGGGCTGCGATCTGCTTGACTCCTGGGGATTGGTTCGAGCTCAGAAGATGCCAGTGATGACTGTGATATCATTGGTGTGAGTTCAGAGAACCAGGTAAGGAGGAAGAGGGATTGGCTGCAGCGCTGATTTGCGCAGTTTTGGACCAGATCGGTGACAGCAGAGATCAGGTTTGAGAAGCAGTAAAAACAGCGAGAGGAGAGAATAGAACAACAACAAGAAAGCTTGAAAGAAAAGTCTGTGCTGTTGTGCGAAGTTCTTGAGCTCTCGGGTGAACTGCGATCTCTGTTCTGCTACTGATCCTCGTGTGGTTGTAAGCATTTTTATTCTCCTTTGCCACCGAGCTTCTGTAAGTCTCGTGCTTTAACTTAGATATTTCTTGAGACGTTGTGGGGAGGTTACTCCACCGAGAAGGAGGATTTGTAGCCGGAAGTTATCCGGGGTGCGATCTACCGAAGATCAAGGAGTCGTCCACCTTACGGACACGCCGAGGAGTAGGGGCAAGTTATCCCCGAACCTCGTAAATCCTAGTGTTAGTGTGCTTGTGTTTTTCTTTCTTTTAGTTGTCTAATTCCGCTGTGCTAACAATTATCTATGTAGAAGTTTTGTTTAAGTTTTTGAAGGGGCTATTCACCCCCCCCTCTAGCCATCTAAGATCCCAACAAGTTGTATCAGAGCGAGGGGCTCTTTGATTCGGATTAACACCCAAAAGAGCAAACAAGGATGGCTATGAAGGAAGGCTTTAGCCCAAATCGACCACCCTACTTCGAAGGAGCAGATTTTCAATATTGGAAGGGCCGCATGGAGTATTACCTCAAGACCAACATTGCCGTGCGGTTCTCAGTCAAGGAAGGTTTCACACCACCAAAGGATGAAGAAGGTAAGAAACTCGATTCGTCAAGGTGGTCTACCGAACAACTCCGCAAAGCACAAGCCGATGCCAAGGCTATGGTCACCTTGCAATGTGGAATCGCCAAGGACCAACTCGTCAAGGTAGGTCCGTTCTCGAGTGCAAGAGACCTATGGAACAAACTCATCGAGCTCCAAGAGGGAACTCGAGATTCTCGGATTGCCAAGAGGGACCTATTCTTAAGTCAGCTCCAAAATCTAACCATGAAGGACAATGAAACGGTAAGTGAACTTCATGGGAGATTCAAGGAGATCATCAACGGTCTACACTCTATGGATGAACGAGTGGAGAATCGCGATCTAGTAAGGTACGCTCTTAAATCTTTTTCGAGGAATACTTTGTGGTCATCTATGGTAGATGCCTACAAGGTATCCAAGGATCTTTCCATTGTTAAACTAGATGAATTTTTCTGTGAGATGGAACTTCATGAGCTTGCTAACAAAGGTCAAAAAGAGAAGGGTATTGCTTTATTTGCAGGACCAAAGAGCAAGGATGGTAGAAGGAAGAAGGAAAAGAAGAAGGAAAAGGAGATTTCCTCATCCACCTCTTCTTCCGAATCCGATGATGAAAGTGGATCATCATCAAGTGAGATGGCGAACTTCGTAAGAAGGATTATGAGAAGAAGCGGAAGATACAAAGGAAAAGGTAAAACTAATGATCAAAATTTTGATAAATCTAATGTTATATGTTATGAGTGTAGCAAGAAAGGACACATTCGTAGCGAGTGTCCGAAATTAAAGAGGAAGGAGAAACGAGCCAAAAAGAAGGAGAAAAGAGTCAAGAAGAAGAAGGCTCTCAAGGCCACTTGGGATGAGTCCTCATCAAGCTCATCGGAGGAAGAAGAGAAGATGGAAAAGAGCACCCGACAATTAGCACTAATGGCAAGGGAGGTTTCGGACTCCGAAAGTGAGGGAGATTCGAGCGACGCTTCAACCGCTGCTTCATCATCGTCGGATGATGAAGAGGTAACCTCTTCTCATATAGAAAAGTGTTATAAGACTATCACTCACTTATCTACATTGCTTAAAAAGTCAAAAACAGAAAATAAAGTGTTAAAAGAAGAAGTAAAAACCTTAAGGACCCTTAGGGAAGATGAGGTCGATGACCTACATCTAGAAGTCCTTGAGGATGAGAACAAGGCGTTAAAGGGTGAGGTTGAGAAACTCAAGAAAATGCTTGAGAAATTCTCAACTAGCTCTAAGACTCTAGACATGATTCTAAATGCCCAAAGGGCAGTCTACAACAAGGCCGGGCTAGGGTATCAACCCAAGGAGTCGAGTTTCATTTCTCTAATGTCTAGAACTCAAAATAGTAGATCACATGTTTCTAGGGCTCATGGAACTAGGAAAGGTATGACCAAGGCATGGGTTCCTAGGTCTTTTGTTGTAGAAGCATTAGGTCCCAAGATTTGGGTACCTAAAACCTCTATCTTCCGTGTCTTGTAGGCATTGGTCGAGGGGGAGCATCTATCAACTTGGTTTGTTGATAGTGGATGCTCCAAGCACATGACCGGGGACAGATCACTGTTTACAACCATTCAAAACAAAAGTAGAGGTAATGTGTCTTTTGGCAATAATGGTAGCCTTAAGGTTGTAGGAGTTGGAGACATTCATATATCCGAATGTCTCCATATCAAGAATGTCCTTCTAGTCAAGGGGATGACTTTTAATCTCCTAAGTGTCAGTCAATTGTGTGATACGGGTTACACAATTGAATTTCATTCAAGTCAATGTTTGGTTAAACACATTGACACACTTGACACAGTACTAGTAGGCACAAGGGTTGATAATATTTATCAAGTATCGTTTAAAAGTGCTACTAATGCTTTGATTAAGTGTTTCATGTCGAAAGAAGAAGAGTCTTGGCTATGGCATAGAAGGTTGGCACATGTAAACATGAAGAACATCCGAAAGTTGGCCAACCAAGGATTAGTGTGAGACTTACCCAGCATCAAGTACCACAAGACCAAACTATGTGATGCATGTCAAAAGGGTAAGCAAACAAAAGGTGTTCATAAAGGTAAAATCACTGTAAGTACATCTACTGCTTTAGATTTATTGCACATGGACCTATTTGATTGCAGTAGTGTAATATCATTGAATGGAAGTAGATATTGCTTGGTAATCGTTGATGATTTTACTAGATACACATGGACTTTCTTTTTGAAACATAAGGACCAAACTATAGATATTTTTATTTCCTTTTGTAGAAGAACTGAAAATGAAAAATCGACAACAATTAAAACCATTAGAAGTGATCATGGTGGGGAATTTCAAAATCATAGGTTTTTAGAGTTTTGTCAAGAAAAGGGATATAGGCATGAGTTCTCTACTCCAAGGACCCCACAGCAAAATGGGGTTGTGGAGAGAAAGAACCGAGTCCTATAAGAGGCTACACGAAGCATGCTCAATGAGTACTCACTACCAAGCTACTTATGGGCTGAAGCTGTGAATACAGCTTGCTATGTGCAAAATCGAGTTTTAATACATAGGTTTTTAGGAAAGACTCCCCATGAACTTTGGTTTGGGAAACCACCTACAATTAAACATCTTAGGGTGTTTGGTTGTAAGGTGTTTATCTTGAACACCAAGGATCATCTTGGGAAGTTCACGGCTAAGGCTGATCAAGGGATACTAGTCGGGTACTCTCTTACCAGCAAAGCCTATCGAGTCTACAACAATAGGACTAAATTGATTGAAGAGTCCTCTGATGTAGCTTTTGAAGAAATCCCTAACTTAAATGATCAACCAAGGGATGTAGGAGAAATTCAATTTGAACTTAGAAATCTAAGTTTGAATGATCAAAATGAAGAACGAGTCGAAGTTGACTCTGATGTTGATGAGCAAAGGCAACAAAGAACTCAATCTGATCCTTTGCCTGATATTGAGTCCTTGCCTGTGCCGAGTGAGACCACTCATGAGGCACCGCCAACACCAAGGCAGTCTAGGTTAGCCACTAGTCATCCCCAAGACCAAATTATGGGAGACATCCAACAAGGGGTTAGGACTAGGTCATTCTTTAGAAATGAGTCTAATGAAGTCGCATTGATTTCAGAGATTGAACCAAAAATAGTTGATGAGGCATTGCACGATCCTGATTGGATCTTAGCTATGCAAGATGAGTTAGGTCAATTTGAAAGGAGCCAAGTGTGGGACTTAGTTCCTAGACCTAAGAAGACCACCATTATTGGATCTAAATGGGTCTTCAAAAATAAGTTAAATCAAAAGGGAGAAGTTGTAAGAAACAAGGCAAGACTTGTAGCCAAGGGCTATAGTCAAGTCGAAGGTCTCGATTATGATGAGACTTATGCTCCCGTGGCCCGATTAGAGTCCATTCGTTTGATGCTAGCTTTTGCTGCACATAGAGGTTTCAAGCTCTATCAAATGGACGTTAAATCGGCCTTTTTAAACGGATTCATAAAAGAAGAGGTCTATGTTGAACAACCACCGGGGTTTGTGAATACCGAAGTTCCAAACCACGTGTACAAGCTCAAGAAAGCTCTTTATAGGCTTAAACAAGCACCTCGAGCATGGTACGAAAGGTTGTCAACTTACCTATTAGAAAAGGGCTTTGTAAGAGGCCAAATAGACCCAACACTATTTCTGCGTAGAGATGGTGAAAACATTTTTGTAGCCCAAGTGTATGTCGATGACATAATTTGTGGCTCAAATAACAAGGGCTATTTGAATGAATTCATTTCTCACATGGAAAGTGAGTTTGAGATGAGTCTAGTAGGAGAGTTGACATTCTTCCTCGGACTTGAAATCAAACAAACTCGAGATGGAATTTATGTCCATCAGACAAAGTACACTCAAGAGATGCTTAGAAAATTCAATATGAGTGACTCTAAGGAAATGCCCAGTCCAATGGCAACGAACACTCGCCTTGACAATGATGAGAATGGAAAACCAATTGATCTAACGCAATATAGAAGCATGATTGGTAGTCTTCTATATCTCACAGCTAGTCGACCGGACATACTCTTTGCTGTGGGCATGTGCGCTAGGTATCAAGTCTGTGCCAAGGAATCTCACTTAATTGCAGTTAAGAGAATTCTGAGATACCTTAAAGGTACAATTAGAGTAGGTCTTTGGTACCCACGTACTGAGTCTTTTGACTTGATAGGTTATACCGACTCCGATTATGCTGGGTGCAAATTGGATCGGAAAAGTACTAGTGGGGGCTGCCAATTTTTAGGTTCATCTTTAGTTAGTTGGTCAAGTCGGAAGCAACATTGTGTTGCTCTCTCCACGACCGAGGCCGAATATATTGCCATGGGAGAGAGTGTATCACAGTTGTTGTGGATGATACACACCCTAGAGGATTATGGACTTTCTTATAAGGGTGTACAAGTGCTATGTGACAACATTAGCACGATCAACCTAACTAAAAATCCAGTCCATCATTCGAGGACCAAAAACATTGAAGTGCGTCATCACTTCATAAGAGATCACGTAGCTAGGGGAGACATTGCACTCACATATGTTGAGTCAAAGTCAAACCTAGCTGATATTTTCACCAAACCCCTTCCAGAGAATGAATTTAGTCATTTAAGGAGGGAGTTGGAATGTGTTTGGCTCCTTAGGTCATTAGAACTTCACCATGATCAATAAGGACTATTAAAATGACAAGAGTAATTGGGACAATAATTTGGGCAACTTGGGAACATCTCACACAAACTATAAGGTTTAACAAAATATTTTTGTTTGCTAGAAATGGGGTGAGATGCTAGGAACAACCAAATTATTCAAAATGTATCATGCATCCCTTGAATAATTAGGTTGAAGAGACATTAATTGAGTATGGGGAACACCATTACATAATTCATGTGTAATTGGTTCCTAGATCTTACTCATATATTCCAACCAAGGAAACTTGGTTGGGCCTTTGCCTAGATTTGATCTGATTTTGATTAATGGGTTGTTTGATATGGCTGTTCATGATTTTGAATGAAAAATAAGACAGGCTATTAAAGTAATTCTAGCATTTTGAATATATTTTGACAAACTTGAAACTGTACATAACAAAGGTGAAAATTTTCAATTTTCAGGCTTAAGTTGTTTGTTTTCTACATGTCTGCAACCTTAAGGCTATAAACAAGTTAAGACCATAACTTTTAGGTAAGAGTTATGCTTGTAGATCCTCCAGGTTCTAGGCTCTGAACTTGGAAGTTTTCCTAGAGAAACTTCCACGAATTATCGAACACGAGTTACTGAAATTACTATTTTCAGTTACTGAAATTACGGGAGATACTAGTATCAGACACTGATCGGTCTACGGACCGATCAGGTCAGCCTGGAACGCTCAAGCCCGCTACTGATCCCCTTCTGATCGGTCTACAGACCGATCAGAGAGTTCCCTGATCGGTCTGGAGACCGATCAGATCAATTCGGCACAAAAGCCACTGATCAATCTCTGATCGGTTTACCGACTGATCAGGAATCTCGCTGATCGGTCAAGGGACCGATCAGTGAGTACTGATCGTCTCCTGATCGGTCCGTGGACCGGTCAGGATGTTCCTGGATCGGTCCAGGGACCGATCAGGAGGCTTCTGATACCTTCTGATCGGACAACCGTCCGATCATTTCTTCACTGTACACCCATCTAAACCCTTAAAACCTCCCGATCCCTTCTTTTCCTCATTCACGCGAAACCCTAGCCGACTCTTCCCACCAGCTCACCCTTTCTCTTCTCTTTGCACGCCAAACCCTAGCCGAAGCTCTAGCCTTCGGAAGCCCTAGCCTAAAGTTCAAATGGCACCAAGGTAACTTCTTACCTCTCTAGAACTTAGCATTGTGTTTTCATTTCTCACTGAATCTTCTGTTGTTTTGTTGTCTCGGTTCTTGATTGTTGGTGGCTCCGGTGCTCGCTCATTGCCCCATTTTACCACATTGCTAACCCCTTAGGAAGAAACCAGTAGGTGAGGGTACTTCCAAGTCCAAAGAAACCTCCCGACCTCAACCGTCCAGTTCGGGGAGATTCCTCAACCAACAGTTTGAAAAATCCTTTAAGGAAAGGACCTTCAAGTTGCTCCCATGTAGATCAGTCGATAAAAACTACATGAATGAGTTTTGTCCAGCGATTACGGAGACCATAGCCTACTATAAACTTGATTCCTTGGTATATTTAGAGAGGGATATCAACTTTGACCTAGTTTCTGAATTCTATAACAACCTTCATCAGACTATTGATGGTAGTTATAGATCAAGAGTGGCTAAGCAAAACGTTGATTTCAGCTTAATTGCCTTCTTTGGTTATTTAGGCTGTCGTATGTGTTCGGGGACGGTGTTCTCATTCTATCCTGCTTTGCCTGAACTCGTGCCTCATCCTCTTGATGTCTCATCTGACTCGATTTATGAGTACTTCTTTGGACATCCGAGACCAGATGGATTAGATGAGTTAGATGTCGATTTTCCTACATTTGCAGCCCTTGGCCTTTCTGCTCCTGATTACATTCTTTTCAAAATTGTCACAAACTGTCTTCTACCTATTACCTCTAAACCATTGGCAGAGATTCGACCGTATCATTGTCTGATGCTTTATGGGTTGCGTAGGCGTCTTGACTTTGATATCATGTCGAGTATCTATACTTCTATCATATCCCATAGCGAGCCAAGCGGTTACACCATCTATATGCCTTATGGGCATGTAATTACTGACTGGCTTGAGACCCTGGGTATTGACGTCTCTAAGGGGAGGATAGTAAAGATGGTTAGGCAGGATTGTCGACTTGGGAAACGTGCGTTTTCCAAGTCTGGAATCTCAGGACAGGCTGGGGCGGTTAGGTGGAAGGATGGGAGGGCACTAGGTGAGTTACCTCGACGACAAGTTGCTGCTGCATATGGCGAGGCGGATCCAGATCTGCGCTGGCAGATCGCTGAGTTGGAGAGCCGATTTGATCGCCACGAGGAGATGATGGCTGCTGAGTTCGATGGGCTACGCGTCCGGATTGACCAGCGCTACGATGATTTGCGCAGTCAGCAGCTGGCGACCCATCAGACGATTATGGCCTGGATGGCCAGATATCCACCTCCGCAGGATTTCCTGGGCTATCCATCTTCGAGCAGCGGCTTGCCACCTCAGGGATCCTTTCCTCCCGCTGATATTGCTGATGCTCCTCATGATGAGGAGGCTGACTAAGACACACTGTTTTATGATATCATATTGATTGTATGTTTTGGATGATGGTTGCTAGATACTTATGTCTGACCTAGTTGTATGCTACTTACTGTTACGCTACTCATTCTTCTTTATATATTTGCTGTTCTTTTCTTAGTTGTTACTATACTCTTCATATGTCTTTTATTTCTTAATTCATTTACTGTCCTAAAATACACTTAGAAGGAACTCTAGGGGGATTAAGCAGAGGACAGTATGGATTAAGGGGAAGCTCTTTAAGTTATCTTACCTTGTTCGCTCCTTTTCGGTGTTTGACAAAGGGGGAGAAGATAACTAAGTTTAGTAATGAATGAAAGGTTGATTTAAGGGGAAAGGATGACTGTGAGTCTTTTTGAATCCTCTTACCTAATTCGCACCTATTCGACTAAGTTAAGTGATGAATTGACTTCATCAAGTCAATATGAAAAAGGGGGAGAAGATAACTAAGGTATATCCGTCTTAGGGGGAGGATCCTGATTTCCCTAAAATTATGGATATATAAGCATTTCTGATCTAAACTTAAATCGTGTTGTCAAAAAACAAAAAGGGGGAGATTGTTGATACAGTCTGACCTGGATGTTGTTTTGCTGTTGACACTGATTTAAGTTTGTATCAGATATTTAACTCAGATTAATTACTAATCTAGGTTGACTAGGTTGACCTGATTGAGAAAGTCCTAACTGGGATGTTAGGCAGTTGGAAAGTCCTGGTGAGTGAAGCCAGGTGAAAACCCTAGTGAGTGAAGCTAGGTGCAAGTCCTGGTGAGTGAAGCCAGGCAAGGGAAAATCTAGATGGATCAAGGTTGATCGGACATCTGGTGTTGAAAAGTCCAAGAAGGAAACTTGGCATGCGGAGTCAGAGAGGGTTCGGTAGCTCGTTCTCTAGGACCAGATGAAGTCGGAGAGGGCTAGGGAGCTCGGTTCTCCGGACTAGGTCAGAGAGGGCTCGACCAGGACAGAGTCGAGAAGCTGGATCGGTCGGCAGACCGATCCAGTGAAACCTTGGACACCTGATCGGTCTGCAGACCGATCAGAAATCGATCAGTAGCCTACTATGATTTTACTGATCGGACTGGAGACCGATCAGGAGGCTGTAAGCGCTTGGGAAGAGCGACATCTGATCGGTCTCGGGACCGATCAGATTAGTGCCTGATCGGTTCGCAGACCGATCAGAAGCTGCGCGTATTTGGAAAGAGCGACATCTGATCGGTCTGGGGACCGATCAAATTAGTGCCTGATCGGTCCGCTGAACGATCAGCGATGATCCAGAAAGCGTGGATCGGTCTGCAGACCGATCCACGGTATTGTTTGTTTTGCATGCACTTTTTCTGATTGCCGTATTTGTTTTCACCCATCTATTTTTAACCATCTGCTGTGAGTCTTTTTAGCTTGCAGGTTGCAGGTCACACTCTCATGGTTGAATTCAAATTGAGCTTCATTAAGAGAAGAAGACAAGTGCTCTTTACACTGTGATTTGCTGCAACAGATGCATTTGAGGCATCAACGTTCACTGGGTTTCTGATTGCGATTGGGCTGCGATCTGCTTGACTCCTGGGGATTGGTTCGAGCTCAGAAGACGCCAGTGATGACTGTGATATCATTGGTGTGAGTTCAGAGAACCAGGTATGGAGGAAGAGGGATTGGCTGCAACGCTGATTTGCGCAGTTTTGGACCAGATCGGTGACACCAGAGATCAGGTTTGAGAAGCAGTAAAAACAGCGAGAGGAGAGAATAGAACAACAACAAGAAAGCTTGAAAGAAAAGTCTGTGCTGTTGTGCGAAGTTCTTGAGCTCTCGGGTGAACTGCGATCTCTGTTCTGCTACTGATCCTCGCGTGGTTGTAAGCATTTTTATTCTCCTTTGCCACCGAGCTTCTGTAAGTCTCGTGCTTTAACTTAGATATTTCTTGAGACGTTGTGGGGAGGTTACTCCACCGAGAAGGAGGATTTGTAGCCGGAAGTTATCCGGGGTGCGATCTACCGAAGATCAAGGAGTCGTCCACCTTACGGACACGCCGAGGAGTAGGGGCAAGTTATCCCCGAACCTCGTAAATCCTAGTGTTAGTGTGCTTGTGTTTTTCTTTCTTTTAGTTGTCTAATTCCGCTGTGCTAACAATTATCTGTGTAGAAGTTTTGTTTAAGTTTTTGAAGCGGCTATTCACCCCCCCTCTAGCCATCTAAGATCCCAACAATTACATCACCGAGCAAGCTATGCTCGTCCGGATCTCCTTACTTCTTCTTTCTTCTCCTTATATGACTTTTCACATTATCACATGGACTGCTCTTCTTATAACCCGTATCAGCATACATGTCATCATTCATGCATTATATGTTTGTTTCTTATAGCATGACATTATATGATGACCTTTATATTTTTGTGATAGAATACTTGTATGTTTAGCGATCTATTTTCTTCTATCAATAGTAGCATAACTTGAGCAGTGTTTTTACTATTGATATTGACCTATTTGTTTTGGACCTTTTATCACATTATGCTTGATTTTGATAGTTGATATATTTGAAAATATTTATTATTCATAGAATCACACTAGTACCCTTATTTTCTAAGTGACCCCTCAATGCATTTTGGTTATTGGAAAAACTTGGATCAAGGTACTCATTGGAAAAAATCAAAATCCAAAAAAGAAAGAGAAAATGATTGTGTGAAAAAAGAAAAAAAAAGTTTCTCGAGTATTGCACTTTGCAAAAAAGAAGAGTATAGGATAAAATATAGTTGTTATGAGTAAAAACTGATATTGTACCCCTTTGAGATTTGGTTAAGTTACTAGGGAAATACCTATCATGTTTCTCTTGATATCAAGTACTCCATTGAGACATTGTGTAGATGGTGCATAGCACTTTGGGGGAGACAAACCTCGCGTATAGTAGGTAAGTGTCTATCATTGGAAGCATTAGGAACATGGATAGATAACGACTTGACTAGGATTGGAGATTGAAATTAGTAAAGGTAAAGCCACTTTTTGCACTAAGCATGAAAAACTTTTAGTTAGGACACATTAAGATGATTCAGTTATCTTTTCTTATTAGTGAAACTTCATGATATGATTACACTTATTCATTAGGGATTATCATGCATTGTTCACACACATATATATAGATTGAAGGTTTTACTTGAGGATAAGAAAAAGTTCAAGTTTGAGGATATTTAATGAGCATATTTCATGTGTGATTTTAAGTATTATTTTGCATACATTCTATGTCATCTCATTAACATATTTTGCATACTTGCATCTTATTTTTGTTATTATTACTCTTTTCATTTGAGATTTTCTCCTTGTACTTTTTCATTAATAGGATATTAAACTGGAGAGAAAATGGAGTTTAAAAGTTATGGAATGTGGATGCAAAGCAAAGTACATGCTCTAGCTGTGTTTTCATGACAAGAGTGTTCCTCTTGTTGGGTGTTTCTATGCGGGTTTTAAAAATTTTGTTTCAAAAACAAGTAGTAAAAGTATAATAATTTTTTAAATTATTAAACACACATCACACACATACAGAATTCACACGTGTAGACATAATCATAGAAAATAAAAACTATACATGTCGAATGACGTTTAACAGAAATGACATCAACTAGCAACCATTTTAAAGATTATTTCTATCGATATCCTTGCCAAGATATCTTTGAGACAGATTCTCAAAGCTATAAGTTTTGTCTCTACTTTGGTACTAGCCAAAGGGAGGAGACAATGTGATCTGAGAGAAGAGAACTCTAGCTTAACTTTGCACCCTACAACGAGGGTAACCCAACAGCACCAAGAGATGTCCAGGCAACTACTTGCACTACAAGAAAAACTCTCATAAACATCGGTGGAACAACAGCTTTTTTAAGCAAATTCGATGTCTTTGAGTATTTTACACCGGTTTTTCCAAAAATCGGTGTCTAGGAGCGCAGATTTTCGCTTATAGACATCGGTTTTTTTAGCTGATGTCTATGAGCACCTTTTTTTCATTAATAGACCTCGATTTTAACAACGATTTTTAAAACCCGATGTCTATGATAACTTCCCAATTCTATCTACGACATCCGAAAGTAAAAAACAGTTGTTAAAAGTGGTGTTAATGAACCAAAATAAAATAATTTAATTTTCCCACCAATACTTAGCCAAAATTTGCTACACTTCACTCTTCCCTCCAAACCTAAACCTATATCGCGTCGTCCACTGTATACCATCGTGACGCCACCACCACTTTCCTCCTCGCCTCATCTCCCTCTTCCCCTTCCTAGATCTACGAAAGATGGCGTCTTTTTCATGGATAGAGGAGGATGTGCTACGGTGCTGCGGCAGCAAGCATTTCGCCAAGGAGCTCGCCTCCGCCTTGTCGTTTTCCGACCTCCACCACGCAATCCAGGTCGCCTGCGGATTCTGGTTCAATAAGGTCGCACCTTTACCCCCCTCTTCTCTATTCTTGATCACCCTCACCAACCCCTTTCCTCACCTTCTAATTCTTCAGATCGACGTCGTCGGATGGCTCGAGGCCTTCGCCACTCACCCGCCGATCGGATCCATCTCTCCCTCCGTTTCGCAGTCACTATTCTTCCAATCCCTCTCATTCCTTTTTCTATTCTGGAATCCTTTTAACTTTTTATTGTTGGCCAGATTAGGTGGTCCAAGGAAGAACAATCTGCTGCAATGGCTACAGCCAATGATAACACGTTGCAGGTGGATCTGATCATGTTCTCCTCTTTATTTTAGAGATCATTCTTTTAATTTGAGATTTGAATTCTTTTTCTTTCGTCAAACTGTAGGAATTGGTGGACTGGAATATCCGTTACCAAGAGAAGTGTGGGTTTGTGTTCCTCATCTACGCCTCTGGAAGGGGCACGTTGGAGATCCTTGTTGAATTGAAGGTAAATTGCAAAAAGAATAAGTTTAGTTTGGTCATCTCTTGTTCATGCCTCACGTTTCAGCTTCAGAAAAATGGTTTGGTTTCACATTTACTCTTCAAACATAGTAGATTTGAATGTCGGGTAAGACTATGGTTGTGTCTTAAGGTTGAAGCTCTTATAATATCTTAATCTTCACAATATAATTGTCATCTTAATAACAAGATATATATTACATGTGAGCCATAATGATTATGAGTCTAGCTCACCTCTTATTGTCCATTTTATCGTCTCAGAGAATCGACTAATTAAATTTAGATATCAAACTATGCAGACTTCGCCAAGCTTTGCATAGAAATTAGAAATCGTGACTGAGAGAAGCACCTTCTTGATGTTATAAATCAGCACAATATGCTTATTTTCCTAGCTGGCTAGATCATCTTCTTAACATTATCATGTTATATGTAAGCCATGATTGACACTCCTTCCTCTTCCCCTTCCTAGATTGACGCCACCATCACTTTCCTCCTCGCCGCTGTCATTCCAGTAATTTTTCCTTTATCCATCATCGCTACTGAAGTCCTTCCTCATCTTCGACAGTTTCCTCTTCTTGATCTCTTGATTTCAAGTATTAATTGATTGATGCATGCAATGTGTTTGATGAATTTCCTCAAACACTACCCTGAGTTGATTTTATCATTTTTGTTTGCTAGATTGAGGAGTTGTTATTTCTTATTGCTAAGTTGGTTTTATGTATTCCTTGAACTATCAAGTTTCTTTTATGTATATGCTAATTCTTTTCACTGATATGCCATGTTTTCTGGTTTATAAATTTACCTCTTTTTGTTGTTGTTTCTATAGGATTTGTGTGTTGGACTTCTTAGACGCGCTACATATACAACTTAAAGGCTTTGATCATTAAGTGAGTATTTTCTTTTGACCTTCTTGTTAAATCGATTCATGAACAAGTTAATTATGATAATTAAGGATTCGCCAGCCTCTCCCTCGGTCGCGGTGGCTCTAGCCGGGACCACGGATGGGCCTGCCAACGACGAAGGGAATCTCTCCGATGCCAAAGCGCTTGCCAAGGAAGTTGCTTTCTTGTTCCAGAACTGGCGGTTCCAGGAGTACGTTGAAATATTGAGCCAGATTTTTTATAAAAAGAGAGGCGATGCGAAGGTGCGTCTAATTTATCTTTCGTTATACTGTGATTCTGTTGTCTGGTACATTTCTAGTTAGGGGGATTCCGAATACTAATTCTCAATGGAAAGTGCTGCTTGAATGACGACTTAACAGTTTGTAGAATAGATAATTGATGAAGACAAGTCTCTCTTAGTCCAATAATTACTTCAAACATTTATACCAATCTTCTAGCATATGCAGACGCTACTACATATCCAAGCTATGAGCAAACGAAAGGCCCTTTATGATGAAAAATATATAAGATTTTGGGGCTTAAAAAATGGTGAAAAGATGAACAGAGCTTGCACATGGCTTAATGACCTAAGGATATCTTTTATGAAATTGCAGCAAATGCATGACTGATGTAATTCTGCGGTGAGACCAACAAGTAAGAGCAACAGGATTTTAACTTTCTCTATGGTCAACCTTACATAACAGAACTTGTAGATTCCTACTCTGTGTTGTTTTCTATGAAGAAGAGTGTACTATAATCATGTGTGAACTGTGGATATTGTAGATTTTAGAGTCAAAGCCATCAGCCTGCATTAACTTTAGCGTCCAAATATTAGATGTTAAGTTGTTAAGATTAAACCTCAAGGGGCCCTCCTCACCTTTTCTTGCACCTGACCTTTCATAAGACTTCAACTCCTAGTGTGTTTAGCATTTGCATTCCAGATTCATTACATTTCATGCGCAGCTTAGATTCTTTACCATAAATAAATTCTTAGATTTAGTGTTTTTAGAATGTTTAGGTTCTGTGAATTGTTGTGATAATGGAACCTATTGTCTACTTATTTATTTCTTCACTTTGATTATCATTTGTCATTGATTTAATCTGTATTTTAGTTGAAATATAACTCAACTTCAACTCTTAAGGATTTTACACTGACTATATTTTACTTGGTTCTTCTCCATACGAAAATCAATTGACCAGTTATTATACAAATCAAGAATGTAAAATTCCTCAAATTTGTTCTATTTTAATTGAAATCTCATTGCTTCCCAAAGATGACAGTGATCCAATGATTCTTTGCTGGGTTTGATATGAAAGAAGAAATTCCATATTTGGTATCCACACTTCTACTTTTTGTGCGAAGACTTTTACACTGTTTGTCTTTAGGTCCCCCTAATAGTTGCAACTTAGGGTTTGATGTTGTTTCTCCATGTCAAAATGTATTAATTGGCTGCTATATGAAATATATCTATTTTTTCCTCTAATTATTTCTATTTTAACTAATATCTTACTCATTTTTAAAGTACATGATGATTTGTTGTTGACTTGCATACAAAAGAAGAGAAGTTTATTTACTATGTGTAGTTCTTGTTTGTGTGAATCTTAATTATTTTCTATTTATTTCAGGTTCTTCATAACATTATATTGCTGTTGCTGAATACTTTTGAGATGGTTGCACTGATCTTAGGAATCTCCTTGATGCATTAAACAAGGTTAAAGTAAGTTTACTGAATCACAGGTAAATAGTTTTTTGAATTAATTTATGAAGATAATTTCTCATCTTCATACTGACATTCTTGAGGAAATAAATTATTAAACGTTAAAGCTATAATCATATTAAACATATGATATTATATGACATGATTATACTTAACATGTATGATAAGTGTTGGTGCAATATCCCTTAGGTCAAGGTTGACCTGGTTGACCAAGCTTGAGTCTTGGTTTGGATTTCGATGTTTGACAATGAAAGGTTGATTGCAGAAGAGTCAAGTAGGTCAAGGTTGACCGGATACTTGACTGTGGAAGTCCTGGTGAGTGAAGCCAGGCAGAAGGAAAATCTTGGTGAGTGAAGCCAGGTGAAAGACCTAGTGAGTGAAGCTAGGCAGTATGAAAGTCCTGGTGAGTGAAGCCAGGTGAAAGACCTAGTGAGTGAAGCTAGGCAGATTGAAAACCCTAGTGAGTGAAGCTAGGTGAAAGTCCAAGTAGGTCAAGAGAGTGACCGGATACTTGGTATGAAAGAAAAGTCCAAGTGGGTCAAAGGGATTGACCGGACACTTGGTGAGGGAGTCCTAGCAGGTCAAGGGAGTTACTAGATGCTAGGCATGACGTACCAACAGGTTAAGGTTGACCGGATGTTGGTTTGGGAGGTTTGGGACTTGGTTTTGGGTAAAAACCAAGTGCTGGATCGATCAGTGGATTGATCCAGGATCTGGATCGATCCAGACCTTCCCAGCGAACAAAAAGCCTTTGGATCGATCAGTGGATCGATCCAGAGGTCCCAATCGATCAGTGGATCGATTGGGACGCTGCTGCTTCGCGCGATAAGCGCTGGATCGATCTGTGGATCGATCCAGGTGTTTTTCCAGAGCACAGAGGCGCTCTGGATCAATCCGTGGATCGATCCAAAGCCTCCCCGATCGATTGGGAATAATCAAATCGATTGGGATCCGACCGTTGCGTCGTATTTGAGCCGCAAGCGAGCGTTGTCTTCGGTATCTCTTCACAGATTCATTTCATATCTTCACCAGCTCCTCCACAGCTCTTCTGAAGCTCGAGATCGCCAGTTCTTGAAGGTTCTTGGAGGCTCTTCCAAGTCAAGAGGCGGATCAAAGCAAGAAGAAGAAACTAGGGTTAGGGTTTGTGCACTCATTGTAAGCTTGTAAGCTTGTATTTCTTTACTTCCCTTTCTTCTTGTATTGAGTCTTGTAGGGCTTCTCCGCCTTTGGTAGTTACCATAAAGGAGAGTTTTATTAGTGGAGGGTGTGTGTGTTGGTGTGGATCCTTGGACTAGTCACCTCTTGTGAGGTGGATACCAAGTAAACCAACCGTGTTAGCGTTGTGTTATTTGTTTCTGTATTTTCCGCTGCCATATCTTTGAAGAAACAAGCAACGCCGAACACCGGGCACGCGACAAGCTATTCACCCCCCCCCCCCCCTCTAGCTACTTTTTGGTCCTAACAAGTGGTATCAGAGCAAGGTTGCTCTTCACCGGAATCATCGCCGGAAGGGTCAAGCATAACAAGAGAAGCTAGAGGGTGAATAAGTTGAAGCAAATTGTCAAAGTCAAAGAAATTCAAAAGCTCAACTTCTACAATGGAATTCCGAGATGGGCTCGGATTCGACACGAGGGTGGCTCGACCATACACTTCCACGAGCTTCGATTCTTGGAAATCAAGAATTGAAAACTTTCTTATGATGGAGATAGAGCGATGGTTTGCTCTAATGGAAGGATTTGAAGCTCCAACAAACTCCAAGGGCAAGCTTCTCAAGAAAAGCAAATGGAGCTCGGAGCAAATTCAAAGGAGTGAGGCAAATGATAAAGTGACCAAGCTCTTTGTAAATTTATTGCCAAGCAACATTTTGGCTTAAATTGGAGAGTTTGAAGATGCCAAGGAGCTTTGGAGCAAGTTGGCAAAGATACATGAGATCCCCTCCACTGTACCAAATCAAGGAGAATCCAAAGAGGGCGACTCAATGGATCAAGATCAAGAGGAGTACTCCGAAGTTGAGAGATGCTCAACTTCTGAAGAAGAAGTCCAAGAAGAAGCTTCATCCTCAAAGGAGTGCAATCAAAAGAGCAAGGAAGTAGTATATTCCTTGTTTCATGTACAAGAGGATGAAGAAGAAGGTGAAGCCTCCACCTCTAGGATTGAGGGGGAGCAATCTTCATTGACACCGGATCAAGAACAAGAAGAATCCTCCACATCCGGGTCAAGAGAAGAAGAGGATGAAGAAGCTTCCACCTCCACAAGTCAAGCAAAATCAAATGGAGGAGTATCAAGTTTGGATCAAGAGGAAGCTTCTACCTCCGGATCCAAAGGAAAAGATGTCACCCCTACAAGCAAAGGTATAAATATTTCAATTAATAATAAAAATCATATTATATGCTTTGAATGTAGGGAACATGGGCACTATAAGAGAAAGTGCCCCAAATTGGCCAAGAAAAAGGGACAAATGGCACAAAAAGGCAAGGAGAAGCTCAAGGAGACCATCCCCGGAACAAAGAAGAGCAAGGAGAACATTGTGTGCTTCTTGTGCAACCCAAAGGGGCATTACCGAAGTCAATACCCCAAGGGGAAGAAGATGGTCAAGGCTCAAGGAGGCATTAGTCAAGGGGGAGCCTCCAAGGTAAAGAAGAAGGTAACATTTATTGAGCCTACCCCTTTAAGTTATGGTAAAAAGCATGATAGTTCTAATTTTTATCATTTTAATGCAATTTACCATAAGAATAGAAAGCATGAGGGCATTAAGGAAAAGCATGTGGCCCTACATGCCAAGACTACCCAACCTAAGGTTAGGAAGGTAGATAGACAGTTGGGCAAGAACACTAAGGATAATAGATACAAGCCCAAGAATAAAAATGCTTATGGATCAAATGAAAAATCAAATACTAAGGACTTAGTGAGGGAAAATCAAGTCTTGAGGTCAAGACTTGATAAATTAGAAAAGACCCTAAAACGATTGGAAAATATCCTATTAGGGCAAAACGAGCATAACCTAGGTTTAGGGGTACAAAAGACATCCAATGGCCATAGAGGTTTGGGATACAAACCCAAAGCTAAAAAGGATGTGCCTAGTTATCATAGGGTTCCATATAGTTATGGAACAAACCCTAAGTCTAGAGGTCAAGTCAAGGATACAAGGGAAGATATCCCTAGAAGTATCTTTGCAACCAAAGTGACTAAGACTTCTAAGAAGTCTAAGAAAGTCACTAACAAGGTCACAAGGGAGGCTATCCTTAGGGTTGACCTAGAAAATGTGACCAAGGCTTCTAAGAAGCCCAACAAGGTCACTAGGAAGGCATCTAGGGAAGTTATCCCTAGTGAGTACCTAGAACATCCAAGGAGCACCAATAGGTTTTGGGTTCCTAGGAGCATATTCTCTACCCCATAGATGGGTTAGAGAGTGTCAACTCCGATTAGAAGGGTAGTTAACCAAACTTTGAGGAAATTGACACTCAAGGAGCATTTTCAAGGTTTTTGTTAACCTTTGAAAATGAAATGGAATTATTAGTTACTCTTTGGTAGAGTAAAATGTGTCAAAATTGAAGATATTGATTTTAATCTTAAATGGCACATATTGGGAAATTCATAAGAACTACCAAGTTGGGATTTTGGTATGTTCTTAGGAAATTGAAGGCATTTTAAGTCTTAATTTAAAAGTGCTACTCTTGTGAAAAAATGAAATATGTCAACATTTGAGAAATATGCTTAATTTCAATTGGCATAAATTAATCAAGGGAATTAGAAATGCCAATTTAGATTTTGGCATTTTCTTGAAGCACTTATGGGCAATCTAAAGTTTAATTTTAAGTTACCTAAGTTTAAGGACACCTAGATAGGTAATCTAGGTATTTTATTAATGCTAAATCTTGCCATGATTGTTTGCTCATTATATGTCATGACATCACATTTGGTTTTGTATTTTGCATTCATTCCTTTATTATTATGAAAAATTAAAAAATACCATGTCATGTCATACATACATCATGTAGTTATAGGAATCTTTCTTTTAAAAGCTATTTTATTTTGATGTATGCCAATAGCATTATCATGCATTATATTTATTTCCTTATAAATAAGGACAAATGTCATTCATATACAAGTTTTCCAACAAGTGGTATTATACACAAGTTGTTTCAAGTGGTATTTATACACAAGTGGAATCAACTAGCTGTTAGTTAGAGCCCTAGAGCCAATCATTTGATGATTATATGGACTCATTGTATCATATTCTTGTATATTAATAAAGGCATTTGTTTGGTTATTATACTTATTTGTATTAGTGCCAAATAGACTAAGTATAATAGCGTCCTTGAGTAGAAGATTCATACCTATATCAATCGATTAGTTGAATCGATAGTGAGATGATATAGGGAACACTACTCTAAATCATTCCTAGTCGAGTATTAACATTCAGGGACAATGTTAATGCAATAAGACTAGCATGTAGGTCAGCTCGATGACTTGATCTCACAAGTCATGGATATAGAGATATCAAGCTGACACATGGGTATACATTGGAGAATATATACTGAATGACCCGCCATGAGAAAGTATCATGGATCGTTATATGAGTGTCATATACTTTCTCATGTGGCTATTAGTATGACTATTGGTCCTTTGACCTGAAGTCACCATGGATCCCTACATAAGGAGTTATGTACTTTGGTTTCGTCAAACGTCACCCGTAACTGGGTGGACTATAAAGGCGATTACTGGGTATATAACAAATTATGTAGAGGGATGTGAATGATGTAGATGAGATCTATCCCTCCCATATGACGGGAGCGACATCGGTATTCTTGATAGAGTAAGACCACGAAGTGCATGGCCATGCCCAAATGAGTCAATATGGGATATTGAGCTCATTTGATTTAGTGTGTCTACTTGGAGTTCAAGATTTAGATTGATTAGAGGATGACACGGTCTATGCCTCATATTGATTAATCTAAATGTCTAGGATAGAAGGACATTGTCACATATTGTGAGGAGTCACAATTAGTAGTCACAAGGTGATGTTGGATCTCGACATTTCTTGTAACTTGGGTAGTAATGATGTGTTGCTAGATACCGCTCATTACTTATGCTCCTAAATGGGTTTAGGGCATTGCCAATGTTACAAGAACCTATAGGGTCACACACTTAGGACATTTAGATGGAGATTTGGTTCATATGATGAACCAAGAGGATTAGATTTATTTGATGAATCAAATTGGATTAAGAGTAATCCAAATTGGGATAATTGAGTTAGACTCAAGTTGATTCATGTATTTAATGAGTCTAATTTAGATTATGACTCATTAGATCAATTTAATTTAATGAATTAGATTCATTATATTAAGTTGGCTTGAATCAAATGGTTAGATTAGATCAACCATGAGAGAGATTGAGTCAAGTTTGACTTGACTAGAGAGGAAGAGGTAGAATCAAGTTTGACTTGACTCTTTGCCACATCATGAGTGAGGTGGCGAGATGTGGACCAATGGTGTTGCTCCACATCATCATGGTTTGCCACTTCATGGAGGTTACAAGCCTCCATTGCATTTAATATGGCCGGCCACATTAAATGAGTGTAGGTTACTCATTTGCCACATCATTAGTGAGGTGGCAAGATGTGGACCAATGGTAATGGTCCACATCTTCATGGTGTGCCACCTCATAGGAGTTACAAGACACCTCTTAATGGCCTCCACTTAATTGCAATTAAGTGGAAATGGGGGTTACACAACCAAATGTGGCCGGCCACTTTAGTGAGGGGAAGAAAATTAATTTTTGATTCAATTCCTCATTTACTCCTTTCTTCTTCCTCAAGCTCTCCCTCTCCCTCTCCTCTTTGCTTGGCCGAATCTCACCAAGGTGCTAGCACACCTTTTGTGTGAGGTTTCTCCACCTACGTGTCCGTGTGGATACTTCTAGAGGACTGGCACTTGACAGTCTTGAGATCCGGCAACTCCTTGGAAGTGCGGGAACGCGAAAGGGCACGCAACAAGGGTAAAGTTCTCAACACATAGATCTAGGAGTAGATCTAAAGATTTTGAAACTCGTATTTGTCTTTCGTTCGGTTTTCCTTGCACGGATCTACGGCTTTGGGTGATTCGGGGTTTCCGCGACGCGAAAAGCGGTTTTCGCGGCCCGAAAAATCCAACAGTGGTATCAGAGCCACGTGCAAAGCGAGTACGAGTTTGTTTTTTGGTTTTATGAAAACTAAAGTTTCTGTAATTTTCTGTAAAATTATGAGTTTTGGGTTTTTATGAGTGTTTTTCTCGAGTAATCGAAGCACAAGTGTTTAGTCGCTTGTAGGCTTCGGCTACCGGAAATATTTTTCCAAAACGGCTTCGTTTCGCCCCAAAATTTTTTGGGACAGCAGGCTTGGGTGCCATTAGATCGCTTAGGAGCAACTCGCGATGGTTAGATCTCGGGTAGGGGTACTGCCCCTAACCCCGCAAGGGGATTTGCTCCGCGATTGCACCCGAAATCGCTAAAAATGAACCCGCCGGGAAGATTTTTCCGAAACGGCAATGTCTCGGCCCAAATCGTTTTGGGACAGCGGGTTTAGGCGCTGTTGGATTGCAAAGGAACCCTCGCGATGGTTAGATCGCGGGTAGGGGCGCTGTCCCTGGCCCCGCAAGGGGATCCGTTCCGCGATTACTCCCGAAATCGCTAAACGGGTCCGCCGGGAAATTTTACTCGTAAAAATTGTAAAAAATAATTTTAAAATTACAGAAAATTAAGAAAATATATAATTTTGAATTATATATTAATTTTTTGATAGTCATGGCCCTAAAACCCAATGTGATTGGATTGTGTTGTAATTCATAATACGGCCTGCGTGCCGTTATGTGATGTGTTTATTTATTCGCGACCTGCGCGTCGTGCCTTCTCTTATATTCTTGTTGTAAATTAGATTTAGACTCGAATGTAACTCGAGTTTCAAATTGTAATGTACAAATTGGAGCGGTGGAGGGTCCACACGAGACGGAGTTCCGAGGCGGGCACGAGCAACACAAGGTGGTCAAAGGGAGGAGCTTGGAGAAGTTGTTGACCCTAGGTTGACCAATCGATCTTCTCATTGGCTTGAGAAGATTGTAGTAGGGCCATGACTAAATCACAAATAGATTACTTAATTGCTTGTGAATGAGATGCATATTTAATAAGTAGTTAATTAATTAGTACCTTACGATTAGATTAGATCTAAGTCGTGCACATGATGCACCCTTGCGATTAGATTAGATCTAAGTCGTGCACAAGATGCATTTTTTCTATTAGATTAGATCTCAATCGACTCAACTCTAATGCCTAACCGTGCCGTGATACCTATCACTACCTCGATCACATGTATTGTTGAATCTGCCAAAGCAGAGCAATACATATTATCTTGGTAGGGTACGGAGGGACAATCTTGGTCCCGCCTATCAACGGATGGGTGAATACAGACTCAATTAGATTGAGTATTCCTAGTTACTCGGTTGGATCGAGTCAACTATAGGCATTCTTCCAATAGTTGGAAAGGTAGGACAAAATCACGTTTATATTAACTCTCGGGCGTATTAGCCAAAGCTAACTCGAGTTTTAATATAAATATGGATCTTGATCCTATAAACAAGAGTTGCATAGAGATGTAATTGGTAATCGTTACCTACCGATCATACTAAGCCTTGGGCGTATTAGCCAAAGTTAACTCAAGGGTTAGTATGATGTGGATCTTGTCCCACAAGAATTATAGTATTCAGTGGGAGCATCATTTAGTTAAAGGCCTAATTAAATGATTTTAAAAGAATATGATATTTATTTCTGCAAATTTTCTATTGTAGATAAACATGACGTCGAATACGAACTCTTTCTCCCTGCGTTCTGTCCTTAAGAAGGACAAGCTCAACGGAGCAAATTTCCTGGACTGGTACAGGAACCTGAGAATAGTTCTCACTCAGGAACGTAAACTGTACGTTCTGGAGCAGCCCATTCCGGAGGCTCCTCTTGCCACTGCCACGCGAGCTGAACGGGATGCTTACAAGAAGCATCAAGATGACGCATTAGATGTGTCCTGTCTTATGCTCGCGACCATGAACTCTGAGCTTCAGAAGCAACATGAGTTGATGGGTGCTTACGATATGGTTGAACATCTTTGTCACCTATATCAAGAACAAGCAAGGCACTGGAAGAGGAACTCCAAAGAATACCTGGAAGATCTTAAGAAGAAGAGAAATAAGATTTCTACTTCAGGTATACATGTTATAGAAGTCAACCTCTCTATTTCTTCATCGTGGGTATTAGATACCGGATGTGCTTCGCACATTTGTACTAATATACAAGCGCTGAGGAATAGCAGGGCATTGACAAAGGGTGAGATAGACCTACGAGTAGGCAATGGAGCACGAGTTGCTGCTATTGCTGTAGGAACTTATCATCTATCTCTTCCCTCTGGGCTTGTACTAGAATTAGATGATTGTTGTTATGTGCCTGCCTTGACTAAGAACATAATTTCAGTTTCTTATTTGGAGAAGAAAGGATTTTCATTTATAATAAAGAACAAATGTTGTTCTGTCTATTTAAACGATATGTTCTATTGTAGTGCACCTCTGATAAACGGACTCTATATTCTAGACCTCGAGAGCCCTATCTATAACGTAAATACCAAGAGGTTCAAGTCTAATGACATGAACCAAACCTACCTTTGTCACTGTCGCTTAGGTCATATAAATGACAAGCGCTTATCCCAACTCCATAAGGATGGTTTGTTGGACTCATTTGATTTTGAATCATATGAGATATGCGAGTCATGCCTACGAGGCAAGATGACCAAGACTCCCTTTAGTGGACACAGCGAAAAAGCGACTAATTTGTTAGGACTCATACATAGTGATGTATGTGGCCCTTTCAATGTCGCTGCTAGAGGCGGTTATAGATACTTCATCACATTTACTGATGACTTCAGTAGATATGGTTATGTGTACTTGATGACACATAAGTCTGAATCCTTTGAAAAGTTCAAAGAATTCAAGAATGAAGTACAGAACCAGCTTGGCAAGAGTATTAAAATACTTCGATCAGATCGAGGTGGTGAATACTTAAGCCATGAGTTTCGTGACTATTTAGCTGAGTGTGGGATTCTATCCCAACTCACTCCTCCTGGAACACCACAATGGAATGGTGTATCCGAAAGGAGGAATCGTACCCTATTAGATATGGTACGATCTATGATGAGTCACACAGATCTTCCGACATACCTTTGGGGCTATGCTCTAGACACGGCAGCTTTCATTCTCAACCGAGTTCCATCCAAGGCCGTGATAAAGACACCATATAGGATATGGACTGGGAGAGATGCCCAGGTGTCTTTCATGAGGATTTGGGGTTGTGAGGCTTACGTTCGACGTCAAGTCTCAAACAAGTTAGGACCCAAATCCGACAAGTGTTATTTTATCGGATATCCCAAGGAAACTAAGGGATATTACTTCTACATTCCCAGTCAGCACAAGGTGGTTGTGGCAAAGACTGAGGTCTTTCTAGAAAGAGACTTTGTTTCTAGAAAGACTAGTGGAAGCACGTTCGATCTTGAAGAAGTTCAAGATGCGAACAATAACACTGATGCCTCGATGGAAATTGAACTGGAACCACAAAGTGTTGTGGATGATGTTGTTCCACAAGGAGTTGAGGAACAACAACCGGTTCAAGTAGACATACCTCTTCGCAGGTCTGATAGGGTACGTCGTCAGCCTGAGAGATACTCATTTCTCTTGTCTGACCATGATGACATTGTGCTCATAGAGGATGAGCCTACCACCTATCAGGAAGCTGTGATGAGACCAGATTCCGAGAAATGGCTAGAAGTCATGAGATCCGAAATGGATTCCATGTACACCAACCAAGTATGGACTTTGGTTTATCCACCTGAAGGGGTAAAACCCATTGGGTGTAAGTGGGTCTTTAAGAGAAAGACTGACATGGGTGGACTTATCTATAAGGGACGCTTGGTAGCTAAAGGTTTCAAGCAGATTCATGGTATTGACTATGATGAAACCTTTTCTCCAGTAGTGATGTTTAAGTCTATTCGGATCATGCTTGCTATTGCAGCCTACCATGACTATGAGATATGGCAGATGGATGTTAAAACCGCGTTTCTGAATGGAAACCTACTCGAGGATGTGTACATGACACAACCTGAGGGTTTTGTAGATCCACAGCATACTAGCAGAGTATGCAAGCTGCCATTTATGGACTAAAGCAAGCTTCTCGGAGCTGGAATCTTCGATTCAATGATGCAATCAAACAGTTTGGTTTCATCAAGAACGAAGATGAGCCTTGTGTCTACAAGAAGGTTGTAGGGGATATAGTTATCTTCCTCATATTGTATGTGGATGACATACTACTCATTGGGAAGGACATCCCTATGCTTCAGTCTGTCAAGACCTGGCTAGGGAGTTGCTTCTCAATGAAGGACTTAGGTGAGGCATCCCGCATTCTAGGGATACAGATCTATAGAGATAGATCTAAGAGATTGCTTGGCCTAAGTCAGAGTACATATATTGACAAGGTACTCCTACGGTTTGCCATGCAGAACTCCAAGAAGGGATTTCTGCCGATGTCACATGGCATGAGTCTTTCGAAGACTCAAGGTCCCTCTTCTAGAGAGGAGAGAGACCGCATGGATCAGATCCCTTATGCCTCAGCCATAGGATCGATCATGTACGCCATGCTATGTACTCGACCTGATGTCTCGTACGCTTTGAGCATGACGAGCAGATACCAGTCAGATCCAGGTGAAAGTCACTGGATACCGGTCAAGAATATTATTAAGTACTTAAGAAGGACTAAAGAATATTTCTTGATATATGGAGGCAATGATGAGCTAGCTGTAAAGGGTTACAGTGATGCTAGCTTCCAGACCGACCAGGATGACTATAGATCACAGTCGGGGTTCGTATTTTGCATTAATGGTGGTGTTGTCAGCTGGAAGAGTTCGAAGCAGGATACAGTAGCTGATTCTACAACAGAAGCCGAGTACATTGCTGCATCAGAGGCAGCAAAGGAGGCAGTTTGGATCCACAAGTTCATCACTGAACTTGGGGTGGTTCCTAGCATTGCTGACCCCATTGAGCTCTATTGTGACAACAATGGAGCTATAGCACAGGCGAAGGAACATCGCTCACACCAGCGGACCAAACACATACTACGGCACTTCCATCTCATTCGAGAGATTATCGATAGAGGAGATGTGAAGATTTGCAGAGTACCTACAGAGGCTAACATCGCAGATCCCTTGACCAAGGCTTTGGCACAGAGGAAGCATGATGGTCACACTAGGTCATTAGGTCTTAGAGCCTATACTGATTGGCACTAGTGCTAGTGGGAGATTGTTAGTTAGAGCCCTAGATCCAATCATTTGATGATTGTATGGACTCATTGTATCATATTCTTGTATATTAATAAAGGCATTTGTTTGGTTATTATACTTATTTGTATTAGTGCCAAATAGACTAAGTATAATAGCGTCCTTGAGTAGAAGATTCATACCTATATCAATCGATTAGTTGAATCGATAGTGAGATGATATAAGGAACACTACTCTAAATCATTCCTAGTCGAGTATTAACATTCAGAGACAATGTTAATGCAATAAGACTAGCATGTAGGTCAGCTCGATGACTTGATCTCACAAGTCATGGATATAGAGATATCATGATGACACATGGGTATACATTGGAGAATATATACTTAATGACCCGCCATGAGAAAGTATCATGGATCGTTATATGAGTGTCATATACTTTCTCATGTGGCTATTAGTATGACTATTGGTCCTTTGACCTGAAGTCACCATGGATCCCTACATAAGGAGTTATGTACTTTGGTTTCGTCAAACGTCACCCGTAACTGGGTGGACTATAAAGGCGATTACTGGGTATATAACAAATTATGTAGAGGGATGTGAGTGATGTAGATGGGATCTATCCCTCCCATATGACGGGAGCGACATCGGTATTCTTGATAGAGTAAGACCACGAAGTGCATGGCCATGCCCAAATGAGTCAATATGGGATATTGAGCTCATTTGATTTAGTGTGTCTACTTGGAGTTCAAGATTTAGATTGATTAGAGGATGACACGGTCTATGCCTCATATTGATTAATCTAGATGTCTAGGATAGAAGAACATTGTCACATATTGTGAGGAGTCACAATTAGTAGTCACAAGGTGATGTTGGATCTCGACATTTCTTGTAACTTGGGTAGTAATGATGTGTTGCTAGATACCGCTCATTACTTATGCTCCTAAATGGGTTTAGGGCATTGCCAACGTTACAAGAACCTATAGGGTCTCACACTTAGGACATTTAGATGAAGATTTGGTTCATATGATGAACCAAGAGGATTAGATTCATTTGATGAATCAAATTGGATTAAGAGTAATCCAAATTGGGCTAATTGAGTTAGACTCAAGTTGATTCATGTATTTAATGAGTCTAATTTAGATTATGACTCATTAGATCAATTTAATTTAATGAATTAGATTCATTATATTAAGTTGGCTTGAATCAAATGGTTAGATTAGATCAACCATGAGAGAGATTGAGTCAAGTTTGACTTGACTAGAGAGGAAGAGGTAGAATCAAGTTTGACTTGACTCTTTGCCACATCATGAGTGAGGTGGCGAGATGTGGACCAATGGTGTTGCTCCACATCATCATGGTTTGCCACTTCATGGAGGTTACAATCCTCCATTGCATTTAATATGGCCGGCCACATTAAATGAGTGTAGGTTACTCATTTGCCACATCATTAGTGAGGTGGCAAGAGGTGGACCAATGGTAATGGTCCACATCTTCATGGTGTACCACCTCATAGGAGTTACAAGACACCTCTTAATGGCCTCCACTTAATTGCAATTAAGTGGAAATGGGGGTTACACAACCAAATGTGGCCGGCCACTTTAGTGAGGGGAAGAAAATGAATTTTTGATTCAACTCCTCATTTACTCCTTTCTTCTTCCTCAAGCTCTCCCTCTCCCTCTCCTCTTTGCTTGGCCGAATCTCACCAAGGTGCTAGCACACCTTTTGTGTGAGGTTTCTCCACCTACGTGTCCGTGTGGATACTTCTAGAGGACCGGCGCTTGACGGTCTTGAGATCCGGCAACTCCTTGGAAGAGCGGGAACGCGAAAGGGCACGCAACAAGGGTAAAGTTCTCAACACATAGATCTAGGAGTAGATCTAAAGATTTTGAAACTCGTATTTGTATTTCGTTCGGTTTTCCTTGCACGGATCTACGGCTTTGGGTGATTCGGGGTTTCCGCGACGCGAAAAGCGGTTTTCGCGGCCCGAAAAAACAAACACTAGCAACATCCTTTGTGGATGTCTACCACTCAAAATGCCTAGATAGATATGCATGATCCCTAGAATAGGGCAAAACCAAAATCTCACATCTCACAAGGACTATAAGGTGACTTGTATGTGTTTTAGTGCACATTAAATACAAGTGAGATGTTAGGATGATGAACAAAACTCAAGATGTTGATTTAGTGCATTCATTTGAGTTTTTAAGTTCATCAAAACACATAGTTATGTGTTTTCCCATCATTGGGAAAGCTAATGTACAAGTCATGTGCATTAAGCCCAAGGAACATGGTGGGATATTGGTTTGAAAATGTTTTTAAAATGATTTTGGAAAACCTTGGTGAAGGCTATCTTTTGATAGTGATCACCATTGAATAGTTAGACACAAACTTGAAGAAAACACTAAAGTTTTTGTAAGTTTTCAAGTTTGTGTCAATTTTTGAAAATATGAAGTATTTTCATAGAAAACTATTTTTCCTTGATAGTATATGCCCTAAATAATGCCTACACGAAATTTCATAATTTTTGGATTTTTGTAGAATTTTTTAGGGGTTTCTGAAGTTGGCTGATTTTGAAATTCAACAACTATCAGAGCTCCGATCGATCCATGGATCGATTGGAGTGCCTGAATCGATTCGTGGATCGATTCAGAAGGCAAGTCTCCCACGAGCAGAAGCTTGCTGGATCGATCAGCCGATCGATCCAGGAAGTCTGAATCCATTAGTGGATCAATTCAGAAAGGTTCAATCGATTGGAACCCAACTCCAATCGATCCAAGTTGCTGATTTTGGCTGGGAAAGCCTGATTTCAGCATCTTTAAACCTATTTTAGTCTAGGTAACCTTTCCAAACCCCTAAAAATACATTTGTATACATAAAAAGGGTGTTTTCATGTGAAAACAAGGATGGATTGGTTAAGGAAGGCTAAGTTGAAGTTTAGGTTGAGGTTTGTTTCAGATTTTGAATATTTGAACCTCAAAACTTCTACAATTGGGTTTCCTAAAGTTTTAGGGATTCCAGGTCATTGTTGGTGCAATGACAGAAGTTACCACCATGTCTTTAGGGGGAGGTACTCTTTAAAGACATGAAAATTATTTTTCATGAACCTTGGAAGGTGGTTAACCTTCTGTTTGAAAATGCTCAAGGTTGAGCGTTTGAACTTAAATGGGGAGTGGATAACCTCATTGTTCAACTGGTTTCAGTGGATAGTGCTCAAGGATGGGCATTTGCCTACATTGAGGAAGAAATGTAGGGTTAAGGATAAATGAAGGGTATGTGACCTTCATTTAGGTCATTGGACTTTGTTAATGCTCAAGGGTGAGCATTGGTAATAATGAAGGGTATGGAACCTTCATTATCGTGTTGATCACAACGAGTAAAGTTGTGAACAACGATGAGCAACTCTTCAGGGGGAGAGTTTTCAACAAGTGGATTTGTTGATGTGTGCCCAAGAATGGGGCATGGGTTGATGTATGCCAATAGGGGGAGAATGAAAGGACTTATGAAAGGGGGTAAGTTAGGCTTTCATTACCTAGAGGGAGTTTGCCCTCTTAGGGGGAGAATGAAGAGCTTAACTTATGTGTTCATTACCTAGTGGCATGAAGAAGGAGGCTATGGGATTAGCCTAACTTACATGTGGTATTGTAAGTGTTATTGTTGTATTGTCAAATATCAAAAAGGGGGAGATTGTTGGTGCAATATCTCTTAGGTCAAGGTTGACCTGGTTGACCAAGCTTGAGTCTTGGTTTGGATTTCGATGTTTGACAATGAAAGGTTGATTGCAGAAGAGTCAAGTAGGTCAAGGTTGACCGGATACTTGACTGTGGAAGTCCTGGTGAGTGAAGCCAGGCAGAAGGAAAATCCTGGTGAGTGAAGCCAGGTGAAAGACCTAGTGAGTGAAGCTAGGCAGTATGAAAGTCCTGGTGAGTGAAACCAGGTGAAAGACCTAGTGAGTGAAGCTAGGCAGATTGAAAGTCCTGGTGAGTGAAGCCAGGTGAAAGACCTAGTGAGTGACGCTAGGCAGATTGAAAACCCTAGTGAGTGAAGCTAGGTGAAAGTCCAAGTAGGTCAAGAGAGTGACCGGATACTTGGCATGAAAGAAAAGTCCAAGTGGGTCAAAGGGATTGACCGGACACTTGGTGAGGGAGTCCTAGCAGGTCAAGGGAGTGACTAGATGCTATGCATGACGTACCAACAGGTTAAGGTTGACCGGATGTTGGTTTGGGAGGTTTGGGACTTGGTTTTGGGCAAAAACCAAGTGCTGGATCGATCAGTGGATCGATCCAGACATTTCCCAGCGAACAAAAAGCCTCTGGATCGATCAGTGGATCGATCCAGAGGTCCCAATCGATCAGTGGATCGATTGGGACGCTGCTGCTTCGCGCGATAAGCGCTGGATCGATCTGTGGATCGATCCAGGCATTTTTCCATAGCACAAAGGCGCTCTGGATCGATCCGTGGATCGATCCAAATCCTCCCCGATCGATTGGGAATAATCGAATCGATTGGGATCCGACCGTTGCGTCGTATTTGAGCCGCAGGCGAGCGTTGTCTTCGGTATCTCTTCACAGATTCATTTCAGATCTTCACCAGCTCCTCCACAGCTCTTCTCAAGCTCGAGATCGCCAATTCTTGAAGGTTCTTGGAGGCTCTTCCAAGTCAAGAGGTGGATCAAAGCAAGAAGAAGAAACTAGGGTTAGGGTTTGTGCACTCATTGTAAGCTTATAAGCTTGTATTTCTTTACTTCCCTTTCTTCTTGTATTGAGTCTTGTAGGGCTTCTCCTCCTTTGGTAGTTACCATAAAGGAGAGTTTTATTAGTGGATGGTGTGTGTGTTGGTGTGGATCCTTGGACTAGTCACCTCTTGTGAGGTGGATACTAAGTAAACCAACCGTGTTAGCGTTGTGTGATTTGTTTCTGTATTTTCCACTGCCATATCTTTGAAGAAACAAGCAACGCCGAACACCGGGCACGCGACGAGCTATTCCCCCCCCCCCCCCCCGCCCTCTAGCTACTTTTCGGTCCTAACAATAAGGTTAAACATGATCTTTAGAATCATCCATTCTTCTATAGAAGAAAAGTCTGTTGTTCCTTGGGAATCATGTCTTCTCCAAATCATGGTATTTTGAATATTGCTAATATTTTATTACCTATTTCATGTAATTTCACTATTTTCTCTATCTTTTTTTTCAAAGTTGGAAATAATTTAATCCATGTTTATCCATTCAGTAAATATTCTATGATTTCTTAAACTAGCATTGTCCTTGTAACTGAAAAGATATTTTACATGCACTCTTTGATTAATAACTATATTGGTTATAGGAGCAGAGTGAAGAGCTTGCGCATACTTTTATGGACCAGATTGACTCTGAGAATAGCTGCCTAGGCTATATGGTTTTAGGGTCTAAAGCTAATAGTGCTTTAATTCATCAAAGTGCTGCTATAAATATTAGTAGGGTTGTCCATTCCCAAGAATTTGATGTTTCAGTAACAATGTTGAATATTGTATGCAGTTCAACGCATTTTGTCAAAATTTTTCTTTCCATAATTAGTGAATGAGTTAATAAATTGCTCTCTTCTTAGTATTTTTTTTAATTTGGTTCTTCACAGGCAATCATTCTCTACCACATCCATGAGTATGCATAGTTATTATCTATTCTCAAAAAGCTGATCCAGAATATCGAGCCAATTGAAGAGGTATGCCTTAATTTAATCATCTTATGAGTTATTGATAAGTTGATTCTTTTTATTCCGCCTTGCTATTTTTTCCTATGCAGCAAATAACTCTCCGTGTATGCCTTCTTCTAATGGATGTTGCATTAGCTTGTGAAGATATTTTACAAGTCTCAGTAAGTTTCTTTGTAATCAACACCTTTTACTTTTTTATTTCTTCAATGATGTCTCTTTTATTTATTTTTTTAAATTCACAAAATGAAAGTGTTGCGATATCTATTTTTATGTGTTGTTATAGTTTACAAATCTCAAGTACTCCAGAGTTGAAATTGATGAAGTGCGGTTTGAGTGGGCTGAATACATGCTAGATTACATTTGAGTATAGTAGGAAAGGTATTTGATTTTTGAAAACTTTGGATGATGCATGCATTTGCATGGAATGTAAATTGCGGATGCTACCTTGATGTGTACAATATCTATTACCTTTTGATGTTAAAAAAAAAATATTTGTGCATTTTATGGATACTGACTTGATGTGTACAATATATATTACCTTTTGATATTGTAAGAAGAATATTTGTGTAATTTGTGGATACGGACTTGATGTGTACAATATCTATTATCTTTTTATGTTGTAAGAATAATATTTATGTGTTGGTTACATGGATATTGACTTGGTGTGCTTAAATACACCGATGTATAATAATATTAACTAAATTTTGTACTATTAAAATGTTATATAATATCAGTTTTTCACTGTTTCGTAAATCGAATCGGTGTCGTTAAACAATACTGATATTACATCGATTTTCCACCGATGCCAAAATCGATGTCATTAATTGATATTACATCAGTTTTACATCGTTGATGGAATTGGTGTTGTTAATATTATATCGGTCGTAAATCGCTGCCAAACTGGTGTTATTAGCATATATTACATCGGTTTTACATCGTTGCTGAACCGGTGTCGTTAAGTGATACTACACCGGTTCATAACCGATTCAAAAATTGGTGTCGTTAAGTGATACTACATCGGTTATAACCCGATGTCTAAAATGGCAGACCTTTTACATCACCTTCATAGACATCGATCAATTTTCTAATAGACGGCGATGGAAAACTGATGTCTATGAGGGTTTTTCTTGTAGTGTTGGCTGGCACAAAGGAGGAGGGGTAGCAACTTATTGTTACTATTTGGTACCCTTTGCGGCTACTGCCAGTGTCTTTTTAGCTTGTTGCTAGTGGCCAACAATGGGGAGGCTAGCCGGTAATGTGTGGTCTAAAGGCCAGTGGCTGGGGTGGTTGGTGATAGCACAGGGGGGCAACCTCCTAATATGTGTAGATTATATACACTTTTATGCATGTTTTGATGCACATTCACATACCTTATTTATGCTTAATCTATGCACTTTTAAATCTCTTATCATATTTTTAGCATAATTACTCTTCTTTATTAGAGATATGCTCTTTGTGTGTTTTCTTATTAATAGGATGAACTTTTGAAGACAAAGTAACATTGATAAATAACTCGAAGAATAAACGGAGAAAAAAGGACCGACCATGTGGAATCCACACGTCCGTGCCACATGCCGAGAGGAGTAGAAGGCTCTAACCATGTGAAACCACACGACCGTGCCATAAAGCAGAGCAAGCAAGTCTCGACCTTGTGAAATCCACATGATTATGTCAATGAACTAGAGAAGAAGCTGGCTGCGACCGTGTGGAATCCACACGCCCATGTGAAATTTCCATAAATGAAGCAAGATGTGGTGGTGTGGAATCGACACGACCATGCCATCAAACTAGAGCAAAGGCATCTTTTAAACGTGTGGATTCACACGGTCGTGGCACGGGTTGTACCCCACCCATGCCATGCTCTATATAAAGGGAGTTTCTTCCCCTTTTTAAAGGGAGGAAGGTTCTACCCTTGGGGAGATCCAACTTGGATGAGATCTGGAATTCTTTAGCACTTTCTTGGACAATCTGAAGCTAAATTCAGTGTCTCCATCACTCCAGTAGCTTGGATTGGTCTGAAAACTACTCTTCGTATACGATAAGCCTTCTTCCCTTCTCTTCTTGAGTTTTGTTTTTTTTGGCTTAGATCTTGGTGTCTTATGATTCAATCCTCTTAGTTATGGAGTAGATCTCTTGTTCTAGGATTAAGGGTGTAATGGTGATATGAATTGATATAAAAATCATGGATTTGTCAATTTCCTATCTATATGACATTGTTATGCCTTGTATCTATTTCATCTTATGTGTGTGTAGTGTGTTTGAGCTTAATTTTCATGTTTAATTGAATGTTTATATAGAATTACTAATCCCGTAGGGAGAATGCCCTAGAAAGTATGACTGAAGGGCCCTAGTGACAAGGGTATTCCATTTCCAGATATTTAGGGCATTTCCTTGAAAGAAGAAGAAATTCTTCACAAGGAAGTACAGAATTGAACATAATTGTTATCTCTATCTCTATGTTATTGAGTGTTAGTGTATTTTTATAATCTATGACCAAGAGGTCATGTGACAAGGTATCCTGTTATCAGACATCTTAGGAATTACTTCCATTTAGTAGCATAGGATATGGATTAAGATAGCATTCTGGCTTGACCTCCGTGGGGAAGTACCGGTAATGAATCTAACTTCCTACAAGTGTATAGGAATAGAGGATGGGCAATAGGTGATCCATGATATACTGATTAGCATCACAATGTAACTGAACCCCTAGAACATTTCTCCAAACCAAGTTTTTCAACACTCTTTCTCTCTCTTTCTCTCTCTTTCTATTACTTACTTCCCCTTACATTTATGATTGTGATCTTTAACCTTTTAATAGTTTAGCTAGTTTGATGTGCTTCGATTCTAGTGCTTATATCTAATCCTGGTGGAATTGATAGTTTTATTGCTTGATGACCCCCGTGTATACTTGCTAACTCACATCAAGTTTTTGGCGAAGTTGTCGGGAACTATGCATATAACTTTAACTGATAAACACTTGAGTTAGTCTAAACTCATTTTCTTTCATATTTTATTGATATTTCTACAATTCTGTTTTTGTAGATATATATTGTATTTGCTTACTTTTATTTCTACAATTTCCTTATTGCAATTTAAATTTTCCATTTGTTATTAGTTTAAAGTTCAGTTTTTCCTTTCCTTAATTTCTACATTTTCTTTCTTGCTCTTAATTCTACATTTTTATTTTTTCTCATAATTGTTTTTAGATATTCATAAGCACTAACATGTCAAGCAGACCTTTAAGAGAATTTTCTACACTCATTTATGAAAGATTTATGTCTCTCATTGTGTAACCTCATATTGAAGCAAAAAGTTTTCAACTTGACCCAGAGTTAATTATCATGAGACAAGGTCACAAATTTGGAAGAGAGATATCGAAAAACCCATATCTACACCTTGAGACATTCTTAGAACTTTGTAACATGGTGAACTATGAGGGAGTCTGAATGGATGTCATTTGGTTGATAGCATTTACTTTCAATATCAAGGATAAAGCAAGGACATGATTTTATTCTCTCCATCCTCAAAGCATTACAAGTTGGGAACAATTGGAGCAATAATTTTTGAATTATATTTTCCCTCCAAGTAGAATAGTTTACATGAGGAATTAATCACAAACTTTACTCAAGCAGATGGACAATCACTATTTAAAGCATGGAATAGATTCAAAAGTTTATTAAGACAATTTTCCCACCATGGTTTGAAAAAATGGCTAACTCTACATATATTCTATAGGGGAATTTCTTTCTCAGATAAGTGTTTATTGGATTCATCAACTAGAGGTTCTTTTATGAGCAAAAGTTTGGACAAAGCATATACATTAATTGATCAAGTGACATTAAACTTTCACAAATGGTCAAACAAAAGTTGGATGGAATCTCCCTCGATAATTCTAGAAGTGCAAGCCATTAATGTAATTGAGAAAGTCAAACTAGATTTAGTGTGACCATCCATGTTTATTGAAAAGTGTACTGAAAATAGCAACAAATCACTAAACGAGGGTTCAAACCATTAGAGGCTAAGTTAGAGATAATGACTTCCAAATGGTTTAATCAAGACCCTCCTCCAACACAACCAAAGTCTTGTGAACATTGTAATAATTATAAGCTAAGAAGTGGCTTGAATAGCAATGAACTTCAGAAAAAAGATGGGCATGGATATGAGGAAAGGAACTCAAGAAAACCATAAAGACTCATTGTTATGCTACTGCAAGTGCATGATTGTTGTCAAGTAATAAAATATCGATCCCATGAGGAATGGTTATAAGCATTAGAGATCTCTCATGAAGAATTAGCTAAACAATTGTTGGTTGCAAGTTACAGCCTAAGTAAAGAGAAGTAAGACTGAGAAGAGGAAAGAGAGATAAACTTTATTTAGAAAATGTTCTAGGAGTTCGGTTTCATTGTGATATTTATCAATGTATCATGATTCACCAATTGCCTATCCTCAATTTACATGCATTCGTAGGAAGTTAGATTCATTACCGGCTCTCCCATGCAGTGGTCAAGTTGGCATGATATTTAGATCAATATCCCTTATTATTGAATAGGAACAATTTCTATGAAGTCCAGTAACACACTACAAGAAAAACCCTCATAGACATCGATTTTCCACCGCTATCTATTACATTTTGGATCGATGTCTATGAAGGCGATGTAAAAGGTCTGCCATTTTAGACATCGCGTTATAACTAGTGTAGTATCACTTAACGACACCGGTTTTCGAATCGATTATTAACCGGTGTAGTATCACTTAATGACACTGTTTCATCAACGGTGTAAAACCGATGTAATATTATATGTTAATAACACCAGTTTTGGCAGCGGTATAAGACCGATGTAATATTAGTTAATGACACCAGTTTTGCAGCGGTGGAAAACCGATGTAATATCAGTATTGTTTAACGACACACATTCGATTTTCGAAATAGTGAAAAATCGATAATATACAAACAAATCAATATCTATATAACCAACACATAAATATTATTTTTACAACATAAAAAGATAATAGATATTGTACACATTAAGTCTGTATCCATAAATTACACAAATATTCTTCTTACATCAAGTAAGAAGCCCTTTTATTCAACTGTTCGACATCCATCTCTTTGCTTGATTTCTTCTTCCTCATGGAGGTCACCTTCTTTATCCTTTTCTTTATGTCAACTGCAGTTGCATCTGCCACTTCAGCTTCAATGTCTCCTTTCTCCAGATTTTGATCATGCTCCTCCTGTTCCTTTGATGATTTTTCTTTCTTAGATTTCTTCTTCTTTAAGATTCTGTTCTCTAAAGGAGCACCAACACTTTCTTTCTTCTCCCCTTCACTACTTTGCTCCAGTTGCTTCTTGTTTGCATAACAAGGATAAACAAATTCAACACACATTAAACAGTCGCTTCATATGTATGAAGCAACTCAAGTGAATTAAAATATACTATCTATCAAAAATAAACTAATTATGTGAAAGAAGACATTACCAGCTATCTCATTTTATGCAGTATTACTATCTTTATTTGCAATGCCCATTTCATGTAGAAGTGCATCCAGCTCTGCCATTTCCTTTTTCTTAAGCTACTTCTTTGACAGTTGCCTTTCAGCATCTTTGGGTGGTGCTAAAATAGGAGCAGGTTTCTCAATGGTTGGTTGTTTCCTAATAGCCTCTGGTTCATTTTCAGGTTCCTCAACATCTGTTAGTGCGGGAAGCATCCGACGATCGAACCTGAGTTTTGATAATGGCAAAGGATTCAAAGTTAAGTCTTGTTGTTATCTAATATGTTGAATGAGTGTTTCAGGAAAGTCCTAACTGCGGTTAGGCAGGTGAAAACCCTAGGGGGTGGTAACCCTAGGTCCTAGGGGGCGGTAACCCTAGGTGGAGAAAAGTCCTAGCTACGGTTAGGCAAAGGGAAAACCCTAGGGGGTGGTAACACTAGGTCATAGGGGGTGGTAACCCTATGCGGAAAGTCTTGGCAGGTCGATGGCTTCAGGCAAAAGTCCTAGGGGGTGGTAACCCTAGGTGGAAAGTCCGGGTGTCGCCAACCAGGTGAAAGACTGGACTAGCCGGGAAGCGGATGTCCAGCAGAAAGTCCGGAAGCATCGAGTGCTGAGCAAAAGTCGAGTCGATCTGGAGGATCGCACTGGCAACAGGTAAATCTCATGAGTGGAGTAGGTGAGGACGCGTTCCCCGTAGAGGGAACAGTAGGCGTCGGGTCGACCTAGGGTTTCCGGTTGGAAACCCGAAGTCAGGCTAGGATAGTCCGGAGACTATCATTATCACTTCTATTATGCTTTATGTGCTAACTTTGTGCTGCAGGGTATATTTGGGATTAATGTATCTTGCAGGGACCAAAGTGCAAAGATTAACCTCGGATGTGTTAGAGTGTATACTAAAAGCCTAGCTTTTGGTATAAACATTTATCTAGAAATAAGAATCACATTGGTCAAATATCTACATTTATGATAAATGTAGTTGTTCAATTAATTTATATTGTAGATAACATGGTGTGTGGTGTCACACACAGAGGATCATGTTATCAGTACCTTATAAATTATAAACAGTAACTCACGACCATAATGGAAAGGAACAAACCATTGGAAGGTCGTAGTATAATTAGATATTAGTTTATCATAACTATATAATTACACTAGTACACTTAGAGTGTATTGAGTAGGACCATTTGAGGTCGTTTCTTTTATACTGGCTTTATAAAGAAACAAAGACCTCGATTATTATGGAAGTGTGTACTCTTAATCCTAATATAATAACAAGCACATATATTTGATATTTATTTCTTTAATTTATCAATGGGTGAGATTTAGTTCGATAAATCAATAAGCCCGATAAGTTGGGAAATGATATCACTTATAGTGTGTGTTGTTGATTATAGAAGGAAGCTGTGTCCTAGAGATACTAGGTTGATAATGTCCCCAAGAGGAGCTCATAAGGATTGTCATGTTAAACCCTGCAGGTGGACTTAGTCCGACATGATAATAAGGTTGAGTGGTACTACTCTTGGACTAAGATATTAATTAAATGAGTTGTCAGTAACTCACTTAATTAGTGGCATTCGACATCTTAAACACAGGGAGACTAACACACTCATAATAAGAAGGAGCCCAAAAATGTAATTTGGGATTAGTGCGATAGTTCAATAATAGTTCTTTAGTGGAATGAATTATTATTGATAAAATTAAGTTGTGTGTTCGGGGCGAACACGGGATGCTTAATTTTATCGGGAGACCAAAACTAATTCCTCCTATCGGTCCCTATCGTAGCCTCTTATTTATAGAGTACTATACCCACCTTCATACCCATGTTGTAGGGGCTGGCCAAGCTAGCTTGAGGACCAAGCTAGGGCCGGCCAAACCTTGGTCCATGGGTGGCCGGCCCTAGCTTGAACCCAAGCTTAGGTGGCCGGCCCTATTAAATTAGAAAAGAATTTTAATTTTAAAATTTTCTTATGTGGAAGATATAATTTATTGGAGACATTAAAAATTAAAATATCTCTTTTATAAGTTTCTACAAAAGATTAAAGAAAGAGATTAAATCTTTTTCCTTATTTGTAGAGTTGAAAGGATATTTTATTTCTCTTCTTTATAAATTATTCACATGTTGAAAAATTAAAATTATAGAAATTTCTTTTTATAAACCAATCATAAAAGGGATAAAAATTATTGGAGAAATTTTTTATAAAATTTCTGGAGACAAATTAGGAAGTTTTAATTAATTAAAACTCTCCTTGTTTTGTTTTTAAAGTGGCCGGCCATTGTGTTTAAAAGAAGAAATTTGTTTTAATTAAAATAATTTTTCTTTACATGGCAAAAGAATTAAGGAAATTTTGTAATTAAATTTCCTAATTTGCCTAGGCCAAGGAATATAAAAGAAGAGGTGAGGGTGCCTTCATGGGAAAAACCTCTATTATTTTTCCTCCCTCTTTTCCTTGGTGTGGTGGCCGGCCATCCTCTACCTTTCTTCCTCTTTTGTGGTGGCCGAAACTTATCTCTTGCTTGGAGTTCTTGTGGTGGCCGGATACTACTTGGAGAAGAAGAAGAAGAAGGAGAGAAAGCTTGTATCCCTTGGAGTTTGGTTGGTGTTTTGTTCTTCGTCCTTGGTGAAGCTTCTTTGTGATTGGCCGAACCTAGCTAGAAGAAGAAGAAGGTGCTTGGTGGTTTCTCATCTCGGAAGATCGTTGCCCACACAACGTCCGAGGTTAGAAGAGGAATACGGTAGAAGATCAAGAGGTTTTTCTACAAGGTATAACTAGTAAATTTTATTTCCGCATCATGCTAGTTATTTATGGAAATAATACCAAATACAAGAGGCTTACGTTCTAGAATTTCGAATATGTTTTTTCGAAGTTGTGTTCTTTTGTTTCTTTCTTTTCCTTGTGATTTGATTGTTCTCTTTGGTTAACCTAAAGTTATTTTAGGAAATTAAATATTAGCTTTCTATTAAAGGTTTTGTCTAGTCGGTGGTGGTTGCTCCCATATCCAAGAAGGCCATGTGCCTCGCCACGTCAGTACTGGGAACCAATTATGGAAATTAATATTTAATGGAATTAATAACTTAAGGAGACTTGGGTCGAACGTGTTAAGTTCCGCAGGAGATCCAAGTCAAAACCTAAAAGAACAAATAGATTAAGTTTTGGATCAAACGTGTTAAGTTCCGCAGGCGATCCAAAATTTAATTTAAAAGAACACATGGTAGCTAGGAAAAGGTTCAGACCTTTGTACAAAATTTTTGTACAGTGGAACCTATAGGTTTTCCGAGTAGCAACCAACAATTGGTATCAGAGCTAGGGTATTGCCTCTGTGTATTTGGTATTAGTTTAATTATGCACATGTCATACATAATTTAGGCAGATTAATAGTAGGATGTGCTAACTTTGTGGATGCAGGATCCAACTATTATGGCTTATAGTTATTATGTGTGTGATTGGACCCTTGGACATGTCAAGGGCATTTTATTGTGTGTGCATGATTGTATTATAAAATACAGCAGGAGCTGTATTTAGTTTTATTAGGATTTTATTTTTGATCTAGATACATGTACATTCCTTTTATGGAATATAGGATCAAAATGTAAAATTCTATTTATGTCATGGATCTAATCTTGCAAAGCGTGGAACCTTCGAAGGACCGGAGGCGCAGCGGAACTAAGCAAGATGGATGCGACAGCTAGACCCTGTAGCGGTGGCCAAATATGGCAGTGACTTGGGATGACAACACACGGAGGACAACTAGAGATAAAAGCCATAATAGTTGAAAATTAGATTTTCTATTTATTGCTTTTATATTGTGTGTGTGCATGTTGGTTTACATATTTAGTAGGCTAGCATAGTTAAAATTCCTCATTTATAAATAACTAAGTGGGAGAGGGATTTTAAGTAAATCCCATGGTCTCCATTACTGGTTTGTAAGTGATGCAAACAAGCTTGCGCGTTGGCTCTGAGTGCCTTCCTCCATAACGGATGAGCTTGTTTGTGGATCACTAGAACAGACTTCCATTTTTGGATGACTATAGGAAGTTAATTAAGAGCGTGTGATCTTCCCCAACGGAAGGGGCATAATCTTATTAATGGACTTAGTGTCAAGTAATGGTATACACTTAGACACATCTAATAGTATCCTCCCCATCGGAGTCACTGCTATTATTTGTGTGACCAAATGAAACCAACTATTAATTTGTCATAAAACTAGGTTGACAAGATAATAAAATTAAAGGGTTAAAACCCCTCTTACAAATGATTGATTTTGTATACGTCCACACTAACGTGGCATACAAAATTAACGGTGTTTGAGATAATTTTATTTGTCATAAAGATACGTTGACAAGATAGTTAATGGGTAAAACCCTCCTTTTACAAATATTGAATTTGTATACGTCAACACTAACGTGGCATGCAAAATTCACGGTGTTTGAGGTGTTGGTAAATTTAAATAATATTGTTTGAGGAATCAATGTTATTTTAAATTCAAAGAGTTTTGACCAAATATTTGATCAAAGACAGATCAACTATTAATTTTATTCGTCATAAAGTAAAGTTGACGAGATAATAAAATTAATGAATAAAATCTCCTCTTCGATTTTGTATACACAAAATTCATGGAGATTTTAAGGAGTTGATCTTGACCAAATGTTTTTGTGATTCTTAGGATGTTTGTCAATCCCTAGTAGTCATACTATAGAAAAAGACTTAGTAGTCCCAATTGTAATGATTGGAAATAGGACTTGGACATTAAGGTAGACTGTCTTCTTAGAACTAAGAACAATTTAGGTGTATTTAATTCATTAGTTGAAACATGTCTAGTGGTGTTATCTACCAGAACCTGGAGTGTAGATACAAGATGCCATTAATCATGTCTGCAATCCATTGCAGGGTTCCAGGAAACCCGACAACAAAATGAAAGGGAAATCACCGTCCACATGGGCACTACTGTAAAAGTGGTAACTGTTGCAGTGGGAGATGTTTATCCTTTGATAAGAATAAAATATGGATTTTAAGTAATTGTCTTTACGTACCAAGTTTAGAAAGAACCTGATTTCAGTTTCTAAACTATTATAGATATTATGTCTATTTTGATAACAAGTTGTTATCAAGAAAAATAGGAAAGTTATCTATTCTGGTATGATGGTTGACAATTTATAATCCAATAAACTCCCACGATGCAACAAATGGAAATTAGTAACACATCTTCTAATTTTAAGAGAAAGCAACCTTCGGAAATGAACCAATTATATCTTTGGCATCTAAAGCTAGGTTATACTTGAGTAGGATTCATTGGTAGCTGATGAACTTTTGGGTTCATTGGTAGTGGAAATCTTTCCAACCTACGAGTCTTACTTGGAAGGAAAATAACCAAGAAGCTTTTAAGTCCAAGGGGTATGGAGTCAAAGATATGTTGAAAACGGTTCATTCTGATTTGTGTGATCCTATGACTATCCAGACAAGAGGTAGTATTGAATATTTTGTCTATTTAATAGACAACTATTCAAGATACAAATAAATTTACTTAATGTACCGCAAGACTAAGTACTTTGATTAGTTCAAAGAGTACAAGGTTGATGCGGAGAAATGTTAAAGTAAAAAGTCACTATGGAAGATCGTAGTGGCAAGTACCTCTTGAGAGATTTTAGGAGTCACTTATCAGAAGTTGGATTTCAATCCCAACTAACTGCATCTGGTACACCCCAACAGAATGGTGTAGTAGAAAGAAGGTAAAGGACTCTTATGGAATAATTAGATAGAGGATGAATTATTCAGAAAATTACCAAATTTGTTTTAAGGATAAACTCTGAAAACGAAAGTGAACATAGTACCTTCCAAGTTAGAACTCTCTACTCATATAGAATTGCTGAATAGGTGAAAACCCATTTTGAAGCATATTCGGATTCGGGTAATCCAGCACATATGTTAAAGAGAGACAATGATAAGTTGGATAGGAGTTCACTTGTCTGTAAGTTATCCTAGATAAACAAAAGTAGGTTTATAGTCTTAAAAATCAGAAGGTCATTGTTAGCATCAATGACTATTTTTTAGAAAAGGACTATATAATGAACCACGTGCTCATAAGTAAATTTGTTCTTAAGGAAATAATAAAGGACATGTCTAACCTAGTACCAACTGTACAAGATGAGATACCACAAGAAAACTGCAACACGTATCACAAATGATACACAATTGCATAAAGTGTCTTGTCATAGTGGGAGGGTTGTTAGGCAACCTAAATAGGTTCATGTTTTGGGAGAGTTTTTGGACTCGATCCCTGAAGGACATAAACCTGATCTCCGGACATATGACGAAGCACTCCAAGATAAATATGCAGCATCTTGGCAAAGAGTAATGAATAATAGAATTAGAATATATGTATTCTAATAAAATCTGGAAGCTTATAGAACCACCAAGTGGTGTAAAAGCCTTTGGGTGTAAAAGGTCTATAATAGGAAAAGAAGGATAGACAGGAAGGTTGAAACCTTCAAAGCAAGGCTTGATGAAAAAGGAAACTTTTTCACTGGTAGCCATGCTTAAGTCTATCCGGATTCTTTTATCTATTTGGCAAGTGGATGTCAAGACAGCATTCCTTAATGGAAGTCTTGAAGAAAGCATCCATATAAAGCAACCAGAAGGGTTCATTGCAAAGGGCTAAGAGCATCTTGTGTAAAGCTCAATCAGTCTATGGACTGAGACAAAGCTTCAAGGTCTTGGAACATCCGGTTTATCAAAGTAATTCAGACCTATGGATTTATTTAGTAACCGGATAAGTCTTGTGTATACAAAAGGTGTGATGGAAGCATGGTGGTATTTCTTGTACTATACGTAGATAACATTTTTGGTAGTTGGAAACAATATCAAAATGTTGTCAGAAGTAAGGGTATGGTTGTCCAAACAATTAGATATAAAGGACTTGGGAGAATGTATATATTCTTGAGATCAAAGTAATAAGGGATCGCAAGAAAAGAATATTTTACTTATCCCAAGCTTCATACATCGGAAAAATCCTTGCTCGTTTTAAAGCATGCAAAACTCCAAGAAAGTTTTCTTACCTTTTCAGGATGGAGTAACTTTATCTAAAGATATGTCTCTGTAGACATTAAAGGAGATAAAGGAAATAAAGGCAGTTCTTTAGCTGTCGGAAGCCTAATGAATGCTATGCACGAGATAAGAAATCTGTTTTGCCAAGGGCATAGTTGGCAGATATCAAAGTAACTCTGGACAAGGACAGTGGACTGCAGTAAAGCATATATTGAAGTACCTTAGATGCACTAGAGATTATATGCTAGCTTACAAGGCAGTTAATTTGGTCCTTGTGGGTTGTATGGATTTTGACTTCCAATCGGATAGGGACAATAATAAGTCAACCTCGGGGTTTTGTGTTTACTTTAGGAGGTAAAGTCATAACTATGGAAGAGTGATAAGCATAGGTGTTTTTCTGGACTCCACCATAGAAGTTTAGTATATGGCAAGCCTCTGAGGTAGCCATAAAAGCTGAATGACTCAATAACCTCAAGATAGACTTAGATATGATTTCTGGTTTGTCCAAAGATTATTACAATTTATTGTAATAATGTTGGTGCAGTAGCAAACTCGAAGAAACCATAAGTCTATAAGGCAAGTAAACACAATAGAGCGCAAGTACCACCCAATACGAGAAATCGTATAAACGAGGAGAAGTTGTTACTGCTTAGAATGCATCAGATGATGACCTATAGATCTTTTCACTAAGGTCCTTAAGGCGAGAGCTTTTGATGGACATGTTGAAGGGTTGGGAATCAGATGTATGACAGCAGATATGGCAGCTTAGTCTTTTAGTATAAGTGGGAGATTGTTAGAGTGTATACTAAAAGCCTAGCTTTTGGTATAAACATTTATCTAGAAATAAGAATCACATTGGTCAAATATCTACATTTATGATAAATGTAGTTGTTCAATTAATTTATATTGTAGATAACATGGTGTGTGGTGTCACACACAGAGGATCATGTTATCAGTACCTTATAAATTATAAACAGTAACTCACGACCATAATGGAAAGGAACAAACCATTGGAAGGTCGTAGTATAATTAGATATTAGTTTATCATAACTATATAATTACACTAGTACACTTAGAGTGTATTGAGTAGGACCATTTGAGGTCGTTTCTTTTATACTGGCTTTATAAAGAAACAAAGACCTCGGTTATTATGGAAGTGTGTACTCTTAATCCTAATATAATAACAAGCACATATATTTGATATTTATTTCTTTAATTTATCAATGGGTGAGATTTAGTTCGATAAATCAATAAGCCCGATAAGTTGGGAAATGATATCACTTATAGTGTGTGTTGTTGATTATAGAAGGAAACTGTGTCCTAGAGATACTAGGTTGATAATGTCCTCAAGAGGAGCTCATAAAGATTGTCATGTTAAACCCTGCAGGTGGACTTAGTCCGACATGATAATAAGGATGAGTGGTACTACTCTTGGACTTAGATATTAATTAAATGAGTTGTCAGTAACTCACTTAATTAGTGGACATTCGATATCTTAAACACAGGGAGACTAACACGCTCATAATAAGAAGGAGCCCAAAAAATGTAATTTGGGATTGGTGCGGTAGTTCAATAATAGTTCTCTAGTGGAATGAATTATTATTGATAAAATTAAGTTGTGTGTTCGGGGCGAACACGGGATGCTTAATTTTATCGGGAGACCAAAACCAATTCCTCCTCTCGGTCCCTATCGTAGCCTCTTATTTATAGAGTACTATACCCACCTTCATACCCATGTTATAGGGGCCGGCCAAGCTAGCTTGAGGATCAAGCTAGGGCCGGCCAAACCATTGGTTCATGGGTGGCCAGCCCTAGCTTGAACCCAAGCTTAGGTGGCCGGCCCTATTTAATTTAAAAAGAATTTTAATTTTCAAATTTTCTTATGTGAAAGATATAATTTATTGAAGAGATTAAAAATTAAAATATCTCTTTTATAAGTCTCTACAAAAGATTAAAGAAAGAGATTAAATCTCTTTCCTTATTTGTAGATTAGAAAGGATATTTTATTTCTCTTCTTTATAAATTATTCACATGTTGAAAAATTAAAATTATAGAAATTTCTTTTATAAACCAATAAAGGGATAAAATTATTGGAGAAATTTTTTATAAAATTTCCGGAGACAAATTAGGAAGTTTTAATTAATTAAAACTCTCCTTGTTTTGTTTTTAAAGTGGCCGCCATTGTGTTTAAAAGAAGAAAATTGTTTTAATTAAAATAATTTTTCTTTACATGGCAAAAGAATTAAGGAAATTTTGTAATTAAATTTCCTAATTTGCCTAGGCCAAGGAATATAAAAGAAGAGGTGAGGGTGCCTTCATGGGAAAAACCTCTATTATTTTTCCTCCCTCTTTTCCTTGGTGTGGTGGCCGGCCATCCTCTACCTTTCTTCCTCTTTTGTGGTGGCCGAAACTTATCTCTTGCTTGGAGTTCTTGTGGTGGCCGGATACTACTTGGAGAAGAAGAAGAAGAAGGAGAGAAAGCTTGTATCCCTTGGAGTTTGGTTGGTGTTTTGTTCTTCGTCCTTGGTGAAGCTTCTTTGTGATTGGCCGAACCTAGCTAGGAGAAGAAGAAGGTGCTTGGTGGTTTCTCATCTCGGAAGATCGTTGCCCACACAACGTCCGAGGTTAGAAGAGGAATACTGTAGAAGATCAAGAGGTTTTTCTACAAGGTATAACTAGTAAATTTTATTTCCGCATCATGCTAGTTATTTATGGAAATAATACCAAATACAAGAGGCTTACGTTCTAGAATTTCGAATATGTTTTTTCGAAGTTGTGTTCTTTTGTTTCTTTCTTTTCCTTGTGATTTGATTGTTCTCTTTGGTTAACCTAAAGTTATTTTAGGAAATTAAATATTAGCTTTCTATTAAAGGTTTTGTCTAGTCGGTGGTGGTTGCTCCCATATCCAAGAAGGCCATGTGCCTCGCCACGTCAGTACTGGGAACCTTTTATGGAAATTAATATTTAATGGAATTAATAACTTAAGGAGACTTGGGTCGAACGTGTTAAGTTCCGCAGGAGATCCAAGTCAAAACCTAAAAGAACAAATAGATTAAGTTTTGGATCAAACGTGTTAAGTTCCGCAGGCGATCCAAAATTTAATTTAAAAGAACACATGGTAGCTAGGAAAAGGTTCAGACCTTTGTACAAAATTTTTGTACAGTGGAACCTATAGGTTTTCCGAGTAGCAACCAACAGGATGAACAGTGTCCGAGGCACCTCCATGGAGCTTGGAGGCGCCTCGGGTGCAAAAGCTGACCTGGCCGCGAAGAAGGGCTGAAGGCGCCTCGGTTGGCTACGGAGGCGCCTTGGAAGGCACCTTGAAGACCCATGAAGGCGCCTTCAAGGTGATAAGGTGCAGAATGGTCAGCGCTCATCTGCACGGTGGACTCGGAGCTATGGAGGCGCCTTCGGAGGCTTTCAAGGCACCTTGGATGCCCTTTATAAGGGGTCTTCGAGCAACAGTGAAGGATAACAACTTCCAAGCTTCCATTCTGCTGTGTTCTTCTCAAGTACTGCTTCCGAAGTGCTGTTGCAACATTCCGACGACCCGGAGCTCAGATTTCTTTTCTACTACTGTTGTCGGTATAATTTTAATTGCAGTTACATTTGTAATTAGTTTGTAATATTCATACGAGCTTATAGTTGTTGCCCACGGAAAGCGATCAAGGATCGCGGGCCTTCGAGTAGGAGTCGACCTAGGCTCCGAACGAAGTAAACGACCGTGTCTCTGTGTTTATGTTTATTTACATTTCCGCTGCGTATTTTACTCCGATAGTTTTTTCGATAATCGAACGAATTAGCCACGTGCGCTATTCACCCCCCCCCCCCTTTAGCGCGTCTCGATCCAACAACATCATCATCATCACCCATGTCAAGACCATCATCCTCACTTTCACTTTCCTAAATACAGGAAAAAAGAGAGTACTTGTTATAAATAAAATAAACTTAAATATCTGATATAAACAAACATGTAAGAAAAGAACTGACTCTCACATGTGAGAGTAAAACAAATAGTAGATAAGCATAATCACTAGCAAGCAATAGAATTAGCTAATAGGAAGAGAAGATTTTTATTTAAACAGATAAACTTAGAAACTCAAAAAGATTCTACTTATATTGACATAATAAATTTTCAAAAGAACAAAATGAAATAGGAAGAGAAGATTTTTATTTAAACAAATAATCTCAGAAACTCAAAAAGATTCTACTTATATTGACATAATAAATTTTCAAAAGAACAAAATGAAAGATTCTTCCTTCATTCTTAAACCTCATAAATCTAAGCAGCATGGAGGAGGCATGATTATAATTTAACTTCCACATAATCAATAGATGTGGATTCACATTCTGTGATCCGAATACATTAACACTAATTTATTGAAAGGTTCATTAAACATGAGATTGAAAAGGAACATGAATTCTTCCAGAAAAAACAATGCTCCAGCTCAAAGGAGGTACAAAATAGAAAAAGCAATCTTCATCATGAAACCTTTGTAAACATGAATTGCTTATAAGTAACATCATAATAGAAAAAGTTTGTCTGATAGGCTATCAAGCTTAAAGCATAAAGAAAGCTGAACTCGCATGCATGTCTTGTATAAACAAGCATACCATAAATATTTATTTGGTACTAACATTATGCCTGATAGAAACAATATGCCGAAACATAAGGTACTAAAAGATAGTTCCAAATAGTAGGAGATTGACCCACAACCCAACACCTAGCCAAAGGCTCAGACAATCACCATTAAAATAATATTACAATAGAGGAGAATATTAAATTAAGAATTACTAATATCAATACGTATATATAACAATTGTACCCTTAATCAATTAAAACAAGTTCATAATCATAAACAAACAAATTATAAAGCATTAAACACATAACAACAATAGAATACGACGACCAACAAAAACAATCAATCTAGAAAAAAATATTCTAACTGTATTAAAATTAAATGATAAAAATTCGATCACTATAAGAAAAATGTCATTCAACAACACTCAAACGACAACGGTTTTATACCAAACCGTTGTCTTTTTGCCTTTTAACAACGATTTTAACAAAAACTGTTGTCTTTTAGTAATTTTTTTGGCCTATGACAACGATTTTTAAAAATCGTTGTCTATTTATGTTTTTTTAGGGATACAACAACGGTTTTTAAAGGGTACGACAACAGTTTTTTAAAACTGTTGTCTATGTGCGCTTTTTTGGGATTACGACAACGGTTTTTAAAAACCGTTGTCTATTAAGTGTTGTTAAATGCAATTGTTTTTTCTTTCGCCACTTTTTCTCCTTCGTCATTTGTCTGTTTTACGCCTTGTTTTTTTCTGTCTCTTTCCCAAAACCCTACTCTTCGCCGACTCCTCCTCACCGCCCTCTTCGTCGCCTCCCTCCTCACCACCCTCTTCATCGCCTTCTTCGCCGCCTCCCTCCTCACCGCCCTCTTCGCCTCCTCCCTCCTCACCACCCTCTTCGCTGCCTCCTTTCTCGCCGCCCTCTTCGTCGCCTCAACTTTCGGCCTTGCCACCTCCTCCTCGCGGCCTCTACTTTTAGCCCTATTCACCGCCTCCTCCTCCTCAAGCCTCGACCTTTCTCGTCCTCCTCCTCCTTCTACTCCTCGTCTTCCTCTTTCTCCTCTCTCTGGGTTTGATTCGCTTCGGAAATGGCGGCATCACTCCAGTCGGCAGTGTTCCTCTCAAATTGTATTGATCCGCACAGGCATCTCTTTGCATCCCGTGCGAGATCTCTTCCAGCTTTTTTTTCGCCTCTCTTTTATGAATCAGATAACAATTACTGATTTGGGATCTGAAGATATGACGATTGTTCCTTTGGCACTCAGGAACGAAAGGAAGCATCTCCGGTAGAATTCCATGGGCTTTCATATTGTGGAGCATTTGCTCGGATTCTCTTTATGTTACATGGGTTTTCTTTTGGAGTTGAACTCCAAAGACAAAGCTTGGCATGCTGAGGACTTTCTCAGATTTCAGGTTTTTCTTGGGAGATTTGCTTTGTGTTTATAATGGCATTTTCTGCATGGGAAAAGCTTGAAGAGGGGAGGTTTTATGCTTGCTGGTGTGTTGATTTTGTTGGGGTTGGGTTTTCGGCAGAATTCTGTGCAACTCCAGTGTGCGTCTGAATGGGTGCTTGTGTGCTATAATCAGTTCTTTGATTTTAGTATTTATGGAGGTTGTTGAAGGTGGAGCTTGGAGGTGTTACGATGTTTCCAAATGATGGGGATTTCAATGTTGTTTCCCAAATGATGGAGAGATTTGAGAGTTCAAAGCTGATCTCAAATTTGAGCTTGGCATGCTGTGCTTTTTATCAACTTTCAGAGCTGGTGATTTTTTTGGAGCTTGTGACTGGGTTTGAAGAGCTGAAGCTTTTGTGGAAGGGTGGTCCTTGTTAGAGTCAGCGTAGAAGAAATTGGTGGCGTAAAAGGACATTTTGGACCGATAAATGCTATGGCTTTCAACCCTGATTGGAGAAGGTTTGAATTCCTGCTCAGCTTTAACGGAATAATCAATTCTCATTGGCCTTCTGAATGATCTAAAATTCAAAATAAAATTTTTCCACTGAAGTTTAAATTGATTTCTCAATTTTTTGATTGGCGTGTCTGCATTTCATTTATCCTAGCCCGCTGTATGTATTCTTGTATTTTTTTTTCATATTTTGTTTTATTCACGAAATAGTACTCTAAACACTTGATTTTCGATGTATAGCTGATGAAATTGGGTTTATTGTATTCTTAGTGGCTATAGAAAACGAGTAATCTTTCAGTAATTAATTACAAAATTTGCATATTGTATTGTTGTTCTCTTTTTCCCCCCTTTGGTTAGCACCTTTGATTATTTACCCAATGTTAAAACATTGTTGGCATTGATTGGGATCGATTGAGATGTACGTTTTTGTTTCTGATTGAGCATCTAACCATGGACCAGTGCATTTGATAACCAAAGCACAAATGATTTTGTTAGTCTTTTTAATTGAAATATATAGGAAAAGTGGTGGTACATGTATAATTACATTCGGTTGGGATATTTTTTCCTTATAAATATTGATCATGTCTTAAGGTTAAAGAGATAGTACGCTGACTCTAATAGATGATTTATTGACTGGTGGAAGATTTCTTAAACTTAGAATGAAATTTTCTTAAACTTGTTAGATCCGATGGAAGGATCTCCGGTAGGCTCAGTGGAAGGAATTTGATCACAAATGCCGTTGCAGTTGAGTGTTGTTTCGTTCTTACTCGTCCTTGTAAATCGATACAATATGTCTCGTTATTTACTTACATTTCTGTCTCTTCTCTTGCATGGGTTAGACGAAGGCCGATACTCCTACAAGTTCCACCGACTCTAAACCTGGGTAAGTTTCTTCTCTTATGCAGTGTTGTTTCTTGACAATTGATTTTTTTTGGAAATTGCAAAGGATTTCTCATGTTGAGTTGTTATTTTCTAAATTCATTTGTGGATTGGAAGAGACGTAGGACAGGGAGTTGTTACTCATTATAATCTTGGCCCAATCTGGAACATTGTGTTTATAATAGCATCCATCGTCTAGTGTTTCCATGTCCCTTTTCCTTGTTGAAACTTTTATCCAGCAGGGCGCTAGTATTTTCTAACTCATATAAACATTTATTTGTTGAAGCTTCTGCTATTGTCAGAATTCTTGTTGATCAAAATCAGTGGTATTTTGGTGCAAGTTACTCCAAGTATCTGTTGTCAGATTTATAAAGTGTTCTTATAATGTTGAAAGAAAAATTTATAATGTGGACGTAGGAAGTTTCAGAATATTTACTGAACTAGGGTGGAATCTGGAATTTAATTAAATGCATCATCATGTAGAGATGCTGATAAAGTGGACATGATTAGTCAGATCAGTAGAGCTTCTGGTGTGTACAATCATTGTATGTCATATCTTAATTTGCCAACTTTATACTTATAAAATGTAAGATGGAGTATGCGCCAAAGGATGATATGTTTGCTTGTTTGTTGCTTTAGGCTTGTGAAGGGCATAAAGATACTGTTGCTTTACATTTGATTTCATCATGCCAGAAGTTTTTATTGTATGAACATGGAACATTAAAGTCCTTGAATGGCTAAGCACGCCAATGAATATTAAATTCTACAACAATTTTTGTAGTGTGATTGGTCCAATTGTTTTTGGACACAACAAAAACAACTAATGATCAACTAATGCTCTTCACTCTTCAGTCCTTACTAAAATGATTAAGATATTCTAAAGTTAGATTTCAGCCTGATGAAGAATATTCTTTGTGACTGTACAATAGTGCAAGCAGAGCAATTAATGTGCTAGTTGTTGTAAGATTTTTACTGAAAATGTGTGATAATACATATAGTTTGTCAGGAGTAGGTTTATTTGCTAAAATCACTCATTTTACAATTTAACAACATTTAGGAAGTGCATTTCTCGGTGCTCTAGCATTATGTTTAGGCAAACTTATGGAATTAATTTCTATTTTTTTATCTAACAGAAGTGTTAAGTAATTATCTTTACAACCTTTTATTCTTGGACTTTCGTTTACAAATCCGGTTAGCAATAAAGCTTATCAAGTGTTTAATTCTTTTAGTATTTATTTCTTGATTGACCATAAGTTATGATGTAGGTTATTGAGGATATGTCTATACAAGTCAATGTACCTGCTCTAGCAATGGAAGAGGTAAAAATATCTTTTGGAGTTGTCTTTTAGTTTATGGTAAAAATAGTTTCGAGTCACTGAAATACAATGGTTTTGCAGGTTGCTCCATTGGTCGTCTGTGGCTATGCTTGCCCCTGAGGAGATTTTTCATGGAAAAGGAAACATCAAAGAAGAGGCAGAGTTAACAAAGAAGAGAGGAAAAGGAGACGGGCCAACCAGAAAAGAAGATTTCGAAGATTGAAAGGTATCCTTTATTCGCTTATATTTATGGTTCTGCTTATTTTCATGCTTGTCTACAATCTGTGCATAATGGTCAAAAAAATTAGTGGCAAACTTGTGACAGACATGATCCACCACTTAGAATTACATAGTTCTTGTGCACAGGATTGTATAATTTCATTCTGCTCTTTTTAGGTGTCCTCAAGAGTATTGGGAAGAATGCCGACAACCTAAAAAAATGAAGAGACTTTAACAAATTAAGGAGCACTAGGAGCTGCAATCCCTCCTCTTCACCAACATCTAAGTAGAAAATCTTGTGTTATATTGTTCTACCTTTGTTTTAATAGTGTTATCATTTTGTTGGTTGCTTATGAAATTTTGTTGGTTGCTTATGAAATTTCTTCAGAATGTTATAAATATTATTTTTGAATGTTAGAAAATTGTATATTAAATTTTATTTTGAAATTTAGTATTTTGAATGATTTATAATATTGGAAAATTATGTATTAATTTTTTTTTATTTTTTTTCTAAAAAAGACAACGGTTTTTCACCGTTGTCGTAGATAGTTTAAAACTGTTGTTGAAGACCCTGTTATTAAAGGTAGACGCTCAAAGACAACGGTGAAAAACTGTTGTCTTTGAAGGAAAAGACAACAGTTTTTCACCATTGTAAAAAATGTTGTCTTTGCCTTCAAAGACAACGGTTAAAAACTGTTGTCTTTGGCCACCCCTTTTAACAACACGACCTTTAACAACAGTTCAAAATGGCCTACGACAACGGTGAAAAATCGTTGTTGTTTGACTTTTTTCTTGTAGTGGATAATGAATGAAAAAAAGAAGGCAAGATAAGGAGAACATATATAATAAGAATAAGGAGGCTCTCGTCGAGTGGGCTGATAAGGAGAATTAGAATTATTTTCTAATATCAAATGAACAAGCAACTTATTAAAGAAAAAAATTCTTTAGACCAATTTAGACCACCTATGCCATTTATGAGCTTGGGAGACTTTTTTAAAGGTCCACCTACTAGGGATTGTATAACAGTTAGAAGAATGGTCGCTTCCAAAAACCTCACAGGTAGCCACCTTTTAGAGCAATGTTGAAACACCATCTTCTTCAAAATGTTGATAAATCTTGAATTGTGATTGAGCTTAAAGATTATTCTCATATTTCAAGTTGATACTACACCAAAGGAATAAGCAAAGAGTGATACAACATGATAGTATGAAAAACAATCTAAAACATAGATTTAAATAGCTTAGATTTCATTGTCAACAGCTAGCCAACACATCTGAGTGCAATGTGTTCACATACCTCCTCTATGGTCTCCTCAACCTTCTTAACGTGTTGCTGCTCCGATACTCCCCAAATAGCCTCGGGCGGCACCGTGGTAGCATAGTAATCGTCATTGTCATCGTCTCCAACATTAGACCAGGACATGGACGTCAGAGGTGCCAGGGCCCAAAACACTTGCTTCTCCTGCTCCTTCCCTTGGCTCTTGGATAAAACAAATGCAAACTAACTAAAGACAATAAAAAGGATATGTTTACAGAGCAATAGTCTTTCCAACGGAACTCCGGTGACTGGTGAGGAGGAGTTATCTTCATTCCTTCAGGAGGAAACCTCGTCCAGGACTTCTTCCTTGGATCAAAATCTGTTTGCTTCAGCTCCCTCAACTGTGTCGAACCAGGCTTCCCGATTGTGTAGTTGAACAAAAAACATAAATTTTTTACCAAACAATAAATCACTTGGATTTTCAAGTAAATGCCAATTATTCAGCTCTTTAACCATTTACCTAATGCCTAATTGGAGGTTCAACATCAGGTCATAGTTCTTGTGCCCTTTCGATATCGTCTACCCTAGCTTTTTTGCCTCCGTCGTTGGCCACGCGCTGGAACTCTGTAGCTGTTTCACGGTTTCAATGAGACTTCCGCTATCATTAGATGATTCATCCCTGCACAATAAAGATGACTCGATGCTGTCGACGACATCGCAAGTGACATCCCTGGCCTCGGAGTTTGAATCGCAGATGCAGATTCTGGGGTAGTTCTTTTCCGTTGCCAAGCTGACCTGTTGTGGTGATCACTAGGATCCATCGATCGACCACCCATTGGTGGACAAATGGGACATCGGTGTTGTCAGAGCCGATCTATTATCCAAATGAAAGAAGGGAGAGAAACTTCTCCTCCCAGCAGGGGTCTCTTTCCGTGATGCCACTCCGGTACGGTAATAGCCTCCTTCTAGGGCATTGGGGTCGCCGCCAATCCAACTGTCGATGTAACAGCTACCATCGGGACAGGTAAAAGCACCACTACCCTTTAGGGAGGCGCCATTCTCCCACTGACCGACACAGCTGTTGCCGTTGGGCCAGATGAGGGTGTCATGGCCATGGATGACACCACCGCGCCACTCACCCACGTACTGGTTGGTGTTTCGCCATTGGCAACGCCCATGACCCCTTGGAGGTTGCAGTGCCACATACCCTCATAGTAGTCATCATTGGCATAGGACTTACTGCCGAAACCCTGCTTGCGGTCGGCCGCCCACTGGCCGCGTTAGGTGTCAACATCTGCGCCAGTGAAGGTACCAACGCCATCCATCTGGCCCGATCAGAACTCACCCTCGTAGGTGGTACCCGATAGCCAGGAGAACCTCCCCTTCCTGGAGGGTTCCCCCTCAACCAGTCCCCCTCGTACATACATCCGTTTGCCCATAGGTACTTCCCATGCCCGTGAGGCGCGCTGCTGGTGAACCCACCGGTATACAAGTCCCTGTTGGGAAGCACCTTCTCCACGACGGCCTCCTCCTCCTTTTAGAGGGATCGACCTCTGGGGTCACTCTCCACCCACCACCCCCACATCGTCGTTGAGAGATCCATTGCTCGTCTTTCAAATGGTAACTCCTAAAAGGAGGATGTGGAGGATTAGAGTTTCGATTTATGGTGGGCGAGGAGAAGCCCAAAAGAGAGCGCGCTAAGAAAGTCCACCAAAATTTTGGTTCATAGACACCGAGTTTTAAAAACCACTATTAAAATTGGTGTCTATTAACGAAAAAAAGGTGCTCATAGACATCGCCTAAAAAACCGATGTCTATGAGCGAAAATCTGAGCACATAGACACTGGTTTTTGGAAAAACCGGTGTAAAATACTCAAAGACATCAGTTTTTGCTTAAAATCGTTGTTGTTCCACCGATGTCTATGAGGGTTTTTGTTGTAGTGACAGGTCACCCCTATCACTAGGGCTCCTCGATCATACAATCATAAGAACACACTCATACTCAATAATCATAGAGATAAAGATATCAATTTCGTATAAATCCCTACTTTCTTGTGGGGAATTGCTTTTCCCTTCAAGGTGATGTCCTAGACATCCAGAAAATGGGTTGCCCTTGTCACAAGGGCCCCTTGGTCATACAATCTAGGGCATCCCCCCTATGGAATAAATAATTCTACACAACCATTTAATCAAACATAAGATTTAAGCTCAAACACAATGCATACATATAAGATCAAATAGATGCAAAGCATGATAATGTCATCTATATAAGAAATTGGCATATCTATGAGTTCTTACATCAATCCATACCATAATTATTCTCTTAATCCTAGAACAATAGATCTACTCCATGACTAGAAGAAAAAGATCCAAAGATATAAGAATTGAAAGCATCAAAAGCCAACTAGAAGAAGGAGGGAAAAGAAGCTTATCCAATCGCGTAGAGTGATGTTCGGATCCAATCCTTTTCGTCCAAAGTCGATGAGGTGATGGAAACGACTTTGGATTGATGAATGGAGCCCAAGAAGGATGTAGATTGGCACCAAGATGGATCTCCCAAAGGGAGAACTTTCCTCCCTTAAAGAAAGGGAAGAGAACCCCTATATAGTGTAGGGTATGAGCCTGACACGACTCGTGCCACGGTCGTATGGAATCCACATGGCCATCTTTTTCTTGGCCACAGGTCAGGTGGCACGGCCGTGTGAGATCACATGCCTGTGTCTTACTTGTTCTCTAGATGGGTGGCACGGTCATGTGGGATCACACGACTGTGTCTCGCTCCTCCTTTGGTCAGGCCACACTGCCGTGGTCATCTTCTCCTCTGTTTCTTTGGCATGGTCATGTGGGATCACATGACTAGAGTCTTTTGCCTTTGTTTACTTTCGGAATCATCTACAAATGCCATTTTTACCCCAAAAGTGGCTCCTGCCAATAGAAAAACACACAAAGACTAGTTCTCTTGCAAAGAAGAAAAACACACAAAGACTAGTTCTCTGGCAAAGAAGAAAAACACACAAAGACTAGTTCTCTGGCAAAGAAGAAAAACACACAAAGACTAGTTCTCTGGCAAAGAAGAATAATTATGTAGAAAATATGATAAGAGGTGTAAAAATACATAGATTAAGCATAAGTAAAGTACATGAATGTGCGTTAAAATATATATAAAAGTGTATATAATCTACACACATCACTCACCTCCATCACTCCACCAGTCCCGTTTTCTCAATGGTTATTACACTAGATAAGCAATTTGAACCCTCACCGCATTCTCAAAGTAAATTTGGGGAAAAGACTGACAAATTTTCTCTAAAACCTCCACTACAAATTCCTTTTCCATAAAGGCTAGTGGGGACCAATAACGGTGAAAATTTTGGGAAATTCTTTGGTAATAATATAGTTGACTATAGATTTCTTGATAACTTTAAAGATGAAGACAGTTCAGATGAGGATTGTAATGATAATACAGTGGATGACAAGTTTTTTAGATCTATTTCATGTGTTTATTGAGAATTATAGTGGAATAGAATTTTCAAATGATGAATGTGATGAGGTAGATCAATTTAAGACTGCAAGTGAAGTTGTTAATCCACATGTAGTTGATTCTCCTATTAGTCAACTTTTTAATAATTATGATGAGTTGGTAGAAGATGGAATTAAACTAGTTGTGGAAGGAAGTGTAGGGAACTATGTTGTGGAAGCAATATCTCAAAAATTTCTTCCTTTATTTCCACAACCTCATGATACTTTGATAGCGGCTTATGAGTTTGTGTGAGATGAAGTTAAGTTAACTCTAAAGTTGATTTTATTTATGATGATATTGAATAATATTTTACAAATAATTTAAGTTAGGATTTCAATTAAACTTTTTTATTTTAAAATATTTAAGTTTGGATTCAAATTTCAAAAAGTATTGAAGTTTGAGTTATAATTTTAGATTACAAAAATACTGAGTTTGAGATTTTAAAATATAAGTTTAAATTTTGAATTTAAAATATAAGTTTGAATTAATTAAAATTTGAAGATTAATTAACATTTGAAAACCATTTAAAAATAATTAAGATTTTAAAATTAGTTAGGATTTTAAAATTAGTTAGGAATTTTGAAATTAATTATACTTTAAAATTAATTATATTAATTATACATTTGAAATTAATTAAATAAATTATACATTTCAAATTAATTAAAGTAACTTAGATTAATTGAATTATTAAGTTAACTTAATTGAGTTTAATTTATTTAGGTTTAGTTAACTACTTTTTATTTTAAACCTAGATCCATCTCACCCTTTTCTAGATTTTCAATCAGGAAACCTTAATAGTATTATGAGATAGTTAATTTAATCTTCAATTTAAATTCCAATATAAGGATTGATCTATATTTGAGTTAGATTAAGGTTTAATAGTTAGTTAATTAAATATTTATTTCAATAATTGGCTTCCAGGCTGTGGCGAGGCAGTAGGCCTTATTGGGTATTGGATCATCAACCACTTATAGATAAAGCCTTTTAAAGAAATTAATTATTTAATTTCTTTCTAAAACTCCTAGGTCTAACTGGCCAAGTGTGAATCAAGCCTAAGTCCTTATCTACCCTAATCTAATCATGTATAATGAAAAATAGTAAAGTAAACATCGACAATTCTATTTCATGATAACGACGGTCTTTTTATTGGCTCCCCTAGATCATAGACTCGATAAGGTCTATCAAAGTAATGAATTTGATCCTTGGGGATCCAATGTTGACTAAGTCCAACTTGATTAATCAAGTTAGACTTGGGGACTCATGCTTGGACTAAGTTTCTATTTGATTTATTTATAAGAGACAAATAAGATCTAAGTTTATGTTTAGCATTGTATCCAAGTCCTAATCGATTGTATACGGCTCTTTATTTTCCAAGAATCAGATCAAGATTCTTGGAACCTAAGGTGAGTCATTCCAATGTATCCTTCAGTTTCTTGACTTTACTATTCAGGTTAGAATTTTCTTCCTCAAGCTTTTGGACTTGAGTAGAAGTTCCAATCTGACTCGATTCAATCAAGGAGTTTAGATTAGTTACTTCCTTAAGGGCTTTGACCTCCTCTTGGAGTGACTTGACCCGGAGGTTGGACTTAGCTAACTTTCTTGACAGGTAAGAAATCAAGTTATGAGATCTAAGTAGAGAGAAACTTACATTGGCTTGGGAACATTTTGAACCAGATACAAATTCGTGGCTTCTTTCAGACTCTATTTTTTATTCGACTCCAGTTCCAGACTCGGACTCAGTTTTGGCAATATAAGCTTGTACCAATAGGGCAAGGTAGATTCTTTGTTTGTGTCCTTCTTCGTCTGACTCTTTTGATGACTCGGACCACATTGCCTTCAATGTCTTCCTTCTTCCTTGTTCTAGTTTAAACATTCAGTCTTGTGGTGTCCCTTCTAGTTGTAGCCATAGCAGGTAACTCCAGACTTGGCCTTCATGTTTAATTGAGTCACTTTCTTCTTCTTAAGTGCTTTCTGAACTAGTTTGACTAGTTCGACGGTGACACCGACTTCTTCTGAATATGATACATCTTCGAATTTGGTCCAGCGCTTGGCTTTTGGTTCCCTCATTCTACTTCTTCCTACCATCAAGGCAATACCTTTCTCGGCTAGGCATGCATTAATCTATTTGTGTACCTCAAAATCAGAAAATAATTCATCTAATCTAATAATTGAAAGATCCTTGGATACTTTGTAAGCATCTACCATGGATGCCCATAAAGTGTTCCTCGGAAATGCATTGAGTGCATACCTTATGACATTCCGATTCTCCACCTCTTGACCAATTGCATGGAGATCATTGAGAAGGTCTTGAATATGAGCGTGATGTTGGCTTGTCGACTCACCTTTCTGTTTCTTAATATTATATAGTTTATTTAATATTAAATCACACTTACTTACCATGGTGTCAGAAGTCCTTTCATGTAGTTTGATTAGTTCTCCCATAGTTCTTTCGTGCTTGAAAATGGGCCGACTAGATTCAGCTCTTCTTTTGTCAGACCGTATTGTAAGGCTCGAGTCGCCTTGGTGTCAGCCTCAATTTTCTTCATTAGACTCCTGTCCTAGTTTATGTATGATACTAGTTTTCCAGCACCATCGAGTGGAAGCTCAAGGCTGGTTTGGATGATTATCCACATTTCTATCTCGGTCTTCAGATAGTACTCCATTCGGCCCTTTCTGTAGCCAAAATCTTCTCTGGAGAATAGAGGCAGACATACAGTATTGTAGCCTTCTTAGTGGGCCATTGTAGAAGAAAATCTCGCACACAAAAAGAAAAAGACAAATGTCCCAAGACTTGGTCTTGGATTAGTAGTGTGGGAGATAAAGAAACTACTTGAGTAGTATTGCACAAATTTTGAGAAAAATAATAAAATAATAAAAACTAATACAAAAAAATTATGACAAAATTTTGTTAAATTTGATATTTTACCCACTCTAACTAATGGTGAAATAATGAAAGTGAATTTCAAAAAAAAATAGTGGGAAAAAAATGAAAGGCGTAAGAATATTTTTTAAACAAAAATGATATATATTTTACTTCCAAAAGGATCCCCCTTGCTTGATTGGTGGTTTCACTAATTCAGAGTGTCCTAGCTCTGATACCAATTGTAGGATTAATGATGTGCTAGAAGGGGGGTGAATAGAACTCATGGCTTTTTCACTCGTTTTAGAAAATACAAAGTAAAAGTAGTGGAAGATAGAGAGAAACACAAGGACAATCGCTAACACTTTTGGTTACTTGGTCGGAGCCTTTGGTGATTCCTACTCCATGGCCCGCGATCATTGATCACTTTCATTGAGTAATTCACTATCAGTTCGGAAAGCTTTACAAAAGAACAATACAAGTATGAAGCTTTACAATTCTAAAATATAACTTGTTACCGACAACTTGGTGAAATCAATCTCCTGGCTTGATCATCGTTGGAGCAATGTTTCGACGTTTCCGGAGTGCGCGCAGTTGTTCATTATTGATCTAAAAAAAGTGTTGTGTTCAAAGCTGCTGGTCAACCCTCCTTTTATAGATGAGGTAGACCTGATCCAGACCCACTGATCTCAGGATCATCCTTTGACTCGACTATCATTGGTCGACTAATCCAGGTGTTCAGTTGACCAAAGCCTCTGAACCTGCTCAGCTTCTCATCATGCTTTTGCTCGGATAAGGGTCTTCTTTTGGTTTCTTTTGGTTGACCGATCCTGTCGTTCGGTCGACCGATCCTTAGCTCATTTGGCCCGATCAACTCAGCTTGACCACGTCAATGCCTATCCACTATTCGGTCAGTTGAACCCCAGGTTCGGTCAACCAACCCCTTTGTTAAACCCGATCATCTCTCTAGAAATTTGATCTATTTACTTGGAGGTTCGGTCGACCGATCCCTAGTTCGGTCGAATAATCAAGGCCAAAACTTCAATTTGTAAAAGTGTTAGTTTCCCTACAAAATAGTGTTAAACGAACAACAAATAATAAAGTAATGTATGAAAATAACTTATGGCAGCCTTTGGACTGTCCGGTTCTAACTTTTAGATTTTCTCCGAAAACCTTAGGTCTAATCGATGCTTACTGTTCCCTCAACGGGGAACGCATCCTTACCTACTCCTCTTAGGAGAAGTTACCTATTGCCAGACCGATCCTCCAAACCAACTAGACTTTTGCTCAGCACTTGAGACTTCAGGTCTTTATGCTGAACATCCGCTCCACGAATCTTCCAGACTTTCAACTGGTCTGCAACCACCAAGATTTTCACCTAGAGTCCCCGACTCTAGGATTTCGCCCAAAGTACTCGACCCGCCAAGACTTTCCACCTAGAGTTACCACCCCGAAGGACCTAAGGTTACCACCCCTTAGGGTTTTCCACCTGCCTAACTGCAGCTAGGATTTTTCATCACCTAGAGTTATCATCCCCTAGGACCTAGGGTTACCACCCCCTAGGGGTTTTCACCTACCAAACGGTAGCTAGGACTTTTGCCTAAGAATGCTTAGGACTTTTCCTGCAATCTCAATCAAACTTATAAGATCACAAGAAAACTTAACTTTGGACCCATTGACATAATCAAAACTTAGGTTTGATCATCTAGTGCTCCCTGCACCAACAAACTCTTGCAAAATCCAAGAAAGCAACATTATGGTTAATAGATTTTGGTAAGTTGATCACCCAAATAACTATAAATTTAGATTACAAACATAGTGATTTAGAGTTTATTCATGGCAACCACAAAATCGATATCGATACATGTATTGCCATGAAAATAATATGTCAGGGTGAGAATGACTTTGTTATTATGAGGAGGAATGGATTTCCATTATCTCTACCTTGGCCCGAGCACATTACAGTTCATAACCCTACCAACTGGGTTATTACTGATATAGCCCTCGAGGTTTCTCCTCCCCCTTTGGAATTCCTTGAAACTCTAATATTTAGACATCTACAGCCATCCAGACATCCAAAACCTGCTAGGCACTCTTTTGCATATGTTAAAGGTCCATTTAGATTCAACTTCTCAGATTTTCATGTCTCTTTGGAATCATTTCATGAGAAGTAAAACTCCCAACAACATATGTTGGAGCATCATGTCGGATTGTCTATCGGTCTATTCTAGGAGGTATGGGATCATTTTTAATTTTAGAATAATTTCCAAGTCCTGGTGGCTAAATTTGTTCAAAACTATGGCACTGACCAAGTGAGGATAAGAGAGTTTATGGATATCATGTATATCATTAGACATCAGGTAGATACTCTTTTCCACTACCATGAGTACATTGGTCAGCTCCCTAGTATTCATAGTTTCCTTTCCGGCCGACGAAGACAAGGTCCTCCCTTCCCCCCACCCCTTCACCATCAGATTGATTTCATCGGGATGATAAAAAATTTAAGTCTGGGGGAGTTGTACATAGTCTAATTTCCTTTATTTGCATTTATTTTCTTCACATTTTCAGCATTTTTTCTTGATTTTATCTTCAATTTTATTTTGTATTTTTTCATGTTTTCATGTTAGTGTTTTTAATTTTTCTTGCTTGTTATTTTGTGGCATATTGAGAACATCAATCCTCACACTACTACTGACTTGTCCAATAGTAAAGTGGTTAGCACGTTCATCTCTTCATTGATGTTTTTATAGAGATAGTGCTAGTATGTTAGTGGACCTCTTTTCTCTATCTTTAGTAGCATGAAGTGAGCTAACTATTGTAAGGAGATAAATTTGAGTTTTGGCCTAACCTTAAGAATCTTATCTTTACTTCACTTAATCTTAAATAGTAGATGACTTTGAAATAGTCATGATTTATCTTAATTATTTAGTACTTAAGTTCCCATGGTAATTTCTTGGATTATATTTTGGTTACTGGATGACTGTGAATCATGACAACTCACTTGGAAAAATCAAAATCCTTACATTTGCATTATATTTGCATATGTGTTAGTGCTTCACCTTGTAAAATATTAAAAATAATTATTTGGGTAAGGGATAAAAAATAGTTGTCGTGAGTGGAAACTAACAATTTTTCCATTTGAGACCGAGTTAGGTTACTGAGGAAATAAATGTTATGTTTTTCTTGATTCTGGGTAGTTCTTTGAGACTTAGTCTAAAAAATATGAACCAAGTGTGTGGTAGGTAAGTATCTATCATCGGAAATATAAGAAACTCAATTAGATGATGACTTAACTAGGATAGAAATTGAAACTTGAAAATCTTGGGTCACTTATTGCACTATGTATAAGAACTTATGCTTAGGACATACTTAAATTACTCCACAATCATGCTCACAAATGAAACTCGTTTATAGAGTTAGGCAAGTGCACTAGGGATTATGATACATTATAGGAGCACATGAATTTAGATTACGATTTTTCTTGAGGGCAAGAAAAGGTTCAAGTCTGGGGGTATGATGTGCGTAGATTATATACACTTTTATGCATGTTTTAACGCACATTTTGTTGGTGCCGGAAGCATCCGACGATCGAACTTGTATTTTGATTATGTCAAAGGGTCCAAAGTTAAGTTGTTTTGTTATCTAACATGTTTAAATGAGTTTGCAGAAAAGTCCTAAGTGTACTTAGGTAAAAGTCCTAACTACGGTTAGGTAGGTGGAAAACCCTAGGGGGTGGTAACCCTAGGTTCTAGGGGGTGGTAACCCTAGGCGGGATGTCTTAGCGGGTCAAGGGCTTCAGGCAAAAGTCCTAGGGTCGAGGACTCTAGGTAGAAAGTCCTGGTGTCGCGGACCAGGTGAAAGACTGGGCGGGTCGTGGAGCGGACGTCCAACATAAAGCCCTGGAGCCTCGAGCGCTAAGAAAAAGTCCAATTAGTCTTGAGGATCAACTGGCAACAGGTAAACTCTCCTGAGTAGAGTAGGTGAGGGCGCGTTCTCTGGTGAGGGAGCAGTAGGCGTCAATTCGACCTAGGGTTTTCGATTGGAAATTCGAAGTTAGAATCGGACAGTCTGGTGACTGCCAAATTCTTATGTTTAATTTATTTTGTTGTGCTAAACTCTGTCTTGTAGGATGTGTTTTATATTTTGGACTAACCCATCTTGCAAGGGGTGAAAAAGAAGCAAAAGTCTCGGATGAACAGTCCTGAGATGCCCTCCATGGAGCTTGGAGGTGCCTCAGGTCACTGGTTGAAGACCTCCACGTAGCAGGGCAGAGGGCGCTCTCATGGAGCTTGAGGGCGCCCTGGATGTAGGTGGAGAGTGCCTTCCATGTAGTTGGAGGCGCCCTCAGGAGGATAAGCCATGAAGAAGTCAAGGCTTATTGACGCTGCATTTTTTGCGGGGTTGAGGGCACCCTCCATGGTATTGAAGGCGCCCTCCACAGGCTAGAAAAGGCAGTCTCAAGCAACAACAAGAAATAACAATGAAAACGTGATCCATCTTTCGTGCACTACTCAAAGAATCACTCGATAAAGCTGTAGCAAGACACCGATAACCTAAAGCCTCGAATTTCCTATTCTTAAATGTTGTTGGTATATTTTCTTACTGTACTTAATTACTATACTCTAAAATTGTACTCTTGCGAACTTATAGTGATTGCCCAAAGTAAACGCTCAACGAGCGTGGACCTTGGAGTAGGAGTCGCCCCAAGCTCCGAACCAAGTAAAAAATCCTTGGTGTTTGCATTTGTATTGTTTACTTTTCCGCTGTGTTTACTCGAAAGTCTTCTGAAATGAAAGTGAAAGCCATGAGCGCTATTTGTTAGGATCCTTCGTACAGAGGCTAGAGAGGGGGGTGTGAATAGCCGACCCCAAATCGTCGTTTCTTTCTACAAAACGTGTTAGCGCAGCGGAAAATAAATACAGAAACGAAAGGGAAAGAAGACAAACCTCAAACAAACCGATGTAACGAGGTTCGGAGATAAACTCCTACTCCTCGGAGTGTCCGTAAGGTGGACGAAGCCTATCAATCCGTCGGTGGATGAGTTCCCGGAGAACCGGCTAATACAATATACTCCTTCTGGGTGGAGAAACCTCGCCACAATGTTTCTTGCAAAAGCAAGATAGGAGTACAACAGATACAAGAAAGCAAAAGACAATATGAAACACTTGCTTGCCTTTCTTGCTGACTGGAGTGATGAAGCAGCAGCTTCACACCAGCAGCAGCTGACCAGAATCCAGTCGAGAAGCTCACGCGAAGCTTCAGCTGCGAGGAGCTCAGCAAAGCTCTGATAGCAGGTAAGAGCAGAAGTTCTAAACAACAAGAACAGAAGTTCTAAGGAGGAAGCAGTTGCAGCAACGAAGCCCAGTAGCTTCTTTTATACCTGCGAAGAAAAACAAGAAGGAATATAGCCGTTGCGTCGCAACGGATAGTGCCCTGATCGGTCCACGCATCGATCGAGTGTCTGATCGGTCCACGATCGATCCGCTTTCTCGAACTCCGCTAGCTCGATCATGCTCGATCGGTCGTGGGGACCGATCAGGTATGGGCTGATCGGTCCCGACGATCAGGGCTTATTGAGTGCGGTTCCTCGCACTCCTCAAGATCGTCACCGATCGGTCGGCAGACCGATCTATCACTGATCGGTCTTGCGGACCGATCAGCTCCATGCTGATCGGTCCCCGGACCGATCACAGAATCATGATCGCCTTCTGTTTGTTATCCGATCGGTCACCGGACCGATCGATACACAAACGCGATCGGTCTGCAGACCGATCCAGAGCTTGGTTTTTGCCCAAACCAAGTCCCAAACCTTCCAAACCAATATCCGGTCAACCTTGACCTATTGGTACATCATGCTTAGCATCCGGTCACTCCCTTGACCTGCTAAGACTCCCCAATAAGTGTCCTGTCAATCCCTTTGACCCACTTGGACTTTCCTCTTCGTGCCAAGTATCCGATCACTCCCTTGATCTACTTGGACTTCCCAACACCAGATGTCCGATCACCCGTGATCCATCTGGATTTTCCCTTGCCCGGCTTAACTCACCAGGACTTCCAAACTGCCTGGCTTCACTCACCAGGACTTTCCCGAATGCCTGGCTTCACTCACCAGGACTTCCACTTCCGGTCCAGAGAACGAGCTACCGAGCCCTCTCTGACCATAGTCCGGAGAACGAGCTACCGAGCCCTCTCCGTCTTTCCATGTGCCAAGCTTCCATACTTGGACTTTTCCGTATCAAGTCTCCATACTTGGACTTTTCCCGTGCCAAGCTCCCTGCTTGGACTTTTCACCATGCCAAACTCCCTGTTTGGACTTTTCCCGTGCCAAGCTCCCTGCTTGGACTTTTCCCGTACCAAGCTCTCTGCTTGGACTTTTCCGAGTCAGGTCAACCAGGTCAACCTTGACCTAAGGTTGCACCTACAATCTCCCAAACACCTATTCTTGTCAAACATCAAGAATACAACTCTCTTCTCGTCAAACATCATCAAACATCAAAACACAACTCGAGTCAGGTCAACTCGAGTCAGGTCAACCATGACCTAAGGTTGCACCAACACTATTCACCCCCCCCTCTCGCACTTTCAATCCAACACATTCATGTTCCTTATTTGTGCTTGATCTATGAACTTTTACACCCCTTATCATATTTTTAGCATAATTACTCTTCTTTGTCAGAGATATAATTTTGTTAACAGGATACACTTTTGGAGTGAAAATGGCACCGATAGATGACTTGATGAAGAAATGAAAAAAAGGGTTTGGTTATACCACATGCCTAGAGGAGGAGAAGGATCTGGCCATGTGAACCAACATGACCGTACCACAAAGTAAAGTAATCAAGCCTTAGTCGTGTGGAATCCACACGGTCATGCGAAATCCACATGGCCGTGTGAAATTTCTAGAGATGAAGCAGGCTATGGCCATATGGAATCTACAGGCGATGTAAATGGATCAGAGCTAAGGCAGCTTCTGGCCATGTGGATTAACACGACCATGGCACAGGTCGTGCCCTGCCCATGCCATGCTCTATATAAAGGGAGTTTCTTCCCCTTTTTCAAGGGAGGAAGGTTCTCCCCTTGGGGAGATCCAACTTGGACAAGATCTGGACTTCTTCAGCACTTTCTTAGATGATTTGAAGCTAAATTTAGCATCTCCATCACTCCGGAAGCCTGAATTGGATCCGAACACTAATCTTCATATAGGATAAGCCTTCTTCCCTTTTCTTCTTGAGTTTTGGTATTTTTGGCTTAGATCTTGATGTCTTGTGATTCAATCCTCCTAGTTATCAAGTAGATATCTTATTCTAGGATTAAGGGAGTAATTGTGATATGAATTGATGTAAAACTCATGGATTTTGCCAATTTCCTATCTATATGACATTGCTATGCCTTATATCTATTTGATCTTATGTGTATGTAGTATTTTTTAGCTTAATTTTCATATTTGATTGAATGTTTGTGCAGAATTGCTAATCCTGTAGGGAGAATATCCTAGATCGTATGACCGAGGAGCCCTAGTCACAAGGGTATCCCATTTCTAAACATCTAGGGCATTTCCTTGAAATGAGAAGCAATTCTCCACAAGAAAGTAGAGAATTGGACATAATTATTATTTCTATCTCTATGTTATTGAGTATTAGTATGTGTTTTGTGATGTATGACCAAGGGGCCTAGTGATAGGGGTATCCCATTACTGAGCTTCATAGGAATCACTTCCATTTAGTAGCATAGAATATGGATTAAGATAGCATTCTGGCGTGACTTCTGCGGGGAAGTGCCGGTAATGAATCTAACTTTCTACAAGTGCATAGGAATAGAGGATGGATAATAGGTGATCCATGATACATTGATTATCATCACAATAAAATTGAACCCCTAGAACATTTTCCTAAACCAAGTTCCTCAACACTCTTTCTCGTTCTCTCTCTTTCTATTACTTAGTTCCCTTTACATTTGTGATTGTGATCTTCAACCTTTCAATAGTTTAGCTAGTTCGTTGTGCTTAGATTCTAGTGATTATATTCAGTCCCTATGAGATCGATATTTTTATTACTTAACGACATCCATATACTTGCGGGCTCATATCACCTCCTTGTTGGGTGCTACTTGGAATACCGTTCTGTTTCCCCAGTATAAAAATTTGTACAAACACAGAACTTTTCCTAGCAACCCATGTGTTCTTAAACTTGGATTAGAAATGAAACTTAACATTTTTACTCCAAGTTCAACTCATGTGTTCTTTAGAAGTTAAACCATATTACAGAAGTTGATTAAATATCTATTTCAAGGATTGACTTCCAGGTCGTTGGCGAGGCACTCGGCCTTCTTGGTTATGGGATCATTCACCACTTCATAGACAAAGCCTTTCAAAGAAATTGAATATTTAAACTCATCACAGTAACCCCTAGGTTTAACTAAAGAGACCTCAATCGAAGCACAAGATCAAAACACAAAATCGATACACAAAATCGCTAGCCTCTTGTGTTGGTATTTCAAGATCCATACAAAGGAAAAACTAAACTAGTTCATAGTGGAATAAAGAACTAGTTGGACCTTTCCTTGTACCTAAAGACCTCTTGATCTTCTGCTATATTCCTCTCCTCTTCATGTGGGTGACAATCTACCAAGATGAAGACACCCGACCTTCTCCTTCTTTTCCAAGCTTTCGGCCACCAAAGAATACAAAGTGAAGAGACCTTCTTCTTCTTCTTCTTCTCCTCCAAGCAACCGGCCACAAGGTGAAGGCCCTTCTCCAAGTGTCGCCGTCCCTTATGAAGAGGAAAGGGGAAAAAGGGAAGAGTCGGCCACAAGAAATTAGAAGAGGAGCCATAGGTTGTGTTATTAGAGAGCATCTCCTCCTCTTTTATAATATTTGCTAGCGGCTAATAAGGAAAGTTTTTAATAAAATTTCCTTTTATTTGCTATTGTAGATGGTTACAAAAAGGAAAGATTTTAACAAAATTAAAATCTCTCTTTTAAACCATTGTAAATAGCTATAAAAGGAAATATTATAACAAAATTTTATTTTAAACAAAATCTTCCTTTTATTCCTATAATGGTTGGTTACAAAAAAAAGAAAATATTTTAACAAAATTAAAATCTCCCTTTTAATTATTGTAGATAACTACAAAAAAAGGAAAGATTTTAACAAAATTAAAATCTCTCTTTTAACCATTGTAGATAACTACAAAAAAGGAAATATTTTAACAAAATTAAAATCTCTCTTTTAACCATTGTAGATTACTAAAAAAATAAAATATTTTAATAAAATTAAAATCTTTCTTTTAATCCATTGTAGAAAGCTATAAAAGGAAAGATTTTAACAAAATTTTATTTTCAACAAAACTTCCTTTTCTCTTCTTGTATGGCCGGCCCCATGCTTGGGCACCAAGCATGGCTTTGTCGACCCACATCTTGGGCACCAAGAGGGCTTGGCCAGCCTCTTGCTTGGTCACCAAGCAAGGATGTGGCAATCCCCTCATTTGGGTAAGAAGTAAAATCAAAAAGGGGGAACGTGAGACTTTATAGAGGCTACAGCAGGGACCAAGGGAAGGAATTGATTTTGGCCTCCCGATGAGCTTGAGCTTCCTGTGTTCGACCCAAACACCCAACTCAAGTTCATCAATAATAACTCATACCACTAAAGAGTTATTATTGAACTATCGCACCAATCACATATTAAATTATGAGCTCCTTCTTATCATGAGTGCATTATTCTCCCTGTGTTTATGATATCGGATGTTCATTAATTAAATGAGTTACTAACAACTCACTTAATTAATATCTAGCTCCAAGAGTAGTACCACTCAACTTCATTTTCATGTCGGACTAAGTCCACCTTCAGGGTTTACATGACAATCCTTCTGAGCTCCTCAAGGGGACATCATCAACCTAGATAACTAGGACGCAATTTCCTTCTATAATCAATAACGCGCCATATAAATAATATTATTTCCCAACTTATCGGGCCTATTGATTTAACGAATAAATCTCACTCATTGATAAATTAAAGAAATAAATACTAAGTATATGTGCTTGTTATTATATCGGGATTAAGAGTACGTACATCCATAATAACAGAGGTTATGTTCTTTTATGTAGTCAGTATAAAAAAGAAACAATCTCAAATGGTCCTGCTTAATACACACATAGTGTACTAGTGTAATTTTATAGTCAAGATAAACTAATACCAAATTACACTACAACCATTCCAATGGTTTGTCCCAATCCATCTTGGTTGTGAGCTACTATTTATAATTTATAAGGAGCTGATAACATAATCTTCTGTGGGACACCATACACCATGTTATCTATAATATAAATTAAATGGACAACTACATTTAACTAAATGCAGACATTTGACCAATGTGATTCTCATTTCAAAATAAATGTTCATACAAAAAGCTAGGCTTTTAGTATACATCCTAACAATCTCCCATTTATACTAAAAGACTATACTGCTATATATACTACCATACATCTGATTCTCATTCCCTCAACACACCCATCAAAAGCTCCGCCGGAAGGGCCTTAGTGAAAGGATTTGCCAGGTTATCTTCTGATGCAATCTTGGCGACAACAACTTCTCCTCGCTTTACGATGTCTCGTATCAGGTGGTACTTGCGCTCAATGTGTTTACTTGCCTTATGGCCTCGTGGTTCCTTTGAGTTTACTACTGCACCACTATTATCACAATAAATTATGATAATTTTGGGCAAACCAGGAATCACATCTATGTCCATCAAGAGGTTTCTGAGCCATACAACTTCTTTGGCTGCCTCAGAGGCTACCACATACTCAACTTCCATGGTGGAGTCCGAAACGCATTTTTACTTAACACTCCTCCATGTTATGGCACCACCTCCCAAAGTAAACACATACCCTGAGGTTGAATTACTATTGTCCCTATATGATTAGAAGTCCGAATCCGTATAACCCTCAAGGAGCAAATCATCTACTTGGTAAACTAGCATATAATCTCTAGTCATTCTCAGGTATTTTAATATATGCTTTACGGCAGTCCAATGTCTCTGTCCTGGATTACTTTGATATCTGCTAATCATGTCCACGACAAAATAGATATCCGATCTCGTACATAGCATTGTATACATTAGGCTTCCCACAGTCGAAGCATAAGCAACTGCCTTCATGTCCTATATCTCCTTTTATGTCTTAGGAGACATCTCTTTAGATAAAGGTACTCCATGCCGAAAAGTTAGAAAATCTTTCTTGAAGTTTTGCATGCTAAAACGAGCTAGAATAGTATCGATGTATGAAGCTTGGGATAAGCACAACATTCTTTTCTTGTGATCCCTTATTACTTTGATCCTAAGAATATGTCCACATTCTCCCAAATTCTTCATATCAAACTGCTTGGACAACCATACCCTTACGTCTGGCAACACTTTGATATTGTTGTCAATGAGCAAAATGTCATCTACATATAGTACAAAAAATACCACCATATTTTTGTCACTCTTCTTGTATACACAAGACTCATCCTGCCACTGAATAAATTCATAAGATTAAACCGGATGTTCCAAGATCTCGAAACTTGCTTCAATCCATAGATAGGCCGATGCTGTATCTTTATCTTGGAGTGCTTCATCATATGTCCAGGGATCAGGTTCATGTTCACCAGGGATGAAGTCTGAAGATTCTCCCAAAAATATGAATCTATCAGGTTGCCTAACAACCCTCCCACTATGACGAGACATTACTTGTAATTGTGCATCATTTGTGACACGTGTTGCAGTTTCTTGTGGTATCTCATCTTGTACTGTTGGTACTAAGGTAGACGTGTCTTCTCTTATTTCTTCAAGAACAATTTTACTCATGGGCTTGTGGTTCATTACATAGTCCTCTTCTAAAAATCGGGCATTGGTCCTAATAATGACCTTATGATCTTTAGGACTATAAAATAAACTACCTTTCGTTCCTTTAGGATAACCCACAAACAAGTGAACTTCTATACGTGATTCCAACTTATCAGTGTCTCCCTTTAGCACATGTGCTGGACTACCCCAAATCCAAATATATTTTAGACTATACTTACGCTAATTCCACAATTCTGTGGGAGTAGAGGGTACTGACTTAAAAGGTACCAAGTTCAAAATATACACTGCTGTTTCCAGACCATATCCCCAAAATGAATTTGGTAATTCTGAATAACTCATCATTGATCTAACCATTTTTCATAAGAGTCGTATTCCTTCATTCTACCACATCATTCTATTGGGGTGTACCAGGTGTAGACAGTTGGGATTCAATCTCGGCCTCTGATAAGTAACTCCTAAACTCTCCTAAGAGGCACTCGCCACTACGATCAGACCGTAGAGTCTTGATACTTTTACCATGACGTTTCTCCACATCAGCCTTGTATTCTTTGAACTTATCAAAGCACTCAGACTTGCGACACATCAAGTAAATGTACCCGTATTTCGAATAGTTGTCTATAAAAGAGACAAAATATTCGAAACCACCTCTTGCCTGGATAGTCATAGGTCCACACAAATCAGAATGAACCAATTTCAACATATATTAGGCTCTATACCCCTTAGCCTTAAAAGGTCCTTGGTCATTTTTCCTTCCAAGCAAGACTCGCAGCTTGGAAAGTTTTCCACCGCCAATGATGTAACGACCACCCTTCTTACTACTACTACACTCTAAGGATGACCGTTACTTGACTACTAACTCTACTTAACCGGTATGATAAAAAAAATCACATGGAAACCCTACCGAAAAATTTCGGCAGAGTCTCCCCTGTACCGGTGACCATATCCGTAAATACATACAGAGTATACTCAGCCACAGGCGGCTGGAACATATATTTTCACAACCACGCAGTTTAATAAATCAAATCATGCAAGTAATGAAAAGCGGAAACATAACTTCCTACTACAAAATTTTCTTATCAACTTAATAAGAAATTAAGCTAAACAAATTCTTAAACTAAGTGAGTTCTTTAGCTAAGTCTCAAGGATCTCCATAGTCCACACATCACACACCGTCACAGCATCTCCTTGTCGCCTTCTTCCTTATACTTTAGCTTTTCCTTTATCTGCAGTAGGACGAAAATAGTATCTATAAGCTAAAAGCTTAGTGAGCGCTATCCTACTCACAAAAACTCGATATGCATGTATATAAATAAAACATGCTAAAACTGAATGCTAACATGTAAAGCTACTCATGCTCATAAATAGCAAAGAAATCAACTAACTGAAAAGCTAACATGTATAGCTACTCATGCTCATAAATAGCAAAGGAATCATGCTAACTGAAATACTAAACATGTATAGCTAATCATGCTCATAAATAGCAATAAAGGAATCATACTAACTGAAATACTAAACATGTATAGCTAATCATGCTCATAAATAGTGAAGGAACTAACTGAAAAGCTAACATGTAAAGCTAATCATAGAACTATCATGTGTATCAATAAGAAACTGAATTGCTACCTAAGCTAAACTAATTAATGCTAAACTGAGTCTAACTTGTATTCACATAACTAATTTGTGAAGTTTTGAAAAACTATTTACATAATAGATTAAAATAATAATCATGCTGCTGATGGGCCCGGCAACTGTACTTGTTGTGCGCGCATCCCTAACTAAACCCGGGATTGCAAGTTCCGAGTCTAGTAGGGTTTACTAGGTTATCTAAACCTAGGGACGACTGTGGGAGCTCAACCCAATGGACATCTGGTCCAGTACAGTGCCACTGCTAAAAGTAAAATACTAGATCTTAAACTAATTAACTTATCTTACTTTTACTAGGTTATCTGAACCTAGAGGCGACTGTGGGAGCCCACCCATTGGACCATAGTCCCATATAAGCTGAAGCAAGACTAAATAAGTTATTTTAAATGCTTCTACTGTATTTACTGAGCTATTAAAATGCCTACTGTAGCATTATATTGAGCTAAGCATTTTATCAAGCACTTGGTGTGCACTAGAACACACCCTACGTACTAAAAATCTGTATACAAAGCTTAACATAAATCTGCATGCAAAGCTTAACAAAAAATCTGCATATTAAGCTTATCAAAATCTGCATACTAAACTTATCTAAAATCTGCATGCTATAAAAATAGGACTGCTCATGTGATTCCAATAGCAAATAGGAAACTAGAACAACTTAAGCATGCTGTGATAGTAAAACAAATTCAACTACTAGGCATGCAATAAAATCTATAAAATAAATAAATCATTGCTGCATCGAATTAACAGAATATCATGCTTCATCAGGAAATACTGAGAATTCGTACTAAGGTAAAGCTAGAAAAGGAAAACTGCACTTCTATTAGCAATGGAAAAGAAATCTGCCAATGCTAAAAAAAAACTATTCTTACTAAGCTGTAACGCCCGAAAATTCTCAAACTTTCATTAGAATTATTCTATGATTTTTCTGGAATTTTTAGATATTTTTCCGGAATTCTCTGAATAGCGGAAGTAGCAAAAATAATTAAAAGAATAAAATAGCTTAGGCGGGAATCGAACCCGAGACCTATGGTGTAAGGGATAATGCTAGTAACCGATGAACCCAGCAGGGTCGTGCTGAAAGGAAAGGGAGACGATTTAATTTATATTAGAGTTGGGCCGGAATTACCACTTAATATAAATAGAAGGTTTAAGTGGGGTTTGGGTTATTTCTTTTATTGGTTCGGCAAAACCCTTCCTCTCCAAAGCCTCACGCCGACACCTTCCTCTTCCTCCTCCCCTCTCGGCGCCCAAGCCCCAAGGACTCTCGGATCATCTTCTGGTGACGACTCCAACACGAAAGAGGTTCTTCTCTGCGAGAGGAACGCAAAGACGTGAGCGGATCGTCGAGAAGGTCATCTCCACCGGAATTCTAGCGAATAGAATCGTAAGAAATTATGAACAGGAGGTAAGAAAACCCCTCACCTGCAGTATAATAGCTACCGTTTGATTTTCTGCGCATTAGTTTAGTTATATGCGTATGTTTTCGACACATAGGGTGTATTTAACCTTCCTCGCAGGTTTAGGGATTTAGTGAGGACCTTTAGATGGGCCGGACACGTCTTTTCTCCTTCAGTTGGAGGTTTAGATGTTGTTGGGTGCCTAAATGTAGTCTCCCTAATAGAGAGGGGAGTTAAAGCACACTAGGTGTTCGATTAAATAACCAGCTTAGAAAAAGAATGCAACTTAGGCATTTTTATGAGCACAGTTGAATGCCTTAGAAGCATCTGAATTAGTAAATCAGCTTAGTCTAGTTTATATGGGACTACGGTCCAATGGGTAGGCTCCCACAGTCGCCTCTAGGTTCAGACAACCTAGCTCTAGGTTCAGATAACCTAGAAACAACAATTTAGAATAGTTTAGCTATACTCAATATTTTACTTTTCAGTTGGCACTGTACTGGATTAGATATCCATTGGGTTGGGCTCCCATAGTCGGTCCCTAGGTTTAGATAACCTAGTAGCTCTACTAAATTTGGGACTTGCAACCCCGAGTCTAGTTAGAGATGCGCGCATAGCACGTACAGTTGTCGGGCCCAACAGCAGCATGTTTAGTATTTTCACTTATTATATGTATATGGTTTTCAACCCCTCACAAATTAGTTCATGAATTCAGTACAGTTCTGGCAGTAGCTCAGCATTAGCGTAGCTCAGTTCTTAGTATCAGCTTAGTTTTTCCCTGTGAATATGCCTGATGACTTTATGTTCAGCTTTAAATACGCCATGATTGTATGCTTATATGCCATGCCATGCTTAATTTATTCAGTATATCCAGCATATGTTTTAAACAGCATGATTTAAAATCATATTTGCATCGTTGCATGTTTTTGTGAGGTAGATGGTTTCTTACTAAGCTTTAAGCTTACAGATCCTACTTTTCCTTATACTGCAGATAAAGGTAAAGGAAAGTTGGATTAACAGAGGAAGCTGGAGGGCAATGCAAGGATGGTGTGTGTGGCAGGAACTAGAATCAAGGATCTTTAGGGGACTTAAACATTCTCGCTTAGAAATATGAACTTTTAGTATTTTTCATCTTATGCATTTTAAGTTGTTCAATGCTTGAAATTAAAGAACCATGCACTATAACAAGTTAGATTGCTAGTCCTATGTTATTGGAATGTTTATTATGCATTAGATGGTTGTAGTGTGAGGTTTTGGTACGAACCAGTGCTGAAATCAGAGTTTCAGTGCGAAATCAGAAACCCCAATCGATCGGTGGATCGATTGGAGGGTCCCAATCGATCAGCTGATCGATCGGGCAAGTTGCTCCGCGAACAGTAAGTTTCTGGATCGATCGTCCGATCGATCCAACAATTTCTGTCGCGAACAGAAGGTTCGGGAATCGATCACTGGATCGATTGGTCAGTCTGGATCGATCAGCCGATCGATCCAGAATATCGTCCCGAAACCAGTAGCGTGCTGGATCGATCACTGGATCGATCCAACCTACGTCACGCGTACAGTAGCCGGCTGAATCGATCCCTGGATCGATCCGATGTTCCAATCGATCAACGGATCGATTGGGAGGTCTGATAACAGCCAGGAAACATATATTTTAGTTCTTTGACCATAGGGGATGTAGTATATGTTAGGTATATCTTAGATTACATCCACTAGTACATGTAGAACCAAGAATAGTTATCAGTTAGCAACTAAAATTTAAATTAGATCAGTTTTCCGCATAGTTAGCACAGCATAACTGTGACGATCAGCCTTATAGCCTAGTAGTAGAAGGCGGGTCGTTACAGAGTGGTATCAGAGCAGTGTTCCATACTTCCTACACACACATCAGTATTGTACCTGCAGCTTCCAAGTAAGAATACCTCTACTTAATTTATGTTCCTTGTTTTGTTATTACAGTTCATGTTTATATGCCTACTGCTTGTTAGTATGTGATAGTTTCTAAACATGATATCAGTAGTTATATAACTGTGATTACATTAGTTATGTTATGCTCTCTATGTCCTTAGAAATGGCACGAGGACGCCCAGCTAGAAGGGCACTAGCTACTGAGCCCCAGCAAGAGGCAGGTAGTTCAGTGCCTCCTCCAGACCTTACAGCATTAGTGGCTCAGTTACAGCAGCAGCAACAAGAAATAGCCACCTTAAAGGCTAATCACCAGAGTACCCCCACAGTCACTCCGAACCGCGACTCCGAAGTCTTAGAGGTTCCACCACCTCAACCCAACGCCAGCACCAGCAGTCCCAGCAGCAGAGCCAAGAAAGGAAGCCTATCCGATCCAAAGCGGGTCAAGCCAGAGAACTTCTCAGGCACTAGTGAACCATGGGATGCACAAGCCTGGTTCAAAACACTGGAGAGCACGATGGAGCTTCTGGACTGGCCAGAACACGAGAAGGTGAAGTGTGCCTCATTCTGTCTGACAGGAGACGCACGTATGTGGTGGGAAAGAATCGAGCGAAGCGCCCAGTGAACCGGATGTTATGGGCTGACTTCGAGAAGGAGTTCTTCGAGGAGTTCTTTCACATACGGGTCACAAACCGCCACTACGACGAGTTCGGTGAGTTTCGTTAGGGCAATCTTTCACTTGAGGAAGCCGTGAAGAAATTCAACAGTTGGCTCGTCATGCCCGAGCTAGTCGACAGAGAAGGAACGAACTGGTTGATGCTCAAGATCTCGAGGCCAGAGATAGCGTGAACGTGGTGGTGGCATACATAGGCCACAAACCACGGAGGAGTTAGTGAGCGGTGCCTTGACCACAGAGCATTACGAGAACAGCATAAAGCAGCAGAAGCAAGTCTCCTCGAGTCCAAAGGCCAAGGAAACTCTCACACTCAAAACAGCAAGGCCACAGCTCTAATCGGAAAGGGAACTCCAACAGCAAGCACAAATCGGGAGTGACCCAAAAGGAGGACCATCTAGCAACGACCCGTTATCCAAAGTGTGCTACTGTGGGAAATTTCACCTGTGGGTTTATGGCAAGGGCACACGAGGATGCTTTGAATGTGGACAAGAAGGGCATATGGCCAAGCAGTGTCCGAACAAGACAGTATGCAGGCCAGCCAGCTCAGTTATATCAGATGCAGGCCGCTCTAGAAGGTCCACTTATCAGCCAGGGCAGATTAGAAGCCCCTCCAGCTATGGCGAATGCGAGGATCTACTCACTCACCAGAGAGGACGTAGCCAATGCCTCGACAGTTGTCACAGGTCAGATTAGCATTTTTCAGTATAGTGCTACTGTTCTATTTGATACTGGGGCAACCCATTCATATATAGCCAGGGTGTTCTCCGAAAAATTAGAAATACCCTCCGAGGTACTCAGTGGTCAGTTTTAGACGGCACTACCTTCAGGAGAGATCATGGCATCCACGCACTGGCTCAGAGCAGTGTCGGTCATTATAGCAGACAGGGAACTCTTTTGTGATCTGATCCTGCTGGAAATGACTGACTACGACGTCATCCTTGGAATGGACTTCCTGATCAGATACGGTGCTTCCATAGAGTGCCGTAAACAGAAAGTCGTATTCCAACCCGAAGCAGAAGCACAGTTCGAGTACATCGGGGAACAGAAAATTTCTCTCAGCTATGAAGGCACGGAAGTTGATGGATTCGGGATGTACGGGGTACTTAGCACATGTAGTCAATACCAGCCAGGACAAGGACCAACAGCTAGCAGGGGTCCGAGTTGTATGTGACTACCCAGCAGTCTTCCCTGAGGAGTTACCAGGCCTAGCACCAGTCAGGGAGATTGAATTTGAGATAGAGCTCTTCCCCGGCACCAATCCTATTTCCAAAGCGCCATATCGCATGGCTCCAGTAGAACTGAAGGAACTTCAGGAGCAACTACAGGAGCTGCTTGACAAGGGCTTCATACGCCCTAGTCACTCACCATGGGGAGCGCCTGTACTGTTCGTGAAGAAGAAGGATGGAAGCATGCGGCTATGCATAGACTACAGGGCACTGAATCAGGTCACGATTAAGAACAGGTATCCTCTTCCCAGAATAGATGACCTGTTCGACCAGTTAAAGGGAGCAGCAGTGTTCTCTAAGATTGACCTCAGATCAGGATATCACCAAGTCAGAGTCAAGGAGGGTGATATACCCAAGACAGCATTCAGAACCAGATACGGGCACTACGAGTTCGTAGTCATGCCCTTTGGCGTGACCAATGCTCCAGCTACATTCATGGATCTCATGAACATGGTATTCAGGGAGTATTTAGATAAGTTTGTTATTGTGTTTATCGATGACATTCTCATCTACTCAGGAACTCAGGAAGAACATGCAGAGCACCTGAAGACAGTACTACAGACACTTCAGCAGAATCAGCTATATGCCAAGTTCACGAAATGTGAATTCTGGCTTGATCAGGTGTCTTTCCTAGGTCACATCATCTCAAGGGATGGTGTCATGGTAGACCCCAGCAAAATAGAAGCAGTAAGTAACTGGAAAAGACCGAGGAACGCCAGTGAAATCAGAAGCTTTCTGGGATTAGCAGGTTATTACAGAAAGTTTGTAGAGGACTTCTCCAGGATAGCCTCCCCACTGACAGCTCTTACCAGAAAGAACAGGAAATTTCAGTGGACAGAGGACTGTGAGAACAGCTTCAGCGAGCTAAAAAGGAGATTGACCAGTGCTCCCATTTTGGCTCTACCAGACAACACCAGCAGCTTTGACATCTATAGTGATGCCTCCAAGTTGGGACTAGGAGCAGTACTGATGCAAAATGGCAAGGTGATCGCCTATGCCTCCAGACAACTCAAGGATTATGAGAAGAACTACCCTACTCATGACCTTGAGCTTGCAGCAGTAGTGTTCGCTCTCAAAATTTGGAGACATTACTTATATGGAGCTCAGTGCAGAGTGTATACAGATCATCGAGTCTGAAGTACTTCTTCACTCGAAGGATACGAACACAGATGGCTTGAGCTGGTCAAAGACTACGATATAGACATCCTCTACCATCCAGGGAAAGCCAATAAGGTAGCCGACGCACTCAGCAGAAAATCCGGTGCTACCTTATCATCTCTTACAGCCATGTCACCGCCCCTACAGAAGGAGATCGTAGATTTCGGTCTCGAACTCATCGTTGGACAGCTCTCTACTATGACCTTAGAGTCTACCTTGCTTGGTGATATTCAGTCAGCTCAGGAGTAGGACCCTGAAATTCAGAAAATCAAGCAAGGGCTAGCAGAATCAGAAAGTAGAGAATTCAGAGTGTCCGATAGCGGGGTGTTGTATTTCGGTAACAGACTCTGTGTTCCAGATCAGGAGGAGCTACGGAGACATATTTTAGATGAGGCTCACAAGACCCCCTATGTGATGCATCCAGGTTCCACCAAAATGTACCAAGACCTGAAGAACCGTTTTTGGTGGCCCGGGATGAAGCGAGACATCGCCAGATATGTTAGCATCTGCCTCACCTGTCAGAGGGTTAAGGCAGAACATCAGCGACCAGGAGGAGTTCTGCAGCCTATACAGATTCCAGAGTGGAAGTGGGAGGATATCTCTATGGATTTCATAGTGGGACTGCCCAGAACCACGAATGGTTTTGATGCTATCTGGGTAATAGTCAACAGGTTGACTAAATCAGCCCACTTCTTAGCTATCAAGATATCCTACTCCATGGAGAAGCTAGCTCAGTTGTATCTCTAGGAGATCGTCAGACTACATGGAGTCCCACGAACCATCATTTCAGACAGAGACAGCAGATTCACATCACACTTCTGGGAGTCCAGCGTTAGGCACTAAGTTAAAGTTCAGACACAGTCCATCCTCAGACAGATGGTCAGACGGAGCGAGTAAACCAGGTACTCGAAGATATGCTCCGAGCGTGTACCCTAGACTTCAAGGGAAGTTGGTGCAAATATCTGAGCTTAGCAGAATTTGCATACAACAACAGCTATCAGGCCACTATCGGCATGGCACCTTACGAGGCTCTCTATGGGCGGAGGTGTAGATCTCCAATCTGCTGGTATGAGAGTGGTGAACAGAAAGAGCTAGAACTTCAGACAGATCTAGTCGCAGATACCACAGCAGCAATACAGCAGATTCGTCAGAGGATAGAGACAGCTCAGAGCCGCCAGAAAAGCTATGCTGATACGCGGCGCAGACCCTTAGAGTTTTCAGTTGGGGATTCAGTGTTCCTCAGAGTAGCTCCCATGAAGGGAGTAATGCGTTTTGGGAAGAAGGGCAAGCTAAGTCCCAGATATGTGGGACCATACCTTATCAGCAGAAGAGTGGGCAAGGTAGCATATGAGCTAGAGCTACCCCAGGAAATGTCAGCTGTCCACAACGTATTTCATGTCTCTATGCTGAAGAAGCATATTCCCGATGCAACCCAGGTGATTGAGCCCCAGTCGGTACAGATCCGCGAAGACCTCAGCTATGATAGTCAGCCTATTCAGATAATAGACCGAGCAGTTAAGAAATTGCGGAACAAGGAAGTACCATTAGTCAAAGTTATTTGGCACAGTCACACAGCAGAAGAGGCAACTTGGGAGACAGAAGCCAGCATGAGACAGAAGTACCCATAATTATTTTAAGTTCGAGGACGAACTTTTTATAAGGTATGGGGGATTGTAACGCCCGAAAATTCTCAAACTTTCATTAGAATTATTCTATGATTTTTCTGGAATTTTTAGATATTTTTCCGGAATTCTCCGAGTAGCGGAAGTAGCAAAAATAATTAAAAGAATAAAATAGCTTAGGCGGGAATCGAACCCGAGACCTATGGTGTAAGGGATAATGCTAGTAACCGGTGAACCCAGCAGGGCCGTGCTGAAAGGAAAGGGAGACGATTTAATTTATATTAGAGTTGGGCCGGAATTACCACTTAATATAAATAGAAGGTTTAAGTGGGGTTTGGGTTATTTCTTTTATTGGTTTGGCAAAACCCTTCCTCTCCAAAGCCTCACGCCGACACCTTCCTCTTCCTCCTCCCCTCTCGGCGCCCAAGCCCCAAGGACTCTCGGATCATCTTCCGGCGACGACTCCAACACGAAAGAGGTTCTTCTCCGCGAGAGGAACGCAAAGACGTGAGCGGATCGTCGATAAGGTCATCTCCACCGGAATTCTAGCGAATAGAATCGTAAGAAATTACGAACAGGAGGTAAGAAAACCCCTCACCTGCAGTATAATAGCTACCGTTTGATTTTCTGCGCATTAGTTTAGTTATATGCGTATGTTTTCGACACATAGGGTGTATTTAACCTTCCTCGCAGGTTTAGGGATTTAGTGAGGACCTTTAGATGGGCCGGACACGTCTTTTCTCCTTCAGTTGGAGGTTTAGATGTTGTTGGGTGCCTAAAGGTAGTCTCCCTAATAGAGAGGGGAGTTAAAGCACACTAGGTGTTCGATTAAATAACCAGCTTAGAAAAAGAATGCAACTTAGGCATTTTTATGAGCACAGTTGAATGCCTTAGAAGCATCTGAATTAGTAAATCAGCTTAGTCTAGTTTATATAGGACTACGATCCAATGTGTAGGCTCCCACAGTCGCCTCTAGGTTCAGACAACCTAGCTCTAGGTTCAGATAACCTAGAAACAGCAATTTAGAATAGTTTAGCTATACTCAGTATTTTACTTTTCAGTTGGCACTGTACTGGATTAGATATCCATTGGGTTGGGCTCCCATAGTCGGTCCCTAGGTTTAGATAACCTAGTAGCTCTACTAAATTCGGGACTTGCAACCCCGAGTCTAGTTAGAGATGCGCGCATAGCACGTACAGTTGCCGGGCCCAACAGCAGCATGTTTAGTATTTTCACTTATTATATGTATATGGTTTTCAACCCCTCACAAATTAGTTCGTGAATTCAGTACAGTTCTGGCAGTAGCTCAGCATTAGCGTAGCTCAGTTCTTAGTATCTACTTAGTTTTTCCCTGTGAATATGCATGATGACTTTATGTTCAGCTTTAAATACGCCATGATTGTATGCTTATATGCCATGCCATGCTTAATTTATTCAGTATATCCAGCATATGTTTTAAACAGCATGATTTAAAATCATATTTGCATCGTTGCATGTTTTTGTGAGGTAGATGGTTTCTTACTAAGCTTTAAGCTTACAGATTCTACTTTTCCTTATACTGCAGATAAAGGTAAAGGAAAGTTGGATTAACAGATGAAGCTGGAGGGCAATGCAAGGATGGTGTGTGTGGTAGGAACTGGAATCAAGGATCTTTAGGGGACTTAAACATTCTCGCTTAGAAATATGAACTTTTAGTATTTTGCTTCTTATGCATTTTAAGTTGTTCAATGCTTGAAATTAAAGAACCATGCACTATAACAAGTTAGATTGCTAGTCCTATGTTATTGGAATGTTTATTATGCATTAGATGGTTGTAGTGTGAGGTTTTGGTACGAACCAGTGCTGAAATCAGAGTTTTAGTGCGAAATCAGAAACCCCAATCGATCGGTGGATCGATTGGAGGGTCCCAATCGATCAGCTGATCGATCGGGCAAGTTCCTCCACAAACAGTAAGTTTCTGGATCGATCGTCCGATCGATCCAGCAATTTCTATCGTGAACAGAAGGTTCGGAAATCGATCACTGGATCGATTGGTCAGTCTGGATCGATCAGCCGATCGATCCAGAATATCGTCCCGGGCACAGTAGCGTGCTGGATCGATCACTGGATCGATCCAGCCTATGTCACGCGTACAGTAGTCGGCTGAATCGATCCCTAGATCGATCCGACGTTCCAATCGATCAACGGATCGATTGGGAGGTCTGATAACAGCCGAGAAACATATATTTCAGTTCTTTGACCATAGGGGATGTAGTATATGTTAGGTATACCTTATATTACATCCACCAGTACATGTAGAACCAAGAATAGTTATCAGTTAGCAACTAAAATTTAAATTAGATTAGTTTTCCGCATAGTTAGCACAGCATAACTGTGACGATCATCCTTATAGCCTAGTAGTAGAAGGCGGGTCATTACATAAGCAACCAACAACAAGATCTCAAGGCTAATATGAAATTCATGAGGCATATCAAAAACTGAGATACTACAACTGAGATGCAAAAACTGAGATGCTGGGGTCTAAACTGAGAATTCGGAATGCTGATTACATATATATTACAGTGACAATGTGATGCTACAGCTGAGATGCTAAAACTGAGATCAAAAGAAAGAAATCAAAACAGGCATGTTACTCTTAAACCTCTAGCTAACTCAATACTGTACAGTATAATCCAAGGCAAAGGAAACAAGAAACCCATGCTACTCAGAAACATCTAACTATTCCAATGCTGTACAGCATAATCCAAAAGCAAAGAAACTCATGCTCTGATTTAACAAACGAACTTCTGAAATTGAAACTACAACACAACTAATGGAACAAAAACCGAAATCCAAAACCTTCCAGAACTAGCTATCCATGTTATTCCAAATCTCTCCTCATCTTCTTAAAAACTCACGGCAGCTAGCCTCAAGAATACACCCTTACAGCATGCTTCGGAAAAACAGCAAGAAACTAACAAGTATTCGAAACCAACAACCACAAGCTAAACAAACAAACAAATTCCATTTCCTTTCTTTGAGGTACACGGCAACAAGCCCATAACCAAAAACTTCACAGCAAACTTCGAAAGCAAGAAGAACGAGAATCCGGAACTACTCCTACTGCAAGTGAGTAGCAACTCACCTTCGGTTCTTGGACTTACAACCGAGCAAGACAGCTTCTAGGGCTTCGGAGAAACTCACGATCTCGGCCTCTTCCTCGCGTCTTCGAGTTCTCCTTGTCGAGAGGATCGAGAGGACGAAGAAATCTCTTGGAATCGAGCCTTGGTCGGCCGCCGGAGACGTGCCCTAGGTTGGCTTCGTTTCCGCCCGAGAGGAGAACAGCGCCGCCCGCGTCGGGAGAGAAAGGGAAGAGAAATCGTGAGATTAGGTCACGGCTAATCAAGCCCTAAGTTCTCCCTTTATAACTCCAATATTTCTATTAACTACTCTTGCTTAAATACAACTTGATTCGGGTTTTATTAACAAACCTGCGGCTGGTCTGTTGGTTAAGCGAACCTCTACTTCACCCGAGGTTCACGGTTCAAATCTCGGCTTGGACATTTTTTGTCGAAACTTCTTTCGTTCAGTAAAAATACCAAACAAACTCCAAAAATTACGTAAAAATACTCTAAAAATTTCTAAAAATCTCTAGAATTTTTCTAAAGCATTTCTAGATTTTTATAAGGACTTTTAGAACTCGAAATAGGGAAAATTGGGTCATTACAAATGAGCCCAAAAGTCCATCGGCTATTAACCTTTGAATCTTACTCAAGTTAATATGACCTAGCCTTAGATTCCAAAGATATATTTGGTTCATTTCCGATGGTTACTTTCTCTTATTTGAATTAGAAGATGTGTTATTAATTTCCATTTGTTGCATTATGGGAGTTATTGGATTTAGAGTATACAAATTGCCAACCAATGTACCATAACAGATAACTATCCTATTTTTCTTGACAACCACTTTGTCATCAAAAGAAACAGAATATCCATCCATAAATAGTTTAGAAACTGAAATCAAGTTCTTTCTAAAACTTGGTACATAAAGACAATTTCTCAAAATCAATGTTTTATTCCTATCAAACGATAAATAAACATCTCCTACTGCAACAACCACCACTTTTGTAGCATTGCCTACGTAGATAGTGATTTTCCCTTCATATAGTTATTGGGTTTCTTAGAACCCCTGCAATGAATTGTAGACATGATCAATGGCTCCTGTGTCTACACATCAGTTACCGGTAGATAACACCGCTAAACATGTTTCAACAACTAATGAATAAGATACACCTTTATTATTCTCCATTTTGTGAGGACAATCCATGTTTTGTTTCCAATCAATGTAATTAGGACCAGTAAGTTTGTTCTCTTTCAATATATCAGCAAGAGGATTGAAAGCTATTTGAAATCCTAAGAATCATAAAATATTTGGTCAAAACATTAGAATTTAAAATAATATTGATTCACAAACAATATCATTTAAATTCACCAACACCTCAAAACACCGTGAATTTTGTATGCCATGATAGTGTGGACATATACAAATTCAAACATTTGTAAGAGGGGAATTTATCCATTAATTTTATTATCTTGTCATCCTAACTTTATGACAAATAAAATTAATAGTTGGTTTTCTTTTGGTCACACAAATAATAGCAGTGACTCTGTTGGGGAGGATACTATTAAATGCGCCTAAGTGTATACCATTACTTGATACTTAGTCCATTAAATAGGATTGTGCCCCTTCAGTTGGAGAAGATCACACGCTCCTAAATAATTTCCTATAACCATCCATAAAGGAAGTTTGATCTAGTGATCCGCAAACAAACTCATCCGTTGTTGAGGGAGGCACTCAGAGCCAACACATAAGTTTGAATGCATCACTTACAAACCAGTAATGGAGACCGTGGAATTTAAAAAATTTCTCTCCCACTTAGTTATTTAAAGCGAGGAATTTTAACATGAACACACACATAGCACATATAAATAGCATAAAAGACAATAAATATGAAAAATAATTTTTCAACTATTATAGCCTCATCCATAGCTGTCCTCCGTGAGCCACTAACCCTAGCCGCCGCCAATGGGTCATGTCATCACTGTAGGGGCAATTTCCCTAGGTCAGGTTTGACCAGTTTGACTAAGTTTGAGTTGAGTTAAGCTTGAGTCAGGATTTGAGTTTTGATGTTTGACAATATAAGGAGATTGCTAGAGCAATCGTTCGGTTATGGAGATGGTCAAAGGGTTGATCAGGTTGATGAGAATACAAGTCTAAGTAGGTCAAGGTTGATAGGAGACTTGACTGGGAAAGTCCTAACTGGATGTTAGGTAACGGGAAAGTCCTAGTGAGGAGCTAGGCAGGAGAAAGTCTTGGTGAGGAGCCAGACAATGGGAAAGTTCTAGTGAGGAGCTAGGCAAGGGAAAGTCCTGGTAAGGAGCCAGGAAATGGGAAAGTCCTAGTGAGGAGCTAGGCAAGAGAAAGTCTTGGTGAGGAGTCAGGTAATTGGAAAGTCCTGGTGAGGAGCCAGGCAAGTGGAAAGTCCTGGTGAGGAGCTAGGCAATTGGAAAGTCTAAGTGTGATCTTGGCAAAGGGTGTAAGTCCAAGCATGTGGTCTTGGCAAGGTAAGTCCTGGTATGACTTGGCAAGGAAGACCTGACAATTAGGATGAGGCCGAAGGAAGCTCCTGAAGGCAAAGCGTGAAGGATAGGAGATATTCAAGGGACGCAAGGCTGATGAAGGATGCTAGAAGGCTAGTTCGAGGTTGGTCGAGTGTGGCCAAATGCTAGGCATGGAGACCCAATAAGTCACAGTTGACTAGGAGTTGGGTTGGAGATTTTGGACTTGAGTTTGAGTTATGTCCAAGCTAGTCAATCGATCGGGCGATCGATTGAACTAGGTTCTAATCGATAGACTGATCGATTGGAGTGTGCTGCAATTGTGGGAAGGCCCAATCGATCGGTCGATCGATTGGGATGTGGAATCACGAGCATAGAGGCTTTCCCAATCGATTGAGAGATCGATTGGGAGCTGCCAATCGATCGGTCGATCGATTGGGCAGCAGAAGCTCTCACACGGATGCAAGAGCACATAAAGGTTCTGAATCGATCGGGCGATCGATTTAGGAAGTCCTAATCGATCAGTCGATCGATTGGGAAGTGATTGTTACGCAGGATGCAGGTGATGGCCGAGTGTGATGGAGCGGTGCTGAGTTGGCAATCGATTGGGGATGAATTCAATTGACTGCGAGCACTGCTTAAAGCCTGGGCGGAGCGTTTTCTTCGCTAGATCTTTGCGATCTTTTCCTGCGAGCTTACAGCTATTCTCACAGTGATTTTCCCAATACTCATGCCAGTTCTTGAAGGCACTTGAGGAGCATCTTCAAGGTTTAAGAGGCAACAACAAGTAGCAAGAAGAAAGGGTATTCAATTATATTCTTAGGGTTTCTTCTTATATTTGTGTTTGTGTTGTGTGTGAGTTTGCACGAGGCTTCTCCGCCTCTGGCTGTGACCGAGAAGTTTTTCATAGTGGAGATAATGTGTCGTGTGTGGATCCTTGGATTAGTCACCTTATCTTGAGGTGGATACCAAGTAAATCCTAGGTGTTAGCGTTTTGGTTTGTTGTGTCTTTCTTTCCGCTGCATATCATCAAGACGACCCAAGCATGACAAAACACTATTCACCCCCCTCTAGCGAGCACATCGGTCTCAACAATTGGTATCAGAGCGAGGTCGCTCTTCTATGGACTAACCACCAAGAGAGAAAGAAGCTAGAGGAAGAAGATGGAGTCCGAAGGACCACTCGGATGGGATATCCGAATTCCACCTCCATACGACAAAGAAGACTTCAATTATTGGAGGACGAGGTTGGAAACTTGGTTCCAAATGGATTGGAATCAATGAGTTGCATTGGAAGATCCATTTGAGCCTCCAAAGGACAAAAAGGGGAAGTGTCTCCGACCTCGACATTGGATCGAGGAACAACGGGAGCAAGCGGAGGTGGATAAGGAGGTAACAAAAACTTTGTTAAATCTATTACCCTCTAATATAATTTTGAGTGTAGGTGAATGCACGAGTGCAAGTGATATTTGGAAAAAGGTCATTGCCTATCATGAAGACCCGCCACAATTCCAAGGAGTAGAGGAGTCCAAGGAGAAGGGTTCATTGGTCCAAGAAGAGAATGACCAATCCGATGTTGACATAAGGTCAACATTCGAGGAAAAGAAGGAAGAAGAGAAGAAGGAAGAAGATGAGAGATCTTCTACATCTTCAAGAGAGGAAGAGGTGGAAGTATCTACATCCTCAAGAGTTGAAGAGGTGGAAGCACCCACACCCTCAAGAGGAGAAGAAGAAGAAGATGATGCAACCTCCACAATGCAAGATAAATCAAATAGAGGATCAAGTGCCACCCCTACAAGCAAAGGTATAGAAATTTCGATGGTAAATAATAAAAATCATATCATTTGCTTTGAGTGTAGGGAACATGGACACTATAAGAGCAAGTGCCCAAAATTGGCCAAGAAGAAGGGCCAAGTAGTACCCAAGGGCAAGGAGAAGCCCAAGGAGACAATCTCCACAACAAAGAAGAGCAAGGAACACATTGTGTGTTTCTTATGCAACCAAAATAGACATTATCGAAGCCAATGTCCAAAGGGGAAGAAAACAACCAAAGTCAAAGGAGGAAGCACAAGTATAGGGGGAGCTGCTAAGGTAAAAACCAAGGTATCATTTAATGAATTCATTCCTTTGACACATGATAAAAAGCATGCTAGAAATAATTCTTATCATTTTAATGTGAATTATCATGAAAGTAGGAAGCATGATGGCACTAAGGATAAATATATTCCTCCTCATGCTAGATTTACCACACCTAAGGTTAGGAAGGTAAATAACAACTTAGGCAATAACACCAAGGATTTTAGATATATGCCTAAAAATAGAAATGCTCATAGGGGTCAAGAAAAATCCAAATCTATGGATTTAATAATGGAGAACCAAGTCTTGAGGTCAAGACTTGATAACTTAGAAAGAACTCTAGCAAGAATAGAAAACATGCTTATGGATCAAAATGAGCATAACCTAGGAAAAGCTAGACAAGAGCCATCCAATGGCTATAGAGGTTTGGGATACAAACCTAAAGTCAAGAAGGATGTGACTTCTTTTCATAGGGTTCCATATAGCTATGGGACCAACCCTAGGTGTAAAGGTCAAGTCAAGGATACTAGGGAAGGAATCCCTAAAGGTTCTTTTGGCAAGATCAATGTGACTAAGACTTCTAAGAAATCTAACAAAGTCACAAAGAAGGTCACAAGGGAGGTCATCCCTAAAGTTGATCTAGTAAAGGAGACTAAGGCTCCAAAAAGGCCAAATAAAGTCACAAAGAAGGTTACAAGGAAAGTTATCCCTAGGAGTGACCTAGTGGAAGTAACCAAGGTTTCTAAGAAGCCTAGAAAGGTCCTTATAAAGGTATCTAGGGAAGTTATCCTGAGTGAGTACCTAGAGCATCCAAGGAGCACCAATAGGTTTTGGGTTCCTAGGAGCATATTCTCTACACCCTAGATGGTCTAGAGAGTGTCAACTCTATTTGGAAGGGTAGTTAACCCAACCTTGGTAAAGTTAGCACTTGGAGAGCATTTTCAAGGTTTCACTAACCTTTGAAAATGAAAAGGATTATTAGTGTTATTCTTTGAAAGAGTAACATTTGTCAAAATTTGAGGAGTTGAATCTAATTTAAATTGACACACTTGAGAGAAGCAAAAGTAATGCCAAATTTAGAATTCGACATTTTCTTATGGAATTAAGGGAAATGTAAACCTTAATCCAAATTGTCACTCTTGGAAAGAGTAACATGTGCCAAATCTTAAGGAATTATGTTTGAATTAAATTGGCACAATTTGGAGAATCATATGAACTACCAAGTTGAGATTTTGGTATGTTCTTAGGGAGTCAAGGGCAAATTCGGGCTTAAAATATAAGGTGATTACTCCTTTGGAAGGATAAATATGTCAAAATTTGAGGAATGTGCTTAATTTTAATTGGCATAAATAAATCAAGAGATTAAAGAAATGCTAAGTTGGGGTTTGGCACTTTCTTGATGAAATTGGGCAATCTAGGATTTAATTTTAAGATTAGCTAAGGTTTAAGGACACTTAGATAGGTAATCTAGGTATCTTATGTATGCTAATTTGCCATGGTTTGTTTTCCCATCATATGCCCAGGCTTTCGTACCAGTTCCACTGTACAAAAATTTTGTACACGTGTTGAACCTTTCCTAAACAACCTATTGTGTTCTTTAGAAGTTAAATTAGGAATCCCAAACGGAACTTAACATTATTGATTCCAAATTTAAGTCATCTGTTCTTAATGGTTTAGATTTGGATCGCAATCGAAACTTAACACTATTGATTCAAATCAACCTATGTTATAAATTTAATTAAATATTAATTTCTAAAATTAGCTTCCAGGACTGCATGGCGAGGCACATGGCCTTCTTGGGTATGTGAGCATCCACACCCGCCTAGACAAATCCTTTTAAGAAAAGCTAATATTTAATTTCCTTATATAACTTTAGGTTTAACCAAAAGGAGTAATCGAATCATAAATTTGAAAAATAAAAAAAAACACAAACTCGAATAACAAATTTGAAAAACTAGAATCTAATGCCTCTTGTGTTTGGAATTCATACAAAGAAAAATAACTAGCGTGATGCGGAAAATAATTACTAGTTATACCTTTTTTATGTATGCTAATAACCTCGAGATCTTCTGTCGTATTCCTCGTCTCGCCTTGGACGTCGAGTGGGCGACGATCCTCCAAGCTGAACACCACCCAAAGCCTTCTTCCTCCTTTTAATGTGGATGTTAAAAAAGGAAGTTTTAAAAATTAAAACCAAGTTTTAAAATTTAAAACTTCTCTTCTAAAATTTCCTTTTTTTAACATGGATACAAAAATAGAAAGTTTCAAATTTAAAACTCCCTTCCTTTTTTCCAACAACCATGAGGATGGTTAAAAAAGGAAAGTTTTAAAACTTTTAAACTTTCTTTTAAACCATGTGGCTTAATTCAAATAAGGAAAGTTTTATAAATTTAAAATCCTTCTTTTAAACTTGTAGTTATCTACAAAGAGAATATTTTAAAAATTCAAAACACCCCTCCTAATTTGAAATATAGTGGTCGGCCCCTCCTTTGCTTGGGCACCAAGCATAGGGCCGACCCTCTTGAGGAGATGGTGGCTGGCCCATGGCTTGGTCACCAAGCCTTAGGCCGACCCCCTTCTTGGACACCAAAATGAGCTTTTATTTGGATGGACTTGAGGCTTTAATGAGGCTACGATAGGTGTTGGTCCCCGTGGGTGTTTTGATGTGATCAACCAAGTTGGTTAGGTCCTGATTTGTGTTTGATCCCTGTGTCTGAGTGTGTAGGAGCACAGGAAGTCAAGCGGAAGACGTAACTAGCGAGAAGGACGACACGGGAAGGGAGTCAACGGGCTCGGTGCGTCCGAAGTAGGAGAGAGCTGCGGAAGAGTACTCCGGTGGACGAGAAGAACGTGCACGACGTTCGAGGGACGAGAAGCCGGACGGAAGTCTGCTCGAGGAGAAGGCCGGAAATTGGGTTCGGGTGAGCCCTATTTCGGTTGGCCGGAATCACCCAAAAGAACGAGACTTTGAAAGATGAAGCAAAGAAGCAAGCAAGCTGGAAAAGCTACCAGCCAGCTTAGAGGCGCCTCCATCTGGCTTGGAGGCGCCTCCAGCTTGAAGGCTCCTTCAATCTGGTTGGAGGTGCCTCCAAGCTGGTCAAAACATAGAGTTCTATCCGCTGACCGAGTTGGAGGCACCTTGAACCTTGTTGGAGGCACCTTGGACCTGATAGGATCGAGTAGCGCGATAGAGGGGGGGGGGGGTGAATATCGCATCCTTTTAAAACTAATCGTTTCTTTGAAATCAAAGTCGTGCACAGCAGAAAGTAAATAGAGACAGTTTGTTTACTTTGTTCGAAGCCTAGCTCGACTCCTACTCGAAGGCACGCGGTCCTTGACCGCACCGATGGGCAAAACACTAAAACTCTTCTCTCTGAAGTCCTCGGAGAGAAGCAGATCGTACAGGTACAATAGAATAAGATAGTAACAAGCCTACTATCTTATTTGCAATTAAGTGAAAAACAATAATATATATACCGACAAATGAATCAAAGATTTAGCGTAGGTCGGTGCTTTCGAATGACGCAGCTTGCTGTACTGATGAAGATGAGTCGCTTGCAGAGCAGTAACTTGTGATCAGAAAAGTTGTTTTTTTAGCTTCTGACTTCGAGCACATTTTATAAGAATCTTGGACGTTCGGTCGACCGATCTCTCTGTTCGGTCGACCAAACCTGCTCCCTTCCTTCCTGGCTGAAGTCCGAAGCTGGCTCGATGTTTTGCATTTACTGGTCTTTAATGGTTCGGTCGACCGAACCTCTTTTTCGGTCGACAGAACAGCTTCCTTCCCTGTTTGTCGAGATCTTGAATTAATGCTCCATTAATGTCTTCAATGTTCGGTCGACCGAACCTCATTTTCGGTCGACCGATCACGTTGTAATATCATATTTCTGAGCCTGATCTGTTTTGCCAAAGTTGCCTGTTCGGTCGACCGAACCTTTGTTCGGTCGACTGATAAAATGCCTTTTTCGGTCGACTGAACCTCTTGTTCAGTCGACTGAACCCCTGGTCAAATGAAGCTTTCTAAGTGCTGGACGCGTGTCCGCTGACAGAGCCTGATTATGAGTTCTGAGTCAAAATTTATGACCCTTTGAAGCTCAAGGGGTCATATGGTTCTGCAACACAATGTTAGTTTGATATAACAATAATATTCCTGCAAAACAAAGTTAGCACAGTCATAATACATGTGTAGTAATATGCATGAGTATAATAGTTAGGACTGTCTTCATTTCAACTTCGAAACCTTCCCGGTTTCTTCAGTTGGATCAGCGACCTTAGGTTATTCCCTTCAGGAACTCGACCTCACTGTCGCTCCTCCAGTTGCTTACCTCAACTTACCTGCCAAACATGGTCCTCCAGACCTGTTTGGACTTTTGCCTGCTCAGTGTCTGATCACCTGATCCACTAAGACTTTTCCTGTAATATTATGTTAGCCAACAGCAATAATAATACAGAAAATAATGGTAAACCTAAACCTAGATTTACCGAGATCCGCTGGTCCGGTCGACCGTGCGCGGTCGCCCGGAAATCATCCGATCAACCTTGCTTGGAGTTCACTCCTCCAAGACTTCTCGTTGTTGGTGCAACCTTAGGTCAAGGTTGACCTGGTTGACCCGACTCGAGTTGACTTGACTCGAGTTGTATTTTGATGTTTGACTTGGGAAGATTGTTGATGCAACTTTAGGTCAAGGTTGACCTAGTTGAGTTGCATGTTGATGTTTGACACTCGTGAGAGAGTTCTATTCTTGATGTGAGACAAGAATAGATGTTTGGGGGATTGTAGGTGCAACCGTAGGTCAAGGTTGACCTGGTTGACCTGATTCGGGAAAAAGTCCAAGTATGGAGACTTGGCAACGGAAAAGTCCAAGCAGGGAGCCTGGCACTGGAAAAGTCCAAGTATGGAGACTTGGCACTGGAAAAGTCCAAGTATGGAGACTTGGCACTGGAAAAGTCCAAGCAGGGAGCTTGGCACGTGGGAAAGTCCTAACTGGGATGTTAGGCAGTGTGGAAAGTCCTGGTGAGTGGAGCCAGGCAGTGGGAAAGTCCTAACTGGGATGTTAGGCAGTGTGGAAAGTCCTGGTGAGTGGAGCCAGGCAGTGGAAAGTCCTAACTGGGATGTTAGGCAGTTGGAAAGTCCTAACTGGGATGTTAGGCAGTTGGAAAGTCCTGGTGAGTGAAACCAGGCAAGGGAAAATCCAGATGGATCAGGGATGATCGGACTTCTGGTGTTGGAAAGTCCAAGTAGGTCAAGAGAGTGATCGGATACTTGGCACGAAGAGGAAAATCCAGATGGATCAGGGATGATCGGACGTCTGGTGTGGAAAAGTCTAAGTGGGTCAAAGGGATTGACCGGACACTTAGCGGGGAGTGCTAGCAGGTCAAGGGAGTGACCGGATGCTAGGTATGATATACCAACAGGTCAAGGTTGACCGGATGTTGGTGTGGAAGCCTTAGGTTTAGGGCTGAGAAGTTTGGATCGGTCTGGTGACCGATCCAGTGATACTGTGTTCGGTCCACAGACCGATCAGGCAACGATCAGAAGCGGAGAAAAGAAGCTCCTGATCGGTCCCTGGACCGATCAGGTGTATGCCTGATCGGTCTCCACGACCGATCACGAGACGAGTGCGATTCTCTGTCTGTGAGAGAGCTGGGAGAGCTGGGATCGGTCTGGGGACCGATCAGGACAGAGCCTGATCGGTCCACAGACCGATCAGAGTACGCACAGAAGATTCTGTACACTGGCTGATCGGTCTGGGGACCGATCAGCGAAGGGCCTGATCGGTCCACAGACCGATCAGAGCTCCGATCGCGACACCTGATCGGTCTGCAGACCGATCAGGGTTCTAGCCGTTGCGACGCAACGGCTAGTTTTCTCGCTGTCTTCTTCGCAGGTATAAAAGGATCGAGGGCATCTTCTGTGCGACATCTTTTCTTCCTTCTTCCTGTTCTAAGTGCTGCTGTGCTTGAGCTTTGTTGAGCTCCTCCGAAGCTTCGCGTGAGCTTCATTCCACGACTGGGTCACCTGCTGTAGTAGGCGCTTGGAGCTGCTGCTTCTTCCAGTCGAAGAGAAGGCAAGCAAGAGTTTTCTTACTGTTGTATTTCTTGCTGTCTTTCTTTGTATTTCTGTACTCTCCTTACTTGCTGTTGCAAGAGTGTGTTGTGGCGAGGTTTCTCCACCCATAAGGAGTTTGTATTAGCCGGTTCTCCGGGGACTCATCCACCGACGGATTGAGAGGCTTCGTCCACCTTACGGACACGCCGAGGAGTAGGAGTATCATCTCCGAACCTCGTTACATCGACGCGTTGAGGTTTGATCTTCTTGTTTTCGTGTCCTTGTTTATTTTTCCGCTGCGCTAACGAATTGTAGGAAGAAACGCGATCGATTTGGGGCGGCTATTCACACCCCCCTCTCTAGCCGAGTACGAAGGATCCTAACAAGTGGTATCAGAGCGAGGACGCTCTTCGTCGGATCAACACCCGTGGGAGCAAAGCTAGAGATGGATCAATTCGGAGAAGACATCACGATTCCACCCTTCTACAACGACAACTTCACATATTGGAAGGTAAGGATGATGTATTTTCTTAGGACTAATATGTTGAACTGGTTTGTGTACAAGAAGGTTTTTCTCCTCCAATGGATAAAGAAGGAGAGCCTCTAGAGAAGAACAAGTGGACGAAGGAACAAGTCCACCAATCCACGATCAACAATGAGGTAACTAAAACAATTGAATTTTCATTACCTACTAATATTTTGTGTAAGATAGGTAAATACAACAATGCCAAGGAATTGTGGGATAACTTGGCCAAGTACCATGAGGAGAGCTCCACTTCAAGCCATGAAGAGGAGCCTAGTGAGCCAAGTAGCTCACATCATGGAGGGAGCGAATTGGGAGTTGAGGGCTACTCAACATCCAAGGAAGAAGAGGAGGAGAGTTCCTCTTGCTCAAGTTCGGAGCAAGAAGAGGAAGTTTCCACCTCCGGAAGGGTTGAAGAAGAAAGCTCATCTCCATCCACAACCCTAGGTAACTCAAACACTGTGATTTCAAGCAAATTACACATAATGTGTTTTGAGTGTAGGAAACATGGGCACTACAAGAGTAAGTGTCCAAGGAGGGTTAGGAAGACTCCACCGGCACCAAAAGTCAAGGGAGCCGGAGTCCCGACACGCAAAGGCAAGGAGCACGTGGTATGCTTCCAATGCAAGCGAAGGGGACATTATCGGAGTCAATGTCCAAGGGGGAGGCAACCTCACAAGGACAAGGGATGCACATCGATAGGGGGAGCTAAGGCAAACCCTAAGGTACCTTTTAAGGCACACTATTGCAATTCAAATAAGAAACATGCTAGTAGTTTTATTGCTATTGCAAATAATGATGAGCATGTTAACACTAGAAATCAACACATGTGCTTAGGTGCTAAACATGTTAGCCTAGGTAAGGATAACACTAGAAATACCAACCCTAGGTTTAACGCTTCTAAAATTAAGGAAAACCTAGGTAGAAATCCCAAGAAGACTAGACACATGCCTAGGAATATCTCAAGAGAAAATGATAAATTAAAACTTGAGGTATTAGAGAGGGAAAATCAAGTCTTGAGGTCAAGACTTGATAATTTAGAAAAGGCTCTTAAAAACATGGAGAAGTCATCTCTAGGGTTTAAGGGTCAAAAACCAATGTCCAAGGACAAAAAGGGTTTGGGTCACAAACCTAAGTCCCAAATGGTCAAGCCCACTTATCACAATGTTCCATTCGATTATGGAACAAAACCTAGGGCTAGGAAGACCATTACCAAGGTTACAAGGGGAGTCACCCCTATAGTTGACCTTGATGAGACCCAAATGACCAAGGCTTCAAAGCCCAAGAGGGTCATTAGGAGGGTTGCTAGGGAAGTCATCCCTAGTGAATATTTAGTGAACCCAATGAGCTCTAATAGGTATTGGGTTCCTAGGAGCATTTTCTCTACCCCATAGATGGGTTAGAGAGTGTCAACTCCAATAAGAAGGGTAGTTAACTCAACTTTGAGGAAATTGACACTCAAGGAACATTTTCAAGGTTTTTGGAACCTTTGAAAATGAAATGGAATAATCTTTATCATTCACTCCTTGGAAGAGTAAAGTGTGCCAAAGTGAGAATATTTTAATCTTATTTGGCACAATTTAAGAAAACCTAGAGAAATACCATAATTGGGATTTTGGTTTTTCTCTTAGGGATATATGGGCAATCTAGGGTTAAATTTTAGGTTAGCAAAGTGGTTAAGGATACTTAGATAGGTAATCTAGGTATATTTATTTATGCTAAATCTTGCCATGATTGTTTGCCCTCACATGTCATGACATCATATTTAGTTTTATTATCATTTGAAATGTCATGATAATGCTTAGGCTAGTTTTTATGTCATGTTTATTTAAGTTTCAAACTTTATGCCATGACATCATGACATTGGCACATGTTTTTACTTACGATATCATTTATGCCATGTCATCATCTCTTGCATTATGATCAATGAAATTGATTTAAGGACAAACATATAATTTGATATTGAGATCAAATTGGTGTTTAGAAAATGCATGAGAACTTAGCCTAAGTTGACCTTAACCCATATCTCACATCAAATTGACTTGAATGTGGTTTGATACACCTTAGATGTGTGTGAGATATTAGGATCATGAGTTAGGATCAAGGTGCATAGTCCTTGTACCTAGATGAGCCTAATTCAAGAAATGGGGATCATAGGGAAAGCTTGTGTACAAGTCATGTACATCTAGCCCTAAGATTATGGTCCTAAATTCAAATGGTTTTAAAAGCATTTTAAAATTGATTTGAAAAACCTTGATGAAGCTTTCCTAGTGATAGCATTCATCATTGGACATAGTGATACAAAATTGACTTAACTTTGAACTATTTCAAAGTTTTCGAATTTTGTATCAAGATTTGAAAATGGAAACTATTTTCATAGAAAACTATTTTTCCATGATAGTGTATGTTATGAGGAATGTATCCTCAAAATTTCACGATTTTTGGAATTTTCTGGAATTTATTAGGAGTTTCTGAATTTCCGGAAGGGGAAATCAGAAATTCTGATTTCAGTGGCTGGATCGGTCCGGGGACCGATCCAGGGAAGATCTGATCGGTCTGCGGACCGATCCAGAGGATTGTGGATCGGTCTGCAGACCGATCCAGTGAGATCCAGGAGCTTGGTGCGATCTGGCGAAGGCCTGATCGGTCTGGTGACCGATCAGTGACGATCCAGTGCGATCGGTGAAGCGTGGATCGGTCTGGGGACCGATCCAGGGGGTTTCTGATCGGTCTGGGGACCGATCAGGGCGTGCCGAATTTCTGATTTTTCAGCTGTTGGTCTGAAATTTCAGCTGGAAGTTGGGTTTTGTGGATTTCTAAAGGTTTGAAACTCTCCAAGACATTGTTGGTGCAATGGTCAAGGGGGAGTTGACCTTTAGGGGGAGTTTTTACCTAATTGTCAAGGGGAGTTGACTTTTAGGGGGAGTTTTTACTCCTAAAGACTTGAGTGATATGGAATTATCACTAAGTTGGTTGTTGAGTTTAGTATCAAGGGGGAAATTAAGAGTTTCAATGAAAGGTATGGGACTTTCATTAGGAAGAAACTCTTGACCTTGATATCCTCCTTTTCTTTTTGATGTGTGTCAAAAAGGGGAGAGTGTTCATTGGAGAATTATTGGAGGACCCAAGCTAGGTTATCGGGTTAACCTAAGCTAAGGGAAGAATGTCAAGGAATATTCGAGGAAGAACATTGGAATACTTTTTGATGTGTGTCAAAAAGGGGGAGAATTATTGGAGAACCCAAGTTAGGTTATCGGGTTAACCTAAGGGGAGAATGTCCAGGTTATGTTCAAGGAAAGAACATTGGACATTGGAAGATGGTTGGAAAACCTAAGTTAGGTTATCGGGTTAACCTAACTTGAATATGGTTTTGTCAAACATCAAAAAGGGGGAGATTGTTGGTGCAACCTTAGGTCAAGGTTGACCTGGTTGACCCGACTCGAGTTGACTTGACTCGAGTTGTATTTTGATGTTTGACTTGGGAAGATTGTTGATGCAACTTTAGGTCAAGGTTGACCTAGTTGAGTTGCATGTTGATGTTTGACACTCGTGAGAGAGTTCTATTCTTGATGTGAGACAAGAATAGATGTTTGGGGGATTGTAGGTGCAACCGTAGGTCAAGGTTGACCTGGTTGACCTGATTCGGGAAAAAGTCCAAGTATGGAGACTTGGCAACGGAAAAGTCCAAGCAGGGAGCCTGGCACTGGAAAAGTCCAAGTATGGAGACTTGGCACTGGAAAAGTCCAAGTATGGAGACTTGGCACTGGAAAAGTCCAAGCAGGGAGCTTGGCACGTGGGAAAGTCCTAACTGGGATGTTAGGCGGTGTGGAAAGTCCTGGTGAGTGGAGCCAGGCAGTGGGAAAGTCCTAACTGGGATGTTAGGCAGTGTGGAAAGTCCTGGTGAGTGGAGCCAGGCAGTGGAAAGTCCTAACTGGGATGTTAGGCAGTTGGAAAGTCCTAACTGGGATGTTAGGCAGTTGGAAAGTCCTGGTGAGTGAAACCAGGCAAGGGAAAATCCAGATGGATCAGGGATGATCGGACTTCTGGTGTTGGAAAGTCCAAGTAGGTCAAGAGAGTGATCGGATACTTGGCACGAAGAGGAAAATCCAGATGGATCAGGGATGATCGGACGTCTGGTGTGGAAAAGTCTAAGTGGGTCAAAGGGATTGACCGGACACTTAGCGGGGAGTGCTAGCAGGTCAAGGGAGTGACCGGATGCTAGGTATGATATACCAACAGGTCAAGGTTGACCGGATGTTGGTGTGGAAGCCTTAGGTTTAGGGCTGAGAAGTTTGGATCGGTCTGGTGACCGATCCAGTGATACTGCGTTTGCCCTGATCGGTCTGGTGACCGATCAGAATCAGATCAGAGACGGGCAACGATCAGAAGCGGAGAAAAGAAGCTCCTGATCGGTCCCTGGACCGATCAGGTGTATGCCTGATCGGTCTCCACGACCGATCACGAGACGAGTGCGATTCTCTGTCTGTGAGAGAGCTGGGAGAGCTGGGATCGGTCTGGGGACCGATCAGATAGGCTCTGGACCGATCAGGGTGGACGCATGAAGATTCAGACCAACGCTGAGCAACTCCGATCAAGGCCTGATCGGTCCAGGCCGATCAGAGTTGATCAGCGACACTGATCGGTCCGCAGACCGATCAGGTTCTCCGTTGCGACGCAACGGCTAGTTTTCTTCGCTTTTTCGCAGGTATAAAAGGATCGAGGGCATCTTCTGTGCTTCTTCTTCTTCCTGTTCTAAGTGCTGCTGTGCTTGAGCTTTGTTGAGCTCCTCCGAAGCTTCGCGTGAGCTTCATTCCACGACTGGGTCACCTGCTGTAGTAGGCGCTTGGAGCTGCTGCTTCTTCCAGTCGAAGAGAAGGCAAGCAAGAGTTTTCTTACTGTTGTATTTCTTGCTGTCTTTCTTTGTATTTCTGTACTCTCCTTACTTGCTGTTGCAAGAGTGTGTTGTGGCGAGGTTTCTCCACCCATAAGGAGTTTGTATTAGCCGGTTCTCCGGGGACTCATCCACCGACGGATTGAGAGGCTTCGTCCACCTTACGGACACGCCGAGGAGTAGGAGTATCATCTCCGAACCTCGTTACATCGACGCGTTGAGGTTTGATCTTCTTGTTTTCGTGTCCTTGTTTATTTTTCCGCTGCGCTAACGAATTGTAGGAAGAAACGCGATCGATTTGGGGCGGCTATTCACACCCCCCTCTCTAGCCGAGTACGAAGGATCCTAACACTCGTTACCTAAGGTTACCACCCCCTAGGATTTTCTCCACTTGGCTTCACTCACCAAGACTCAGTATTCGGCTACCCAGGGATCAAGTCCTCCAGACCTATCCACCTGGCTTCCAAGACATACCGAGATTTCCCTTACCTAGCCTACAACTAGGACTCAGTATTCGGCTACCCAGGGATCAAGTCCTTCAGACCTATCCACCTGGCTTCCACAATATACCGAGATTTCTCTCCTTGCCTAGCCTCCAACTAGGACTTCCCTTGCCTAGCCTACAACTAGGACTTCTCTAGATCAAACTCCATACTTAAACATACTTAAGCATACTTAAATATATTTGTCTGACATTAAAACCTTGGAGGTCGATTGCACCAACAATCTCCCCCTTTTTGATGTTTGACAAATATGTTTAAGTTCGGTAAAAAAGATTTAGATTTCTAACTTAAACCCTTCTTCTCCCCTTTTTGTCATACAACAAAAAGAACCACTCCATAAATGACTTTAATTGCTAAGGATCCCTAAGTTTTGCACCAACAATGATGGAATACTTGTAAATATTTTCAAGATATGCCTAAGGTATTCCCTCACCCATTTGATGTATAATAGAGTTTTCAAAAACGAGTCATAGAGATTTTGAAAAAACCTCATTCCATTAAAAAATTGAGTAAATTTGCAGTATCTTTTTCAAAATAATTTTGAAGAATGTACTAAGTAAAATCTCTCAAAAAGTATTTCAAGACTTAAAGTATTTTTGCAAAACCATGATATAGAAGTTTTAATGCTTGCAAAAATTTCTCAGAATTTCTTTCAAAAATTTTCAAAGAATACTTGTCAAAAATATTTGTAAAGCGTTTTTATCAAGCATTCTTTTCAAAGAGTATTTCAAATCTGAGTTCAATACCATTTTATAAAATATTTCAAGGATAAAAAATTTTCAAGGATTTTACAAAGATATTCCAAGGCTTGGACTTTGTCAAAAATTCCTTTTTTTTTTACTGGTTTACTAAGATATAAATGGCATAATATTCAAAAAAAATTGCAAAGAATTTTTCAAAATATGAAATAAAAAGTTTTAGAGGAATTTTCAAAGTATTTTTCAAAAAGTATGAGTTTGAAAAATATGATTTTGAAAAGATAATGCTTGAAGAAGAATTTTGTAAAAGTAATATATATATATATTTTTAAAAAATATTTGATTAAGAGATTTTAAGATATTTTTCAAAAAGATTTGTAAAGAAGTTTTATCAAACAATTTTCAAAGAGTGTTTTGAAACATTTTTTTTAAAAAAAAAAAAGTTTTCAAAAGCATGATTTTGAATAAAATATGTCCCTCAACCAAGTCTCTCCCTCTTAACTGGACACTATTTTTTAGATATCCTTGTTACCCACAAGGAAGACATTTCTATGTGTGTCTAAGGGTCACGATTGACTTAAGGTTCTAAAGACTTAGGCGGTGAATAACAATAATTATATATATAATACACATATCAATCTTCAATCAAGATTTGAAAAATATTTCATAAGAAAATAGATTTATAAGTTTTCAAAATCCTTTTTAAGAAAATAGTTTAAATTTTAATTTTCTTAGCATCTCACCCATTCTAAATTTTCAAGTATGGTAATCCTAAAATTGTGTGAGATGACTTTATTGGTTTTGAGTTTTTTTTTTAAAAAAAAAACTTAAATTGAATATTAGTTTAACTTAAATTAATTTTCGATTAAAATTAATGATTAATTAATGGTAACAATATTTGAACTAATACTTAGTTTAGAGATTTTAAATTTATTAACTAATTAATAAAGGATTAATTTAAAATTCAATGATTATTAATTAGGTTAAGAATTAATTTTAATAGCTATGGTTGTAGGTTGATTGTTAGATTAATAATTGGTTTAAACATAAGTTAGTTTCAATTGAGTTTGATTATTTAAGTTTAATTAAATACTTTTTAAAGGTTAAAGTTAAATTAATTTATTTATTGTTTAAAATAATTTTGATTAATTTTAAGTTTTTTAATTAAGTTTAAAATAATTTAATAATTAAGTTTTAAATTCAGTTTTGAAATAAGTTTTAAAATAATTTTAATTAAGTTTTAAAAATAATTTTAATTAAGTTTTGAAATAATTTTAATTAAGTTTTAATTAATTTTTTTAAAAATAATTTTAATTAAGTTTTTAAAATAATTTTAATTAAGTTTTTAAATAATTTTAATTAAATTTTTAACTAATTAAGTTTTTAAAATAATTTTAATTAAATTTTTAAATAATTTTTATTAAGTTTTTTAATTAATTTTTTAAATAATTTTAATTAAATTTTTAAATAATTTTAATTAAGTCTTTAAATAATTTTAATTAAATTTTTAAATAATTTTAATTAAGTTTTAAAAATAATTTTAATTAAGTTAAAAATAATTTTACTTAAGTTTTAAAAATAATTTTAATTAAGTTTTCAAAATAATTTTAATTAAGTTTTAAAAATAATTTTAATTAAGTTTTCAAATAATTTTAACTAAATTTTTAAAAAATTTTAATTAAATTTTTAAATAATTTTAATTAAGATTTTAAAATAATTTTAATTAAATTTTAATAATTTTAATTAAGTTTTTTAAAATAATTTTAATTAAGTTTTTAAAAATTTTAATTAAATTTTAAAAATAAATTTAATTAAGTTTTTAAAATAATTTTAATTAAGTTTTTAAAGTAATTTTAATTAAGTTTTTAAATAATTTTAATTAAATTTTTAAATAATTTTAATTAAGTTTTAAAAATAATTTTAATTAAGTTAAAACTAATTTTAATTAAGTTTCAAAAATAATTTTAATTTAGTTTTAAAAATAATTTTAATTAAGTTTTTAAAATAATTTTAATTAAGTATTTAAATAATTTTAATTAAATTTTTCAATAATTTTAACTAAATTTTTAAATAATTTTAATTAAGTTTTTAAAATAATTTTAATTAAGGTTTTAAATAATTTTAATTAAATTTTATTTCAGTTTTTAAAAATAATTTTAATTAAGTTTTTAAATAATTTTAATTAAGTTAAAAATAATTTTAATTAACTTTTTTAAAATAATTTTAATTAAGTTTTTAATAATTTTAATTAAGTTTTAAAAATAATTTTAATTAAGTTTTTAAAATAATTTTGATTAAGTTTTTAAAGTAATTTTAATTAAGTTTTTAAATAATTTAAATTAAATTTTTAAATAATTTTAATTAAATTTTTTAAATAATTTTAATTATGTTTTTAAAATAATTTTAATTAAGTTTTTAAATAATTTTAATTAAATTTTTAAATAATTTTAATTAATTTTTTAAAATAATTTTAATTAAGTTTTTAATAATTTTAATTAAGTTTTAAAAAATTTTAATTAAGTTAAAAATAATTTTAATTAAGTTTTTTAAAATAATTTTAATTAAGTTTTAAAAATAATTTTAATTAAGTTTTTAAAATAATTTGGTTTGAATCAGATTTGAATTAGGTTTAAATTAGGTTTAAATTTAGTTAGAATTAAATTAGGTTTGAATTAAGTTAGAATTAAGTTAGGTTTAAATTACGTTTGAATTAGATTTTATTGAAAAAGGTTATTGAACCCATGTTAGATTCAAACTTAGCTTTGGGTTAATCAAGCAGGTGTCCTAAGGATAAGTTTCAGTTCAGTGGCGAGGCATATGACCTACTTGAATATCATTAGACCACTTGTTGAAGACTTTCCAAACTGTTCCTGCCCAAAAAAACTTAATACTAAACTTTGGTCTAACTAGCTCATGTTTAACTGGGGTAGCTTCGGTCAGATCCACTAAGTCTAGTGCACCAGGTAGAATTCCATGTTCAGCCTAGACATGCTTTCGACAAAGTTTCCTTGACGTACTATCATCCCAATCCATTCCGGTGCTATGTTGTTAGGGTTTGGTAAACCTTTTTAACTAACCGTTCTAAACTAGTAGCATAAAGAAAAGATGCATGACATGTTAAACAATAGATAAGTATGCATGAACATGGCAAGTCATACAATTCAAACAAGTCATACATGATTTATTATTGTTTAGTTGTTTATTTATTGTGTTATTGTTGTTTTATTAATTTATTGCTATTCTTTTATTGATTTGTTGTTGTTATTATTATTTAGTATTTTTGTTATTATTGTTTTTGTTTTATTATTATTATTATTATTATTATTATTTAGTTTCATAATTAAAAGGTACATGATTATAATTAGGTTTGTGGAGATTTTGTTTTAGATTTGGTTTTGATTTATAACTTAAATCTAGATTTTATGAGTTGATAAAATTATTAATAATGTTTTCTAATATATTAATTTTGTTTTTCAAAACATTATTTTGTTTTTCTAATTTTCTAAACTTTGATTTATAGTTCAGTTTCTTATTTTTATTTAAATTTTTTGTTAAATGATTTTGATTAACTGGATCTGGGTCTTGATTAAGTTTTTGGTTGATTTGGTCAATTTTAGTTATATTTGAATTAATTAAGGTTTTATTAGTTAGATTATTTTTGTTAAGTAATTTTAATGTTGGATTTTCATGCATTTTTAATTTCATATTACAATTTAAACAAGAAGGATCTAAAGCATGCAAATTTTCATATAATTTATTTACCATACTAGCTCCCCCTGAATCCTTGGGTCTTCTCTCCGGGCATTGAGATTTGTAGTGTCCTATCTTTTTGCACTTGAAACATTCGATGTGGTCCTTCCTTTTCCGTACTCTAGGCTTCGGCTCATCCTTTGCCTCCGGTTGTGCAGATCGACTCATCGAACATTTATTTTTGTAGTGTCCTTTTTCTCTGCAACTAAAACATGTTATGTGTTCTTTAAATTTTGAATTTAAAATATTACCTTTTGAATCCTCATTAGGATTCTCCCCCTTGACCAATGTCATTTCGAAATCAGGCTCGAGTGTTTGGTTGGGCTCGGGTTTAGATCCATCAGCCTCCTCCTCAGCCACTAGTGCGATGAAGTTGATTTGGTCTAGATCTAGTTCTGAGGATAGCTCTCCGGATTCGAATTCAAGTTCGAATTCATTTTCGCCTTGATCTTCTAGCCTCGACGAAGTCTCGTGAAGCTCGATCAATTTGGTCCACATCTCGAATGCGTTCTTGTAATCTTGTAATTGACACAAAACATTATTAGGAAAAACACTAATTAAAATATCTATTACCCTTGTGTTTGCTTCTGAGTTTTGAGAAAATTGTCTCAGTGCGATCCAGTTGTCGAAATCGTTGCTTCCAATGAAGCTTTCCATCATTTGCCTCCAGGAATTGAAGTAGACTTGATTGTACAGCGAAGGGTCGTAGATACTTCTACCTTCTTGATAAGATGTCAACATTCTTGCAAGAAAGAAAATAACAAACCGATTTCCAAGACTTTCGTCTTGGGATTAGTAGTGCTTGAAAAAAAAAAATTCTAAAAGAAAATAAATTGAAGAAAAGAAAAAGTTTTAAAAATGCTTTGAAAAATGGTTAAGTTATTTCAGAGCTAACGAGCCTCTGATACCAATTGATAGGATCGAGTAGCGTGATAGAGGGGGGGGGGGGGGGGGGAATATCGCATCCTTTTAAAACTAATCGTTTCTTTGAAATCAAAGTCGTGCACAGCGGAAAGTAAATAGAGATAGTTTGTTTACTTCATTCGGAGCCTAGCTCGACTCCTACTCGAAGGCCCGCGGTCCTTGACCGCACCGATGGGCAAAACACTAAAATTCTTCTCTCCGAAGTCCTCGGAGAGATGCAGATCGTACAGGTACAATAGAATAAGATAGTAACAAGCCTACTATCTTATTTGCAATTAAGTGAAAAATAATAATATATATACCGATAAATGAATCGAAGATTTAGCGTAGGTCGGTGCTTTCGAATGACGCAGCTTGCTGTACTGATGAAGATGAGTCGCTTGTACAGCAATAACTTGTGATCAGAAAAGTTATTTTTTTAGCTTCTGACTTCGAGCACATTTTATAAGAATCTTGGATGTTCGGTCGACCGATCCCTCTGTTCGGTCGACCGAACCTGCTCCCTTCCTTCCTGGCTGAAGTCCGAAGCTGGCTCGATGTTTTGCATTTACTGGTCTTTAATGGTTCGGTCGACCGAACAACTTCCTTCCCTTTTCGTCGAGATCTTGAATTAATGCACCATTAATGTCTTCAATGTTCGGTCGACCGAACCTCATTTTCGGTCGACCGATCATGCTGTAATACCATATTTCTGAGCCTGATCTGTTTTGCCAAAGTTGCCTGTTCGGTCGACCGAACCTTTGTTCGGTCGACTGATAAAATGCCTTTTTCGGTCGACTGAACCTCCTGTTCAGTCGACTGAACCCCTGGTCAAATGAATCTTTCTGAGTGCTGGACGCGTGGCCACTTACAAAGCCTGATTCTGAGTTCTGAGTCAAAAGTTATGACCCTTTGAGGCTCAAGGGGTCATATGGTTCTGCAACACAATGTTAGTTTGATATAACAATAATGTTCCTGCAAAACAAATTTAGCACAGTCATAATACATGTGTAGTAATATGCATGAGTATAACAGTTAGGACTGTCATGATCTCAACTTGGAAACCTTCCCGGTTTCTTCAGTAGGATCAACGACCTTAGGTTGTTCCCTTCAGGAACTCGACCTCACTGTCGCTCCTCCAGTTGCTTACCTCAACTTACCTGCCAAACATGGTCCTCCAGACCTGTTTGGACTTTTGCCTGCTCAGTATCTGATCGCCTGATCCACTAAGACTTTTCCTGTAATATTATGTTAGCCAACAGCAATAATTATACAGAAAACAATGGTAAACCTAAACCTAGATTTACCGAGATCCGCTGGTCCGGTCGACCATGCACGGTCGACCAGAAACCATCCGATCAACCTTGCTTGGAGTTCACTCCTCCAAGACTTCTCGTTACCTAAGGTTACCACCCCCTAAGATTTTCTCCACTTGGCTTCACTCACCAAGACTCAGTATTCGGCTACCTAGGAATCAAGTCCTCCAGACCTATCCACCTGGCTTCACGACATACCGAGATTTCCCTTTCCTAGCCTACAACTAGGACTCAGTATTCGGCTACCCAGGGATCAAGTCCTTCAGACCTATCCACCTGGCTTTCACAATATACCGAGATTTCTCTCCTTGCCTAGCCTCCAACTAGGACTTCCCTTGCCTAGCCTACAACTAGGACTTCTCTAGATCAAACTCCATACTTAAACATACTTAAGCATACTTAAACATATTTATCTGACATTAAAACCTTGGAGGTCGATTGCACCAACAGGACCCTCGGGATAGAACTTCCAGGAGCTATATAAAGGCCCCTGGAGCGAGGAAAAAATCATTCAACTCAGTATTAGATTTCCTAGCAACTGTTGAGTTTTCTAAGTGTGTAAAAGGCTTCTCCGCCTTCAGAGAAGGAGTTTTCTTACTGTGCTTTTCATCGCCTTGGATTAACAACCATCTTGGTTGTAACCAAGTTAATTCCAGGTCTTCTCTATTCTTTTTGCTTAATTGTTTTATTTTATTGTTGCAATTTTTGAGTTGAAAGTTTGAGGAGGGTATAATTTTTATTTGCAGGCAATTCACCCCCCTCTTGCCGGCCGCCGCTGCACCTACAATTGGTATCAGAGTCAGACCGCCTCAGAAGGACTAACCGCCGACTGAAGCACAATGATCAAGACGATGGCCGGAGCGAATATTCATCCCCCGAAGTTCGACGGAGACTTCGCGACGTGGAAACGCCGGATGGAGGTATTCTTTAAAACTGACTTCGATATTTTACTAACTATGAAATATGATTTTGAAGTTCCGAAAGACAAAAAAGAGCATCAGTGGAGCAAGGAGCAGGCCGAGTTTGTTGCCAATGGAAAGGCTGAATTCCACCTGCTGAGCGTGCTGGCACCACAAGAGGTAAGTCGAATCGGAAGTTACTCCTCCGTGAAAGACCTCTGGGAAAAATTCCTGGAGCTTCACGAAGGTACCTCGGAAGCTAAGCTAGCGAGGCGCGACATCCTCCGGACCCAGTTAATGAACCATCGAATGAACAACGGCGAGAAGGTAGCGCAACTCCAAGCAAGGATCAGAGAGTTGATCACGCAACTAACCAATCTTGGATAAGAAGTAACAAACTAGGACTCGATCCGATATGCGCTCAACACCTTCCTGAGAACTCAAGAATGGGCGTCCTTAGTAGATGCGTACTACATCTCTAAGGACTTTGAGGTAAGTACTCTAGAAAATCTATTCTCAACTTTTGAACTTCACGAATCTTGAATTGCAGAGCCCATTGGAGTAGAAAAGATAAGTCAGAACATTGCTTTGAAGGCAAGAGTAAACGGTTCTGACTCCGAAGCCTCGATTGACGAAAACGAGGCTGCATTAATGGTATGATGGTTTAATAAATTTTTTAAATCTAACAAATTTAGATCGCAGAAGCATGAGCGAAAAAGGAGAAGGGTTCGTTGCTACAACTGCAACAAAAAGGGCACATCAAAGATGATTTCCCGAAATTAAAGAGCAAGTAGAAAGAAAAGGTCAAGTACAAGAAGCCATAATCCTCCAAGCACAAGAACCTGAAGGCCACTTGGTCAGATTCGTCGTCTTCTGAATCAGACATCGAAGCCTTCTCAGGGTTAGCGCTAATGGCTAACCATCAGATAGAAGAAGAGTCAAGCTCAGAGATGAGCATAGATGAAGGGGGAGGAACATCATCAGCAGAAAGCGACGATGAAGGGGGAGCGTCACCGAGTCAGGTAAGTCAGGTACGCAGTCTAACCCCGACTCAGTCTTTTCACTTTATTAAGTCTCTTTCTAAAGACCTATTCAAATTAGAAAAAAAAATGCTGAATTGAAATTGAAATTAGCAAAAGCATGTCCACTTGAGATGTACAATAATCTAAAATCAGAAAATGATAATCTAAAATTAGAAATTAAGAATTTAAAAACTGATGCATGCTTAAATAGATTTCCAAAATCAAAAGTTAGAATTTATGAAAAATTGAATTGGTACATAAGAAATCATCAGAGTCAACTTAGAAGAGTGGCCAAGGATTATGTACCCCCTAAATTTTTGAATAACCCTATAGGAAGGAACCTCTATTGGGTTCCGAAATCTATGCTAAATTAATTTATTTAATTAAAATCTTACAGTGAGAAAATTAAACTTTGAGTTTCTTTATGGAATATTTGTCTAAGGAAGTGGTTGTTGCTCCAATAACCAAGAAGGCCTAGTGCCTCGCCATGACCTGGAAGCCAAAATATTGAAATAAAAATGTTTAATTAACTTTCTGATAAAAAGAATTAAAATTAGAATTAAATAATGCTTTGAAATTTTTTTAAACATTTCCTTAGAAATTCATTTTTTAATTATCTAGAAAAATCTCTCTTGAAAGTTTTACTTAGATTTTTTTTAATTCTAAAAATCAATTTTTTACTTAGAAATTATTTTGAAAAATTCAAACAAATCATTTTAGAATACTTTTGTCACTTAGAAATTTTACTTAGAATTTTTTTTCTTTCCAAAAAATTTATTTTACTTAGAAATTTTTTTTCTATAAATTCAGTTTACTTAGACATTTTTTCATCTTAAATTAGAAATTTTTCTAACTTAAAAATGTTTTGCTAAATTTTTTTTTTCTGTTACCCCGTTTTTGCTGTGATCAAAGGGGGAAAGAGAAGTAAAAGTTTAGGGGGAGAGAATTTTTTAAAATAAAAATATTTTTAAAAAATTTCTAGTTAACTCTTAATTTAGTAGTTGCAATTTTATTTATTGCAAACTGATGCTTAACATGTTAGTTTAGTAATTTTCTTTTAAAAATTACTTTTATGCCTATTTTAACCCTAACTTGAACTTGGGTTGATGCACATCAAAAAGGGGGAGATTGTTAGTCCCCGTGGGTGTTTTGATGTGATCAACCAAGTTGGTTAGGTCCTGCTTTGTGTTTGATCCCCGTATCTGAGTATGCAGGAGCTTAGGAGCGTAGGAAGTCGAGCGGAAGACGCAGCTAGCGAGAAGGACGGCACAGGAAGGGAGCCAATGGACTCGGTGCGATCAAAGGACGAGAGAGCTGCGGAAGAGTACTCCGGTGGACGAGAAGAACGTGCGCGACGTTCGAGGGATGAGAAGCCGGATGGAAGCCTGCTCGAGGAGAAGGCTGGAAATTGGGTTCAGGTGAGCCCTATTTCGGGTGGCCCGAATCACCCAAAAGAACGGGACTTCGGAAGACGAAGCAAAGAAGCAAGCAAGCTGAAAAAGCTGCCAGCCAGCTTGGAGGCGCCTCCAGCTTGAAGGTGCCTTCAATCTAGTTGGAGGCGCCTCCAAGCTAGTCAAAACTACCATTGAGTTGTGGATAGAGTTCTATCCACTGACCGAGTTGGAGGCACCTTGAAGCTTGTTGGAGGCGCCTTGGACCCTCAGGATAGAACTTCCAAGAGCTATATAAAGGCCCCTGGAGCTAGGAAATAATCATTCAACTCAGTATTAGATTTCCTAGCGACTGTTGAGCTTTCTAAGTGTGTAAAAGGCTTCTGCGCCTTCAGGGAAGGAGTTTTCTTACTGCGCTATTCATCGCCTTAGATTAACAACCGTCTTAGTTGTAACCAAGCTAATTCCAGGTCTTCTCTATTTCTTTTTGATTAATTGTTTTATTTTATTGTTGCGATTTTTGAGTTGAAAGTTTAAGGAGGGTATAATTTTTATTTGCAGCCAATTCACCCCCATCTTGCCGGCCGCCGCTGCACCTACAACAGGGACCTAGAGGAGAAATTGGTTTTGGCCTTCCGATGAGCTTGAGTATCCCGTGTTCACCCCGAACACACAACTCAAGTTCATCAATAATAACTCATTCGACTAGAGAGTTACTATTGCACTACCACACCAATCTCAAATTACATTATGGGCTCCTTCTTATTATGAGTGTGTTAGTCTCCCTGTGTTTAAGATATCGAATGCCCATTAATTTAATTGAGGTACTGACAACTCACTTTAATTAATGTCTTAGTCCAAGAGTAGTACCACTCAACCTTATCGTCATGTCAAACTAAGTCCACCTGCAGGGTTTAACATGGCAATCCTTATGAGCTCCTCTTGGGGGCATTCTCAACATAGATGACTAGAGCACAATTTCCTTCTATAATCAACAACACACACTATAAGTAATATCATTTCCCAACTTATCGGGCCTATTGATTTATCGAGCTAAGTCTTACCCTTTGATAAGTTAAAGAAATAAATACTAAATATATGTGTTTGTTATTATAGTAGGATTAAGAGCACATACTTCTATAATAACTAAGGTCTTGTTCTTTTATTAAGTCAGTATAAAAAGAACTTATCTTAAATGATCCTACTCAATACACTTAGAGTTTATTAGTATAATTTATTAGTCAAGATAAACTAATACCTAATTACACTACGACTGTTCCAATGGTTTGTTCCTTTCCATCTTAGTCGTGAGCAACTGTTTATAATTTATAAAGAACTAATAACACGATCTTCTTATGTGACACCACACACCATGTTATCTACAATATAAATTAATTCAACAACTACACTTAACAAATAAATGTAGACATTTGACCAATGTGATTCTTTTATTTCAAAAATAAATATTTACAAAAGCAAGGCTTTTAGTATACACTCTAACAGGGGTTGGGCACTTTCTTGATGAAATTGGGCAATCTAGGATTTAATTTTAGATTAGCTAAGGTTTAAGGATACTTAGATAGGTAATCTAGGTATCTTATGTATGCTAATTTGCCATGCTTTGTTTGCCCATCATATGTCATGACATCATATTTATTTTTACATTCATGATTATTATGAAAAATACAAAAATATCATGTCATGTCATACATACATCATGTAGTTATAGGAAATTGTCTTTTGAAAATTATTTCTTTTTGATGTATGTCATAACGTATCATGCATCATGTTTAATTCCTTGCAATTAAGGAACAATGACATTCACTAACAAGTAACATCCTTGGCGGATGTTCATAACCATCAAAATGCCTAGGTAGATATGCATGATCCCTTAGTTTAGAGCAAAACCAAATATACATTTCACAAAGAACCATAAGGTAACTTGTATGTGTTTTAGTATACATTAGATACAAGTGAGATGTTAGGATGGTAAACAAAACTCAAGATGTTGATTTAGTGCATCTTGTTGAGTTTTAGGTTCATCAAAACACATAGTTATGTGTTTTCCAATTATTGGAAAAACTAATGTACAAGTCATGTGCATTGAGCCCAAAGAACATGATTGGATATTGGTTTGAAAATGTTTTTAAATTACTTTTAGAAAACCTTGGTGAAGACTATCTTTTGCTAGTATTCATCATTGAAAAGTTAGACACAAACTAGGAGAAAACATTGAAGTTTTCAAGAGTTTTCAAATTTATGTCTGTTTGAATGTATACTAAAAGCTTAGCTTTTTGTAAACATTTACTTAGAAATAAGAATCACATTGGTCAAATATCTACATTTATATGTTAAGTGTAGTTGTTCAATTAATTTATATTGTAGATAATATGGTGTGTGGTGTCACACATAGAAGAGCATGTTATCAGTTCTTTATAAATTATAAACAGTTGCTCACGATAAGATGGAAAAGGAACAAACCATTGGAATAGTCATAGTGTAATTAGGTATTAGTTTATCTTGACTAATAAATTACACTAGTACACTCTAAGTGTATTGAGCAGTACCATTTAAGGTAAGTTCTTTTTGTACAACCTTAATAAAAGAACAAGACCTTAGTTATTATAGAAGTGTGTGCTCTTAATCCTAATATAATAGCAAGCACATATATTTAGTATTTATTTCTTTAACTTATCAAAGGGTGAGATTTAGCTCGATAAATCAATAGGTCTGATAAGTTGGGAAATTATATTACTTATAGTGTGTGTTGTTGATTATAGAAGGAAATTGTGTCCTAGTAATCTAGGTTGATAATGTCCCCAAGAGGAGCTCATAAGGATTGTCATGTTAAACCCTGCAGGTGGACTTAGTCCGACATGACGATAAAGTTGAGTGGTACTACTCTTGGACTAAGACATTAATTAAAATGAGTTGTCAGTAACTCAATTAATTAGTGGGCATTCGATATCTTAAACACAGGGAGACTAACACACTCATAATAGGAAGGAGCCCAAAATGTAATTTGGGATTGGTGCGGTAGTTCAGTAATAATTCTTTAGTGGAATGAATTATTATTGATGAAATTAAGTTGGGTGTTCGGGGCGAACAGGGGAAGCTTAATTTTAGCGAAAGACCAAAATAAATTCCTCCTCTCGATCCCTATCGTAGCCTCTTATTTATAAAGTATTATACCCACCTATACCCACCTTTATACCCATCCTAAGGTGGTCAGCCAAGCCTTGCTTGGAGCCCAAGCAAGGGGTCGACCAAGTTAAACCTTGGATGAACCAAGTGGTGGCTGACCCTAGCTTGAGTCCAAGCTTAGGTGGCCGACCACAATAAAATTAAAAGGATTTTATTTTTTAAAATTTTTCTTATGTGGATTCCATGGTTTTAAAAGAGAGTTTAAAATTTAAATCTTTCCTTTTATAGCTTTCTACAAAAGATTAAGAAAAGATTTGATATCTTTCCTTATTTGTAAATTGAAAGGAAGATTTTAATTTTGATAAAACTTTCCTTTTTTGTAACCATGTTCATGATTTAAAAAGGGAGTTTAAAATTAAATATTTCCTTTTGTAAGTTTCTACAAAAGATTAAGAAAAGATTTGATATCTTTCCTTAATTGTAGATTATAAGGAGATTTTAATTTTAAAGATAACTTTCCTTTTTGGAAATCATCCACATGTTTTAATAGAGAAATTTTAATTTATATATTTTCTTTTATAACCAAGCATGAAGGGATTAATTGTTAGAGAAATTTTTATTTTAAAATTTCCAGAAACAAATTAGGAAGTTTTAATTCTTATTAAAACTTTCCTTGATTGGGATTGTGAGGTGGCCGACCATATGATTTAAGAAAAGGAAATTGTTTTTAATTAATTAAATTTTCCTTTGCATGGCAAAGAAAATAAGGAAGATTTTATTTAATTTTTCCTTATTTGCCAAGACCAAGGATTATAAAAGAAAGGGTAAGGGTGGCTTCATGGCTAACAACTCTATTGTTTTCTCCCTCCCTCTCTTCCATGGTGGTCGGCTATTGTTGCAAGCTCTTCTCCCTTTCTCTTCCTAATTTTTGCCAGCGGCATCAACATAAGAAGGAGTCTTTGGTGGCCGGTTCTAGCTAGGAGAAGAAGGAGAGGAAGGAGGTTTTGTTTCTAGCATCCCTTGGAGCTTGGTGGTGGTGGCCGAACCTCTTCACCCTTGGAGGAGTCTTGGTGGCTGAAACTTGGTGAAGAAGAAGAAGGGCTTGGGTGGTTCTTGTCTCGGAAGATCGTTGCCCACACAACGTCTGAGATTAGAAGAGGAATACGGTAGAAGATCAAGAGGTTATTTACTTACTAAGAAAGGTATAACTAGTAATTGTTTTCCGCATCATACTAGTTTTTCTTTGTATGAATTCCAAACACAAGAGGCATATGATTCTAGAGTTTCAGATTTGTTTCAAAGTTGTGTTTCTTTTTTTTTTTGTTTTTCAGATTTGTGATTCGATTATTTTTTTCGGTTAAACCTAATGTTATTTTAGGAAATTAAATATTGAATTTTTATTAAAGGCTTTGTCGAGGCAGTGGTGGATGATCTCATACCCAAGAAGGCCTAGTACCTCGCCATGTTTGACCTGGGAGCCAATTTTAGAAATAAATATTTAATCAACTTTATGACATAGGTGGATTTGGATCAATAGTGTTAAGTTCTGCTTGCGATCCAAATCTAAACCATTAAGAACAGATAAGTTAAATTTGGAATCAATAATGTTGAGTTCCGTTTGCGATTCCTAATTTAATTTCTAAAGAACACAATAGGTTGTTTAGGAAAGTTTCGATACTTGTACAAAATTTTTGTGCAGTGGAATCAGTACGATCTTCTAGGACAAACCAACAATTGGTATCAGAGCTAGGGTTTGCCTCTGTGTGTTTGGTTTTAGTTTAATTATGCAAATGTCATACATAATTTAGGCAGGATAATAGTAGGATATGCTAACTCTGTGGTTGCAGGCTTCAACTATTATGACTTATAGATGTTGTGTGTGATTGGACCCTTGGAAATGTCAAGGGCATTTTATTATGTGTGCATGATTGTATTTAACTAATACAACAGGAGCTGTATTAGCCCTAGGATTTTACATTTATGTTCGATCTAGACCTTATGTACATTCCCTTGTTGAATATAGGATCGATGTATGTAAAATTTTATTTTTTCTGTCGCAAATCGTATCTTTGCGAGGCATGGTGCTATTGGAGAACCAGAGGCACAGCGGAAAAGGAAGCTCAATGGACCCGACGACAAGAACCCTAGGGCTGGCAGCACACGAAGGATAGTGATGGAAAATGCCATAATAGTTGGAAAATTAATTTTCATATTTATTGCTTTTATTTATTGAGATTTGTGTGATGTGTGCGTACTAGGTTAAAATTCCTCACCTTAAATAACTAAGTGGGAGAGGGATTTTTAAATAAATTCCATGGTCTCCATTACTGGTTTGTAAGTGATGCAACAAGCTTGCGTGTTGGCTCTGAGTGCCTCCCTACACAACGGATGGGTTTGTTGTGGACCACTAGATCAAACTTCCTTTATGGATGGTTATAGGAAATTATTTAGGAGTGTGTGATCTTCTCCAACTGAAGGAGCATAATCCTATTTAATGGACTAAGTATCAAGTAATGGTATACACTTAGATACATTCAATAGTATCCTCCCCAACGGAGTCACTGCTATTGTTTTGCGGGACCAAAGGAATACCAACTATTAATTTGTTATAAAGCTAGATAAAACCCCATCTTACAAATTTCTGAATTTGTATACGTCCACACTAACGTGGCATACAAAATTCACGGTGTTTGAGGTAATTTTATTTGTCATAAAGTTAGGTTGACAAAATAAAATGGGTAAAACGTCCTCCTACAAACAATTGAATTTGTATACGTCCACACTAATGTGATATACAAAATTCATGGTGTTTGTGGTAATTTAATGTTGACAAGATAATTAATGGGTAAGACCCTCCTCTTACAAATGTTTGATTTTGTATACGTTCACATTAACGTGGCATACAAAATTCACGGTGTTAGAGTTGTTGGTGAATTTAAATGATATTGTTTTAAGGAATCAATATTATTTTAAATTTAAAAGTTTTGACCAAATATTTGATCAAAGGCATACCAACTATTAATTTTATTTGTCATAAAGTTAGGTTGACAAGATAATAAAATTAATGGATAAATCACAAGGATTTTGAGGTGTTGGTCTTGACCAAATATTTTTGTGATTCTTAGGATTTCAAATGTTTGTCAATCCTCTAGTTGTTATACTATAGAATAGACTTAATAGTCCTAATTATGATTGGAAACAAAACTTGGACATTAAGGTGGACTGTCCTCTCAGAACTAAGAACAATATAGGTGTATTTTATTCATTAGTTGTAGAAACATGTTTAGTGGTGTTATTTACTGGTACCTGGTGTGTAGATACAGGAGCCACTGATCATGTCTGTAATTCATTGCAGGGTTCCAGAAAACCTGACAACTATATGAAAGGGAAAATACCATCTACATGGGCACCGCTACAAAAGTAACAGTTGTTGTAGTGTGAGATATTTATCCTCTGATAGGAATAAAATATGGATATTGAGAAATTATCTTTACGTACCAAGTTTAGAAAGAACTAAATTTTAGTTTCTAAAACTATTAAGGATAAATATTCTATTTTGATGACAAAATTGTTATCAAGAAAAATAGTGAAGTTATCTATTCTGGTACGTTGGTTGACAATTTATAATCCAATAACTCCCACGATGCAATAAATGAAAATTAATAACACATCTTCTAACTTTAATAAGAGAAAGCAACCTTCGGAGATGAACCAATCATATCTTTGGCATCTAAGGCTAGGTTATATTAACTTGAGTAGGATTCAAAGGATAATAGCTGATGAACTTTTGGGTTCATTGGTAGTGAAAATCTTTCCGACCTGCGAGTCTTACTTGTAAGGAAAAATAACCAAGAAGCTTTTAAGTCTAAGGGGTATGGAGCCAAAGATATGTTGGAATTGGTTCATTCTGATTTGTGTAGACCTTTGACTATCCAGGCAAGAGGTTGTCTCGAATATCTCGTCTCTTTTATAGACGACTATTCGAGACACGGGCATATTTACTTGATGCGTCGCAAGTCTAAGTGCTTTGATAAAGTGTACAAGGCTGATGTGGAAAAATGCCAAGGTAAAAGTATCAAGACACTACGGTGACATCGTAGTAGTGAGTACCTCTTAGGAGAGTTTAGGAGTCACTTATCAGATGTCGGGATTCAATCCCAACTCTCTGCACCTGGTACACCCCAACAGAATGGTGTAGTAGAATAAAGGAATAGGACTCTTATGGTAATAGTTAGATTAATGATGAGTTATTCAGAATTACCAAATTCGTTTTGAGGATATACTCTGGAAATGGAAGTGAACATAATACCTTCTAAGTCAGAATTCTCTACTCCCATAGAATTGTAGAATGGGCGTAAGCCTAGTCTAAAGCATATTCGATTTTGGGGTAGTCCAGCACATGTGCTGAAGGTAGACACTGATAAGATGGACAGGAGTTCACTTGTTTGTGGGTTATCCTAGAGAAACGAAAGAAGATTTATAGTCCTAAAAATCTGAAGGTCATGGTCAGCATCAATGCCCGATTTTTAGAAGAGGACTATGTAATGAACCATAAGCCCATAAGTAAATTTGTTCTTAAGGAAATAATAAAGAACACGTCTAATCTAGTACCAACTGTACAAGATGAAATATCACAAGAAACAGCAACATGTATCACAAATGATACACAATTGCAGACAATGCCTCATCGTAGTGGGAGGGTTGTTAGGCAACCGGAAAGATTCATATTTTAGGAGAGTCTTTGGACTTAATCCCTGGTAAACATGAACCTGATCCCCGGACATATGACGAAGCACTCCAAGATAAAGATGCAGCATCTTGGCAAAGAGCAATGAATACAGAATTAGAATATATGTATTCTGATAAAATCTGGAGCTTGTTGAATCCCCAAATGGTGTAAAAGCCATTAGGTCTACAATAGAAAAAGAGGGACAGACGGAAAGGTGGAAACCTTCAAAGCAAGGTTTGTTGAAAAAGGGAAACCTTTTATCGGTAGCCATGCTTAAGTCTATTCGGATTTTTTTTTCTATTGTTGCTCATATGGATTATGAGGTTTGGCAAGTGGATGTCAAGACAAGCTTTCCTTAATGGATTTCTTGAAGAAATCATCCATATAAAGCAACCAGAGGGGTTTATTGCAAAGAGCTAAGAGCATCTAGTATGTAAGCTCAATCAGTCTATGGACTGAAGCAAAAGCTTTAAGATCTTAGAACATCTAGTTTAATGAAGTAATCCAGACCTATGGATTTATTCAATGTTCGGATGGGTTTTTGTGTATACAAGAAGTGTGATGGAAACGTGGTGGTATTTCTTATACTATACTTAGATGACATTTTTGATAGATGGAAACAATATCAAAGTGTTGTCGGAAGTAAGGGTATGGTTGTCCAAGCAATTCGATATGAAGGACTTGGGAGAATACGCACATATTCTAGGGATCAAGGGATCACAAGAAAAGAATGTTGTGCTTATCCCGAGCTTCATACAATCCTAGCTCATTTTAGCATGCAAGACTCCAAGAAACATTTTCTACCTTTTAGACATGGAGTAACTTTATCTAAAGAGATATCTCCAAAGACATCAAAGTAGATAGAGGACATGAAGGCAGTTCCTTATGCTTCGACTATCGGAAGCCTAATGTACGCTATGCACGAGACCGGATATCTACTCTGCCGTGGGCATGGTTAGCAGATATCAAAAGTAACCCTGTACAGGGACATTGGACTGCTGTAAAGCATATATTAAAGTATCTGTGAAGGACTAGAGATTATATGCTGGTTTTTCAAGCAGATAATTTGCTCCCTGAAGGTTACACAAATTTTTAACTTCCAAATAGGGACAATAGTAAGTCGACCTCGAGGTTTTGTGTTTACTTTAGGAGATAAAGTCATAACTATGGAGGAGTGTTAAGCATAGGTGTTTTTCCAGACTCCACCATAAAAGCTGAGTATGTGGCAGCCTCTGAGGCAGCCATAGAAGTTATACGGCTCAGAAACTTCATGATGAACTTAGACACGATTTCTGGTTTGCCCAAAAATTATTACAATTTATTATAATAATAGTGGTGCAGTAGCAAACTCGAAGAAACCATAAGTCCATAAGGCAAGTAAACACAATAGAGCGCAAGTACCACCCAATACGAGACATCGTATAACGAGGAGAAGTTGTTACCGCCTAGATTGCATCAGGTAATAACCTGGGAGATCCTTTCACTAAGGCCCTTAAGGCAAGAGCTTTTGATGGGCATGTTAAAGGGTTGGGAATCAGATGTATGGCAGGATATATGGCAGCATAGTCTTTTAGTATAAGTGGGAGATTGTTGGAATGTATACTAAAAGCCTAGCTTTTTGTAAACATTTACTTAGAAATAAGAATCACATTGGCCAAATGTCTACATTTATATGCTAAGTGTAGTTGTTCGATTAATTTATATTATAGATAATATGGTGTGTGGTGTTACACACAGAAGATCATGTTATCAGTTCTTTATAAATTATAAACAGTTGCTCATGATAAGATGGAAAAGCAACAAACCATTGGAATAGTCGTAGTGTAATTAGGTATTAGTTTATCTTGACTAATAAATTACATTAGTACACTCTGAGTGTATTAAGCATGACCATTTAAGATAAGTTATTTTTGTACTGACTTAATAAAAGAACAAGACCTTAGTTATTATGGAAGTATGTACTCTTAATCCTAATATAATAATAAGCACATATATTTAGTATTTATTTCTTTAACTTATCAAAGGGTGAGATTTAGCTCGATAAATCAATAGGCCCAATAAGTTGGGAAATGATATTACTTATAGTGTGTGTTGTTGATTATAGAAGGAAACTGTGTCCTAATAATCTAGGTTGATAATGTCCCCAAGAGGAGCTCATAAGGATTGTCATGTTAAACCCTGCAGGTGGACTTACTCCGACATGACGATAAAGTTGAGTGGTACTACTCTTGGACTAAGACATTAATTAAAATGAGTTGTCAGTAACTCAATTAATTAGTGGACATTCGATATCTTAAACACAGGGAGACTAACACACTCATAATAGGAAGTAGACCAAAATATAATTTGGGATTGGTGCGTTAGTTCAGTAATAATTCTTTAGTAGAATGAATTATTATTGATGAAATTAAGTTGGGGGTTCGGGGCGAACACGGGAATCTTAATTTCATCGAAAGACCAAAACCAATTCCTCCTCTCGGTCCCTATCGTAGCCTCTTATTTATAAAGTATTATACCCACCTATACCCACCTTTATACCCATCCTAAGGTGGCCAGCCAAGCCTTGCTTGGAGCCCAAGCAAGGGGTCGGCCAAGTTAATCCTTGGATGAACCAAGTGGTGGCCGGCCGTAGCTTGAGTCCAAGCTTAGGTGGTCGGACACAACAAAATTAAAAGGATTTTATTTTTAAAATTTTTTCTTATGTGGATTCCATGGTTTTAAAAGAGAGTTTAAAATTTAAATCTTTCCTTTTATATCTTTCTATAAAAGATTAAGAAAAGATTTGATATCTCTTTATTTGTATATTGAAAGGAAGATTTTAATTTTGATAAAACTTTCCTTTTTTGTAACCATGTTTATGATTTAAAAAGAGAGTTTAAAATTTAAAATTTCCTTTTGTAAGTTTCTACAAAAGATTAACAAAAGATTTGATATCTTTCCTTATTTGTAGATTGTAAGGAGATTTTAATTTTAAAGATAACTTTCCTTTTTGAAAGTCATCCACATGTTTTAATAGAGAAATTTTAATTTATATATTTTCTTTTATAACCAACCATGAAGGGATAAATTGTTAGAGAAATTTTTATTTTAAAATTTCCGGAAACAAATTAGGAAGTTTTAATTGTTATTAAAACTTTCCTTGATTGGGATTATGAGGTGGCCGACCATATGATTTAAGAAAAGGAAATTATTTTTAATTAATTAAATTTTCCTTTTCATGGCAAAGAAAATAAGGAAGATTTTATTTAATTTTTCCTTATTTGCCAAGACCAAGGATTATAAAAGAGGGGGTAGGGGTGGCTTCATGGCTAACAACTCTGTTCTTTTCTCCCTCCCTCTCTTCGTTGCTGGTCGGCTATTGTTGCAAGCTCTTCTCCCTTTCTCTTCCTCCTTTTGGCCGGCGACATCAACACAAGAAGGAGTCTTTGGTGGCCGGTTCTGGCTAGGAGAAGGAGAGGAAGGAGGTTTTGTTTCTAGCATCCCTTGGAGCTTGGTGGTGGTGGTGGCCGAACCTCTTCATCCTTGGAGGAGTCTTGGTGGTCGAAACTTGGTGAGGAAGAAGAAGGGCTTGGGTGGTTCTCGTCTCGAAGATCGTTGCCCACACAATGTCCGAGATTAGAAGAGGAATATCGTAGAAGATCAAGAGGTTATTTGCTTACAAAGAAAGGTATAACTAGAAATTATTTTCCGCATCATATTGGTTTTTTTTTATATGAATTCCAAACACAGGAGGCATATGATTCTAGAGTTTGAAATTTGTTTCGAAGTTATGTTTGTTTTGTTTTGTTTTTCAAATTTATGATTCAATTGTTCTTTTTGGTTAAACCTAATGTTATTTTAGGAAATTAAATATTGAATTTATATTAAAGGCTTTGTCGAGACAGTGGTGGATGTTCCCATACCCAAGAAGGCCTAGTGCCTCGCCATGTTTGACCTGGGAGCCGATTTTAGAAATAAATATTTAATCAACCTTATAACATAGGTGGATTTGGATCAATAGTGTTAAGTTCCGCTTGTGATCCAAATCTAAACCATTAAGAACAGATAAGTTAAATTTGGAATCAATAATGTTGAGTTCTGTTTATGATTCCTAATTTAATTTCTAAAGAACACAATAGGTTGTTTAGGAAAGGTTCGACACTTGTACAAAATTTTTGTACAGTGGAACCGGTACGATCTTCCTAGGACCAACCAACAGTGTCATTCTTTGAAAATAGGAAGTATTTTCATAGAAAACTATTTTTCCTTGATAGAGTATACCCTCAAGAGTATCTACATGAATTTTCATGATTTTTGTAATTTTGTGTAATTTTTGGGGACTTTCAGAAGTTTGCTGAAATTGAATTTTAGAGAAATCAGAAACCCAATCGATCAGTCGATCGATTGGATGAGTTTCGATCGATCAACTGATCAATTGGAATGTTCATTCCCATGAACAGAAGGTCAGTGAATCGATGAGCCGATCAATTGACCCAGGATGGATTGATCAGTCGATCGATTCAGAGGAAATTTCTACAAGAAGAAGCTTGCAGAATCTATCAATGGATCGATTGAAGTGATTTCAATCGATTGAGTCCCAACTTCAATCGATTGGGAAGTCTGATTTTAGCCTGAAAAGCCTGAATTCAGCACTTTAAGCCACTTCAAGTTCCAATAACCATTCCAAATCCCTTGAAATACATTTGTATACATTTAAGGGGAGTTTTCTTGATGAAAACATGTATGGATTGGTTAAGATAAATCAAAGTGAAGTTTAGGATGGGGTTTAGATTCAATTTCAAATTTCAGAACCTAAAACTTCAAGTTTTGGTTTTCAAGGATCCTTAACCATTCCTAACCCTTTGGAATACAATTGTATACATTTAGGGGCTGTTTTCATGATGAAAATAAGTATGGATTGGTTAAGGTAGACTTAGGTGAAGTTTAGGTTGGGGGTTAGTTTCATTATTGAATTTTGAACCTCAAAACTTGAAGTTTTGGTTTTCCTAATTGTTTAAGAACTCCAAGTCATTGTTGGTACAATGACAGAAGTTTGACCATGTTTTTAGGGGGAGTTACTCTGTGAATGCATGAAAGTTTATTTTCAAGGACCTTGGAAGGGGGTTAAACCTTCGTGATGGATAATACTCAAGGGTCGAGTATTGGGGAATAATAGAAGATTGGTTATCTTCGTTGCTAGGATGATAAATGCTCTTGGATAAGCATTGTAGAGTAGGTTACTGCTCAAGGGGGAGCATTGGATTAATGAAGGGGATCAGACTGTAAAGCCCGAAAATTCTCAAAACTGTTTTAGAAATATAGTATGATTTTTCTGGAATTTTTAGATATTTTTCCGGAATTTTTCGAGTAGCGGAAGTAGCAAAAATAATTAGAACCGTAAAATAGCTTAGGCGGGAGTCGAACCCGAGACCTATGGTTTACGGATAAGTTTAGTAACCGGTGAACCCAGCAGGGCCGTGCTGAAAGAAAGGAGAACCAAATATATTTATATTAGAGTTGGGTTCATTAAACCACTTAATATAAATAATAAACTTAAGTTGGAGTTGGGTTGTTTTTATTTTGGTTCGGCACCTTCTCCTCTCAAACCCTCACGCCGGCGCCCTCTTCTTCTCCTCTTCCTCACGCACGGCACACCAAGCCCAAGGTCCATCGGTTCACCTTCCGGCGACGACTCCAACACGAAAGAGGTTCTTCTCCGCGAGAGGAACGCAAAGACGTGATCGGATCGTCGAGAGGATCACCTCCACCGGAACTCTAGCGAATAGAATCGTAAGAAATTACGATCAAGAGGTAAGAAACCCCTCACCTGCGGTATAATAGCTCCGTTTGGATTTTCTATGCATTAGATTTGTAATATGCAGATTTTGTGGACATGTAGGGTGTTTTAACCCTCCTCTCAGATTTAGGGATTTAGTTGAGCACCTTTAGATGGGCCGGACATGTTTACCCTCTTCAGTTGGGGTGGTAGACGTTGTCGGGTGCCTAACGGTGATCTCCCTAATAAAGAGGAGAGTTGGGGCACACTAAGTGTTCGACAAAATAGCTAGATCAGTAAAAATGCAGCTTAGGCATTTCGATAGTACAGTTAAATGTATTAGAAGCGTTTAAAACAGTAAATCCATTTATTTTAGCTATATGGGACTACGGTCCAATGGGTGGGCTCCCACAGTCGCCTCTAGGTTCAGATAACCTAGCTCTAGGTTCAGATAACCTAGAAACAGCATGTTATATCAGTTAGCTATAGATATCAGTATTTTATTTTCAGTGGCACTGTACTGGATTAGATATCCATTGGGTTGGACTCCCACAGTCGTCCCTAGGTTCAGATAGCTAAATTCGGGACTTGCAACCCCGGGTCTAGTAGGGATGCGCGCACAGCAAGTACAGTTGCCGGGCCCAACAACATGTTTAGTATTTTCACTTATTATGTATTAGATTTCAAAACTCAAAATCAGTGATGCTAGTTGAGTTTGTTTCCAGTTACAGATTTAGTTTCAGTTAGTTTAGCTTATATTCAGTTCAGTGTTTATTTGGTTGCTTTGCCATGATTCAGTGCTTATGCCATGCTTATATGTTATGTCTTACGATTTCAGTATACCATGTCTTAGCAAGTTCAGTGCATATTTTCAAATAGCATGATTTAAAAGCATATTGCATCGAATGCATGATTTTGTGAGGTAGATGGTTTCTTACTAAGCGTTAAGCTTACAGATTCTACTTTTCCTTATACTGCAGATAAAGGTAAAGGAAAGATGGACTAACAGAGGAAGCTGGAGGGCAATGCAAGGATGGTGTGTGTGGCAGGAATCGGAATCAAAGGTCCTTAGGGGACTTAGCAAGTTTAACCAATTAGAACTCTAGTAATTTTTACTTTCATACACTTCCAATTGTTAAATGTGTTTAGTGACTTAAAATGCCATGAACCAGTGAACCTTACTCTAGCTTAAGTCTAAAATTGTTATTGCATGTTGTTAGAATAGTTATTATGCATGTGATAGTTGATAGGTGGAGTTTTGGCACAACCCAGGGGCTGAAATCAGAGTTCAGATTCAAAATCAGAACTCTGATCGGTCTCCAGACCGATCAGGACCTGGCTGTGTCACTGGATCGGTCAGCCGACCGATCCAGACAGATACAGTATGCTACTGTATCCTCATGGATCGGTCAGCCGACCGATCCAGAGGCGAACAGAGACATGGGAGGTGCTCCTGGATCGGTCGGTAGACCGATCCAGCTGCGCCCAACGCAGCAGACGCACGGAGGCTCACTAATCGGTCAGTCCGACCGATCAGTGAGGTCCTGGATCGGTCGGCAGACCGATCCAGGTGCGTACAAAAGCGAAAGAAGAAGAGAAAGCTTTTGGATCGGTCCGCCGACCGATCCAGAGACTTCTACCGTGCCAGTATCAAGCTGGATCGATCCCGTGATCGATCCGACATCCCAATCGATCTGTGGATCGATTTAAATGCCTGATTACAGCTAGCAGGTCATTCGGGAGGCATAGGTTGTCTCCCCTAGCAAGTGTACAACTCCTAGGTACACCCAGAGCATTGAGTTTTGATCAGTTTAGTAGAAAAATTTTCATTAGCCCAGCTTTCCGCACAGTATAGTTTAGCAATAACTGTAGCGATTCGCCTTACAGCCTAGTAGTAGAAGGTGGGTTGTTACACAGACCTTCATTGGTAAAGTGAAAAATGCTCTTGAATGAGCATTGAGAAGAAGTTTACTGCTCAAGGGGGAGCATTGAATACAATGAATGGGAGTTTTATTGGGAAGTTGATGCATGCTCTAGGATGAGCATTGTGAAGTAAAGTAGAGCTCAAGGGGGAGCTTAGGCGGCAATGAAGAATAAGAGATCTTCATTGTGGGGTTGTTAACAACATATGAGGTTGTAAATAATGTAGAGTTAACTCTTATGGAGAAGAGTTTGTTTTCAGTTTTTGATGTGTGACAAAGGGGGAGAATGGAAGGTTAAGTTAGGCCTTCATCCCAAATAGGGAGAGTTTGGCCTCTAGGAAAGGGAGAGAATGAAGGAAACCTTCATTCATGCCTTGTCATGAAAGGGTTAAGGCTATGAGATTTAGTCTAGTGATAAAGAAGAGGTTAAGGCTATGGGATTTAGCCTTGGTATAAAAAAGAGGTTAAGGCTATGGGATTTAGCCTTGTGATAAAGAAGAGGTTAAGGCTATAGGATTTAGCCTTAGTATAAAGAAGAGGTTAAGGCTATGGGATTTAGCCTTGGTATAAAGAAAAGGTTAAGGCTATGGGATTTAGCCTAACTTAGAGGTATTGTCAAACATCAAAAAGGGGAAGACTGTTGGAGAAATTTTCCTAGGTCAAGTTTGACCAGTTTGACTAAGCTTGAGTTGAGTCAAGCTTGAGTCAGGATTTGAGTTTTGATGTTTGATAATATAAGGAGATTGCTGGAGCAATCATCCGATTATGCAGATGGTCAAAGGGTTGACCAGGTTGATGAGAATACAAGTCAAGTAGTCAAGGTTGATAGGAGACTTGACTAGGAAAGTCCTAACTGGATGTTAGGTAACGGGAAAGTCCTAGTGAGGAGCTAGGCAGGAGAAAGCCCTGGTGAGGAGCCAGGCAACAGGAAAGTCCTAGTGAGGAGCTAGGCAAGGGAAAGTCCTAGTAAGGAGCTAGGCAACGGGAAAGTGCTAGTGAGGAGCTAGGCAGGAGAAAGTCCTGGTGAGGAGCCAAGTAATTGGAAAGTCCTGGTGAGGAACCAGGCAAGTGGAAAGTCTTGGTGAGGAGTCAGGCAATTGGAAAGTCCAAGTGTGATCTTGGCAAAGGGTGTAAGTCCAAGCATGTGGTCTTGACAAGGTAAGTCCTGGTATGACTTGGCAAGGAAGACCCGACAACTAGGATGAGGCTGAAGGAAGCTCCTGAAGGCAAGGCGTGAAAGATGGGAGATATCCGAGGGACGCAAGGCTGATGGAAGAGGCTAGAAGGCTAGTTCGAGGTTGGTCGGGTGTGGCCAAATGCTAAGCATGGAGACCCAACAGGTCATGGTTGAACAGCATTTGGATTGGAGATTTTGGACTTGAGTTTGAGTTAAGTCCAAGCTGGTCAATTGATCGAGCGATCAATTAAACCAGGGTCCAATCTATCGACTGATCGATTGGAGTGTTTTGCGATTGTGGGAAGGCCCAATCGATCGGTCGATTGATTGGGATGTGGAATCGCGAGCACAGAGGCTTTCCCAATCGATCGGGCTATCGATTGGGAGCTGGCAATTGATCGGTCGATCGATTGGGCAGCAGAAGCTCTCATGCGGATGCGAGAGCACAGAAAGGTTCTGAATCGATCAGGCAATCGATTCAGGAAGTCCAAATCGATCGGTCGATCAATTGGGAAGTGATCGTTGCACAGGATGCAAGTGATGGACGGATGCGATGGAGCGGTGCTAACGTGGCAATCGATTGGAGATGAATTCGATCGATTGGGAGCATTGTTTAAAGCCTGGGCGGAGTGTTTTCTTCACCAGATCTTTGCGATCTTTTCCAGAGAGCTTACAGCTATTCTCACGGCAATTTCTCCAGCACTCACTCCAGTTCTTAAAGGCACTTGAGGAGTATCTTCAAGGTTCAAGAGGCAACAACAAGTAGCAAGAAGAAAGGGTATTCACTTGTATTCTTAGGGTTTCTTGTTATATTTATATTTGTGTTGTGTGTGAGTTTGTACGAGGCTTCTCCGCCACCGGCTGCGACCGAGAAGGAGTCGTTCATAGTGGAGATAGCGTGTCATGTGTGGATCCTTGGATTAGTCACCTCATCTTGAGGTGAATACCAAGTAAATCCTAGGTATTAGCGTTTTGGTTTGTTGTGTCTTTCTTTCCGCTGCATATCATCAAGACAACGCAATCATGATGAAATGCTATTCACCCCCCCTCTAGCAGGCACATCAATCCCATCAATCACGTCTATCTTGCTTCCTTTTCCGCTGCACCTCTGGTCCTCAAATAGCACCACGCCTTGCAAGGATACGATCCGCGACAAAAATAAAATTTTACATTTATCGATCCTATATTCCACAAGGGAATGTACATATAATCTAGATCGAACAGAATGTAAAATCCTAAAAACTAATACAACTCCTGCTGTATTTAATAATTACAATCATGCACACACATAAAATGCCCTCGACATGCCTGAGGGTCCATTCACACACACACACACAATAGGGCCATAATAATTGGAACTAGGATGTCTGCAATCACAGAGTTAATCTACTTACACATCCTACTATTATCCTACCTTAATTTATGTATGAAAAGTGCATAATTTAACTAAAAACCAAACATAGAGGCAGAAAACTAGCTCTGATACCAAATGTTGGGTGCTACTTGGAATACCGATCTGTTTCTCCTGTATAAAAATTTGTACAAGCACAGAACTTTTCCTAGCAGCCCATGTGTTCTTAAACTTGGATTGGAAATGAAACTTAACATTTTTACTCCAAGTTCAACTCATGTGTTCTTCAGAAGTTAAACCATATTACAGAAGTTGATTAAATATCTATTTCACGGATTGACTTCCTGGTCGTTGGCGAGGCACTAGACCTTCTTAGTTATGGGATCATCCACCACTTCTTAGACAAAGTCTTTCAAAGAAATTGAATATTTAAACTCCTCACAGTAAACCCTAGGGTAGACTAAAGACACCTAAATCGAAGCACAAGATCGAAACACAAAATCGATACATAAAATTCAAACACAAAATCGCTAGCCTCTTGTGTTGGTATTTCAGGATCCATACAAAGAAAAAATTAAACTAGTTCGTAGCAAAATAAAGAACTAGTTGTACCTTTCCTTGTAGCTAAAGACCTCTTGATCTTTCTCCTCCAAGCAATCGACCATAAGGTGAAGGCCCTTCTCCAACTGCCGCTGGCCCTTATGAAGAGGAAAGGGAAAAAAGGGAAGAGCCGGCCACAAGAAATTAGAAGAGGAGCCTTTAGGTTGTGTTATTAGAAAGCATCCCCTCCTCTTTTATAATTTTTGCTAGCGGCTAATAAGGAAAGTTTTAATAAAATTTCTTTTTATTTGCTATTGCAAATGGTTACAAAAAGGAAAGATTTTAATAAAATTAAAATATCTTTTTTAAACCATTGTAAATAGCTATAAAAGAAAAGATTATAACAAAATTTTGTTTAAAACAAAATCTTCCTTTTATTCCTATAATGGTTGGTTACAATAAAAGGAAAGATTTTAATAAAATTAAAATCTCTCTTTTAACTATTGTAGATAACTAGAAAAAAAAAAGAAAAGATTTTAACAAAATTAAAATCTTTCTTTTAACCATTGTAGATAACTACAAAAAGGAAATATTTTAACAAAATTAAAATCTCTCTTTTAACCATTGTAGATAACTACAAAAAAGGAAAGATTTTAACAAAATTAAAATCTCTCTTTTAACCATTGTAGATAACTACAAGAAGGAAAGATTTTAATAAAATTAAAATCTTTCTTTTAATCCATTGTAGAAAGATATAAAAAGAAAGATTTTAACAAAATTTTATTTTTAACAAAACTTCCTTTTCTCTTCTTGTATGGCCGACCCCATGCTTGGGCACCAAACATGGCTTGGCTGTTAGAGTGTATACTAAAAGCCTAGCTTTTGGTATAAACATTTATCTAGAAATAAGAATCACATTGCTCAAATATCTACATTTATGATAAATGTAGTTGTTCAATTAATTTATATTGTAGATAACATGGTGTGTGGTGTCACACACAGAAGATCATGTTATCAGTTCTTTATAAATTATAAACAGTTGCTCACGACTAAGATGGAAAGGAACAAACCATTGGAATAGTTGTAGTGTAATTAGGTATTAGTTTATCTTGACTAATAAATTACACTAGTACATTCTAAGTGTATTGAGTAGGACCATTTTAGGTAAGTTCTTTTTATACTGACTTGATAAAAGAACTAGACCTTAGTTATTATGGAAGTGTGTGCTCTTAATCCTAATATAATAACAAGCACATATATTTGATATTTATTTCTTTAATTTATCAATGGGTGAGATTTAGTTCGATAAATCAATAAGCCCGATAAGTTAGGAAATGATATCACTTATAGTGTGTGTTGTTGATTATAGAAGGAATCTGTGTCCTAGTAATCTAGGTTGAGAATGACCCCAACAGGAGCCCATAAGAATTGTCATGTTAAACCCTGCAGGTGGACTTAGTCTGACATGATGATAAGGTTGAGTGGTACTACTCTTGGGCTAAGATATTAATTAAGTGAGTTGTTAGTAACTCATTTAATTAGTGGGCATTCATTATTTTAAACACAGGGAGACTAACACACTCATAATAAGAAGGAGCCCAAAATGCAATTTGGGATTGATGCGGTAGTTCAATAATAGTTCTTTAGTGGAATGAATTATTATTGAGGGAATTAAGTTGTGTGTTCGGGGCGAACACGGGAAGCGTAATTTCATCGGGAGACCAAAACCAATTCCTCCTCTCGGTCCCTATCGTAGTCTCTTATATATAGAGATTTATACCCACCACATACCCACCTTCTTACCCAACCTATAGGGGTTGGTCAAGCTAAGCTTGAAGCTCAGGCTTAGGGTCGGCCAAGCCTAAAGGTTGACCCTTAAGGTGGTCGGCCAATAACTTGGAGCCCAAGCTTAGGTGGCCGGCCACATCATATTAAAAAGGGATTTTTGGTAAAATTATTTCTTATGTGGATATCATGGTTTTAAAAGAGAGTTTAAAATTGAAATCTTTCCATATTTGTAGATTGAAAGGTAGATTTTAATTTTGAGAAAACTTACTTTTTTTAACCATGTTCATGATTTAAAAGAGAGTTTAAAAATTAAATATTCTCTTTTATAAGTTTCTACAAAAGATTAAGAAAAGATTTGATATATTTCCTTATTTGTAGATTAAAAGAGATTTTAATTTTTAGAGATAACTTTCTTTTTATCCACATGTTTAAAAGAAAGATTTTAATTTATAAAATTTCCTTTTTTACAAACCACCATGAAGGGAAAAATTATTGGAGAAATTTTTATAAATTTCCGGAGACAAATTAGGAAGTTTTAATTAATTAAAACTCTCCTTGTTTTATTTTTAAAGTGGCCGGCAATTGTAAAGAGAAAATTGATTTTAATTAAATAAATTTTCCTTTTCATGGCAAAAGAATTAAGGAAGTTTTTATTTAAATTTCCTTATTTGTCAAGACCAAGGATTATAAAAGAGGGGGTAGAGGTGCCTTCATGGGTGAACGACTCTATTATTTTTCTCCTCTCTTTTCTCCTTGGGTGTGGCTTGCCCCTCCTCTTTCTCTCTTCTCCATATTGTGGCCAAACCTCATCTCATCCTTGGAGTCCTTGTGGTGGTCGGATCTTGCTTGGAGAAGAAGGAGAGAAAAGGAGGCGATATTTCTAACATCCCTTGGAGCTTGGTGGTGGCCGAACCTCTTCATCTTTGGAGGAGCTCTTGGTGGCCGAAACCTAGAGGGAAGAAGAAGGTGCTTGGTGGTTCTCATCTCGGAAGATCGTTGCCCACACAATGTCCGAGGTTAGAAGAGGAAAACGGTAGAAGATCAAGAGGTTATTTTGCTTACAAAGAAAGGTATAACTAGTAATTGTTTTCGCATCATACTAGTTTTCTTTGTATAATTATTTATGGAAATACCAAACACAAGAGGCATATGATTCTAGAGTTTTTGAAATAGTTTTTTCGAGTTTGTGTTTTCTTGTTTTTCGAATTTGTGATTTGATTGTTCTTTTTTGTTAACCTAGAGTTATTTAAGGAAATAAATATTAGCTTTCCTTTAAAAGCTTTGCCTAGGCGATGGTGGTTGCTCCCATATCCAAGAAGGTCATGTGCCTCGCCATGCAGTCGTGGAAGCCAATTTTGGAAATTAATATTTATGGAATTAATAACTTAGGTAGATTTGAATCAATAGTGTTAAGTTCCGCTTGCGATTCAAATCTAAACCATTAAGAACAGATAAGTTAAATTTGGAATCAATGATGTTAAGTTCCGTCTGCGATTCCTAATTTAACTTCTAAAGAACACAATAGGTTTTTTAAGAAAAGGTTCAACACTTGTAAAAAAAATTTTGTATAGTGGAACCGGTATGATTTTCTTAGGACTAACCAACAATTGGTATCAGAGCTAGGGTTTGCCTCTGTGTGTTTGGTTTTCAAATTAGGTTATGCACATGTCATACATAATTTAGGTAGGATAATAGTAGGATGTGCTAACTTTGTGGTTGCAGGCTCCAACTATTATGGCTTATAGATGTTGTGTGTGATTGGACATTTGGACATGTCAAGAGCATTATTTTTGTGTGTGCATGATTGTATGTAACTAATACAGCAGGAGCTGTATTAGCATTAGGATTTTAGAATTTTATTTTCGATCTAGAATACATGTACATTCCCTTGTGGAATATAGGATCGATATATGTAAAATTCTATTTTTGTCGCGGATCGGATTCTTGCGAGGCGTGGTACTTTTAGAGCACCAGAGGCACAGCGGAAAAAGAAGCAAGATGGATGCAACAACCCGACCCGATGGCGGTGGCTAAAGATGGCAGCAGCTAGGGTTGGAGCACATGGAGGACAGTAACAAGAAAAGGCCATAATAGTTGGAAAATAATTTCCATATTTATTTCTTTTATTTACTGTGATGTGTGTGTATGCATGTGATGTATGCTAGGATAACATAAAATTCCTCACTTTAAATAACTAAGTGGGAGAGGGATTTATTTTAATTCCACGGTCTCCATTACTGGTTTGTAAGTGATGCAAACAAACTTGCGCGTTGGCTCTGAGTGTCTTCCTCCATATCGGATGAGTTTGTTTGCGGATCACTAGATCAAACTTCCATTTAGGATGACTATAGGAAATTAATTAAGCGCGTGTAATCTTCCCCATCGGAAGGGGCATAATCTTATTAATGGACTTAGTGTCAAGTAATGGTATACACTTAGGCACGTCTAATAGTATCCTCCCCATCGGAGTCACTGCTATTATTTGTGTGACCAAAGGAAAACCAACTATTAATTTGTCAAAAAAATAAGTTGACAAGATAATAAAATTAAAACCCCCTCTTACAAATGTCGAGGTTTTGTATACGTCTACACTATCATGGCATACAAAATTCACGGTGTTTGAGGTAATTTTATTTGTCATAAAGACTTATTGACAAGATAATTAATGGGTAAAACCCTCCTCTTACAAATGTTTTGAATTTGTATACGTCCACACTATCGTGGCATGCAAAATTCACGGTGTTTGAGGTGTTGGTGAATTTAAAATGATATTGTTTTGAGGAATTAATATTATTTCAAATTCAAAGTTATTGACCAAAATATTTGATAGACCAACTATTGATTTTATTGGTCATAAAATTAGGATGACGAGATAATAAAATTAATGAATAAAATCTCCTCTTTGTTTTTTTATACGTCCACACTATCGTGGCATACAAAATTCATGGGGATTTTAAGGTGTTGGTCTTGACCAAATATTTTTGTGATTCTAAGGATTTAAAATGTTTGTCAATCCCCTAGTTGTTATACTATAGAATAGACTTAGTAGTCCCAATTGTATTGATTGGAAATAGGACTTGGACATTTAAGGTAGACTGTCCTCTTAGAGCTAAGAACAAAATAGGTGTATTTCATTCATTAGTTAATACATGATTAGTGATGTTATCTACCGGTACCTGGTGTGTAGATACAGGAGCCACTAATCATGTCTGCAATTCATTGTAGAGGTTCTAGGAAACCCGATAACTATATGAAGGGGAAGTCACCGTCTACATGGGCACTGCTGCAAAAGTGGTAGCTGTTGCAGTGGGAGATTCTTATCCTCTGATAGGAATAAAATATGGATTTTAAGAAATTATCTTTACGTACCAAGTTTAGAAAGAATTTGATTTCGGTTTCTAAACTATAGAAGAATAGATATTCTATCTATTTTGATAACAAACTTGTTATCAAGAAAATAGGAAAGATATCTATTCTGGTACGTTGGCTAACAATTTATAAATCCAATAACTCCCACGATGCAATAAATGGAAATTAATAACACATCTTCTAACTATTAAGAGAAAGCAACCTTCAGAGATGAACCAATTATATCTTGGGCAACAAAGGCTAGGTTATTTATACTTAAGTAGGATTCATTGGTAGCTGATGAACTTTTGGATTCATTGGTAGTGGAAAATTTTCCAACCAGAGAGTCTTACTTGGAAGGAAAAATAACCAAGAAGCTTTTAAGTCTAAGGGGTATGTGTGACGACCCGCCTTTTACTAACTAGGCTGTAAGGCTAGACCGTCACAATATGTTGTGCTAAACTATATCCATGACCATCACTAAGTCTAGGTGCGGAAAAACTGTACCAATTTAAACCTTTGCTAAACTAATACCATTTCTTTATTCTACATGTGCTAAGGGATGCAATCTAAGGTATACATGGCATATCCTGCATCCCCTATGGTCAAGGAGCTGAGTTGCAGGGTTTCTTGGTCGAAACCCAACTTCCCAATCGATTCAGACTCAACTCAATCGATTGCAAGCTGTTGGATCGATCCATGGATCGATTCAGATTGCTACTGTGCTCGGGGTAATATTCTGAATCGATCGACTGATCGATCCAGGCTGGCCAATCGATCCAGTGATCGATTCTGAAGCTCTCTGTTCGCGGGAGCAAATTCCCCGATTCCTCGATCGATCGGTTGATCGATCTGGCAGCTTCCTGTTCGCGACAGAAAGCGACTGGATCGATCGACTGATCGATCCAGGAGCTTACTGTTCGCGGAACAAGTTCACCAATCGATCAACGGATCGATTGAAAACCCCCAATCGATCGGCTGATCGATCGGGGTTTCTGATTTCGTATCAGAAGTCTGATTTCAACACTGGTTCGTGCCAAAATCACATACATCAATTCTATAAGCATAAAATAAAACTACTAGGCATAACATTACTCATGGAATGCTATCTAATATCATAACAACTAACAATCTATGCACAACTGTCATAATTCAAAACACTTAAACAACTAAAGTGTAGGAAAGTAATGACATAAAGAAAATGCTATGTTCTAAGTGGGCTAGTTCCCAAGCATCGTTATTCCAAGTTCCTTTTCCCACACACATCTTCATCGCATTGTCCTCCAGCCTCCGCTAGTCCATCTTTCCTTTATCTTTATCTGCAGTATAAGGAAAAAGTATCTGTAAGCTTTCGCTTAGTAAGAAACCATCTATCTCACAAAAACATGCATACGGTGCAATTTATGCTTTTAAAACATGTTATTTGAAATATATGAATATTGAGCATGTAAGAGCGTAGCATGGCATGCAAACAAACTAGTCATGGCAACAAGTACTAACCTAAGCTATCATATTGTATCAATAGAAAATTGAACTGATACAAAAACTGAACTGAGCTAATTCTAAACTAATGCTAAAGCTGTACTGAATTCACATAACTATTTGTGAGGTTTTGAAAACTATTTTCATAAATAGATTAAAATAATAATCATGCTGCTAATGGGCCCGGCATCTGTACGTGCTATGCGTGCATCCCTAACTAAACCTGGGTTTGCAAGTCCCGAATTTAGTAGGGTTACTAGGTTATCTGAACCTAGGGATGACTGTGGGAGCCCAACCCAATGGATATCTAATCCGGTACAGTGCCACTGCTAAAATAAAATACTGATTATAGCTGAGTTCTTCTTATATTGCTATTTCTAGGTTATCTGAACCTAGAGCTAGGTTATCTGAACCTAGAGGCGACTGTGGGAGCCTACCCATTGGACCGTAGTCCCATATAAGCTGTAGTAAACCTGCATATGCTTAATAAATGCTTCTATTGCATTTAGCTAAATTATTAAAATGCCTAAGCCGCATTTTAATTGTACTGAACATACTATCGGGCACTTGGCGTGCGCTGTTGCACACCCTTAGTGCCACAAATCCCCTTTACTACTAAACTAAAGCATGCAATCACACGAGAACTACTTATACTGCAGGTGAGGGGTTTCTTACATCCTGCGCTAGATTTCCTTACGATCTGATCGCTAGATTTCCGGTGGAGAAGATCCCTTCGTCGATCTCCTCGCGTCTACGTGTTCTTCTCGCGGAGAGGAGCGTCCTCGTGCCGGAGTTGTCGCCGGAAGGTGCTCTTGGAACCCTTGGGACGGGACCCTAGCCCTTGGGGCTTGGTGCACCGAGAGGAGAAAAGTAGGGAGAGGGGCGGCGTGTAAGGGTTTTGAGGGAGAGGAGAGTTACGTTAAAGAAATAACTCTTCACTTAATTCTTCCCTATTTATATTAAGTGGGTAATTCAGCCCAACTCAAATATAAATATAATTGTTCCCCTTTCCTTTCAGCACGGCCCTGCTGGGTTCACTTGGTTACTAAAGCTATCTATAAGACATAAGGCCTCCTAGGTCTCGGGTTCGATTCCCGCATAGGCTATTCTACGATTCTATTTATTTTTGCTACTTCTGCTACTCTAAAAATTCAGTAAAAGTATCCAAAAATTCCAGAAAAATACTAGGATATTTCTAATAATTATTTTGAGAATTTTTGGGCGTTACAATCCCCCATACCTTATAAAAAGTTCGTCCTCGAACTTAGAATAATTCTGGGTACTTCTGTCTCATACTAGCTTCTGTCTCCCACGTTGCCTCTTCTGTGGTGTGATTTTGTCAAATAACTTTTACTAATGATACCTCCTTGTTCCATAATTTCTTAACTGCTCGGTCTATTATCTGAATAGGCCGACTATCATAGCTGAGGTCTTCGCGGACTGGTACCGTCTGGGGCTCAATCACTTGGGTGGCATCTGGGATATGCTTCTTCAGCATAGAGACATGAAATGCATTGTGGATAGCTGACATCTCCTGGGGTAGCTCTAGCTCATATGCTATCTTGCCAACTCTTCCAGTGATAAGGTATGGTCCCACATATCTGGGACTCAATTTGCCCTTCTTCCCAAAACGCATTACTCCCTTCATGGGAGCTACTCTAAGGAACACTGAATCCCCAAATGAAAACTCTAATGGTCTGCGTCGGGTATCAGCATAGATTTTCTGGCGGCTCTGAGCTGTCTCTATCCTCTGACGGATCTGCTGTATAGCTGCCGTGGTATCTGCCACTAGATCTATCTGAAGTTCTAGTTCTTTTTGTTCACCACTTTCATACCAACAGATTGGAGATCTACACCTCCGCCCATAGAGAGCCTCGTAAGGTGCCATACCGATAGTGGCCTAATAGCTATTGTTGTATGCAAATTCTGCTAAACTCAGATATTTACACCAACTTCCTTTGAAGTCTAGGGCACATGCGCGGAGCATATCTTCGAGTTCCTGATTTACTCGCTCCGTCTGACCATCTGTCTGAGGATGGAAAGCTGTGCTAAATTTCAACTTAGTGCCCAATGCTGACTGTACACACTCCCAGAAGTGTGATGTGAATCTACTGTCCCTGTCTGAAATAATGGTCCGTGGGACTCCATGTAGTCTGACGATCTCCTTGAGATACAACTGAGCTAGTTGTTCCATGGAGTAGGATATCCTGATAGCTAAGAAGTGGGTTGATTTAGTCAATCTGTCGACTATTACCCAGATGGTATCAAAACCATTCGTGGTTCTGGGTAGTCCCACTATAAAATCCATAGAAATGTTTTTCCACTTCCATTCAGGGATCTGGATAGGCTGCAGAACTCCTCCTGGTCTCTGGTGTTCCGCCTTGAACCTCTGACAGGTCAAACAGGTGCTAACATATCTATCGACGTCTCTTTTCATCCCGGGCCACCAAAAACGTTTCTTTAGATCTTGGTACATCTTAGTGGAACCTGGATGCATCGCATAAGGAGTCCTGTGAGCCTCATCTAAAATCTTCCTCTTTAGTTCCTCCTGATCTGGAACACAGAGTCTGTCATCGAAGTATAATACCCCACTATCGGACACTCTGAATTCTCTACCTTCTGATTCTGCTAACCCTTGCTTGGTTTTCTGAATTTCAGGATCCTGTTCCTGAACTGTCTGGATGTCACCAAGCAGGTTAGATGCTAATGTCATAGTAGAGAGCTGTCCCACTATAAGTTCGAGACCAAAATCTGTGATCTCTTTCTGTAGGGGCGGTGACTTGGCTGCTAGGGATAGTAAGGTAGCACTGGACTTTCTGCTAAGTGCGTCTGCTACCTTATTGGCCTTTCCTGGGTGATAGAGGATGTCTATATCGTAGTCTTTGACCAGCTCTAGCCATCTACGCTGTCGCATATTCAGATCCTTCTGAGTGAATAAGTACTTCAGACTCTGATGATCTGTATACACTCTGCACTGAGCTCCATACAAGTAGTGTCTCCAAATTTTAAGGGCGAACACCACTGCTGCAAGCTCAAGGTCATGAGTAGGGTAGTTCCTCTCATAATCCTTGAGTTGTCTGGAGGCATAGGCGATCACCTTGCCATTTTGCATCAGTACTGCTCCTAGTCCCAACTTAGAGGCATCACTTTAAATATCAAAGCTGTCTGTGTTTTCTGGTAGAGTCAAAATGGGAGCACTGGTCAATCTCCTTTTTAACTCGCTGAAGCTGTTCTCACAGTCCTCTGTCCACTGGAATTTTCTGTTCTTTCTGGTAAGAGCTGTCAGTGGGGAGGCTATTCTGGAGAAGTCCTCTACAAACTTTCTGTAATAACCTGCTAGTCCCAAAAAAACTTCTGATTTCACTAGCATTCTTGGGTCTTTTCTAATTACTCACAACTTCTATCTTACTGGGGTCTACCATGATACCATCCTTTGAGATGATGTGACCCAGGAAGGACACCTGATCTAACCAAAATTCACATTTCGTGAACTTGGCATACAGCTGGTTCTGCTGAAGGGTCTGCAATACTATTCTCAGGTGCTCTGCGTGTTCTCCCTGAGTTCCTAAATAGATAAGAATGTCATCGATGAACACGATAACGAACTTATCTAAGTATTCCCTGAATACCCTGTTCTTGAGGTCCAAGAAAGTAGCTGGAGCATTTGTCACGCCAAAGGGCATGACTACGAACTCGTAGTGTCCGTATCTAGTCCTGAATGCTGTCTTGGGTATATCCCCTTCTTTAACTTTCACCTGATGATAACCTGATCTGAGGTCTATCTTAGAGAACACTGCTGCTCCCTTTAGCTGATCGAACAGGTCATCTATTCTGGGAAGAGGATACCTGTTCTTGATGGTGACTTGGTTCAGTGCCCGGTAGTCTATGCACAGGCGCATGCTCCCGTCCTTCTTCTTCACGAACAATATAGGCGCTCCCCATGGTGAGTGACTAGGGCGTATGAAACCTTTGTCAAGCAGCTCCTGTAATTGCTCCTGAAGTTCCTTCAGTTCTACTGGAGCCATGCGATAAGGTGCTTTGGAGATAGGATTTGTACCGGGAATAAGCTCTATCTCAAATTCAATCTCCCTGTCTGGTGCTAGGCCTGGTAACTCTTCAGGGAAGACTGCTGGCTAGTCACACACGACTCGGACCTCTGCTAGCTATTGGTCCTTATCCGGACTGGCATTGACTACATGCGCTAAAAATCCCGTACATCCTGAATCCAACAATTTCTGTGCCTTTAGAGCTGAGAGAAATTTCTTCGCTTTTCTCTTTGGTTCTCCGATGTACTCGAATTGCCCTTCTGCTTCAGGTTGGAATACGACTTTCTATTTACGGCACTCTATAGAGGCACCGTATCTGATTAGGAAGTTCATTCCAAGGATGACATCATAATCAGTCATATCTAGCACTATCAGATCACAAAAGAGTTCTCTGTCTGCTATAATGACTGGCACTGCTCTGAGCCAGTGCGTGGATGCCATAATTTCTCCTGAAGGTAGTGTTGTCAAAACTGACCACTGAATACCTCTGGGGGTACTGCTAACTTTTCGGCGAATGCCCTGGATATATAAGAATGGGTTGCCCCAGTATCGAATAAGACAGTTGCACTTTGCTGTAAAATACTAATCTGACCTGTAATAACTGTCGAGGCATTCGCTACGTCCTCTCTGGTTAAGGAGTAGATCCTTGCATTCGTCATAGCTGGAGGGGCTTCTAGCCTGCCCTGGCTGATGTGTGGACCCTCTAAAATGGCCTACATCTGGTGTAGCTATGCTGGCTGGCCTCCATACTGTATCGACTGTGGTTGAGGAAGACTTGTCTTGTTCGGGCATTGCTTAGCCATATGCCCTTCTTGTCCACATTCAAAGCATCCCCGTGTGCCCTTGCGACAAACTCCTGGGTGAAATTTCCCGCAAGTAGCACATTTGGGATAACTAGGCTGTTTGTTGGCTGGTCCTCCCTTTGGGTAACTCCCTGGTTTGCGCTTGTTGCTGGAGTTCCCTTTCCAGTTAGAGTTGTGGCCCTGTTGTTTCTGAGTACCTGAGCCTCCTTGCCCTTTGGACTCTGAGAGGACTAGCTTCTGCTGCTTGATATGGTTCTGGTAGTGCTCGGTGGTCAGAGCACTGCTGACTAGTTCTTCGGTGGTTTGCGGCCTATGAACACCGCCAGCCACGTTCATTGCTATTTCCGGCCTCAGCATCTTGAGCATCAACCGGACTCGTTCTTTTTCTGTGCTGACTAGTTCGGGGCATAGACGAGCCAGTCTATTGAATTTCTTCACGACTTCCTCAACTGATAGGTTGCCCTGACGAAACTCAGTGAACTCGTCGTAGTGACGGTTTGTGACCCGCATGTGAAAGAACTCCTCGAAGAATTCTTTCTCGAAGTTAGCCCATGTCATCTGGTTCACTGGGCGCTTCGCTCTAATTCTCTCCCACCACATACGTGCATCTCCTGTCAAGCATAAGGAGGCGACTTCACCTTTTCATGCTCGCCACCCGTAAGCTCAATCGTACTCTCCAGTGTTCTGAACCAGGCTTGAGCATCCCAAGGTTCACTGGTGCCTGAGAAGTTCTCGGGCTTGACTCTCTGCCACTGGATCAGATAGGCTTCTCTCTTTGCCTCTGCTGCTGGGGCTACTGGTGCTATAGGCTGGACTGGTGGAACCGCTATAACTACTGGGGTTGCTATATTTGGTTCCGGGGTGACAGTGGGAGTGTTCTGCTGATTAGCCTTTAAGGTGGCTATCTCCTGTTGCTGTTCTGCTAGCTACTTCTATAACTGAGCCACTACTGCTGTAAGGTCTGGGGGAGGCACTGAACTGCCTACCTCATGCTGGGGCTCAGTAGCTGGTGCCCTTCTAGCTGGGCGTCCTCTTGCCATTTCTAAAGGAACAAGGACAACATAACTAAATGTTCATGTCACATAGCTGATACTATCATGTTTGTTACTATTATAGATAAGCATACTTTAGTTATCTACAAACATGAAAGTAATAAACATAGCAAAGTGAGAGGTATTCTTACTTGGAAGCTCCAGGTTCAATGCCGATGTGTGTGTAGGAAGTATGGAACTCTCTGCTCTGATACCACTCTGTGACGACCCGCCTTCTACTAACTAGGCTGTAAGGCCAGACCGTCACAATATGTTGTGCTAAACTATATCCATGACCATCACTAAGTCTAGGTGCGGAAAAACTGTACCAATTTAAACTATTGCTAAACTAATACCATTTCTTTATTCTACATGTGCTAAGGGATGCAATCTAAGGTATACATGGCATATCCTGCATCCCCTATGGTCAAGGAGCTGAGTTGTAGGGTTTCCTGGTCGAAACCCAGCTTCCCAATCGATTGAGACTCAACTCATTCGATTGTAAGCTGTTGGATCGATCCATGGATCGATTCAGATTGCTACTGTGCTCGGGGTAATATTTTGAATCGATCGACTGATCGATCCAAGCTGGCCAATCGATCCAGTGATCGATTCCGAAGCTCTATGTTCGCGGGAGCAAATTTCCTAATTCCTCGATCGATCGGTTGATCGATCCGGCAGCTTCCTGTTCACGACAGAAAGTGACTGGATCGATCGGCTGATCGATCCAGGAGCTTACTGTTGGCGAAACAAGTTCACCAATCGATCAACGGATCGATTGAAGACCCCCAATCGATCGGCTGATCGATCGGGGTTTCTGATTTCGTATCAGAAGTCTGATTTCAACATTGGTTCGTGCCAAAATCACATACATCAATTCTATAAGCATAAAATAAAACTACTAGGCATAACATTACTCATGGAATGCTATCTAATATCATAACAACTAACAATCTATGCACAACTGTCATAATTCAAAACACTTAAACAACTAAAGTGTAGGAAAGTAATGACATAAAGAAAATGCTATGTTCTAAGTGGGCTAGTTCCCAAGCATCGTTATTCCAAGTTCCTTTTTCCACACACATCTTCATCGCATTGTCCTCCAGCCTCCGCTAGTCCATCTTTCATTTACCTTTATCTACAGTATAAGGAAAAAGTATCTGTAAGCTTTCGCTTAGTAAGAAACCATATACCTCACAAAAACATGCATACGGTGTAATTTATGCTTTTAAAACATGCTATTTGAAATATATGAATATTGAACATGTAAGAGCGTAGCATGGCATGCAAAAAAACTAGTCATGGCAACAAGTACTAACCTAAGCTATCATATTGTATCAATAGAAAACTAAACTGATACAAAAACTGAACTGTGGTAATTTTAAACTAATGCTAAAGCTGTAGTGAATTCACATAACTATTTGTGAGGTTTTGAAAACTATTTTCATAAATAGATTAAAATAATAATCATGCTGCTGATGGGCCCGGCATCTGTACGTGCTATGCGCGCATCCCTAACTAAACCCTGGTTTGCAAGTCCCGAATTTAGTAGGGTTACTAGGTTATCTGAACCTAGGGACGACTGTGGGAGCCCAACCCAATGGATATCTAATCCAGTACAGTGCCACTGCTAAAATAAAATACTAATTATAGCTGAGTTCTTCTTATATTGCTATTTCTAGGTTATCGGAACCTAGAGCTAGGTTATCTGAACCTAGAGGCGACTGTGGGAGCCTACCCATTAGACCGTAGTCCCATATAAGCTGTAGTAAACCTGCATATGCTAAATAAATGCTTCTATTGCATTTAGCTAAATTATTAAAATGCCTAAGCCGCATTTTAATTATACTGAACATACTATCAGGCACTTGGCGTGCGCTGTTGCACACCCTTAGTGCCACAAATCCCCTTTACTACTAAACTAAAGCATGCAATCACACGAGAACTACTTATACTACAGGTGAGGGGTTTCTTACATCCTACGCTAGATTTCCTTACGATCTGATCGCTAGATTTCCGGTGGAGAAGATCCCTTCGTCGATCTCCTCGCGTCTACCTGTTCTTCTCGCGGAGAGGAGCGTCCTCGTGTCGGAGTTGTCGCCGGAAGGTGCTCTTGGAACCCTTGGGACAGAACCCTAGCCCTTGGGGCTTGGTGCGCCGAGAGGAGAAAAGTAGGGAGAGGGGCGGTGTGTAAGGGTTTTGAGGGAGAGGAGAGTTACGTTAAAGAAATAACTCTTCACTTAATTCTTCCCTATTTATATTAAGTGGGTAATTCAGCCCAATTCAAATATAAATATAATTGTTCCCCTTTCCTTTCAGCACGGCCCTGCTGGGTTCACTTGGTTACTAAAGCTATCTATAAGGCATAAGGCCTCCTAGGTCTCGGGTTCGATTCCCGCGTAGGCTATTCTACGATTCTATTTATTTTTGCTACTTCTGCTACTCTAAAAATTCTGTAAAAATATCCTAAAATTCCAGAAAAATACTAGGATATTTCTAATAATTATTTTGAGAATTTTCGGGCATTACAGTATGGAGCCAAAGATATAATGGAATTGGTTCATTCTGATTTGTGTGGTCCTATGACTATCTAGACAAGAGGTAGTTTCGAATATTACGTCTATTTTATAGACAACTATTCGAGACACAAATAGATTTACTTGATACACTGCAAGTCTAAGTGCTTTGATTAGAGAGTACGAGGTTGATGCAGAGAAATGTCAAAGTAAAAATATCGAGACACTACGGTGAGATCGTAGTAGCAAATACCTCTTGGGAGAATTTAGGAGGCACTTATCAGAAGTAGGGATTCAATCCCAACTAACTGCACTTGGTACATCCCAACACAATAGTGTAGTAGAAAGAAGGTATAAGGCTTTTATGGAATAATTAGATCGATGATGAGTTATTTAGAAAAATTATGAAATTTGTTTTAAGGATATACACTGGAAACGGAAGTGAACATAGTACCTTCTAAGTTAGAACTCTCTACTCTCACATAATTGCAGAATGGGCGTAAGCCTAGTCTGAAGCATATTCAGATTTGGGAGGTTTAGCACGTGAGAGACACTGAAAAATTGGACATGAGTTCACTTGTTTGTGAGTTATCCTAGAAAAACGAAAAGAGGTTTGTAGTCCTTAAAATCGGAAGGTCATTGTTGGCACCAATGCTCGATTTTAGAAAAGGACTATAAACCACAAGCCCCGTGAGTTAAAATTGTTCTTAAGGAAATTAAAGGGCACGTCTAACCTAGTACCAACTATACAAGATGAAATATTACAAGAAACTGCAATACGTATCACAAATGATACACAATTGTAGAAAGTGCCTCGTCGTAGTGGGAGGGTTGTTAGGCAACCTAAAAGATTCATGTTTTAGGAGATTCTTTTGGACTTGATCCATGGTGGACATGAACCTGATCCCCGGACATATGACGAAGCACTCCAAGATCTTTTGCAGCATTTTTGCAAAGAGCAATAAATATAGAATTAGAATATATGTATTCTAATATAGACTGGGAGCTTATAGAATCACCAAATGGTGTAAAAGTTATTGGGTGAAAATAAGTCTATAATAGGAAAAGAGGGATAGATAGGAAGGTGTTCTAGTATGTTTTCCAACTGCCTTGGATTAACAACCTTCTTGATTGTAACCAAGTCAAAATCGCTAAGTCTTCTTTCTTTTCTGTTGTTCTACTTTATTTTATTTTCTTATTATTGTTGCTATAATTTTAGAGTTGAAAGTTTGAGGAGGGTATTCTTATTTTGCAGGCAATTCACCCCTCCCCTCTTGCCGGCCCCGTTGCACGAACAAGTGGTATCAGAACACGATAGCCTCAGAAGGACTAACCTCCGACTGAAGCATGAAGATCAAGACAATGGCCAGAACAAGCATTCATTCTCTGAAATTTGACGGAGACTTCGCTACATGGAAGCAAAAAATGGAGGTATTCTTTAAGACTGAGTTTGATATTCTTCTTATTATGAAATATGGTTTTATAGCCCCCAAAGACAAGGAAGAATACAATTGAACGAAGAAGGAGCAAGCCGATTTCGTGGCCAATGGAAAGGCAGAGTTCCACCTGCTCAGCGTCTTGCCACCCCAGGAGGTAAGTCGGATAGGAAGCTACGACTCCGCTAAAGACCTCTGGGAAAAATTCCTGGAGCTCCACGAAGGCACCTTAGAAGCAAAATTAGCAAGGCGCGACATCCTTTGGACTCAGCTGACGAATATCCGAATGAACAACGGCGAGAAGGTAGCGCAACTCCAGGCGAGAATTAAGAAGTTGATAACTCAACTGATCAATCTCGGAGAACCAGTAACAAATCGAGATTCTATCCGGTATGCGCTCAACACCTTCCCAAGAACTCCAGAGCGGGCTTCCTTAGTAGATGCTTACTACATCTCTAAGGACGTTAAGGTAAGTACTTTAGAAAGTTTATTCTCTACATTTGAACTTCACGAATCAAGAATTGCAAAACCTAAAGAGAAGTCAAGTCTCAATGTTGCCCTACAAGCCGAGATGGATGATCCCGACTCTGAAGTGTCAATCAACGAAATTGAAGCGGCATTATTGCTAAGGAAGTTGAATAAATTTGTTAAAACTAATAAATTTAGATCGTAGTTGAAGAAGCATCAATGCAACAAAAAGATGGTTCGATGCTACAACTGCAACAAAGAAGGGCACATCAAGGATGACTGCCCCAAATTAAAGAAAAGGGACAAGGAGAAGTCTCGAAGACTGACGTTCTCCAAACGCAAGAGTCTGAAGGCTACATGGGATGAATCTTCATCCTCAGAATCTAAAGTCAAAGCCTTCTCGGTATTAGCACTAATGGCCAACCATCTTTTTGAAGAAAGTAGCTCGGAGATGAGCATAGATGAAGGAGGAGGATCATCAGAAGAAGAAAGCTACAATGAAGGGGGAGCATCACCAAGTGAGGTAAGTAAGGTACGTGCTCTAACCGCTACTTAGTCCTTTCAATTTATCAAAGTGCTTACGAAAGATCTAGCAAAATTAAAAAATAAATGTTGAATTAAAATTAAACTTAACAAAAGCATGCCCTCTAGAAATGTATGATAATTTGAAATTAGAATATCAAAATTTGAAAATTGAAATTGAAAAATTGAAAAATGATCATGCATGCCTAAATAAATTTCCAAAATCAAAAATTAAAATTTATGGAAAATTGAATTGGTATATTAGAAAACACTAGGGTCAACTTAGAAAAGTTCCCAAAACTTATGTACCCCCTAAGTTCTTAAAAAATCCAGTAGGAAGGAACCCATACTAGGTTCCAAAATCTTTGCTAGTTTAATTTTTTTTAAGTTAGAGCTTACAGCGAGAAAATTAAACGTTAAAATTTCTTTATGAGGCTTTGTCTAAGGAAGTGATTGTTGCTTCAATAATCAAGAAGGCCTAGTGTCTCTCCATGACCTGGAAGCCAAAATATCGAAATAAAATGTTTAATTAACTTTCTGGTAAAAGCATTAAAATTAGAATTAAATAATGCTTTAAAAAGTTTTTCAAACATCTTTTTTAAAATTCTTCAAAAATATTTTTTTCTCTTAAGAAAAATGTTTGTTACTTTAAAAAAAAAAATTCTTAGAAATCATTTTGAAAATGTTGCACTTGTATTTTAAAAATCATTTTTTTTACTTGAATTTTTTTTAATAATTATTACACCATTCTTTTTGTTGTGATCAAAGGGGAAGAAAGATAGGTACAAGTTTAGGGGGAATTTTTAATGTTTTTACTTAAAATCTCGTGTTGCAAATTCTATTGTAATCCTTATGTTTGAACTGTTAGTTTAGTAATTTCTATAAATTACTGTTTGTCTATTTTGTTTCCCTAACTTGAACTTGGGTTGATACACATCAAAAAAGGGGAGATTGTTGGACCCCGTGGGTGTTTTGATGTGATCAACCAATTTAGGTTAGGTCCTGCTTGTTATTTGATCCCTATGTCTAAGTGTGCAGGAACTTAGGAGCACAGGAAGTCGAGTGGAAGACGCAGCTAGTGAGAATGACGACACGGGAAGGGAGTCGACGGGCTCGGTACGTCCGAAGGACAAAAGAGCTACAGAAGAGTATACCGATGGACAAGAAGAACATGCACGGCGTTCGAGGGATGAGAAGCTGGGTTGGAAGCATGCTTGAGGAGAAGGCCAAAAATTGGGTTCGGGCAAGCCTTATTTCGGTTAGCCAAAATCACCCAAGCGATCAGAGTTTCGGAAGAAGAGGAAAAAGAAAAGCTGGAAGCTATTTATACCATGCAAGTTGAAGGTGCCCTCAAAATCATTGAGGGTGCCCTCAACATTGAAGGCGCCTCCATCACCTTGAAGGCTCCTCAGACCAATCCGAGGCACCTTCTGTTGGAACCCCAAGGTTGTTTTGATGTGATCAACAAGTTAAGTTAGGTCCTATGTATTTTTAACCTTGTGTCTAAGTGTTCAGGAACTTAGGAGCACAGGTAGTCGAGCGGAAGACGCGTCTAGTAAGAAGGACGACACGCGGTGCGTCCGAGGGACGAGGCGCTGTGGAAGAGTACATCGGCAGATGAGAAGGAAGCGTGTGGAGGTTCCGAGGGATGAGAAGCCCGAGCGGAAGACTACTCAAGGAGCAAGAGACACAGCTACGAGAAGGTCGGCACGGGGTCTGACCGAGGGACGAAGACTACGGATGAGTACGCTGGCGGACGAGAAGGAAACACGCGGCGATTCCGAGGGATGAGAAGCCGGAGCAGAAGCCTACTCGAGAAGACCGGAAGTTGGGTTCGGGTGAGCCCTATTCCGGATGGCAGAGATCACTCAAGCGAGCAGAAGGCTCAGTCTGAGGCAAACGGAGCCGGAGCAGAAGACCCGGGCTGGAAAAAGTCAATGGGGTTGACTTTTCCCTCCAGGGCGCCTGGAACAATCCTGGGCGCCCAGACCTGTCCGGGGCGCCCGGACCCCTCCGGGCGCCCGAAGTTGACTTTTTAACCAGATCACGTCAAATGTGATCTGAACGTTGGGAGATAAAGTTTTATCCCCCCTAAGGCGCCTGGAACCCCTTCGGGGGACCCTGACCAAGGCTATAAATATAGCCTTGGTCTAAAAGCTTTTCAACAACTCAACCAATTCATTCTTTCTACACTTGTACGCTTTCTCTGTAGTTAAGCTTCTATTTTCTGTGCTTTATCGTTGTAAGAGGCTTCTCCGCCTGAAAGAGTTTTTAGTATGATCATCTTCCTTGGATTAACAACCTCCCCGGTTGTAACCAAGTCAAATCCAGTGCCTCGTCTTTTCTGATTTACTTTCTGTTTAACTAATTTATGCAAGTGTTAGTTTAAGAGTTTGAGAAGGGTTTGCTTTTTATTTTTAGGCTATTCAACCCCCCTTCTAGCCGACCGCCGCGATCCAACAACTGGTATCAGAGCTAGGACACCTTAGAAGGATTAACTGCCGACTGAAGCAACGAGATGGCCGGAATAAATATCTACTCACCAACGTTCGAGGGGGAGTTCACTTTTTAGAAGCGACAGATGGAGGTTTATTTTAAAACCAATTTTATTTGTTATTAATAATGACCTATGGTTTTGATATGCCCAAAAGAAAAGAAGGAGAAGAACTTGAGGAGCATCAATGGACTGACGAGCAGCATGACGAATTCATAATAAACGGTAAAGCAGAGTCATGCCTTTTGAGCCTACTACCTACCCAAGATCTCGACAGAGTCGGAAAACACAAAAGTGCAAAAGAACTTTGGAAAAAGTTCTTAAAGCTCTACGAAGAACCACTTAAATGTTGGGACCAAAAAGTAGCTAGAGGGGGGGTGAATAGCTCGTCGCGTGCTCGTGGTCGGCGTTGATTGTTTCTTCAAAGATGTGCAGCGGAAATATACAAGAAACAACACGCACAACACTAACAAGTAGATTTACTTGGTATCCACCTCCAAAGGAGGTGACTAGTCCAAGGATCCACACACTCACACACCCTCGACTATGAATAACACTCCTTTATGGTAACTACCAAAGGCGGAGAAGCCCTACAAGTTCACATTACAAGAAGAAAGGGAAAGGATACACAAATACAAGCAAAAGCTTACAATGAGAATAGAAACCCTAACCCTAGCTTTCTTCTTCAGCTGTAGATCCGCCTCTTGACTTGGAAAACCTCCAAGAACCTTCAAGAACTGGTGATCTGATCTTTGTGGAGAAGCTGTGGAAGCGCTGAAGTGATCTGAGATAAATCGGTGAAGTTCTGCCGAAGAAGACGCACGCCAACGGCCTTTATCTGCGCCAACGGTCAGATCCCAATCGCTTGGATTGCTCCCAATCGATCGGGGAGGCTTTGGATTGATCTACGGATCGATCCAGAGCGCCTCTGATCTCTGGAAATTCGCCTGGATCGATCGGCTGATCGATCCAGGGCTTATCGCGACATACAGTACCTTCCCAATCGATCCACTGATCGATTGGGACCTATGGATCGATCGGCTGATCGATCCAGAGGCATTCTGTGCGCTCGCGACTTCCTCCCAATCGATCCACTGATCAATTGGGACGAAGGCTTCTCGCAGGGACACCCCAATCGATCGACCGATCGATTGGGCTCCAGCCAATCGATCGGCTGATCGATTCGGCTTCTGGTTTTTGCCCAAAACCAAGTCCCAAGCCTCCCAAACAAACATCCGGTCAACCTTGACATGTTGGTTCATCATGCCTAGCATCCAGTCACCCTTGACCTGCTAGGACTCCCTCACCAAGTGTCCGGTCACTCCCTTTTACCCACTTGGACTTTTCTTCATCTTGCCAAGTATCCGGTCACTACCTTGACCTACTTAGACTTTCATCAGATGTCTGGTCAACCTTGACCCATCTGGATCTCTCCGTGCCAAGTATCCAGTCAATCCTTTGACCTACTTGGACTTTCACTAGATGTCTGGTCAACCTTGACCCATCTGGATTTCCCCGTGCCTGGCTTCACTCACCAGGACTTTCAATCTTCCTAGCTTCACTCACTAGGAGTTCTCTTCTGCCTGGCTTCACTCACTAGGTCTTTCACCTAGCTTCTCTCACTAAGATTTTCACCTGGCTTCACTTACCACGACTTTCACCTAGCTTCACTCACTAGGATTTTCACCTGGCTTCACTCACCAGGATTTTCTTCTGCCTGGCTTCACTTTCACCTAGCTTCACTTACTAGGATTTTCCTCACTGCCTAGCTTCACTCACTAGGTCTTTCCTTCTGCCTAACATCCCACTTAGGACTTCCCAGTCAAGTATCTGGTCATCCTTGACCTACTTGACTCTTCTTCAATCAATCTTGTATTGTCAAACATCGAAACCCAAACCAAGACTCAAGCTTGGTCAACCAGGTCAACCTTGACCTGAGGGATGTTGCACCAATAATCTCCCCCTTTTTGATGTTTGACAATACCAATATATAAGTTAGGCTAATCCCATAGCCTAAACCTTCTTCATGCCACTAGGTAATGAATACATAAGTTAATCCCTTCATTCTCCCCCTAAGAGGGCAAACTCCCTCTAGGTAATGAAAGCCTAACTTACTCCCTTTCATTTTCCCCCTATTGGCACACATCAAACCATTGCCCCATTTTTGGGCACACATCAACAAATTCACTTGTTGAAAGCTCTCCCCCTGATGAGTTACTCATCGTTGTTCACAACTTCACTCGTTGTGATCAACACGATAATGAAGGTCCCATACCCTTCATTATCCTTAACCCTACATTCTCCCCCTAAGTAGGCAAATGCCCATCCTTGAGCATTATCCACTTGAAACCACTTGAACAATGAGGATATCCATTCCCCATTAACGTTCAAACGCTCAACCTTGAGCATGTTCTTAACGGAAGGTTAACCACCTTCCAAGGTTCATGAAAAATAATTTTCATGTCTTTAAAGAGTCCCTCCCCCTAAAGACATGGTGGTCACTTCTGTCATTGCACCAACAATGACTTGGAATCCCTAAAACTTTAGGAAACCCAATTTTAGAAGTTTTGAGGTTCAAATATTCAAAATTTGAAGCAAACCTCAACCTAAACTTCAACTTAGCCTTCCTTAACCAATCCATCTTGTTTTCCACATGAAAACACCCTTTTTATGTATACAAATGTATTTTCAGGGGTTTGGAATGGTTATCTAGACTAAAATAGGTTCAAAGATGCTGAAATCAGGCCTTCCCAGCCAAAATCAGTAACTTGGATCGATTGGAGTTGGGTTCCAATCGATTGAACCTTGCTGAATCGATCCACTGATCGATTCAGGAGGGCTGGATCGATCGGTGGATCGATCCAGGAAGCTTCTGTTCACGAGAAGCTTGCTCTCAATCGATCGCCCGATCGATTGAGACCCTTCAATCGATCGGGTGATCGATTGAGGTCTTATAGTTGCTGAAATTCACTTTCTGTGAATTTCAGAAGCCCCTAGAAAAATTTACAAAATTCTAAAAATCGTAAAAATTTGTGTAGACATTATTTAGGGTATATACTGTCAAGGAAAAATAGTTTTCTAAGAAAATACTTCATATTTTCAAAGATTGACACAAACTTGAAACCTTGCAAAAACTTTAGTATTTTTTTTTTAAGTTTGTGTCTAACTATTCAATGGTGATTACTCTCAAAAGATAGCTTTCACCAAGGTTTTCCAAAATTATTTTAAAAACATTTTCAAAACCAATATCCCACCATATTCCTTGGGCTTAATGCACATGACTTGTACATTATATTTCCCAATGATGGGAAAACACATAACTATGTGTTTTGATGAACTTAAAACTCAAAAAAATGCACTAAATCAACATCTTGAGTTTTGTTCATCATCCTAACATCTCACTTGTATCTAATGTGCACTAAAATACATACAAGTCATCTTATTGGTCTTTGTGAGATGTAAAGTTTGGTTTTGCCCTAATCTAGGGATCATGCATATCTATCTAGGTATTTTGTGGATATTGAACATCCACTTAGGATGTTACTTGTTAATACCACTTGTTGACAACACTTGTTGAAAACACTTGTTGATAAATGTCATTTGTCCTTGCTTTTAAGGAATTAAACATAATGCATGATAATGTTATGGCATACATCAAAATGAAATAGCTTTCAAAAGAAAGATTCCTATAATTACATGATGTATGTATGACATGACATGGTATTTTTGTATATATTTTTTTTATATATAATAAGTCATGAATGAAAAATACACAACTAAATATGGTGTCATGGCATGTGATGGGTAAACATAACATGGAAAGGTTTAGCATAAATAAAATTTCCTAGATTACCTATCTAAGTATCCTTAATCTTAGCTAACTTAAAAATTAAACCTAGATTGCCCAAAAGTGCTACAAGAAAATGCCAAAACCTATATTGGCATTTCTAATTCTCTTGATTAATTTTTGCCAATTGAAATTAAGCGTATTCCTCAAATATTGGCAAATTTCACTTTTCCACAAGAGTAGCACTTTAAATTAAGGCTTAGCTTGCCTTTAATTTCCTAAGAACATACCAAAATCTCAACTTGGTAGTTCTTATGTTTTCTCAAATTTTTCCAATTTAAAATAAAATCAATACTTCTCCAATTTGGCACATTTTACTCTTTCAAAGAGTAAATCATAAATCCATTTCATTTTCAAAGGTTAATAATAACCTTGAAAATGCTCATTGAGTGTCAATTTCTTCAAAGTTGGGTTAACTACCCTTCTTCTTAGAGTTGACACTCTCTAGCTCATCTATGGGGTAGAGAAGATGCTCCTAGGAACCCAAAACCTATTGGTGCTCCTTGGATGCTCTAGGTATTCATTAGGGATAACTTCCCTAGATACCTTCCTAGTGACCTTGTTTGGCTTCTTAGAAGCCTTGGTCACTTTTTCTAGGTCAACTCTAGAGATTGCTTCCCTTGTGACCTTGTTTGTGACTTTCTTAGACTTCTTAGAAGCCTTAGTCACATTTATTGCAAAAATACTCTTAGGGATGACCTCCCTAGTGTTTTTGGCTTGCCCACTAGACCTAGGATTGGTTCCATAACTATATGGAACCCTATGATAGGAAATTACATCCTTCTTGGCCTTTGGTTTGTATCCCAAACCTCTATGGCAATTGGATGGCTTTGATACTCCTAGCCCTAGATTTTTACCCTTAGACCCTTGTGTCATATTTGTGATTTTTCTAAGGATCTTCTCTAAATTATCAAGTCTTGACCTCAAGACTTGATCTTCCTGCCATAATTCTTCAACCTTAGGTTTTTCACTAAAACTTTGATTTTTCTTCTTCTTAGGCAAATACCTAGTATCCTTAGGGTTCTTGCCTAAATTTCTATCTACCTTTTTAAACCTAGGTTGAGAGGTTTTAGCATGATAAGCTATATGTTTTTCCTTAATGCTATCATGCTTCCTATTTTCATGGTAAATAGCATTAAAATGATATAGATTAGAATTAGCATGCTTTTTACCATAATTTAAGGGGGTAGGCTCAATGAAAGTTACCTTTCTTTTTACCTTGGAGGCTCCCCCTTGAATTGAGCTTCCTCCTTGAGCCTTGACCACCTTCTTCCCCTTTGGGCATTGACTTTGGTAATGCCCCTTTTGATTGCAAGAGAAGCACACAATGTGCTCCTTGCTCTTCTTTGTTGTGGGGATGGTCTCCTTGGGCTTTACCTTGCCCTTTAGTGCCACTTGGCCCTTTTTCTTGGCCAATTTAGGGCACTTGCTCTTGTAGTGCCCTTTTTCCCTACACTCAAAACAAATAATATGATCTTTATTATTTATTGAAATGTTTATACCTTCATGTGTAGGGACGGCACTTGCTCATCCATTTGACTTGGAAGTAGAGGCTTCCTCTTGATCCGAGGATGATACTCCACCATTTGATTTTGCTGGACTTATGGAGGTGGAAGCCTCTTCCTCCTCTTCTTCTCTTGACCCGGATGTAGAAGTTTCTCCTTCTTCTTGATCCGGCGTCACCAAGGATTGCTCCCCCTCAATCCTAGAGGTGGAGGCTTCATCATCTTGTACATGGAACAAGGAGTATGCTCCCTCCTTGTTCCCTTCATTGCATTCCCTCGAAGATGAAGCTTCTTCTTAGACTTCTTCTTCTTCAGACGTTGAGCATCTCTCAACTTCGGAATCCCCCTCTTGGTCTTGCTCCAATGAGTCGCCCTCTTTGGATTCCTCTTGATTCGGTACAGTGGAGGGGATCTCATGAATTGATGCCAATTTGCTCCAAAGTTCCTTGGCATCCTTGACCTCTCCAATTTTTCCAAGAATGTGGCTAGGCAATAGATTGACCAAAAGCTTGGTCACTTTATCATTGGCCTCACATCTTTGGATTTGCTCTTGGCTCCAATTGTTTTTCTTGAGGACTTTGCCCTTTGAATTTCTTGGAGCCACGAAGCCTTCCATTAGAGCAAACCATTGCTCTATCTCCACCATTAAGAAGTTTTCGATCCTTGATTTCCAAAGATCGAAACTAGTAGATGTGTATGGTGGAGCCACCCTTGTGTCAAATCCAAGTTCATCTTGGAATTGCATCTTGAAGTTGAGCTTCTTGAATTCTTTGACTTTGATGAATTTGCTCCAACTTCTTCACCCTCTAGCTTTGCTTGTTTTGTTTGCCCCTTCCAGCGATGATTCCGGTGAAGAGCGGCCTCGCTCTGATACCACTTGTTGGGACCGAAAAGTAGCTAGAGGGGGGTGAATAGCTCGTCGCATGCTCATGGTCGGCGTTCCTTGTTTCTTCAAAGATGTGCAACGGAAATATACAAGAAACAACACGCACAACGCTAACAAGTAGATTTACTTGGTATCCACATCCAAAGGAGGTGACTAGTCCAAGGATCCACACACTCACACACCCTCCACTATGAATAACACTCCTTTATGGTAACTACCAAAGGCGGAGAAGCCCTACAAGTTCACACTACAAGAAGAAAGGGAAAGGATACACAAATACAAGCAAAAGCTTACAATGAGTATAGAAACCCTAACCCTAGCTTTCTTCTTCAGCTGTAGATCCACCTCTTGACTTGGAAAACCTCCAAGAACCTTCAAGAACTGGCGATCTGATCTTTGTGGAGAAGTTGTGGAAGCGCTGAAGTGATCTAAGATGAATCGGTGAAGTTCTGCCGAAGAAGACGCACGCCAACGGCCTTTATCTGCGCCAACGGTCGGATCCCAATCGATTGGATTGCTCCCAATCGATCGGAGAGGCTTTGGATCGATCTACAGATCGATCCAGAGTGCCTCTGATCTCTGGAAATTTGCCTGGATCGATCGGCTGATCGATCCAGGGCTTATCGCGACATACAGCACCTTCCCAATCGATCCACTAATCGATTGGGACCTCTGGATCGATCGGTTGATCGATCCAGAGGCATTCTGTGCGCTCGCGACTTCCTCCCAATCGATCCACTGATCGATTGGGATTAAGGCTTCTTGCAGGGACACCCCAATCGATCGACCGATCGATTGGGCTCCAGCCAATCGATCGGCTGATCGATTCGTCTTCTGGTTTTTGCCCAAAACCAAGTCCCAAGCCTCCCAAACAAACATCCGGTCAACCTTGACATGTTGGTTCATCATGCCTAGCATCCAGTCACCCTTGACCTGCTAGGACTCCCTCACCAAGTGTCCGGTCACTCCCTTTTACCCACTTGGACTTTTCTTCATCTTGCCAAGTATCCGGTCACTACCTTGACCTACTTGGACTTTCACCAGATGTTTAGTCAACCTTGACCCATCTGGATCTCTCCGTGCCAAGTATCTAGTCAATCCTTTGACCTACTTGGACTTTCACTAGATGTCTGATCAACCTTGACCCATCTGGATTTCCCCGTGCCTGTCTTCACTGACCAGGACTTCCAATCTTCCTAGCTTCACTCACTAGGACTTCTCTTCTGCCTGGCTTCACTCACCAGGTCTTTCACCTAGCTTCACTCACTAAGATTTTCACCTGGCTTCACTTACCAGGACTTTCACCTAGCTTCATTCACTAGGATTTTCACCTGGCTTCACTCACCAGGATTTTCTTCTGCCTGGCTTCACTTTCACCTAGCTTCACTTACTAGGAGTTTCCTCACTGCCTAGCTTCACTCACTAGGTCTTTCCTTCTGCCTAACATCCCAGTTAGGACTTCCCAGTCAAGTATCTGGTCATCCTTGACCTACTTGACTCTTCTTCAATCAATCTTGTATTGTCAAACATCGAAACCCAAACCAAGACTCAAGCTTGGTCAACCAGGTCAACCTTGACCTGAGGGATGTTGCACCAACATTAAAGTCAAATCCAACTCCTCAATGGACACCGAACCACCGTCGGAAGAATCCGAGGCGAAAATAAATGTCGGAACAACACTCACCGTCGAGTATCTACCAGAAGACGTAATCAGCTCTTCCTCAAAAAGCATCGAGCGCGTCGATGAAGGGGGGGCAACGTCGGGAGAAAGTATCTCAACAGGGGGAGAATCAACATTCGTCAAGGTAAGTCAGGTATGGTCTTCACCTCCTGACCAACTACTTAATTTGATTAATAATTTATCGAAAGACTTTTTTGAATTAGGAAATATATTATCAAAAGATTCTTGCAAATCAGAAATTATTTTATCGAAAGGATTTTGTGAATTAAAAACAAAAAAATTATTAAAGAATAGTGGATTAAAGGAAACTCATGCAACAGCTTGTCGATCAAAGAATTTCAACAAACTAATAATAGAAAATAACATGATGATACAATTTTCTGCATGCTCAATATTTTTTTCTTCAAATTTGAAAAACTGTGATTTGAGAAATTATGATAAACTAAAATGGAAATTTAAATATCATAATATTAGAGAATTTGATCTAAATTAAAAACTTAGATTTAGCGCTTTCAGCGAGAAAATTAAACAGTGAGTTTCTTTATGAGGCTTTGTCTAAGGAAGTGGTTATTGCTCCAATAACCAAGAAGGCGTAGTGTCTTGCCATGACCTGGAAGCCAAAATATTGAAATAAAATGTTTAATTAACTTTCTAATAAAGCATTAAAGTTGAAATTTAATAATGCTTTAAAAAGTCTTTGAAATATTTTTTTTCTTAGAAATTTTTTTGCGTAAAACTTATACTTAGAAAAATAAGTTAAAAGTTATTCTGAACATTATAAATTGTTTCATAATTTTTTTTTAAGTTAGAAACATTTTTTTAAAAATATTTTTTTGCAAATTCTCTAACTTAGAGTTTATTCAACTTAGAATTTTTTATGAAAGTTAGAAATTTTTTTTAACCCTTAGACTTTTTCAGAACCCCATTTTTTTTATGTGATCAAAGGGGGAGAAGGAAAAGTATAAGTCTAGGAAGAGGTAGACCAAAATTTAAATTTTCTATCTTTTTGCACTTTATTGCAAAAATAGTTAGTTTATTTTTTTATGTCTAGTTAACCTACCTTAACTTGGGTTGCTCACATCAAAAAAATGGGGAGATTGTTGGAACCCTAAGGTTATTTTGGTGTGATCAACAAGTTAAGTTAGGTCCTATATGTTTTTAACCTTGTATCTAAGTGTGCAGGAGCTTAGGAGCACAGGTAGTTGAGAGGAATACGTAGCTAGCGAGAAGGACAGCACGCGATGCGCCCGAGGGACGAGGGGCTACAGAAGAGTGCACCGGCAGACAAGAAGGAAGCATGTGGTGGTTCCGAGGGACAAGAATCCGGAGCGAAAGACTGCTCGAGGAGCAAGAGACGCAGCTAGTGAGAAGGTCGACATGGGGTGTGATCGAGGGATGAAGACTGCGGATGAGTATGCTGGCGGACGAGAAGGAAGCACGCGGTGATTCCGAGGGACGAGAAGCCGGAGCGAAAGCCTACTCGAGAAGACCGGAAGTTGGGTTCGGGTGAGCCCTATTCTGGATGGCAGAGATCACCCAAGAGAGAGGAAGACTCGGTCTGAGGAAAACGGAGCTGGAGCAAAAGACCTGGGCTGGAAAAAGTCAACAGGGTTGACTTTTTCCTCCGGGGTGCCCGGAACCCTTCCGGGCGCTCGGAGTTGACTTTTTGACCAGATCGCGTCAAACGTGATCTGAACGTTGGGGGATAAAGTTTTATCCCCCCAGGGCACCCAGAACCCCTTCGGGGTGCCCCGACTAAGGCTATAAATACAGTCTTGGTCTAGAAGCTTTTCAATAATTCAAGCAATTTATTCTTTCTACACTTGTATGCTTTCTCTGTAGTTAAGCTTCTATTTTCTGCGCTTCAACATTGTAAGAGGCTTCTCCGCCTGAAGGAGTTTTTAGTACGATCATCTTCCTTGGATTAACAACCTCCTCGGTTCTAACCAAGTCAAATCTGGTACCTCATCTTTTCTGATTTACTTTTTGTTTAGCTAATTTATGCAAGTGTTAGTTTAAGAGTTTGAGAAGGGTTTATTTTTTATTTTCAGGCTATTCAACCCCCCTTCTAGCCGGCCACCACAATACAACACCTTCAAGGGTATTGGAGCACCTCAGACCCAGTTTTTGTGATCGTTTGCCACCGGATAGAGTTTTATCCGGTCAAACTGCTTGGAGGCACCCTCAACCCTCTTGGAGCCGCCTTCAACACTCGGGATAAGATTTCCAGGAGCTATATAAAGGCCCCTGGAGCTAGAAAATTAACCAATCAACTCTGTAACAACTTCCTAGCAACTTGTAAGAGCTTTTAGTGTGTAAAAGGCTTCTCCGCCTTTAGAGAATGAGACTTTTCTAGTGCGCTTTTCAACCGCCTTGGATTAACAACCTTCTTGGTTGTAACCAAGTCAAAATCCCTGAGTCTTCTTTCTTTTCTGTTATTCTGCTTTATTTTATTTTCTTATTATTGTTGCTATAATTTTAGAGTTGAAAGTTTGAGGAGGGTATTCTTATTTTACTGGCAATTCACCCTCCCCTCTTGCCGGCCCCGCTGCACCAACACTCACAATGTTAGTTAGAGCCCTAGAGCCAATCATTTGATGATTGTTGTATGAACTCGTTGTATCATATTCTTATATATATAAAGGTATTTGTTTATGGTTATTATGCTTACTTGTATTGGTGTCAAATAACTAAGTATAATAGCGTCCTTGAGTAGAAGGTTCTTACCTATATCAATCGATTGGTTGAATCGATATTGAGATGATATAGGGAACACTACTCTTAATCATTCCTAGTCAAGTATTAACATTCAGGGATAATGTTAATGCGACGAGACTAGCATGTAGGTCAACTCGATGACTTGATCTCACAAGTCATGGATATGGAGATATCAAGTTGACACATGGATATGCATTGGAGAATGTATACTGAATGACCTGCCATGAGAAAGTATCATGGATCGTTATATGAGTGTCATATACTTTCTCATGTGGCTATTAGTATGACTATTAGTCCTTGGACCTGAAGTCACCATGGTTCCCTACATAAGGAGTTACATACTTTGGCTTCGTCAAACGTCACCCGTAACTGGGTGGACTATAAAGGTGATTACTGGGTATGTAACAAATTATGCGGAGGGATGTGAGTGATGTAGATGGGATCTATCCCTCCTATATGACGGGAGTGACATCATTATTCTTGATAGAGTGAGACCACTAAGTGTATGGTCATGCCCAAATAAGTCAATATGAGATGTTGAGCTCATTTGATTGAGTGAGTCTACTTGGGATTCAAGATTTAGATTGATTAGAGGATGACACGGTCTATGACTCATATTGATCAATCTAGATGTCAAGGATAGAAGGACACTTGTCATATATTGTGAGGGGTCACAATTAGTAGTCACAAGGTGATGTTGGATCTCAACATTCTTATAATTTGGGTAGTAATGATGTGTTGCTAGATACCGCTCATTACTTATGCTTCTAAATGGGTTTAGGAGCAATGCCAATGTTACAAGAACCTATAGGGTCACACACAAAGGGAAATTAGATAGAGATTATGTAACGCGCGCCCCTCCTGCTAATGGAGGTGGGGTTACTTTCTACATACATAACATACGTACATGAATTTCAAAAACAGCGGAAGTAATCTTTTTTTTTTCTTTTACTTTCATTTAAATCACAACTAATCATACGAGCATGCTTAGCATAGTTATGAACTTAAAGAGTCATAATATCCATTTCTAAAATAAGCATAAGTAAAGTGATCATGCAAGTCATCAACATAAATTAGGCATAGTTCATATCAATCCTAAATCAACGTAAGCAGGTCTTTCTTTTTTTTAGCCAAGCCACCACCACACACATCTCCTGCCCCTCCTGCTGCTCCTTTAGTTTATCCATCCTTTACCTTTATCTGTGGTACAAGGAAAGTAACTATAAGCACACAAGGCTTAGTGAGATTCTTTCCTACTCACACAAAAAAACACATGTCATAGCAAAATCATACAACATATAGCATGGACACATAAAACATCTAAACAACATATCATGCAAGAGTATCATATCACATTTTAACATAGCATAAAAGAGAACATCATATCATACCATATCATAGCATAAAAGAACATCATGTCATATCATATCATAACATAAAAGAAAGCATCATGTCATAACATATCATAACGTAAAAGTAAGCATCATGACATATCATATCATAGCATAAAAAAACATCATATCATAGCATAAAGAACAGCATATCATAGCATAAACATATATGCAAGATGTCCTTTAAAACATGGGTAATATCATGTGCAAGATGCTTTAAAAAAAATATATCATATAATACTTGAACATAATATCATCATGAGGGCCCGGCTTGTACCACAAACATACATAAATGCGCGCAATCCCTAGGACAGGGTAGCTAGCCCCAAACCTACTAGAGAACTAGGTCCGTACTACGACCATTGACCTAGGGGCGTACTAAGGAGCCCATCCCTTTTTACTAGACCCGTTCATAGTCCGTCGGACTAGGGGCGTTTATGGAGTCCACCCTTGGTACAAGCCATACAAAGTAAAATAGCATGTCATATAATCATGGTATATCATGTTCATGTCATTCATAGCATATAATGTTCATGTCATTCATAACTTAACTTAGCATGAAGAGTGCTCTTAGTCCCACTTGATAGGGAAGCAACTCTTAAGCCTTTCACTTAGCATATCATAAAGATTGCCCGTAGTCCCAACAAATAGGGAACCAACTCTTAGGCCTTTACTTGTCATTTCATAAGCATACGTACTTGAGCATATAGCACATCATAGGAGACATTTTAAATGCATGATTCATAAGCATACATAAATGAGCATATATCATATCATGGGAACATAATCATGCATGGAACATAAGTTAACATCTCCTAATTCATATCATGGCATGTGAAGCACATAAAGAATCATAATTGGGTCTCAATAATCAACCTATCTTAGGTGGCTGAAACATGCAAGGGATCACCTAGGTTGAAAGCAACATACAAGCATATGAACCCTAAACCAATTTCATGACATTTATCATAAGGAACATTATGAGCATATATTTAGTTTAGGTTCTAAGCTTCCTAGGTCTACAAATCATGTTGTAGCCGAAACATGCAAAGCCTAAACCTAGGTTACAAATAGCATATAAACATGTGAACCCTAAACCAATTTCATATCATTTATCATAAGGAACATCATGAGCATATTTAGTTTAGGTTCTAAGCTTCCTAGGTCTACAAATCATGATGTGGCTGAAAGTCATGAAGTGTGAAACTAAGTTCTAAACCAAAGACAAGCATAAGAATATCATGTTAACTTCATATCATATCATAGGGAAAAACATGAGCATGTTAGGGTTGAGTTTAAGCTTGCCTAGCCCTTTTTAATCCTATCTTGGCCGAAAGTTCAAAGCATGAGTACCTAGTTCTAACCAACATGAAATCATAAGTACATCAAGTTATCTTCATACCATATCATGAGGAAGATCATAAGTAAGTTGGATTTGTGTTTAAGTTTTCCTAGGCTTTTTAAACTTGTCATGGCCGAAACCCTAAGGTGGGGTTCATCTAATTCTATGTGACATACAAGCATGAAACACCAAGGAAATATTCATATCATGTCATAAGAAAGATCATAAACATGTTAGATTTGAGTTTAAGCTTTCCTAGGCATTTAGTCTCCTCATGGCCGAAACCCTAAGGTGGGGTTCATCTCATTCTAAGTAACATACAAGCATGAAACACCAAGGAAATATTCATATCATGTCATAAGAAAGATCATAAGCATGTTAGATTTGAGTTTAAGCTTTCCTAGGCATTTAGTCTCCTCATGGCCGAAACCCTAAGGTGGGGTTCATCTCATTCTAAGTAACATACAAGCATGAAACACCAAGGAAATATTCATATCATGTCATAAGAAAGATCATAAACATGTTAGATTTGAGTTTAAACTTTCCTAGGCTTTTAAACTTGGCATGGCCGAAAGTTGCAAGAACCTTCCTAGGTTTTTAAGCCATTTAAATTTATGGAAAACCATGAGCTACTTGTACCACAAGTGAGGGAATACTCACATCCTTTCGCTTGTGGTTCCTAAAGAAAATGGTACCCTTGTGAGGAGGAAGAAGAGAGCTTCTCCTTCTAGCATTCCCTTTTTCTTCTCTTGCTTGGAAGGGGTAGATCTTGAAGGCTCCTTCTTGTGGATTAGTATTCTTAGGAAGAAAAACCTTAGGTGGATTTCAGAATTAGGAAAGGGAGAGCTTTAGGTTTCGGCAATGGTGAGGAAGAGGAAAAGAAGGAAGAAAAATGAAATCCCTTTCTTTCTTTCCTCCTTATGCTAAGTGGGAGGAAGAAGCAAAGATGAACTTTGCCTTCCCTTTCTCCTTAACTCATTTATATTTTTCCCTAATGACAAACATGTCTCCATTCATCCCCTTAATTCTTCTAATCCCATCTCCTCCTTCATCCTCACAAAAATGAAAGGAAGAAAGAAGGGAAAGACAATTTGTCTTTTGCTTGTTCTTTTCTTAATCAAGAGAAGGAGGAAGAAAGCTACTTGATATTTTTCTTGTTTCCTTCTCTTAACCATACTCTTACTTGATCTAAAATTTCCATCTCCCTTTCAACAATAATTCATGATGGCCTATTGGTCATTCCATAACTCCTAAAGTTTGCCATTTAATTAAAAGGTTCAAGGTTCAATCCTTGACCTCACCTCTTTTCTTTTATATCTTTTTGGTTCTATCTCCCTTTTTTATTCTACAAAGAAAAAAAGGATACTCACATATATATAACTACTAGATTTCATGGGTGTTACAGATTAGGTTCATGTGATGAACCAAATTGGATTAAGAGTAATCCAAAGTAAACTAATTGAGTTGGACCCAATTTGGTTCATGTGTTAAATGATTCTAATTTGGACTTAGACTCATTGAGTCAATTTAATTCGATGAATAGAGATTCATTAAATTAAAATTGACTTGAACCAATGGTTAGATTTGATCAACCATGGGAGAGAAGTGGTCAAGTTTAACTTGACTTGAGAGGAAGATGAAAGGTCAAGTTTGACTTGACCATTGCCACCTCATTTGTGAGTTGGCATTAAGTGGACTAATGATGATGTGCCACATCATCAAGGCTAGCACATGTATATGCTACCTCATGAGGGAGATCAAGAGTTGTGACTCTTGAAATCCCATGGAGGTTTATAAGCCTCAAAAAGGTGGTCGGCCACTTAATACACAAGTGTGAGTTTCATTTGGTTTTGGTAACCTCCTTCTTCTTCCTCTCTACCTTTCTTCTCTCCCTCTCCTCCACCATTGCTGATCCTCTATGGTTTCTAGCACATCTTTAGAGGTTCTCTCCATAGATTTGTTCATGTGGATATATATAGAGGGTTGTACACTTGACAACCTTGAGATCCGGCGAACCTTGGACGAGCGGGATTTGCGAAGGGGATCACATCAAGGGTAAACTCTTTTCTTTGTAGATCTAGTGTAGATCTAGGTTAGAGAAACTCGTACACGTAGAAATTTTTGTTTTATAACTTCGCACGGATCCGGTGGCATGGGATTCGGGGTTTCCGCAACGCAAAAAGTGATTTTTACGGCCCGAAAAACCCAACACACAACACCGAACATAGCTTGGCCATGCCCCATGGCATGGAAATGTTCAGCCCCTAACTAAGCCACAGGAATGACATGACCCATTCATGGTTCTAAGGCATGGCCATGGCATGACAACATAACCCCAATATTTATAGAAATTTCTAACCTTTTTGGTCAGTTTCAAGGGCTATAAAAAGCCCAATAAGGTTCCTAAATTGTGATGAGAGTTTTCCCCATGAAAGGAAACCCTAGGACCATCGTCTAAGTTTCCATTGAAGTTTCCATCCATCCTTGGAGCTTGAAGATCCTTCCAAAGACACCGACAACCATCTTGGCTAAGCTTCCCCTTCTCCTCTCTCTATTTGGAGTTATAGGATGCTTAATTCAATGACTTTCAATTGTAATTCCATCTCCATGGAGTAGTTCACTAGATTCTAGGATGAGAGAGAAGCTTGATGAATAATTGGCATGCTTTTGTAAGTCTATTTGCCTTTCTCTATTGCATGATATCTTTGTTTCATGATCCATCTTTATTGCGCATACATGTTTTTGACACTAATTGTGTACCTTTATATCTCAAGGGACACGAGGAAGGATCAAAAGGTAAACTCAAATCTTTGACCCATAAAGAACCGAGGCATAAGGGGTTGGTCATGAAAGTAGTTCAAAACCTCATGAGGGCACCATTGGTTATCATAGAGATTAATGGATTTGCCCGAATTTGGCATCATAAAATAGGGGATGGTATCTAGAGGACCATGGGGCATTGTGATAAGAGCATCCTAGAGAAAGCGGTCACTTTAGTAAGGTCGCATTGAAAGTAGGCGTCGAGTTTGGGTAGCCACACTAGCATAATCCAAAAAGTCTATATCAATATCATGGGATATACCACTTGCATGTGAATAAACATTGAGGTAGGAAAGTAAATAGAACTTAGAGTTAACAATCATCATGGGGAAATCAAAATCCTAGAATCGTTCCCCCAAATTCAGATTTCTTCCTCGTCTTCTTGTACATGCTTGACACATTTTCTTTCTCTCTCAAATTCTTATAAATTGTGATTTTCTAGAGAACCTTCTTTGCGAATTCAATTGATACTTGATTTTATAGTTTTTATGGGATCGATCTTTTTATTACTTGATGACAGTAGTACACTTATGATTTTCACACAAGAAAAGCCCAAGCAAGTCAAGGGTGATTGAATGCTTGGTAAAGGGAAAACTTTTGGGATTAAATCTTAGATAGTATGATAATTCTTGGAGGAGTGAACTCAAACTAAGTGTAACTAGTAGGTTCGGTAAAGGAGATTTGATCAACCAAAACATGGTTTCCAATTGATCGGAGCAACGTATTTTTTGAATGAAGTACAGTGTTGCTAACATGTCTTTGCATGACTATTTCTATCTACTATACTAACTTTGTTTTGCAGGAACAGATTTTTTGGTCTACCTAATGGTACTTCTGGTCGACCAAACGATTTCAACGATTGAACAAGGAGATTCAGTCAACCGATAAGTCAAGATAAGATTGAACAAGATGCGATCTGAATCTTCAGGGAAAGATCAGGATTAGTCGATTGTTCCCATGGATTGAGCAATTGAAAAAGTGGATCAAGTGGGATGTGATTCGACTCTAGAAGGAAAATTATAGATCAGTCAACTGATCTTGGGGATCAGGTGACGAAAAAAGTGAATTGAGCAAGATGTTTATCCAATCTACTAATGAATCTGGATAGGAAGATGGATCAGTCAACAAGAAAAGAGGAATTCAAGCATTGATTTGACGTGATCAGATCTTTATTAGTTGATAAAAAAAGGTGTTTGATCAACTAATAAAGTCTTATAATAGAGGTCTCAATGGTTGAGGCTCATCTATGAATTCTCATACAATCCTCATTGTATTAAGTTCACAAAGTTCTTCAAACTCTGCCCAGATGATCCAGAAATTGTTAGAACTTCCAGAGAGGATATGTTATTCATAAATCATGTTTGCTTACTTTTATTATTTCTTTAATTCAAAAATTTGTTTGTGCTTGAAATTGCAAAGATTGTAAAGGGATTCTCCACCACCTTAAAGAGTTTTCTGACTTTTAAAATGAAAAGTTACTAATTAAATTTTTACATTCAAGTTTTGATATAAATATTTATCAATTAATAAAATTACTAAATTATTTAATTTTTCTTGAGATATTGTTGAGCGTAAATAAGATCTTATTAATTTAAATTTTAAATAACTTCTTTTTTCTAAAATTATACTAACAAGTATTCTCAATAATAATATATAAGTTATGCATTCATTGAGAAAAGGGATAACTTTTTATATGGTTTAGTATCTCAAGTGTTGTTTTGTTTTTAATTCTTGATTTATTATTATAGGGATCTTTTATGAAAAATAATATATAAACATAGCGGAAAAACTAATTCCTCCAGAGATCATGTGAATACAGTATATAAAATTTGATAAAATGACTATCTTTGTTGTGTGAACAATACAATCCTAACAGTAACTTTTATTCGACAGATCTCAGCATGATCAGAATACTCGTGCCTCTTCGGTATCCACACAAGCACGTTTCACATTCATCGCACAAGCTCAGTTTCAAAGAAGAACTACCTTCGGTGTGCTAGTAACTTGGATGGTTCATCCAAGAGAAGAAGAAGAGGAAGACTAGAATGATTCACACAAAAATGCATTTCAAATAGCTTTTTGTACTCATCCAATAGATACAAAAGGTTTTTGCCTTTTGGTCTCCTTTTCTTTAATGCTCCATTAATCTCTATTAATGGGCATTAATCCACTTTAGTGGTTGAGTCTAATCCAATGAGCCTAATTTAGATTAGGCATAATCCAATAATCTAATGGTTGGATTCATTTGAGTCTAACACAATGTGTCTAATAGACTAATGTGTCTAATTTGGATTAGACTTAACCCAATAATCTTAGGGTTTAGTCAAACTAAAATAAATCTAACTTCAAATTAGCATGTTCTTCATGTGTGACTCAATAGGTTCTTGTAATGTTGGCAATGTCTCTCTTTAGATACATATACAATGAGTGGCATCTAGCAATGCATCATTGCTACCCAAGTGATGAGATTGTTAAGATCTAGTCTAACATTTCTATATCTATTATCTTGTATAACTCAGTCTTTCAATTCTTGATATCTAGATTAATCCATGAGATATAGACCATGTCATCCTCTTATCAATCTTTATGTTTCTTGATCTCTAAGAAGACACACTCAATCAAATAAGTTCAATATCTCATACTAACTAATTTAAGCATGGTCATGCATTCTTGTGTCCTACTTAATCTAGTGGCCCATAGATATTGTTGGAGCAATCCCAATGGTCCATGCGACCATATGTTTTGGTGTTTGGACAATGGGTTTAAGTTAGGTTCACCTATGTATTTGATATATGTATATGAGTTTGCAGGTTTGCAGGATACACATATGACCCAGCTTGATAGTTTCGGGTCTGGTGAAGGATGGAACATCTGAGGGACCATGGACAAGGCAGCAAGGACAAGGGTCGAGGGAAGCGACTTCGAGGCATACGCGAAGGATGGCTTTGGGGGCGAACCACGGGCTTAGATGCATCCGAGGGACGAGAGCCAAAGGAAGTAGGCTTGAAGGCTAAAGGTCAAGACTGCAATGAAGGGTCAAGTGAGTCGTGAGGGTACGAGTGCATGAGAGATTGTACTCGGGGTAAAATCCTAGGCTCGGAGGTTTACTGTAGCAGTTACTGTAGCAACACAGTAACAATTACTATAGCACCACTGTAGCAGTTACTATAGCAGTTACTGTAGCACTTAACTGTTAAAAACAGCAGTCGATTGATGTAGTCGACTGGGCAGTCGACTGGGAGCGAACAGAATGCTTCTGTTCACTCGACTAGTGTGGAGCAATCGACTGCTAGTTTTAGCAGTCGACTGGTATCGAGCAGTTGGAATATAATGGTCGAATTTCCATAGAGGGCAGTCGACTGGTAGGCGGAGTTTTCCAACCCATGACCTATATAACCAAGGCTTGGGAGCTTGGTTATCCCTGACGAAATTAGTGGTGGTAAACCCTAATTAGTAGTCTACTAGTCTCAAGAGTCTTGGTTGGTGTTGTGGTGAGATTTCTCTACCCACAAGGAGCAACTTGAGATAGCTGGAGTTTACCGGGGGCCAATCCACCGACGGATAGGGATCATCCACCTCAAGGATACACCATGGAGTAGGAGCAAGAAATCTCTGAATCACATTAAATGATCGTGTAGCTTGGTTTGATTTCTTTCTTATCTTTAGCTTTCTTTGTATTCATATTAGTTTGTATTTCTGCTGCGCAAACTAACAAGTGTAGGAAGCGAGTATTTGGGGGTGTCGTCTATCCAACCCCCCTTCAAGCTGGCCACCGATCCCCTACAGGTGGTATCAGAGCAAGGTCGCTTAATAAATGTCGAGGAAGCTAAGAAGATGACTAACTACCGAGGAAGCTAAGAAGATGACCGGCTTAATAAATCCACCAAAGTTCAAAGGAGGAAGCTTATGGGGCATCACCTTTTGGATGGTGAAAATGAAGAACTTCTTCGAGATGGATTGGGACACAATGATGGTCATCGAAGAGCCATTTGAAGTCCCAAAAGATAAGACGGGAAAGAAGCTCCGACCACGACATTGGACGGAGGAGCAAACCTCGCGGTCAAAGGCAAATGATAAGATAATATCAATTTTGGTAGATATTTTGCCTTCTAACGTGTTAAGTGATGTAGGTGAATACAAGAATGCCCATGATATGTGAAGCAAAGTAAAGAAAGTTCTAGGTAAAGAACTTATGCCTACACAAGATGAAGAAAAATATGAAGAAACAGATGAAGAAGCTCAAATAGAGGAGGAGCAACCGGAAGGTGACAAGCACTCAACTTTCGAGGAGGAGAAGGATGAAGAAATACCATCCACTAGTGTGGATGAGGAAACATCCTCAAGAGTTGAAGGAGAATCCAAGACAAGTGAAGAGGTTGAAAAAGAGGTCTTGGAAGTGGTCAACCTAGAAAGCACCTCCACCGAAGTCAAGTCAAAGGACAACATTGTGTGCTTCGGGTGCAATAAGAAGGGACACTACAAGAGTAGATGTCCTATGGGTAATAAAGAGGTATCTCCTAAACTCAATTCAATTCATTTTGAATCTAACAAGGGTTGTAGGAATGAAGAAACCCAAGGAAGGAGGATGCGCATCATATGCTTCACGTATGGAGAGAAGGGACACTACCACACCAAATGTCCCAAGAAGGGAGAGATTAAGAAGCTAGCGCATCTAAAGAAATGGGAGAAGAAGGAGAGAAGCAAGTGTCAAGGGGGAGCTTCAAGGGTAAGGGAGGTATATCCTAACTTGAAGTATAGTTCAAATTGTCATTCTTCCATGCATGCTAGGAGAAATGATTTTGTTAATCATAGTATGCTCATGCAAAATTTTGGATTTAAATATCATGATAGGAATAGGGTAATTGTAGATCATAACCCTAGGAGAACCATTCATGATAAATCTAGGCATGATAGACCTAAGGAGAATCTAGGCAAAAATCCAAAGAAGGGAAGATATATGCCTATAAAAATGGGTAGGTCTAGGAATGCCCATGGTGGACATGTTAACTCTAGGTTTAGGAACCTAGAAAGGGAAAATCAAGCTTTGAAGGCAAAGCTTGATAAATTGGAGAAACCCCTAGAAAGATTCAATGTTGGATCTAAGGGTTTAGGTATGGTGTTGGGTAGTCAAAGACAATGATAGATTGGGTTTAGGATACCGATCTAGTGTCTCCAATGCTAAGGGAAAGTCTTATGCTAGGGTTGCATATGACTATAGAAAGGAGAATTCAATAAATGGTAAAGGAAAGTCATTTAATGGTAAGAATAAATTAACCAAGGACAAGGTGTCCAGATTAAGAAGGTTAGGTTTGTAGGCCAAGTGTCACCGGAGGTGCACCGATGTGGCCTAGCAATTGTGGATGAGTCACCTAGGGAGGTGGCTAAGGCTAAGAGCTCTAGGGGAGCTCAAAGAGTTAAATTGGAACCCATGGCCAATGGATCTCAAGTGAGTTTTGCTTGGGAGTATAGGTTGGGTCATAGAATGTGCCAAGTGGTTTGGAGACGGACTCGAGTCTCAAACCTAGGGAATTGGCACAATTGGATTGTGTTTCATGCAAGGAAATATGACATTGGGGGCATATTGCATGATAATTAATTTTAGATGTATAGATGACATATAAACCAATGCTATGGATGCATTATGGGTTAGTATGGGCAAATACATCAAGAGGAAGCCAAAACTAGGACTTTAGGTCAATGTTCAATTGACCTTTTTAGCTAGTTTTGTATTTTGTGTTAATATTGGGATTTGTGATAAATATATTTTTTATATATATTTTTTCCAAGTAGACATTGATATAATAGACCTCTCCACAAAATTTGAGAATTTTTGGAGGTCTGTGGAATTTCTGGTGCATTTCTGAAGTTGGTCAGAAAAGGCTAATTTTTTCAGAAATAGCGTACCAGTCGACTGATACAGTTAGCAGTCGACTTGTAACAGTATTTTTTAGCACAGAATATCTTTGTAAGCTCATTTCAATAAGGGCAGTCGACTGGTACTTCTTGCAGTCGACTGATACCAGTCTAAAAGTATTTTCAGCACTGAATTTTGACCGAGTCAACTCGTATAAATGTATGAGATCCATGGGGGATAAATACATGAGTTTAGGGTCAGTTGGATGATAAGTTTTCAACAATTAGGATATTGTTCGAAAGCTTTTTGGATGTTAGGCAAAGGGGGAGAAGTAAGGTTTAGTTGGGAAAACCTTAGTGCCTTTGCGTAGGGGGAGCCTTGGGATAGGTTCTTAAAAATTCCTGTGGGAAAATTCCTAGCTCAATGGGGAGCATAGGTGTAGGGGGAGCCTTGAGATAGGTTCCCATGCATGTTTGCATTTTTATTTCGGTGTTGTAAGTCCAAGTGTATAGCCTTGGCATCGTAAGTCCATTCGGCGATGTAAGTCCAAATGTGTAGCCTTGGCAACGTAAGTCCATTCGGCGTTGTAAGTCCAAGTGTGTAGTCTTTGCATCGTAAGTCCATTCGTCGGTGTAAGTCCAAGTTGTAGCCTTGGCATCGTAAGTCCATTATTTTTAGCATGTTTATTTGCTATTTATTTTCCCTAACTTAAATGTATTGCCAAACATCAAAAAGGGAGAGATTGTTAGAGCAATCCCAATGGTTCGTGCGACCATATGTTTTGGTGTTTGGGCAAAGGATTTAAGTTAGGTTCACCCTTGTATTTGATATATGTATATGAATGTGCAGGTTTGTAGGATACACATATGACCCAGCTTGATGGCTTCGGGTCTGGTGAAGGATGGAGCATCCGAGGGACCGTGGACAAGGCAGCAAGGACAAGGGCCGAGGGAAGCGACTTCGAGGCATACGCGAAAGATGGCATTGGGGACGAGCCGCGGGCTTGGATGCATCCGAGGGACGAGAGCCAAAGGAAGTAGGCTTGAAGGCTAATGGTCAAGACTGCAATGAAGGGTCAAGTGAGTCGTGAGGGTACGAGTGTATAAGAGATTTTACTCGGGGTAAAATCCTAGGCTCAGGGTTTTACTGTAGCAGCCCAGTAGCAATTACTGTAGCAGCATTGTAGCAGTTACTGTAGCAATCGACTGCTGAAAACAGCAGTCGATTGATGAAGTCAACTGGGAGCGAACAGAATGCTTCTGTTCGCTAGACCAGCGTGGAGCAGTCGATTGCTAGTTTTAGCAGTCGACTGGTATCGAGTCGTTGGGATGTAACTGTAACGCCCGAAAATTCTCAAAACTATTTTAGAAATATAGTATGATTTTTCTGGAATTTTTAGATATTTTTCCGGAATTTTCCGACTAGCGGAAGTAGCAAAAATAAATATAAATGAAAACGGCCTAAGCGGGAACCGAACCCGAGACCTATGGTTTAAGGGATAATGTTAGTAACCAGTGAACCCAGCAGGGCCGTGCTGAGAGAAAGGAGAAACATCGATATTTATATTAGAGTTGACCGGAATTACCACTTAATATAAATAGAAGGGTTAAGTGGGTTTGGTTTATTTTGCTTGGTTCGGCAACCTCCTCCCTCTCCAAACCCTCAACGCCGACGCCTCCTCCTCCTCCTCCTCCTCCTCCTCTCTCGGCGCCCAAACCCAAGGACTCTCGGCTCATTTTCCGGCAACGACTCTAACACGAAAGAGGTTCTTCTCCGCGAGAGGAACGCGAAGACGTGAGCGGGTCGTCGAGAAGGTCATCTCCACCGGAATTCTAGCGAATAGAATTGTAAGGAATTTAGCGTACGAGGTAAGAAACCCCTCACCTGCAGTATAATAGCTCCGGTTGGTTTCCTACGCATTAGTTTTAGCTATATGCAGGTTTTTCCGGCACATAGGGTATGTTTAAACCCTCCTCGAGGATTTAGGGATCTAGTTGAACACCTCTAGACGGGCCGGACACGTTGTTCTCCTTTAGTTGGAGATTCTAGACGTTGTCGGGTGCCTAGAGGTGATCTCCCTATTAGAGGAGAGAGTTGGAGCACACCAAGTGTTCGGTAAAATGTTAGTGTAGCTAAATACCACCTCAGTTATGTTTAATAGCTCAATTAAATGCATTAGAGGCATTTAAACTAGCATATTAGTTTAGTTCAGTTTTATGGGACTACGGTCCAATGGGTGGGTTCCCACAGTCGCCTCTAGGTTCAGATAACCTAGCTCTAGGTTCAGATAACCTAGAAACAGCATGTTATATCAGTTAGCTATAGATATCAGTATTTTATTTTCAGTGGCACTGTACGGGATTAGATATCCATTGGGTTGGACTCCCACAGTCGTCCCTAGGTTCAGATAGCCTAGACAACCCTGCTAAATTCGGGACTTGCAACCCCGGGTCTAGTAGGGATGCGCACACAGCAAGTACAGTTGCCGGGCCCAACAGCATGTTTAGTATTTTCACCTATTATGTATTAGATTTTAAAAACTCAAAATCAATTATGCTAGTTGAGTTTGTTTCCAGTTACAGATTTAGTTTCAGTTAGTTTAGCTTATGTTCAGTTCAGTGCTTTTATTGCTTGCTACGATATGATTCAGTGCTCATGCCATGCTTATGTGTTATGCTTTATGATTTCAGTATACCATGACTTAGCAAGTTCAGTGCATATTTTCAAATAGCATGCTTTAAAAACCATATTGCACCGAATGCATGTTTTTGTGAGGTAGATGGTTTCTTACTAAGCTTGTTAGCTTACAGATACTACTTTTCTTATACTGCAGATAAAGGTAAAGGAAAAGTGGACTAGCAGTGGAGGCTGGAGCTCAATGCAGATGAGGATGTGTGTGTATGGAACTGGAATCAAAGGTCCTTAGGGGACGTAGCAAATTGAGCATTAGACTCTTTAGCATTTACTTTAGCATTTTATTTATTGGTTTTGGTTTCCATGTTCTAGGCACTTTTAGTTATGTGTTACCATGAATTCCTAAACTATGCCCTATGTTAAGTCAGATTACTAGTTTATGTCGTTGGAATGTTATTATATGTTGTTAGAATAGTTATGATGCATTAGTTAGGTGTTAAGTGGGGTTTTGGCACGCCAAAGTGCTGAAATCCGAGTCCCCGGGTGAAATCAGACCCTGATCGGTCTCCCGACCGATCAGGGCCTGGCTGTGTCACTGGATCGGTCAGCCGACCGATCCAGCCAGATACAGTATGCCACTGTATCCTCCTGGATCGGTCAGCCGACCGATCTGGCACGATACAGTAGCGCCCTAGGAGATTTCAAGTGCCTGGATCGGTCAGCCGACCGATCCAGACATACCTGGATCGGTCCGACCCACCGACTCAGCCACACCTGGATCGGTCTGCCGACCGATCCAGTCGAGAATAGAACGTTGCCCCAGCTCCGATCGATCCACGGACCGATCCAACCAAGAGCAATCGATCCAATCCAGCTCGGATCGATTGGGAAGCTCGGGTTTCGTCCAAGAAACTTATCAGTCCAGCTCCTTGACCCTAGGGGATGTAGGATACACCAGGTATCCCTTAGATCATCTCCCTTAGCACAGGTAGAACCAATAACATGTATTAGGTCAGATATCAGTAGCATAAAAACTCAAATTAGATCAGTTTTCCGCATAGCCAGTACAAAGAATGTAGCGATTCGCCTTACAGCCTAGTAGTGGAAGGTGGGTCGTTACAGAGTGGTATCAGAGCAGTGTTCCATACTTCCTACACACACATCAGCATTGTACCTGCAGCTTCCAAGTAAGAATGCCTCCCCTCTCTTTATTGTTCTTGCTTTCTAGTTACAGTTCATGTTTATATGCCTACTTCCTGTTAGTATGAGATAGTCTTTGAACATGATATCAGTAATTATATAACTGTGATAGTATTAGTTATACATATGTTCTCTATGTCTTTAGAAATGGCACGAGGATGCCCAGCTAGAAGGGCACTAGCTACTGAGCCCCAACAAGAGGCAGGCAGTTCAGTGCCTCCTCCAGACCTTACAGTTACAGCAGTAGCTAGCTGAACAGCGACAGGAAATAGCCACCTTAAAGGCTAATCAGCAGAGTACCCCCACAGTCACCCCGGAACCGAACCTGACGACTCCAGAAGTCTTAGAGGTTCCACCAGCCCAGCCTACAGCGCCACCGCCAGCACCAGCAGTCCCAACAGCTGAGCCAAGAAAGGAAGCCTATCTGATCCAGTGGTAGCGAGTCAAGCCAGAGAACTTCTCAGGCGCTAGTGAACCATGGGATGCACAAGCCTGGTTCAAAACACTGGAGAGCACGATGGAGCTTCTGGACTGGCCAGAACACGAGAAGGTGAAGTGTGCCTCCTTCTGCCTGACAGGAGACGCACGCATGTGGTGGGAAAGAATCAGAACGAAGCGCCCAGTGAACCAGATGACATGGGCCGACTTTGAGAAAGAATTCTTTGAGGAGTTCTTTCATATGCGGGTTACAAACCGCCACTATGACGAGTTCACTGAGTTTCTCCAGGGCAACCTATCAGTTGAGGAAGCCGTGAAGAAATTCAACAGGTTGGCTCGTCTGTGCCCAGAGCTGGTCAGCACAGAAAAGGAACGGATTAGGTTGATGCTCAAGATGCTGAGGCCAGAGATAGCAGTGAACGTGGCTGGTGGCATACATAGGCCACAAACCACAGAGGAGTTGGTGAGCAGTGCCTTGACCACAGAGCACTACCAGAATAGCATGAAGCAGCAGAGGCAAGTCTTCTCAGAGTCCAAGGGCCAAGGAAACTCTCACACTCAAAAACAGCAAGGCCATAGCTCTAACTGGAAAGGGAACTCCAACAGCAAGCGCAAATCAGGGAGTGACTCAAAAGGAGGACCATCTAGCAAACGACCCAGTTATCCAAAGTGTGCCACTTGTGGGAAATTTCACCCAGGGGTTTGTCGCAATGGCACACGAGGATGCTTTGAATGTGGACAAGAAGGGCACATGGCCAAACAGTGCCCGAACAAGATCGGTCTTCCTCAGCTACAGCAGATTCAGTATGCAGGCCAGCCAGCTCAGTTACATCAGATGTAGACCGCTCTAGAAGGTCCACTTATCAGCCAAGGCCGATTAGAAGCCCCTCCAGCTATGGCGAATGCGAGGATCTACTCACACACCAGAGAGGACGTAGCAAATGCCTCGACAGTCGTCACAGGTCAGATTAGCATTTTTCAGTATAGTGCTACTGTTCTATTTGATACTGGGGCAACCCATTCATATATAGCCAGGACGTTCTCCGAGAAATTAGAAATACCCCCAGAGGTACTCAGTGGTCAGTTTCTGACGGTACTACCTTCAGGAGAGGTCATGGCATCGACGCACTGGCTCAGAGCAGTGCCAGTCATTATAGCAGACCGGGAACTCTTTTGTGATCTGATCCTGCTGGAAATGACTGACTACGACGTCATCCTTGGAATGGACTTCCTGATCAAATACGGTGCTTCCATAGAGTGCCGTAAACAGAAAGTCGTATTCCAACCCGAAGCAGAAGCACAGTTCGAGTACATCGGAGAACCAAAGAGAAAAGCCAGAAAATTTCTCTCAGCTATGAAGGCACAGAAGTTGATGGATTCGGGATGTACGGGGTACCTAGCACATGTAGTCACTACTAGTCAGGACGAGGACCAACAGCTAGCAGAGGTCCGAGTTGTATGTGACTACCCAGCAATCTTCCCTGAAGAGTTACCAGGCCTAGCACCAGTCAGGGAGATTGAATTTGAGATAGAGCTCTTCCCCGGCACCAATCCTATTTCCAAAGCGCCCTACCGCATGGCTCCAGCAGAACTGAAGGAACTTCATGAGCAGCTACAGGAGCTACTTGACAAGGGCTTCATACGCCCTAGTCACTCACCATGGGGAGCGCCTGTGCTGTTCGTGAAGAAGAAGGATGGAAGCATGCGGCTATGTATAGACTACAGAGCACTGAATCAGGTCACGATCAAGAACAGGTATCCTCTTCCCAGGATAGATGACCTGTTCGACCAGTTAAAGGGAGCAGCAGTGTTCTCTAAGATTGACCTCAGATCAGGATATCACCAAGTCAGAGTCAAGGAGGGTGATATACCGAAGACAGCATTCAGGACCAGATACGGACATTACGAGTTCGTAGTCATGCCTTTTGGCGTGACAAATGCTCCAGCTACATTCATGGATCTCATGAACAGAGTATTCAGGGAGTATTTAGATCAGTTTGTTATTGTGTTTATCGATGACATTCTTATCTACTCAGGAACTCAGGAAGAACACTCAGAGCACCTGAAACTAGTATTGCAGACCCTTCAGCAGAACCAGCTATACGCCAAATTCATGAAATGTGAATTTTGGCTAGATCAGGTGTCCTTCCTGGGTCACATCATCTCAAAGGATGGTATTATGGTAGATCCCAGCAAGATAGAAGCAGTAAGTAACTGGAAGAGACCCAAGAACGCCAGCGAGATCAGGAGCTTTCTGGGATTAGCAGGATATTACAGAAAGTTTGTAGAGGACTTCTCCAGGATAGCCTCCCCACTGACAGCTCTTACCAGAAAGAACAGGAAATTTCATGTGAGAACAGCTTCAGCGAGCTAAAAGGGAGACTGACCAGTGCTCCCATTTTGGCTCTACCGAACGACACCAGCAGCTTTGACATCTATAGTGATGCCTCTAAGTTGGGACTAGGAGCAGTACTGATGCAAAATGGTAAGGTGATCGCCTATGCCTCCAGACAACTCAAGGATTATGAGAAGAATTACCCTACTCATGACCTTGAACTTGCAGCAGTAGTGTTCGCTCTCAAAATTTGGAGACATTACTTATATGGAGCTCAGTGCAGAGTGTATACAGATCATCAGAGTCTGAAGTACTTCTTCACTCAGAAGGATCTGAATATGCGACAGCGCAGATGGCTTGAGCTGGTCAAGAACTACGATGTAGACATCCTCTATCATCCAGGGAAAGCCAATAAGGTAGCAGATGCCCTTAGCAGAAAATCCAGTGCTACTTTATTATCTCTTACAGCCGTGTCACCGCCCCTACAGAAGGAGATCGTAGATTTCGGCCTTGAACTCATCGTTGGACATCTCTCTACTATGACCTTAGAGTCCTCCTTGCTTGGTGATATTCAGTCAGCTCAGGAGCAGGACCCTGAAATTCAGAAAATCAAGCAAGGGCTAGCAGAATCAGGAAGTGGAGAATTCAGAGTGTCCGATAGCGGGGTGTTGTATTTTGGTGACAGACTCTGTGTTCCAGATCAGGAGGAGCTACGGAGACAGATTTTAGATGAGGCTCACAGGACTCCTTATGCGATGCATCCAGCTTCCACCAAAATGTATCAAGACCTGAAGAACCGTTTTTGGTGGCCCGGGATGAAGCGAGACATCGCCAGATATGTTAGCATCTGCCTCACCTGTCAGAGGGTCAAGGCAGAACATCAGCGACCAGGAGGAGTTCTGCAGCCTATACAGATCCCAGAATGGAAGTGGGAGGATATCTCTATGGACTTCATAGTGGGACTACCCAGAACCACGAATGGTTTTGATGCCATCCGGGTAATAGTCGACAGTTGACTAAATCAGCCCACTTTTAGCTATTAGAATATCCTACTCCATGGAGCAACTAGCAGTTGTATCTCAAGGAGATTGTCAGTCTGCATGGAGTCCCACGGACCATTATATCGATGCAGACAAGATTTACATCACACTTCCGGAAGTGCGTGCATCGTATGGGCACCCAGTTAAAATTCAAGACCTTCCATCCTCGACGATGGTCGACGGAGCGAGTAAACCGTGTACTCAAGATATGCTCCGAGCTTGTGCCCCTAGATTTCAAGGAAGTTGGTGCAAATATCCGAGTCTAGAATTTGCATACAACAACAGCTTTCAGGCCACTATCGGCATGGCTCCTTATGAGGTACTCTATGGGCGGAGGTGCACCAACTGCCGGTATGAGAGTGGTGAACATAAAGAACTAGAGCTTCACACATCTAGTAGCAGATACCACAGCCGCAACAGATTCGCCAGAGGATAGAGACAGACAGAGCCGTAAGAGCTATGCCGATACACCCACGCACCCCTAGAGTTTTCTTGGGGATCAGCTTTTCTCGAGTAGCTCCCATGAAGGAGTCATGCGTTTTGGGAAGAAAGGCAAGCTAGCTCCCAGATGTGGGACCCTACCTTATCACGAAGAGAGGGCAAGGTAGCATATGAGCTAGAGCTACCTCGGGAGGTCAGTTGTCCACAACGTATTTCATGTCTCCATGTCAAGAAGCATATTCCGACGCCACCGTGATTGAGCCCCGGTACAGTCCGTGATGATCTCAATGATGACGGCCTATTCGGATAATAGACCGAGCAAGAAAGAAATTACGGAACAAGGAAGTACCATTAGTCAAAGTCACCGGCAAAATCACACAACAGAGAGGCGACTTGGGAGACAGAGGCCTGCATGATATCCAGAATTGTTCTAAGTTCGAGGACGAACTTTTTATAAGGTATGGGGGATTGTAACGCCCGAAAATTCTCAAAACTATTTTAGAAATATAGTATGATTTTTCTGGAATTTTTAGATATTTTTCCGGAATTTTCCGAGTAGCGGAAGTAGCAAAAATAAATATAAACGAAAACGGCCTAAGCGGGAACCGAACCCGAGACCTATGGTTTAAGGGATAATGTTAGTAACCAGTGAACCCAGCAGGGCCGTGCTGAGAGAAAGGAGAAACATCGATATTTATATTAGAGTTGACCGGAATTACCACTTAATATAAATAGAAGGGTTAAGTGGGTTTGGTTTATTTTGCTTGGTTCGGCAACCTCCTCCCTCTCCAAACCCTCAACGCCGACGCCGACGCCTCCTCCTCCTCCTCCTCCTCTCTCGGCGCCCAAACCCAAGGACTCTCGGCTCATTTTCCGGCAACGACTCTAACACGAAAGAGGTTCTTCTCCGCGAGAGGAACGCGAAGACGTGAGCGGGTCGTCGAGAAGGTCATCTCCACCGGAATTCTAGCGAATAGAATTGTAAGGAATTTAGCGTACGAGGTAAGAAACCCCTCACCTGCAGTATAATAGCTCCGATTGGTTTCCTACGCATTAGTTTTAGCAATATGTAGGTTTTTCCGGCACATAGGGTATGTTTAAACCCTCCTCGAGGATTTAGGGATCTAGTTGAACACCTCTAGACGGGTCGGACACGTTGTTCTCCTTTAGTTGGAGATTCTAGACGTTGTCGGGTGCCTAGAGGTGATCTCCCTATTAGAGGAGAGAGTTGGAGCACACCAAGTGTTCAGTAAAATGTTAGTGTAGCTAAATACCACCTCAGTTATGTTTAATAGCTCATTTAAATGCATTAGAGGCATTTAAACCAGCATATTAGTTTAGTTCAGTTTTATGGGACTACGGTCCAATGGGTGGGTTCCCACAGTCGCCTCTAGGTTCAGATAACCTAGCTCTAGGTTCAGATAACCTAGAAACAGCATGTTATATCAGTTAGCTATAGATATCAGTATTTTATTTTCAGTGGCACTGTACGGGATTAGATATCCATTGGGTTGGACTCACACAGTCGTCCCTAGGTTCAGATAGCCTAGACAACCCTGCTAAATTCGGGACTTGCAACCCCGGGTCTAGTAGGGATGCGCGCACAGCAAGTACAGTTGCCGGGCCCAACAGCATGTTTAGTATTTTCACCTATTATGTATTAGATTTTAAAAACTCAAAATCAATTATGCTAGTTGAGTTTGTTTCCAGTTACAGATTTAGTTTCAGTTAGTTTAGCTTATGTTCAGTTCAGTGCTTTTATTGCTTGCTACGATATGATTCAGTGCTCATGCCATGCTTATGTGTTATGCTTTATGATTTCAGTATACCATGACTTAGCAAGTTCAGTGCATATTTTCAAATAGCATGCTTTAAAAACCATATTGCACCGAATGCATGTTTTTGTGAGGTAGATGGTTTCTTACTAAGCTTGTTAGCTTACAGATACTACTTTTCTTATACTGCAGATAAAGGTAAAAGGAAAATGGACTAGCAAAGGAGGCTGGAGCTCAATGCAAAGATGATGGGTGTGTATGGAACTGGAATCAAAGGTCCTTAGGGGACGTAGCAAATTGAGCATTAGACTCTTTAGCATTTACTTTAGCATTTTATTTATTGGTTTTGGTTTCCATGTTCTAGGCACTTTTAGTTATGTGTTACCATGAATTCCTAAACTATGCCCTATGTTAAGTCAGATTACTAGTTTATGTCGTTGGAATGTTATTATATGTTGTTAGAATAGTTATGATGCATTAGTTAGGTGTTAAGTGGGGTTTTGGCACGCCAAAGTGCTGAAATCCGAGTCCCCGGGTGAAATCAGACTCTGATCGGTCTCCCGACCGATCAGGGCCTGGCTGTGTCACTGGATCGGTCAGCCGACCGATCCAGCCAGATACAGTATGCCACTGTATCCTCCTGGATCGGTCAGCCGACCGATCCAGCACGATACAGTAGCGTCCCAGGAGATTTCAGGTGCCTGGATCGGTCAGCCGACCGATCCAGACATACCTGGATCGGTCCGACCGACCGATCCAGCCACACCTGGATCGGTCTGCCGACCGATCCAGTCGAGAACAGAACGTTGCCCCAGCTCCGATCGATCCACGGACCGATCCAACCAAGAGCAATCGATCCAGTCCAGCTCGGATCGATTGGGAAGCTCGGGTTTCGTCCAAGAAACTTATCAGTCCAGCTCCTTGACCCTAGGGGATGTAGGATACACCAGGTATCCCTTAGATCATCTCCCTTAGCACAGGTAGAACCAATAACATGTATTAGGTCAGATATCAGTAGCATAAAAACTCAAATTAGATCAGTTTTCCGTGCAGCTTAGCACAGTAACCGTAGCGATTCGCCTTACAGCCTAGTAGTGGAAGGTGGGTCGTTACAGTAACGGTCAAATTTTCACAGAGGGCAGTCGACTGATGGTTTTAGCAGTCGACTGGTAGGCGGGGTTTTCCAACCCATGGCGTATATAACCAAGTCTTGGGAGCTTGGTTATCCCTAACAAAATTAGTAGTGGTAAACCCTAATTAGTAGTCTACTAGTCTCAAGAGTCTTGGTTGGTGTTGTGGTGAGGTTTCTCCACCCACAAGGAGCAACTTGAGATAGCCAGAGTTTACCGGGGGCTAATCCACCGACATATAGGGATCGTCCGCCTCAAGGATACGCCGTGGAGTAGGAGCAAGCAATCTCCGAACCACGTTAAATGATCGTGTAGCTTGATTTGATTTCTTTCTCATCTTTAGCTTTCTTTGTATTCATATTAGTTTGTATTTCCGCTGCGCAAACTAATAAGTGTAGGAAGCGTGTATTTGGCGGTGTCGTCTATCCAACCCCCTTCAAGCCGGCCACCGATCCCCTACAGATATCACTTCCGTTATATGGAAGGGATAAATCTCATCTACATCACTCACATCCCCCGCATAACTTATTGCATACCCAGTGATCGACTTTATAGTCCATCTTGTTGTAGGTGACATTAGCTAATACCAAAATACACAACTCCTTATAGGGAACCGTAGTGACTTCAGGTCTAAGGACTATTCATACCAATAGTCGATATAAGAATGTTTATGACACTCATATAACGATCCATAAAATATTCTCATGATAAGTCAATTTAGTACATATTCTCTAATATGTACTCATGTGTCAACTTGATATCTTATATCTATGACTTGTGAGATTAAGTCATCAATTGACCTATATACTAGTCTCAATACATTAATATTACTCTTGTATATTAATGCTTGACTAAGAATAGTTAAGAGTAGTATTTCATATATTACTCTTGTATGTTCAGATCAAGAGGACCAGACACCAGGCAGGAAGTCCTAGTTGTGGCTAGGCACGGAAGTCCTAGTAGGTCGGGTGGACCGAGTGGCAGGAAGACCTAGTGGGTTGAGGATCGGACGTGAGAAGCCTATGGTCCTTTGTTTGAGAAGGGGGATTGTTAGGGTTGCAAGGTTACAAACATAGTCCCACATTGAAAACACATGGGAAAGATCATGGGGTTAAAAGGATGGATGCTATCTCCATTGGGATGAGGTCTTTTGGGTAGAGCCTAAGGGTAAAATCATGAGGGCTTAGGCCCAAAGTGGATAATATCATACTATTGTGGAGATATCTAAATTTTTTTGGATCCTACACATAAATCTATACCTCTCACTAGCAATTCGACTAATTGATATACTGTAGACTAGAACCTACTACCCTAAGATATTATTATACTTATTTAATTAACATAGATCTGAAGTAATATATAATAACTATAAATTTTATCTTTTATTAATAAAATATGATACAAAAGTTCTTTGGTCAATCATTTCATAATTGGCTCTTATAGCTAACAGTAACAATTATTTCTTATAAAACTTTTAATTCTGAAAATAAATTTAAACTATCAATATCATATGACATCATGTTTTAAAAGGTTTTTATATTCAAATATTTTTTTTAGAAAATCATCACTAAGAAATTTTAAATTTTCTACATCATAAAAAAAATTAAAATTTCTGCATATAACTTAAATTGTTCAAACCTACTTTAAAGTTAAGAAATGACATAATCAATAATATAATTAAAATAACTACTTTTAACATATTTTTAGCATAAAGTCACCTCATTAATTTTATTCTCACCAAATTATTTGTTTCTTCTAATTACACAGTTAGAGGTTGAATAAATTCTTTAATTTTTATTTTTTTTCATAGATTTGCATAATCAAAATAATATTTTCTAATAAACATGTTTATATTCAAATAATAGAAAAATAAAATATATGTTCCTAATATCTTATAAAAATAAAAATGCTTAAAATTAAAGAACTAATATAGCCTATGATCTGGTCTAAAGGCGGAGAAGATGGTGCATTAGGCAGATGACTCTATTATTGACTGGGTGAAGACTCCTAGCTGGAAAAAATGACTCTAAGCAGCCCTGCATGTCAAAAGGAACTTCAGTAACCAAGCCAGGGATGGGCCCTCTTTTATAGTGTTATTGTTTGTCTATGCATGAATCTCAAAGAGTTTCTAAAATAGGATAGACCATGAAAATACTCTGATACCTTTCCTAAAATGGGCCCGTAATCTCTACGTAGAAGCTTCTACCGTAGAGCTGGCATAGGTAATATTCTCTTGATTCTCACATAGCTGTTACATAAGAAGACAAGAAGGAATATGGAACCATTGGATTGAGGAGCCCATAGTATGCTTAGTTCGTAAACTGACCGAGTTCCCTTTGACAGTTCGATTGGTTGTCATATGTAAGAGCACAAATCATATTTAAGGAAAACCATCAAGGACTCGGTCTTCGTCTGACCTCCCAGTTTAGTCAATGAATCTCGTAAGATCAAGTGTATAGTGTGTCCGATCGAACGTATAATCTGATCAGTTAGATCATCCAATCTAGACAGTAGCTCATGCTATCTTGAGTGACAAAGAGGACTCTACTCTCAATAGAACCGGCTTAGCTCGGGGCTTCGTCTATACTGAGGGACTCGAGCTCCAACCAGACCTAGAATCCAATCGGATGACCACTCAACCGAGACGACTGGCCATGCTAGCCCTGAGTATTGACCCCTCCTTGACTTTGACTACCATGTTAGTCATGCTGGCCCTGAGTATTGACCCCAACCAAACAAGCATTCCTTTCAAGTCTAGTCAAAGGAGGCTGCAAACTCGACTAATTAGATCTTCATGTCTTTTTTCGCTTCTCTACCTTAGTGTATTCATGGAGTGCTTGACTCAACTATCTCTTATTTGGATAATATTGGTAAACTGACTGTATGACCAGATGGTCAAAATGCATGGGGAAACCTACTATTAACTCGGTCGATCGGCACAAGAGTCTAGGACTTAGATACGAGAGCATGTTCACTTATAACTTGATCAATTGGCATGAGTGTCTAGAACCTGGGCGCAAGAGCATGCTCGCTTATAACTCGGTTGGTCATCATGAGAATTTAAAAGTTGGGAGTGAGAGCATGCTCGCTTATAAATTGGCTGGTTGGCACAAGAGTTTGGGACTTGGGCACAAGAGCTAGCTCGCTTATAACTCAGTCGGATGGCACGAGAATTGGGTACTTGGGCGCGAGAGTATGTTCACATATAACTTGGTCGAGCAACACGAGAGTTTGGGTATAGGCACGAGGGTAGGCTCACTTATAACTCAGTTGGTCAGCATGAGAGTTTGGGATAGGGCGCCAAAGCAGGATCATTTATAACTCACCCAAGTGGCATGAGAGTCTGGGGCATAAGCGCGAGGGCAGACCCACTTATAACTCGGCTGATCAGTATGAGATTCTAGGACATGGGTGTGAGAGCAGGCTCGCTTATAACTTGGCTGGGTAGCATGAGAGTCTGATACTTGGACGTGAGAACATACTCGCTTATAACTCTGTCAGGCAGCACGATAGTCTAGGATAAAAGCCTGAGGGAAAGCTTGTTATAACTTGGTCGGTCGGCATGAGGGTCTGGTACTTGGGTATGAAAGCATGCTTGCTTATAACTCAGCCGGGTGACATGAGAGTCTTGTACTTTGGCACAAGTGCATGCTCGCTTATAACTCAGCCAATTGGCACGAGAGTCTGGAATATAGACTTGGAGAGTTGGAGGCATGGTGTATAACTCAAATGCCTTGGAGAGCTGGAGGTACAGTGTATGACCCGAATGTCTTGGAGTGTTGGAGGCACGGTGTATGAACCGGATGCCTTAGAGAGCTGAAGGCATGGTATATAACCTGAATGCCTTGCAACTTAGAGGCACGGTGTATGACCCAAATGCCTTGGAGGCTTGGAGGCATGGTGTATGACATGGATACCTTAGAGAGCTAGAGGTACGGTGTATGACCCAAATTCCTTGGAATATAAAGGTCCGATGCTTGACCTGGATGCCTTGGAGGACTAGAGACATGGTGTATGACTTGGATGACTTAGAGAACTAGAGGTACAGTGTATGACCTGAATGCCTAGGAACTTGGAGGTATGATATATGAGTCGAATGCCTAGGAACTTGGAGAAATCATGTATGAGCCAAATGCCTTTGAGTACTGGAGGCACGATATGTGATCTGAATGCCTTGAAGAGCTGGAGACACAGTGTTTGACCCGAATGCCTTGGAACATGGAGGCACGGTGTATAACCTGAATACCTTAGAGGACTTGATGCATGGTGTATAACCTGGATATCTTGGAATTGGAGGCATAGTATATGACCCATATACTTTAGAGAGCTAGAGGTATGATGTATGACCCGAATGCCTTGGAGAGCTGGAGGCATGGTGTATTATCCGAATGCCTTGGTTGGATGCATGGTGTATGACTCGGATTCCTTGGAACTTAGAGTCATGGTAAATGACCAATGCCTTGGAGAGATTGAGGCACGGTGTACGACTTGGGTTCCTTGGAGAGCTGGAAGTATGGTGTATAACCCGAATGCCTTGGAACTTGGAAGCATAATGTATGATCTGAATGCCTTAGAACTTGGAAGAATGATGTATGACCCCAATGCCTTAGAGGGTTGGAGGTACGGTGTATGATCAAATACATTGGAGAGCTGGAGGCACGATATATGACCCGAATGCCTTGGAACTTGGAGGCATGGTGTATGACTTCAATACCTTGGAACTTGAAGGCAGGTGCTTGACCCAAATGCCTTAGAGAGCTAGAGGCACGGTGTATGACCTGAATGCCTTAGCTTTTGAACTTTCTGCATTGTTAAAAATAGAGATATATTTTGAATTTGAAAATATAAAATTCAAATTTTAGACTTTCTGTCGAGATGGCCTAAGAGGATAATCTCATGCTATTAAACAGGGATGGAGAAGCTGCTTGGTATGGTTGAGCTGCCTGTCGAGGCTTCCGAGTGGACGACAGATTGAAATTTATCTCGAATGGAGATGTCGATCGGATGTTTGGTATGAACGTCAACCAAGCTCTTCCCACTATATTCTTGAGGGAGATCCTTGAGAGGGGAGCGAGAATGATCCCTTAATCTCTTCTCTTGACTTCTCCATTCGATAGAGCCTCTTGGCATGCTAATAGTAATTAATCACTGGTAGCACGATGAGAGGATTGATGGTAATCACAAAAATGCCTATGCCTTTCAGGCGGTGACTGATCCACTTCCTGCACTATTCTCTCTTCTCAAATTGGCGAGAGATTCGAGTGAGGGTCTCTTGGACATTCCAGAGATGGTGGAGGTTTCTGATCGACTTGGTGGATCAGAGTTGAGATAGTCACCTCCTTTTTTTGGCCGGCCTAGCTTCCTCTACATTAATGTATTTGACTATTTTCCCTAGTAGGTTGTCGAAGTCTTTTATAGGCTTTCTGACGAGGGCTCAGAAGAACTCTTCTTCTAAAAGCCTTGGGAGAAGGTGCTTATTAATATGTTGGTTGTGGTGGACAAAACATCTTGCACCACTTGGTTGAATCGCTTGATGTATCCTTGCAGGGATTCCTTGGCCCTTTGGTTGAGCATGAACAAACTCTGGTTGGTTTTTTGATACCTCCTGCTGCTAGCAAAGTGGTGCAGGAAGGCTTTGTGAAAATCTTTGATACAGTAAATGGACTCGGCCGAGAGTTGGTTGAACTATCATTGTGGCGAACTGGAAAGAGTGGTGAGAAATACTCAGCACTAAACGTCATCTGTGTATTGATGAAGGATGGCTACATTTTTAAATTTGAGCAAATGATCTTCTGGGTCGGTTGCTCCTCAGTGTTCTCCGATTGTCAAAGTTTGGAAGTGGCTCGGTAGTCTATCCTCCAAAATTTCTAGAGAGAATGACATACTTATCTACTCGGAGGAGCTACTCATCCTCTTTCGAAGGTCCCAAGTGGGCACATCTTCAGAAGATGATACTCGGGGCCTTCCCGGTCATCCCATATTGTTAATTGGGGTGTGGGGCAGTACCCTATGATATGTGGACGAGGAGGGTGGCATGGGCGGTAAGCTGATTGGCTACGCGACACTTGCATGAAGCCATCCAGAGGAGGAGGAACTGGTTGGCAATCGATCGGTCCCTCCACTTGGATCTCTTGCTTAGTGTGAGGGCTTGTTATTGACAAAGTTGGCTCATGCTATATAGGACCTTTGGTTGCGGCCTGTTGTTGATGTATTAACTTCTGTGCTTGGGAAGTGATTAGAAATTTCAAATCTTCTTGAGATAGAGTAACTATGGTGAGTCGCCCAGGCTCTTCCATCTATGCATTTCAGATTCAGGAAAAGTTCTCATAAATGATGCCAAATTTGATCCTATCTGAAAGCGGAGAAGATGACGCACTAGGCAGATAATTTTGATATTAACTAGGGTGAAGACTCCTAGATGGAAAAATTGACTCCAAGTAGTCTTCCATGTCAAAAGAAATGTCAGTAACTAGTCTAGGGATGGGTTCTCAGCATAAGCACTCCAACGCTCAAGTCAGTGATCTAGTTGAAAGAAATGAACAGTAGAACAAACAGTGATTATGGATGCGTAAAGTTGCATAGCATTGCGTGTACTTGCTCCTATTGATGGAGACCCAGTTTTATAGTGTCACTATTTATTTGTGCACAAATCTTAAAGCGTTTATAAAAAAGGGCATACCATAAAGATACTCTGACACCTTTCTCAAAATGGACCTGCAATATCTACGTAGAAACTTTTGTCGTATAGCTGGCACAAAGAGTATTCTATTGATTCTCTTATAGCTGTTACATAAGATGACAAGAAGGAATATGGAGCTGCTAAATTGAGGGGACCTTAATATGCTTAGTTGGCAAACTAACAAGGTTCTCTTTGATAGTCCAATCGGCTGTCGTATGTAAGAGCAGTTAGATTATATTTAAGGAAAGTCATCAGGGACTCGTTCTTTGCCCGACCTCCTAGATTGGTCAATGAATCTAGTAAAATCAAGTGTCCAGTGTGTCCGATCGGATGTATGATCCGATCGGCTAGATCACCCAATCGGGACAGTAGCTCATGCTATCTTGAGTGATGAAGAGGGCTCTGCTTTGAATGATACTGGCTTAGCTTGAGGCTTTGTCTATACGGAGGGGCTCGGCTTTCGACCGGACCAAGAGTCCGATCGTATGACCACTCGGCCTAGACGATCGACCATGCTTGTCTCAAGTATTGACCCCTTCTTGACTTTGACTATCATATCAGCTAGCCTCCTAGATTTTAACTTGATTTGGGGCTCATCTTATTCACCATATCAGCATGATTTATCCCTCGAACTTTCAATTTTATGATATTTTAAAGTTTGAATTATCTGCATACATATAATAAAATAATAAATAAATTTTAATTTTTATTAGATTAATTGGAATGAACATCTATACAAATGAGAATCTAGAAAAATAATTAGTCAAAATCTTTAAAAAAAAAACTATGTAACTGATTGTTCTCAGACGTTAAAAAATAATAAGCATCTAAAACCTTATTTAGTAGATGCTTCATATAATAAAAAGATTACTCTATGTATGAAACTCCTATTAATATGGGATTTCATATAAGAATAGGTTTTACGTAGTTTTACCTTACACTAGCAAATATTAATAATACATAACAATAAACTACAACAAAAATCAAATAACATATAATTTATTGCTGTCATTAAAATGAGAAGGGTGATCTTAAGAAGTATGAGAATGCATTTATCTTTGATTTTTTATTTTCTTTAAAATGTTAGGATTTCTTATGGAGGAAGAAGAGGGTTGATTATTTCTTTGCATCAAATAGATGAGGCAACCTTACTTTCCATTGCTATCGAGGAAGAGGACCATTGCTTTACATCCAATGGGTGAGGAACCCCTACTTCTTATTACTATCAAGAAAGTGGAAGAAAGAGCAAGGAAGGGAGATCACTAACACAGAAGAAGAAGGTGTCCTTTAAGAGTTGAATCACTACTAGGGAGTGGAAGGCCAAATAGGATCACTGGTGAGGGAGGAAAAGGGTGTGGGATTATTGACAAGGGAGGGAAAGGATGTGGGATTATCAATGAGGGAGGGGAAGAGTGTTAGATCACCAGCGGTTGCATGGGAGGAGAAGGGAATATTTTTTGAGAGATCGATACGAAAAAAAAAGAGTCGGCTTAGTTTAAGAAAATTAGGTATCAATGTGAAAGAGGAATAGTCTACTAATTTTTAAAAATAAACTATATAATATAATTTAAAAAATTAATTAATTGATTTTTTTAATATAAAAAATATTAAAATATTAGGACTCTTGTGGCCCTAATAAAATAAAGGTCTTAGTGGGGCGTATACAACTCTTGAGCTAGCCCTGTTAGAACAACCAAGTTGTGGAAAATCTCAAGAGTTTCAAACTTAGTTACACAAATGTATCATTCATCAATGCCCTTGAGACTAGAATTATAAAACTTGTATTTCATTCCTAATGTGACTAGGAATATTATTTTAGTATGTTATATAGATAAGTCTAGTTTCATATTTTATAAAAATAAAATATTTTATGAATACACTGAAATTAGCAATGACAGGTGTGGTATCAAACACCATACTATAATGTATCACATGAAAACTAAATGATTGACTAAAGACAAGTGATTCAAACAAACCTATCTTTAAAACTATCAACTTGGTCATATAAACAATTGTTGCATATCTAAACTTTACAAGAGAAGGTACTTGAACTATTTGATTGTGAATCATATGAAATCTACACATTTTATTTATTTGGTAAGATGGCTAAGCACCCTTTAATGAAAAATGGTAAGTGTACTAAACAAATATTAATCTTAATACATTCAAAAGATGTGTGCGTCCGATATCCACAAGTCATATTGATGTTTTAACTACTTCATAACCTTAATCATTTTATGGCGTCTTTTAATTATAAACACTTAAGCTTTGAGTTATGTCAATTTGTTAGTTTGTGAGTCATAATCACACTAAATTAAATAATTAGTTTCATTGTCAACATTTACAAATAGATTAATTGTATTATGATTCAGAGACATGTCGTCTAGCACAAATACCAATGATTTCAATTAGGTTTAGCGAACTCAACATAATTATTCATGCATGTTGACTACTTAAATTAATCATGTATATATCCTTCTTTTCTTATTTAAAGAGTTTAATTAGATTGTCTCCTAGAACTAGATCAAAACCTTTGTCTCAACTTATTTGAGATGTCAACATTTACAAATAAATGAATTCATATTGTGAGTCACACATATGTGTCTTTGTAAAGTTATTTCATTTTGGCCCAACTAAATCTAATGTCCCTCCATGCTTTTCAATTAGTTGGTATAACTAATTATGTTTTTATAATGTTTTCAAAAGTTTTAAACAATGGGGATGGAAAAGATATAGTGGTTGTTGTTATAATACATTTTTGGAATAGACGCTTAATATAAAAAGATAGGGCGATCACAGTGGACATGCTTTACTTGCCCTTTGATGCCCTTAAATACGCAATTGCTTTCTATTGTCTTTTTTTAATCGATTTTTTCAATCAATTATTTCAACCGACCCCAGTAAAATAAAACTTACTTTAACTAAAAGTATTTGATGATCTCATATGACTTAAAATCTATAAAAATGAAATTTACAAACATAGAAACAGACCTTGTAAATTAAATAATTATTTATTTTATAATTAGTTGCTAATAAAAAAATAATTAATATTTTTAATAAATAATTAACAATTAAACTATTTTTAATTATTTAATTAGTAACTAAATATTTTATTTATTTTAAATTCACTAATATAACATTTAATCAACTACTAGCTTTCAAGTATATTTAGCAAAAAGTGATAACACGGTTTGTACCAAATGAGCATTGATATTCTCTTAGTGTTTCTTTGAATTGTGTATTTATATATATTTTTTTAAAAGAAATCCTTGTAAGATTACCAAAAGCATCCTTAAATACTTTTGGTAGCTTTAAGTCAATATAATCATATTCAATTAATTATTAGCTATCAAGTACTTTTAAGTGTTTAATGATTAAGAATCAATTGCATTCCTGTGTAGTAGATTATTAATTGAATGGAAATGGGTCGAATAATGTGGGTTGGGAGGAGGAATATTTTAATCCAGGTCACGACAAGACTAATTGTTTATTATTACGATAGGGATCAAATAGGAATATAATTGTTGAATAACAACGAGGATAATAATATGATTAAAAGCATGAACAAAAGTAAATAAAATAAAAAAAAAAGAGAGAATTAGAATGACGATTAGGGGGTTCTCTAGTATAGTCACTTCGACGTTCAAGTTAGAGAATAAAAAAAATGAGTATTAGGGTTTTGATGTATGTAAGTGTGCGTATATCCCTTGGATACTGAAAAGGGCTTCCTTTAATAAGGAGACCGCAGACTTTTTCCTTCTATTCATCCTTTCATGTTATATGTTACAAATCGTAAGTGCACGTTTACGTCATCAGTAATACAAAAGATATTAATCCTACAAGGACTGGTTATAATCACTAGTGATCTATAATATAGAATTAGCTAAACAATCAACTAAGACGAATTATGTGCTAGGTAAAAGAAATAAGACTAAGAACAAGAAAGAGAAGGAGGAACTCAGTTTTGTGAACGTTTTAGGAGTTCAGTTTCATTATGATATTTATCAATGTAATATGTTTCACCAATTCACTATCCTCAATTCACATGCGTTTATAGAAAGTTATCGGTTCTCTCCTACAAAGGAAAAAATTATCAATAAAAAATCTTTAATTATTTTAGAAATATTTTTAAATTAATTTGTTAATAATTTAAGAAATAAATAATTAATATTTCTTAATTTATTACATAATAATTTAAATCTAGATTTTTTTATAATTTTTAAATCTTTTCAAATTTGATATTTCCAAATAATTTAGAAACATTTGAAAAATAGAACATTTTAATAAATCTAAATATTTTTAAAAAGATTAATTTTATAATTTAATTTAGAATATCTTAAATATGAAGTTTTATGATTTTTTAAATCCGTTCAAATTTGGTATTTACTAAACAATCTAGGAAACTTTTCAAAAATAAAATATTTAAATAAATCTAAAATTTTTAGAAAAGATTAATTATATAATTTAATTTAGAATATCTCATATCTAGATTTTTTAAAATTTCAGAATCTTTTCCAAATTTGGTATTACCTAACAAATTAGGAAACTTTCTAAAAAAATATATTTCTTAAAATATTAGAAAATTATAGAAATCATAATTTCTAAATTAACTTAATATTTCTAAATTTATTTTTTAAAAAATTATATCCGAAACTTCCCAAAAATATAATTTCCTAACAATTTAGGAAACTTCCAAAAATATAAAAAGTCTTAATAATTCCATAAAAATTTAAAAATTAATTACAATACTAATTATGAACCGTAAAATAATTTTACGATCAAACTCTGATACCACTGTTGGGATATGTCCGATGCGAATGCATACTATAACACGTTTCGTAAACATGCGCAGTGAAAATAAAATAATAATAATTTATAATTATTACATCACACACACCATACACATAAAAGGATACAACATGCCAAATATGATCGCATAATTAAAATTTTATGGAAAGTAAATTTATGCTAGGTATAACTTATGGATGACCTGTAAGGAGAAGGGCATCAACCGTAGCGACGTTGTCGAACTACGCCTCTATTCGTATCCATGCCGAGCTCCTCAAGACAATTCCTTAAGTACAAGCCTCTCCTTCGGAAGTTACTAGTCACGAGCGAAGAAGAAGGATCAAGAGGAAGAAGAAGAGAAGTGCACAAGAAAGAGTTTTTCTCCCTTGTGGTGGTCACGACAATAAGAGGGAGCACCCTCTTGTTGGCGGTGGGAGAGAGAGGAGAGGGAGAGGAGGATTCGGTTTCCAAAATCCAATAAACCAAATAATAAAACTTATGTCTAATTCTCTCCTAATTACATTTGTATATAGTCCTCTTTAATGAGTTGGATTAGAAATTCCAAATCCAACCCATTATCTCTTAACTAAAAATTAGCTCATTAACCCCTTGGTTTGATTCACAACTAAACCAAGTTGGTTCATGACTAATTCATGGTTAAATAAAATATAGTTTAACTCTACCATAAGAGATGTATCTCATCCGTGCTTCCATCATGATAAATATTGTCATATTTGTCTTATATATGGTCTAACCAAATATTTATCTCTTGATCTAAGAATCATATTTTTTAACTTATTTTATGTCTTTCAGAGACTTGTTTATGCATGTGACCCAATGGGTTCCTAGTTTATCTTTGTCGTTCATAATTAACTATTTAATTATAGAACGATCATGAGTGGCACCTAGTAGTACATCTTGATCCCCAATTAGCCGAAAAATCATAGTTGATCTTAGAACTAATTCTAAACCCTTCAACAACTACAGTGAATCGTATCTTGTTCCTTTCACTCGTCTTATACCGACTTGCTTCAGGACATGATCTATGCGTCTGCCCCCACTAGACTGACTATGTCACACCTAAGCCAAGTAATACTTTCTTGTTCTACAGATTTAAATTACTCGTGCATGTGTACAAATGTCTCATACTCTTAACATGTGATACTTTGGTCAAAGATTTTGACTAATAATCCTAACGAGTGGTCATAGGGTATACATCTCCTCACAAGGAGAGGTGAATCCTCTATGAGCTATCCAAAATATCTTCAGCCATTTCGTCTTTTACCGAATCATCCCAAGTCCACACCTCAATGAGGTACTTGCTTAAGATGTCAAAGTATAAGTCTTCATGACCAAGATGACTTGTATATCTCAAGTTGAAGGAGACTTGCACTTGAGCTACAGTAAGAGCTTCACAAACATATACATATATATAGATAAACATATGAAGTCTTACAGTGAGTCACTTTAATGAACTAGTTACCATAACTAGCATCCACGTTTAACTCTCGACATCCCAATATCTCCATCCAATGAGAAAATGGTTGTTCGGCGAACTAAGGAGTATAACCTGTGCTAGTTTTAAAGAATTGATCATGCCTGAATACATCAATTCGACAACTAGGAAAATTTTAATACGTTCATAATTACACATGTAGGGATAATCATTGGTTGTGATCCAATCACAATTTCTCTCATGCTATGAATTTTATTATGAACATTAAGTAAATGAATTTAAGACAATCAAACATATAATATGCACTCAAATAGTGAATCTATATTTAGTAAAAATTGTAAAGCTATTGACTTAAGACATCCCTCAAAATCTAACAAATGCGTGTATGTATGCCTGTACATGTGAATATACTCGACTGAACATGATAAAAGTCATACCATTTTGAGAAACTCAAAAGCAATATAGAAAAAAAACTATAAACACAAGCAACAGAAAAATAAACCAAGCAACTCAACAGAAATCCAAACTCGAGTTAGACCGATAGCCAGGACCTTTGAGCGACACAACACATCCTCTATCTGCTAACCTAAAAGTTAAATGAAAAGTAAGTGGTAGTGAGTACAACAACTTAGTGGGTATAAGAAGATAGTGTATGACTATAAGGAGATCAAAGGAAGTAATTTCAGATAAAATACTTACTTTAAAAGTAAGAGCATCTATATAATCATCTGTTAACTAAAAACATAACCAATAACATAACACCCACTAATCTACCCAACCAAGTATAACCAATAAATCAGGAGTATATATAGTACATACAAACCAGTATGAGCACATACTTGACCGACATATAGCAAGCATATAACAAGCATTGACTGCATGAGAAACGTTCTATCATGGATGGTCCCCTGGAAAGTCAGGGTAAGTAAATAATCACTGTCTGTGGGAGAACTCTCTACCATGTACAATCTTGTGAGCAGACAAGGTATATACATAGCTATCTAGCTTTGAATTGCACATGAACTCGCTACCACGAATGACTTGTGGGCAATCATATGGATCATGATCGCTAATAACTCTCTTAACCATGAATGGGAGATAAGAGTCAACAGAATATACCAATGGTCACTGACAACTCTCTCAACCATGAATGAGAGATAATAGTCGACAGGATATAACAACAATTATTGACGACTCTCTCGATCACGAATGGGCGATAATGGTCGACAAGTTGTAAGCAATGTAATGTTAAGCAGAAAATAAATAATCACACCTAGAGAATACTGGTCATATAGTTATAACAATCCAACTAACTCCATGGTATCATCATAAATACACTAAAAAAATGGAGTCATAATCAAGTAGTCCTAGATGGCAATCATAAACAGATAACCTAGTGGAATACTCTACCACCTTGCTACAGTATAATATCTAGCATGTATAGGCACGAGCCTAAGTATATAATTATATCCTATGGTATAAATGCATGAGCATAAGTCCACAACTACACTATGGTCTGGTAATATCCTACATGTATAACCAACCTAAGCAGAAGTAACAATTCAAACTACATAGATATCAAAATAAACTAGAATAAGAACAAGCAATAAAGGCCAATTGCAAGAACAATATAGAATAGATTTAAGGTAAACAAGTAACTACGACCTAATCAAGATTTAACAATAAACAACCATGCACTAAAATCAAAGAACTATAAAGGTTAAAGCAGAAACTACCCATCTCTAAACATAGAATGTCCAAACTATCTTAAACTCAGGGGTTTGTCTCGAGCTTGAATTTGCATATAAAGGCACAAATAATATCTAAGGATCTATTACATGTTAACCATTCCTATTAATTAATTAATCAACCTATTACTTAATTTATTAATCAATAGATTCATTTAATCCATCTTGACTAATTAACAAATCTTAATTAATTAATAACCTATATGAGGCGAGAGTCTAACTGGTTGAACTATTGTGTAATCAAAATGATTCCAACTGCCTCGACTGCTTAATTCATGTGGTAGATCCATTGCATATTTTTGAAGAGATTATACATTAGATGTCAACACACATTGGTCATGTTGTCCTTAAATGCAGGCACTCCTTTTAAGCATGTCACATGCATTATCTACCTTGATTCTTAAACCTAGAATGCACTATTATGCCTCTGAGGTTGCATCACATTAATGTGATGAGGCCCACAGCAGAGAAGACTAAGTGTCTTTTAACATGTAATGATTACTCTAAGTTTTTATTTGTGTCATGTGCTTCATTCCATGGTGGAAAATGTATCATGCCCTTATTACAGATCCAACAGCCCCTATTGAATGAGTTGGGCTATATTAGGTTAGATAAGAATGTTTCTGCACGTACTTACTGATTCTTCAATCATCGTTTCTTTGTCTTCTTCATCTCCTTCATCTTCAAGTTTTCCTCTCCACCTAGTAAGTTGTTTTTGTTGGTGCGGTTACCACTAACGATTTAACCCAGGTTTTGATGAATGACAAATAGGTTAAGTTAGTTTTATTGTTATCTGACACTTTGATCGAGTGTGCAGGAGAAGTCCAGACAGGTCGACGGGCTGACCAGATGTCTGGCACGAAGTCCAGCTAGGTCGACGGGCTGACCGGATAGCTGGCGAGAAGTCCAAGAGGGTCGACGGGCTGACCGGACGCTTGGCGAGAAGTCCAAGCGGGTCGACGGGCTGACCGGACGCTTGGCGAGAAGTCCAAGCGGGTGGACGGGCTGACCGGACGCTTGGCGAGAAGTCCAGACGGGTCGACGGGCTGACCGGACGTCTGGCAGGTAAGTGAGGTAAGTCACTGGAGGGGAGTGACTGCGAGGACGCGTTCCCGGGAAGGGAACATTAGGCGTCGATCCGGCTTAGATTCATTTCGGATATCTAAGTCGAGATCGTGACTAGATTCCGGTCTCGGAAAGACGGAATCTAAGTCATACTATTTGTGCTAATTTATACTATTATAAAATGTGCTAACAATCTATGTTGCAGGATATATATTGCCTCGGACTAACTTTGTTTTGCAGGAAAAGGGAGTTTTCTGGAACAAGGTGGTCCGAGCGCCCGGAGGGGATCCGGGTGCCCGGAGGTTCGAGCGCCCGGAGGGGATCCGGGTGCCCGGAAGGGATCCGGGCGCCCGAAAGGCAAATTATATCTAGCCGATTCGTCGCCACGTGGAGCATCACGGTTTGAGCAGCTGCGTCACATTCCAGGCGCCCGGAAGGAATCCAGGCGCCCGGAGCAACATATAAAAGAAGCCCCAGGCAGGAGCTTCAGAATCAATAATCAATCTGAGAACTCTTCTACTGCTGGTCCTGCTGCTCTGCTGCGACGCCAACAAAGCTCCGACAAAGTGCTCCTTCGGTTTTTAGTTAATTTCCTTGTCGGTATTACTTTGTTTCATTAGCATTTCCTGTATTCATCTTGTAATTATATTCGAATTACTAGTGATTGCCCAATGAAAGTGGTCAAGGACCACGGGCCTTCGAGTAGGAGTCGTCACAGGCTCCGAACGAAGTAAAAACAACTGTGTTCATTTACTTTTCCGCTGCGTATTTTTACTCAACTTTTCGAATCGATATTCACCCCCCCCCCCCCCCTCTATCGAATCTAAAGGTCCTACAAGTGGTATCAGAGCAGGTACCGCTCTGATTTGGTGCAACCACCAATCAGACTGGGGGTGAAATTTTATTTTTTTGTGTTCTTCAATTTTACACTTAAACTCCAAACTGGTTTATCATTTTTTTAATATTTTTTTCAATTAAATCTAAATTGGTGCAACACCAATCTAGATTTTTCTACTATTTTCTCTTCCCGCACTACTAATCCAAGACCAAGTCTTGGAATTTTTTTTGTCTCTTTCGTCTATGCGCAGGACTAAAATGTCTCAGACAGAAGGATTCAGCACAGTACGACCTCCACTCTTCAACGGGGACGATTATCCGTACTGGAAAAAGCGGATGGAGGTCTACCTCAAAACAGACTTCGACCAGTAGATGAGCATTACGAGACCCTACAAAATTCCAGTGGACAACTCCGGGAATCTACTGGATCCTGAAGACTGGACAGCAGACTTGAAGAAGAAGGCATCAACAGAAAATAAAGCAATCAACACTCTACAGTGCGGATTAACAAGAGAAGAACTAAACAGAGTTGGTCCACACAAAAACGCTAAAGAGCTGTGGGACAAATTGATCGAGCTGCACGAGGGAACGAGCGATGCCAAGCTCCACGCGAGGATCAAGGACATCCTCAACGGGCTTCATGCGATAGGCCACCAGATGGAAAATAGAGACTTAATCAGGTACGCATTAAATGCTTTTCCACGTAATAGTTTGTGGGCATCAATAGTGGATGCCTACAAAATCTCTAAAAATCTTTCTAAGTTAAAGTTAGATGAGCTTTTCTGTGAATTAGAATTACATGAACAAACTAATGCTGGAGCCGAGAAAGGTATAGCTTTATTTGCAGGTTCCACCAAAGAAAAGAAAAGCAAGCCTGAATTTGAAGAAGATTCCAACCAAGACTCTGAAGACGAAGAACACCTGGTGAACTTGGTAAGAAAAATGTTCACCAGGAGAAAAAGGAGCTTCAGCAAAACGGACCTTCAAAAGATCAGTTCTCCCTCAGAACAAAAGAACGTAATTTGCTACGGCTGCAATAAAAAGGGACACTACAAGAACGAATGCCCAAAACTGAAGTTCGACAAACCAAAGCCAACCAAAAAGAAGGCACTCAAAGCAACGTGGGACGATTCCTCGGACGAATCGGAGTAAGAAGAGCAGAAACATCAGAGCCACCTCGCACTGATGGCCTGCGAAGATGAAACATAAGACGAGTCGGAAGATGAAGACGGGTCTGAACCCGAAACAAGCCACGAGTCCGTACTCGTTTTCGAAGGCCCGAATGAGGTATATTTTAATTTAAACAAAAAATTTTTTAAAATTATTTCCTGTTTAAATAGTAAATTAATTAAAATAGAAAATGAAAATAAGTCACTTATTGAGGAAAATAAAAACCTCAAAGAACAAATCAAAAATTCAAATCCAACTCAAGATCTAACACTTGAGGAGGAGAATTTATCACTAAAAAATAAGATTAACAATTTAAAAGAAATGTTAGAAAAATTCACAACAAGATCAAAAAATCTTGACTTAATCCTGAACAATCAAAAAGCATGTTATAATAAAACCGGACTCGGATACAAGTCAAACTCAAATAAAACTTTTAAGTCATTAATAACTCAATACAAATCAACTAATCAAGCTTGGGTTCCAAAAGCGTGTCTGACCACGCAAGTAGGACTTAATCAATATTATATACCTAAAGAAAAAATACATTATATAAAATCGAATAAACTTAACCAAAATCCAAAATACAAACCTAAATCAAATTCAAAATCTAAACACTTTAAAAATCAACAAAATTATCACCAAGTTAACCATAACTATAAAAAGAATCGACACAAACCTAAAACCAAAATTTAAATTAATGGCCAATAATTCAGGGGGAGGCTCCAGAATAGCTGGCACCTCCAAAACTAACTTACCCGACAGGGTAACCCAAAACAAACTAACCCGGCAGGGTAATTTGGATTAGAGACCAAGTTTAACTTGAATCATGGTACCGGTGAAATTTTTGGATGATAGTACGTTAGGGAAGCTTGGGCATCGCATGTCTAGAAAGATATGGCTTCGATCTGGTGCATTTGGCCAAGTGGAACTGACCGAAGCTACCCTTAAATGGATCCTAATCAGTTAGACCAAGATTTAGTACTAAGCTCCGTGGATAGGACTATTCGGAAAATCTCGAAAGGTTGGTTACTTCTAATGACATCCTTGTGACTCACCAAGCTTAGAAATTTATCCGAAGAATGCCTATTTGTGGAGACCAAAGCTAAATCTGAATCTAACACAAGTTAAACCAAAACTCCATAAGTAAAAAATCTAATTTCATCTCACAAAATCATAGGATTCCCTGATTGATAATATAGATCGGGTGAGATGAATAAGCTTTAAAATTTTAAACTTAAAAAATTAATTTCAAAATTTTAATTTTAAACTTAAAAATTAATTTCAAAATTTTAATTTTAAACTTAAAAATTAATTTCAAAATTTTAATTTTAAACTTAAAAATTAATTTCAAAATTTTAATTTTAAACTTAAAAAAAAATTAATTTCAAAATTTTATACTTAAAAAAAAAAATTTAATTTCAAAATTTTAATTTTAAACTTAAAAATTAATTTCAAAATTTTAATTTTAAACTTAAAAATTAATTTCAAAATTTTAATTTTAAACTTAAAAAAAAATTTAATTTCAAAATTTTAATTTTAAACTTAAAAAAAAATTAATTTCAAAATTTTAATTTTAAACTTAAAAAAAAAAAAAATTCAAAATTTTAATTTTAAACTTAAAAAATTAATTTCAAAATTTTAATTTTAAACTTAAAAATTAATTTCAAAATTTTAATTTTAAACTTAAAAAATTAATTTCAAAATTTTAATTTTAAACTTAAAAATTAATTTCAAAATTTTAATTTTAAACTTAAAAAAATTAATTTCAAAATTTTAATTTCAAACTTAAAAATTAATTTCAAAATTTTAATTTTAAACTTAAAAATTAATTTCAAATCTTTAAAACTTAACTTAAATAATGTCTGCTCACAAAGACTAACTTTAAATCCTAGTTACTGTAGGAAACCAAGTGGATTTTGGACAGTGGTTGCTCCAAACATATGACTGGAGATCACACCAAGTTCACTCAACTCACTTACAAAAGCTTAGGAATAGTTGTTTCCTTTGGAAACAACGGCAAACTAAAGGTAATTGGTACAGGTAATATTGAATTAAAATTAGATTTTATAATTACAAATGTTTTACTTGTTGAAAATTTTAAATATAATCTTTTGAGTATAAGTCAATTGTGTGATACTAGGTATAAGGTTAAATTTCTATCCACAGAGTGTTTAATCAAACATCTAGATAATCCTACAATAAGCCTAAAAGGTTTTAGAAAAGACAACATCTATGCCATCAACTTAACCATTTCTTCCATTAAATGTTATTTAACACAAAAAGAAGAAACTTGGTTATGGCATAGGAGGATGTCTCACACCAACTTCAGAAATATAAGTAAACTAAATGGACTTGTGAGAGGCTTACCAAAATTACCTAACTTAGATTCAACCATATGTAATGCTTGTCAACAAGGCAAACAAACTAAATCCACTCACAAACAAACAAATCAGCCACAAACTAACTTAATATTAGAACTTCTACATTTAGACCTTTTTGACTCCCATGGAGTCAAATCTATAAATGGAAACTTATATTGTTTAGTAATTATAGATGATTATTCTAGGTTTACTTGGGTAAAATTCTTAAAACATAAAGATGAAACTTTTGAAATTTTTACAAATTTTTGCAAACAAATTGAAAACGAAAAAGATATTAAAATTAAAAGAATTAAGAGTGACAACGAGGGAGAATTTAAAAATCATAACTTTAACAGTTTTTGTCTTGAAAACAGTTACCATCATGAGTTCTCATGCCCTAAAACCCCCCAACAAAATGGGATTGTAGAAAGAAAAAATAGAGCCTTACTTGAAGCTTCTAGAACAATGTTAAATGATTATAACCTCCCTAAATACTTTTGGGCAGAAGCCGTTAGTACAGCCTGCTATATACAGAATAGAACAACAATAAATAAAACCCATAACAAAACATTCTTCGAAATATTTTATAATAAACAACCAAATATAAAATATTTTAAAGTATTTGGGTGCCCAGTGTTTATCTTAAATACAAGAGAACACTTAGGAAAATTCTCCTCTAAAATTGAAAATGGAATTTTTGTAGGATATTCCCTAAATAGTAGAGGCTATAGAATTTACAATAAGGTTACCTTAAAAATTGAAGAAACAACTAATGTAAAATTTGAAGAAACTAAACAAGACTTAGAACTTACACAACCACCTGAATTTGTTCCAGAAACCAACCAGACTCTAAGTCATGAAGAAGAGGAACAACATCAAGAAAATGAACCCCCTAGAACTATAAGAGTGAATCCCAACCATCCAACTAATCAAATAATTGGTGACCCAGACCTAAGGGTTCAAACCAGATCATCTTTTAGGAACTTGAGTCAAATCTCCCTGATTTCAAAAATAGAACCCAAAACTGTGGATGAATCCCTACTAGACCCAGACTGGATTATAGCCATGCAAGAAGAACTAGCCCAATTTGAGCGTAATGAAGTTTGGGACCTAGTACCACCACCTAAGAATAAGAAAATAATAGAAACAAAATGGGTATTTAGAAACAAATTAAGTGAAACTGGGGAAATTACTAGAAATAAAGCTAGACTAGTTGCCAAAGGGTTTAGTCAGGTTGAAGGACTTGACTATGATGAGACCTATGCCCCAGTAGCCAGATTAGAATCCATTAGAATGTTACTAAGTTATGCAGCCCATAAGGGATTCAAACTATACCAAATGGATGTTAAGTCTGCCTTTCTTAATGGACTAATTAAAGAAGAAGTTTATGTAGGTCAACCTCCTGGGTTTGAAAGTCTAGAATACCCTGATTATGTATTTAAGTTAAAGAAAGCGTTATATGGACTTAAACAAGCACCCAGGGCATGGTATAAAAGGCTAACATCCTACTTAACATCTAAAGGATTCAACCAAGGTCAAATTGACCCAACCTTGTTTGTTAAATCATTAAATACAGACATATTTATTGCACAAATATATGTAGATGATATAATATTTGGTTCAACAAATTCAGATTTTTTTAGAGGAATTTATTAATCTAATGGAAAAAGAATTTGAAATGAGCCTAGTAGGAAAATTAACTTATTTATTAGGATTACAAATCAAACAAACAAATGAAGGAAATTATATTTATCAATACAAATACACTAAAGAATTACTTAAAAAATTCGGAATGGAAAATACAAAAGAAATAAAAATACCTATGGCAGTAAACACAATCTTAGATAATGGCCCAAATGGAAAATCAGTTGACTTAAAATATTATAGGAGTGCAATAGGTAGCCTACTGTACTTAACTGCAAGCCGACCTGATATTTTATTTGCAGTTAGTATGTGTGCTAGATACCAAACTTGTGCTAAGGAATCCCATTTGACACAAGTTAAAAGAATTTTTAGATATCTTAAAGGAACAACAAATGTAGGAATTTGGTATCCTAGGACCAATAATTTTGAACTTGTAGGGTATTCTGACTCAGATTATGCTGGATGTAAATTAGACCGCAAAAGTACAAGTGGTGGATGCCAATTATTAGGTTCATCACTTGTTAGCTGGTTTAGTAGAAAGCAACATTGTGTTGCTCTATCTACAACTGAGTCAGAATACATAGCCATAGGTGAATGTGTTGCACAATTATTATGGATGATGCATACTCTAAAAGATTTCAACTTAAACATCACAAATGTAAAAGTATTAATTGACAATATAAGTTCAATTAACTTAACCAAGAACCCTGTGCATCATTCAAGAACCAAACATATTGAAATTAGGCACCACTTTATCAGGGATCATGTTACTAAAGGTGATATTGAACTCAAATACATTGAGTCCAAATCAAATTTAGCTGACATTTTCACAAAACCACTCCCTGAGAGTGAGTTTAGCAACTTACGTCGAAAATTAGGGATGTGCTCAATAGACTAGGAATTTTAAATTTCAAAATTGTTTTCAAAAATAATTCTTTCAAATTATAAGTTAAACTTGTTTGTTTTCAAAACTTTCCGTTTTTAGATTTTCAAAAACAGTTTTGGCCTTAGACTAGTTTTGAATCCTTAGAAAGCATGTACCCATAGGACTAGTTTGTGAGCATCTCACCAACACCTTAGATTTACCTTGCTTGTGTTTGGCAAACATAGAAAGGGGTGAGATGCATAGGCCAACTGTCTGGACTTAAGATGCTTATTTCAGTGCATCAAGATAGTGAGTCGGGTCGTTACATAATCAGATTAAGTTCATCAGTCAAGTCAAACACTGACTGCTTATAATCAACTTAATCTGACTAACCAAGTGAAAGCTACTATCTTCTGATAGTTAGTTAGTACCTAATTGGTTAGACAGCTGGTTAAATTTAAGTATCAAGTTCAGGGGGAGAAATTAATTTTGTGTGTTTGAAAAATGCCTTTTAAACTAACTTATGTTTTAGTTTACAAAAAGTTAAATTTAACTAAGTGTTTGAAAAACTTGGAAGTTTAATCCCACCTAATTTTCAAACCTGATTTAAAAAGTTGACTATTGAAAATTAAACTTTCCAAATTTAGCTATATCAAATTAGCCTTAAAAATTTATTTTGGAAAAATTAATCTTACTTGTTTAATTTTTGCTTTGTTTTGAAAAATTGAAGTTGAAAATTTACCTGTTGAAAAGAAAATGTTACTTAAACCTGAAAAGAAAATTTACCTTTTGAAAAGTTGAAAAACCTGATTTAAAAATTTTTACACGATTGAAAAGTTAAAACTTGATTAACTTTAAATTTATACTTTTCAAAATTCACCTTGTCTCCCCCAAGTCAACTTGATTTTTTTTACTTGGATTTAAAAATTGTACTTTTTGAATTTTGAACAAAACTCAGATATTTTTCAAGATTAACTGTGATTATTTTTTTTAATAGTAACTCTACACTATGATTGTTTACCCTTGTTTTTTTTTATGAATGTCAAAGGGGGAGGGTTAGGTGGTTAAGTTAGATAAACCAAATTGAAAACACTAAAACTAACTTTAAAATCGATGTACCTGTTTTTTGCGTTCTTTCACTAACTTAACCAGGTTGTCATTCTATCAAAAAGGGGGAGATTGTTGGTGCGGTTAGCACTAACGATTTAACCCAGGTTTTGATGAATGACAAATAGGTTAAGTTAGTTTTGTTGTTGTCTGACACTTTGATCGAGTGTGCAGGAGAAGTCCAGACAGGTCGACGGGCTGACCGGATGTCTGGCACAAAGTCCAGCTAGGTCGACGGGCTGACCGGACGCTTAGCGAGAAGTCCAAGTGGGTCGACGAGCTGACCGGACGCTTGGCGAGAAGTCCAAGCGGGTCGACGGGCTGACCGGACGCTTGGCGAGAAGTCCAGACGGGTCGACGGGCTGACCGGATGTCTGGCAGGTAAGTGAGGTAAGTCACTGGAGGGGAGTGACTGCGAGGACGTGTTCCCGGGAAGGGAACATTAGGCGTCGATTCGGCTTAGATCCATTTCGGATATCTAAGTCGAGATCGTGACTAGATTCCGGTCTCGGAAAGACGGAATCTAAGTCATACTATTTGTGCTAATTTATACTATTATAAAATGTGCTAACAATCTATGTTGCAGGATATATATTGCCTCGGACTAACTTTGTTTTGCAGGAAAATGGAGTTTTCTGGAACAAGGTGGTCCGGGCGCCCGGAGGGGATCCGGGCGCCCGGAGGGGATCCGGGCGCCCGGAAGGCAAATTATATCCAGCCGAGTCGTCGCCACGTAGAGCATCATGGTTTGAGCAGCTGCGTCACATTCCAGGCGCCCGGAAGGAATCCAGGCGCCCGAAGCAACATATAAAAGAAGCCCCAGGCAGGAGCTTCAGAATCAATAATCAATCTGAGAACTCTTCTACTGCTGGTCCTACTGCTCTGCTGCGACGCCAACAAAGCTCTGACAAAGTGCTCCTTCGGTTTTTAGTTAATTTCCTTATCGGTATTACTTTGTTTCATTAGCATTTCCTGTATTCATCTTGTAATTATATTCGAATTGCTAGTGATTGCCCAACGAAAGTGGTCAAGGACCACGGGCCTTCGAGTAGGAGTCGTCACAGGCTCCGAACGAAGTAAAAACAACTGTGTTCATTTACTTTTCCGCTGCGTATTTTTACTCAACTTTTCGAATTGATATTCACCCCCCCTCTATCGAATCTAACGGTCCTACAGTTTTAGTCTATCTTTACAATTTTTTCTTTCTCAAGTCCCTTGATAACTGATGTGTATAAATTATATATATTTGTAAGCATTGTGTAGCATATATCTTGTTGAATTTCATGAGCATGATTTACATTTGCACACCCGATTTCTATGTGTTTTTATTACTTCTACTCCTTTAGTTCGGAGAATTACTTTTTTATTATTTTCATTGATAGAACATATTTTCAAAGAAAAATGGAGCATAAATTATTTAGAATATGAAGTTGGAGCAAGGGATATGCTCTAGCCTGTCCCATGACATGAGTGTGCTCCTACAGCCAAGAAAGATGAAGAATGGAGCAAAAAAAGTCTTAACAAGGGCTAGTCATGCCTCGTCATCGAGTCAAATACACAAACCATACATGAATAAAAAGTCTTTCAAAATACTATTAAATTGGAGTTTTAATAAAGGAAGATACTTTAGTCATGTTCTTTGGCATGTGCATGTTCCTATAGATGAAATTTGATAGAAAATAGAGTTAAAATAGAGTTTAGAATCTCCAAAACATGTTAAAACTGTAATTTTTCCAGAGAGAATCATGGCTTGATCATGCCTTTTGGGCACGACCATGTCTTTTTGATGAACGACCATGTCTTTTTAGGCATGTCCATGTTAGATACACAATCATGTCATATCTGTACTGCACTACGAATCAAAAATAAAATAACCATAACTTTTTGCACGATTGGGTCCATGAGTCATGAGACCTATCAAAAGTTAGATAATTTTAATATCTACAAGTTTGGTTTAGAGTACAAACTAAGAAAACTAGGTCTAAGGGGTGAAAGACTCATTTTGTGGAACCTTGTAAATTCAGGTAGATATAGAAAACTATAGACCAATATTTGAATGACCATAACTTTCAACTCAGTTTAAACTACAGATCGTGTGACCTACCAATAGTTAGATACTTTCAAGTTCTACAAGTTAGAAAATGGGTCTAAGGGATGAAAATTGGTTTTTACAACACCCAATAAATGTGGCAAATCTGAAAAGTTTGAAGGAGGTATAAACGGGTAAGAAAATCCTTGCTTAACTCATCTTGCACCAGGGGGCTCCGTCCCTTTCCTTGGGTCAAGCAAAGTTTAAAGGAGGTATAAACTGGTCAAGCAAATCCTAGAGAAACTATCTTCATCCTTCTTGATGATCCATCCACCTCTGGAGCAAAAATTTGATCTGAGAATACCGACAATACATTGATAAGCATTCTCTCCTCTCTATCTTATGTATTAAGTTGTAGATTGCTATTTTCTTTGTATCTTAGTTTTATTTTCTTTTCTATAAAGTAGATTTTCTAAATTCTAGGATGTAAGGATTAATTGTGATGTGATATTGATGTGTAAACTATGTATTTGATCATTTCCTTATTCTATGATATGTTTATACCTTGTTCTTGTTTGATTAAATATGTATGTATGTGAATGTGATGAATTATGATGGACTGGTCACCTTATAGAGGAAAAGCTCTAGATTGTATGACCGTGAGACCCTATGATAGAGGGTATCCCTTTTAATGGACTTTCTAGAATGATCCTCTTAAAAGGAGGTCAATTTACTACAAGAGGATTACTAATTAGAGGTTAATGAGATTTTTCTAATTTAGTGTTATGAAGTAAATTGTGTAATCTAGATTGTATGACCACGGGACCCTCATATGATTGGAGGTATTTCTTTAATCGAATTTTCTATGTTACCTCTTTACTTAATAACATTGAAATTAATGTAAATATGCTAATTAGAGTTTACTATATTATTTTCAATTTAATGATAGGAAGTGACTTATGTAATCTAGACTGTATGACTGGGAGACCCTCATGTGACAGGGGGTATCCCTATAACCGGACTTGTTTTATTACCTTTTTTACTTAATTGCATTAAAAGTGGAGTAAGTACTCCAGTGTAATCCTCATAGGCTCGTTCAGGTAATTTGAATATAATCCCTACAAGTGCGTAAACATGGAGGTAAGGATGTGAACAAAACATAGGACATCAACTAATATTATAGTAAAATCGAAATCCTAGAATCGTTCCCCCTAATTTCAACTTCTCCCTTTGACCACTTGCCTTCCCTTTCTCTTCTCTGCTCTAAGCCTTTTCTCAAATCTCTCTCTCTCTCTCTCTCGATCTCTTTCTCTCAAGTTTTCACACAACCTTTGATTATCTAGATAACCTATTTTACAAAATTAGCTAGTGCTTAATCAAAAGTCCCTATGGATCGATATTTTTATTACTTGATGATTTAACTATGCACTTGCAGTTTTGACAATAAGTTTTTGGCGTCATTACCAAAGACTATTTTTTATTAACATTAGTTAACTAGCAATTTAGTTAATCTAGAATTTTTCTTTCCTTTGTTAATATTCCTATAGATTCTTCATTTTTCTTTTTCTCATAAATATTGCATTTTGCTTCTTATTTTTAATTCTGCTTTTTTCTTTCTTTTTGTTTAAATTCTACATTTTTATTTTTCTAATATGTTTTGTAGGTGATTTTAATTATTTCTAAAAATCTATCAATTTTATTTTATAAGATACAATGAGCATTGACATGAGAAACATGCCTTTGAGAAAAATTTTCACATCCATATCTGCAAGAGCAAGATCTCCTATTGTGCTACCTCTAATTGATGCTGACAACTTTCAACCAAATCCAACATTATTTTCCATGATACAAGGTAACCAATTCAGAGGAGTAAATTCAGAACCCCCTTATTTATACTTTGAGATATTTCAAGAATATTGCAATATGGTGAATTGTGAAGGAGTCTCTGTGAATGCTATTCATTTGCTAGTATTTCTTTTTAGTATCAAAGATAAAGCAAGGACTTGGTTGTATTCTCTCCTCAACAAAGCATAACAAGATGAGAACAACTAGATCAAAGGTTTCTGAATCACTTTTTCCCTCCAAATAGGATGACATACATGAGGAATAGAATTACAAGCTTTGCTCAAGTAGATAGAGAATCACTATTTAAAACATCAGATAGATTTAAAGGGTTTATTATGACATTATCCTCATCATGATTTGGAAAAGTGGATAACTATGCATATATTCTATATAGGATTTGTTTTTTTCAAATAAGATATTTTTAGATTCAGCTACAAGAGGTTCTTTGATTAATAAAAATTTGAACGAAGTATATGACTTAATTGATCAAGTGACACTAAACCTCCAAGAGTGGTCAAATGAAATTTGAAAGCATCTTCCCCAAGAATTCTAGAAGTGCAAGCCATGAATGCAAATGTGAATGCCAAACAAGATTTGTTGTAACAACCTAAGAATTTTGAAAACCATATAGAAAATGTCATCAAGGCATAGAATGAAGGGGTTACAGAGTTAGAGGCTAAAATAGAGAGATTGACTTCACAATTCCTTGAACGATGTAATGTTATTGAATTGAGAAGTAGCAGGAATTTTAAAGGAATTTAGGAGAAGGATGGGTATGCAGATAAGGGCAAGAACAAGAGGAAATTCAAGAGAAGGATGGGTATGCAGATGAGGGCAAGAACAAGAGGGGACCACAAACACTCAACTTCACCACTCTAGCAAGGGTGTATAGACCGCATGTTCCATTCCCTCAACAGTTGGTCAAAATAAAGCTAGATGAGCAATTTGGACTTCTGCCACATAATTAAAGACAATGGCTCTACTGAGAACCTTTGTACCACCAGTCTCTTTTTCACAAAGGATAATGGAAGCCAAGAAAGATGAAGAATTTGATAATTTTTGTGATGATGATGTGGTTGCTTACAAATTTATTGATGTCCTTAATGAGGTTGCATGGTGTTATAAATTTTTTTGATGATGATGATTAGTATTAAATTTCTGATGAAGTTGTTGATTCTCCTGTTGTTGATTCTTTTTGTAACGATCACCCTTCTTACTACTACTACTCTCTAATGATGACTGTTACTTAACTACTAACTCTACTTAACCGGTATGATTAAAAATCACATGGAAACCCTACCGAAAAATTTCGACAGAGTCTCCCCTGTACCGGTGACCTTAAACTGACATACATAACATAATATACACAGCCACAGGCGGCTGGAACATATATCAAACACATAAAAGGAATAACATCACCACGCAGTTTAATGAAATCAAAACACGCAAGTAATGAATAGCGGAAACAAAATAAAGACATACAATTAACTAACAGCGGAAGACTAAATGACTCATCTAATACATTCTTAATAAATGACAATCTTAATAAATTCTTAAACTAAGTCCCAAGGCTTCCATAGTCCTGGCATCACACATCCTTCGAACACCTCCTTGTCGCCTTCCTTTCTATATCTTTTCCTTTCCTGTATCTGCAGTAAGAGGAAGTGTAGTCTATAAGCAAAATTTACTTAGTAAGCGCTATCTAACTCACAAAATCACAAATGTGCATGTATACGAAAAGAACTAGAAACTATATGCTCTAAAAAGAAATAAAGCATAAACATAACTGCTCATGTCAAACTAATAGCAAAGAAAAGCTAAGGAATCTACTCATGTAATTCTAGTAGTTAATCATGCTGCTCATCTAATAGGTAAACATGAAAACTACTCATCTACTAGATAAACATGGTAGAATAAAGAACTAAACTTACTGATTTTTAGAACTATATGAATCTTATTTCATTTGTTCTAAACTTAATCTTTAATACTTTATGTTTATGTAAAACTCGTTTTACTTGTTCAAAAACTTATACTTATAATACTTTAAAATAATAATCAACTTCTTCTTGGGCCCAGGCTTAGTACCATCTTATGCGCGTTCCCTGATAGGTTGGGGTAGCGAGCCACCAATCTTAAAAGAGCAGACCTCGGTCTACCAGGGCCAAGACCTCGGAATTGGACAACTGGATTTGTTTAATGACAACCTCGGAAGTCGGGTACTAGCCTCTTCTTAAAAGTAAAATACTTATTAGCTTATTTACTTCTTCTTTAAATGCCTTGGCATTTTAATAGACACCTTGTGTGCCAAAAATCTCTAAAGTCTCGACTTTGGGATCTACTTAAGGCCTCGGCCTTTTCTTTCTTTTCTTTATCTTTCTTATACTTATCTTTATCTTTCTTATACTTTTCTTAAACCCAAAATACTGTTAGGGTATCTTTCGTATGCATCTATGAATGAAACTAACTATGTAACACATAATCATGCATAGAATACAAAAGAAATCTACACATACAATAGTTATAAAAAAATCTGCACTAAGACTTAACAGAAATCTGCATACTAGCTTAATAAAAATCTGCATAATAGCTTAGCGAAAATCTGCATACTAGCTTAACAAAATCTGCACTTGCTTAACAGAAATCTGCATACTAGCTTAATAAAAATCTACATACTAACTTAACAGAAATCTGCATTTAATGAAAGAAATCTGCACTTAAAATTCTGCACGCTAAGCTAACAGAATTCTGCTCTATAAGCTCTAAGATTGCCTCGGCAATTAAACAGTGAGCTAAAGTGTATAGTAGCTCCAAAGGTTGTTCACACTTAGTAATTCAACACAAAACTAAAGCTAGATAAGGTCACAAACAACCTAAAAACTGAAACTATTTCATACTTTAGGAACCTAAAGATTGAGACTAATTGTTCATAACACATGCACCCAAACTAAATCTGAAACCTAATACATAAAACCGAATCTGATATGAAATTCAGTCTACTAATTTTATAATGGCAGAACATCAATTCAAATCATCTCTAGTCTCAATTCAAAGGATTCGGTGCACGATTAGCATCTAGAACTTGTAATACCAAACTGTATGCTTACAGGATAAGGAATCAATTCACATAACAGTCATCAACCAAAAAGTAGACAACTCAATTTCCTTGGCAGTTTTCAATTTTCCAAAAACCAACTCAAGCTAAAAACCTGCTGGGATTTTCAAACCTATGTAAAGCTTGGAATTTCTCTTAAACTTCTAACACTTCAATACTAAGGTAAGAATTAACAGAGCGTGGCTGATAATATTTATGGAATTCCTTCTAATATGAACATCAATTCATAAACAGATGCAAGGAAATATAGCATGGCAACTGATACTGAAAGAAATACCATTCTAAGGAACTAAAACGCCATTACAAGGATTCCAAAAACAAAAGTAGAACCAATAAAGACGTACTAATCCGGAACCTGTAAAATTCCAAAACTTGCAAAGCTCAAATGATCCGAAACAGAGAAGGCAAGGAAACTCATGCAAAGCTTCGGGATCAAGGAGAAAATCAAGGATTAAACGTCGGAGCTATCTTACTGCAGGTGAGTAGCAACTTACTTGCGTTCTTGAACTCACAGCCGAAGAAGGAAGATTTCTAGGGTTCGGGTCTCTTGAAATCGTGGCCTCTCTTCGTGTTCACGGGTCCTTCTTGACGAGAGGAGCTCGAATCCGAGAAGAGCTCACGGAAATCCCCTTCGGCCGGTCGCCGGAGACGACGCTAGGGCTTCATTTCCCTTCGCTCGGCAGAATCGGCGCCGACGCCGTTCGTGAGGGAGAGGAGAGAAAATTAGGTCACGAGGAAATAATCAAGCCCTAAGTTCTCCTCTTATAACCTTAATATTCTGTTAACTGCTTTAAATAAATCTCCTACCTTTTCTAAACAGAACCGACGGCTGGATCACCTAGTTAGTCGGGTTTTGACCAATTCTAAGGTCACGGCTTCGATTCCTCAGCCGCGCACTTTTCGTTTCGATTTATTTTCTGTTACCAACTATTCTTTAAATACCATTTGTTCTATATATATTTAACAAAACTTGCTTAGCTCAGTTGGTTGGCTGACTTTGGTTAGGGTCTAGTTCGGTCCAAGATCTTGGGTTCAAAACCCGATCTTAACACTTTTTATTTTATTTTATAAACTTCTTCCTCTTGGTAAAAATATCAAACGAACTCCAAAAATTATGTAAAAATACTCTAAAAATTTCTAAAAATCTCTAGAATATTTTAAAGGTATTTCTAAATATTTTTAAATTATTTTTGGGGCTCAAAATAAGAAAATTTGGATCGTTACACTTTTGTTGTTGATTCTCCTATTATTGATGTTAATGTTAGTATATTCAGTCCTGAATATGATGATGTTTTGGAAGGAAGTATAGGAAATTGTATTGTGGAAGTAGTGTCTCAAGAATCACTTTCTTTGGTTGTACAACTATTTGATAGTATGGACATTGCAAGAATTGAACTTGTTGATGATAGAGGTGTAGGAACTTATGCAGTGAAGGTAAAGCCCCAAGAATCAATTTCTTTAGTAGAACCACCACCTAAACCAGAGCCAGAACCCTTACTTGATCCAAAGGAAGTCACATTCACTTATTTAGAATATCTAGGTACCTTTCAATATAGCAAGGTTAGTATCTCTTGTAATCTTTTTTGAAAATTTCATAGAGCTACTTGTAATTAATTTTGTTGAATGTTATTCATTTTTTGATACATGCTCAATTAAACTTAATATGGTTCTAGTTCTTTATTTTCTTGTATGTGTGTGGGAGGTGTGCTCTTTCTTTGGGCGTGCAAGGTTTTATAGGGCCTAGAATTGGATCCTTCAATTGAATTGTTTTCGACCTCCAGGAATAACTTTCAAGGAGATAACGATCGAAAGAGTGGTACTTCATGACTTTGATCCCATGATGATAGCTCTCTCAACAATTTGGGTCATTGGCATTGGCAAGAAAATCTAGAAGTATCTTACTCTGGCATGAGCAAGATTTTGAACCTAATAAGAGGTTAAGCTAATGACCAAAAATAAGTGCTTCTTGGAAGGCAACCCAAACACTTTCTTTTGAAATCTCTTTGTCTTTCCTTTTCTTTATTCCCTGGCCCAAATCCTTTACTTGATTTTTCTTGTTTAATCTTCTTTTCATAAGATTCAAAGATTAGGATGAGTGTGACTACCAAATGGAGGGATAACTTTAGCAGATGAATGATTTAGACGCTCGGCATGCACCACTTGGTAACTTTCCTCACTTTAAACCTCATGATTTAAGTCTAGGGGATGTATATATATTGAATTATCAATTAGTTTTTTTGTCATATTTCTTTTTATATAATAAATTTTTCTGGTTGCATTATATATCATTTCATTATTTATTTGTTCCTTATAGCAAGATACTAATGTGTGCAAATCTGTAAGTGCAAGAAGTGTAATCAAGTAATAAAAAGATATCCAATCATAAGGACTAGTAGTTGAGTACTAGCTTAGTAAGAAAATTTAACTGTCTAGATTAATCTTAGGTTCTGGGTGTCAAGAAATAGAAAATCTGATGGAAAAGTGAAGAATGAAGTGAGAGAAGAAATTTGATCAAGTAGACAAAGGCAAATCAGAAAAAAGATAGAGAGATCATAGTAAGAAGGTAGAGTGATCAAAGTGAGAAGGCAGCAATATCACAAAAAAAAGACAGTGTGATCAAAGTGAGAAGGTAGCAAGATCACAAAAAGAAAGCAAAGAAATCAAAGTGAAAAGATAGAGAAATCACAAAAAGTTTAGTGGGTTAAGGCAATTCTAGGATGTTTATTTCACCACTATGTTAGTAAACACTTGATCTATATTTAGTTTCTTATCCTCAATATTGGTTTATATAGGTGGACTATCCTATGTATCCAATGTAAACTTTTGAAACTACACCGGCGTATCAATTCCAATTCATCATCAACTATTAGAGCGGTTGAAATTAGGGATTGCTTTCCTAAGGAGACCCTGTCACTAGATCCCATGAACTCAAAATACCCTTCTTCTACTTTTGTGACTATGAATTGGGATTTATTCATTACGATCAATGATAACCCATTGGCCCTTGCGTCATACCGATCTACTTTCTTAGCTGACTCTCTGTGTCTCAATTTTCTGTTGATCGAAGGATTGGATTATACTTTTGATTCATCCCCAAATCCCCATGGGATATGAATCTTATGCTTTTGGCATCATGTTTACATAGTAGATTCGAACCACAAATCAACTCATCATTAAATAAGAAAAATCAAACATTAACAGATTGATCAAAAGCGTGTTCACATCAGTGTTGGCTAGGGTGACTCTTGATCTGGAGCCCTAGGGTGACTCTAGATCGGGATCCTCCATCAAGAGGTTGACATCATCATTTTATAGACAAGAGGGGAGTGTCTGACACTACCATGCTAGCAGGCATGAGCACCCATATGGCAGGGAGGGAGTGTTGGATCAAGACACAAGTTAGAAATAACTGAGATAAGAACTTACTTGATGTTGCAGACTCAGCTTACTTCAAACTTAAAAATTCATTCCTTGAAGAGAAGTGTTTATAAATTATTACCAAAGTAGGGCTCAAGTATTGCTTGATGCTCTGCAATGGCTTACATATCCTCCTTATAAAGGATTAGAAAGAGAAATCTCAGGTGCTTCTTGGGCCCCATCGACAAGTTCTACTTTTTATCCTGATAAAAGAGAATTTATGTGTTGTACAACATGACACACAGAGGTTATTCGGTTTGTTAATGAAAGCCAACATATGAATCAGTAAACTGAGTGTCCATTTGAAGACATAAAGTTATTCGGAGTCCGAATGTGTTTAAATAATTTTCTAATATATAATTGATACATGAAAAAGCCGTTTGTCATTGATATGTAGAGTTGTAGAAACATTTGTTATAAAGATTGCATCTTCTTGATGTCATAATCCATGCATGCTTGTCCGATGTGTCTTTACAGTTCCTGGTAAGAGTATTTTTTTTCTGTAATACTTTCCTAGTTCTGTGTTTTCATATAGGATTTAAAGAAAAAGGAGAGGGAAAATCAAGGAAGAAACAGTTAAATAAGAGGGAAAAGGTGTGTTTATGATCTAAATGTCAAATCAATATAATTCCTAAATCATTTTTTTTTTTTTTTTTAATGTTGTGCTTATGTTTGTCATAATATTATATTTTTTTATCAAACAATTCCCAAATCAATATTTTCATTCTATTTCTTATTTATTTATTCTCTTCACTAGGATTTATTGAATAATATTTTTCTATGTCTCTTGGCAAAACTGCTAGATAAGATGAAGGCTAAGATGAAAGTCTTAAGAGCAGCACGAACACTAGTGGCTAGTGGAATACTGTCGGATGTATATCAGATTGAAGTAGTGTTGGAATACTGTTGACAATGAAGTCTTTGATTGTTAATGATTTATGAGTTTTGTAGTCGATTTAGAAAAAATTATAAGTTATGTAAAATGATTATTAGATGAATAAAAATTATGCATTCACATTTTGATTTTATTTTGTAATTTTTATTTCTATTTTTAGGGGTGTATGAATTATGATAATATCTAAATTTTAAATTTATAGCGCTAGGAATGTCGTTAACTGTGGCGCACATGGCACGCAGTGAATGCCATTAATCGTGGCGAGCACTGGCGCTACAAATTCTATTAATCACGGTGCACGCTACAAATTCTACCTTAGCCGTGTGTGTCTATATATATATATATATATATATATATATAGGTTTGTTAAAATGCGGACTTCTGCATGCGGACTCATCCGCGACCTACAGATTTTGCTTTTTTTTTATATATATATTTTTGCTTTTTTTTTTTACCTTCCTCGTTCTCCTCTCTCTCGTCGTCGTGTGCATGTGCCAGCCTCGCCGGCCTCCTCGCCGTTGGCCGGCCGGGCACCACCCAGAATCCCAGCCGAAATCCGGCCGCGATTGCAGTCGCTAGCGTCGTGGCCAGATCGCGGCCGGATTTCTGCCGGATTCCGATTGAAATCCGGCCGGGAATCGGATGGAGTCTAGCAGCGACCGGATTCCGACCGCGATGGCGCCGGATTCCGGCCGCGATGGCGCTAGATTCCGGCCGCGATGGCGCCATCGTCATCGCGACCGCACCTGCCTCCGTCGCGATCGCGTCCGGACTCGCCCGCGTCAGGATTCCGACTAAGGCGCGTACGGATTCCGGCGCGATCACGGCCGGAATCCGGATGCGACCGCGTCGGAATCCAGTCGCCTGCCCAACACTGTCGGAATCGCCTGTATCGCGGCTGGAATAGAGATGTGGCCGGAATCCATGCCGCGATCCCCAACGGGTTCACCCCATGGGCTATAGTGTGGGTGGGTCCAGGCGACCGGAGGCCGCCGGCGGTGGGCAGATGGCCGGCGACAGGGCGGGTGGTGGGCGCGCGACGTGAGCTGCTTCTCGGCGAAACGCGCCGAGAACGAACGAAGCAGGAGAAAAAAATAAAGAAGAAAGAGAAAAATTTCTATAAAAAAATGACATGGAATTACGTCTGTAGCAATCCATAAATAATGGTCCGTAGCATATCATTTCTCATATATAGTTTTGTTAAAATGCGGACTTCTGCATGCGGACTCATCCGCGACCTACAGATTTTGCTTTTTTTTTTTTTTTGATTTTTTTTTACCTTCCTCGTTCTCCTCTCTCTCGTCGTCGTGTGCATGTGCCAGCCTCGCCGGCCTCCTCGCCGCTGGCCAGCCGGGCACCACCCACGGGTCACCCCGCCTCCTCGCCTCCGGCCGCCCACCACCCACCGACCACCCCCGGCAGCCAGAATCCCAGCCAAAATCCGGCCGCGATTGCGGTTGCTAGCGTGGTGGCCAGATCGCGGCCGGATTTCTGCCGGATTCCGGTTGAAATCCGGCCGGGAATCGGATGGAGTCTGGCAGCGACCGGATTCCGGCCGCGATGGCGCCGGATTCCGGCCGCGATGGCGCCATCGTCATCGCGACCGCACCTGCCTCCGTCGCGATCGCGTCCGGACGCGCCCGCGTCAGGATTCCGACGAAGCCGCGTCCGGATTCCGGCGCGATCACGGCCGGAATCCGGATGCGACCGCGCCGGAATCCAGTCGCCTGCCCAACACTGTCGGAATCGCCTGTATCGCGGCTGGAATAGAGATGTGGCCGGAATCCATGCCGCGATCCCCGACGGGTTCACCCCATGGGCTATAGTGTGGGTGGGTCCAGGCGGCCGGCGGCAGGGCGGGTGTCGGGCGCGCATCGTGAGCTGCTTCTCTGCGAAACGCGCCGAGAACGAACGAAGCAGGAGAAAAAAAATAAAGAAGAAAGAGAAATTTTTTTATAAAAAATTAATTAAAAATGACATGGAATTACGTCCGTAGCAATCCGTAAATAATGGTTCGTAGCATATCATTTCTCATATATAGTTTTGTTAAAATGCAAACTTCTGCATGCGGACTCATCCGCGACCTACAGATTTTGCTTTTTTTTATATATATATATATTTTTGATATTTTTTTTACCTTCCTCGTTCTCCTCTCTCTCGTCATCGTGTGCATGTGCCAGCCTCACCGGGCTCCTCGCCGCTGGCCGGCCGGGCACCACCCACCTGCCGGCAGCCAGAATCCCAGCCGAAATCCGGCCGCGATTGCGGTCGCTAGCGTGGTGGCCAGATCGCGGCCGGATTTCTGCCGGATTCCGGTTGAAATCCGGCCGGGAATCGGATGGAGTCTTGCAGCGACCGGATTCCGGCCGCGATGGCGCCATCGTCATCGCGATCGCACCTGCCTCCGTCGCGATCGCACCTGCCTCCGTCGCGATCGTGTCCGGACGCGCCCGCGTCAGGATTCCTACGAAGGCGTGTCCGGATTCCGACGCGACCGCGCCGGAATCCAGTCGCCTGCCCAACACTGTCGGAATCGCCTGTATCGCGGCTGGAATAGAGATGTGGCCGGAATCTATGCCGCGATCCCCGACGAGTTCACCCCATGGGCTATAGTGTGGGTGGGTACAGGCTGCCAGAGGCCGCCGGCGGTGGGCAGATGGCTGCCCGGCGAAACGCGCCGAGAACGAACGAAGCAGGAGAAAAAAAATAAAGAAGAAAGATAAATTTTTTTATAAAAAATTAATAAAAAAATGATATGGAATTACGTCCGTAGCAATCCGTAAATAATGGTGTGTAGCATATCATTTCTATATATATATATATATATATATATATATATATATATATATATATAATATGTAAATATATATATATATAATATGTAATTAAACTAGGTCCATGTTTAAATAATTAAATTCTAATTATTTTAAATCCCATATGTGTCATCAAGGGCCAGGTCCCATATTCATATAATCTAATATTAATTATATTAAATCCTCTTTACCGCATTATGAAAGAGGCAGAAATGTTACAGTTATTTATTTATTGTTTCCCATTATTTTATCTTATTTAAATTAAATGATTTATTTACTATACATGGCCGGTTTCAGGACACTACATGGCCACTCTGGATTGGTTCGCTTAACAGAGCACGACTTGTGTCCGTGGGCACAAGCACCCGTAGCAGGCATGGGACTTCAAGTGTTGATCTTCACTTCTCCATTTTTGTTTCTTTTTACGCCCTATCAAAATGAGAGCAATTCTTTAAAATAAGAAAATATCAAAATGAAGTAAAAAAGATGATAACATAAAATATATGGATATAAAATGGGAAAAGACATACGTCAAATATGATAAAAATCCTATATAAAATACATACATCAACCAACACTATAGTGGTGCTAGTTTATGAAGATCAGTATCATATTGGTATTGGTCTTCAAAAACCAATATCATAATATTCTAAAAGTTTTAAATCATTTTGAACACTATTGGGAAGGTTTTAAGCAGTAAAAGAGAGTTGATTTGGACTTATGTTCACCTAATAAATTCACTTAAGTTGGATGAGCCTAATCGGAGCTCTCTAGGTTAATGGATTTCGATCAAAACCTTTTGATGGACCTAGACAATTTAGATTTCTAAAATTTTACAATAAGATCGAAGTGTGGGATGTGTAGAAAGTAGATATTATCAGAAATCTTGATCCTGAGTCTCCTACACGAAGTTAAAGGTCCTTGTTAATTTACACAAAGTCTAAGACTTTCTAAACCTTTTGAACAATACTGGAAATCCTTTACAATGATAATGGAGGGAACATTTGGACTCTTGGGTACTACAAAAACTTACATGAGTTGGAATGAGCCCAATCAGAGTTCTTTAAGTCCATCAATAGATTTTGACCGAAACATATTGATGGACCTAGATGATTTGAATTTCTAAAATTTTATAATAAGATGGAATTATGGAGTGTGTAGAAGGAAGATATGGTGAAAAATCTTGATTCTGAGTCTCTTACATGAAGTTATAATCTCATGTCAATTTGCACAAAGTCTGAAACTTTATAAACCTTTTGAACAATATTGGAAATCCTTTACAATGATAATAGAGGGCACATTTAGACTCATGGACATTACAGAAATCTACATGAGTTAGAATGAGCATAATCAGAGTTCTCTAAGTCTATCAATGAGTTTTAACCAAAACTTATTGATAGATCTAGAGTATTTAGATTTTTAAAATTTTACTATAAAATGGGAGATGTTAGTGTATAAAAAGTATATATAGTGTCTAATCCTAGTCCTAATACACATAAGCGAAGTTATGGTCGCATGTTGACTAGCACAAATAGTGGTGCTAGTTTTTGAAGACCAACATTGCAGTGTTGGTTCTGATCACACAATATAGTGTTGGTTTCTGAAGATCAGTACCACTATGGTGCTACTATATAGAAGCCAACAACACAGGATATGCCAGTTGGAGTGCGATCATAACTTCGCCTATGTGTATTAGGATCAAGATTGGACACCATATATACCTTCTACATACTTTACAATTCTATCTCATTGTAAAATTTCATCAATGAGTTTTGGTTAAAACTCATTAAGGGACTTAGAGAGATATGATAAGACTCATTCCAACTCTTGTAGTTTTTATAGTCCCCTGGAGTCAAGGGCGCCCTCCGTTATTATCGTAAAATATTCCCAGCATTGCGTAAAAGGTTTAGACTTTTTGCCAATTGACATGGGCACGGGCCTATAGGGCCTATAACTTCATGTACGAGACTTAGAATCAAGATTTCTCACCAGATCTTCCTTCTACAGACTTCATATTTCTATCTTATTACAAAAATTCAGAAATCCAATTCATCTAAGTCTATCAATGGATTTTGATCAAAATTCACTGATGAACCTAGAAAGCTCTGATTGAACTCATTCCAACTCTTATAGGTTTCTATAGTGCCCTAAAGTCCAAGGGTGTCATCCGTTATCATAAAAGATTCCTAATATTGCTCAGAAGATTTAAAAAGTTTCAAACTTTATGTTAATCAGTGTGGGTCTATAATTTCATGTAGGAGATTCAAGACCAAGATTTCTCATTATATTCTACACACTCCATACTTCCATCTTATTATAAAATTTTAAAAATCTAAGTCGTCTAGGTCCATCAATGAGTTTTAGTCAAAATCGATTGATGAACTTAGAGAGTATTGATTGGACACACTCTAACTCATGTAAGTTTCTGTAGTGCTCGGGAGTCCAAATGTGTCATCTGTTATCATCGTAAAGGATTTTCAACATTGCTCAAAAGGTTTATAAAGTTTCAAACTTATTGCAAATTGACATGGGCTGATAACTTCATGTAGGAGACTCAGGATCAAGATTTCTCACCATATCTACCTTCTACACATTCTATGATTCCATCTCATTATAAAATTTCATAAATTCAAGTCATTTGTAAATTCATTAATGGACTTATAGAGTTCCGATCGAGCTTATTCAACTTCAGTGGAATTATTAGTTGAACATAAGTCTAAATAAGCTATCTTTTACTGTTTTAAAGTCCTTCCAACAGTAGTCAAAACAATTTGAAACTTTTACAATATTGTGATGCTAGTTTTGAAAGGTAGATCCGCTACCTTAGCGGTCCCCTAATGTCAGTTCCATGGATATGGAGGGAGATACATGCAGGTACACAGGCCATAGGTCATCAATTTCGAGAATCGACCCCTTGCCATTACGACAGAGATGTTATACATCCACCGTCTGCGTTACGCCCTGGAGGTTGTAATGTTAGTTTTGAAGACTGGCACTACTGTGGTATTGGTCTTCAGAAACCAATACTACTGTAGCATTAGTTAAACTAGCACTAATATTTTTTAATTTTTTATTATTTTTATTGATAAAATCAATTTGGTTATTAATTTTATTTTTATTTTTTATTCTTTTATAATTACATATTAAAAAATTGGAGATATTAAAAAAGAGGAAAAAATATTTTTAATATTTTATTAACCTTCTTTTTATTTTTTTAATTAAAGTTTTAAAATTAAAATTAAAAATAAAAATAAATCTATTTAGAGGATTATTTATTAAAGTTTAAATGGTATTTAAATTAATTTAGTTTAATTTAATTTAATTTAGGATAATAGAGAAAAGAAGAAAGAGAAGTGATGGGTAAAATTATAATTTTATGTGTTTTGGGGAATAATGAAATATTGGTACACCTTTGAAGAATTCTAAAATTTCATATGCGCTATTTGGAAATTTGTCGTAAGATTATATATATATAGTCCAAGTGGAAAATTTTTAATCCAACGTTGGTCTTATATATAAAATAATTACTTATTGCAGACTGTTATATTAGGCTAAGCTCAATAAAAAGTGATCAACTAAGGTTTGAGTATTTGAGCATTAATATATTGGTAGAGTGTGATCAATAAATCCGGTAACATCAAATTTGACATGAACTGTGTGATCTTTTAATATGCAGAGATGTTATGACTAAACTAGAAATACAAGATTGAAAGGTTAACTCTATGAATAGTGGTTTTGGTCCCGTTCTATGCTCTTCTAAATACCATAAAAATAATTTTGTTCTAACAGATTTAAGTTACAAGCTTCTGTACGAGTGATTCTTATAGAAAATAAATTCAAAAAAATCAGCTCAGGAGCTAGGAGCATTGTATGGGCAAAGGCCCAAATACAGGTCAGCTATTAGTAGCCGAACTTAAAATGAATCAAATTTTTAAAATGATTGTTCAAATTTGATGTAGTTTATTTTTTCTGAGTTTAAATTTATTTAACACTTGACTTGAGCCTTGAGCTTAGTTTGATCTGCATGTTGGCCACTCAACATGTCTAAGAGTAGGGCTGCAAATGCAGATCGGCCACTCAACATGCCTAAGAGTAGGGCTGCAAATGAGCTGAACCGAGCTTGGGTCGGCTCGAGCTCAAGAAAATTGAAGAGGCTCGAGCTATTTAATGATCGGCTTGAGCTCGGCTCGAAAATAAATTTTAATAGAAAATCGAGTTGAGGAAATTGAAATTTGAACCTTCAACCTCTAGCAACCCAATAAAACACTAGTCACAAACAACTCATCAACTTATTATATTATTTTAAAGTAATAATTATTTTAAATATTAGAATATTGAATTTTAACCTAACTCGAATAGGCTCGACGAGCCCTCGAGCAGTGTAAATGAACTCGAGCTCGGCTCGAATGTTAAACGAGCCGGCTCGAGCTCGACTCGAGCTCAGTCAAATTCAAGCTCAAGTCGAGCTTTGACTGAGTCACTCGCGGACGACTCACCAACGACTCGACTCATTTGCACCCTTACATGAGAGTAGAAACCTCTCGGCCACTCGGTAGACAAGTAAATTTTCTAGTCGGTAGGCCCTCCAGAAAATGGGTGAATAGGAAGGATCCTAAGCCTTAGACAAGCCATCAACCCCTCACCTGATACCACATCCTGGCTCTATTAATTGGTTTGGAGCCAGGTTGAACAAATATGGCAAGTACGTAAGAGAAAAAGGATACATGATTAAAAAGGGAATCTCAATCCAAGTAATAACATGAGTGGCTATTTCAAAGTCGGAGATAATGGCGAGTTTAATTTCTCGTATATGTATGGATCAAATTCTATCTTCGATACAGATAAATTTTTTTTACTAGATAATTAATCTAAGAATACAAGTTGATGAACTATTTATTAAGTGTTTCTTGATTTATCCTAATAGTTAATAGAAAATTTTTCTGAAATCAGGTCGATCATCTTAGGATTAGTCGGTGTAAATTAGATATATGATATCAATTAATAATATAAATGATTATTTTAAAATCTCGGAGTTATGATGCAATGATTAAACCCTCTAAACAGTTAATTAGATATTCAAGAGTCGAATTTTAACTACAACATATTGCAAGGATTTTTGTGGAACGACAACTCTAAAAATACTAGACCTTCAAAATTAATAGATTCCAAAAGTTATATCTCTAAATTAAAAAAGAGCGTGACTATTTCGAAGAGTAATTTCCTTGATGATCCGTGCTCGAAGATAAAACAAGATAGGCTTTTAAGAGTTCATTTTATTTTTTATCTGTCACGCTCTTGAGCAACAATGGAATTTAACGGACAACCTCTCGTTGTTCTCTAATTCTATTTTTTTTTAAAAAAAAAAATCTTCTGACTTTTTAATTATTGAACGGTCAGCTAATATACTAATCCTGACATAGAATGAACGTAATCTAACCCTCTTTTATTAGTTTCGTGTTAGGATTTACTGCCCCCACGGGCGGGATCAACGGGTTATGACATGGATTCTTACAGCATGAGTCGAGAGGTCGAGGGTCTGCGGCAGCAAATGCGATAACATCAATATCTGTCCGTGCTAATCACCTGAGACCGCCATGTCATAGCTGGGCCCGTATTCACCGTGATTTACTCCCTCTCATACTTGTGGGGCCGGGTTGAGGGGGCCGCTGGGTTGACGGTTCCAACCTTTGCAGCGTGTTAGGATTTACTAAAAAATGGAGTGGCGGACATGTGCACTCCGGTCGAAGTTGACTTTTTAAGTGGAAGTTAATATTTTAAATTGGCCAAGAAAGCTATCTGTCCCTTCGGACGGATGTAATGACTAATACATAAAATATTATCATCATGAAATTTGATGTTCGAATTTTGATAAAAATGAAATAAATATTTTTTTATGTGTTAATCATTATTTCAAAGGTTAATTATCATCCATAATTTATCTTCTTCGTGTTGACCTTGGGACAGATTGACGGGGACACTGAAGATGAACATATTCATTTTTTTCCCATCATGTTAAAATTTACTAAGATCTTTTTAAGATGATTTAATAGTTAGTACATGAAGATGTTATTATTATAAAATTTAAGATTTGACATAGTCGAAATAAATACGCCCATGATTTATCTTTTACCACCGTGTCATGCTGCTAATCTGATAGCTTTTTTTTCTCGGCCAATTTGAAATATTGACTTCCATTTAAAAAGTCAACCTCGACCGGAGTGCACATGTCCGCCGCATCATTTTCCAGATTCTGATGGACAATCTGCCGTCGATGTTCTGTCTTTAAATTCTGTACCTTTAATCTGCCACCAGGATTTGCGTGGATTCACATAAATCGTTTAGTTGGCAGCTGCCAAAAGTTCTCAAAGTCAACCTTATTCATCAGTACTAAAGTCAAAATGTTGAGAACTATTTAATTTTAATTGATAAAAACAATGCTTTAACATCTGTATGAACTCTCCACCAGGACTTGCGTCGATTCACATACTCGTTACCTGTTGTTCGTTGACTTTTGTTGTACAGCTGCCATAACTCGGAAGCCGAACTAAATTAATATGTGAATTGTTTTCTAAAAATATTGCAACCAATTTGGACTTGCGGCACCGGTAATATAATTGCTAACTCGTTGGTCAACCTTATTCATCAGATCTCAAAGCCAAAATGTGGAGAACTAATTACTTTTATTGATAATGACATCTATATATATGAATTATCCTTTTGGGCCTCTCTGTGAGGCCCCAAGTTGGATGGAAATGTAAGAATGAATACAGAGAGTGTATCTTCCTAAATATTGTAATAGATGATAATGTTCATTCCTGAGGCTCTTTTAGGATTATCCCATGAGATTGGAAGGAATATAAATTATGAGAGATTTGGTCTAGTATAATAGTCTTTTGCATGATAGTCAAATGACCCGTAATGTATTTTACACACGCACCTCATGATCTATTACAGTAACATCATATGTAAATATTATCTGTGCCTACCCAAAGAGGCAAGCATATATTCCTAATGAAAACATGAGAGTTTGCATTAAAGAAATCATTTAAAATTAAATTTTGATTATGAAAATGTAAATGATCACTAATGCAAAAACAAATTAGGTTTAGTCCTTTTAAAAAAGAGCTATTTTGAAAGTACAATTACACATAAAAGTATTTTAAAATTATACTATGAGGTTGTGTTTGTATTACTCTTATGTTTTATGTTTGTCTTTATATTTCACCATGTACTAACATATGAAAATGAAATGAAATTATCCGTTATTCACCCCTCTAGTTTTACCATCGATCCTACACCTACGACGAGGTGCTTAGGGTGGTAGTTGAGATCCACTTAGGTGGGTCCTATGCTATTTAGGTGCTCAAGAGCATCCTAAGGTGGGTTGAGTCAAGTTGAGATCAACAAAGTTTGATCGGAGTGGTTGTAATGTGGGAGAGAGGTTTAATTTGACTAGATTAGAGTGGACACCCTTTCTCCTCTCAAGCCAATAAGCTAAGGAAAATTGAAGATCACATAAGCTTACACCTAGGAAATATACCAAAAAAGATCGTTGATCCTAAGAAGCCTAAACAACAATAAGCTAAGATTTAGGATCTAAGTCGACATGACAATAACTTTAGGAAGTTTGAAGATCCTACCAAGCCCATTGTTGGACACAAACAATCTGTTGTTGGAAATTTACAGATATTAGTTGAATTTAAGTTACACTGAATTAAATTCAACTTACAATCAAAATGACCTGAGCGGATAATCTCAGGCTGCCAGTAGGAGCTGGTTTCTGTAACGTGTAGAAGATCAGACTAATTCATCGAGCGGGCAGACTAGATCGACAGGGCAGGTCTGCAGAGCGGCAGTCCAGATCGACAGGGTAGGTCTGCAGAGTGATAGACCAGATCGACAGACCAGAGCGGTAGGGCAAGTCTGCAAATCAACAAACCAGATCAACAGGGCAAGTCTACAGAGCGGTAGACCAGAGCGACGGACCAGAGCGGTAGGGCAGGTCTACAGGGCAGTAGACCAGAGCGACAGACCATAACGGTAGGGCAGGTCTGCAGGGCAGTAGATCAGAGCAACAGACTAGATCGGCAGGGTAGGTCTACAGGGCAGTAGACCAGAGTGACAGACAAGAGCGACAAACCAGAGCGGCAGACCAGAGCGGTAGGGCAGGTCAAGTCTACAGGGCAGTAGACCTGATCGACAGAGCAGGTCTGTAGAGCGGCAAACCAGATCGACAGGGCAGGTCTGCAGAGCGGCAGATTAGATCAACAGGGCAGGTCTGTAGAGCGGTAGACCAGAGCGACAGACCAGAGCGGCAGGGCAGGTCTGCAAGGCAGTAGACTAGAGTGACAGACCAGAGCGGCAGACCAGGCGAGTAGACTGGCTGAGCGGGCAGACGAAGAGACCGACCGAGGAAACTGACCGAGGCCTGCGAGAGTTGCAATTTCCTTGAAACAGATTCACCCACCTCCGGCTGTGCTTCGAGGCTTACAAGGGTCGTCTGTTTCCCAGGATACAATGAGCGACCGTGAATCCGACCAAGCACTGGCGATCACGGCGAACTGAGTGACACCCGATTGATAGAGTTGTAGATCTTGATCATGTTAATTTTCTGCACAAGCAAAATACTAAGAATATGGAATTCTGCTTTACCATTAGTCATGAATTCCTCTCGTTGCTTCTTTGTTCATTTGTGCTCCTCGAGTTTATCTTCATCTACGTTCCTCGGCAACTCAAAACCTTATTTGATACATAACATGATTTTGAAATTGATTTTTTTAAAAAATACCTCCATTGTTTTTTCAAAGTGTTGGTTGCTACTCGGAAAACCTAACGGTTCCACTGTACAAAAATTTTGTACAAAGGTCTGAACCTTTTCCTAGCTACCATGTGTTCTTTTAAATTAAACTTGGATCGCCTGCGGAACTTAACACGTTTGATCCAAAGTTTAATCTATTTGTTCTTTTAGGTTTAGACTCGGATCTCCTGCAGAACTTAACACGTTCGATCCAAATCACCTAAGTTATTAATTTCATTAAATATTAATTTCCAAAATTGGCTTCCAGTACTGACGTGGCGAGGCACATGACCTTCTTGGATATGGGAACAACCACCACCGACTAGACAAAGCCTTTTAAGGAAAGTTAATATTTAATTTCCTTAAATAACTTTAGGTCAATTGAAAAGAACAATCAAATCACAAGGAAAAGAAAAAAAAATAAAAGAACATAACATCGAAAACAAATTCGAAATACTAGAATCGCATGTCTCTTGTATTTGGTATTATTTCCAAAAATAACTAGTATGATGCGGAAAGGAAAAATACTAGTTATACCTTTTAGAAAGACCTCTTGATCTTCTACCGTATTCCTCTTCTAACCTCGGACGTTGTGTGGGCAACGATCTTCCGAGATGAGAAACCACCAAAGCACCTTCTTCTTCTTTCTTCAAGTTTCGGCCAAGCACAATGCTTCCAAAAGATGAAGATCTTTTTCCACCAACCAAGCTCCAAGGGATGCATGAAACAAGACTCCTTTCTCTCCTTTTCTCCAAGCTAGATTCGGCCACTTCTATGCCTCCAAGAGATGATGAAGTCTCGGCCACAAGAAGGAGAAGAGAGAAGGAGAAGGGGAACCTCTAGGGGCCGGCCACACCAAGGAAGAAAAGAGAGGAAGAAAAAGAATAGAGTCCTTCTTCATGAAGCCTCCTCTACCCCCTCTTTTATAATCCTTGGTCTTGGCAAATAAGGAAATTTAAATAAAAACTTCCTTAATTCTTTTGCCATGAAAAGGAAAATTTATTTAATTAAAAAAATTTTCTCTTCTCCAATTTATTTGGCCGGCCACCTCTTTCCCCAAAACAAGGAGAGTTTTAATTAAAACAAAAATTAAAACTTCCTAATTTATTTCTAGAAATTTATAAAAATTTCTCCAATAATTTTAATCCCTTTATGATTGGTTAATAAAAAGAAATTTTATAAATTAAAATATTTCTTTTAAACATGTGGATAATTTCCAAAAAGGAAAGTTATCTCTAAAAATTAAAATCTCCTTTCAATCTACAAATAAGGAAAGATATTAAATCTTTTCTTAATCTTTTGTAGAAACTAATAAAAGAGAATTTTTAATTTTTAAACTTTCTTTTAAATCATGAACATAATTAAAAGGAAAGTTTTTACCAAAATTAAAATCAACCTTTTAATCTACAAATAAGGAAAGAGATTTAGCTCTTCTCTTAATCTTTTGTAGAATCTTATAAAAGGAAAGATTTAAAATTTTAAACTCTCTTTTAAATCATGTTATCCACATAATAAAAATTTTTAAAAAATAAAAATCCTTTTATTTTAATTTGGGCCGGCTACACCAAGCTTGAACCCAAGCTAGGGCCGGCCACCTTGAAGCACCCATGAACCAAACTTTGGTCGGCCCTAGCTTGGTCTCCAAGCTAGCTTGGCCGGCCCCTATGGGATGGGTAAGAAGGTGGGTATAGGTGAGTATAGTACTCTATAATTAAGAGGCTACGATAAGGACCGAGAGGAGGAATTGGTTTTGGTCTCCCGATAAAATTAAGCATCCCGTGTTCGCCCCGAACACACAACTTAATTTTATCAATAATAATTCATTCCACTAGAGAACTATTATTGAACTACCGCACCAATCCCAAATTACATTTTGGGCTCCTTCTTATTATGAGTATGTTAGTCTCCCTGTGTTTAAGATGTCGAATGTCCACTAATTAAGTGAGTTACTGACAACTCATTTAATTAATATCTTAGTCCAAGAGTAGTACCACTCAACCTTATCGTCATGTCGGACTAAGTCCACCTGCAGGGTTTAACATGACAATCCTTATGAGCTCCTCTTGGGGACATTCTCAACCTAGATTATTAGGACACAGCTTCCTTCTATAATCAACAACACACACTATAAGTGATATCATTTCCCAACTTATCGGGCTTATTGATTTATCGAACTAAATCTCACCCATTGATAAATTAAAGAAATAAATATCAAATATATGTGCTTGTTATTATATTAGGATTAAGAGCACACACTTCCATAATAACTGAGGTCTTTGTTTCTTTATAAAGTCAGTATAAAAGAAACGACCTCTAATGGTCCTACTCAATACACTCTAAGTGTACTAGTGTAATTATATAGTTAAGATAAACTAATACCTAATTACACTACGACCTTCCAATGGTTTGTTCTTTTCCATCTTGGTCGTGAGCTACTGTTTATAATTTATAAGGTACTGATAACATGATCCTCTGTGTGTGAGACCACACACCATGTTATCTACAATATAAATTAATTGAACAACTACATTTATCATAAATGTAGACATTTGACCAATGTGATTCTTATTTCTAGATAAATGTTTATACCAAAAGCTAGGCTTTTAGTATACATCCTAACAATCTCCCACTTATACTTAAAGGCTAAGCTGCCATATCTGCTGCCATACATCTGAATCCCAACCCTTCAACATGCCCATCAAAAGCTCTTGCCTTAAGGGTCTTAGTGAAAAGATCTATAGGTCATCATCTGATGCAATCTAGGCAGTAACAACTTCTCCTCATTTATACGATTTCTCGTATTGGGTGGTACTTGCGCTCTATTATGTTTACCTGCCTTATAGACTTATGGTTTCTTCGAGTTTGTTACTGCACCAATATCATTACAATGAATTGTAATAATCTTTGGACAAACCAGAAATCATATCTAAGTCCATCTTGAGGTTATTGAGTCATTTAGCTTTTATGGTTACCTCAGAGGCTTGCCATATACTCAGCTTCTATAGTGGAGTCCAGAAAAACACCTATGTTTATCACTCTTCCATAGTTATGACTTTACTGTTGGAGCAATCTAGTGACCCTAGGTTTTGATGTTTGGGCAAAGGTTTAAGTTAGGTTTATTGTTGTATTTGATATGCATTGTGAGTGTGCAGGATACAGGTACAACAAGGAAGTCCAAGTGTGATCTTGGCAAAGGAGGAAAGTCCAAGGATGAGTCTTGGCGGTGTAAGTCCAAGCATGTAGTCTTGGCAACGTAAGTCCAAGTGTAACTTGGAAATGGATGAAGTCCCGGAGGCGCGACCTCTTGGCAAAGGAAGACCCGACAACAATGACAAGGCCGATGGAAGCTCCAGAAGGCAAGACGTGAAGGATGGGGAGGCATCTGAGGGACGCAAGGCTGATGGAGGAGGCTAGAAGGCTAGGTCTAGGTTGGTCGGGCAGGGACGAGTGCTGAGAGATTATACTCGGAGTAAAATACTAGAATTAGGGTTTAATGTAGCAGCACTGTAGCAGTACCGTAGCGGTACTGTAGAAGTACTGTAGCGTTACTGTAGCAGTACTGTAGCAGTCGACTGCATGTTTTAGCAGTCGACTGGTGCAGTCGACTGGGGCAGTCGACTGGCAGCGAACAGAATGTGTGAAATCGAGCCATTGGGGTGTAACGGTCGAATTTCCACAGAGGGCAGTCGACTGCATGTTTTAGCAGTCGACTGGTAGGCGGGGTTTTCAACCCGCGGGCTATAAAACCAAAGCTTGGGAGCTTGGTTTGGGTTGACGAAATTAGACTTGGTTAAGGTCTAATTAGTAGTCTACAAGTGCTCAAGAGTTTTCCTTGTGTCCAAGAGGTCTTGGTGAGGTTGTGGTAAGGTTTCTCCACCCACAAGGAGTTTGAGCTAGCCGGAGGTCTTCTGGGGAGTAATCCACCGACGGATAGGGATCACCCACCTTACGGACACGCCGTGGAGTAGGAGCTTTATCTCCGAACCATGTAAATGATCGTGTAGCTTGGTTTGCATTCTTTCTTGTCTTGTATTTTGTTTTGCTTGTTTATTTTTGTATTATTCCGCTGCGCAAGCTAACAACGTAGGAAGCGAACGATTTGGGTGAGCCTCTATTCACCCCCCTCTAGCGGACGTCAAGGTTACAACATTTACCTCCTAAAGTAAACACAAAACTCCGAGGTTGACTTATTATTATTGTCCCTATCCGATTGGAAGTCAAAATCCGTGCAACCCACAGGGACCAAATTAACTGCCTTGTAAGCTAGCATATAATCTCTAGTACCTCTAAGGTACTTCAATATATGCTTTACTGCAGTCCAATGTCCTTGTCCAAGGTTACTTTGATATCTGCTAACTATGCCCTTGGCAAAACAGATTTCTGATCTCGTGCATAGCATACATTAGGCTTCCGACAGCCGAAGCATAAAGAACTGCCTTCATTTCCTCTATCTCCTTTGATGTCTTCGGAGACATTTCTTTAGATAAAACTACTCCAACCCCAAAAGGTAAGAAACCTCTCTTGGAGTTCTGCATGCTTAAAACGAGCAAGGATTTTTTTTCGATATATGAAGCTTGGGATAAGTAAAAAATTCTTTTCTTGCGATCCCTTATTACTTTGATCCAAAGAATATATACATTCTCCCAAGTCCTTCATATCGAATTGTTTGGACAACCATACCCTTACTTCTGACAACACTTTGATATTGTTTCCAACTACCAAAAATGTTATCTATGTATAGTACAAGAAATACCACCACGTTTCCATCACACCTTTTGTATACACAAGACTTATCCGGTTATTAAATAAATCCATAGGTCTGCATTCCTTTGATAAACCGGATGTTCCAAGACCTTGAAGCTTTGCCTCAGTTCATAGACTGATTGAGCTTGCACACAAGATGCTCTTTGCCCTTTGCAATGAACCCTTCTGGTTGCTTTGTATGGATGCTTTCTTCAAGACTTCCATTAAGGAATGCTGTCTTGACATCCTCTTGCCAAATAGATAAAAGAATCCGGATAGACTTAAGCATGACTACCAGTGAAAAAGTTTCCTTTTTCATCAAGCCTTGCTTTGAAAGTTTCCACCTTCCTGTCTCTCCATCTTTTCCTATTGTAGACCTATTTTCACCCAATGGCTTTTACACCATCTGGTGGTTCTATAAGCTTCTAGATTTGATTAGAATACATATATTCTAATTCTGTATTCATTGCTCTTTGCCAAGATGCTGCATCTTTATCTTGGAGTGCTTCATCATATTTCCGGGATCAGACTCATGTTCATTTGGGATCAAGTCCAAAAACTCTCCCAAAACATGAATCCTTTTGGTTGTTTGACAACCCTCCCACTACGATGATGCACTGTCTATAATTGTGTATCAATTGTGATACGTGTTGCAGTTTATTGTAATATTTCATCTTGTACAGTTGGTACTAGATTAGACATGTCCTTTATAATTTCTTTAAGAACAAATTTACTTATGGGCTTGTGGCTTATTACATAGTCCTTTTCTAAAAATCGGTCATTGATGCTAATAATAACCTTCTGATTTTTAAGACTATAAACCTACTTTCATTTCTCTAGGATAACTTACAAACAAGTGAATTCCTATCCAACTTATCATTGTCTCTCTTAAGTATATGTGTTGGACTACCTGAATCCGAATATGTTTCAAAATAGGCTTATGCCTATTTAGCAAGTCTATATGAGTAGAGAGTTCTGACTTTGGAAGGTACTATGTTCACTTCCGTTTCCAGAGTATATTGTTAAAATAAATTTGGTAATTTTCAAAATAACTCATCATCAATCTACTTATTTCCATAAGAGTCCTATACCTTCCTTTTTCTACACCATTCTGTAGGGGTGTACCAGGTGCAGTTAGTTGGGATTGAATCTCTACTTCTGATAAGTGACTCCTAAATTCTCCCAAGAGGTACTTGCCACTACGATCTCACCGTATTGTCTTGATACTTTTACTTTGACGTTTCTCCGCATCAGCCTTGTACTCTTTGAACTAATCAAAGTACTTAGTCTTGCGACACATTAAGTAAATGTATTTGTATCTTGAATAGTTATCTATAAAATAGATGAAATATTCGATACTACCTCTTGCCTGGATAGTCATAGGATCACACAAATCAGAATGAACCAATTCCAACATATCTTTGGCTCCATACCCCTTAGACTTAAAAGCTTCTTGGTTATTTTTGCTTCCAAGTAAGACTCGCAGGTTGGAAAGATTTCCACTACTAATGAACCCAAAAGTTCATCAACTACCAATGAATCCTACATAAGTTAATATAACATAGCTTTAGATGCCAAAGATATAATTGGTTCATTTCCGAAGGTTGCTTCCTCTTAAAGTTAGAAGATGTGTTATAATTTCCATTTATTACATCGTGGGAGTTATTGGATTATAAATTGTCAACCAACATACCAGAATAGATAACTTCTCTATTTTTCTTGATAACAACTTTGTTATCAAAATAGACACAATATCTATTCTATAATAGTTTAGAAACTGAAATCAGGTTCTTTCTAAACTTAGTACGTAAAGACAATTTCTAATAATCCATATTTTATTCCTATTAGAGATTAAACCTCTCCCACTGCAACAGCTGCTACTTTTGCAGTAATGCCCATGTGGACGGTGTTTTTATTTTCATTTAGTTGTTGGGTTTCTTGGAACCCTGCAATGAATTGCAGACATGATTAATGGCATCTGTATCTAAACTCCAGGTTCTGGTAGATAACACCACTAGACATGTTTCAACTAATGAATTAAATACACCTAAATTGTTCTTAGTTCTAAGAAGACAGTCTACCTTAATGTCCAAGTCCTATTTCCAATCATTACAATTGGGACTACTAAGTCTTTTCTATAGTATAACAACTAGGGGATTGACAAACATTTTAAATCCTAAGAATCACAAAAATATTTGGTCAAGATCAATTCTTTTAAAATCCCTATGAATTTTGTATGCAACGATAGTGTGGACGTATACAAAATCAAAAAAGAGATTTTATCCATTAATTTTATTATCTCGTCAACTTTACTTTATGACGAATAAAATTAATAGTTGATCTGTCTTTGATCAAATATTTGGTCAAAACTTTTTGAATTTAAAATAACATTGATTCCTCAAACAATATTATTTAAATTCACCAACACCTCAAACACCGTGAATTTTGCATGCCACGATAGTGTGGACGTATACAAAATTTAAACATTTGTAAGAGGAGGGTTTTGCCCATTAATTATCTTGTCAATAAATCTTTATGACAAAATAAAATTACCTCAAACACCGTGAATTTTGTATGCCACGTGATCCGGCGGTAAGAACAGGGGACCCCCGTTCTGGGGAGCCAACGCCACGCGGAAGTCAAATGACCAGGTGGCCGACCGGATATGGGTTGTCGAACGCCTGGTCGGCCGACCGAGTTCTAACTGAAGGCGCCCCAACAGGAAGATGGGCCCTGACGCTCATGGTTCAGGATTGTAGGGCCGAGCGGAGGGCACGCTCGGCCGAAGACATGAGGTAGCATGCTGCTAACAGTCTTCACAAAGCACATTACCGAGAATCTCCCAAGTAGACCACCATAGGTGTCCGGCCGGACGCAAGGCAGAGGCTGGCCGGCCAGACGCTCGGCCGGGAACAAGGGGGAAAAGACAAGGGACGTCTTTCTCTGACAGCGGGCATGTTCTACGCTTAGGCCATACTCCAAATCTTACGACAGGGGATTTTGCTGTCCCATCAAAGACGTGCTTGGACTGTAGCAGGATGGGGTCAGGTAAGCTCACTTACAGGCCCTTACTGGGATATGGGCTGAGGACACGTGTACACCTCGATGTGTGTGCGCCTGCTTCTCCACATCCCTATATAAAGGCTCTCATCCTTCGCCGGAGGTACGCGATATACAACTTTGAGAGCCACTTCTTCATTATTCGCTTGCCTGACTTGAGCGTCGAGTTACGTTTTTCGGGCCGTGAAAACCCTTTTCGCGTCGCGGAAGCCCCGAATCACCCAAGGCCAACGGATCCGTGCAAGGAAAAACTGAACTAAAATACGAGTACGAGTTTCAAAACTTTAGATCTACTCCTAGATCTATGTGTTGAGAGTTTTACCTTTGAAGCGTGCCCTCGCAAAATCCCGCTCGTCCAAGGTGTAATGACCCAATTTTCCCTATTTCAAGTTCTAAAAGTCCATAAAAATATTTGGAAATACTTTTAAAATATTCTAGAGATTTTTAGAAATTTTTAGAGTATTTTTACGTAATTTTTGGAGGTCGTTTAGTAGGGTTACAAAAAGAAAGAAGTTTAAAAAAAAAAAGTTGAAGGTGAGATTCGAACCCACGACCTCGGGTCGGACGGACCCAAACAAAAACAGCCCAACCAGCTGAGCTACACAGTTTTGTTAACTTAGTATGGAGAGAAATAGATTTAAGCTATAGTTGGAACGTTTAAAATAAATTGGAATAAAAGTGCGCGGCGGAGGAATCGAAGCCCAAATCTTTGATTTGGTTAAAAACTGGCTGACCAACTGGGCAGTGCATGATTTGTTATCCAAATATGTAGCGTGATGTATTTAAGTTATTGTAAAGGGTAGAGATAAAACCTAGGTTATAAAGGGTTAAGTATTTTCCCGAGCCCTAAAATCCTTTCTCCCTCTCGTGTGCTCGCGACGGCGCTGTTCTTCTTCTCGGGCGGAATTGTGGCAGCGAGTGAACTCGTCTCCGGCGGCCAGCGAGGTTGTTCTCCGAGGGGTTTTATTCACTTCTCGTCAAGGAGAAGCTTTGAGCATGAAGAAGAGCCGAGATTTGAAGCTTTACCCGAACCCTAGATCTCTCCTTCTCCGGTTGTAAGTCCAAGAACAGCGAGGTGAGTTGCTTCTCACCTGCAGTAGGAGTAGTTCCGCGACATTGATCTTCTTTTCCTTTTGATTTCGGAATTCGATTTCATTCCTTATCATCCATAGCATGTCTTTTTGTTTCGGATTTATGCTAGTCCTTGTGTTGATTTCGGAGCATGTTTCATGAAGCTTGTATTTTTTCTTTGTTGCTGCCGTGAACCTAAAAAAAAGAAAGAAGAGAAGGATAGTTTAGGTTAGGCATAAAGAACAGATTCGAATCTAAGTTATCAATGATAATTCTCTTACCTTTGATGTCATGAGTTTGTTAAAGAAGAGGAGAAGGAATTTGAATGGGTAGGCATGTTGTTTAGACCTTTGCTTAGATCTACTTCTTTTATTACTTTTTCTGGTATTATTATGTCCCCACGAAATGGAGCTTTGGAATTTATTCTTAGCTTGGGTCTGAAACAAGTGATTTTTGCTTGTCATGTTCAAGGAAGTATAGATGGATTCGGGTTTAATGAGGGCATGAAATTGTAAACGCTGTATCTCTTAAAGCGTGAGCCTTTGATGTGCACTTCTGTATATCAAGTAGCTTGTGAGGTTGAATCACATATATAGCATTGCAGTTTAAGCCTTTTAACAGTAGCTTTGTTTGTTATCAAGTGAACATGGACAATCTTAACAGTAGCTTTGTGTGAACACCAGTAGCCTTAACAGTCTTCATTGCTATTAGTTGAACATCAGTAGAATTCATTTGTTATTAATTAAGCATGATCAGTTCCCTTTGCCATTAGATGTGCACGGTGATACTTTCTAGTCTCTTTTGCTATTAGAATATCTTGAGCATGCAGTTATTAGTTTCTTTGCTATTACATAAGCATGAGTTCTATCTTTAAGAACTATAAGCAAGAAAGATTAAGGTTTAGACTTGATTTCAATTCCAGAAGATTGAATATCAAAAGCGCACACAAGGTGTTTGCTTAAATGCCAAGTAAGGGCAAGTATAAAGAAGTTATAGTTAAAAAGAAAGTATTTTACTTTTAAAGGGCATGTACCGGACACAAGGTCCAAGGGGTGAGCTCCTAGATCGCCCCTAGATACAAGATCGCCTAGAAGTACCTTAGTAGTTTCGGGATTAGCTACCTCGACTCTTACTAAGGATGCGCGCAAATTGGTACAATGCCGGGCCCAAAAGAAGTTTATTATTATTTTGAAGTATTAAAGTATAAGTTTTGAAACAAATGAAACAAGCTTCAAATATGTTTAGAATTAGAAAGTTTAGTTTCTTATTATTTGAAGCATGCAGTAGTAGTTTTATTTGTTTCTTGCTATTAGATTATTCAGCATGTTTAGCTTTATTTGCTTTCAGCATGCAGTTATAGTTTTATTCTTATGAGCATGATTAGCTACACATGTTTAGTATTTCAGTTAGTATGATTCCTTTGCTATTTATGAGCATGAGTAGTTTTATATGTTAGCATTCAGTTTTAGCATGTTTTTATTTATATACATGCATATTGAGTTTTTGTGTGTGGATATCACTCACTAAGCTTTATGCTTATAGACTGCACTTCCTCCTACTGCAGATAAAGGAAAGGAAAAGATTTAGTAAGGAAGGCGACAAGGTGGTGGTGATGAAGGTGTGTGATGGCTGGACTATGGGGAGATCAAGAGTTTGCTAAGGAATTGTTAAGACTTTTCTGTTTAGAGTTCTTTAGTTTTCTTTTAATGTTATTATGAGTCAATATTGTAATTAAGTTTATTCCGTGTTTGTAGTTGGGTTCTATTGATGGAGTGATATTGATGTTTGCTATTGTTAGGGTAGTTTCCTTCTTTTATTTATGATATTATGCTGCGTGGTTGTGAAGATATATGTTCCAGCCGCCTGTGGCTGAGTATAGTTTGTTTGTATTGATGATTTGGTCACCGGTACAGGGGAGACTGCCGAAATTTTTCGGTAGAGATTTCTCGTAGTTAAGTAGCGTACCAGTTAAGTAGAGTTAGTAGTTAAGTAGCGGTCACTCTTAGAGAGTAGTAGTAGTAGTAAGAAGGGTGGTCGTTACAGTTGGTATCAGAGCAGTTCCCATTCTTCAGTATCACACACACATCAGCATCATCCTTGCCGTCTTCAAGTAAGAAAGTATTTAAGTTCTTTCTTTATGTTGCTTTCCTTTATTATTATTTGCAGTATAGAGTGATTGCTTATAAGTGCTTAAGTAAGATAGAAGATTTAGTTTCCCTTTTCTTTATTCATATTTATGTATGTTTAGAAAGGATTATGTTTAGAAAGGATAGAGAAGATATCAAGTCTTTTTCTCTGTCTAACTAGATGTCAAGAAGAGGACGTCCCCGTACCGCTCGTACTGTGGACCGAGCACAGGAGAATGAAGAGCCCAGAGTAGCTGAACCGAATCTCTCTGAAGTTGTTGCTCAACTTCAGAGACAGGTGGCAGAGCAGCAGCAAGTGATCGTCAATTTGATGGCGAATCAGCAGCCAGTCCCTGCCACTCCTCCAACAGTAACTGTGGAGACTCCAGTGGTAACTGAGGTTCCACCAGCTGCCCAGGGAGTCGTCACAGCATCCCAGAGACAAGAAGCCTACCTCATACAGTGGCTGAAACTGAAACCAGAGAGAGGATGCCCAGGCTTGGTTCAAAACACTGGAGAGCACCATGGAGCTTCTTGACTGGCCAGAAGTCGAGAATGTCAAGTGTGCCTCCTTTTGCCTGACTGGAGACGCACGCATGTGGTGGGAGAGAGTCAAAAGTAAGAGGGCAGTTAATCAGATGAGATGGATTGATTTTGAGACAGAGTTCTACGACGAGTTCTTCCACCAAAGGATCACCAATAAGCACTACGAGGAGTTTATGGAGTTCAGACAGGGTGATCTGACAGTGGAGGAAGCAGTTAAAAGATTCAACATGCTAGCTCGTCTCTGCCCAGAACTAGTAAGTACAGAGAAGGAGCGAGTCAGACTAATGCTCAGAATACTGAAGCCTGTGATAGCACTTAATGTGAGTAGTGGAACTCACCAGCCCCAGACTGGCGAAGAGCTGGTCAGCAGAGCATTAGTTGCTGAGCATTACCTGAACAGCATGAAGGCACAACGAGAGCAGCACAAGCCAATCAAGATATAAACCAAGACTGGGGGAAGTCAGAAACCCCAGTTAAATAATCAGAAATGGAAAGGCAAGGGTACTAAAAGAAAGCAGTGGAATTCAGGGAATAACCAGAAGGGAGGACCAGAAAACAAGCAGACTAATTTCCCTCCCTGCTCCAAATGTAGGAGAACACATCCAGGAGCCTGTCTTTTGGATAAGAATGGATGTTATTCTTGTGGTCAGGAAGGACACATGGCTAAAGCGTGTCCTAACAAGTTCAAAACACCTCAGCCACAGCCAATACAATATGGAGCCAAGTTTAACTACATTATATGCCTGCAACTCTGGATGGACCTCAGATCAGTCAAGGAAGGTTGGAAGCTCCACCAGTTCCAGTCAATGCCAGAGTATTCTCCCTTACTAAAGAGGAAGCTGCTAGTGCCTCCATGGTCGTAATAGGTCAAGTAGTTATTTTTCAGCGTATAGCTACTGCACTATTTGATACTGGGGCGACCCATTCTTTTGTATCCATACCTTTTGCCAAAGAATTACAGGTACCTACAGAAAGCATGAGTTCCAGGTTCCTGACAACCCTACCTTCTGGGGAAGTCATGGAATCCAGTCAGTGGCTTCGGTCTGTACCAGTCAGAATTTCAGACCGAGAGCTATGTGTTAATCTGGTAGTTCTCGCCATGCAGGATTTCGATATCATTTTGGGTATGGATTTCCTTAGCAAGTACAGTGCTTCAGTGGACTGCCGCAGAAGAAAAGTGATCTTTAGTCCAGAAGGTGAACCATCCTTTGAATTTACAGGAGTGCCAAAGAGGAAGACTCAAAAATTTCTCTCTTCCCTCACAGCTCACCAGATGCTAGCTAAAGGGTGTGCTGGTTTTCTTGCATTCATTGTGAGTACAGAAGAAGAAGAAAGACTTAAGCAGGAGGAAGTTCGGGTAGTCTGTGAGTATCCAGAGGTATTCCCAGAAGAGCTACCTGGACTACCTCCCAACAGAGAAGTGGAGTTTGAGATTGAATTGGTTCCTGGTACCGGTCCAATTTCAAAAGTTCCGTATCGCATGTCTCTAGCAGAGCTAAAAGAGTTACAAGAGCAACTTCAGGAGCTGCTTGACAAAGGCTTCATCCGCCCTAGTCACTCACCTTGGGGAGCTCCTGTGTTGTTTGTCAAGAAGAAGGATGGATCTATGCGGATGTGCATAGATTATAGGGCTTTGAATCAAGTGACCATCAAGAACAAGTACCCCTTTCCCAGGATCGATGACTTATTTGATCAGTTAAGAGGGGCGACAGTATTCTCAAAGATAGACCTGCGCTCTGGGTACCATCAGCTAAAAGTGAAAGAAAGAGACATACCCAGAACGGCTTTCAGGACCAGATACGGACACTACGAGTTCGTAGTCATGTCTTTTGGTGTGACTAATGCACCTGCAGTTTTCATGGACCTGATGAACGGAGTGTTCAGAGAATATCTTGACAAATTTGTCATTGTGTTCATCGACGATATTCTAATCTATTCAAGAACCCCAGAGGAGCATGACACGCACTTGAGGATAGTACTGCAGACTCTTCAGCAAAAGCAGCTTTACGCTAAATTCTCAAAGTGCGAGTTTTGGTTAGATCAGGTGGCATTTCTAGGTCACATAATTTCTAGAGAAGGCATTCAAGTGGATCCAGCCAAAGTAGAAGCGGTCAGCAAGTGGAAGAGACCCAAGAATGCCAGAAAGATCAGAAGCTTCCTTGGTTTAGCTGGGTATTACAGGAAATTCGTGGAAGACTTTTCCAGAATAGCCTCTCCACTTACAGCCCTCACCAGAAAGAACAAGAAGTTTGAATGGTCAGATAAATGTGAGCAGAGTTTCCAAGAGCTAAAGAAGAGACTGACCAGTGCTCCCATTCTGACAGGACCAGAGAGTGACAAGAGTTTTGACATCTACAGTGATGCTTCCAAGATGGGTCTAGGAGCTGTACTCATGCAAGAAGGAAAAATTATAGCTTATGCTTCCAAGCAAAGCTAATAAAGTAGCAGATGCACTAAGCAGAAAATCCGGTGCATCCCTGATGTCTTTGTCATCATTAGCCCTACCACTGCAGAAGGAGTTGTCAAATTTTGGAATGGAAATTATTTATGGGCAACTCTCTGCATTGACCTTAGAGTCAACCCTGCTTGAGGATATACAAAGAAAGCAAAGTGAAGATCTAGATATCCAGAAGATCAAGCAGGGGATACAGAAAGAAGAAAAATTCGGAGTTTTGAGTATCAGACAGTGGAATTCTTTATCAGGGGAGCCGCCTTTGTGTTCCCAACGATGAAGAGCTGAGGAAGAAAATCCTAGAGGAAGCTCACAGTACATCTTACTCCATATATCCGGGTTCTACCAAGATGTATTAAGACGTGAAACAGAGATTCTGGTGGTCTAGACTCAAAAGAGATGTAGCTAAATATGTCAGTACTTGGCTGACATGTCAGAGGGTAAAAGCATAACACCAGAGACCAGGAGGAGTTCTACAGCCTCTTCCTATACCAGAGTGGTAGTGGGAAGACATATCCATAGACTTCATAACAGATCTCCCAAGAACCCCAAATGGATATGATGCGATATGGGTGATAGTGGACAGATTGACCAAGTCTGCTCATTTTCTAGCCATCAAGGTATCCCACTCTATAGAGCAGTTAGCACAGTTATATGTTAAGGAGGTGATCAGACTTCACGGAGTTCCTAAATCTATTGTTTCTGATAGAGATGGGCGCTTCACCTCTCACTTTTGGGAGTGTGTTCAGAATGCACTAGGCACCAAACTCAAGTTCAGCACAGCTTTCCATCCACAGACTGATGAACAGACAGAGCGAGTAAATCAGATTCTAGAAGATATGCTCAGAGCTTGTGCACTAGATTTCAAGGGAAGTTAGTGCAAGTATCTGTGCTTAGCTGAGTTTGCCTACAACAACAGCTATCAGGCCACCATCAAGATGGCTCCTTATGAGGCACTGTATAGCAGGAAGTGCAGATCACCCATTTGCTGGCAAGAAGCAGGTGAGAGAAAAGAAATGGAAGTAGAACTGGGCATTCAGACAGAGCTGATAGATGAGACTACTCAGGCTATTCAGAAGATCAGACAGGGAGTTGAGACTGCCCAGAGTAGACAGAAGAGTTATGCTGACACACGCCGTAGGCCACTTGAATTCCAAATAGGAGATTCAGTTTTTCTCAAGGTCGCTCCTATGAAGAGAGTGATGAGATTTGGCAAGAAGGGCAAATTAAGTCCTCGTTATGTAGGACCTTACCTAATCATAGAAAGGATCGGGAAAGTAGCTTACAGGCTGGACTTACCTCAAGACATGTCAGCAATACACAATGTATTTCATGTCTCCATACTAAAGAAGTGTCTCCATGACCCGAGCCAAGTGATTCAGCCTCAGTCAGTGCAGATCCAAGAGGATCTTAGTTATGAGAGCAGACCTACACAGATAGTGGACAGAGCAGTCAAGAGATTGAGAAACAAAGAAGTACCACTAGTGAAGGTCGTTTGGCAGAACCAGAAGCACGAGGAAATCACTTGGGAGTGGGAGGACACTATGAGACAGAAGCATCCAGAGCTATTCTAAGTTCGAGGATGAACTTTTTATAAGGTATGGGGAATTGTAACGACCCAATTTTCCCTATTTCAAGTTTTAAAAGTCCATAAAAATATTTGGAAATACTTTTAAAATATTCTAGAGATTTTTAGGAATTTTTAGAGTATTTTTACGTAATTTTTGGAGGTCGTTTAGTAGGGTTACAAAAAGAAAGAAGTTTAAAAAAAAAACGTTGAAGGTGAGATTCGAACCCACGACCTCGGGTCGGACGGACCCAAGCAAAACGGCTCAACCAGCTGAGCTACACGATTTTGTTAAACTAATATGGAGAGAAATAGATTTAAGCTATAGTTGGAACGTTTAAAATAAATTGGAATAAAAGTGCGCGGCGGAGGAATCGAAGCCCAAACCTTTGATTTGGTTAAAAACTGGCTGACCAACTGGGCTGTGCGTGATTTGCTAACCAAATATGTAGCGAGATGTATTTAAGTTATTGTAAAGGGCAGAGATAAAACCTAGGTTATAAAGGGTTAAGTATTTTCCCGAGCCCTAAAATCCTTTCTCCCTCTCGTGTGCTCGCGACGGCGCTGTTCTTCTTCTCGGGCGGAATTGTGGCAGCGAGTGAACTCGTCTCCGGCGGCCAGCGAGGTTGTTCTCCGAGGGGTTTTCTTCACTTCTCGTCAAGGAGAAGCTTTGAGCACGAAGAAGAGCCGAGATTTGAAGCTTTACCCGAACCCTAGATCTCTCCTTCTCCGGTTGTAAGTCCAAGAACAGCGAGGTGAGTTGCTTCTCACCTGCAGTAGGAGTAGTTCCGCGACATTGATCTTCTTTTCCTTTTGATTTCGGAATTCGATTTCATTCCTTATCATCCACAGCATGTCTTTTTGTTTCGGATTTATGCTAGTCCTTGTGTTGATTTCGGAGCATGTTTCATGAAGCTTGTATTTTTTCTTTGTTGTTGCCGTGAACCCAAAAAAAAGAAAGAAGAGAAGGATAGTTTAGGTTAGGCATGAAGAACAGATTCGAATCTAGGTTATCAATGATAATTCTCTTACCTTTGATGTCATGAGTTTGTTAAAGAAGAGGAGAAGGAATTTGAATGGGTAGGCATGTTGTTTAGACCTTTGCTTAGATCTACTTCTTTTATTGCTTTTTCTGGTATTATTATGTCCCCACGGAATGGAGCTTTGGAATTTATTCTTAGCTTGGGTCTGAAACAAGTGATTTTTGCTTGTCATGTTCAAGGAAGTATAGATGGATTCGGGTTTAATGAGGGCATGAAATTGTAAACGCTGTATCTCTTAAAGCGTGAGCCTTTGATGTGCACTTCTGTATATCAAGTAGCTTGTGAGGTTGAATCACATATATAGCATTGCAGTTTAAGCCTTTTAACAGTAGCTTTGTTTGTTATCAAGTGAACATGGACAATCTTAACAGTAGCTTTGTGTGAACACCAGTAGCCTTAACAGTCTTCATTCCTATTAGTTGAACATCAGTAGAATTCATTTGCTATTAATTAAGCATGATCAGTTCCCTTTGCCATTAGATGTGCACGGTGATACTTTCTAGTCTCTTTTGCTATTAGAATATCTTAAGCATGCAGTTATTAGTTTCTTTGCTATTACATAAGCATGAGTTCTATCTTTAAGAACTCTAAGCAAGAAAGATTAAGGTTTAGACTTGATTTCAATTCCAGAAGATTGAATATCAAAAGCGCACACAAGGTGTTTGCTTAAATGCCAAGTAAGGGCAAGTATAAAGAAGTTATAGTTAAAAAGAAAGTATTTTACTTTTAAAGGGCATGTACCGGACACAAGGTCCAAGGGGTGGGCTCCTAGATCGCCCCTAGACACAAGATCGCCTATAAGTACCTTAGTAGTTTCGGGATTAGCTACCTCGACTCTTACTAAGGATGCACGCAAATTGGTACAATGCCGGACCCAAAAGAAGTTTATTATTATTTTGAAGTATTAAAGTATAATTTTTGAAACAAATGAAACAAGCTTCAAATATGTTTAGAATTAGAAAGTTTAGTTTCTTGTTATTTGAAGCATGCAGTAGTAGTTTTATTTGTTTCTTGCTATTAGATTATTCAGCATGTTTAGCTTTATTTGCTTTCAGCATGCAGTTATAGTTTTATTCTTATGAGCATGATTAGCTACATATGTTTAGTATTTCAGTTAGTATGATTCCTTTGCTATTTATGAGCATGAGTAGTTTTATATGTTAGCATTCAGTTTTAGCATGTTTTTATTTATATACATGCATATTGAGTTTTTGTGAGTAGATAGCACTCACTAAGCTTTATGCTTATAGACTGCACTTCCTCCTACTGCAGATAAAGGAAAGGAAAAGATTTAGTAAGGAAGGCGACAAGGTGGTGGTGATGAAGGTGTGTGATGGCTGGACTATGGGGAGATCAAGAGTTTGCTAAGGAATTGTTAAGACTTTTCTGTTTAGAGTTCTTTAGTTTTCTTTTAATGTTATTATGAGTCAATATTGTAATTAAGTTTATTCTGCGTTTGTAGTTGGGTTCTATTGATGGAGTGATATTGATGTTTGCTATTGTTATGGTAGTTTCCTTCTTTTATTTGTAATATTATAATGCGTGGTTGTGAAGATATATGTTCCAGCCGCCTGTGGCTGAGTATAGTTTGTTTGTATTGATGATTTGGTCACCGGTACAGGGGAGACTCAGCCGAAATTTTTCGGTAGAGATTTCTCGTAGTTAAGTAGCGTAACGGTTAAGTAGAGTTAATAGTTAAGTAGCGGTCACTCTTAGAGAGTAGTAGTAGTAGTAAGAAGGGTGGTCGTTACATAAGGTACGTGTCGGATCTCTAAAGTATCAAGGTAGATACTTCTCTAGTGATATCCACACGAACAAGGAGTGCTCTCTAGCACTCAAGGATGGAGAAGAGAGCCCCAAGTGTGCTAGCACTTTCTAGAGCTCTCGGATGAGATTGGAAAGGAAGAAAAGATAGAGTACAAAAGAAACTCATACACTCAAGAAGTAGTATCCCTCCTTTGTGACCTTTACTCTTCCTTTGCTCTTGGAATTCACTCAACCACCTTTTCCTCTCTTGGAATTTCACGGCAATAGCAGCAAGGAGGAGGAAGATAGCAAGGAAGAAGATGAGACAATTACCACACATCAATTTCCACAAAAACAAAAACTCCTTTGCATTAGTGTGGCCGGCCACAACATTGTAACCTCCCCATTAATGTGGCCGGCCACATTAAAGCCAAGGGGAGAGTGTAACCCCCATGAGGTGGCATGTCTCATGAGGTGGAGGTGATGTGGCAAGGATGAGTCATCCTTATGATGTGGCAATACATCAAGTCAAACATGATGTTTCAACTTCTACTTGGGCAAGTCAAACTTGACCAATTGTCTTCCTTGTTGAGTTAAATCCAACCTTTGATTCAAGTCAATTTTAATTTAATGAATATCAATTCATTAATATAAATTAACTCAATAAATCAACTCTAAATTAGACTCATTCAACAATTGAATCTAATTGAGTCTAACTCAATAAGTCTAATTTGAATCCAATCTTTGGTGCATCATATGAACCTAATCCAATTGGTTCATCATATGAACCTAATCTCCATCTACTTGTTCTTTGTGTGTGACCCAATAGGTTCTTATAACGTTGGCAATGCCCTAAACCCATTTAGGAGCATAAGTAATGAGCAGTATCTAGCAACACATCATTACTACTCAAGTTACAAGAAATGTCGAGATCCAACATCACCTTGTGACTACTAATTGTGACTTCTCACAATATGTGACATTGTCCTTCTATCCCAGACATCTAGATTGATCAATGTGAGGCATAGACCGTGTCATCCTCTAATCAATCTAAATCTTGAACTCCAAGTAGACTCACTCAATCAAATGAGCTCAACATCTCATGTTGACTCACTTGGGCATGGCCATGCACTTCGTGGTCTAACTCTATCAAGAATATTGATGTCGCTCCCGTCATATGGGAGGGATAGATCCCATCTACATCACTCACATCCCTCTGCATAATTTGTTACATACCCAGTAATCGCCTTTATAGTCTACCCTGTTACGAGTGACGTTTGACGAAACCAAAGTACATAACTCCTTATGTAGGGATCCATGGTGACTTCAGGTCAAAGGACTAATAGTCATACTAATAGCCACATGAGAAAGTATATGACACTCATATAACGATCCATGATACTTTCTCATGGCGGGTCATTCAGTATACATTCTCTAATGCATACCCATGTGTCAGCTTGATATCTCTATATCCATGACTTGTGAGATCAAGTCATCGAGCTGACCTACATGCTAGTCTTATTGTATTAACATTGTCCCAGAATGTTAATACTCGACTAGGAATGATTTAGAGTAGTGTTCCCTATATCATCTCACTATCGATTCAACCAATCGATTGATATAGGTAAGAACCTTCTACTCAAGGACGTTACTATACTTATTTTATCTGGCACTAATACAAATAAGCATAATAACCAAAAAACCAAATGCCTTAATATATATACAAGAATATGATATACATGAGTCCATACAATCATCAAATGATTGGATCTAGGGCTCTAACTAACAATCTCCCACTATCACTAGTGCCAATCAGTATAGGCTCTAAGGCCTAATGACCTAGTGTGACCATCATGCTTTCTCTGTGCCAAAGCCTTGGTCAAGGGATCTGCGATGTTAGCCTCTGTAGGTACTCTGCAAATCTCCACATCTCCTCTATCGATAATCTCTCGAATGAGATGGAAACGTTGTAGAACTGCTGTGAACTCTGCCAGCTCATAGCAATACCATTCAAGCAAAACACGAACCTCGACTGTGATCTTTAATCATTCTGATCGGTCTAGAAGATGGCATCACTGTAACCCTTTACAGTTAGCTCATCATTGCCTCCATATATCAAGAAATATTCTTTAGTCCTTCATAAGTACTTAAGAATATTCTTGACCGCTATCCAGTGACTTTCACCTGGATTTGACTGGTATCTGCTCGTCATGCTCAAAGCATACGAGACATCAGGTCGAGTACATAGCATGGCGTACATGATCGATCCTATGGCTGAGGCATAAGGGATCTGATCCATGCGGTCTCTCTCCTCTCTAGAAGAGGGACCTTGAGTCTTCGAAAGACTCACGCCATGTGACATCGGCAGAAATCCTTTCTTGGAATTCTGCATGGCAAACCGAAGGATTACCTTGTCAATATATGTACTCTGACTTAGGCCAAGCAATCTCTTAGATCTATCTCTATAGATCTGTATCCCTAGAATGCGGGATGCCTCACCTAAGTCCTTCATTGAGAAGCAACTCCCTAGTCTTGACAGACTGAAGCAAAGGGATGTCCTTCCTAATGAGTAGTATGTCATCCACATACAATATGAGGAAGACAACTATATCCCCTACAACCTTCTTGTAGACACAAGGCTCATCTTCGTTCTTAATGAAACCAAACTGTTTGATTGCATCATCGAATCGAAGATTCCAGCTCCGAGAAGCTTGCTTTAGTCCATAAATGGACCTATGCAGCTTGCATACTCTGCTAGTATGCTGTGGATCTTATGGCCTCTAGCCATTTCTCAGAATCTGGTCTCATCACAGCTTCCTGATAGGTGGTAGGCTCATCCTCTATGAGCACAATGTCATCATGGTCAGACAAGAGAAATGAGTATCTCTCAGGCTGACGACGTATCCTATCAGACCTGCGAAGAGGTATGTCTACTTGAACCGGTTGTTGTTCCTCAACTCCTTGTGGAACAACATCATCCACAACACTTTGTGGTTCCAGTTCAATTTCCATCGAGGCATCAGTGCTATTGTTCACATCTTGAACTTCTTCAAGATCGAACGCGCTCCCACTAGTCTTTCTAGAAACAAAGTCCATTTCTAGAAAGACCCCAGTCTTTGCCACAACTACCTTGTGCTGACTGGGAATGTAGAAGTAATATCCCTTAGTTTCCTTGCGATATCCGATGAAATAACACTTGTCGGATTTGGGTCCTAATTTATCTGAGACTTGACGTCGTACGTAAGCCTCACAGCCCCAAATCCTCATGAAAGACACCTGGGCATCTCTCCCAGTCCATATCCTATATGGTGTCTTTATCACGGCCTTGGATGGAACTCGGTTGAGAATGAAAGCTGCCGTGTCTAGAGCATAGCCCCAAAAGTATGCCGGAAGATCTGTGTGACTCATCATAGATCGTACCATATCTAACAGGGTACGATTCCTCCTTTCGGATACACCATTCCACTGTGGTGTTCCAGGAGGAGTGAGTTGGGATAGAATCCCACACTCAGCTAAATAGTCACGGAACTCATGGCTTAAGTATTCACCACCTCGATCTGATCGAAGTATTTTAATACTTTTGCCAAGCTGGTTCTGTACTTCATTCTTGAATTCTATGAACTTTTCAAAGGATTCGGACTTATGTGTCATCAAGTACACATAACCATATCTACTGAAGTCATCAGTAAATGTGATGAAGTACCTATAACCGCCTCTAGCAGTGACATTGAAAGGGCCACATACATCACTATGTATGAGTCCTAACAAATCAGTCGTTCTCTTGCTGTGCCCACTAAAGGGAGTCTTGGTCATCTTGCCTCGTAGGCATGACTCGCATATCTCATATGATTCAAAATCAAATGAGTCCAGCAAACCATCCTTATGGAGCTGGGATAATCGCTTGTCATTTATATGACTTAAGCGACAGTGCCAGAGATAGGTTTGGTTCAAGTCATTTGACTTGAACCTCTTGGTACTAATGTTATAGATAGGGCTCTCAAGGTCTAGAATATAGAGTCCGTTTATTAGTGGTGCACTACAATAGAACATATCTTTTAAATAAACAGAACAACATTTGTCTTTTATTATAAAAGAGTATCCTTTCTTGTCTAAACAAGAAACTGAACCTATGTTCTTAGTAAGAGCAGACATATAACAACAATCATCTAAATCTAGTACAAGCCCAGAGGGCAGAGATAGCTGATAAGTTCCTACAGCAACAGTAGCAACCCGTGCTCCATTGCCTACTCGTAGGTCCACCTCGCCCTTTGCCAATGCTCTGCTATTTCTCAGCGCCTGCACATCAGTACAAATGTGAGAAGCACATCCAGTATCTAATACCCATGATGTAGAAATAGATAGATTGACTTCTATAACATATATACCTGAAGTGGAAGTCTCACTTCGCTTCTTCTTAAGATCCTCCAAGTATACCTTGCAGTTCCTCTTCCAGTGCCCGGTCTGACCGCAGTGGAAGCAGGTAGCATCCTTGGCGACCCCTCCTTTAGGCTTCAGTGCCTTGCCTTTGCCCTTGGTTTGGGACTTTCCCTTACCTTTGGGCTTGCCCTTGCCCTTGCCCTTGTGCTTCTGGACCATCAGAATGGGCTTAACCTTCTTAAGGTTAATCTCAGCAGTTCGTAACATACTAAGTAGCTCAGGCAGTGGCTTGTCAATCTCGTTCATGTTATAGTTGAGAACGAATTGACTATAACTATCCGGCAAGGACTGCAAGATCAAATCAGTGGCCATTTCTTGGCGAAGTGGGAACCCCAGTCTTTGTAGGTTCTCTATGTACCCAATCATCTTGAGTACATAAGGACCTACAGGAGCCCCGTCTGACATCTTGCACTGAAACAGTGCCTTAGAGATCTCAAATCTCTCATGCCTCGCTTGTCCCTGATATAGTTGGCGAAGATGCTCAACCATATCGTAAGCGCCCATCATCGTTGCTTCTGAAGCTCGAGTTCATGGTCGCGAGCATTAGACAGACACATCTAATGCGTCGTCTTGATGCTTCTTGTAAGCATATTTGTCTCTCATGGGGCATTGGCGGGAGGAGCCTCGGAATGGGCTGCTCCAGAACGTATGTTCTTTGGTGAGAACTATTCTCAAGTTCTTGCACGTCCAGGAAATTCACTCCGTTGAGCTTGTCCTTCTCAAGGACAGATCGCAGGGAGAAGGAATTCGTGTTTGACGTCATGGTTATCTACAACAGAAAATTTGCAGAAATAAATATCATATTCTTTTAAAATCATTTAATTAGGCCTTTAATTAAATGATGCTCCCACTGAATTCTATAATTCTTGTGGGACAAGATCCACATCATACTAACCCTTGAGTTAGCTTTGGCTAATACGCCCAAGATGATCGGTAGGTAACGATTACCAATTACATCTCTATGCAACTCTTGTTTATAAAATCAATATCCGCATTTATATTAAAACTCGAGTTAGCTTTGGCTAATACGCCCGAGAGTTAATATAGATGTGATTTTGACCTATCTTTTCCAACCGTTGGAAGAATGCCTATAGTTGACTCGATCCAACCGAGTAACTAGGAATACTCAATCTAATTGAGTTTGTATTCACCCATGCGTTGATAGGCGGGACCAAGATTGTCCCTCCGTACCCTACCAAGATAATATGTATTGCTCTGCTTTGGCAGATTCAACAATACATGTGATCGAGGTAGTGATAGGTATCACGGCACAGTTAGGCATTAGAGTTGGTTCGATCGAGATCTAATCTAATCGAAAAGGATGCATCTTGTGCATGACTTAGATCTAATCTAATCGCAAGGGTGCATCATGTGCACGACTTAGATCTAATCTAATCGTAAGGCACTAATTAATTAATTACTTATTAAACATGCATCATATACATAAGCAATTAACTAATTAATCTATTTGTGATTTAGTCATGGCCCTACTACGATTTTCTCAAGCCAATGAGAAGATCGAATGGTCAACCTAGGGTCAACAGCTTCTCCAAGCTCCTCCCTTTGACCACCTTGTGTTGCTCGTGCCCGCCTCGGAACTCCGTCTCGTGTGGACCCTCCACCGCTTCAATTTGTACATTACAATTTGAAACTCAAGTTACATTCGAGTGTAAATCTAATTTACAACAAGAATATAAGAGAAAGGCACGACGCGCAGGTCGCAGAAAAATAAAAACATACAACACGCGCAAACACATAACGGCACGCAGGCCGTATTATGAATTACAACACAAACCAATCATATTGGGTTTTTGGGCCATGACTATCACAAAATTAATATATAATTCAAAATTATATATTTTTCATATTTTTATATAATTTTAAAAATATTTTTTACAATTTTCTGAGTAAAATTTCGGCGGTCCGTTTAGCGATTTGGGCAATCGTGAACGGATCCCTTCGGGGCCAGGGCAGCGCCCTGCCCGATCTAACCATCACGAGGGTTCCTTTGCGATCCAACAGTGCCCAAACTCGCTGTCCCAAAACGATTTGGGTCGAGACATTGCCGTTTCAGAAAAATCTTCCCGACAGGTTCGTTTTTAGCGATTTCGGGTGCAATCACGGAGCAAATCCCCTTGCGGGGTTAGGGGCAGTACCCCTACCCATGATCTAACCATCGTGAGTTGCTCCTTTGCGATCTAATGGCACCCAAGCCCGCTGTCCCAAACGGATTTGGGGCAAAACGAAGCCGTTTTGGAAAAATCTTTCCGGTAGCCGAAGCCTACAAGTGCCGAGACACTTGTGCTTCGTTTCTACGGAAAAATTACCCATAAAAACTATAAAATCATAATTTTACAGAAAATTACAGAAACTTTAGTTTTCATAAAACCAAAAATTTAAACTCATACAAGCCTTGCACGTGGCTCTGATACCACTGTTACGTTTTTCGGGCCGCGAAAACCGCTTTTCGCGTCGCGGAAACCCCGAATCACCCAAGGCCAACGGATCCGTGCAAGGAAAAACCGAACTAAAATACGAGTACGAGTTTCAAAACTTTAGATCTACTCCTAGATCTATGTGTTGAGAGTTTTACCTTTGAAGTGTGCCCTCGCAAAATCCCGCTCGTCCAAGGTACGTGTCGGATCTCCAAAGTATCAAGGTAGATACTTCTCTAGTGATATCCACACGAACAAGGAGTGCTCTCTAGCACTCAAGGATAGAGAAGAGAGCCCCAAGTGTGCTAGCACTTTCTAGAGCTCTCGGATGGGATTGGAAAGGAAGAAAAGAGAGAGTACAAAAGAAACTCATACACTCAAGAAGTAGTATCCCTCCTTTGTGACCTTCACTCTTCCTTTGCTCATGGAATTCACTCAACCACCTTTTCCTCTCTTGGAAGTTCACGGCAACAGCAGCAAGGAGGAGGAAGATAGCTAGGAAGAAGATGAGACAATTACCACACATCAATTGCCACAAAAACAAAAACTCCTTTGCATTAGTGTGGCCGACCACAACATTGTAACCTCCCCATTAATGTGGCCGGCCAAATTAAAGCCAAGGGGAGAGTGTAACCCCCATGAGGTGGCATGTCTCATGAGGTGGAGGTGATGTGGCAAGGATGAGTCATCCTTATGATGTGGCAATACATCAAGTCAAACATGATGTTTCAACTTCTACTTGGTCAAGTCAAACTTGACCAATTGTCTTTCTTGTTGAGTTAAATCCAACCTTTGATTCAAGTCAATTTTAATTTAATGAATCTCAATTTATTAATATAAATTAACTCAATGAATCAAATCTAAATTAGACTCATTCAACAATTGAATCTAATTGAGTCTAACTCAATAAGTCTAATTTGAATCCAATCTTTGGTGCATCATATGAACCTAATCCAATTGGTTCATCATATGAACCTAATCTCCATCCACTTGTTCTTTGTGTGTGACCCAATAGGTTCTTGTAACATTGGCAATGCCCTAAACCCATTTAGGAGCATAAGTAATGAGCGGTATCTAGCAACACATCATTACTACTCAAGTTACAAGAAATGTCGAGATCCAACATCACCTTGTGACTACTAATTGTGACTCCTCACAATATGTGACATTGTCCTTCTATCCTAGACATCTAGATTGATCAATGTGAGGCATAGACCGTGTCATCCTCTAATCAATCTAAATCTTGAACTCCAAGTAGACTCACTCAATCAAATGAGCTCAACATCTCATGTTGACTCACTTGGGCATGGCCATGCACTTCGTGGTATAACTCTATCAAGAATATTGATGTCGCTCCCGTCATATGGGAGGGATAGATCCCATCTACATCACTCACATCCCTCTGCATAATTTGTTACATACCCAGTAATCGCCTTTATAGTCCACCCTGTTACGGGTGACGTTTGATGAAACCAAAGTACATAACTCCTTATGTAGGGATCCATGGTGACTTCAGGTCAAAGGACTAATAGTCATACTAATAGCCACATGAGAAAGTATATGACACTCATATAACGATCCATGATACTTTCTCATGGCGGGTCATTCAGTATACATTCTCTAATGCATACCCATGTGTCAGCTTGATATCTCTATATCCATGACTTGTGAGATCAAGTCATCGAGCTGACCTACATGCTAGTCTTATTGTATTAACATTGTCCCTGAATGTTAATACTCGACTAGGAATGATTTAGAGTAGTGTTCCCTATATCATCTCACTATCGATTCAACCAATCGATTGATATAGGTAAGAACCTTCTACTCAAGGACGTTACTATACTTATTTTATCTGGCACTAATACAAATAAGCATAATAACCAAAAAACCAAATGCCTTAATATATATACAAGAATATGATATATATGAGTCCATACAATCATCAAATGATTGGCTCTAGGGCTCTAACTAACACGTCGGAGGGTCGCCGCCGGGAACCTCTTCCCGGCCCGACTTCTGTGCAGGTTCGCCGGAGCTTCGTACGATCAGTCGGAGATCTACGTCAGCGACTCGGAGAGCGCCACGTGCCCAGCTTCCGTTGATCCAGCTTTCGGACAGGATCAATTTGGCGCCGTCTGTGGGAATCACTCCTGCATCCGAACGGAAACAATGGACGAGGCTGGACGACAACACACGGTGACGCTTTCCACGGAGGAACTCGACGCTCTGATCGAGTTGAGGGTCGCTAAGCTCGTCGAACAGAAACAGAAGGCATCAGCCGAGCGGGCAGAGCAGCAAGCAACATCAGCATCAGGAGGCCGAGTGGAAGACCTCAGGCCATCGTTGCATTCCATCGGGCCCTATTCCACACTCCTGAAGCCGCAGCAACTAATCGAGATCGGGGATCTTCTTCAGATGAAAGGCCAAGACGAGACGACAGAAAAGGGAAAGCCCCCCGAGCGGATACATCGCCCGAGCGGATTAATCGCCAATTCTCAGAAGCCATCTTGAAGGATCCTCTGCCAAAGCACTACGTGCCCCCGACGATCGGCGAATATAATGGGACCACCGATCCGGATGATCATCTGGGTAAATTCGACAACACTGCTACCCTTCACCAATATACGGATGGGGTGAAGTGTCGAGTTTTTCTAACCACCCTCTCTGGATCAGCTCAACGATGGTTTCGGAGGCTGCCGGATGGGTCCATCACAAACTTCAAGGACTTCCGAACGGGCTTCCTCCATCATTTTGCAAGCAGTCGGCGTTATCAGAAGACGAGTGTCAGCTTGTTCGCCATCAAGCAAGAGCCAAGAGAGCCGCTCAGAGCTTATATCCAGTGGTTCAACCGAGTGGCCATGGATATTCCAACGGCCACCTCGGAGACCATGATGAATGCCTTCACACAAGGCCTAGTGGATGGGGATTTCTTCCGATTGCTCATTCGAAAGCCGCCCCGAGACTACGACCACATGCTACACCGGGCCAACGAATACATCAACGTGGAGGAAGCCCAAGCAGCCTGGAAAAAAGAAACTCCAACCGAGCGGGCTCCTCTTGCCGAGAGGAAGCCGCACGCTGCTCACCCACCCAGAGGACCGAGGGACGAAGCAATCCGCTCCCCCCATGCTAGGTCCCACGTGCAAGAGGTAGCTGCCGCCCGACCCAAGCCAAAGAAGAAATGGACCCCCGATGTTCTGCTCCTTCCACCGGACGGATACGCACAACACAAGGGATTGTCGAAGTCTTCCCTTAATTGCTCATCCCGTTCCCCGGAATGGTGGTCGACGATCTCCCTCATCCGATAGGCGACATAGAACTCATGAAGCCGATCGGACGCAAGCTGACAGGCGAAAACAACAGACTCCCGACCGACATCGCTCTCCGAGGCGGGAGAATCGTCGAATGTCTAGAGAACGGTCCCGACCGTCCGCTCGGGAAGAAGAAAATAGAAGCAATACTTCCCGAGGCGAGATCAACATTATTGCTGGCGGGCCGACCGGAGGTGACTCTAACCGAGCAAGGAAGGCGAGCGTCCGACAGCTCCAGATCCATGCGGTCGGCTGCAGCCAGGAACGGGCGAGCGGACCCGAAATTAGTTTTGGACCCAGGGACTTAGAAGGAGTTGAAGTCCCCCATGATGACACCCTTCTCATCAAAGCGGTAATAGCCAACTACACTATTCACCGTATTTTTATTGACACAGGGAGCTCGGTTAATATCATATTCAAGAAAGCATTCGATCAACTGCAAATTGATCGAGGCGAGCTGCTGCCCATGACAACCCCCCTTTACGGGTTTACGAGCAATGAAGTTCAGCCGGTCGGACAGATCTGTCTGGCCATATCGCTGGGAGAGGAGCCACTCAGAAGGATGCGTACTGCAAACTTCGTCGTGGTGGATTCTCTGTCGGCATACAACGTCATATTGGGGTGACCGGCTCTCAATGAATTCCGAGCGGCCGTTTCCACCTTCCACCAGAAGATCAAGTTCCCCGTCGAGGACAAAGTGGGAGAAGTACGAGGGGATCAACTGGCAGCTCGGCGATGCTACATCGAGATGATCCGAGCAGAAGCCAATTCCGCTCGGAAGGCGCCACGGATCGAGGTGAACGCTATAACAGAAAAGCCTCCCTCTTTAGTTTATGAAGAAAAAGAGGAAGTGCAGATTCACCCGACCCGATCGGAGGCCACAACGTTCGTTGAGGCCGATCTGGAGGAAAGCTGTAAACAGGAAGTGATCAAATGCCTCTAGAGAAACTATGATGTCTTCAATGGTCGGCACGCAGTGCACGGAATTTCACCGAGCATAGTGCAACACGAGTGCATGTCCGGACGCTCGTAGGTGAAGCGGAAAAAGGATTTCAACACCGAGAATGCCATCATCAAGGCGGAGTTGGAGAAGCTGGAGGGACATATCTGAGTCAGTTCAGGTGGTGTGACGTATTAGTATCAAGCCGGGCAACAAGTGGAGAGTGTGCATAGATTTTGGGATCTCAACAAAGCTTGCACGAAGACTTTTATCCTCGCCTCGAATTGATCAATTGGTGGACTCCACGACCGGCTATGTATGCTCGACGCTTACCAAGGCTATCATCAAGTGCCGCTCGCCCGTGAAGACCAAGAAAAGCTAAGCTTCGTCACTACCGACGGCACATATTGCTATAATGTGATGCCGTTCGGACTGAAGAACGCGGGAGCCACATATCAGCGTCTGATGAACAAAGTGTTCAAGGAGCAGATCGGGCGAAATCTGGAAGTATACGTGGACGACATTCTCATCAAGTCCGTCCGAGCGACCGATCTATTCGAAGACATGGAGGAGACTTTCCGAACGCTGAGGAGGTACGGCGTTAAACTAAATCCACAGAAGTGTCTGTTCGGAGCAAAAGGAGGGCATTTTCTGGGTTACATAGTGACCGAGCGGGGAATCGAAGCAAATCCCAGCAAGGTGAAAGCCTTACAAGATATGCCGCCTCCAAGAAATCTGAGGGAAGTGCAACGCTTGACCGGTCAGATAACAGCATTGTCCAGATTTATCTCGAAGACCGCCGATCGAAGTCTCCCATTTTTCAAAATCTTGCGCAAAGCCACCAAGTTTCACTCGGACGAAGAATGAGATCGGGCGTTCGACGATTTGAAGACATATTTGAATCCTCTCCCGGTACTAGCCAAGCCAGCCGTAGGTGAGCCTCTGTGTATCTATTTATCTTCAAATGAGCAAGCAATCGGCTCGGCATTAGTGAGGGCGAGCGGAGAAGAGCCTGTATATTTTATGAGCCATATTTTAAAAGACGCTGAATCTCGCTACACGGGGCTCGAGAAGTTGGCCTTCGCTCTGGTCCTCGCCGCTCGGCGCCTTCGCCCATATTTCCTGGCGCATACCATCATTGTCAAAACTAATAGCCTGCTCGAACGAATATTGCTGAATCCAGAAGCGTCTGGACGGCTCATCAAATGGACAATGGAGTTGAGCGAGTTCGACATTCAATACCAGCCCCGGTCGGCGATAAAAGCGCAGTCCTTGGCGGATTTTGTCACCGAAGTACAAAGGCCAGAGCCTGAAGCCATGTGGAAGATATTTGTTGATGGATCATCCATCCGGCTCAGGAGTGGTATTGGTGTGTTATTGCTGTCTCCACAAGAAGAGAAGATGCACTTATCCGTTCGGCTGGATTATAGAGCTAAAAATAATGAAGCTGAGTATGAAGCCCTCATAGCTGGCTTGCAGGCAGCTCGGCATGTGGGAGCCGGACGGGTGACAATACATTCAGATTCTCAGTTGGCCGCTCAGCAGCTTTCTGGTACTTTTGAGATTAACAACGCTCGGCTCAAACTCTATGCAGAAGCCTTTGAGAAGCTCAAAGCCAATTTCAGAGAGGTCATCATCCAAAAGATACCCCGAGCGGAAAATAAAGCGGCCGATGAATTAGCCAAACTGGCAAGTGCAATAACGCCGCTCGGCACCCAGTTGCCCATCGAACAAGTATCTTTGGTGGCGCACGTCGACCGGATGGAAGCTCTCACATTCCCAAGTGATTGGAGGACACCCATCATGGAGTTTCTCCGCTCGGGAGCTACGCCATCCGAGCACCATGAAGCCCAACTTCTCAGGAGAAGGGTCGGTTGGTTCACACTTATTGAAGATCAACTCTATAAGAAGGCTTTCTCCCACCCGTTGTTGAAATGTGTGAGCTCGGAAGACGCGTCCAACCCTGCAAACAGACGCCGCTCGGACCGTCTCGACGTGCCTCTCTTGTCTGAAGTATCATAATTTCTCACACCGACCGGTAGAAGAAATGAAAGCAGCCACTGTGTCCCGTCCCTTCGACCAATGGGGAATGGATATTGTGGGTCCATTCCCTATGGCGACCGGGCAGCGGAAATTTTTACTAGTGGCAGTCGATTATTTTTCCAAATGGATGGAGGCCGAGCCGCTAGCCAAGATCACCGAGCAGATGGTCAAGAAGTTTATTTGGCAGAACATCATCTGTCGGTTCGGAATCCCTCGTCGACTTATTTCCGACAACGTGCGGCAGTTCACAGGAAAATTGCTCGAAGATTGGTGCAAAAGCTTCGGCATTGAACAACACTTCACCTCTGTGGCGTACCCCCAAAGCAATGGTCAAGCCGAAGTAGCCAATCGGGATATTCTTCGCATTTTGCGCGCTCGGCTCGACCATCTAGGAGGAAGTTGGGTGGATGAAGTGCCGGACGTTCTGTGGGCCATCCGGACGACCCCAAAGGAAGGAACGGGTGTCACGCCTTTCCATCTTGTGTACGGTGGCGAAGCGGTGATTCCTGTTGAAGTCGACGTCGAGTCCGCCCGGATCCAGAATTATGATGATGGCAACGCCGAGCGAAGGAACATGGAGCTAGATTTGGTTGACGAGGAGCGAGCCAAGGCGTCCGTTCGGCTGATGGCGTACCGGCAATGGATGAAGCAAAATTACAACAGGCGGGTCATCCCCAGATCATTCCAGGTCGGCGACCTTGTCTGGAAGAAAGTGAAGTCGGTCGGCGACGTCGGCAAGCTAGAAGCTCCTTGGGCGGGCCCCTTCAAAATCATCAAAAAGCTCCGCTCGGGCGCTTATTATTTGGAGGATGAACACGGACGGCAGCTGGACCGACCTTGGAGCGCGAATCATCTACAACCTTATCGAGCTGGGTGAAAGGTGCACTGGTGTAACTCATTTTTGTGTATATTTTAGTTGCCCACGTCCTTGTAATGCAGGGAGCAAAAAAGACTTAAAGGATGGTTAATGTGTCCGCCGGGCGGCTGTGTCAAAGTTAGCCTTTACGGCCGTCGAGCTCCGACGTTAAATATCGAGAGACGAGCCGAAATCTATAAACCCTCAGAGCGGAAGACCGTCGAGCTCCGACGTTAAATATCGAGAGACAAGCCGGCGTCTATAAACCCGCCGAGCGGAAGACCGTCGAGCTCCGACGTTAAATATCGAGAGATGAGCCGGCGTCTATAAAACCTCCGAGTGAAAGACCGTCGAGCTCCGACGTTAAATATCGAGAGACGAGCTGGCGTCTATAAACCCGCCGAGCGGAAGACAGACGAGCTCCGACGTTAAATATCTAGAGACGAGCCGGCGTCTATAACCGGCCGGAAGACCGTCGAGCTCAGGCGTTAAATAGAGACGAGGCGGCGTCTATAAACCCTCCGAGCGGAAGACATCAAGAGACGAGCAGGCGTCTATAAACCCTCGAGCGGAAGACCGTCGAGCTCAGACGTTAAATATCGAGAGGCACCGGCGTCTATAAACCCGAGCGGAAGACCGTCGAGCTCCGGCGTTAAATATCGAGGCAGGCGGCGTCTATAAACTGCGAGCGGAAGACCGTCGAGCTCAGGCGTTAAATATCGAGGCAGGCCGCGTCTATAAACCCTCCGAGTGAAGACCGTCGAGCTCCGGCGTTAAATATCGAGAGTGGCGCCTATAAACCCTCCGAGCGGAAGACCGTCGAGCTCGACGTTAAATATCGAGAGGCGAGCCGGTGTCTATAAACCCGCCGAGCGGAAGACCGTCGAGCTCCGGCGTTAAATATCGAGAGGCAGTGGCGTCTATAAACCCGTGAAGACCGTCGAGCTCGGCGTTAAATATCGAGGCAGTAGGCGTCTATAAACCCGAGCGAAGACCGTCGAGCTCCGACGTTAAATCGAGAGACGAGCAGGCGTCTATAAACCCTCAGCGGAAGACCGTCGAGCTCAGACGTTAAATACCGAGACGAGCAGGCGTCTATAAACCCGCTGAGCGGAAGACCGTCGAGCTCAGGCGTTAAATATCGAGTGACGGCGTCTATAAACCCGAGCGAAGACCATCGAGCTCCGGCGTTAAATATCGGTGGCCGGCGTCTATAAACCCGAGCGAAGACCATCGAGCTCCGGCGTTAAATATCGAGAGGCGGCGTCTATAAACCCGAGCGGAAGACCGTCGAGCTCCGACGTTAAATATCGAGAGACGAGCCGGCGTCTATAAACCCGCCAAGCGGAAGACCGTCGAGCTCCGACGTTAAATATCGAGAGACGAGCCGACGTCTTTAAACCCGCCGAGCGGAAGACCGTCGAGCTCCGACGTTAAATATCGAGAGACGAGCCGGCGTCTATAAACCCGCCGAGCGGAAGACCGTTGAGCTCCGACGTTAAACATCGAGAGACGAGCCGGTGCCTATAAACCCGCCGAGCGGAAGACCGTCGAGCTCCGACGTTAAATATCGAGAGATGAGCCGGCGTCTATAAACCCGCCGAGCGGAAGACCGTCGAGCTCCGACGTTAAATATCGAGAGACGAGCCGGCGTCTATAAATCATCCGAGCGGATGAGGGCATTAGAAAGGATGCGAGTGTATAACTCGCCGTCAATATTGTTCGACCGTCTCTGCGTTCTGCTCGGCTTAGAATCCAAAGGTACTTCATCAGCATCTAGTGAATGATCTCTGCTATCAAGGCGGAATGTCATGTATCTGGAGTATTACATATTTAGCCGAGCGGAAGGGTCACGCCAATCACGAAAAAATCCCTTTCGGGTACTAGAGGTGTGGTAATAGACGAGCGGACAACACACATCAACTAGCACAAGGACAAAGTAGCGAAAGGAAAAACATTGCTTTAAAATTAAAACTTTAGGCCGAACGGCCTAAGTACAAAAAAAAGTTCATTTTTTCGCCTAACGACCTAACTACATAAAGACGTCACTCAATGTAGTCATAAAGGTCCTTGGGGATGTTTTCCAGGAGAGCCACTTGATCGCCGACCGGAATAGTAGTGGACTCCAGAAGAAGACCCTTAGACTTCAGATACGTTGTGGTGGCGGTCATAGCCAAGTCAAAGGCTGTGTACATCCGCTCGCAGATTTTCTCCGAGAATTTAGGTGAGCGGATGTAGCTCTGTCTTAGGGTAGCAACCCGACTCGGCTCGACCTCTTGATATTCTTTGAGGGCCGCCTGGGAGGCAGTAAGGGAGTCCTGCAGATTTCGGAGCTTGTCCACGTCGACCGAGCGGCCCACCTTCTCTCTATCAAGCTGCTCTGTCATCTCCTTTACCTTCGGCTCCAGGCCCCGAGCCTCCACGTTCTTCTTCTCCAAGTCGGAAATGGCCTTGTTTTTCCGAGTGGTGGCCAAGGTTATTTTTGTGTCGAGCGACTTGACTTGTCGCTCGGACTCGGCCAAGGCATGGGCCTGATCGACCATCTTTTTTTGCCCGGCCGCCAACAAATCTTGAGCTTTCTTCAGCTCCTTTTGCAGCTCGGCATACGAAGGGCCTTGAGAGCCGGACGGACCGCTAGCCGCCTTCAGTTGTCTCAATTCCTCGTCCACCATTGCCAGGCGGTTGGAGACAACTATCTCTTCCACCCATCTCTGGCAAGAGAGGGAATTAGAATGGCCGAGCGGAGATAAGGTATACCAAACTCTGAAGAAAGCAAACTTACCCCCGTGGCCTCCTGCATATGGCTATTAGCCAAATTTCGAAGGGGGATCAGCGCGACGTGCGCCCGAGCGTCGGCCCACATCTCAACTTGGGGCCCCTTCAAGGTGATGGTGTGCTCGGGCACGGTTGAGCGATCGACCTCTGGTAGCAGCTCTTCAGTCGGGAGATGAAGAGAGACTCGTACAGTGCGGCCATGGCCGGGGGTCGTCCGACCGGCGGTCGGAAGAGGATCAGAAGCCGGCGCCGAAAACTGAGAATGAATGGTTGAGTGCTTGACTGGTTGACAAGCGGGCGGAAGGGTGCTGACAGGAACAACCTCAATAGGGGCCGCCGGCTCGTCCCATTCAGAAGGCATCCGGTTAGACGAAATAGCCTCGACTTCTGGCGCCTTGCCGCGAGCACGTGCAATAGCTCGGGCGGACGGTTGAACGGCAGAAGTAGCCGAGCGGAGTGGAGTTTCCACTCGGCGTCTCTTCGAGGCGAGTTGTTCCTCCTCCCGAGCGGAACCTTCTTCTTGGACAGTTTGTCCTCCGCTGGGGGTGGCTCCGCTTGCCACACGCTGCTGAGAAGCTTGAGCGGCTGACTCTGCATGAGTCCCGCTCTCTCCTTCATGCGAGCCGACCGGCTGGATGCCGAGCGCCTCCATCTCCTTTGCTGCCACGGCTTCGAGCGCCGCCGCCTTTCTCTTCAGAACGCCGGCCATTACCGACTCCATGATGATGTCCGCTGCAAAGGAAAGGAGAAAAATCAGTTAGCAATCAAAGTATATGCCCAAGTAAAATTCTTACCGAAGCCGGTCGGAAGAGGAGTCCGTATGGGACTCAGGCCGAAGATGTACATCACCCCTTCGTGAAGAAGCTTATTAATATCGAGCCGTAGACCGGCTAGCATATTTGCAGCATGGAGATAATTCGGTCGGGTCTTGAATTTCTTCAGCTCGGGAGTGGGGGGTAGGTCGACCTGCCACTTGGTCCGGATATTGGCCTGCTCGGGCATACGGATATAGAAAAAATACTCCTTCCAATGTTTATTGGAAGAAGGCAGTTTGTTAAAGAAGACTAAGCCGGGCATAGCTTGAAACATGAAGGTGCCCAGCTCGGACTGCTTGGGGTAATAGAAATAAAAAAAGACGTCCGGTCGGAGGGGGATGTTGTGGATTTTGAACAAAACAACAACCCCGCAGAGAAGGCGAAAAGTGTTGGGTACTAGACTGCCGAGCGGAACACCGAAAAAGTTACAAACATCGATAATGAAAGGATGTACAGGGAAACGCAGACCATCGGTAAACTGGTCGCGGAAGACACAGAAGGCTCCGCGCGGCGGCCTGTGCGACCGAGCGGAAGGACCGGCCAAAAGAAGTTCAAAATCAGCGGGGATTTCAAAATTGTCTGTTAGAACATCAAAATCATGCTGGTCGAATCGGGACTGCATGGTGGTGTACCATGGGCCGAGGGACTGGTCTTCAGGGTGAGAAGAACTAGCCATGATCCGAGCGGAAGGAATAAAAAAGGCGGAAAGGTAGAAAAAAGGCAGCAGCAAGCGAAAAGAGGCCCCAAGGATTGAAACTGAGGAAAGAAATGCGGAGGAGACACCGGAAATAAGGAAGAGAAGATATAGAGCCTTACTGTGAGGAAAAGGATTAAGGAAGAGGCGCCGGAGAGCGTCGGAGAGCAGGAATGGAATCGCCGGAGCACTGAAACACCAGGGACGAAGGTAGAGGTTGCGAAAGCAAATGAGGGGGATAGGGGAGAATTAAGGTTTTATAGGGCGGAGGCCGGGCAGCCTCCACCGTTGGATCCAGGTCACGAGAATCAAAGCATGCATCGCACCGTCCATTTCGAACCGCTTCGATCCCATCAAAGCACCACGCCGCCTCCGCCGTACTATGACGACAGTGCGCCACGTGGCGTTAAGCCATTCGAAGCATTTAATGAGCGCATGCTCAGCCTTAATGTCGAAGATTGGCGCAGATTACGAGAAGGTTCAAGGAATGCGGCTGTTGAATAACCTCGAGGCCATCCCGGTGGTAGGCCGAGCGGAGGATAATGCCAAACAGGCGCTGCCCGGCTAGACTCGCAGTCCAGTCAGTCGGACTAATCACCTCCTTCGACTAGACTTGAAGGGGAGGCAAGTGATCCGGCGGTAAGAACAGGGGACCCCCGTTCTGGGGAGCCAACGCCACGCGGAAGTCAAATGGCCAGGTGGCCGACCGGATATGGGTTGTCGAACGCCCGGTCGGTCGACCGGGTTCTAACTGAAGGCGCCCCAGCAGGAAGATGGGCCCCGACGCTCATGGTTCAGGATCGTAGGGCCGAGCGGAGGGCACGCTCGGCCGAAGACATGAGGTAGCATGCTGCTAACAGTCTCCACAAAGCACATTACCAAGAATCTCCCAAGTAGACCACCATAGGTGTCCGGTCGGACGCAAGGCAGAGGCTGGCCGGCCGGACGCTCGGCCGGGAACAAGGGGAAAAAGACAAGGGACGCCTTTCTCTGACAGCAGGCATGTTCTACGCTTAGGCCATACTCCAAATCTTACGACAGGGGATTTTGCTGTCCCATCAAAGACGTGCTTGGACTGTAGAAGTATGGGGTCAGGTAAGCTCACTGATAGGCCTTTACTGGGGTATGGGCTGAGGACACGTGTACACCTCGGTGTGTGTGCACCTTCTTCTCCACAGCCCTATATAAAGGCTCTCATCCTTCGCCGGAGGTACGCGATATACAACTTTGAGAGCCACTTCTTCATTATTCGCTTGCCTGACTTGAGCGTCGGAGGGTCGCCGCCGGGAACCCCTTCCCGGCCCGACTTCTGTGCAGGTTCGCCGGAGCTTCGTATGATCAGTCAGAGATCTACGTCAGCGACTCGGAGAGCGCCACATGCCCAGCTTCCGTTGATCCAGCTTTCGGACAGGATCACCAAGATAGTGTGGACGTATACAAAATCAAACATTTGTAAGAGGAGTTTTTAATTTTATTATCTTGTCAACTTATTTATTTGACAAATTAATAGTTGGTTTTCTTCGGTCACACAAACAATAGCAGTGACTCCGATGGGGAGGATACTATTAGACGTGCCTAAGTGTATACCATTACTTGACACTAAGTCCATTAATAAGATTGTGCCCCTTCCGATAGGGAAGATCACACGCTCTTAATTAACTTCCTATAGTCATCCAAAATGGAAGTTTAAGCTAGTGATCTGCAAATAAGCTCATCCGATATGGAGGAAGGCACTCAGAGCCAACGCGCAAACTTGTTGCATCACTTATAAACCAGTAATGGAGACCGTGGAATTTATTTAAAAATAAATCCCTCTCCCACTTAGTTATTTAAAGTGAGGAATTTTGACTATGCTAGCCTACTTAGCATGCATACTAACAAGCACACACAATACAGCATAAAAAAGTAATAAATAGAAAAATTAATTTTCAACTATTATGGCTTTTATCTATTGCTGTCCTCCGTGTGTCGCCAACCCTAGCTGCTGCCATCTTTGGCCACCGCCACTGGGTCTAGTTGTCGCATCCATCTTGCTCCTTGTTCCACTGCGCCTCTGGTCCTCAAAAGGTTCCACGCCTTGCAAGATTCGATCCGCGACATAAATAGAATTTTACATTTTTCGATCCTATATTCCTCGAAGGAATGTACATGTAAACTTGATCGAACATAAAATAAAATTTACATCCATCGATCCTATATTCCATAAAAGGAATGTACATGTAACTAGATCAAAAAATAAAATCCTAATAAAACTAAATACATCTCCTGCTGTATTTTATAATACAATCATGCACACATAATAAAATGCCCTTGACATGTCCAAGGGTCCAATCACACACATAATAACTATAAGCCATAATAGTTGGATCCTGCATCCACAAAGTTAGCACATCCTACTATTAACCTGCCTAAATTATGTATGACATGTGCATAATTAAACTAATACCAAATACACAGAGGCAAAACCCTAGCTCTGATACCAATTGTTGGTTGCTACTCAGAAAACCTAACGGTTCCACTGTACAAAAATTTTATACAAAGGCCTGAACCTTTTCCTAGCTACCATGTGTTCTTTTAAATTAAACTTGGATCGCCTGCGAAACTTAACACGTTTGATCCAAAGTTTAATCTATTTGTTCTTTTAGGTTTAGACTCGGATCTCCTGCAGAAATTAACATGTTCGATCCAAATCACCTAGGTTATTAATTTCATTAAATATTAATTTCCAAAATTGGCATCCAGTACTGACGTGGCGAGGCACATGACCTTCTTGGATATGGGAACAACCACCACTGACTAGACAAAGCCTTTTAAGGAAAGTTAATATTTAATTTCCTTAAATAACTTTAGGTCAACCGAAAAGAACAATCAAATCACAAGGAAAAGAAAAAAAAACAAAAGAACATAACATCGAAAACAAATTCGAAATACTAGAATCGCATGTCTCTTGTATTTGGTATTATTTCCAAAAATAACTAGTATGATGCGGAAAGGAAAAATACTAGTTATACCTTTTAGAAAGACCTCTTGATCTTCTACCGTATTCCTCTTCTAACCTCGGACGTTGTGTGGGCAACGATCTTCCGAGATGAGAAACCACCAAAGCACCTTCTTCTCCTTTCTTCAAGTTTCGGCCAAGCACAATGCTTCCAAAAGATGAAGATCTTTTTCCACCAACCAAGCTCCAAGGGATGCATGAAACAAGACTCCTTTCTCTCCTTTTCTCCAAGCTAGATCCGGCCACTTCTATGCCTCCAAGAGATGATGAAGTCTCGGCCACAAGAAGGAGAAGAGAGAAGGAGAAGGGGAACCTCTAGGGGCCGGCCACACCAAGGAAGAAAAGAGAGGAAGAAAAAGAATAGAGTCCTTCTTCATGAAGCCTCCTCTACCCCCTCGTTTATAATCCTTGGTCTTGGCAAATAAGGAAATTTAAATAAAAACTTCCTTAATTCTTTTGCCATGAAAAGGAAAATTTATTTAATTAAAAATTTTTTCTCTTCTCCAATTTATTTGGCCGGCCACCTCTTTCCCCAAAATAAGGAGAGTTTTAATTAAAACAAAAATTAAAACTTTCTAATTTGTTTCTAGAAATTTATAAAAATTTCTCTAATAATTTTAATCCCTTTATGATTGGTTAATAAAAAGAAATTTTATAAATTAAAATCTTTCTTTTAAACATGTGGATAATTTCCAAAAAGGAAAGTTATCTCTAAAAATTAAAATCTCTTTTCAATCTACAAATCAGGAAAGATATTAAATCTTTTCTTAATCTTTTGTAGAAACTAATAAAAGAGAATTTTTAATTTTTAAACTTTCTTTTAAATCATAAACATAATTAAAAGGAAAGTTTTTACCAAAATTTAAATCAACCTTTTAATCTACAAATAAGGAAAGAGATTTAGCTCTTCTCTTAATCTTTTGTAGAATCTTATAAAAGGAAAGATTTAAATTTTTAAACTCTCTTTTAAATCATGTTATCCACATAAGAAAAATTTTTAAAAAATAAAAATCCTTTTATTTTAATTTGGGCCGGCCACACCAAGCTTGAACCCAAGCTAGGGCCGGCCACCTTGAAGCACCCATGAACCAAACTTTGGCCGGCCCTAGCTTGGTCTCCAAGCTAGCTTGGCCGGCCCCTATGGGATGGGTAAGAAGGTGGGTATAGGTGGGTATAGTACTCTATAATTAAGAGGCTACGATAGGGACCGAGAGGAGGAATTGGTTTTGGTCTCCCGATAAAATTAAGCATCCCGTGTTCGCCCCGAACACACAACTTAATTTTATCAATAATAATTCATTCAACTAGAGAACTATTATTGAACTACCGCACCAATCCCAAATTACATTTTGGGCTCCTTCTTATTATGAGTGTGTTAGTCTCCCTGTGTTTAAGATGTCGAATGCCCACTAATTAAGTGAGTTACTGACAACTCATTTAATTAATATCTTAGTCCAAGAGTAGTACCACTCAACCTGCAGGGTTTAACATGACAATCCTTATGAGCTCCTCTTGGGGACATTCTCAACCTAGATTACTAGGACACAACTTCCTTCTATAATCAACAACACACACTATAAGTGATATCATTTCCCAACTTATCGGGCTTATTGATTTATCGAACTAAATCTCACCCATTGATAAATTAAAGAAATAAATATCAAATATATGTGCTTGTTATTATATTAGAATTAAGAGCACACACTTCCATAATAACTGAGGTCTTTGTTCCTTTATAAAGTCAGTATAAAAGAAACGACCTCTAATGGTCCTACTCAATACACTCTAAGTGTACTAGTGTAATTATATTGTTAAGATAAATTAATACCTAATTACACTACGACCTTCCAATGGTTTGTTCCTTTCCATCTTGGTCGTGAGCTACTATTTATAATTTATAAGGTACTGATAACATGATCCTCTGTGTGTGACACCACACACCATGTTATCTACAATATAAATTAATTGAACAACTACATTTATCATAAATGTAGACATTTGACCAATGTGATTCTTATTTCTAGATAAATGTTTATACCAAAAGCTAGGCTTTTAGTATACATCCTAACACAAAGTGCATGTAAATTCACCCCCAAACTTTAGTGGATGGCTACTTGATCCAATCTTTCTTCCATTGCCCTTCAGTCCTCTCAATCTAGATGCTTAGTCAGTGATTAGTCCCCTCGGGTGGTCCCACTCTGATATCACTTATTAATACTGAGGGAACTTCAGATTGCTAGAAGGGGAGAAGGTGAATTGAAAACTGCAAATATAAGTAATTTCTTTCTCTTTTTAATTGCTTAGCAAGGCCACACACATATTATATATGAAAATATATGAGAAGGGACACTAGAAAATGTTAGACCCCATGATAGTTTTGATGTGATCAACCAAGTTCAGCTAGGTCCTATTGTATTTGATCCTTGTGTCTAAGTGTGTAGGAGCTTAGGAACACAAGAAGTCAAGTGGAAGATGCAACTAGCGAGAAGAATGACACGGGAACAGAGCCGATGGACTCGGTGCATCCGAGGGACGAGGTGATGCGGAAGAGTACACATGTGGACGAGAAGGACGTGTGCGACGTTCCGAGGGACGAGAAGCCGAAGCGGAAGCCTGATTGAGGAGAAGGCTGAAAATTGGATTTGGGTGAGCCATACTTCGGTTGGCCAACATCACCCAAGTGATCAGAGAAACAGGAGAGCAAAAGAAGGTTGAAGATGTTGTTGGAGGTGCCTCCACGGCGCCTCTGCGCTTCACTGTGGAAGGCGCCTTCCATGGCTGGAAGGCGCCTTAGATGAACAGTATGAAGGCGCCTTCCAACCCTAAGGAAGGTGCCTTCGACCAAGCTAAATTTATCGTTGCCAAGGGATAAAGCTTTATCCTTTGGTCTAGCCTGTTGGAGGCGCCTTCCACCCACGGATAGGATTTTCGAGGAGCTATAAAAAGGCCCCTGGAGCTAGGAAATACCATGACAACTTCAGTATCAACTCTTGTAATTATTTCCTAGCAGCTGTTTGAGCATTTCAACGAGTGTAAGAGACTTCTCCGCCTTCAACGAAGGAGATTTTTATTGCACTTTCATTTATCTTAGATTAACAACCATCTAGATTGTAACCAAGTAAATCTTATGCCTCTTCTTTCTAGTCATTATTTGAATTTATTATTATCGTTGCTTTTAAATAGAGTTGAAAGAACGAGAAAATGTATTATTTTCCTTTTCAGGCAATCCACCCCCTCAAGTCGGTCACCAAGGGTCACAACAAGTGGTATCAAAGCCAGGATGCCTTAGAAGGACTAACCGTTGGCTGAAGTAATGAGACAATGGCCGGTGCAAGCATTCACCCACCAAACTTCGAGGGAGACTTCGCACAATGGAAACCCCGGATGGAGGTATTCTTTAAAATGAATTTTGAAATTTTGTTAATGAAATAAGATTTTGCAGTTCCGAAAGACAAAGAAGAAAATCAGTGGACGAAGAAGGAGCAAGTCGACTTCGTGACGAATGGAAAAGCATAATTCCATCTGCTCAGCATCCTTCCGCCCCAGGAAGTAAATCGAATCGACAGCTACAACTTCGCCAAAGAGCTCTGGGAGAAGTTCCTAGAACTCCATGAAGGCACTTCTGAAGTAAAATTGGCAAGGCGAGACATCCTCTGAACCCAACTGACAAACCTATGAATGAACAATGAAGAAAAGGTAGCACAACGCCAAGCACGGATCAAAGAGCTCATCACTCAGCTCAACAATCTCAAAGAAATGGTAACGAATCGAGATTCAATTTGGTACGCGCTCAACGCCTTGCCAAGAGCTCCAGAGTGGTCATCCTTAGTAAATGTATACTACATCTCTAAGGACATCAAGGTAAGTACACTAGAGAATTTATTTTCTACTTTTGAACTTCACGAAACTCGATGTGCAAATTCTAAAGAAATCAAAAAGTTGAACAACAATATTGCATTGAAAGCTAATAAGGAAGATCCTGACTCTGACACGTCGATCAACGAAGATGAAGTGACGCTACTGGTAAGAAAGTTTAGTAAATTTATTAAAACTAATAAATTTAAATCACAGTCAAGAAAGCATTATCGGAACAAAAGGAAGATCTGATGTTACAACTGCAGCAAAGGACACATCAAGGATGACTACCCAAAATTAAAGAACAGGGACAAGGAGAAAGACAAGGGCAACAGACCAAAGTACAAGAACTTAAAGGCCACATGGGATGAACCATCATCCTCTGAGTTCGAGATCGAGGCCTTCTCCAGATTAGCCCTAATGACAAGCCATCAAGAAGATAAAAGTAGCTCAGAAATGAGCATCGATGAAGGGAGAGGATCATCAGAAGAAAGCTGTGATGAAGGGGGAGCATCAGATCATGAAGTAAGTGAGGTACATGCACTATCTCCCAAGCAGTCTTTTAGTTTTATCAAAATGCTTTCAAAAAATTTATACAAATTAGAAAAGAAAGTATTGATTTAAAAAGATAATTAGCTAATGCATGTCCTCTAGAATTGTATAATAATCTAAAATTAGAAAATGAAAAATTGAAGATAGAAATTGAAAAATTGAAAAATGACTATGCATACTTGAATTTGAATAATTGTCAAAAACTAAAATCTAGAAAGTATTGTAGACTAAACTGGTATATTATACATCACCAGGGTCAAATTAGGAATATTCCTAAAAATTATATACCTCCAAAATTTTTGATTAATCTAGTAGGAAGGAACTTATATTGGGTTCCAAGATCATACTTAGACTAAAATTTTCTTAATTTTAAAAGAGTTAAAATGTTAGAAAGAAAAATGAATATTAATTTCTTTAAAGGTTTTGTCTAAGAAAGTGGTTGTTGTTCCAATATCCAAGAAGACCAAGTACCTAGCCATAGCCTGGAAGCCTATTATTCAAATAAATATTTAATTAACTAAGTGCTAAAATGATTTACTATTATATTTTTTTAACAAGTTAGAATCTTTTTTTGTCAAATGTCTATAATTGACAAAATATTTTTTCTTTTATTTTGTCAAAATACAAAGTATGACTTTATGAAAATTTATAAAAAAAAAAATTGTTAAACATTCTGTTACTATTTTTTAAGTACCCCTCAAAATTAATTTCAAAATATTCTAACTTCTTATATTTTTTCCCCTATTTTTTGATGTAATTAAAGGGGGAGTAATATGTACAAGTTTAGGGGGAGTTAGGATGTTTATCAATTTTTTTTAAAAAAATTGAATAATGTTATTATTATAATATTTTTTAACTTCTTTTATAATGTTATTCTTGTAATTTCATTACAATATTTATTGTAATTTGGTTTGTTTTTACCCTAACTTAAACTTGGGTTGATGAACATCAAAAAGGGAGAGATTGTTAGACCCCGTGATAGTTTTGATGTGATCAACCAAGTTTAGTTAGGTCCTGTTGTGTTTGATCCTTGTGTCTAAGTGTACAGGAGCTTAGGAATACAAGAAGTCGAGTGAAAGACACAGCTAGCGAGAAGAATGGCACGGGAAGAGAGTCGACGGACTCGGTGCATCCGATGGACGAGGTGCTATGGAAGAGTACACCAGTGGATGAGAAGGATGTGTGCAACATTCTGAGGGATGAGAAGTCGAAGCGGAAGCTTGCTTGAGAAGAAGGCCGGAAATTGAGTTCGGGTGAGCCCTATTTCGGTTGACCGACATCACCCAAGCGATCGGAGCTGCAGGAGAGTAAAAGAAGGCTGAAAATATTGCTGGAGGCACCTTCAAAGGGAAATGAAGGCACCTCTGTGGCACCTCTGCACTTCACTGTGGAAGGTGCTTCCATGGCTAGAAGGCGCCTTTGATGAATAGTTCGAAGACGCCTTCCAACCCTATGGAAGGCATCTTCGACTAGGCTAAATTTACCATTGCCAAGGGATAAAGCTTTATCCTTTGGCGCCTCGCTGGAGGCACCTTCCAGCCTATTGGAGGCACCTTCCACCCACGGATAGGATTTTCCAAGAGCTATAAAAAGGCCCTTGGAGCTAGGACATACCATAACAACTTCAGTATCAACTAGGGGTGCAAATGAATCGAATCGAGCCAAATATATAGAAAATTGTAAAGCTCGAATTCGGCTCAAAATAGGTATATTCGAGTTCAAGCTCGATTCGAAGCTCAAAAAATTTAAAATGTCTGATTCGAGTTCGGTTTGAATTAGGGCTCGGGTTCGAGTTCAGCTTGAAATATTCGAACATGTTCGCGAACTATTCAAATTATTGCTCAAAAATAAGTTTGAAAGGCTGAAAATTTATTTATTTAATATATATTTAATATTTAATATATATTTAACTTATATTAATAAATATTAAGACTCGTGAGCGGCTCGCGAATGGTTCGAATAATATAATTTGGGCTCGAGTTCGGCTCGAAAAAAAGTTCGAACATGTTCGAGTTCGGCTCGAATTTGATAAATTCGAATACGAATCGAATATTTTTTGAGCCGGCTCGAAAAGCTCGTGAGCCGGTTCGATTCATTTGCAGCCCTAGTATCAACTCTTGTAATCATTTCCTAGCAACTGTTTGAGCTTTGCAACGAGTGTAAGAGGCTTTTGTTGGTGCACTATTCCCTAGGTCAAGGTTGACCTGGTTGACTAAGCTTGAGATGGTTTAAGCTTGAGTCTTGATGCTTGGGTTTTGATGTTTGACAATGTATGGAAACTGATAATACATGGAGATTGCAGGTGCAATCGTTCATTTGAGGAGATTGTTGGTACAATTCTCTTTTGGTCAAGATTGGCTAGTTAGATGTGAAGAAGAGTCAAGTAGGTTAAGATTGACTGGATACTTGACTGAGAAGTCCTGGTGAGTGAAGCCAGGCAATTGAAAAATCCTGGTGAGTGAAGCCAGGTAAAAGACCCAGTGAGTGAAGCTAGGTAGAAGAGAAGTCCTGGTGCGTGAAGCCGAGTAGTTGGAAAATCTTGGTGATTGAAGCCAGGTGAAAGACCTAATGAGTGAAGCTAGGCAGTGTGAAAGTCCTGGTGAGTGAAGCCAAGCAGATGGGAAGTCCTGGTGAGTAAAGCCAGGCACGTGGAAATCCAGGTGGGTTAAGGTTGACCGGACACCTGGTATTGAGAAGTCCAAGTAGGTCAAAGGGTTGATCGGATACTTGGCACGAGGAGGAAAAGTCCAAGTGGGTCAAAGGGATTGACCGGACACTTGGTGAGGAAGTTCTAACAGGTTGAGGGTGACTAGATGCTAGGCATGATATCCCAACAGGTCATGGTTGACCAGATGTTGGGTTTTAGGGGCTTGGGACTTGGTTAGGGCAATTCAAGCTGATTCAATCGATCAACCGATCGATTGGCTCATGCCCAATCGATCGGTTGATTGATTGGGTGTGTCCCACGATAAACTCTCCTCCCAATCGATCAGTGGATCGATTGGGAAGCTGGGTTTGTCGCACAGAAGCCCTCCCAATCAATCACCCGATCGATTGGGAGCCTCCAATCGATTGAGCGATCGATTGGAGCGTTGGAAATCGCAAGTAAACATTGAATCGATCAGGCAATCGATTCAAGCGAGTTCTAGAGAGCGCAGAGGTGCTCTGGATCGATCGACCAATCGATCTAAAGTCTCCCCAATCGATTAGGAGCAATCTAATCGATTGGGATTCGACCGTTGGCACTGGATAAAGCCATTGCGAGCGTTTTCTTCAGCAGTTCTTTCATTCCTTTGCCTGATTTATCTCTGATCTTCACAACAACTTCTCCGAGCTCTCACCGCTAGTTCTTAAAGGTTCTTGGAGGCAAGTGCTTATGCACGTCCAAGTCAAGAGGTGATCTACAAGAAGAAGAAGAAGCTAGGGTTAGGGTTTCAAGTGTAAATCTTATAAGATTTCAATTGTATTTGCTTCCCTTTCTTTCTTCTTGTACTGAGAGTGTTGTAGGGCTTCTCCGCCTTCGGTAGTTACCGTAAAGCAGTGTTTTCATAGTGGAGAGTATGTGTCGTGTGTAGATCCTTGGATTAGTCACCTCTTCTTGAGGTGGATACCAAGTAAATCCTTGTGTTAGCGTTGTATTTGTGTTTCTTATATTTTCCGCTGCATATCATCACCAAGAAACAAGCAATGACGAGCACGATGAGCTATTCACCCCCCTCTAGCACATTTCGACCCTAACAAGTGGTATCAGAGCGAGGTCACTCTTCACTGGAATCATCGCTGAAAGGGGCAACAAAGCTAGATGGCAAAGAAGTTGAAGCAAATTCAAAAGTCGAAGACTTCATCAAAAGGCTCAACTTCAAGATGAAATTCCGGAATGGACTTAAATTCGACACAAGGGTGCCTCCACCATTCACTATAACGAGCTTCGATTCTTGTAAATCAAGAATCAAAAATTTCTTGATGATGAAGATAGAGCAGTGGTTTGCTCTAATGGAAGGTTTTGAGGCTCCAACAAATTCAAAAGGAAGAATTCTCAAGAGGAGCAAGTGGAGCCAAGAACAAATCCAAAGATGTGAGGCCAATGATAAAGTGACCAAGCTATTGGTCAATCTATTGCCGAGCAACATCTTGGAACAAATTGGAGAATTTAAAGATGACAAAGAGTTTTGGAGCAAATTGGTAAAGATTCATGAGATCCCCTCCACTGTACAAGATCAAGAAGAATCCAAAGAGGATGACTCAGTGGATCAAGAACAAGAGCAAGAGGACTCCGAAGTTGAGAGATGTTCAACTTCCGAAGAAGAAGTCCAAGAAGCCTCATCTTCAAAGGAATGCAACGAAAAGAGCAAGGAAGGAGCATATTCCTTGTTCCATGCACAAGATGAAGATGAAGAAGCCTCTACCTCTAGGATTGAGGGGGAGAGACCTTCATTGATATCGGATCAAGAAGAAGGAGAAGCTTCTACATCCGGGTCAACTGGAGAAGAAGATGATGTATCCTCTAAAAATCAAGAGACATCAAATGGAGGATCAAGTGTCATCCGTACACATGAAGGTATAATTATTTCAATTAAAAATAAAATCATATTATATATTTTTAATGTAGGGAACATGGACACTACAAAAGCAAGTGCCCTAAATTGACCAAGAAGACGGGTCAAGTGGCACCTAAGGGCAAGGAGAAGCCCAAAGAGACCATCCCCACAATAAAGAAGAGCAAGGAACACATTGTGTGTTTCTTGTGTCAACAAAAAGGACATTATCGGAGTCAATGTCCAAAGGGGAAGAAGGCGATCAAAGTCAAGGGAGGAAGCACAAGTCAAGGGGGAGCTTCCAAGGTAAAACCCAAGGTATCATTTATTGAGCCTACCCCTTTAAATAATGGTAAAAAGGATGCTAGCTCTAATTTATTTCATTTTAATGCTATTTACCATAAAAATAGAAAGCATGATAACATTAAGGAAAAATATGTAGCTCTTCATGCTAAAACTACTACACCTAGGATTAGGAAGGTAGATAAAAATCTAGACAAGAAAACTAAGGATTGTAATTATAAGCCTAGAAATAAATATGCTCAAGGATTTAATGAAAGACCAAAATCTAGGGATTTATGGGAAGAAAATCAAGTCTTGAGGTCAAAGCTTGATAAAATGGAAAAGACCCTAAAAAAGATGGAAAATATCCTAAAAGGGAAAAATGAGCATAAACTAGGTCTAGGAAAACAACAAGGGACATCCAATGGTAATAGGGGTTTGGGATACAAACCTAAAACCAAGAAGGATGTGACTTCTTATCATAGGGTTCTATATAGCTATGGAACCAACCCTAGGTCTAGCGGTTAAGCCAAGGATACAAGGGAAGTTATCCCTAGGAGTATCTCTACAACGACAAATGTGACTAAGACTTCAAAGAAGTCTAAAAAAGTCACTAAGAATGTCACAAGGGAAGAAATCCCTAGAGTTGACCTAGAAAAGGTGACCAAGGCTTCTAAGAAGCCTAACATGGTCATTAGGAAGGTATCTAGGGAAGATATCCCTAGTGAGTACCTAGAGTATCCAAGGAGCACCAATAGATTTTGGGTTTCTAGGAGCATTTTCTCAACCCCTTAGATGGGTTGAGAGTGTCAACTCAAATTGGGAGGATAGTTGATCCAACTTTGATGAAGTTGACACTCGAAGAGTATTTTCAAGATTATTATTAACCTTTGAAAATGAAGTGGATTTTCATTTACTCTTTAAATGAGTAAAATGTGCCATAATTTGAAAATATTGATTTTATTTTAAATTAACACAAATTGGGAAAGCATAAGAAATACCAAGTTGGGGTTTGGTATTTTCTTAGGGATTCAAAGGCAAATCTAAGCCTTAATTTAAAGTGTTTACTCTTTGGACAAGTAAAATATGTCAAACATTTGAGGAATATACTTAATTTTAATTGACACAATTTAATCATGGGTTAAAGAAATGCCAATTTGGATTTTGGCACTTTCATAAGTAGATAAGGGGCAATCTAGGTTAATTTTAGGCTTAGCTAAGGATTTAAGGACACTTAGATAGATAATCTAGGTACTTTATTTAAGCTAAACTACCATGCTTTGTTTGCCCATCACATGCCATGACATCATTTTTGCATTCATGCTTTATTATGAAAATTACAAAAATACCATGTCATATCATACATACATCATGTAGTTATAGCAAATTTTCTTTTGAAAAATCATTTATTTTTGATGTATGCCATAACTCATCATGCATCACTTTTAATTCCTTGCAATTAAGGACTAATGGCATTTATTAACAAGTAACATCCTTGGTGGATGTTCAAAATTCTTAAAATGCCTAGATAGAAATTCATGATCCCTAGTTTAGGGCAAAACCAAACTTTACATTTCACAAAGACTTACAAGGTGACTTGTATGTGTTTTAGTGCACATTAGATACAAGTGAAATGTTAGGATGATGAACAAAACTCTAGATGTTGATTTAGTGCATTCTTTTGAGTTTTATGTTCATCAAAACACATAGTTATGTGTTTTCCAATCATTGGGAAAGCTAATGTACAAGTCATGTACATTGAGCCCAAATAATATGGTTGGATATTGGTTTTGAAAAACATTTTAAAATACATTTTGGAAAACCTTGGTGAAGGCTATCTTTTGATAGTAATCATCATTGAAAAGTTAGACACAAACTTGAACAAAACACTAAAGTGTTTGCAAGTTTTCAAATTTGTGTCAATCTTTGAAAATAGGAAGTATTTTCATAGAAAACTATTTTTCCTTGATAGTATATACCCTAAATAATGTTTACATGAATTTTCATGATTTTTAGAATTTTGTAGAAGTTTTGGAGAGTTTCTAAAGTTCACTGAAATCAAATTTCAGAAAATCAGGCATTCAATCAATCACCTGATCGATTGAAGTGCCTCAATCGATCGGGCGATCGATTAAGAGGGATTTTATCGTGAACAGAAGCTTAATGGATCGATCCATCGATCGATCCACACCTTGTAACAACCCACCCCTTTATACTATGTAACCTTACCTTACAGGGAGGACGCTACTCTTTCCATATCTAAGTTTATGCTTGCATTCTTATATATTATAAATTGCTCGGTACCGAGACTTACTCTAAACTTGTTTCATGGTAGGACGTGATTTGGAACCAGGCAAAGCTAGAAGGGAGTCTAGAGTTTCCAGCGGGTCGGGGCTGTGCAACCCTGACCGGTCGTGTAGCCTTGCCGAGGCCACAATTTGGCACGGTTGTGTGAAGGTCACACGACCCTGTCGCCTTGGCCGAACTAAAGAGGTGCACGACCGTGTGAGTCCACACTGCCGTGTCCCCTTGGCCGAGAGGAAGAGGTGCTCGGCCGTGTGGGTCCACACGGCCGTGTCACCTTGGCCGAGAGGAAGAGGTGCATGACCATGTGAATCTACACGACCGTGTCACCTTGGCCGAGAGAGAGAAGTGCACGGCCGTGTGAATCCACACGGCAGTGTCACCTTGGACGAGAGGGAGAGGGTTGAGGCCGTGTGACTTCACATGGCCATGTCACGGGCCGTGTGGGGTGTCACGCCCTGCTCTACAAAGTGTTGGTTCTCCCCTTTGTACTTATTATCACCACTCCAATTAGTACCAAACTGTAAATTCATCATAAGAAACTCTTACTAGTATTTCATGCATAGTCAAAAGGTAAGGAAATTCACTAGCACCAAGTTTTAACACATTCCTTGCACTAGCAAGTTCCAAGATCTTCTTCCACGGTTCCCTCACACACACACACACAACACACTACTCCTGCCGCCCCCTCTTACTCGAGCTTTCCTTTACCTTTATTTGTAGTATAAGGAAATACAAATCTATAAGAGAATGCTTAGTAAGTACCATTTACTCACAAAACAAGCATTAAAACAAGAATAGGTTTTTCAAAAACTGCTTAGGGAAAACACAAACATGCACTTGATAGTAATTCATGCTAAAGCTCATAATTCGGAAATAGGTGCATGGTATGTATTTTCAAACAGGTTTATCATACAAAACATTAACTTAAAAGCATACTAGTAGCGTAATGAAAACATAAATCTTGGCATATTATAGAGTTCATCAATGCTGCACTTTATAACTCAGGTTCTCTACCATAGGAATGCTTCCACTAAAGCAAACAATGAATTTTGAAATCTTTATATTACATAACTAGTGAAAATAGTAAACAACTTACTTTTGGGCCCGGCATTGTATCACTTTGCACGTATCCTTAATAAGATTCAAGGTAGCTAATCTTGAACCCCTTAAGGTACTACTAGGTGAACTAGGGGCCTAGGGGTGATCTAGGAGCCCACCCATGGACCTTGTGTCAATTACATGACATTTTAAAGTAAAATACTTCCTTTTAAATATTGCTTTCGTATACTTTGCACTTACTTGTTATTTAAACAAGCACCTTATGTGCGCTTAATCCCCCACACTTATAGGGAAGCATTTTAGGGCACTCGAATATGCTTCTTATTCCCAAACTAAATGGGAAGCAATTCAAGATACACTAACCATGCTCTTAATCCCAAAACTTAGAGGGCATCTTACATAATATGACATGTTTCTTCCTTAACATGTCTAAAGCATATCTCCACATGTATCTTCTAAATCATGCATAAAAGATATTACGAAATGCATCAGCGAAGCAACTTATACTGCAGGTGAGTGGTACTTACATCCTCTCGCTAGATCTTACTATGATAAGGTGTAGGGAACACAAACTATAACAAAACTGAAGTTTCGGCTAGAGGAGAAGAGAAAAATTCAAGATTAGGTTTTGATCTCATCCATCCCTTTTATACTAAGTGGAACTTGAAGCATCACTTAACACATAATGTACATATAATGAATTGTTTCATATTGCTCATGTGATGCTTTACCACCACCCTAATGGCAACTTTAACCAATCTTAAATAAAATGTCTTGGGTTCAATCCTAGCCCAAGGCCATTTATAAATATATTTTTATTTCTTTTATCTACTCTTATTTCTTTTTGCTCTTTTGAAAGAGAGAAAATTTACGGGCGTTACAATCCCCCATACCTTATAAAAAGTTCGTCATCAAACTTAGAATAATTGCGGATACTTCTGTCTTATATCTTCCTCACGTTTCCATGTTACCTCTTCATACTGTTGTCTTTGCCACAACACTTTTACTAACGGTATTTCTTTGTTCCTCAGCTTCTTAACTTCTCGATCTATTATCTGAATAGGTCGACTTTCATAACTGAGATCCTCTTGAACCTGTACCGTCTATGGCTCAATCACTTGGTTTGCATTAGGAACATACTTCTTTAGCATTGAGACATGAAATACATTATGAATGGCTGACATTTCTTGCGGTAGCTCCAACACATAAGCTACCTTGGCAACCCTTCTAGTGATCCGGTATGACCTACATAACGTGGACTCAACTTTCCTTTCTTTCCAAACCACATCACTCTTTTCATAGGAGCTACTTTGAGGAACACTGAGTCCCCAACCTCAAATTCCAGCAGTCTACGGCGCACATCCGCATTGCTTTTCTGCCGGCTCTGAGCAGTTTCAATTCTCTAGCGAATGTTCTGGATAGCTTTGGTGGTATCTTCGATGAGGTCTGTCTGGAGTCCCATTTTTATCTTTTCACCACTTTCATACCAACAGATAGGAGATCTACATCTCCTCCCATATAGCACCTCATAGGGTGTCATTCCGATAGTAGCTTGATAGCTATTATTATATGCGAATTCTACTAAGTATAGGTATCGACACCAACTTCCTTTGAAATCTAAGGCACAAGCCCGTAGCATATCCTTCAGAACTTGATTTACTCGTTCTATTTGCCCATCAGTTTGAGGATGAAATGTTATGCTAAATCGTAGCTTAGTGCCAAGAGCTCTTTGAACACACTCCCAGAAGTGTGAAGTAAAGCGACCATCTCTATCGGAAATTATGATTTTGGGAACTCCATGCAATCTGATAACATCTTTAACATATATTTGTGCAAGCTGTTCAATAGAGTAGGATGTTCTAATAGCTAGAAAATGAGCAGACTTGGTCAATCTGTCCACTATTACCCAGATAGCATCGTAACCATTCGTGGTTTTGGGTAGTCCTACTATGAAGTCCATAGATATATCCTCCCATTTCCACTCTAGAATCTGGATAGGCTACAGAACTCCGCCCGGTCTCTGATGTTCTGCTTTAACCCATTGGCATGTCAGGCAGGTACTGACATCTCTTGCAATATCTCTTTTCATTTCAAACCACCAGAAGCGTTCCTTTAAGTCTTGGTACATCTTAGTGGAACTAGGATGCATCGTGTAGGGCGTTCCATAGGCTTCATCGAGAATTTCCTGTTATAGTTCTTCTTGGTTAGGGACACAGAGGCGATCACCATAATATAGTATCCCACAGTGTGATACTCGGAACTCTCCATTTTCTCCTTCCTGTATTCCCTGCTTTATCTTTTGAATATTTGGATCTTCATCTTACCCTTTCTATATATCGTCAAGCAGGGTTGACACTAGTGTCAAAGTGGAGAGTTGCTCAGTAATAATTTCAAGCCTAAAATTTATTATTTCTTTCTGTAGGGGATGGGACATAGCAGATATAGACAATAACGTTGCACAAGATTTTCTACTTAGTGTATCTGCCACTTTGTTCGCTTTCCTCGGATGGTAGAGGATTTCACAGTCATAGTCTTTGACCAGTTTCAGCCATCTCTACTATCTCATGTTCAAGTCTTTCTAAGTGAAGAAATACCTAAGACTCTAGTGATATGTGTAAATCTTGCACTGAGCTCCGTATAAGTAATGCCTCCAAATCTTGAGAGCGAAGACTACCGCTGCTAACTCAAGGTCATGAGTAGGATACTTCTTCTCATAATCCTTGAGTTGTCTCGAGACATAGGCAATCACTTTGCCATTCTGCATCAGTACAACCCCGAGCCCCAATTTAGAAGCATCACTGTATATATCGAAGCTTTCGTTATTCTCTGAAAGAGTTAGGATTAGAGCACTGGTTAGTCTCCTTTTCAGTTCAGTGAAACTCTTCTCACAATCCTCTGTCCATTCAAAGTTTCTATTCTTTCTGGTAAGTACTGTCAATGGGGAAGTGATCCTTGACAAGTTCTCTACAAATTTCATGTAATAGCCTGCTAACCCAAGGAAACTCCTGATTTCACTGGCATTCTTAGGTTTATTCCAGTTACTCACAGCTTCTATTTTTGTCGGGTCCACCATAACCCCATCTTTGTAAATAATGTGAGCTAAGAAGGGCACTTGATCGAGCCAGAACTTGCACTTGGAGAACTTTGCGTACAACTGGCTCTGCTGAAGAATCTGTAATACTGTCTTCAGATGTTCAGGATGCTCTTCCTGAGTTCTGGAGTATATAAGGATATCGTCTATGAAGACGATTACAAACTTGTCCAAATATGCTTTGAATACTCTGTTCATCAAATCCATAAACGTAGCAGGAGTGTTCGTCACTCTAAAAGGCATAACTACAAACTCGTAGTGCCCATACCACGTTTGGAATGTCGTCTTCGGTACATCATCCTCATTCACTTTCACTTGATGATATCTAGACCGTAAGTCTATCTTGGAAAAGACTGTGGCTCCCTTCCACTGATCAAGTAGATCATCAATTCTCGGTAGGGGATACCTATTCTTGATTGTTACTTTGTTCAGCGCTCGGTAGTCTACACATATTCGTATGGACCCATCCTTCTTCTTCACGAACAACACCGAAGCTCCCCATAGTGAGTGACTAGGGTGAATAAAACCCTTGTCGAGTAGCTCCTGTAGTTTTCCCTGAAGTTCTTTCAATTCTGCCGGAGCCATGCGGTAGGGTGCCTTTGAGATTGGATGGGTACCAGGGATGAGTTTAATCTCAAATTCAATTTCCCTATCCAGAGCTAAGCTTGGCAACTCATCAGGAAACACTTCTAGGTAGTCACATATGACTCTAACTTCTTCTAGCTTTTTGTCCCTTTCTTGCTAGGTATTAACCACATGAGTTAGAAATCCAGCACATCCATCGGCTAACATTTTCTGAGCTTTCATGGCCGATAAGAATTTCTGGGTTCTCTTCTTTGATTCTCCAATGAACTCAAACTTAGACTCTGCCTCGAGTTGAAATAAGACTCTTCATTTACGACACTCGATGGAAGCACCATACTTGCTCAGAAAGTTCATCCCAAAAATAACATCATAATCAGACAGGTTCAGTATTATCAGATCATTGTACAATTTTCTATCTAAAATTTTGACTGACACAGCTTATAGCCAGTGCATAGACGTCATTATCTCTCCTGAGGTTAGTGTTGTTAAGAATTGTCCACTTAAGACATTCGGGGGTATACTTATTCTTTCAGTAAATACTTATAGACAAACGAATGAGTTGCCCTAGTATCAAATAGCACAGTTGCATATTGACTAAAAATGTGCATATGACCTGTGACAACAGTAGAGGCGTTTGCTACCTCCTCTCTGGTAAGGGAGAAAACTCGAGCGTTTATAGAACTCAGTGGGGCCTCCAGTCTACCTTGGCTAATATGAGGACCCTCCAACACGTCCTGCATCTGGTGTAGCTATGTCTACTTGCCTCCATACTGAATAGGTTGTACGGGAGGTAGATTGATCTTGGTCGGGCAATTCTTGGCCATATGCCCCTCTTGACCGCATGTATAACAGCCACTAGTGCCCTTGCGACAGATTCTCAGATGCATCTTTCCGCATGTGGAACACGTAGCATACTTGGGCTGCTTACTTACGGATCCTCCCTTTTTATTGCTCCGCTACTTTCTCTTGGAGCTCGCCTTCCAGGTTGAACCTTGGCCCTGAGTTTTTTGTGTGCTAGAACTCCCTTGACTTTTATTCTCAATCTGTACTGGTTTTTGCTGCTTGATGACATTCAGGTAATACTCCATGATCAGGACACTACTAATCAGCTCTTCTACAATCTGCGGTCTATTTATCCCGCTAGCTATAATCAGAGCTATCTCTGGCCTCAACATATTGAGCATTAGCCTTACCCTTTCTCGTTCTGTGCTGACCAGTTCGGGGCATAGGCGAGGCAACCTATTGAATTTCTTCACGGCTTCATCAACTGATAAACTTCCTTGCCGAAATTCCGTGAATTCGTCATAATGTTTGTTTGTGACTTGCATATGGAAGAACTCCTCGAAGAACTCAGTCTTGAAGTCAGACCAGGTCATTTGATTCACTATTCTTTTTACCTTGACTCATTCCCACCACATTCTTGCATCATCAGTGAGGCAGAAGGAGGCACACATTATCTTTTCTACCTCCGACCAATCTAGTAGCTCCATTATACTCTCCAGGGTTTTGAACCATGCCTGAGCATTCTATGGTTCATTGGTGCTAGAGAAATTCTTTGGTTTCAGTTTCTTCCATTGGATGAGGTATGCTTCTTGCCTCACTACCTTTGCTGGGGCTATAGATGTAACTGATGGAACATTGGCCGTAATAAGTGCCACCATATTGGCTTTTGGTGGGACTACAGGAGGAGCTTGCTGGTTAGCAGTCAGGGCGGCAATAACCTGCTACTGCTCCGCCAATTGTCTCTGCAGCTGAGCTACTACTTCTAAAAGGTTGAGTTGTGGTGCAGACTCATTTCCCACTGGTTGGGGTTCATTAACTCTCGACTGTCTAGCAGGTCATCCTCTAGCCATTCTACATATCATAAAATAAACCAGTGAGACATACGTCATCCTATCCTCATTTCTACTTGCTATCATTACTACTTTCATGTATAAGCATGCTTAATCTTAACAAGCATTTCTAACTAATCATAACAGGAATAAAATGTATAAAAGTCATGAGAAGATACTTTCTTACTTGGAAGCTACAGGATCAATGCTTGATGTGTCTGTGGTGAAAGGATGGAACTTGCTCTGATACCAAACTATAACAACCCACCCCTTTGTACTATGTAACCTTACCTTACAGGGCGAACGTTACTCTTTCCATATCTGATTTTATGCTTACATTCTTACATATTATAAACTGCTCGGTACCGAGACCTACTCTAAACTTGTTTCATGGTAGGACATGATTTGGAACCAGGCAGAGCTGGAAGGAAGTCTAAAGTTTCCAATGAGTCGGGGCTGTGTAGCCTTGACCGACCGTGTAGCCTTGCCAAGGTAAAAATTTGGCACGACCGTGTGAAGGTCACACGACCCTGTCACGTTGGCTAAACCAAAGAGGTGCACGACCATGTGAGTCCACACGGTCGTGTCCCCTTGGCCGAGAGGAAGAGGTGCTCGGTCGTGTGGGTCCACACGACCGTATCACCTTGGCCGAGAGGGAGAAGTGTACAACCGTGTGAATCCACACGGCCGTGTCACCTTGGCCGAGAGGGAGATGGCTGAGGTCATGTGACTCCACACGACCGTGTCACGTGCCGTGTGGGGTGTCACGCCCTGCTCTACAAAGTGTTGGTTCTCCCCTTTGTACTTATTATCACCACTCCAATTACTACCAAACTGTAAATTCATCATAAGCAACTCTTAGTAGTATTTCATGCATAGCCAAAAGGTAAGGAAATTCGCTAGCACCAAGTTTCAACACATTCCTTACACTAGCAAGTTCCAAGATCTTCTTCCATGGTTCCGTCACACACACACACAACCCACTGCTTCTGCCACCCCTCTTACTCGAGCTTTCCTTTACCTTTATCTGCAGTATAAGGAAATACAAATCTATAAGCAAATGCTTAGTAAGTATCATTTACTCACAAAACAAGTATTAAAACAAGAATAGGTGTTCACTCTCCGCAAGTGTACGGAAATGTCGCAAGTAATATAAAAGATTATCGTATCCACAGGGACTGGAATAAGCACTAGAATTGTCTCAATGTGAATTAGCTAAACAACTATCCAACCGTTTCAAAAGCAAAGTAAAGGTAAACAAATCTAATCTTAAAGATCAACAAACAAGAATTTAGTGTTTTGGGTTATGATAAAAGGAGATTCTAGGAGTTTCGGTTTCTTTGTAGGATTTCTCGAATGTAAATGGTTCACCAATTCTTATCCCTCAATTGCCTAACATGTAGAAAGTTGCCGGTTCTCTCTTGCAATAGACAACCGGCTAAGGACTGAGAAATGTATCTAAATAGGATTAATTAGACATGAACCTATGTTGTCCTTACACAGAAGTGCACCTATTACTATGCCTTCCTCGGATATCAACGTAGAAGCCCACGACTTATTAATCTATCAAGATACAAGAAACTAATCACAAAATCCATCCTACTCTCTTGAATATTCCTATTTCCTCTTCAAGATTATCTCTCAAACGTCCTTACACGGGCTTGCACCTGTCACGTGGATCCCTCGGATGATCGAGTGAGAGTTTATCTTTACAAAGTCCATAAGAAATCCAAACAATTAATCAAAAATGAGAATTAAGCACGAATCACCATTAATCATTCAAGATCTAATCGATACAAGCAAGATAATGTCATTGAAACAAGAAAATGGCAAATCCATAAGAGATTACATCAATCCATCATACAAATACTCCCTTCATCCTAGAATACAAGATCTATTCCATGAATCGAGGAAGAAAACCCGAAGAAATAAAGAATACAAGCATTTCTTAAATCCCCAATCCAAGAAACCAAGAAAAGGGGGAAAGAGAAAACTTATCTACGAAGAAGCTTCGTCTTCGAATCCAATCCTCGCTCCGGAGCCGAAATCGTCAAGAGCTCCCCTTGAATCGCCCAGAAATCCTCCCAAGATTGGGAGGAAACCACCAAATCTTGCCTTCTCCCAAAGGGGGAGAGATCCCCTTTCAATTCATGAAGGAGGGTTTAAATAGAGGAGGGAATCGGGCGCCACACGGCCCCGTGACACGGCCGTGTGAGATTCACACGGCCATGTCCAGTTCCTTCTCTACCAAAGCTGCACGGTCGTGTGACTCCACACGGCCAGAACCCTTCTGCTCACTGGAAATACTATACGGCCGTGTGGTGCACACGGCCACAGCCTGCTTGGTCTCTAGAAAACTCACATGGCCGTGTAGATCCACACGGCCATGTAAGGCTTCTGCTCTGGTTGGCTTCAAATCTTGACACGACCGTGCGAGGTTCACACGGCCATGTCATCTTCCTCTTCTGTTGGTGCCAAACTCCACACGGCCCGAGCTCCATACCAGTGCAGGGCCGTGTGAGGTACACGGCCTGGTGCTTTCTCCCTTCGTTTCCTCCAAGGCTTGCCCAAAGATGTAGATTCTTCACCAAATTGACTCCTGTGTACAGAAAATGCACAAAAAGCAGATCTCCGAACCAAAAGAGTAAATATGCTGAAAGGAAAGCTGGAAGTATAAAAATGCATAGATCAAGCATGCTCAAAATATGTAAATGTGCGTAAAAACATGCATAAAAGAGTATATAATCTACGCACATCAATAGGTTTTTCAAAAACTGCTTAGGGAAAACACAAACATGCACTTGATAGTAAATTCACGCTAAAACTCATAATTCGGAAATAGGTGCATGACATGTATTTTTAAACAGGTTTATCATACAAAACATTAACTTAAAAGGATGCGAGTAGCGTAATGAAAATAGGAATCTTGGCATATTATAGAGTTCATCAATGCTGCACTTTATAACTCAGGTTCTCAACCATAGGAATGCTTCCACTAAAGCAAACAATGAATTTTGAAATCTTTATATTACATAACTAGTGAAAATAGTAAACAACTTGCTTTGGGTCTGACATTGTACCACTTTACGCGCATCCTTAATAAGATCCGAGGTAGCTAATCCCGAACCCCTTAAGGTACTACAAGGCGATGTAGGGACCTAGGGGTGATATAGGAGCCCACCCATGGACCTTGTGTCAATTACATGACACTTTAAAGTAAAATATTTCCTTTTAAATATTGCTTTTGTATACTTTGCACTTACTTGTCATTTAAACAAGCCCCCCACACTTATAGGGAAGTATTTTAGGGTACTCGAATATGCTTCTTATTTCCAAACTAAATGGGAAGCAATTCAAGATACACTAACTATGCTCTTAATCCCAAAACTTAGAGGGCATCTTACATAATATGACATGCTTCTTCCTTAACATGTCTAAAGCATATCTCCACATGTATCTTCTAAATCATGCATAAAAGATATTACGAAATGCATCAGCGAAGCAACTTATACTGCAGGTGAGTGGTACTTACATCCTCTCGCTAGATCTTACTATAATAAGGTGTAGGGAACATAAACTGTAACAAAATTGAAGTTTCAGCTAGAGGAGAAGAGAAAAATCCAAAATTAAGTTTTGATCTCATCCATCCCTTTTATACTTAGTGGAAGTCGAAGCATCACTTCACACATAATCTATATTTAATGAATTGTTTCATATTGCTCATGTGATGCTTTACCACCACCCTAATGGTAACTTTAACTAATCTTAAATAAAAGGTCTTGGGTTCAATCCTAGCCCAAGGCTATTTATATATCTATTTTTATTTCTTTTATCTTCTCTTATTTCTTTTTTTCTCTTTTGAAAGAGAGGAAATTTACGGCCGTTACACACCTATTGAATCGATCAGTGGATCGATTGGGTCAGATTCAATCGATTCAAACCCCATTTTCAATCGATTGAAGTGTTGATTTTGGCTAGGAAAGCCTGCTTTCAGCTGTTTAAACCCTTTCCTATCCATGTAACCATTTATAACCCCTTAAAACATATTTGTATACATTTAGGAGGAGTTTTCATGATGAAAATAAGATTGGATTGGTTAAGGTAGACTAAGTAGAAGTTTAGGTTGAGGTTTGGTTTCATTATTGAATTTTTGAACCTCAAAACTTCTAAATTTGGGTTTCCTAAAGATTTAGGGATTCCAAGTTATTGTTGGTGCAATAACAGAAGTTACGTGCATGCCTTTAGGGGGAGTCACTCACTAATGACTTGAAATTTATTTTTTCGACACCATTGAAGGTGGTTAAACCTTCGTTTAGAAAGATAATTGCTCAAGGTTGAGCGTTGAAAATCAATGAAGAGTGGATATCTTTATTGAGGGTTTATGGATGCTCTAGGATGAGCATTATAATATGGAGTACTGCTCTAGGGTGTGCATTTAATATAGTGAAGGGTATGAGACCTTCATTGTTGGATTGGTTAACGCTCAAGGGTGAGCGTTGAAGATAATGAAGGGTATAGGATCTTCATTATGGTGTTGTGACCAATGAGTAAAGTTATGAACAATGGTGAGTAACTCTTCAGGGGGAGAGTTCTTTTTGATATGTGCCAATAGGGGGAGAATGTAGAGTTTAAGTTAGTCCTTCATTACCTAAAGAGGGAGTTTGTCCTCTGGTAAAGGGGGAGAATGAAGGAAACCCTCATTCATACTTTGGCATAAAATGAAGTTTAAGGCTATGAGATTAGCCTAACTTAAAGGTATTATCAAACATCAAAAGGGGGAGATTGTTGGTACAATATTCCCTATGTCAAGGTTGACCTGGTTGACTAAGCTTGAGATGATTCAAGCTTGAGTCTTGATGCTTGGGTTTCGATATTTGACAATACATGGAGATTGCAGGTACAATCGTTCATTTGGGGAGATTGTTGATACAATTCTCTTTTGGTCAAGATTGGCTAGTTAGATGTGAAGAAGAGTCAAGTAGGTCAAGACTGACTGGATACTTGACTGAGAAGTCCTGGTGAGTAAAGCCAGGCAGTTGTAAACTCCTGACGAGTGAAGCCAGGTGAAAGACCTAGTGAGTGAAGTTAGGCAGAGGAGAAGTCCTGGTGAGTGAAGCCAGGCAGTTGGAAAATCTTGGTGAGTAAAGCCAGGTGAAAGACCTAGTGAGTGAAGCTAGGCAGTGTGAAAGTCCTGGTGAGTGAAGTCAGGCAGATGGAAAGTACTGGTGAGTGAAGCAAGGCAGGTGGGAAGTCCTGGTGAGTGAAGCCAGACACGTGGAAATCCAGGTAGGTCAAGGTTGACCGAACACCTGGTATTGAGAAGTCTAAGTAGGTCAAAGGGTTGACCAGATACTTGGCACTGGGAGAAAAAGTCCAAGTGGGCCAAAGGGATTGACCTGGACACTTGGTGAGGAAGTCCTAGTAAGTCGAGGGTGACCAGATGCTAGGCATGTTGTTCCAATAGGTCATGGTTGACTAAATGTTGGGTTTTAGGGGCTTGGGACTTGGTTAGAGCAATTCAAGCTGATTCAATCGATTAACCGATCAATTGGCTCATGCCCAATCGATTGATTAGGTGTGCCCCGCGATAAAATCTCCTCCCAATAGATCAATGGAACGATTGGGACGCTAGGTTTGTCGTATAGAAGCCCTCCCAATCGATCACCCGATCGATTGGGAGCCTCCAATCGATCGGGCAATCGATTGGAGCGCTGGAAATCGCAAGTAAACATTGAATCAATTGGGCAATCGATTCAAGCGAGTTCCAGAGAGCACAGAGGCACTCTAGATCGATCGATCCAAAGCCTCCTCAATCGATTGAGAGCAATCTAATCGATTGGGATCCGACCGTTGGCGCTAGATAAAGCCGTTGCGAGCGTTTTCTTCAGCAATTCTTTCATTCCTTCGCCCGATTTATCTCAGATCTTCACAGAAACTTCTCCGAGCTCTCACTGCCAGCTCTTGAAGGTTCCTGGAGGCAAGTGCTTGTGCACGTCCAAGTCAAGAGGCGGTCTACAACAAGAAGAAGAAGCTAGGGTTTCAAGTGTAAATCTTGTAAGATTTCAATTGTATCTGCTTCCCTTTCTTTCTTCTTGTACTGAGAGTGTTGTAGGGCTTCTCCACCTTTGGTAATTACCGTAAAAGAGTGTTTTCATAGTGGAGAGTGTGTGTTGTGTGTGGATCCTTGGATTAGTCACCTCTACTTGAGGTGGATACCAAGTAAATCCTTGTGTTAGCGTTGTATTTGTGTTTCTTATATTTTTCGCTGCATATCAAGAAACAAGCAATGACTAGCACGATGAGCTATTCACCCCCTCCCCCTAGTACATTTTGACCCTAACAGGAGGCACCTTCCACCCACGGATAGGATTTTCCAAGAGCTATAAAAAGGCCCCTGGAGCTAGGAATTACCATAACAACTTCAGTATCAACTCTTGTAATCATTTCCTAGCAACTGCCTGAGCTTTTCAATGAGTGTAAGAGGCTTCTCCGCCTTCAACAAAGGATATTTTTATTGCGCTTTCATTTACCTTGGATTAACAAACATCTAGGTTGTAACTAAGTAAACCTTATGTCTCTTCTTTCTAGTCATTATTTAAATTTATCATTATTATTACTTTTAATTAGAGTTGAAAGAATGAGAAAAGATATTATTTTCTTTTTCAGGCAATCCACTCCCTCAAGCCGACTGCCAAGGGGCCCAGTAGAAAATACTTGGTTTCTAATCTCCACGTTGCTAGTGTTGGAACTATTGAAGTCGCTAGTGAAGGCGAATAACGATTTGTGATTTTTTTTAGCTTTCTCGAGTGTTATGCTTGTCTACATTGAGTTAAAATGAAGCAAAAAAAAAACATAAAACAACATGTACACATGCACAATAAACTAAGATTTTACATGGGTCGGAGGCCCTAGTTCTTACTCCATGATATAGTCCTAGCGATATTCTACTTTCTCTTTATCAAAGGTTTTCCGGAGGTGAAAAAATGTTGTACAAACCTATTCATTATAAACAAATACAAAGCTAAAAAAAAGTGTTCAAATAGTATAAAAAGTTAAAATAAAATAATTTGTACTAAGAAGCTTTGTTTTGATCATTGTTTGTAGTTCTTGGATTACCTTCTGAGGTTTGGAAATGCAATAGCATTCTATTTCAAAACCATCAAGAACCATACCAAAATTTTCCACGAAATCCTCTCTATAGGGTTGTTATCATGACTGAACATGCTCAACTATCAATTGCTAGCACTATCATTTGATTGCTCCTCCTAAATTCGAACATTGCATCTATAGAATGACACTTTTCAACTCAAATTTGTCTAAAACATTCGACAAAGTATTCATCAGTTGACTGTTGACACATCAATCAAGTGACGCATCAATCAAGTGCTTTATTATTAAATCTATTGTAAAATAAATTTTGGTATGGTTTCTCTGTTTCCAAAAGGTTTAAGAAAGAAGAAAGTATACTGATGACTTTTCAAGGGGTGATTCACATATAAATGCTAGTTTATGGAGTAAAATCACATCTATTCATTACTCTTATCCTCGTAAAACACATCTATGTATTTGAATATAGGAAAACTAAATTTTTTATTTCACTGTCCATCTAATTTCAAAATAATTTTTTAAAATAAAAAATTAAAAGGTTTTTTTAAAATATATTTAAACAAATAGAGACCTTCTTAGGACTCCGTTTGCAACCTTTGAGATGAGAAATAGAGAGATGTGGTGTAAGCACATAAACAATTCAAGGAGATGGTCAATACCCTCATGCAACCAGTAATTTCATGCTTGAAAACATGATGATATTTAAATTATGTTGTGATCGAAGGATATTTATATATTGTTAAAATGATATGATATTATCTAATTTGAACTTAGACTTTTATGGTTTTGATCTTAGGCTCTACCCAAGAGGTTTCTGTAACACCCCTAGAAAACCTAGATAAGAAAGTAAGGATAATGAGAGTACAATGTAGTGAAAAGAAGGTGTAGATATTCTAAATTTAATATTAAAGATGGGAAGGATTTAGATGATTATGAAAGAAAATAAAGTTGAGAATATAAATCATCTATGCATGATTTATAATGTATGGAATTAATGTAGACAAAAGGAAGAAATATGAATACATGTATGAAATATTTATGCATAATGCATAATAGGGTAATATATGAATTATTATGTACAAAAGAAAATAAAACGTTAGAAGAGAGATTGAACCTTGGATCTCTTGTAAGGAACATGTATAGGATACCAAAGAGGATAGGAGAATTATTGATAAGGAGAGAGAGGACTAAGTAGTTAAGAATAAGAAAGGATTCTTTTTACTAAAAAGGAAAAGGGAGTAAAAAGAAGTAAAAATATACATAACCAAGTTTTGATCCTTGGTTCTCTTGTGGATACATGCATGTGTTAACCAAGTGGGATAGGAGAGGATCTTGTAAGAGGAGAGAAAGGAATTTTAATTAAAGGAAGGAAAAGAGAGAAATTAAGGGAGAACTCAAGAAGCATCTTCTCTAGAATATTCTTAACATTAAGAGGAGAAGTAAATAAGGAGGATGAATCAAGACAAGTTTCCTCCCCTCATTTTAGTATAAATAGGCATGGAGGGGTGACTTCAACTTCATCCTCACTCACTTTCCTCTTCTCCTCTCTTGGGTGCCGAAAACCCTCTCCCTTCCTCCTTTCTTCTTCTTGTTGCCGAGCAACACAAGAGGAAGAAACCTCTTCTTCCTCCTCACTCCCTCCCTCTTTTCTTTCTTGTTGTTGCCGAGCAACACAAGAGGAAGAGGTCTCTTCTTCCTCCTCCTCTCCACCAAAAGACCTAGCCACTCTTCTCCTCCATTGGTGCCGAGCAAGCAAGCAAGGAAGAAAGGTCCACAAGCAAGTTCTCAAACCTAGGAAACTTAAGCGAAGAAGGTAAGCTTGCCCTCACCTGTGGTACAAGGCTTTTATGTGATTTTCGATTTATAAGGATTAGAAAACCTAGGAAAGAATTTAAGAAAATTCAGCTAAAGAAAAGGTTTTCAAATCTAGGATGATTTAAACAAGACCTCATTTCATGATAAGATTTTCTATGCTATGTAGAAGGATTCCTTTCCATGATTTTATATTGATATGATGTATGATCAGAGGAGTATCTAACCTTAGGATTTCAACCAAAAATATTTTAAAGAGGTGAGTAAGATTATTGTCTAACCGAACTAGTACAAGGTTCCTTCTATGAAATGCTAAGAAAATGAAATTATGTTATATGCCATGATATGTGATAGCATAGGAAATGCTATACATAATGTTATGTAATATGCCATGATATGTGATAGCATAGGAAATGCTAAACATAAAGAAGAGAAAATGAAATTATGTTATATGCCATGATATGTGATAGCATAGGAAATGCTAAACATAATGAGGAGAAAATGAAATTATGTTATATGCCATGATATGTGATAGCATAGGAAATGCTATACATAATGTTATGTAATATGCCATGATATGTGATAGCATAGGAAATGCTAAACATAATGAGGAGAAAATGAAATTATATTATATGCCATGATATGTGATAGCATAGGAAATGCTATACATAATGTTATGTAATATGCCATGATATGTGATAGCATAAGGAAATGCTATACAAAATGAAGAAATGAAATTATGTTATGTATATGCCATGATATGTGTTAGCATAGGAAATGCTATACATAATGAGAAAAGAATGAAATTTATATTATGTAAATGCCATGATATGTGATAGCATAGGAAATGCTATACATAATGAAAAGAAATGAAAAATGAAATGCATGAAAGATTGTTAGGGATATGATATGATAGTTATGCATGATAAATTATTTTTGTATGGTTTGTACCAAGGGTGGGCTCCGTAAACTCCCCGGGGTCGATGGAATAAGACTTGGGCCTCGTCAGTAATGGGCTTCTGAATGCCCTAGGTCGATGGAGTAAGACTCGGACCTAGTATGTATGTATGGTAGGGTTCAAGACTTGCTACCTTGGACCTACTTAAGAAGCGCGCGCATTATGTATGTGGTACAAACCGGGATCCCCTATAATGATGAGATTAATTTCAAGTACTTATAAGTATAAGCTTTCAAATTCATGATGCATTGCCTATATATGTGCTTGAATTATCTGATGATTAGATATAATGTCATGATATGAATATGATACCCTTGTATGTCGTATGCTTATGATACTACGCATGATATTAATATACGATGATTTTCGGTTTTAGTGAGTAGGAAAGGAACTTACTGAGCCATGAGTGCTCACAGCTTACTTTTCTTGTACCGCAGATAAAGAAGCTGGATGAGCTAGAGGAGCAACAGGAGGAGCAGATAGTGATGTGTGTGGTGGTGGCTCGGCAAAGAACGATCCGGACAAATTAATATGATTAGTTATAAGTTCAATATATGCACATTTGAACAAATCAGAATATGTGATATTATGCTTAATAAATTAAATTCTTAAAGTTTTTATTCTTCCGCTGTTATAGTAAAACATGTACGTAAGTAGTATAAGAACGTAGCGCCGCCTTTGGTTGGGTAAGAAGGGCCCGCGTTACAGTTTCATCCTAATAGAGATATCATATATCATTTTATACCCATGATCTCTTTCAAATCTTTCCAATATGGGACTTTGATTGAATCCTAACAATCGTCTCCTCAAACAAAGGATCATCATTACTCTCATGATCTAATATTCACGCGAGCATTCGGCCACTCTTGACCTACTACAAGCCTCCCTGTGAGCATCCGGTCACTCTAACCTACTTCGGGCCTCTCCTCAAGTATCTGCATCCGCATTCGCTTCCGGCCCTCTTGACTTGCTTCAAGTCTCCTGGCGAGCATCTAGTCATCTTGACCTACTCCGGACCTCTATGAGAGTATTTGGTCATCCTGATCTACTCTGGGTCATCCCCGTGAGCATCTGGTCACCTTGACCTACTCCGGGCCACCCCACTGCTCCAGGTCACCCCGCGAACATCTGCATCCGGTCACTCCTGATCTATTTCATGCCTCCCCACGAGCATCTGATCACCCTTATCTACTCCGGGCCTCTCCGCAAGCATCCAATCACCATGACTTACTCTAAGCATCCCCGCGAGCATCCGATCATCCTGACCTACTTCGAGCCTTGTGAGTATCCTATCACCTTGACCTGCTTGGGCCTCCTATAACTTTGTTCAAGGCCACCCTACATGATATCTGGTCTAGACCATGATTCTAATATCATTTATTATGATCGAAGGATGTTCACATATCTCTATAATGTCATGATATTGTCCACTTTGAGCCTACCCTCATGATTTTGATCTTGGGTTATACCCAAGAGGTTTCATCCCAATGGAGATATCATACATCCTTTTACATTTATGATCTTTTCAAAATCTTTCCAATGTGAAACTTTAATTTAATCCAAAATGACTATGACATAGGTGGGTTGTAAGGAATAATCCACTATCCATGACCCATGATGTGAGGCCATTTTGTAATTTACCTATTGTCTATCGGATATGATGAAGATGGGCGAAATTAGTGGTAAAAGGTAATTCATTTGTCCTTAGTGTCTCCATTAGCCCATCCCTAAACTATCATGGAAGAGATAAATCATAAATGACTACTAATCTTTGATAATTGAATATATATGGATAAGGGGGCAAAGATCCGACTACTAGTCTGGATTTAACCCCTATATTTCATAATGATAATGCTATCATATGTTAACCAACTGTCCATCCAAAAAAAAAAATGGATGAAATTAGTCATTAAACTTGAGGTTACTGCACATCACATAAGCGGATCGACATACTTTGTCTCTTAGTGTTTTGTACTTTAAAAGGATTGCAAATACACTTGTGGTTGGATATGTTGCTAATTTTATGGTGATGAGAGATTAATCAATAAAGAACTTACCACTCCTGATAAAGGGAGATTATATCATAAAGTTTATTTGATCGATGACTACATATATTGAATCTTTGCATAGGGAAAACTAGTTGAGAGGTATTTTCATGTTGATCAATGATCATATCACATGGTCGTATTAAGTGCCACATGGATGAGCCTTATTATAATATTCGCAATCCAAGTCATAGGGGCATGCCATGGTATAAGATAAGAAGAGGGCTATAATTATATACTAACCTTATTGCAATAGGATTGTGTAGGTCTCGTGCGGTCGGTAAGAGGGGAGTGAATTGTCCTGTAAAGAAAACTCATACTTTTCTCAAATTATTGGGCTTAAACAATTACACACTTAACAAAAAGATAATAGAAATAAGAAGAATACAAGACAAATAAATTTATTTGGTTTGCAATCAGAAGATTTCTACTCCAAGGAAAGTAAGCTCACTCAGAAGATCTCCTTCTCGAACAAAACATCGAAGGCAGAGAAGCCTTGTACACAAAAATAAAGCTCGAAAATAAAAAGCAGAATGAAATTCGAAGTACAAAAGTCTGTTGTTTTGAAATACTAAGTCTAGGGTTTTATTTATAGTCCGTTGGTCGAATCTGACTGTTTGCTGATGTGGCATGATCCGGAGGACCCTATCCGGGCACCCATAGCGTGACAAAGTCTATCTCCACACAAGAACCTTCACAACAGTGCGAAAATAACTTTTTATTCACTCCCGAGCACCCAGACCCACTCCGGGTGCCCAAACAACCATTGATATGGACCCAACTCCCTGGTTGGCACTAAAGTGGTCCAGGCGCCTGGACCATCTTGTCCGAGTGCCCAGACGGTTAGGGCGCCCAGACCATCTTGTCCGAGTGCCCTGGGTGCACGGATTGGTCAACCATGTGCTGATTGTCCGGTGCCTTTTCGATCCCTTGGTGATCCTCCAGCCTTCCAGAATTGAGCTCACACGAATCCAACTCCAGTCTCCTCTCCACGAGCAGCCTTTCACTCTGATTTCTCGTCCCTCGATAATACAGTATGCTTCCTTCTTTTTGTTGGATTGAAAGAGTGTGATAGAGGGGGGGGGGGGGTTGAATATCGCACTTTTAAAGCTTTTCTTTTACTCATTTAAAACAAAGTCGTGCAGTGAAAAAATAGAGAACAGGTCCAGTTACTTGGTTCGGAGCCTAGGTCAACTCCTACTCCAAGGCCCATGATCCTTGATCGCACCGATAGGCAATTCACTAAATCTCTTTTTTCCGAAACCCTCGGAAAGAAGCAGTGCATACAAGAAGATGAGTAAGTTAGTAACAACCTACTATCTTACTTGAATTAAGTATAATACCAGAATGCCTGCTAAGCCTAGGACCTAGAGCTCTTTTTTATAAGAATCGTCGATGTTCAGTTGACCGATCCCTAGGTTCGGTTGACTGAACCAGCTCCCTTTCATCTTCGCTGGGATCTGATGCTGATTCAATCTTCGGCATTTACTGTCATTAAAGTACTCGGTCGACCGATCACTTTGTTCGGTCGACCGAATAGAGAATTTCCCTGTTCGCCGAGATTTGCACATAATGCTGCATTGATGAGGTATCGTTCGGTGGACCGATCTGCTGGTTCTGTGGATCGATCAGCTTAGCTTCCTTCTCTGCTTCTGACCGAACTGATCTGTGCCACATTGTCAGGGTTCGGTCGACCGATCAAGCTCTGATTGGATTTCACTCTGGTTTGGTCTGAACTTGTGTCTGTTCTGAGTTAGTCTAGTTCGGTTGATCGATCGTGCCGAACTTGCAAAATAGAGTTAAACAGTATATTCCTGCAAAACAGAGATTAACACAGTAATATAAAATGCATGAGTAATAATAATAGGCAGTTCAACAGTCTTGATCTCAACTTGGAAACCTTCCCGATTTCTTCAGTTGGATCAACGACTTTAGGTTGTTCCCTTCAAGAACACGACCTCACTGTCGCTCCTCCAGTTGTTTATCTCAACCTACCTGCCAAACTTTGATCCTCTAGATCTATTTGGACTTTTCACTTAGCCTTGATCGGCTCGTTAGAACTTTCTCTCGATTTTCGGTCCTCCAGATCTCTCGATATCACTACCAAGTGTCGAGTCCTCTCGACCCACTTGGTATTTCCACCTGGGTTTCACGATCTGCTAAGACTTCTCTTACCTAGCCTCCAACTAGGTCTTTCTCAGTTGAGTAAACAGCTTGCACACTTAGTCAATTTGTTAGATCACAACAAGACTTAACTTGAACCTTTAACAACATCAAAACTTAGGTTTGATACTGACACAACTTGCACCAATACTCTTCTGCCAGAGTACTCTTCCGCAGTAACTCGTCCCTCGGACACACTGAACCTGTCAACTCTCTCTTGCGCCATCCTTCTCACTAGCTACCTTTTTCGTTTGATTTCTTATGCTCCTAAGTTCTTGCACACATAGACACAAGGATCAAATACGCAGAACTTAACTTGACTTAGTTGATCACACCAAAACTACCACGGGGTATTTACAATCTCTTTTTTTTTTATGTGAGCAACTCGAGTTAAGTTAGGGTAAGATAAAAAAATAGTAAAATAAAACAGTTAAGTGTAAGTGAAAGAATATGTAAATAACCCAATAACAACATTGTTAACTCCCCTTGGACCTAACCTTAATTCTCCTCTTTGATTACATTAAAAATAGGGGTACTAACTTAAAAAAAAAAACTAGGTAAAAATTCTAAGGGTAAAATAAGACAGCCAATAATCTTAAAAAACGGTAAATTGGTGAAAATCTAAATTTTTAGGATTAAAAGACTAGATTTGATCAAACTAATTTTAAAATTAACTTTAATCATTGAAAAAATTTGTCACTGCAAAAGAATTTTATCGGAAAATCTTTCACAAAATGATAAGTTTTATTAGTATGATAAACAAAAATTTCACAGAAACATATTTCTCAAGATAATTATTAAAAATAATTTTTAGATTTAAAAAATCTTGAAAATACTTTTAAGTATGGACAACAGAATGTCTGATAGTGGAAAAATTGACTTTTCCAAAATTGAGTGTCAGATAATTGTTAATATTAAAAATTAAAATTTTGATAAAAAATTTGTAAAAATTTCAATATCAGTAAAAAAAAAAAGTTTATTTTTTTTAAAATGATATTTATTCAGATTTAAAAATATTCATAATAATTTTTTTTATTAGATTAACCATGCCCATGGCAAAACATATATCAGGTCTCGTACACAGCATTACATATATAAGGCTTCCTACAGCTGAAGCATAAGGAACTGCCTTCATGTCCTCTATCTCCTTTGATGTCTTTGGAGACATCTCTTTAGATAAGGCTACTCTATGCCTGAAAGGTAAGAAACCTTTCTTGGAGTTTTGCATGCTAAAACGAGCAAGGATTGTATCTATATATAAAGCTTGAGATAAGCACAACATTCTTTTCTTGCGATCCCTTATAACTTTGATCCCAAGAATGTGTGCACATTCTCCTAAGTCATTCATACCAAATTGTTTGGACAACCATACCATTAAGTTCGATAATACCTTGACATTGTTGTCAATTAACAAAATATCATCTACGTATAGTACAAGAAATACCACCACGTTTCCGTTACACTTCTTGTATACACAAGACTCATCCGGACATTGAATAAATCCATATGACTGGATTACTTCGTTAAACGGGATATTCCAAGATCTTGAACCTTGCTTCAGTCCATAAATGGACCGATTAAGCTTGCACACTAGATGCTCTTTGCCCTTTTCAATGAACCCTTCTGGTTGCTTCATATGGATATTTTCTTCAAGACTTTCATTAAGGAAAGCTGTCTTGACATCCATTTGCCAAATCTCATAATCCATATGAGCGGCAATGGATAAGAGTATCCGGATAGACTTAAGCATGACTACTGGTAAAAAAGTCTCCTCATAATCGATTCCATCTTTCTGAGTATACCCTTTCGCAACAAGCCTTGCTTTGAAGGTTTCTACCTTCCCATCTATCCCTCTTTTTCTTTTGTAGATCCACTTGCATCCAATGACTTTTACACCATCAGGTGGTTCTACAAGCTCCCAGACCTAATTAGAATACATAGATTCTATTTCGGAATTCATTGCCTTTTGCCAAGATACTGCATCTATATCTTGGAGTGCTTCATCATATGTTCGGGGATCAGGTTCATGTTTACCTGGGATCAAGTCCGAAGACTCTCCCAAAAACATGAATCTCTCAGGTTGCCTCACAACCCTCCCACTACGACGAGGCACTATCTTTGGCTGTGTATCATGTGTGACACGTGTTGCAGTTTCTTGTGGTACTTCATCTTATACTGTTGGTACTAAAGTAGACGTGTCCTCTCTAATTTCTTCTAGAACTATTTCACTCATGGGATTATGGTTCATTACATAATATTCTTCTAAAAAATGAGCATTGGTGCTAACAATGATCTTCTAATTTTTAGGATTATAAAACAAACCACCTTTCATTCCCTTAAGATATCCCACAAATAGACAAACTTCTGTACGTGATTCCAACTTGTCAGTATCTCCCTTCAGCACATGTACTGGACTACCCCATATCCGGATATGAATCAGACTAGGCTTACGCTCATTCCATAATTTCATGCGAGTAGAAGGAATTGTTTTAAAAGGTACCATATTCAGAATGTACACTACTGTTTCCAGAGCATATCCTCAAAACGAATTTGGTAATTCTGAATAACTCATCATCAATCTAACCATTTCCATAAGAGTCTTATTCCTTCGTTCTACCACACCATTCTGTTGGGGTGTACCAGGTGCAGACAATTGGGATTGAATCCTGACTTCTGATAAGTAACTCCTAAACTCTCCAAAGAGGTATTCGCCACCACGGTCAGACCGTAGTGTCTTGATACTTTTACCAAGACGTTTCTCCACATCAGCCCTATATTCCTTGAACTTGTCAAAGCATTCAGACTTGCGGTGCATTAGGTAAATGTATCCATATCTTGAATAATCGTCTATAAAAGAGACGAAGTATTCATAACCACCTCTTGCCTGGATAGACATAGGACCACACAAATCAGAATGAACCAGTTCTAACGCATCTTTGGCTCTATACCCATTGACCTTAAAAGGTCTCTTGGTCATTTTACCTTCCAAGCATGATTCACATGTTGGAAAGTTTTCCAACTCTAATGAACCCAAGAGTCCATCGGCTACAAGCCTTTGAATCCTACTTAAGTTAATATGATTAAGCCTTAGATGGCAAAGATACGTTTGGTTCATTTCTGAAGGTTCTTTTCTCTTATTAGAGTTAGAAGATGTGTTATTAATTTCCATATTTTGCTTTGTGGGAGAAATTGAATTTAAAGTATATAAATTGCCAACCAATGCACCAGAACAGATAATCACCTTATTTCTCTTTATAACGACATTGTTACTAAAGGAAACAGAATATCCATCCAAATACAGTTTAGAAACTGAAATTAAATTATTTCTAAAACTGGGTACATAAAGACAATTTCTTAAAATCAAACTTCTATTTCTATCAAAAGATAAGTAGACGTCTCCCATTGCAATAGCCGCTACCTTAGTAGCATTGCCCAAGTAGACAGTTATCTCTCCATCAAATAGTCGTCGGGTTTCCTGGAACCCCTGCAAAGAATTACAGACATGATCAGTGGCTCTCGTATCTACACACCAAGTGCTGGTAGATAACACAGCTAAACATGTTTCAACTACTAGAGCATGAGATATACCTTTATTGTTCTGATTCCTACGAGGACAGTCTGCCTTCCAATGTCCAGACTGCTTGCAGATGAAGCACTTGTGTAACGACCCAATTTCCCCTATTTCAAGTTATAAAAGTCCATAAAAATATTTGAAAATACTTTTAAAATATTCTAGAGAATTTTAGAAATTTTTAGAGTATTTTTACGTAATTTTTGGAGGTCGTTTAGTATGTTTACAAAAAGAAAGAACTTTTGACAAAAAATTTTTGAAAGCGAGGTTCGACCCCACGACCTCGGGTCGGACTGACCCAAGCAAAACCGGCCCAACCAGCTGAGATACACGGTTTTATTAACCTTATGTGGAGTGAATAATATTTAAGCGGTAGTTAGTGAATAGAGAATAAATAGGAAGAAAAAAATAGTTGCAGCCGAGACTCGAACCTGCGAGCCGCGCTTTAAGCAAAACGCAGTCAACCAACTGTGCCAGCGAGTTTTGTTAATTAAGGAAAGAACGGAAATAATTTAAAGGATAGTTGATAATAGAAATATTGGAGTTATAAAGGGAGAACTTAGGGCTTGATTTCCCGTGACCTAATTTCTACCTCTTTTCTCTTCTCACGCGACGGCGCCGATTTCTGCTCGGGCGAAAACGCAGCAACTCCTAGGGCTCTCTCTTCGGCGCCGGCGAAGGGATTTTCACCTGCGACCACCGTCCTCAACCGTGTGCGACCACCGTCGTCGAGGAGGATCGGTGGGCGCAAGAAGAAGCCGAAAACTCAAGTTATCCGAACCCTAGAGTTCTTCCCGTCGGTTGTAAGTTCAAGCAAATCACGGTGAGTTGCTTCTCACCTGCAGTAGGAGTAGTTCCGATTCGTTTGGTGTTTTCTTGTTTGTTCGAGTTTTACTGTGAAGCATGATCAGGGATTTTGTTTTCTGCTGTGAGGTAGTTTGTGCCATGTAGTCGCTGATTGGGTTCCTTTTTGTGTAGATGTCGTGTAAGTCATTGAGTAAAGGATTTTGTTGTGAATTAATTTGCTTTGTAATTCAGTTTCAACACGCCCAATGATTTGCTGCATTTCTGTGGATTATGATGGGATTAGTTTTGCTGTCGTGAATCACCTAAAGGGATCTACTTAATTATAGCAGGAAATATGGCATTTTACAGTTGGTAGCATTGTCCTATTTTAATACTTGTCTTTGGTTGATTTCGGTTAATATCTGCATGGTTGATTTTGAATAGAACAATACAAGAAGGGTTTCAAAACCAGAAGATCTTCTTCTTGGTACTTTTAAAATGTACCGGTCACCCTACTATCATTTAGGATAGATTTAGCATATGCTGTAGTAGTAGTACTAGAGACTATTTCTAGTTAAAACTATTTCTAGCAAATTTCCAGAATTTTCTGGATTAATGCTGCCGTGAGGTTGATTTCACTTCACTTTGCTACACTTTGCTTCATTTGACTTCACTTAGCTCCACTTTGTTGATGTCTTTAGATTTAATCTCTTTGTTAAATCTGAGCATGAGGTAGTTTAGTCCTTTAGAGCATGTAGACTTCATTTCATTTTGTCACAGTGAGGAGTAGTTTCAGATACCTTTACTTACTGCTATGAGTTGAAGTTTCTATTCTTGAATCTGTTTGTTAAAGAAGAGGAGAAGGAGTTCGAATGGATTCAGCATGTCGTTTAGACTTTCCTTTGCTGTTCAGATTTATTTTCTTGCTGTTTAGTTTTCACTTGCTGTTAGTAAAGCATGAGAAATTTTCTATTTGCTACTAATTAAGCATGATCAGTTCCCTTTGCCATTAGATGTGCACAGTGATACTTTTTAGTCTCTTTTGCTATTAGAATATCTTGAGCATGCAGTTATTAGTTTCTTTGCTATTACATAAGCATGAGTTTCTATCTTTAAGAACTATAAGCAAGAAAGACTAAGGTTTAGACTTGATTTCAATTCCAGAATATTGAATATCAAAAGCACACACAAGGTGTTTGCTTAAATGCCAAGTAAGGGCAAGTATAAAGAAGTTATAGTTAAAAAGAAAGTATTTTACTTTTAAAGGGCATGTACCGGACACAAGATCCAAGGGATGGGCTCCAAGTTGCCCCTAGGCACATGACCTAGAAGTATCTTAGTAGTTTCGGGATTAGCTACCTCGATTCTTATTAAGAATGCGCGCAAAGTGGTACAATGCCGGGCCCAAAAGAAGTTTATTATTATTTTGAAGTATTAAAGTATAAGTTTTGAAACAAATGAAGCAAGTTTCAAATATGTTTAGAATTAGAAAGTTTAGTTTCTTGTTATTTGAAGCCTGCAGTAGTAGTTTCAATTGTTTTCCTTGCTACTAGATTTTTCAGCATGTTTAGCTTTACATGTTTAGTAGTTTTACATGTTTAGTAGCTTTACATGTTTAGTAGTTTTACATGTTTAGTAGCTTTACATGTTTAGTAGCTTTACATGTTTAGTATTTCAGTTAGTATGATTCCTTTATTGGATTTTGAGCATGATTAGCTATACATGTTTAGTATTTCAGTTAGTATGATTCCTTTATTGGATTATGAGCATGATTAGCTATACATGTTTAGTATTTCAGTTAGTATGATTCCTTTATTGGATTTTGAGCATGATTAGCTATACATGTTTAGTATTTCAGTTAGTATGATTCCTTTATTGGATTTTGACCATGATTAGCTATACATATTTAGTATTTCAGTTAGTATGATTCCTTCATTGGATTATGAGCATGATTAGCTATACATGTTTAGTATTTCAGATAGTATGATTCCTTTGCTATTTATGAGCATGAGTAGTTTTACATGTTAGCATTCAGTTTTAGCATGTTTTTATTTATATACATGCATATCGAGTTTTTTGTGAGTAGATAGTGCTCACTAAGCTTTATGCTTATAGACTGCACTTCCTCCTACTGCAGATAAAGGAAAGGAAAAGATTTAGCAAGGAAGGTGACAAGGTGGTGGTGATGAAGGTGTGTGATGGCTGGACTATGGGGAGATCAAGAGTTTGCTAAGGAATTGTTAAGACTTTTCTGTTTAGAGTTCTTTAGTTTTCTTTAAATGCTATTATGAGTCAAAATTGTAATTAAGTTTATTCCGCATTTGTAGTTGAGTTCTATTGATGGAGTGATATTGTTGTTTACTATTATTAGGGTAGTTTCCTTCTTTTATTTGTGATATTATACTGCGTGGTTGTGGAGATATATGTTCCAGCCGCCTGTGGCTGAATATAGTTTGTTTGTATTGATGATTTGGTCACCGGTACAGGGGAGACTCTGTCGAAATTTTTCGGTAGGGTTTTCCTAGAGATTTTTAATAAACCGGTTAAGTAGAGTTAGTAGATAAGTAACGGTCACTCTTAGAGAGTAGTAGTAGTAGTAAGAAGGGTGGTCGTTACAACTTGCCCTTCGGCTTCTTCATTCCATCTTTCTATCCTGTACCCTGAGGTTTATTCACCTTCTTTGTTGAAAAGACCTGTTTCTTCTTCTTCTTGCCTTTCGACTTAGAAGTAGAACCATTTTCAGCATAGTGAATCTGAGAACTGCGACGAAATATTCCTTCTACTGCCTATAGTTCTGTCAGAAGTTCCACCAACGTATACTCTCTTTTGTTCATGTTATAGTTCAGGCGAAACTGCTCAAAACTTTTGGGTAGCGTTTGGAGAATTATATTAACCTGGATTTCCCTATCGATTTCTCCTCCAAGGACTTGTATTTCATTTAGATAAGCCATCATTTTGAGGATATGATCTCTTACGGGTGTCCCCTCAGACATGGTGGCTGTCATTAGCTTTCTCATTGCCTCTTGCCTAGCAGTCCGACTCTGGTGCCCAAAGAGTTCTTTGAGATTGTTCATTATATCATAAACTGTTTGTAAATCTTGATGCTGATGTTGCAATACATTTGACATTGATGTCAAAATGTAACACCGCACCATCTCATCAGCTTTTACCCATTTCTTATGATACTCAGGGGTAGAGTCACCGTCAGGTGCATCAGGGCAAGCCTCAGTCAATACAAACTTATAGCTTTCAGCAGTAAGAACAATGTCCAGGTTTCTTTTCCAATCAATATAGTTGAGACCAGTAAGTTTATTCTCTTTCAGTATAATGGCCAGTGGGTTGAAAGTCATCCTAAGAATCACAAAAATAAACTTTGGTCAAGACTCTAAATTTAGAATAATATTAAATCCTCAAACAATACTATTTTAAATTAACCAACACCTCAAATCACCGTGAACATTGCATGCCACGTTAGTGTGGACGTATACAAATTCAATATTTGTAAGAGGAGGGTGTGACCCATTAATTTTATTATCTTGTCATCATAACTTTATGACAAATAAAATTAATAGTTGGTTTCACTTTGGTCACACAATACAATAGTAGTGACTCCGTTGGGGAGGATACTATTGAATGCGTCTAAGTATATACCATTACTTGATACTAAGTCCATTAAATAGGATTGTGCCCCTTCAGTTGGAGAAAATCACACGCTCCTAAATAATTTCCTATAACCATCCATAAAGGAAGTTTGATCTAGTGATCCGCAACAAACCCATCCGTTGTGGAGGGAGACACTCAGAGCCAACACGCAAGCTTGTTGCATCACTTACAATCCAGTAATGGAGACCATGGGATTTATTTAAAATCCCTCTCCCACTTAGTTATTTAAAATGAGGATTTTAACCTATGCTAGCATACATCACATGCATACACACACATCACAGTAAATAAAAGCAATAAATATGGAAATTATTTTCCAACTATTATGACATTTTTCTGTTACTGTCCTCCATGTACTCCAACCCTAGCTCTTGTCATCTTTAGCCACCGCCATCAGGTTGAGTCATCACATCCATCTTGCTTCTTATTTCGCTGCGCCTCTGGTGCTCCAAAAGTACCACGCCTTGCAAGAATCCGATCTGCGAAAAATATAGAATTTTACAAATATCGATCCTATATTCCATAAAGGAATGTACATGTATTATAGATCGAAATAAAATTCTAAAAATAATACAGCTCCTGCTGTATTTGATACATACAATCATGCACACAAAATAATGCCCTTGACATGTCCAAGGGTCCAATCACACACAACATCTATAAGCTATAATAGTTGGAGCCTACAACCAAAGAGTTAGCACATCCTACTATTATCCTGCCTAAATTATATATGACATGTGCATAACCTATTTGAATTCTAAACACACAGAGGTAAACCCTAGCTCTGATACCAATTGTTGGCTAGTCTTAAGAAAATCATACTGGTTCCACTGTATAAAAATTTTGTACAAGTGTCGAACCTTTCCTTAAATAATCTATTGTGTTCTTTAGAAATTAAATTAGGAATTGTAGACGGAACTTAACAACATTGATTCCAAATTTAACTTATATATTCTTAATGGTTTAGATTTGAATCGCAAGCGGAACTAACACTATTGATTCAAATCTACCTAAGTTATTAATTCCATTAAATATTAATTTCCAAAATTGGCTTCTAGGACTGCATGGCGAGGCACATGACCTTCTTGGATATGAGAGCAACAACCACTGCCTAGGCAAAGCCTTTTAAGGAAAGCTAATATTTAATTTCCTTAAATAACTCTAGGTTAACCAAAAAGAACAATCGAAACACAAATTTAAAAAAGAATAAAACACAAACTCAAAAAATAAATTCGAAAAACTAGATCTAATTGCCTCTTGTATTTAGAATTCTTACAAAGAAAATAACTAGTATGATGCGGAAGAAAACTACTAGTTATACCTTCTCTTTGTAAGCTAATGACCTCATGATCTTCTGCCGTATTCCTCGCCTCGCCTTGGATGTCGTGTGGGCGACGATCCTCCAAGATGAATGCCACCCAAAAGTTTCTTCCTCTTCTTCTAAAATCCGGCCACCACCACCAAGGAAGAGAGCAAAAGGGAAAAGAGATGGGAGAGAGGGGCCAGCCACTTGAGGTTCTCCAAGCAAGAGAATAAGAATTGTATTTCATGAAGACTCCTCACCCCTTCTTTTATATTAGTTGCCCAAGACAAATAAGGGAAGAATTTTTACAAAAATTAAAATCTTCCTCTAACTTTTCCTTTTCCATTTTAATTTTCCTTTTCTTTCCTCTTGATTGAATCAATCACCAAAATTAAATTTGATGATTTTATAATTTTAAACATGGCCGGCCACCTTGCTTGGGTACTAAGCAAGGGTGGCCGGCCCCCACAAGAGGAAAAGGAATTTTATTTTATTTTTATAAAATTTTACAAGAAGAAATCCTCTAATAAAATTTACAGGCTCTCTTTCCTAAGGTAGGAGTTAAAAAAGGAAAATTCTAAAATTAAAACAATGTTTTAAAATTTAAAACTTCTCTTATAAAATTTCCTTTTTTTAACATGATGATAGAAAATTTAAATTTTAAAATTTATCTTCCTTTTTTTCTTAAACCATGAGGATGGTTAAAAAAAGAAAGTTTTAAAACTTTTAAACTTTCTTTTAAAACATGTGGCCTAATTTAAATAAGGAAAGTTTTTAAAATTAAAATCTCTCTTTTAAAACTTATAGTTTTCTACAAAGAGAAGATTTTAAAAATTCAAAAACAATCCTCCTTGTTTGAATATTGTGGTCGGCCCCTACATGCTTGGTCACCAAGAAAAGGGTCGGCCCCTATAGAAGAGGATGTGGCCGGCCCTTGCTTGGTCACCAAGCATTGGACCGTCCCCTTTCTTGGTTACCAAGAAGAGCCTTACATTTGGATGGACATGAGGCTATAATGAGGCTACGACAAGGACCTAGAGGAGAAATTGGTTTTGGTCTTCCGATGAGCTTGAGTGTCCCGTGCTCGCCCCGAACACACAACTCAAGTTCATCGATAATAACTCATTCCACTAGAGAGTTATTATCGCACTACCGCACCAATCCCAAATTACTTTATGGGCTCCTTCTTATTATGAGTGTGTTAGTCTCCTTGTGTTTAAGATAACGAATGTCCACTAATTAAGTAAGTTACTGACAACTTACTTAATTAATATATAGCTCTAAGAGTAGTACCACTCAACTTCATTGTCATGTCTGACTAAGTCCACCTGCAGGGTTTAACATGGCAATCCTTATGAGCTCCTCTTGGGGACATTCTTAACCTAGATAACTAGGACACAGATTCCTTCTATAATCAATAACATACACTATAAGTAATATCATTTCCCAACTTATCGGGCATATTGATTTATCGAGTTAAACCTCACCCTTTGATAAGTCAAAGAAATAAATATTAAATATATGTGCTTGTTATTATATTAGGATTAAAAGCACATACTTTCATAATAACTAAGGTCTAGTTCTTTTATTAAGTCAATACAAAAAGAACTTATCTAAAATGGTCCTACTCAATACACTTAGAGTGTACCAGTGTAATTTATTAGTTAAGATAAACTAATATTTAATTACACTACAACTACTCTAATGATTTGTTCCTTTCCATCTTAGTCGCGAGCAACTATTTATAATTTATAAAGAACCGACAACATGATCTTCTGAGTGTGACACCACACTCCATGTTATCTACTATATAAATTAATTGAACAATTACATTTAACAAATAAATATAGATATTGACCAAATGTGATTCTTTTATTTCAAAAATAAATGTTTACAAAAGCTAGGCTTTTAGTATACACTCTAACAGTATGCATAGTAGATCCTGTGCAACTTCAAACACAAGTTAAATATAACAACAAATCTAACCTAAATCCTTTATCAAAATATTGAAGTTACACAAGTTAAATATAACAATAAACCTAGCCTAAATCCTTTATCAAAATATTTTACTCTCTAATTGCATAGGTGGAGAAAAATTCCAACAAATTAAAGGCCTCATCATTTGGACTTTAACTTTCCAAACTTGGTGAACTTGTACCTACAAATATTGTCAATATCCAACATCTACACACTTGACATCATTAAGAATATTATAATATTAATTAGATCAAATCAATTTTGTCAAACTTAAACGATATTCTAATGGGTTTTCCATCCATATCAAAACCAACTCAACTCAAATGTAAGTGCATCGATAATGTTGAATTCTCTAATGGATTTGGAACAATCCATAGAGCTAATCACTAAAAAAAATAGTGTTATAGGACGAATTTATAAAAAAAGTTTTGTTACAAAATTTTTTGGAACAAATTCTGCGACGAAAAAATTTTCATCCCAAAGTTCTCGTTGTCAACTTGGTGATGAATTTAGGGATAAAATTGACGACGAATAATATTTTTGTCGCCAAATTCGTTACCGAGTTTGTAAGAAAAACTATATTCGTGGAAAAATTACTATAAAATTAGGGATGAATTCAGCGACGAAGTTGGCAACAAATTATAATTTTATCGCCAAATTCATTACCAATTCTGTAACAAAAATAATATTTGTCGCAAAAATATCATAGCTAACTCTATGACAAAAACAACAATTGCGACGAATATTATTTTTTTTGTAGAATTTGCAACGAATTTGGTGACAAAAATAATAATATAAAAAATTTATGATCCGCGACAAATTAATTTTCATCCCAAATTTATAACAAATTTAGCAATGAAAATAAAAATATAAAAAATTTGTGATAAGCAACAAATTAATTTTCATCCCAAATTTCGTCTCAGATTTTGGGATGAATAGTAGGCAAAGCGGCCGAGCGGTAAAATAGCTCAGTGGACAGAGCGATGGAGCGGGAGGATCAGTCGAGCTGACAAATCAGTCGAGTGGGAGAGAGGTAGAGTGGACGAGCGATCGAGCAGTCGAGCGGACAGAACGGTCGAGTGGGCAGTTCAACCGAGCAGGCAAAGTAGCCGAGCAGTAGAGTAGGCAAGAGACAGAGCAGTTATGCTACAGAGTGGACTGAGGCCTACGATGGATGCATTCGTTACACACTTAAATAAGCAGTAAAAAGATTTATGTGGTAAAATATTGGTTATTCCATTTGGACAAATTTTGTCCCGATAGGTTCGACATTTGACGTGCGCAGGTCGTGCTCACACTCGAACCATTTTGATTCAGTACATTTTAGACCCTAGATTTGTACCCCTAAGTACCCACTAGTGAGTGAAACCTCCCTCCATATATTTGTTCATATCATCAATACATGCCAATCAATATAAACTAACCAATATCTTGAAACTCCCAGTACTAAAGTCTCATTCATAATATAATTTTTTTGTTTTCACCTTTTTTCACCTTTTTTCTATTCACATATATGGAACAAACCTTTTTTCTATTCACATATATCGAACAAAACGTAATTTCTATAGAGCTGAGCAAAATAGAGTATTTTGTTTCACATTTTTTTGTTGGTGCAATATTCCCTAAAGTCAAGGTTGACCAGGCTGACTATGCTTGAATTTGTTCAAGCTCGAGTCTTGATATTTGGATTTCGATGTTTGACAATACATGGTGACAATACATGGAGACAATGCATGGAGATTGCAGGTGCAATTGTTCATGTGGGGAGATTGTGAAGGAGAGTCATGTAGGTCAAGGTTGAATGGATACTTGACTGGAAAGTCCTAGTGAGTGAAGCTAGGTAAAAGGAAAGTCCTGGTGAGTGAAGCCAGGCAGAAGGAAAGTCCTGGTGAGTGAAGCCAAGCAGATGAGAAGTCCTAGTGAGTGAATCTAGGCAAAAGGAAAGTCCTGGTGAGTGAAGCTAGTCAAAAGGATGTTGGTGCGGGTAGCACTAACGGTCTAACCCAGGTTTTGATGAATGACAAATAGGTTAAGTTAGTTTTGTTGTTGTCTGACACTTTGATCAAGTGTGCAGGAGAAGTCCAGACAGGTCGACGAGCTGACCGGATGTCTGGCACGAAGTCCAGCTAGGTCGACGGGCTGACCGGATAGCTGGCGAGAAGTCCAAGCGGGTCGACGGGCTGACCGGACGCTTGGCGAGAAGTCCAGCTAGGTCGACGGGCTGACCGGATAGCTGGCGAGAAGTCCAAGCGGGTCGACGGGTCGACGGGTCGACGGGTCGACGGGTCGACGGGCTGACCGGACGTCTGGCAGGTAAGTGAGGTAAGTCACTGGAGGGGAGTGACTGCGAGGACGCGTTCCCAGGAAGGGAACATTAGGCGTCAATCCGGCTTAGATCCATTTCGGATATCTAAGTCGAGATCGTGACTAGATTCCGGTCTCGGAATGACGGAATCTAAGTCATACTAACTTGTGCTAATTCATACTATTATAAATGTGCTAATTATCTATGTTGCAGGGTATATATTGCCTCGGACTAACTTTGTTTTGCAGGAAAAGAGAGTTTTCTGGAACAAGGTGGTCCGGGCGCCCGGAGGGGATCCGGGCGCCCGGAGGTCCGGGCCCGAAAGGCAAATTATATCCAGCCGAGTCGTCGCCACGTGGAGCATCACGGTTTGTGCAGCTACGTCGCATTCCAGGCGCCCGGGAGGGATCCAGGCGCCCGGAACAACATATAAAAGAAGCCCCAGGCAGGAGCTTAAAAAACAATCAATCTGAGAACTCTTCTACTGCTGGTCTTGCTGCTCGACGTTCAGTGCGACGCCAACAACGCTCCGACAAAGTGCTCCTTCGGTTTTTATTTAATTTCCTTGTCGGTATTGCTTTATTTTCACTAGCATTTCCTGTATTCATTCTGTAATCATATTTCGACTTGTTAGTGATTGCCCAACGAAAGTGGTCAAGGACCACGGGCCTTCGAGTAGGAGTCGTCACAGGCTCCGAACGAAGTAAAAAACATTTGTGTCTATTTTACTTTTCCGCTGCGTTTATACTCTAAGTTTTCGAATCGATATTCACCCCCTCCCTCTATCGAATCTAACGGTCCTACAAAGGAAAGTCTTGGTCAGTGAACCCAAGCAGATGAGAAGTCCTAGTGAGTGAAGCTAAGCAAAAGGAAAATCCTGATGAGTGAAGTCAGGCAGATGGAAAGTCTTGGTGAGTGAAGCCAGACACAGGAAATCCAGATGGATCAAGGTTGATCGGACATCTAGTGTTAGGAAGTCCATGTAGGTTAAAGGGATTGACCGGATACTTGGCACGATGTAATCCAGATGGGTCAAGGTTGACCAGACATCTGGTAGAAGTCCAAGTGGGTCAAAGGGATTGACCGGACACTTGGTGAGGGAGTCCTAGCAGGTTAAGGGTGACCGGATGCTAGGCATGATGTACCAACAAGTCATGGTTGATCGGATGTTGGTTTAGGGGACTTTGGACTTGGTTTTGGGCAAAAACCATGGGCTGAATTGATTAGCCGAACAATTGGCTCATGCCCAATCGATCGGCTGATTGATTGGGTGAGTTCTCATGACAAGCCTCCTCCCAATCGATCAGTGGATCGATTGGGAGAAGCTCGCGATCGCACAGAACAGCTCTGGATCAATCGGTCGATAGATCTAGAGCCTCCAATTGATCGGACGATCGATTGGGAGCTGCGATTTCGCGCGATAATCCTGGATTGATCGGTCGATCGATCCAGGCAATTCCTGAGAGCACAGAGGTGCTCTGGATCAATCATCCGATCGATCCAAAGCCTTCCCAATCGATTGAGAGCAATCCAATCGATTGGGATTCGACCGTTGGCGCTGGATAAAGACATTGGCGTGCGATTTTGTCGATAGAACTCTCGACTTTCTTCTCCAGCGACACTAGCGATCTTCACAGCAACTCCACAAAGTTCTTACCGCTAGATCTTGAAAGTTCTTGGGGGTATTTCCAAGTCAAGAGGCAGATCTACAGTAAGAAGAAGAAGCTAGAGTTAGGGTTTCTTGAGTAAACCGTGTAAGCTTTCCCTTGTATTTGCTTCTCTTTGTATCTTGTTGTATTGAGAGTGTTGTAGGGCTTCTCCACCTTCAGTAGTTACCGTAAAGGAGTGTTTTCATAGTGGAGGGTGCGTGAGTGTGTGGATCCTTGGACTAGTCACCTCTTCTTGAGGTGGATACCAAGTAAATCCTCGAATTAGCGTTGTTGTATTTGTTTTCTTGTATTTTCGGCTGCACATCATTGAAGAAACAAGCAACGACGAGCACGAGATCGCGCTGAGCTATTCACCCCCCCCTTCTAGCTACATTTTCGGTCCCAACAAGTGGTATAAGAGCAAGGTTGCTCTTCATCATAATCATCGCCGGAAGGGGCAAAAAGCTAGAGGATGAAGAAGTTGGAGCACTTCTACAAGTCGAAGACTTCATTCAAGAAGCTCAACTTCAAATGGAATTCCAAGATGGACTTGGATTTGATACAAGGGTGCCCCCATCATTCACAATGACAAGCTTCGATTCTTGGAAATCAAGAATCGAGAATTTTCTTATGATGGAGATAGAGCAATGGTTTGCTCTTATGGAAGGCTTCAAGGCTCCAACAAATTCAAAGGGCAAAATTCTCAAGAGGAGTAAGTGGAGCCAAGAAAAAATTCAAAGGTGTGAGGGGAATGACAAAGTAACCAAATTATTGGTTAATTTATTGCCAAGCACTATTCTTTGCAAAATTGGAGAATTTGAAGATGCAAAGGAATTGTGGAGCAAGTTGGCCAAACTTCATGAAGAACCCTCGACTGTACCAAACCAAGATAAATCCAAAGAGGGCAACTCATTGGAGCAAGACCAAGAGCAAGATGACTCCGAAGTTGAGAGATGCTCAACTTCCAAAGAAGAAGAAGTCCAAGAAGTCTCATCTTCAAAGGAATACAATGAAAAGGGCAAAGAGGGAGCATACTCTTTGTTTCATATACAAGATGAAGATGAAGAAGCCTCCACCTCTAGGATTTAGGGGGAGCGACTTTCAGTGACGCCAGATCAAGAAGAAGGAGAAGCTTCTACATTCGGGTCAAAAGGAGAAGAAGATGATGCATCCTCCAAAAATCAAGATACATCAAATGGAGGATCAAGTGCCATCCCTACATGTGAAGGTATAAATATTTTATTTAAAAATAAAGATCATATTATATGTTTTGAATGTAGGGAACACGGGTACTACAAAAGCAATTGCCCTAAATTGGCCAAGAAGAAGGGTCAAGTGGCACAAAGGGCAAGGAGAAGCCCAAGGAGACCGCTCCCGGAACAAAGAAGAGCAAGGAGCACATTGTGTGCTTTTCTTGCAAGAAAAAGTGACACTATCGGAGTCAATGTCCCAAAGGGAAGAAGGCGGTCAAGCCTAAGGGAGGAAGCTGAGTAAAGGGGGAGCCTCCAAGGTAAAACGAAATGTATCATTTATTGAGCCTACCCCTTTAAATAATGGTAAAAAGCATGCTAATTTCAATTTTTATCATTTTAATGCTATTTACCATAAAAATAGGAAGCATGATAGCATTAAGGAAAAACATGTAGCTCTTCATGCTAAAACTACCATACCTAGGTCTAGGAAGGTAGATAAAAATTTAGGCAAGAATTCTAAGGATTTTAGTTACAAGCCTAGAAATAAAATTGCTCAAGGATTAAATGAAAAACCAAAAACTAATGATTTAATGAGAGAAAATCAAGTCTTAATGTCAAGACTTGATAAACTAGAAAAGACCCTAAAAAGGATGGAAAATATCCTAAAAGGGCAAAAAGAGCAAAATCTAGGTTTAGGACAACAAGGGTCATCCAAGGGTCATAGAGGTTTGGGATACAAACCTAAAACCAAAAAGGATATATCTTCTTACCATAGAGTTCCATATAGTTATGGAACTAACCCTAGGCCTAGTGGTCAAGTTAAAAATATAAGGAAAGTTATCCCTACAAGTATTTTTGCAACAACAAATATGACTAATACTTCTAAGAAGTCTAAGAAAGTCACAAAGAAGGTCACAAGGGTAGAAATCGCTAGAGTTGACCTAGAAAAAGTGACCAAGGCTTCTAAGAAGCCTACCAAGGTCATTAGGAAGGTATATGGGAGGTTATCCCTAGTGAGTTCCTAGAGCATCCAAGGAGCACCAATAGGTTTTGGGTTCCTAGGAGCATTTTCTCTATACCTTAGATAGGTTAGAGAGTGTCAAATCTAATTGAAATGGTAGTTAACCCAATCATGATGAAGTTAACACTCGAAGAGTAATTTTCAAGGTTACTATTAACCTTTGAAAATGAAGTGGATTTTCATTAACTCTTGGAAAGAGTAAAATGTGCCATAATTTGAGAAAGTTGATATAGTTTTGATTGGCACAAGCAATCAAGTGTAAAGAACTACCAAGTTGGGATTTTGGTATGTTCTTAAGGAATTAAAGGCAAATCCGGGCCTAAAATTTAAAGTGATTACTATTGGATTAAGAAGCGCTAGAGGGGGGGGGGGGTGAATAGCGCTCGTGGCTATTTCGTTCGATTAAAACGTATCGAGTAAAACGCAGTGGAAATTAAGCACAAACACATGCTAACACAAGTTGGTTACTTGGTTCGGAGCCTGTGGCGACTCCTACTCCAAGGCCCACGCTCGTCGAGCGTTTACGTTGGGCAACAACTATAATCACGAAGAGTATTACAAACTAAGTATAATTATGAACTGTAATAAACTTTATACTGATAACAACTAGATTGAAACTGAAGCTCCGGGTCGTCGGAATGTCGCTATAACACTTCGAGATCGTCTTGTTAGCAGCTTGTGGCGTAAGGATTGCTTGGAAGGTGTTGTTTTGAGCTGCTGCCTCGACCCCCCTTTTATACTGTGCTGGAGGCGCCTCCAAGCCTGTTCGAGGTGCCTCCAGGCCGCCGAGTCGCACGCGTGGATCAGCTTTGATCTGGTCGCGCCTTATCCCATTGAAGGCGAGCCTCCAAGGCTAGTCCAAGGCGCCTTCAGCCTGGTCCGAGGAGTCTCAACTCTGCTACGCTGGCTTTTTCTGGCTTGCACCCGATGCGCCTCCAAGCCCCATGGAGGCGCCTCGGACACTGTTTATTTGAGGTCAAATGTGCTTTCTTTGTTCCTGCAAAATGTGTTAGTCCCAAACACAAACCCTGCAAAACAAAGTTAGCACAGAAATATGATAAATGATATAATCGACAGTCATCAAACTGTCCGGGTCTGACTTCGGATTTCCAACCGAAAACCCTAGGTCGACCCGACGTCTACTGTTCCCTCTACGGGGAGCGCGCCCTCACCTACTCCACTCAGGAGATTTACCTGTTGTCAGTGCGATCCTCTAGATCGATTGGACTTTTGCTCAGCGTTTGAAGCTTCCGGACTTTCTGCTGGACTCTCGCTTCCCGGCCCGTCCAGTCTTCCACCTGGTTCGCGACACCAGGACTTTCCACCTAGGGTTACCATCCCCTAGGACTTTTGCCTGAAGCTCTTGACCCGCCAAGACTTTCCGCATAGGGTTACCACCCCCTATGACCTAGGGTTACCACCCCCAAGGGTTTTCCACCTACCTAACCGCAGCTAGGACTTTTGCCTAAGTACCACATAGGACTTTCTTGCAAGCTCCATGAACTTGTTAGATCACAAGACAACTTAACTTTGAACCGTTTACCATTATCAAAACTTGGGTTCGATCTTCTGATGCTTCTCGCACCAACAATCTCCCCCTTTTTGATTATGACAACTCAAATTTAAAGTTAAGTAACATAAAATGCATAAATAAACGTAAGCATGCTTTTAAATAAGAAGTTTAAGCACAAACGTAAGCATACTTAAGTAACAAGTTAAGTACAAGCTAAAGAAATTTTAAACTTTATAAAAGTTAAGGTAAATTTAAAATTTTCAAAGTTCAAAGTTAAGGCTCCCCCTTAATAAGAGTACTCTTATCCTTAATTTGAATTAAGGCTCCCCCTTAATAAGAGAACTCTTATCCTTAATTTGAATTTTTTGTCCTACTCTCCCCCTTTGCCATATATCAAAAACTTTGTAGGAAAAATATAGTAAAAATATTGAAGCCTAAAAATAACATTTGAAACACCTGGCTTTTAAAACTTTGTAGGGAAGACTTTGTAGGAAAGAGCTTAGTAAAATTTTACTAAGTGAAAATAGTTTAAGTGCAAAACAACTCTGTTTAGCCAAAATTTTGAAAACTTAAGCTTTTAAAGACTTTATTTAAAGATTTTTCATTAAACTTAAATCCTTTTAAAAAGGATTTTCTTAAGTACGAAAATTGAATAAAGTTTGGAAAAAACTTTTAAAGAAAACACTTAGCTTTAAAGAAAGGATTTTGGCTAATTTAAAGAACTTTTCAAACACTTAGCTTTTTATAATTAATTTTCATTGTAAAACTCTTAGCTAAATGTCTAAAGAGATAATTTTCTTTCAACTAAGTTTAAAGAGCTAGTAAAAAGTTTACTTTGAAAAATAACTTTAGCCAATTTTGAAACTCAGTTGAAATCTTTGGGGAAAAATAAATTTTTAAACTTTGTTAGATAGATTCGAAAAAGCTTTGTTGATAAATATTTTCTTAATTTTGAACCATCTTTTTGAACAATAACTTGAAAAAAAAAAAAAAAACTTCACTAAATTTTCAAAAGGCTTTGAAAAATAAAAAATATCAAGAAAGTCTAAGACTATTTTAAAAAATGTTTAAACAAATAATGAATTCCAAAATATTTAACGGCCAAGGAGAAGCAATTAGTTTAAACCTTAATGTCCAAGGATGAGTCGAGTTAAATTGATTGTAAGTTAACTAAGTTCTTTTAGTAAGGTATCAGAGCCCTAACGTGCAAGTTGAGTAGCCCTAAAAATCAAGTATTTAATTTCTTGGCCATATGTCTAACCATCTAGCTACTAGCTGATTACCTAGAGGACAACAACTTTCACTTGATTAGTCAAGTTAAGTCAATGGATCCAGTTAGATTTGACTAGGGCTGGATGACTTGACTTGATTAATGTAAATTAGGTATTTAACGCCCAGACTCATATTGATGCACAGATATAAGCATTCTTGAGTCCAGGCTGTACCCTATGCATCTCACACCATTCTAAATTTTTCAAGCACAATCAAGGTAAGCCTAGGTGTTTGTGAGATGCTCTGGCTGAATTATAGGGGAGCATGATTTCTAAGGTGGAGCATGATTTCTAAGGTAGAGCCTAGGCTAAGTCCAAATTTGAAAATCTAGTAAAATTGGAATTTTGAAAACAAATTTTTCCTAGAATTTCAAAATGTAATTTTAAACCTAAGCAGATTTTGAAAACAAGTAAAACATTTAAGAGTAAAGGTAGGAAACTGATTTGAAAATCAAAACCTATTCTACCCAATTCATGCCAAGAATAATAATATCAAAAGACTGGCAAGCGTAAATGAGCAAAGTAACATGAGTATCACTAGACTAGGAACTGAAAGAGTCTGTGTCCACAATCCAAGATACAATGCATAGCATCAAAGAGAAGGGTCATTAGCTAGAGGGTCGTCAGCTGGAGGTGGTGCATGGGGCTGCTCGGGTGCAGGCTGGCCTTGGCGACGTATCTTCCCCCGGAGAGAAGCAAATCCCGCAACTATCTCGAATCGTAGGGATCGGAGGAAGTGATGGCTATCTCGAACAACGCATCGAGTCTCAATGGACTGAACCTTGAGACGAGTGAGTCTGTCCTCGACAGAGAGTGATGTCGAAGTCGAAGGACCGGCTGATGTGGAGGGCCCAGCAGAGGTAGAAGGTAATGGATCTGTGAAAAACTCCTCTGCTAAGAAGTCGGGCCACTCCTCTCCCTCGCCCGGTGCATCCTCAGTCTCTGGAACAATAGGAGCAGCTGCTGGCTGTGGCCGACCCTTCCAGGTCAGAATCCCCTTAGTAGTGACCTCTATACCGGCTAATCGAAGAATACGCTGCCCTAACTCATCGTATAGTGTAAGTGGGATGAGTGTCCCTATGGCCGTGTCTATCCTTGAGGTGGAGAAAATCTGAGTCAAGATGTGACAGTAGGGCATGTGCATGACTCCAGATGTGACTGTACTAGATGCATGGATAATGTTGTGGAACATATGCAGTGCAATGTCTATATCTAGGCTCTGACTCAGGGCGTACAAAAAGACTGAGTGAGAGGATCGCATCTTCGTGACGTCACGAGATGTGATCGACAAAATGCATGCTGTCAGGACTCTGTACATAACGTAGTCCTGAACCCTAAGAAGAGTCGACCTGAACTCAGTCAGTCCAAATGGTCTCTCCTCTCCAAAAAAAGTACGTGTAGATGGTGTCTAAGGTGATATGGGAATAGGGATCACCGAATGGTAGATCCCTACCCGGGTACCACAGGAAGGTACATGTAGACTCCCTAAGCTCTAAACTCGTGCGAATCAGGGAGGGAGTAAACTGGATGTCTGTTCCACCGACTCTGGTGGAATACATACTATCATCAACCTTCTCGAGGTTGTGATAAAACTGTGCACACAAGTACTGATTTACTGTATTGTTGCAGTAAACCAGTTTCCCTAATTGATAGTAATCTATCATCTGGACTGCGGGGTGACAGAACTAGGTAAAAAATATCCTACCTACATACCTAGGTTTAATAGACTCAAATGTAAACCTAGAAAAATCTATCCTATGCTGCTATGAGGGGAATCTAGGATCCGTAGAAGGGGCCCTAGCCGGTGTAGGATCAACAATGCAACGTTTCCTATTTTATGCAAGATATAACAAAAAAAATGCATAAAAAATCATGTAAGTACATTAGGATGGTTGAAGATATACCTAGGAGGCATTGTTGGATAAGGGAAGGAGTTGGAAGGAGTTGAAGGTGCCTTAGGGGAAGAAATCGCCGGTTTTAGAGAAGAAATCATGGAGAAAAGCGATCCGTGAACGAATAGAAAGGCTCTGTTCGTTTATGAAATTTTGGATTGAAGGCGCCTTAGATGGTGCTTAAGGCGCCTTAAAGGGGCTGTTGGAGGTGCCTCGGAGAGCATTCGAGGCGCCTTTGATTAAGGCGGCGGGAGTTTTCCCGCAGTGATTGAGGGCGCCTCCCTCGTGTGGGAGGCGCCTTCGCTGTGCGCCTATGTGTCCAATTTTTTTTATATAATTAATTAATTAACTTTTAGAGGATAAAAGTATTAACTATTAAGTTAAATTTAAATAAAATTAAGGTTAATTTAATTTCGTGACATATAAAAAAATGTTTAAACTAATTTAGTTAATAAAGTTAAAAACATTAATTAAATTGATTAAGTCGATTTTATTAAATTTGGTAAACGTTAAGTTAATTAAATTTGAAAAAATAATTAAGTTAATTTAATTTGAAAAATAATTTGAAAAATATTTAAGTTAATTAATTTTAAAAAATAATTTAAGTTAATTTAAATTTTTTAAAAATATTTAAGTTAATTAGATTTGAAAAATATTTAAGTTAATTAAAATTTTAAAAAATATTTAAGTTAATTAGATTTTAAAAAATATTTAAGTTAATTTAATTTTTTTAAAAAAATATTTAAGTTAATTTAATTTTAAAAAATATTTAAGTTAATTAGATTTGAAAAATATTTAAGTTAATTAAAATTTTAAAAAATATTTAAGTTAATTTTATTTTAAAAAGTATTTAATTTAATTTAAATTTTTAAAAAATATTTAAGTTAATTTAAAATTTTTAAAAAATATTTAAGCTAATTTAAATTTGAAGTAAAATATTTAAGTTAATTTAATTTTAAAAAAATATTTAAGTTAATTAAAATTGAAAAAATATTAAAGTTAATTAAAAGTGAAGAATTAAGTTAATTAATTTTTGAAAAAGTATTAATTTGATTTCAATTTGAAAGTTAATTAATTTTGAAAATGTTTAAGTTAATTTTAATTTAAAAACTATTTAACATAATTTGATTTAATTTTAATTTAATTTAATTTAATTTTTAATTTAATTTAATTTTTAATTTATTTTAATTTTAATTTTAAATTTCATTTAATTTAATTTTATTTACGAATTTTTAATTTCATAAAATTAAATTAAAAATTTGAAATTGAATTTGAATTTGAACTCGATCAGACGAGTTTCGAATTTGAATTTCTTTTAATTTATAGTCCTTAGTCATCTCACCCGATTTTAGTTTTCAATCAGGGAATCCTATAATATCGTGAGATGAATTAGGTTCAATTTTAGGGTTTGGTTTAACTTTGTGTTAGATTCAGATTTAGCTTTGGGTTCAACAAATAGACATTCTTTGGATAAACTTCTGGGCTATGGTGAGTCACAAGGACATCATTAAAGTAACCATGCCTTCGAGGTTTTCCAAATAGTCCTACCCATTGAACTTAGTACAAAACCTTGGTCTAACTGGTTATGATCCATAAAGGGTAGCTTCGGTCAGTTCCACTTAGCCAAATGCACCAGGTCGAAGCCATATCTTCCTAGACATGCGATGACTAAGCTTCCCCAACGTACTATCATCCAATATTTCACCAGTACCATGAATCAAGTTAATCCTAACCCTTGTTATTTTAACCTTAATTACCCTGCCGGGTAGTCTACTCTTGGTTACCCTTGTCGGGTGGATTAAGTTTGGAGGTGCTAGCTATTCTGGAGCTTTCCCTTGGATTTTTAAGATTTTCATTTCTAAATTTGAATTTTGAATTAATCTGAATTTTTAATTTGAATTTAATTTGAATTTAATTTAATTTGAATTTTAATTTGAATTTCAAATTAAATTATTAATTTATTTAATTTTAATTTTAATTTGAATTTGAATTTGAATTTGAATTTCAATTTTGATTAATTTGAATTTTTTATTACTATTGTTTTTCTACTAGCTCCCCTGGATCATAGCCTCGATATGGTCTATCGAGGTAATGTATCTGATCCTTAGGGATCTAATATTGACCAAGTCCAGCTTGATTGATCAGGTTGGACTTGGGTACCCATGCTTGGACTGATTTACTATTAGGTTTGTTTACTAAGGATAGATAAGATCTAAATTTCCTTTTGGTTTTATATCGTAGCTCAGTTTTGTTGTAAACGGCTCTTTGTGTCCCAAGAATTAGGTTAAGGTTCTTGGAGCCCAAAGAGAATCGTTCTAAAGTTTTCTCCAAATCCTTGACCTGAGTTTTCAGACTAGAATTTTCTTCCTCAAGTTTTTGAACTTGAGTTAAACTTCCAGTCTGAACTGGGTCAGACAAAGTCTTGGAGTTAGTCACTTCTTTAAGGACTGCTACTTCATTTAGAAGTGACTTGACCCTAAGGTTTGATTTTGCTAATTTGCGTAATAAATAATTAACTAAATTATTAAGTCGAGGAATACTTACAGCGGTGTTTGGCCCTGCGAAAATGGATACGGATCCATGGCTTCGTTCGGACTCGACTTCCGATTTGCTCTCGCTCTCGGACACAACGATCTGGTCCCGGGCCATCAGTGCGAGGAGACTCGTCTGATCGAGTTCGTCATCTGTATCTTCTTCTGAGGATTCGTCCCATGTCTCCTTCATCACCTTCTTTTTCCTCTGCTTCTTTGCATCCTTCTGATTTGGGCAGTTGGCCTTGATGTGCCCTTTCTGGTTGCACTCGTAGCAAGTTACCTCGAACTTGACTTTTGAGCTTGGTTGACTCTCCTTGGATTGGACTACTTTCTTTAGGTCTCTCTTGTTGAAACCCTTCTTTTTCTTGTAGAGCTTCTTCACGAGATTCACGAGTTCGGAGGTCAATTCGTCATCTTCATTATCTGAGTCGGGTTCGTCTTTCGACTCCGATTCAGTTCTTCATCGTGATCTTGGTTCGCGTGTTCGACTTGTACCTGCAACCAAAGCAATACCCTTCTCGGTTGGCTGTGTATTAGTCTGTTCATGCAATTCGAATTCAGAAAATAATTCATCTAGTCTAATGGAAGATAAGTCCTTGGAGACTTTGTAGGCATCTACCATTGATGCCCATAATGAACTCCTTGGAAAACATTTAGAGTGTACCTTATAATATCCCAATTTTTTACTTTCTGCCCGATTGCATGGAGGGAGTTGAGAATGTCTTATATGCGAGCATGGAGTTAACTTGCTGTCTCTTCTTCCTGCATTTTTAGATTATATAATTTATTAAATAACAAATCCCTCTTACTAACCTTGGTGTCGGAGGTGCCCTCGTGGAGTTCGATCAGCTTCTCCCATCTCTCTTTTGTGCTGGAGAACGGTCCAACTCTGTTGAGCTCTTCCTTGGTCAGTCCGCACTGGAGGGTGCAGGTCGCTCTGGCATCGACTTCCACTTTCTTGATTAGGGATGGTTCCCATTTTTCGCAGGGTGTAGGCTTGCCATCTTCATTGGTTGGAAGTTGCAGTCCAGTCTCAACGATCATCCACGTCTCGAACTGGATTTTGAGGAACGTCTCCATTCGTCCCTTCCAGTACCCGAAATCTTCTCCGGTGAAGAGCGGGAGATGAACGGTGTTGAATCCCTCTTGTTGGGCCATTGATAGTATGCAAAATAAAAGAAAAACAGAAATGTCCCAAGACTGGATCTTGGATTAGCGGTGCAGGAAATAAAGTTAAGATTACGAGCTCGAGTGCGCACCAACTTCGAGCTAAAACTGATTCGAAAAAAATAATTAGAATGCAGCTATTAAGCTAGATTCTAATTGACTTTGTAAAATCGAAAACACCATGAAAAAGTTTGCATGATTGGTGGTTGCACCAAATCAACGTGACCCCGATCTGATACCAATTGTTGGATCAAGAATCGCTAGAGGGGGGGGGGGGTGAATAGCGCTCGTGGCTATTTCGTTCGATTAAAACGTATCGAGTAAAACGCATTGGAAATTAAGCACAAACACACGCTAACACAAGTTGGTTACTTGGTTCGGAGCCTGTGGCGACTCCTACTCCAAGGCCCACGCTTGTTGAGCGTTTACGTTGGGCAACAACTATAATCATGAAAAGTATTACAAACTAAGTACAATTATGAACTGAAATAAACTTTATACCGACAACAACTAGATTGAAACTGAAGCTCCGGGTCGTCGGGATGTCGCTATAGCACTTCAGGATCGTCTCGTTAGCAGCTTGTAGCATAAGGATTGCTCGGAAGGTGTTGTTTTGAGTTGCTGCCTCGACCTCTCTTTTATACTGTGCTGGAGGCGCCTCCAATCCTGTTTGAGGCTCCTCGAGGCCGCCGAGTCGCACTCATGGATCACCTTTGATCTGGTCGCGCCTTATCCCATTGAAGGCGCCTCCAAGGCTGGTCCAAGGCGCCTCCAACGCCTAGTCTAAGGCGCCTTCAGCCTGGTCCGAGGCACCTCAACTCTGCTGCGCTAGCTTTTTCTGACTTGCACTCAAGGCGCCTCCAAGCCCCATTGAGGCGCCTCGGACACTGTTTATCCGAGGTCAATGTGCTTTCTTTGTTCCTGCAAAATATGTTAGTCCCAAACACAAACCCTGCAAAACAAAGTTAGCACAGAAATATGATAAATGATATAATTGACAGTCATTAGACTGTCCGGGCCTGACTTCGGATTTCAAATCGGAAACCCTAGGTCGACCCGACGCCTACTGTTCCCTCTACGAGGAACGCGTCCTCACCTACTCCACTCAGGAGATTTACCTGTTTCCAGTGTGATCCTCCAGATCGACTGGACTTTTGCTCAGCGTTCGAAGCTTCCGGACTTTCTACTGGACTCTCGCTTCCCGGCCCGTCCAGTCTTCCACCTGGTTCGCGACACTAGGACTTTCCACCTAGGGTTACCACCCCCTAGGACTTTTGCCTGAAGCTCTCGACACGGCAAGACTTTCCGCATAGGGTTACCACCCCCTATGACCTAGGGTTACCACTCCCTAGGATTTTCCACCTGCCTAACCGCCGCTAGGACTTTTTCCTAAGTACCACTTAGGGCTTTCCTGCAAGCTCCATGAACCTGTTAGATCACAAGATGACTTAACTTTGAACTCTTTGCCATTATCAAAACTTGAGTTCGATCGTCTGATGCTTCCCACACCAACAATTACTCTGTTTGGAAGGATAAATATGCCAAAATTTAAGGGATGTGCTTGATTTTAATTGGCATAAATAAATCAAGAGATTAAACAAATGTCCGGTTGGGCTTTAGCATTTTCTTGAGAAAGAAATGTCAAAATTGGGATTTTGACATTATTTGGGCAATCTAGGATTTAAGTTAAGTTAGCTAAGGTTTTAGGATACTTAGATAGATAATCTAGGTATATTTTATTTATGCTAATTTTTCATGCATTGTTTGCCCATCATATGTCATGACATCATATTTATTCTTGCACTCATGCCTTATTATGAAAAACACAAAAATACTATGTCATGTCATACATACATCATGTAGTTATAGGAAATTTTCTTTTGAAAATTATTTCTTTTTGATGTATTCCATAACATATCATGCATTATGCTTAATTCCTTGCAATTGAGGAAAAATAACATTTATTAACAAGTAACATCCTTGGTGGATGTTCTTATCCTCAAAATGCCTAGATAGATATGCATGATCCCTAGATTAGGGAAAAACCAAAGTTTACAACTCACTAAAGAACTATAAGGTAACTTGTATGTGTTTTTGTACACATTAGATGCAAGTGAGATGTTAGAATGATGAACAAAACTCAAGATGTTGATTTAGTTCATTTTTATGAGTTTTAGGTTCATCAAAACATATAGTTATGTGTTTTCCAATCATTAGAAAAGCTAATGTACAAGTCATGTGCATTGAGCCCAAAGAATATGGTTGGATATTGGTTTTGAAAAAGATTTTAAATATGCTTTGGAAAACCTTGATGAAGACTATCTTTTGATAGTAATCATCATTGAATAGTTGAGCACAAACTTGGAAGAAAACACTAAACTTTCTACAAGTTTCCAAGTTTGTGTCAATCTTTGAAAATAGAAGGTATTTTCATAGAAAACTATTTTTCCTTGATAGTATATGCCCTAAGGAATGTCTACATGAATTTTCATGATTTTTCGATTTTTGTAGAATTTTAGTGGAGTTTCTGAAATTCACTGAAATAAATTTTCAGTTTTTCAGAGCTCCAATCGATCACCCGATCTATTGGAGTGCCTCAATCGATCGGGCGATCGATTGAGAGGAGTTTTCCCGTGAGCAGAAGCTCGCTAGATCGATCAGCCGATCGATCCACATAGTCTGAATCAATCAGTGGATCGATTCAGCAGGGTTCAATCGATTGAGACCCAACTTCAATCGATTCAAATGCTGATTTTGGCTGGGAAAGCTTATTTTCAGCATTTTTGGTCTAGGTAACCACTCCTTACCCCTCAAAACACATTTGCATACATTTAGGGGGAGCTTTCATGATGAAAACAAGGATGGATTGGTTAAGGAAGACTAAGTAGAGGTTTAGGTTGAGATTTGGTTTCTATATTGAATTTATGAACCTCAAAACTTCTAGATTTGAGTTTCCTAAACGTTTAGGGATTCCAAGTCATTGTCGGTGCAATGACAGAAGTTACGTGCATGCCTTTAGGGGGAGTTACTCTTTAAGGACATGAAAATCTATTTTTCATACACCTTGGAAGGTGATTAACCTTCTTTGGCGAAAATACTCAAGGTTGGGCATTTGAATGTAATGGAGAGTGGATATCTTCATTATTCAAGTGGTGTATGCTCACGAATGAGCATTTGATGACAATGAAGGGTATGAGACCTTCATTTGAATCATGTGTAAATATACCAAGTGGTATATGCTCAAGGATGAGCGTTAAGAATAATGAAGGGTATGAGACCTTCGTTATTATGTTGTGAACAATGAGTGAAGTTGTAAACAATGTTGGATAACTCTTTAGGGGGATTTTTGATGTGTGTCAATAGGGGGAGAATGTGTGGTTAAGTTAGTCCTTTATTACCTGAAGAGCGAGTTTGCCCTTTGGGAAAGGGGAAGAATGAAGGAAATCATCATTCATATATTGGCATGAAGGGAATTGAGGCTATGGGATTAGCCTAGCTTAAAGGTATTGTCAAACATCAAAAAGGGGGAGATTGTTGGTGCAATATTCCCTAGGGTCAAGGTTGACCAGGCTGACTGAGCTTGAATTGGTTCAAGCTCGAGTCTTGATGTTTGGATTTCGATGTTTGATAATACATGGTTACAATACATGGAGACAATACATGGAGATTGCAGGTGCAATTGTTCATGTGGGGAGATTGTGAAGGAGAGTCAAGTAGGTCAAGGTTGATTGGATACTTGACTGGAAAGTCCTAGTGACTGAAGCTAGGCAAAAGGAAAGTCCTGGTGAGTGAAGCCAGGCAGAAGGAAAGTCCTGGTGAGTGAAGACAAGCAGATGAGAAGTCCTAGTGAGTGAATCTAGGCAAAAGGAAAGTCCTGGTGAGTGAAGCTAGAAAGAAGGAAAGTCTTGGTGACTGAACCCAAGCAGATGAGAAGTCCTAGTGAGTGAAGCTAGGCAAAAGGAAAATTCTGATGAGTGAAGTCAGGCAGATGGAAAGTCTTGGTGAGTGAAGCCAGACACAGGAAATCCAGATGGATCAAGGTTGATCGGACATCTGGTGTTAGGAAGTCCAAGTAGGTTAAAGGGATTGACCGGATACTTGGCACGAGGAAATCTAGATGGGTCAAGGTTGACCAGACATCTGGTAGAAGTCCAAGTGGGTCAAAGGGATTGACCTGACACTTGGTGAGGGAGTCCTAGCAGGTTAAGGGTGACCGGATGCTAGGCATGATGTACCAACAAGTCATGGTTGACCGGATGTTGGTTTAGGATACTTTGGACTTGGTTTTGGGCAAAAACCATGGGCTGAATTGATTAGCTGAACGATTGGCTCATGCCCAATCGATCGGCTGATTGATTGGGTGAGTTCTCGTGACAAGCCTCCTCCCAATCAATTAGTGGATCGATTGGGAGAAGCTCGCGTTCGCACAGAACAGCTCTGGTCAATCGGTCGATCGATCCAGAGCCTCCAATCGATCGGGCGATCGATTGGGAGCTGCGATTTCGCGCCATAAGCCCTGGATCAATCAAGCGATCGATCTAGGCAATTCTCGAGAGCACAGAGGCGCTCTGGATCGATCATCCGATCGATCCAAAGCCTTCCCAATCGATTGAGAGCAATCCAATCGATTGAGATTCGACCGTTGGCGCTGGATAAAGACATTGGCGTGCGATTTCGTCGATAGAACTCTCGACTTTCTTCTCCAGCGACACTAGCGATCTTCACAGCAACTCCACAGAGTTCTCACCGCCAGATCTTGAAGGTTCTTGGAGGCATTTCCAAGTCAAGAGGCGGATCTACAGCAAGAAGAAGAAGTTAGGGTTAGGATTTCTTGAGTAAACCGTGTAAGCTTTCCCTTGTATTTGCTTCTCTTTGTATCTTGTTGTATTGAGAGTGTTGTAGGGCTTCTCCGCCTTCGGTAGTTACCGTAAAGGAGTGTTTTCATAGTGGAGGGTGCGTGAGTGTGTGGATCCTTGGACTAGTCACCTCTTCTTGAGGTGGATACCAAGTAAATCCTCGAATTAGTGTTGTTGTATTTGTTTTCTTGTATTTTCCACTGCACATCATTGAAGAAACAAGCAATGACGAGCACGAGATCGCGCCGAGCTATTCCCCCCCCCCCCCCCCCCCCCTTCTAGCTATATTTTCGATCCCAATATTTTTTTGGAAATATATAAACTTGTGGCCTAATTTATTGGCTAGTTCATGTTTTGCCTTCTCTATTGGCATGTATTGTCTCAATGCAAAATTTGTGGTCTAATGTATGAGAATAGCTCAGGGCATTGCCCTGGCTTGTTTGGCCTATTTAGCGGTTAGTGTAATACATGAACAATGGATGACAATAGCCAAGTTAAACTTTGTATTGTTTATGCTTGTCCAAATCAAATCAAGCTGAGTTTCAAGTGAATTTGAAATAGTTTGAATTTAATTTAGTTGATTTTAATGTTATCTAACTTTTAATTTAAACTTTAATTGTTTGAAATTTTTATATTATTAAGTTTGTTTGGATTAGTAACTTTGATATTATAAATTTGTTTGTTTGATTTGAAAGATAAGTTTGATAAAATTTTTGTTTAAAAATATGATTTATAAATTTTATATGTGAACAGTATATATGAATATTATTTATGAACTTTTTGTTCATCAATAAAACTATTGAGTTGAAGATATATGTTTAAATTTATTTATTTATTTAATTTAATATTATTTAAATTTATTCATTTAATTAATTTATTGGATATTATATCAACATATTAAATTCTTATTAAGTTAAATATTAAATTTGAATAGGTTATCAGTGGACTTTTAATTTTTAGATAAAAGCATGCGTTTTTTATTTTTGGAATGATGATACCCTATTTTATTTTATTTTTATCAAAGGACACTCTATTATATGTATAATTTACCCAACTATCCTTCATTATAATATTTTCATTATTATTTTTTATTTCTTTTTTCTATCTAAATTTGTCCATTCTAATAGCTACTGTTTCATAGCTGTAATAACTGAGTTGTCACATGGTTATAAAAATTATGAAATTGTAAATATTATAACATAAATGTTAGATAAGTTTTGAGAATATATAACTTTTGACTTAGAATTAAATTACAGGATGCATAATATATTAAATCATAACTCGTTAAGAGATCTATACTTGTTATTGTGTGTAACTCGTAATGGTCCAATCTTAGACTAAAAAAAGCAATTTAAAACCTTTTCAAAGAATCTAAAGAATTTGTCCCCTTTATTTAAGGTTATTTTTCATATTGTAGAAGTTACGATTTCGTAGCTGCTACGACTATAAGCTACAACTATTGTAATTATAGCAGGTACGATAGTGTAGTTGCTAAAATACGCCCAATCGATTCAGGATTTAAGTGGGAGATATAGATATGAGAATAACGAGAATAATACCGGAGGGTAGTTGGATTATTTTACAAGAGGGTGAGACACTTTATTTATAAAAAATTAAAGTGAGGAGCTTTTTGACGATTTGGAGAGAACTAAGAACGCCCTTTTAATTTTTCTTTCAAAATTAACCTATGAGCAGACACTCAAACTCAAGGAATCCCCTCTAAGTTGAGCCATTTGCTACTTCAGACATACCCCATATATGATGCATTAATTGTGAGAGATCGTTTTTAACAATTAGTGCGATGAATCATATTTCATTCAATGCTTAATTTAGACAAGGACAAGACGGTAAACCCTATCTTGGCTTCACCAAACCAATCCCCTAAGAAAAAGACCCTTGGAACTTAACATTTGAGACCTTAAAAAGGGTCTCCAAATCTTCCTTAAAAACATGCTCTCCTACTTAGTAGTCTAACTACGCTCTATAGGACTCAGATGTATCTGAACGTCTATGATAAGAACAAGGTTAATTCCGCTAGTATATATATATATATATATATATATTACCTTGTACACTCTTATATGAGTGATTGTGGGCAATAGCCAATGTGGCAAGTTGACATGGACAAAAATCTAGGATTTTTTGAATTCTCTTCAAAACGCACAGGCATATTTTAACTCTCTCTTCCCTTCTCTTCGTTCTGTCGCTAGTTTTCAAAACTAAAGCACTATACCCTCTTCCCCTCTCATCTCGGTCATCTCTTCCCCCGCGTCAGACCCTAGACTCAGACCATCTTCTTCAGCAATCAGCTCAGGTGGAGTCAGTTAGGGTTTTCATCCAACCTATGCTGCTCATCTCCCTCCTCTCCTTTTTCTACTCGTGTTTCTTAATGGCACATTCCACGGGAGTTGCAAAGGTATGTTGAGTGTTTATCTTTTATCCATCATTGTTCCTAAGAATTAGTTGTTTAAAAATCATTGCGAGACACAATTTAGTGGTTGATTTCAAAGGAACATGATAGTGCTAGTTTTCAAAAATGGGCACATAGGTGGTGTTTTTCAAAACCTAGTACCAGCGTACTGCTATTTTATAAAAAAAAAAATCGAGTTCCTATATACTGGTTTGTTCAAATGGTCACATTATAGCTGATTTTTACAAACTAGCTACAACGTGATGCTGTTTTTTCAATACCAGCTATATCGTTGTGATGTTTTTTAAAAAGAAACTACAACGTTGTGCTTGTTTGTAAAAATTAGCATAACATGTGATGATTTTCCTTAATCATAGAAACATTATTTTTTGCATATATACATTTGTTTATTTTTGTTAATAATTGATATTTTACCATGAGATTCTAGTCATCAGTTGATGTTGGTCATAAACTCCAATGGACGAGTGTTTTAGATCACTTTAATGATTTTTTTGATCATCCAACAATGAAAGGACTGTTGGACGTTGAGGAGATGAAGGGATTTGGCTCAAGCAAAGGAGAACATCCTATGGAACGGGATTTGGCTCGTGAAACTCGAAGGACTTTCCGATTTCATCCATGATCGTGCTTCTGGCATCAAACAGAGATCAATATCATCTTAGGAGATCACTGTGAATTGTTTACATATTTTATCTTGTGTTTCATGCATAGAAGAGGCTACAATGGTATCAGAGCCATTAGTTCTAACTGCATGAAAAATCCTTGGAATTTCCTCTGTTTTGCTCGTGATTTTGTTGATAAAATCGTAATCTGCTGCCGTTGAACAAAATCACGATCTGCGATTAACGTTGGCAGGCTACCGACTTCCGTGGCCGACGAATGTAGATGACCGTGCATGAAAGGCTAGCGATCGGCTGGCCACCGTATTTGTTATGGGAAAAAGAGCATGGGCTAAAAAACAAAAGGGGAAAATGGGGAAGATGAACAATGCTTTTTGACGGCACAGTAAATTTTTTTCGTGTTTTAATCAATTACTCAATCAATACATTCATTTGAATCGATTGAAAAAATTTGAATCGATTAATTTCACGGCACAATGATTCATGTGCTTTTAATTGATTAAATGCGTGTCAAATTTTTTTTTCATGTTTTAATCGATTAATCAATCGATTCATTTAATTGAATCGATTGAGTAAAAATCTTAATCGATTTAAGGGATGAACAGTATTTTTGATGAAGTACAATAATTATGAGAAATTGTTTGATTTTTATAAAAAAAAAAAAGAGAATATTTTCTCCATCAAAAATCAAGGTTTTTTATTAGTTAAAAAAAGGTAAATGACGTTTTGATTAACATTTGGAAATATTTAATTAATTAAATACATGTTAAATTAATTTATGTTTTAATTAATTGAAAATTGAACTAACTCTTGGTCCAATAAAATTTAAGTCTGTTTCAAACTATTAGTTGGTTTAACTACACCAGTTTGATTCAATAATACCTAAATCTAGTTCAAACTATTGGTTGATTTAACCATATTAGTTTATTATTGAATTAATTAGGATAATTTGATTGCATGAGCCGGGCTAATCAAATTAGGCCAGATTTGTTCTAATAGGTCGGATTTGATCAAATTTGATCAAATTACCTAATGAGTCATATTTGATCAAAAATAAAGATTAGATTTATTCTAATAGGTCAGAATTAATCCAATGAGCATTGAATTAATCAAACAGACCTGAGTTTGATCAATAAGTCTGAAATTAACTTAAATGAGCTTAGATTAAAATAATAATAGAACATAGGTTAAAAATTCCTGTCAAATTAAATTAGTTCTAACAAGGATAATGTACTAAGCTTAGGATCTAGATTCGTGATCGACCAATCCAATGTGTCGTCAGTCAATTGAGACTCCCTAAAAAAAAATTATTTTCCTTATCTGCTTATGTATTATGTATATATTTGTTCTATGTATATATAGGAATTGAATTTGACTGGTTTTATTATAGGTTTGTTAGTTTTATACTGATATCATTATTTTCAATTTCAGATACCACGAACATTATACATGATGACAAGTCACTATGAACGATAATATGAGCTTTGGGAGGATATCAAGGAGCTAGAATATGACTCGGATCACAGAGTCAGTTGGCTTATTGGTTGGCTCGAACAGATATTCTGGAAACTCGAGCTAGAAGAGTATCCAGTCCAGGATAAAGATAGAAGATGAGCTCTTGTTCAGTCACTACAAGAAAATCTGAGTGATATATAGCACACCAACTATGAGATTATTCTAAAGGGCACATCTCATATTCAGAGATGTGCAGCCAATTACCTCAATTGGAATGGGATCCTGGAGAATCTAAAGAGGATCCAGATCTCGAAGAAATGGATCCCACAGAATCTTAAGAGAATTTAGATCCCTCAGAAATGCACCTTGAAGAATTTAAAGAGTATCCAAAAATGGACCTCGATGAATTTGAGGAGGATCCAAGAATAGATCCCGCAGAGGATCTAGAGATGGATCTTGAAGAATCAGAGGAAGATCCGGAAGAGTGTGTGGAGGATCTAGAAATGGATCTGATGGATATATCTGAGGCTGACCCACCCATCATCGAGTCCGGGATGAATGGGATAGAATCGTCTGCTACACTAATATTTGTCCTAGTGAGAGTAGTGCTGGCCTATCTAGTTTATTAGTGTTCTGTTTAATGTCATTATGTACGAATAGTATTAGCCCATTTAGTTTTTGATTTGTGTAATAATTTTTATCGTTATGTACGAATAGAGTTATGTTATGTGTTAACAAACTTGAAAATGATTAGTTCATTTCATAATTCGTTCATGTTCAATTCAATGATTAGTTCTTTTCATGATTAGTTCATGTTTATTTTATGATTCGTTCATATTTAATAATTAGTTCATGTGAAAATGATTAGTTCATTTTACATATGATTAGTTCATATGAAAATGATTAGTTCATTAGATGGGATGTGCATGATATAATTGATCAATGTTGATTAGATTGACACATACAAATAATGATTAGAAATATAGTTATCACTTGATTTTGTAAACTAATTTTAATTTATACTAAGTCAATAATTAATTATATGCATATAAAATACACTGAAATAATAACTAATGTATTTATTTATGCAGATTATGACAACTAAAAATATCATAACTGAACTCAATAAAGGAGAAAAATTATATGGGGATAACTACAAAATATGACACATCAAGATACAATACGTTCGTGAGAAACAAGAAGTTCTAGAAGCTGTAAATCAATTCATTAATGAGCCGGCTGATGATTCTACAACATAGCATAGACGTGACCTTGATGCCTGTAAGACATGGAAAAAAAAAGGACTCCACTTCTAAGAGAGTATTGATTAGTTCAATGGTGGATGACCTAGTATTTGAGTCTGAGCCATTACTATTGGCTCATGTTGTCTGGGTAGCCCTTAAAGAGAAGTACAGTGGAGTAAGTCTAATTAAGCTCCGTCAGCTAACAATTAAGTTTGATAGCTGTAAAAAATGCTCGAATGTTACCATGACCCAACATCTCAAGGAGATGGGTAACATGATTCGATATTTAAAAGTTGTCAATCATGAGTTGACTAATGAACAACAAGTTTAGGCAGTTATCCGTTCCCTTCCTGATTCTTGGGGAATGATGAAACAGAATCTAACTCATAGTGATGTATCAAGACTTTTACTGATGTCTCATGTTGCATCTCTATCTTCTTCCCATGAGCATCATGTTGCAAGTACAGTATTATTAGCTGATTCTTATCCTTTGTGGATTGTAGATTCAGGAGCAACAAACCATATAGCTCATGATCAAGCTACATATGTGGAGTGTCATAGGTACTAGCTGGCAACAAATGGATATATGTGGGAAATAATGCAAGAATTGAAGTTAAAGGAATTGACACTTTCAAGCTCAACCTACGTGGTGGAGGGACCTTATTTCTACATGATGTCCTATATGCTCCTGAGATTCGACGGGATCTGGTTTCCATCACTTGTCTTCTTGATTTAGGGTATTGTGTAAATTTTTATAGCTATTGTGTGAAACTTTGGATTACCTCAGTGTTAATTGGGCATGGTTATATAACAAATGATTTTATGGTTCTTGATATAGGACCAAATAATAATGATGATTAATTTTCAAATATTACTCTTACTTGTAATACTGATGTTAATGATGAATTTGACATGCTAGACTAGGGCATATAGGACAAGAATGAATGAATAGATTAGTTAGAGAGAGCCTTTTAGGTGCTCATGCTAAAATTAACTTGTCTATATATGAGCATTGTCTTACTAGAAAAGCAACTAGGAAACTATTTAGAAAGGCTATTAGGGTTGAATCACCATTGCAATTAATTTATTCGGATATTTGTAGTCCAATGAATCTGAAAACTAGAATGGGAGTTCTTATTTCATTATATTTATTGATGACTTTACACGTTTTGGTCACGTGTATTTGATTTCTCATAAATCTGAAGCATTAGATTGCTCCATTCATTACTTGAACGAAGTTGAGAATTAATTGGAATGAAAGGTTAAAACCTTGTGCACTGACCATGGAGGTGAATATTTGTTTGATCAGTTCAAAACATGTGCAATGAGAAAGGGATTATTAGACTACTAACTATCCCTAAAATTCTACAGTAAAATGAGGTTGCTGAAGGAAGTAATAGGACTCTTATTGAAATGGTTAGGTTTATGATGCTGTAGGTTAATTTGTCAATCTCCTATTGGGGAGATGCATTATTAGCTGTGACTTATAAACTTAACAAAGTGCCTTCAAAGTCAGTTCCATCTACCCCACATGAACGTTGGATAGGCAGAAAGCTAGATTTCAGTAATTTGAGACCTTGGGGGTTAGCTACCTATGCTCATGATTAGACTAACGAATATAGAAAATTAGGACCTAGAGGTAAGAAGTGTATCTTTATAAGGTATTCTAAGACTTTTATTGGCAACAAGATGGAACCATCTCTAAAATATAGTCAAGAAATGCTATTTTTCTTGAAACTGAATTCCCAACATGATGTGAAATTGATAATACTATTCTCTATATGAGATAGAGGAGGAGGATAATGTTCCTTTATCAACAAATCTGAAGATGCCTGAATCTAGTCAACCTAGTGGGAATAATTTGCCACTGAATGAGTCTATTTCTCAACAGTCTAAACTATAAAGAAGTAGTTATTAGATTATTCCTTGGAGAAGGTTTGACATTGAGGATAAGGCATTGATGATTCTCCCAGTTGATGATGAGGAACCTCGAACAGTTGAGGAAGCTTTAGAAGCTCAGTAAGAGAAAAATGGAAAATTGCAATGGATGAGGAGATGGAGTCAATGAAAAAAATTAAGTTTGGGATTTAGTCGATCATCCTCCAGGGCAAAGGGATATTGGGAATAAGTGGATTCTCAAAGTAAAGAGAAAAGAAGATGGATCGATTAATCGATACAAGACTCATTTAGTTGCTAAAGGATATACCCAAATGGAGACTATTTATTTTGAAGAGACATTCTCCCCAGTTATGAAGTTTGTGTCAATATGTATCATCCTAGCTATAGTAGCTCAATTTGATATGGAATTACATTACATGGATGTAAAAATAGTTTTTTAATGGTAATCTTGATAAAAAAATCTATATGGCGCAACCAAAATATTGCATTGTTAAAAGCCAAGAAAATAGAGTATATAGACTTAAGAAGTATATATATAGGGTAAACCAAGCATCAAGACAATGAAACATAAGATTTAATGAAGTCATTTTATCATTTGGTTTCGAAATGATCAATGAGGATCATTGTATTTACCTAAGAAAGGAAAAAAGGAAAAGTTTATCATTTTATCATCATCTGTTGATGATATGCTAATAGCTGGAAGTGACATAAAGTGTATGATAGAAGTCAAATCCTGGCTTTCATCACAATTTGACATAATAGATATGGGAGAAGTAGAGTATATCTTAGGAGTGAAAATCATTAGAGATCAATCAAAAAGGATTTTGAGTTTGTCTCAAGAAATTTATATCACTAAGATATTACAATACTTTAATATATCATAATATAATATTGAACATACACCTCTAGTGAGAGGTACTATTTTGAGAAAATGCATGTATCTCAAGACTCCTACGAAAATAGTTGAAATGAAGAAAAAATCATATGCTAGTACTATTGGTAGTTTAATGTACACTATGTTGTGTACTCGTCCTAATATAAGCTATACTGTTGGCTTAGTTAGTCATTTCCAATCAAACCCAGGATCGAGACACTGGAAATTAAAGTGGTGAAGAGGATATTCAAATATCTCAAAGGGACATCAGATTATTCCCTCTATTTCCAAGGATCAGATATGAGCCTAAGTGGCTACACAGATGCAGATTTGGCGGGGACCTTGATGACAAAAAATCCACATCTGGCTATACCTTCTTGCTGAATGGTGGCACCATCTCATGGAATAGCAAGAAGTAGGCTTGTGCAGCCCTGTCGACAATGGAAGTTGAGTGTGTGGCTTGTGCAGCAGCTGTACAAGAGGCTGTTTGGTTAAGAAGGTTTCTGAAGCATCTGAAGATTGCTGAGGATAGTGGGAGACATGTTACAGTGCACTGTAATAGTTTCTAAAAGCCTATCTTTTTGTAAACATTTATTTTGAAATAAAGAATCACATTGGTCAAATGTCTACATTTATATGCTAAGTGTAGTTGTTCATTTAATTTATATTATAGATAACATGGTATGTGGTATCACACAGAAGGTCATGTTATCAATTCCTTATAAATTATAAATAGTAGCTCACGATTAAGATGGATAGGAACAAACCATTGGAATAGTCGTAGTGTAATTTGGTATTCGTTTATCTTGACTATAAAATTACACTAGTACACTCTGAGTGTATTGAGCAGGATCATTTAAGGTATGTTCTTTTTATACTGACTACATAAAAGAACAAGACCTTTGTTATTATGGAAGCGTGTGCTCTTAATCATGATATAATAACAAGCACATATACTCAATATTCATTTCTTTAATTTATCAAAAGGTGTGATTTAGTTCGATAAATCAATAGGCCCGATAAGTTGGGAAATGATATTATTTATATGGTGTGTTATTGATTATAGAATGAAATTATGTCCTAGCAATCTAGGTTGATGATGTCCTCAAGAGGAGCTCATAAGGATTGTCATGTAAACCCTGGAGGTGGACTTAGTCCGACATAATGATGAAGTTGAGTGGTACTACTCTTGGAGCTAGATATTAATTAAGTGAGTTGTTAGTAACTCATTTAATTAGTTGACATTTTATATCTTAAACACAGGGAGACTAACACACTCATGATAATAGGAGCCCATATAGTAATATAGGATTGGAGCGGTATTTCAATAATAACTCTTTTGTGGTATGAGTTATTATTGATGAACTCAAGTTGGGTGTTCGGGGCGAACACGGGAAGCTCAAGTTCATCGGGAGACCAAAACCAATTCCTCCTCTTGGTCCCTGTCATAGCCTCTTAATTATAAAGTGTTATACCCACCCATACCCACCTTCTTACCCACCTTAAGGTGGCCGGCCAAGCTTAGCTTTGAGCCCAAGCTAGGGCCGGCCAAACCAAGGTTAGATGGGTCAAGTAGGTGGCCGGCCCTAGCTTGAACCCAAGCTTAGGTGGTCGGCTATAATTAAATTAAAAGGGATTTTAATTTTTAAAATCTTTCCTTATGTGAATGTCATGGTTTTAAAAGAGAGTTTAAAATTTAAATCGTTCCTTTTATAGCTTTTTACAAAAGATTAAGAGAAAGGTTTGATATATTTCCTTATTTGTAGTTAAAAGGAAGATTTTAATTTTTTATAAAACTTTCCTTTTTTGTAACAAAGAGAGTTTTAAAATTAAATCTTTCCTTTTATAGTTTCTACAAAAGATTAAGACAAAGGTTTGATATCTTTCCTTATTTATAGATTGAGAAGAAGATTTTAATTTTGTAGAAAATTTTCCTTATTGTAATCATCCACATGTTTTAATAGAGAGATTTTAATTTATAAAGTTTCCTTTTATAACCAACTATGAAGGGAATTTTTTAAAGAGAAATTTTTATTTTAAAAATTTTTGGAAACAAATTAGGAAGTTTTAGTTTTGTGTTTAAAACTTTCCTTGTTTGGAGGAGATGGTGGTGGCCGACCATTAATAGAAGAAAAGGAATTTTTTTTATCAATTAAATTTTCCTTTCAATGGCAAGGAAACACTACAAGAAAAAAACCTAACAACAACGGTTTTTCACCGTTGTCGTAGCCCATTTTGAACTATTGTTAAAGGTCGTGTTGTTAAAAGGGGTGGCCAAAGACAATAGTTTTTAACCGTTGTCTTTGAAGGCAAAGACAACATTTTTACAACAGTGAAAAACTGTTGTCTTTTCCTTCAAAGACAACAGTTTTTCACCGTTGTCTTTGAGCATCTACCTTTAATAATAGGGTCTTCAACAACAGTTTTAAACTATCTACGACAACGGTGAAAAACCGTTGTCTTTTTTAGAAAAAAAATTAATACATAATTTTTTAATATTATAAATCATTCAAAATACTAAATTTCAAAATAAAATTTAATATACAATTTTCTAGCATTCAAAAATAATATCTATAACATTCTGAAGAAATTTCATAAGCAACCAACAAAATTTCATAAGCAACCAACAAAATGATAACACTATTAAAATTGTAACGACCCGCCTTCTACTGACTAGGCTGTGAGGCCGATCGCTACATTATGCTGTGCTAAATTACTATTGCGGAAATCTGGATTGATTAAAATTTTACTAAACTGATTACTGTAAAATCTGAACTTAATATTCTAGGTATACCTAGGAGTTGTACACATGCTAGGGAAGATAATCTATGCCTCTCGGATGTCCTGCTAGCTGTAATCAGGCATTTCAATCGATCCATGAATCGATTGGGCTATCGGATCGATCCAGCTTGATACTGGCACGGAGAAAAAACTCTGGATCGGTCGGCTGACCGATCCATAAGCTATATTGCTTCTGTATGCGGCTGGATCGGTCTATCGACCGATCCAGGAGTACACTGATCAGTCGGTAGACCGATCCAGTGGCTCACTGATCGGCCGGCTGCTGTACTCTCTGTTCGCATCTGGATAGGTCAGCTGACCGATCCAGTGGTACAACCCAATTCTGATCGATCTGTAGATCGATCTGGGTTTCTGATTTCGAATCATAACCCCTGATTGTAGTACTATTTCGTGCCCAACTCATACACATCAAGTTTATAGCAGCTAGAAACATTTTTAACATGTATTAGCTAACATTTTAAACATGATATCACGCACGATTCACTAATTCATGGCATGCAAATGTACTATGTGTAGAATAATAAGGTTCTAACAGTTAACTAATTTTGCTGAAAGTTCTAATGCATAAATAAAGCTTGTTAGATCCCTAAGATCTTTTATTCCAAGTTCCTGCCCACACACATCCTCGTATCATTGTCCTCCAGCCTCCGCTAGTCCATCTTTCCTTTACCTTTATCTGCAGTATAAGGAAAAGAAAGTATCTATAAGCTTTCGCTTAGTAAGAAACCATCTACCTCACTAAAACATGCATTCGATGCAATATGCTTTTAAAACATGCTGTTTGAAAGTGCACTGATTAGACTGAAACATGGCATGTTATCATACATAGAAATCAAAGCTAGTCATGGCATACTATCATCTAAACATGTGTAATAAAAACTGAACATGAACACCAAAGCATGACATACAAAGCTAACCATAACTATCATGTGTAACAACAAGGAAAACTGAGCTGAACATGAATTAAACTAGTCTGGAACTGAATTTAAACTCAACTAACATAACTGATCTTTGTGAGTTTTGAAAAAAACTATAATATAATAGATTAAAATACATAATCATACTGCTAATGGGCCCGGCAACTGTACATGCTATGCGCGCATCCTCAACTAAACCCGGGGTTGCAAATCTCGAATTTAGCAAGGTTTACTAGGTTATCTAAACCTAGGGACCGACTATGGGAGCCCAGCCCAATGGATATCTAATCCTGTACAGTGCCACTACTGAAAATAAAATACTGAATCATAGCTAATTAATTTACCTTACTTCTACTAGGTTATCTAAACCTAGAGGCGACTGTGGGTGCCCACCCATTGGACCGTAGTCCCATATATGCTGTGGCAAGGCTAACTAATCTATTTAAATGCTTCTATTGCATCTACTGAGCCATTAAAAATGCCTACTGTAGCATTTTACTGAGCTAGATATTTTATCGAACACTTAGTGTGCTCCAACTCTCCCCTCTATTAGGGAGACCACCTTTAGGCACCCGACAATGTCTAGAATCTCCAACTGAAAAGAGAAAACGTGTCAGGCCCATCTAGAGGTGCTCAACTAGATCCCTAAATCTGCGAGGAGGGTCAAATACACCATATGCGTCGAAACATCTACATGTAGCAAATTTAAAAGCATAGAATCGTACGAAAAACTACTTATACTGCAGGTGAGGGGTTTCTTACCTCCTATTCGAAGTTTCTTACGATTCTAATCGCTAGTTTTCCCGGAAGAACGATCTCCTTGACGATTCTCCTACTTCTACGTGCTCTTCTCGCAAAGGGGAGTGTCCTCGTCTCGAAGTCATCGCCGGAAAGTGCCCTTGGGCCGAACCTTAGCCTTCCTTGTGGTTGGCACTGAGAGAAGGAGAGGAGAAGGGAAGTCGGCGGTGAGGGTTTGAGGAGAGGAAAAATCACGATCCAAATAACCCTTCACTTAATTATTTCCTATTTATATTAAGTGGTAATTTCCGCCCAAATCTAACATAAATTTAATTGCCTCCCTTTCCTTTCAGCACGGCCCTGCTGGGTTCAACTGGTTACTAAAATTATCCGTAAACCATAGGTCTCGGGTTTAATTCCCGCTTAGGCCGTTTTCGTTTTCTATTTGTTTTTGCTACCTCCGCTACTCTAAAAATTCCATAAAAATACTCTAAAATTCCAGAAAAATTATAGAATATTTCTAAAATAAGTTTGAGAATTTTTGAGCATTACAAAAATAAAGGTAGAACAATATAACACAAGATTTTCTACTTAGATGTCAGTGAAGAGGAGGAATTGTAGCTCCTAGTGCTCCTTAATTTGTTAAAGTCTCTTCATTTTTTTAGCTTGTCGGCATTCTTCCCAATACTCTTGAGGACACCTAAAAAGAGCAGAATGAAATTATGCAATCCTGTGCACAAGAACTATGTAATTCTAAGTGGTGGATCATGTCTGTCACAAGTTCGCCACTAATTTTTTTTGACCATTATGCACAGATTGTAGACAAGCATGAAAATAAGCAGAACCATAAATATAAGCGAATAAAGGATACCTTTCAATCTTCTAAATCTTCTTTTCTGGTTGGCCCGTCTCATTTTTCTCTCTTCTTTTGTTAACTCTGCCTCTTCTTTGATGTTTCCTTTTCCATGAAAAATCTCCTCAGGGGCAAGCATAGCCGCATCTTAGACGGCCAATGGAGCAACCTGCAAAACCATTGTATTTCAGTGACTCGAAACTATTTTTACCATAAACTAAAAGACAACTCCAAAAGATATTTTTACCTCTTCCATTGCTAGAGCAGGTACATTGACTTGTATAGACATGTCCTCAATAACCTACATCATAACTTATGGTCAATCAAGAAATAAATACTAAAAGAATTAAACACTTGATAAGCTTTATTGCTAACTGGCTTTGGAGCAAAATGGAAGTGAGACAGCGCATCCAACTTTAAGGAAATCTTTTTGAATAGCATTGTTGCCTGCAGGCATAAAAGAAAAAGTGTATGAGAAAAGCTGAGAAGCTACACAAGCAGCCAGATGTTATCGCAGATCAATACCATAGATCTAGTGGATCTGTATTATTAACAAATTCAGATTGCAGATATCCCAATGTCAATTTTTTTTGGCTATAAAGTAAAGTCATTATATGCATCAGTAAGAAAGACATCTATCAATAATATAATCTTCCATCAGGACTTCTGAGAAAGTTTCCCAGGAAAACGAACAGAAAGGAGGGAAAACCCAAAGAGTTTGAGAGGTTTCAATATAATTTCTCAATAGTGAGAATACAACAGTTGTAAGGAGCTTAAAGAAAATGCGTCGATGAAGACTTATAAATTGACACCTAAGACATACAAATTCTCATTCTCATCAGCCATCAATCACTAAACTATGATTACTATCCTACCAGCAACTGAAATTAGAAATTGAAAAAAATGTAGATAATTTTGGTAAAAATAGCTACTAATTGCCAGGGTTCAGTTTGAATTTTTATGACAAAATTTACCACATAGGAATAGTAAATAAGTGGACAAGTAAAATACCTCAATCTTAAGTTTATTAGAAGCAGAAAGAAGAACTGGAGCTAGACCCGTCTTCTGCGCATATTCTTCCTAAATTACAAAAAAAAAAAGGAGAGAGAGAGAAGTGAGCATAGTCTATGTATCACGCATTAGCTGATTAATAAAAATGATTTGCATGAATGAAGCAGCGAACCTCATATATCTCGGCAAGACCCTTCTTACTCTTATTTTCATCCTGTTAAAAAGTCCATTATGACATTGTTCCCACTTAGAAGTGTTCAATTTATATATCTTAATGTTGCCAAATTTAGACAGAACAAGAAAATTACCATCTCTTTGGTCTCCTTAGGGGGTTTAGATGGCAAGATAGGTGCTCTTTCAACGTCATCAAAATGACCCTGGAAGCAATCATAAACTTGAATTAGATTGTCTGATGATGGCACAAAAATAGTATCCACAATCCTGGAACTGACACTGATTGACTAGACTTAAACTGAATCTTTTACAATTAATTTAAAAATAAAGATGAACGCTAAGACTAGGTATGCACAATGACCGGTTAGCCAGATTGGATAGTTCATCTGCTAAGAAAATTACCATCAACAGAGGATAAATACTTTTGTAAATGAAAGTCCAAGAATAAAAGGTTGTAAAGATAATTACTTAACACTTCTGTTAGATAAAAAAAATATAAATTAATTCCATAACTTTGCCTAAACATAATGCTAGAGCACCGAGAAATGCACTTCCTAAATGTTGTTAAATTGTAAAATGAGTGATTTCAGCAAATAAACCTACTCCTGACAAACTATATGTATTATCACACATTTTCAGTAAAAATCTTACAACAACTAGCACATTTAATTGCTCTGCTTGCACTATTGTACAGTCACAAAGAACATTCTTCATCAGGCTGAAATCTAACTTTAGAATATCTTAATCATTTTAGTAAGGACCGAAGAGTGAAGAGCATTAGTTGATCATTAAAGACAAGTGATAACAATTTCATTCTGCTCTTTTTTATGAATGACTATGCACATTGGTGGAAAACAAGTATCTAATGCTGTTAATATTGTAACACAACGAAACTACCTCGATGATCCTTTTTTTGATTATATCTTCAATGGAAGTAGTAACTTCCTCTGTGATTACTGGAGCAGGTCTTACATTGTGCTCAAAATCAAGGTCCACTTCCAAAGCACTATTCTTCGGCCTTTTAGCAGCAGTAACCTATTGCAAGAAGTAAATTGTTAAACCCAATATCTAGTCTTCAATATAATTCAAAATGTTATAGAAATAAAATCATTTTCTTTCTTTTAAATGCAAAATCGAAAACTACAAAAAAAAAAACAACTCTTGGTTCTTTTATATAGATCTTTCTATAAATATACAAATAAAAAGATGTACCTCTCCCTGCATAGTCCAGGATTTAGGATCCAAGTTTGCTTTCTCCATTTCCTCTATTTTTGAACGCATCTTTTGAAGCTCCTTTTCATGAGTTGAGAGTAACTTTTGCTGTTGCATCAAAGGAAATTGCAAAAATAAACACACATGCCTAATAAGATGTCAAACTCATTCTAATAGTTGAATCAGAGAAATTAAGCACAATGTCTAGGCTTTGTGACCTCGCTATTATTCTTCTCAACATCTTCATCAGTGTTCTCAAAATGATCAACAGAGTCAAGTTCAGAGGAAGAGTGTTTTCTCTTTCCAACAGTACCACCCTTTTTTTGTTGTTTTTTCTTGTTGCCCCCAAAAAAATCCTCATATCTGGAAAGCATTTTATTGATGAGAAAAAGTAATAAAAGAACAATTAATGCTAATTTTGATAAGAAAAAAAATATTAAATAGGAATTTGAAATAACTAGAATAGTGCTAGTACATACACGGGCTCAAGGACTTGGGAAGATCTAAATATCTAAGTAATCTAGCTAGGAGTTAGATTTAGAACTTTCAAACATGCATGTTCCAGTGGCAGAAGTGAGGAGGCACTAGTGAGGAGGCAGTGAAGATGGATGAAAGTCGAGGTGGCGAGGAGGAGGCGCTGGTGAGAAGGAGGCAACAAAGATGGCTGAAAGTCGAGGCGACGAGGAGGAGGCGGTGAAGATGGTTGAAAGTAGAGGCCGCGAGGAGGAGGTGGCGAGGCCGAAAGTTGAGGCGACGAAGAGGGCGGCGAGGAAGGAGGCAGCGAAGAGGGTGGTGAGAAGGGAGGCGGCGAAGAGGGAGGCGGCGAAGAGGGCAGTGAGTAGGGAGGCGACGAAGAAGGCGGTGAAGAGGGTGGTGAGGAGGGAGGCGACGAAGAGGGCGGTGAGGAGGAGGCGGCGAAGAGTAGGGTTTTGGGAAAGAGATAGAAAAAAACAAGGCGTAAACAACACTTAATAGACAGAAAAATGACGAAGGAGAAAAAGTGGAGAAAGAAAAAACAATCGCATTCAACAACACTTAATAGACAACGGTTTTTAAAAACCGTTGTCGTAATCCTAAAAAAGCGCACATAGACAACAGTTTTAAAAAACTGTTGTCGTACCCTTTAAAAGTAGTTGTCGTATCCCCAAAAAAATATAAATAGACAACGGTTTTTAAAAACCGTTGTCATAGGCCAAAAAAATTACTAAAAGACAACAGTTTTTGTTAAAACCATTGTTAAAAGGTAAAAAGACAACGGTTTGGTATAAAACCGTTGTCGTTTGAGTGTTGTTGAATGACGTTTTTCTTGTAGTGAAAATAAGAAAGTTTTTATTAAAACTTTCCTTATTTTCCAAGACCAAGAAATATAAAAGAGGGGGTAGAGGTGCCTCACCTCACAACAAGATATCCTCTAGTATTTGCCGGCCCTCTCTCCTTTCTCTTCCCCTATTCTTCTTCTTAAGTGGTCGACGGCATCATCTTCTTGGAGAGATCTTGGTGGCCGGATTTTGCTTGGAGAAGAACAAGAGATAGGAGACATTGTTTCCTAGCATCCCTTGGAGCTTGGTTAGTGGCTGAAGTTCTTCATCCCTAGGAGATTGTTGGTGGCCGAAACTTGCAAGGAGAAGAAGGAGGCTTGGGTGGATTCTCATCTCGGTAGATCATCGCTCACACGACGTCCGAGATAAGAAGAGGAATACGATAGAAGATCTTGATGTCCATAAGCTACAAAAGGTATAAATAGTTATTAGTTTCCGCATCATAACTAGTTCATCTTTTTGTTTAGATCTTGAAATACCAAACACAAGAGGCTAACATTTCTAGGTTTCGAATTTATGATTCGAGTTTATATTTCTTTTGTTTTTTTCGAACTTGTGATTCGATTGTTCTTAATGGTTAAACCTAGGGTTACTATAAGGATATTAAATATTGAATTTTGTTGAAAGGCTTTGTCTAGGAAGTGGTGGATGCTCCCATAACCAAGAAAGCCTAGTGCCTCGCCATGTTTAACCTAGAAGTCAATCTCTGAAATAAATATTTAATCGAATTTGTAACATAGGTGGATTTGGATTAATAATGTTAAGCATCGTTTGCAATCCATGTTTAAACCTCTAAGAACAGATAAATTGAATTTGGAATCAATAATGTTAAGTTCTGTTTATGATTCCAAATTTAATTTCTAAAGAACACAATAGGTTGTTAGGAATATAATGGTTCAGGACTTGTACAAAATTTTTATACAGGGGAACTAGTACGATATTCTGAATAGCAACCAACAATTGGTATCAGAGCTAGGGTTTGCCTCTATGTGTTTGGTTTTCAGTTTAATTATGCGCATATCATGTAAAATGTCGAAACTAGGTGGATAACCATTACGGAATTTTTTAAAATTTTTAAAAAATTTTTCTGGAATTTTTCAGAGACCGTATGGATGAATTTACGGGAATAAAATTGGGTTCCGGGAAAGCCTGTTTGGGCTACCCCGTTTTAACGAGGAAAAGTTGAATTTTTCTTTTTGTTTTATTTTCTTTTTGTTTTATTTTATTTTCTTTTTATTTTCTTTTATTCCTTCGTTTCCTTCCTCCCCGCCGAACTCACGTGCCCGACGTCGTGCCCAAACCACTCTGAGACGATTCTTCTCCTCCTCTCCTTTTATTTCTCTTCTCCACTCACTACCGCAAGCAGCCATCCTATTCCTCTTCATCTTCCTCGACTCAGATTGGCGCCGAATCCCTCTCCTCGCTGGCACTCGAGCAATCACCTATGCCCTAACACCCTTTGCCCCTCACGGCGACGGCATCTCACGGTTTCCCATCGGCTGATTTTCGACGCCCTGTGCCCTAGCACTGTCGCCGGCCACCAGGTCCGACCCAGCGCCGTCGTCGCTTGATCGCCGCTTAGCACCATCTGAGGGACACCTCGACGACACCCACTGTTGATCCAGCCGGTCAATTTCCCCTCTGCCCTAGCGCCGGCAGCCAACCCGTTCCTCTGCCCTAAAGTCGCCAACCAAGCCTTCTTCCCTCTGTGTTGCCACCGGCCACCACAACCAACACTGATCCCTCTGCCCTCTTTCGTGCCCCAGTTCCTTACTGTCGAACCAACAAGGTGAGTTTGTTGTACTTGGAACACTTGGTTGCACTCTTGATTTTCCCCTTCTGATCTGGTCCGAAGTTGTAGTGTTCAGTGGATCAGTGATCAAGAGGGTAGTCTTGTGATATGGGTTTACTGGAATCCAGCAGAGAGTTGTTTGCTCTGTGGTGTTCTCTAGTCCAGCAACTCCCCTTGTTGCCAGCAGCAACAATCTTGGTTGAGGATCACCGAAGGGGGGTTGTGAGATGAAGTTGAGTGTGGTGGATCAACAATCACGGCAGGTAAGCATCTATACAGTGATGAATCTTGGGTCTTTTTAGCAGTAAGCTACTTAGATTAGGTTTTTCAATTAGGTCATCTTGTTGATCTTTTTCTTGATTCGGTTTGGGTAGGTAATTTTTTGTAATGAGTTGATGTGTTCTACGGATTAAGCTTTGCTTAGATGTAGATCATGATTGGATTATTTTAGATGAATGGTAATAGTGTAATGTGGATTAGGGTTCTTGGTTTAATAGGAATTTGATTTAGCTACTGGATACATATCGGAATTAGCTAAAATTATATGTGGCTATTACAGAACATTGATTTGGAACGAGAACTTCGACATAGAGGTTGATTAGCTCGATCTACATTGGAGACGGGTACCTTAACTTATCTTTTGATATGGTCATTTGATATGCATAGTAGATTTTAACAAAGAGTAATAGTTATGTTTATATCTGCATCGGTATGTCATTATCTATTACCTGAGCATGCTTTGATTGCTACCTGTTTAGCGTTCATGTTTATACCCTTCAGATTACTTATGATCATAGAGGTAATGATATACCATGCATTTTGATATACCAGACTAGGTTTTTATCATACCTTACCTGTGTACCTTAGATCTTCAGATTTGATCCATTGATGCTAGGGTATACATTTTATATATATGGATAGGTTCAGGATATTGTCATGCTTAGTGTCATGCATCATCTTGCATGATTGCATGCTACGCGATAGTCAGCTCCATTATTGTTGAGCACATCGCCATTTACATGGATCTACACATACAACCACTCATGGGTTAGTGGTTCTTATCAGGCAGGGTATGTTGCAGCAGGTTGCTCTGTCAAGGGGTCTATTGGTCCACTCATGGGTAGTGTGACGTAGCGTTGTAAAAGGACAGGGATCCCTCCTCTGGACTTGCTCAGGGAGATGAGAGCATTGAGCTCCCCCACTTATGATTTGGGGTAGGAGGATAGGTGTACTCCAACAGCATCCCGTCCTCTCGGTCACTCATCAGGAGCAGTGATGGTAGAGTGCACGATTGTCACATCCCTACCCACTCGGTCTCACCGTTGTGTAAGATGGTTGACTGACAGTAGGGGTGACCAGGACATGTCATTGGCATTATACGCATTGATGCATTTATTGCTTGTGTTTGCTGCACTTATATGTTGCATATTGGATGGATGCATTTGTTTGACATGCATACAGGATTCCTATTCCTCTCGATTAATTATCCATACACCAGGTCCTAGTTAGTACAGTTTTCTCCTGTTTATTTTAGTTACATTTATCATTCTTATATCAGGAGACTGTATGCATGATTAGTGCTAGTTGTTACTTTCTTTATTATGCATATCAATAGTTACCTGCTGAGGAGTTGACTCACCCCATGGATATTTACTATTTTCAGGTTGAGGCTGTCCGGAGGAGTTCCAGTCGCTAGTCCCCTGCAGATTGCGAGGATGTGTTTTATCTTTTGGTTTATTATTGTACTTTTTAGACTTGTTCTAGCTTTGCCACTTGGATATTGTGTTATCTTTATTTTCAATGAGTTTTATTTGGATGTGTTTTTGCTACATGCCTGCCTGGATGGCAGAAGAGGTGAGTTCGTTGTGATTTATGTTTTATGGGTGTAGTGGAATAGGATATCAGTTTTGAGCTTATGGGTGTAGTTGAGTAGGATTCTTGACTTGGTTTTCTTATCGTTGTATTTGTTTAGTTTTACTATTAAACTGCATGGTGATTGCTTGTTTATATATACATATATATATATATATATATATATATATATATATATATATATATATATATATATATATATATTGTTCCTGCTGTGTTGGCCGAGGTATTTGGATGGATGTAGAAAGTTTCAGATTGTCACCCGTACATGGGAGATGCTTCCGAAATTTCTTCTGGCAAGGATTCCCCCGGGGCGTGACAATTTATTTGGTATCAGAGCCAGGTTGGCGATACTTATTTGATTTTCGTGTGTTGGATTTTCGAGATTTATCTTATAACAATTTATTTGGTATCAGAGCGGGTTATGATACCTGCTTTTCGTGTTCTGGATTTTAGGGTTAGCCCAGGTTGCTAGTAAACTTGGATATTTATTTTCGGATTTATTTGGATTTTCTCTTTGGATTTGTATAGATTTTCGTCGATTTTCTCGTATGGGATTCCGAGGTCATAAAGGGGGACTAGACAGCGACGGGACATCTCCATACAACAAATAGGTATAAAGGTAATTTTATGATTTTAGTTACTTGTAGTAATATCTTTGTTATAACTTAACAAATATGAGGAGATCTACACGAGTAGCTGCGAGACGTGGTGCTGGACGACCACGTAAGAGGACAAATTAATTGAAAATTGAACTAACTCTTGGTCCAATAAAATCCAAGTCTGTTTCAAACTATTAGTTGGTTTAACTAGACCTGTTTGATTCAATAATACCTAAATCTAGCTCAAACTATTGGTTGATTTAACCATATTAGTTTATTATTGAATTAATTAGGATAATTTGATTGAATGAGCCGGGCTAATCAGATTAGGCCAGATTTGTTCTAATAGGTCGGATTTGATCAAATTACCAAATGAGTCATATTTATCAAAAATAAAGATTAGATTTATTCTAATAGGTCAGACTTAATCCAATGAGCATTGAATTAATCAAACAGACCTGAGTTTGATCAATAACTCTGAAATTAACTTAAATGAGCTTAGATTAAAATAATGACAGAACATAGGTCAAAAATCCCTATCAAATTAAATTAGTTCTAACAAGGATAATGAACTAAGCTTAGGATCTAGATTCGTGATCGACCAATCCAATGTGTCAGTCAATTGAGACTCCCTAAAAAAAAAATTATTTTCCTTATCTGCTTATGTATTATGTATATATTTGTTCTATGTATATGTAGGAATTGAATTTGACTGGTTTTATTATAGGTTTGTCAGTTTTATACTGATATCATTATTTTCAATTTCAGTACCACGAACAATATACATGATGACAAGTCACTATGAACGATAATATGAGCTTTGGGAGGATATCAAGGAGATAGAATATGACTCGGATCACAGAGTCGGTTGGCTTATTGGTTGGCTCGATCAGATATTTTGGAAACTTAAGCTAGAAGGGTATCCAGTCCAGGATAAAGATAGAAGATGAGCTCTTGTTCAGTCACTACAGGAAAATCTCAGTGATATATAGAACACCAACTATGAGATTATTCTAAAGGAAACATCTCATATTCAAAGATGTGCAGCCAATTACTTCAATTAGAATGGGATCCTGGAGAATCTAAAGAGGATCCAGATCCCGAAGAAATGGATCCCGCGGAATCTGAATAGAATCTAGATCCCGTAGAAATGGACATTGAAGAATTTAAAGAGTATCCAAAAATGGACCTCGATGAATTTGAGGAGGATCCAAGAATAGATCCCGTAGAGGATCTAAAGATGGATCTTGAAGAATCAGAGGAAGATCCGGAAGAGTGTGTGGAGGATCGAGAAATGGATCTGATGGATATATCTGAGGCTGATCCACACATCATCGAGTCCGGGATGAATGGGATAGAATTGCCCGCTGCATTAGTATTTGTCCTAGTGAGAGCAGTGCTGACCTATCTAGTTTATTAGAGTTCTATTTACTGTCGTTATGTACAAATTGTATTAGCCCATTTAGTTTTTGATTTGTGTAATACTTTCTATCGTTATGTACGAACAGAGTTATGTTATGTGTTAACAAACTTGAAAATGATTAGTTCATTTCATAATTCGTTCATGTTCAATTCAATGATTAGTTCATTTCATGATTAGTTCATATTTATTTTATGATTCGTTCATATTTAATAATTAGTTCATGTGAAAATGATTAGTTCATTTTACATATGATTAGTTCATATGAAAATGATTAGTTCATTAGATGGAATGTGCGTGATATAATTGATCAATGTTGATTGGATTGACACATTCAAATGATGATTAGAAATATAGTTCTCACTTGATTTTGTAAACTAATTTTAATTTATACTAAGTCAATAATTAATTATATGCATATAAAATACACTGAAATAATAACTAATGTGTTTATTTATGCATATTATGGCAACTAAAAATATCATAACTGAACTCCATAAAGGAGAAAAATTATATGGGGATAACTACAAAATATGACACATCAAGATACAATACGTTTGTGAGGAACAAGAAGTTCTAGAAGCTGTAAATCAATTCATTAATGAGCCGGCTGATGGTTCTACAACATAGCATAGACGTGACCTTGATGCCTGTAAGACATGGAAAAAAAAGGACTCCGCTTCTAAGAGAGTATTGATTAGTTCAATGGTGGATGACCTAGTATTTGAGTATGAGCCATTACTATTGGCTCATGTTGTCTGGGTAGCCCTTAAAAAGAAGTACAGTGGAGTAAGTCTAATTAAGCATCGTCAGCTAACAATCATGTTTGATAGCTGTAAAAAATGCTCGAATGTTACCATGACCCAACATCTCAAGGAGATGGGTAACATGATTCGAGATTTAAAAGTTGTCAATCATGAGTTGACCAATGAACAACAAGTTTAGGCAGTTATCCGTTCCCTTCCTGATTCTTGGGGAATGATGAAACAGAATCTGACTTATAGTGAAGTATCAAAACTTTTACTGATGTCTCATGTCATTTTGAACTTGAGACGGAGAGGATTGAATCCACAAGGATTTTTAGTCTAATTAAGTCTCTAATTATCCTTTCCCTTCCTTAAAGAGATGTACAGTGGAGTAAGTCTAATTAAGCTCCGTCAACTAACAATCAAGTTTGATAGCTATAAAAAATGCTCGAATGTTACCATGATCCAACATCACAGGGAGATGGATAACATGATTCAAGATTTAAAAGTTGTCGATCATGAGTTGACCAATGAATAACAAGTTTAGGTAGTTATCCGTTCCCTTCCCGATTCTTGGGAAACAATGAAACAGAATCTCACTCATAGTGAAGTATCAAGACTTTTACTGATGTTTCATGTCATGTTGAACTTGAGGCAAAGAGGTTAAATCTACAAGGATTTTTAGTCAAGCTTTTGTAGCTGAAGGTTCTGGGTCTAAGAATATGAAAAAATGGTTTAAAATAGGAAAGGGAAAAAGGAAATGAGGCTAGTGTTGTTGCTGCGAAAAATCAAATCAAGAAGAAAGGAAAAAAATATGGACAAAGACCTAAGAGCATGTTGACTTTCTATAACTATGACAAAAAGAGTCATTTGCTCGGGATTGTACTGAGCCTAAAAAGGTAGATTCATCTCTATCTTCTTTCCATGAGCATCATGTTGCAAGTACAGTGTTATTAGCTGATTCTTATCCTTTGTGGATTATAGATTCAGGAGCAACAAATCATTTAGCTCGTGATCAAGCTACATATGTGGAGTGCCATAGGTACCAGCTGGCAACAAATGAATATATGTGGGAAATAATGCAAGAATTGAAGTTAAAGGAATTGACACTTTCAAGCTCAACCTACGTGGTGGAGGGACCTTATTTCTACATGATGTCCTATATGCTCCTGAGATTAGACGGGATCTGGTATCCATCACTTGTCTTCTTGATTTAGGGTATTGTGTAAATTTTTATAGCTATTGTGTGAAACTTTGGATTACCTCAGTGTTAATTGGGAATGGTTATATAACAAATGATTTTATGGTTCTTGATATAGGACCAAATAATAATAATGATTATTTTTCAAATATTACTCTTACTAGTAATACTGATGTTAATGATGAATTTGACATGCTAGACTAGGACATATAGGACAAGAATGAATGAATAGATTAGTTAGAGAGAGCCTTTTAGGTGCTCATGCTAAAATTAACTTGTCTATATATGAGCATTGTCTTACTTGAAAAGCAACTAGGAAACTATTTAGAAAGGCTATTAGGGTTGAATCACCATTGCAATTAATTCATTCGGATATTTGTAGTCCAATGAATCTGAAAACTAGAATGGGAGTTCTTATTTCATTATATTTATTGATGACTTTACACGTTTTGGTCATGTGTATTTGATTTCTCATAAATCTGAAGCATTAGATTGCTCCATTCATTACTTGAACGAAGTTGAGAATGTAACGCCCGAAAATTCTCAAATCTATTTTAGAAATATTCTATGATTTTTCTGGAATTTTAGGATATTTTTACAGAATTTTTAGAGTAGCGGAAGTAGAAAAAACAAATAGAAAACGAAAACGGCCTAAGCGGGAACTGAACCCGAGACCTATGGTTTACGGATAATTCTAGTAACCAGTTGAACCCAGCAGGGCCGTGCTGAAAGGAAAGGTAAACAATTAAATTTATATTCAAGTTGGGCCGAAATTACCACTTAATATAAATATGAAATTATTAAGTCGGGTTTTATTTTTGATCGGGATTTCTTCTCCTCAAACCCTCACCGATGCCACCTCTCCCTTTTCTTCTTCTCTCGGCGCCAACCACAAGGAAGCTAGGGTCTCATTCCAAGGGACCATAGGAGCACCTTCCGGCGATGACTCCAGCACGAGAATGTTCCCCTCCGCAAGAGGAACACGTAGACGCAAGGAGATCGTCGAAGGGATCTTCTCCACCGGGAAACTAGCGATTAGAATCGTAAGACAATTAGCACAGGAGGTAAGAAACCCCTCACCTACAGTATAAGTAGCTTTCGTATGATTGTATGCATTGTTTTAGTCGTATGCAGATTTTTAGCAATAGGGTGTGAATTAGCGCACACCAAGCGTTTGATTAAATGCTTAGCTTAGTTAAATGCCGTCCTAGGCATTTTAAGAGCTTAGATAAATGCAATAGAAGCATTTTTACAGCTTATATGGTCTTGCTACAGCTTTTATGGAACTAGATGTCCAATAGGTGGGCTCCCACAGTCGCCTCTAGGTTTAGACAACCTAGCTCTAGGTTCAGATAACCTAGAAAGAGCAAGACAAGCAATAATTAGCTATATTCAGTATTTTACTTTCTCAGTGGCACTGTACTGGATTAGATATCATGTAATACCCACTAAGCTTGTAAGATAAATATATGAATGTAGGATTTTGCCTTAGAAAAATAATAGGAAGTGAGTTGAAGCAAAAAGAAATAAAATGAAATAAAAAGAAGTGAAGGTCAAGGATTGAACCTTGAACCTCTTATATTATAATTCATAGAATTAATTAGTAGAAACCAATTGGGATAGAGAGAAGATATTGATAGCAAAGGAGGGAAACTCATGATAAAGGTAAGAGTAAAAGCTAGCCAAAAGAAAACAAGAAAGGAGCAAGAGAAAGGCAACTTGCCTTCCTCCCTTCCTCTCCTTCTTCCTCTTTGGTTTTGCCAAAAATTTAAAGAGGAATTAAGGGGATTCATTCCCCCTTATTTCACCATGAATGATGAGGATAAATAAATAAATAAAAATAAAAATAAAATAGAAAAAAAGGCTAAGGGAGAAGGAAAGCAAAAAGTAAGTTTGCTACCTCTTCCCCCTTAACATAAAAGAGAGCAAGAAAAGAGAAAATTATTTTTCTCTCATTTTCTCTCATTCATCCTCTCCCTCACCGAGAACACCACAGTTCCCTTTCCTCCATCTTCAGCCCCAAAGCCAAGTTTTTCCCTAAGAAAGCCTAAGATACAAGGAGGACTTAGCAAAGGAATCAAGGGAAAGGAACTAGAAGAAGAGGCTACTTCTTCTCCACCATACCTTAGATCCACAAGCGAAAAGGATGTAAGCTTCCCCTCACCTGTGGTACAAGGATTTTATGTGATTTTCGGATTATATAAGGATTAGAAAACCTAGGAAAGAATTTAAGAAAATTCGGCTAAAGAAAGGGTTTTCAAATCTAGGATGATTTAAACAAGTCCTTATTTCATGATATTCTTTCTATGCTATGTAGGAAGGATTTTCTTCATGTTTTTATACTTAAATGATTCTTGATCAGAGGAGTACCTAACCCTAGAATTTCGGCCAAAAATATGTTAAGGAGGTTAGGGAAAAATATTGTTTAACTAAACTAGTACAAAATTTCTCCCATGAAATACTAAGGGTTTTTATTGGTTTTCTTGCTTGAAAGTTACTTGAAACACCAAAGAAATCCATTTATATGTTTCGGCCAAGAAAAGGGTTTAGGGTTAGGAAGACCTTTAAATGTAAATAACCATGTTTGTATGATAGAATATAGAGTTCTCTTAAAGAATTGCATGTTGTACATTGCTAGAAATTCATGAACTCTTATTTTAGATTTTCGGCCATGATAAGATGGATAGTTTAGAAAAACTTAAACAAAATTCTAATATGCTCAAGACCTTTTTGATATTATGATATGAAAGTTGTTTAATGCTCTTATGTTTAAATTGAGTATAGAAAATTAGTTACATGATATATGACATGTAAGATCACAAGAGTCCTAGCTTGTTTATGAACCAACTTTGTATATGATGTTCTTAGTAATTTTTGCCATGAAACTTACTTAGGTTTTCCATGCTTTAGGCCACTTAAAACCTAGTTTAAAGATTGGTAGGTTTCGGCCATGAGGAAAAATAAAAGAAAAAGGGAAAGAAACCTAGGAAGCCTAAAACACAATTCACATGTATGTTTATTATGCTTGTCCTTACACATGCTATGAAACTTGTATAATTTCTCATGCTTTTAGGATATTTGAAGCAAGTTTATATTCTGTGAGTTTCGGCCAAGTAGGGTTTAAAAGACCTAGAGGCCTTAGAAATGAAACCAAATGTGTTAAAAGTGCTTCTTATGAAAATATGATAAGGTGTTGATTGTGTCACATATTTGTATAATTTTTCCATGACCTAAATGGATCATTGTGTGTTTCGGCCATGAAGGAATAGATGCCCTAGAAACCCTAGAACAAGAATTAAATATGCTTATGTCACTCTACATGAAATATGATAAGTAGAAAACCAAAGTTCTCATACTATATGTTGTTTAGTGACCTAAATGAGGCTAGGGTAAGTTTCGGCCATACCTATTGTATGATATCTTGTTATGAATTTATACATGATATTAGTTCAAGTTCACATGCTTGTATGTTTGTTTTTAGCCCTAATGAACACTTGTTAAAAGTTTGACCAAGATATACGTTAAGGGCTTGAAGGACTTAAGAACTAGCTCAATATGCTTACTATGCTATTTGAAAAAAATGCTATAAATATGGTTTAAGGTTTCCATGCTTTCATGACATTTGGGACCTTGTTTATATACTGATAGGGTTCGGCCACATGAGTTTAAGGACTTGGAGAACTTAGAAACCAAGTTAATCATGCTTATAATGCTTCCTATGAAATTTATGTGATGATGATTTAGGTTTCACATGCTTGGAGGTTGTTTTTACCTAAATTGAGACCTAAGCGGGGTTCGGCCATGATAGGAACCCAAGGGTTTAGGAAACTTAGAACCCAAGTTAACTATGTTACCATGTTTCTTATGATAGTATAATCACATGATACACCCTTATGCTTAACCATGTATGCATGGGATTTATACCTTTTTATGATATGATATGTGGATAGAGATATGCATGTTTTAGTGATATGTTATGTGCTTAGAAATATGCATGCTTTAATGATATGTTATGTGCTTAAAATATGCATGTTTTTATGATATGATATGTGTTTAGAAATATTCATGCTTTGATGATATGCTATATGCTTAGAATATGCATGTTTTTATGATATGATATGTGTTTAGAAATATGCATGCTTTGATGATATGATATGTGCTTAGAATATGCATGCTTGATGATATGCTATATGCTTAGAATATGCATGCTTTTTATGATATGCTATGTGGTGAAAATATGCATATTTTTCTTTATGACATGATGTATGCCTAAGTGATGCATACCTTTATGATATGATGTATGCCTAAGTGATGCATACTTTTATGACATGATGTATGCCTAAGTGATGCATACTTTTATGATATGATGTATGCCTAAGTGATGCATACTTTTATGACATGATGTATGCCTAAGTGATGCATACTTTTATGATATGATGTGTGCCTAAGTGATGCATGCTTTTATGATGTATGATATGTATAAGTATGACATGTACTTTACTTTATGTGGCTTGTACCAAGGGTGGGCTCCATAAGCGCCCCGGGGTCGATGGAATAAGACTCGGGCCTCCTAAGTGCCCCTAGGTCGATGGAGTAAGACTCGGGCCTAGTATGTTTGCCTTGTAGGGTTCAAGACTTGCTACCTTGGGCCTACATAGGTTGCGCGCAATATGTAAGTGGTACATAGCTGGGATCCCCTTTAAGTTGAGATTATGTTCAAGTATATATGTAAGAAGAAATGGTTTTAAAGATCATGAGACATATACATGTTTTCAAAAATCATATTGCATATACTTTATGATCATGTTGTGATGATGCTATGATTTATGATATGTCATGATATGATTATGTTATGTTTCATGCTATGCTTTAAGAGATGATATGCCATGATATGATTATGTTATGTTTCATGCTATGTTTTAAGAGATAATATGCCATGATATGATTATGTTATGTTACATGCTATGCTTTAAGAGATGATATGCCATGACTAGTTACAATGTTAGTTATGTTGCATGATAAGCTTAAAGAGTATGATATGTTATGCCATGACTAGTTGAGATCATGTTAAGTTGAGACATTATTTGATTATGTGTTGATTGTTGGTTTTAGTGAGTAGGAAAGGAACTTACTGAGCCATGAGTGCTCATAGCTTACTTTCCTTGTGCCACAGATAAAGGAAAAAGTTGGATGAGTTAAAGGAGCAGCAGGAGGGGCAACGAAGATGTGTGTGGCGGTGGCTAGGCAACTAATTAAGAACCTGCTTTAAAAACCTTTATGCTTTGGTTTTGTGAAATGTAATACAATATAGGTGACTTGATGTTAAGTTTGTATTTATTTTGCTACCATGTTATGAAACCATGTTGGTGTAGTTCGGTTTTAATTAAGTTAAGAAAAATAATTTTAAGTCTTCCGCTGTAATACGTACGTAGAGTATCGTAGCCCCGTCCCATGTTGTTAGCAGGGAGGGCGGGCGTTACAGGTTGGTATCAGAGCCAAAGTTTATTGCCAGCTCACTACACACACATCAAGCCTCCTACCTGCCGCTCCAAGTAAGAATGTTTATGCTAAATTGACTTGTTATATGCTTATTTTAATTTTCTTGTTATATGTTTATGTTTGATTTTCTTGTCATATGCTTATGCTTAATTTTCATGATTATATAACTTATGCTTTATTTTCTTTCTTGTTATATTGCCTATGCTTTATTTTCTTTACTACATTGCTTATGCTTTATTTCCTTATGTTACATTGTTTGTCATTATATTCCTTATTCTTCCTTATGTTGTTTATGCTTTAGTTTCATGTATTTGCTTGCTTATGTTTGATGTTTATTCTATGCTTTTAGTTATAATTTAGATTAGGATTACATATAGGTAGTTTAGGAATAATACCATAACAAATAGATAGAAACAAACCAGTACGTTAGATTGCCTAAAATTGATAACCACTTACACTAGTCTATTCTTTTAGATAAACATGGTTAGGACACGCAATGCCCGAACCGGAGGGATAGTGACTCCACCAGATCTGACGCAGGTAGTCGCAGACCTCCAGCATCAGATCGCAGAGCAACAGCAGCTGATCACTACCTTGATGGGTCAGCAAGGCAACCCAGTCACCCCACCGGTGAATCCACTACCTGTTGTACCTACAGCCGCACCAGTGCCCCCGGCAGCCCCTACTCCGATGGTCCGACAAGAGGCCTATCTGATTCAGTGGCAAAGGCTTAAGCCGGAAGCATTCTCGGGAAACTGTGAACCATGGGATGCGCATGCCTGGCTCAAAACCGTGGAGAACATAATGGAATTATTGGATTGGCCTGAACACGAGAAGGTCAAATGCGCGTCGTTCTGTCTTACCGGAGATGCCCGGATGTGGTGGGACAGAGTAAAGGCGAAAAGACAAATAAACCAAATGCAGTGGAAAGATTTTGAGACAGAGTTCTTAGAGGAATTCTTCCATATGCGAGTGACCAACAAGACTATGACGAGTTCACTGAGTTCCGACAAGGTGATCTGTCAGTTAATGAAGCCGTCAAGAGGTTCAACCGCCTAGCCCGACTGTGCCCAGAACTGGTACGAACTGAAAAAGAAAGGGTCCGGTTAATGTTAATGATGCTTCGACCCGAGATAGCTCTGAACGTAGCCGGCGGAGTTAATAGACCGCAGACTGCAGAGGAGCTAGTCAGCAGTGCCCTGATTACCGAGCACTATGAGGAAGCAATGAATAAGGGCAAGAACCAAGTACTGACCGGAGGACAAAAATCTCACTGTACCAGAACCGACTGGAAAGGAAACTCAGGTGGAAAGAGGAAACAGTGGAATAAAACAAAAGGTGGTCCGGCCAATAAGCAGACTAAGTACCCTCAGTGTGCCACATGTGGAAAGATGCATTCTGGAGTATGTCTTCTGAGCACCAAAAAGTGCTACAACTGCGGAAGGGAAGGTCATTTGGCAAGAAATTGCCCTACTCAGTCTCAGGCACTACCTTCGCAGAACTTTCAGAACAGGAGTGCCCCCGCACAGCTTCACCAGATGCAAGCTGCCATAGAAGGGACTTCAATCAGCCAAGGAAGATTGGAGGCCCCTCCTACTATGACGGACGCCAGAGTCTACTCCCTTACTAAGGAGGACGTGGCGAATGCCTCTACCGTTGTCCAAGGTCAGCTACTTATTTACAATCAGTATGCTGCAGTATTATTTGATACCGGGGCAACGCACTCGTTTGTCTCAATCCCTTTCATGAAGAAGCTAGATATACCACTCCGAACTCTAGAGGACACATTCTTAATAACCTTACCATCCGGAGAGATTATGCCATCAGACTATATGCTGCAAGCAGTACTCATTCGGATCGCAAACAGAGAACTCTACTGCAATCTGATAGTACGTGATATGCAGGACTATGATATAATTTTGGGTATGGATTTCCTTAGCAAGTACGGCGCTTCAATCGAGTGCCGCAAAAGAAAAGTGATTTTCCGACCCGAAAATGAACCAGAGTTTGAATTTTACGGGGAATCAAAAGGAACGGAGAAGTTATTGTCATCTATTAAAGCACAAAAGCTATTAGATAAAGGATGTATGGGGTTTCTAGCACACGTGGTTGATACCAATCAAATCAAAGACCCGAAGTTAGAAGATGTCAGAGTAGTATGTAACTATCCAAAAGTATTTCCAGATGAACTACCAGGGTGGCCCCTGACAGAGAGATATAATTCGGAATTGAATTGATTCCTGGTACTCAACCGATTTCAAAAGCACCTTATCGTATGGCTCCGGCTGAATTAAAGGAACTTCAGGAACATTTATCCGAATTACTCGACAAGGGACTTATTCGTCCTAGTCACTCTCCATGGGGAGCTCCAGTGCTGTTTGTAAAGAAGAAGGATGGGTCTATGCGAATGTGTATAGACTACCGAGCACTGAATAATGTGACGATCAAGAACCGGAACCCACTCCCACGGATCGATGACCTGTTCGACCAACTGAAGGGTGCGACCGTTTTCTCAAAGATAGATCTACGATCCGGTTATCATCAAGTGAAGGTGAAACCAGATGATATACCAAAAACAGCATTTCGAACCCGATATGGACACTATGAGTTCATAGTTATGCCTTTCGGAGTAACCAATGCTCCTGCAGTATTTATGGACCTAATGAATCGGGTATTTACGGCATATCTTGATAAATTTGTAATCGTCTTTATTGACGATATACTTATCTACTCGAGAACCCCAGAAGAACATGCTGAACACCTGAATACTGTACTACAGATCCTTCAAGAGAAATAACTATATGCAAAATTCTCCAAATGCGAGTTTTGGCTTGACCGAGTAATATTTCTAGGTCATGTCATCTCCAAAGATGGAGTTATGGTGCATCCAAGTAAAATCGAAGCTGTAAATAACTGGAACCGACCAAAGAATGCCAGCGAAGTCAGGAGTTTTCTCGGACTAGCAGGTTATTACAGAAAATTTGTAGAGAATTTCTCCAAAATCGCAGCCCCTATGCCAGCTCTCACCAAGAAAAATACAAAGTATGAATGGACAGAAGCTTGCGAGAAGAGTTTCGCAGAATTGAGAAGGAGACTTACCAGTGCTCCGATTCTTACTCTTCCGGAAACCAACAGAGGTTTCGATATGTACAGCGATGCTTCCATCACAGGACTTGGAGCTGTACTCATGCAGGATGGCAAAGTCATTGCCTACGCTTCTAGACAACTTAAAGAACATGAGAAGAATTATCCCATTCACGACTTAGAACTAGCAGCCGTGGTCTTCGCTCTCAAAATATGGAGACATTATTTATATGGAGCTCAGTGTAAGATTTATACCGACCATCAGAGTCTGAAATATTTCTTCACGCAAAAAGATCTGAATATGAGGCAACGTCGATGGCTCGAGCTAGTTAAAGATTACGACTGCGAGATTCTTTATCACCCAGGAAAGGCGAACAAAGTGGCCGATGCACTCAGCCGAAAGTTCAGTGCCACCTGATGCAACTATTTTAAAGTTCGAGGACGAACTTTTTATGAGGTACGGGGTACTGTAATACCCACTAAGCTTGTAAGATAAATATATGAATGTAGGATTTTGCCTTAGAAAAATAATAGGAAGTGAGTTGAAGCAAAAAGGAATAAAATGAAATAAAAAGAAGTGAAGGTCAAGGATTGAACCTTGAACCTCTGATATTATAATTCATAGAATTAATTAGTAGAAACCAATTGGGATAGAGAGAAGATATTGATAGCAAAGGAGGGAAACTCATGATAAAGGTAAGAGTAAAAGCTAGCCAAAAGAAAACAAGAAAGGAGCAAGAGAAAGGCAACTTGCCTTCCTCCCTTCCTCTCCTTCTTCCTCTTTGGTTTTGCCAAAAATTTAAAGAGGAATTAAGGGGATTCATTCCCCCTTATTTCAACATGAATGATGAGGATAAATAAATAAAAAAAAATAAAAATAAAATAGAAAAAAAGGCTAAGGGAGAAGGAAAGCAAAAACTAAGTTTGCTACCTCTTCCCCCTTAACATAAAAGAGAGCAAGAAAAGAGAAAATTATTTTTCTCTCATTTTCTCTCATTCATCCTCTCCCTCACCGAGAACACCACAGTCCCCTCTCCTCCAACTTCAGCCCCAAATCCAAGTTTTTCCCTAAGAAAGCCTAAGATACAAGGAGGACATAGCAAAGGAATCAAGGGAAAGGAACTAGAAGAAGAGGCTACTTCTTCTCCACCATACCTTAGATCCACAAGCGAAAAGAATGTAAGCTTCCCCTCACCTGTGGTACAAGGCTTTTATGTGATTTTTGGATTCTATAAGGATTAGAAAACCTAGGAAAGAATTTAAGAAAATTCGGCTAAAGAAAGGGTTTTTAAATCTAGGATGATTTAAACAAGTCCTTATTTCATGATATTCTTTCTATGCTATGTAGGAAGGATTTTCTTCATGTTTTTATACTTAAATGATGCTTGATCAGAGAAATACCTAACCCTAGAATTTCGGCCAAAAATATGTTAAGGAGGTTAGGGAAAAATATTGTTTAACTAAACTAGTACAAAATTTCTCCCATGAAATACTAAGGGTTTTTATTGGTTTTCTTGCTTGAAAGTTACTTGAAACCAAAGAAATCCATTTATATGTTTCGGCCAAGAAAAGGGTTTAGGGTTAGGAAGACCTTTAAATGTAAATAACCATGTTTGTATGATAGAATATAGAGTTCTCTTAAAGAATTGCATGTTGTACATTGCTAGAAATTCATGAACTCTTATTTTAGATTTTCGGCCATGATAAGATGGATAGTTTAGAAAAACTTAAACAAAATTCTAATATGCTCAAGACCTCTGTGATATTATGATATGAAAGTTGTTTAATGCTCTTATGTTTAAATTGAGTATAGAAAATTAGTTACATGATATATGACATGTAAGATCACAAGAGTCCTAGCTTGTTTATGAACCAACTTTGTATATGATGTTCTTAGTAATTTTTGCCATGAAACTTACTTAGGTTTTCCATGCTTTAGGCCACTTAAAACCTAGTTTAAAGATTGGTAGGTTTCGGCCATGAGGAAAAATAAAAGAAAAAGGGAAAGAAACCTAGGAAGCCTAAAACACAATTCACATGTATGTTTATTATGCTTGTCCTTACACATGCTATGAAACTTGTATAATTTCTCATGCTTTTAGGCTATTTGAAGCAAGTTTATATTCTGTGAGTTTCGGCCAAGTAGGGTTTAAAAGACCTAGAGGCCTTAGAAATGAAACCAAATGTGTTAAAAGTGCTTCTTATGAAAATATGATAAGGTGTTGATTGTGTCACATATTTGTATAATTTTTCCATGACCTAAATGGATCATTGTGTGTATCGTCCATGAAGGAATAGATGCCCTAGAAACCCTAGAACAAGAATTAAACATGCTTATGTCACTCTACATGAAATATGATAAGTAGAAAACCAAAGTTCTCATACTATATGTTGTTTAGTGACCTAAATGAGGCTAGGGTAAGTTTCGGCCATACCTATTGTATGATGTCTTGTTATGAATTTATACATGATGTTAGTTCAAGTTCACATGATTGTATGTTTGTTTTTTGTAATACCCACTAATCTTGTAAGATAAATATATGAATGTGGGATTTTTCCTTAGAAAAATAATAGGAAGTGAATTGAACCAAAAAGGAAATAAAAAGAAATAAAAATAGGGAGAGGTCAAGGATTGAACCTTGAACCTCTTATATGATAATTCATAGAATTAATTAGTAGAAACCAATTGGGATAGAGAGAAGATATTGATAGCAAAGGAGGGAAACTTATGATAAACGTAAGAGTAAAAGCTAGCCAAAAGAAAATAAGAAAAGAACAAGAGAAAGGCAACTTGCCTTCCTCCCTTCCTCTCCTTCTTCCTCTTTGGTTTTGCCGAAATGTTTAAAGAGGAATTAAGGGGATTCATTCCCCCTTATTTCACCATGAATGATGAGGATAAATAAATAAATAAAAATAAAAATAAAATAGAAAAAAAAAGGCTAAGGGAGAAGGAAAGCAAAAACTAAGTTTGCTACCTCTTCCCCCTTAACATAAAAGAGAATATGTAAAGGGAAAATTCTATTTTCTCTCATTTTTCTCATTCTCTCCTCTCCCTCACCGAAACCTCAGTTCCCCCTCTCCTCCATTTTCGGCCCCAAGCCAAGGTTTTCTCATAAGAAAACCTAAGATACAAGGAGGACTTAGCAAGGGAATCAAGGGAAAGGAACTAGAAGAAGAGGCTACTTCTTCTTCACCATACCTAAGATCCACAAGAGAAAAGGATGTAAACTTCCCCTCACCTGTGGTACAAGGCTTTTATGTGCTTTTTGGATTTTATGAAGATTTTAAAACCTAGAAACAAGTTTGAGAAAATTCGGCCAAGAAGAGCTTTCAAAATCTAATGATGTTTAAACTAGTCTTCACTACATGATAGATTTTCTATGCTATGTAAAGGGGTTCTTCTTCATGCTTTTATACCTATATGATGCTTGATCAGAGGAGTATTGAACCCTAGAATTTTGGCAAAAAATATTCTTAGGAGGTAGAGAAATTTATTGTTTACCCAACTAGTACAAGGTTCTCCCTATGATATATTAAGGATCATGTATTAGTTTTTCTTCCTTAGAAGATATTTGAAACTAAGAGAAAACCCACTCATATGATTCGGTCAAGAAAGGGTTTAGGGTTAGGAAGACCTTGAAATTTAAATAACCATGCTCATGTGATAGATTACAAAGATCTTAAAGGATTGGTATGCTTGAATATTGCTAGAATTTAATGAACTCCTTCTTAGGGTTTTTCGGCCATGATGAGATGGATAGCTTAGAAAAGCTTAAATAAAATTTTAATATGCTCAAGACCTCTGTGCTATTTAGATATGAAAGTTTTTTAATGCCCTCATGCTTAATTAGGGTGTATAAAAAAATTAGTTGCATGACATATAACATGTATGACCACAAGGGGTCCTAGCTTATTCATGAACCAATTTGTATATATGTTTCTTAGTAACTTTTGCCATGAAACTTACTTAAGTTTTTCATGCTTTAGGCCACTTAAAAACCTAGCTAAGGAATGGTAGGTTTCGGCCATGAGAAAAAAATAAAAGAAAAAGAGAAAAAGAAACCTAGAAAGCCTAAGACACAATTCATATGTATACTCATTATGCTTATTCTTATACATGCTATGAAACTTGTATAAATTCTCATGCTTTTAGGCTATTTGAAGCAAGTTTATATTCTGTGAGTTTCGGCCAAGTAGGGTTTAAAAGACCTAGAGGCCTTAGAAATGAAACCAAATGTGTTAAAAGTACTTCTTATGAAAATAGGATAATGTGTTGATTGTTTCACATGCTTGTATAATTTTTCCATGACCTAAATGAACCCTTGAATGTTTCGGTCATGAAGGAATAGATGCCCTAGAAACCCTAGGACTTAAATTAAATATGCTCATGTCACTCTACATGAAATATGATAAGTAGAAAGCCAAGGTTCAATTGCTATATGTTGTTTTATGACCTAAAATGATGCTAGGGTATGTTTTCGGCCATAACTATTGTATGATGCCTTGTATGAATTTATACATAATGTTAGTCCAAGTTCACATGCTTGTATGCTTGTTTGTAGCCCTAATGAGAACATGTTAAATTTCGGCCATGACATATGTTAAGGGCTTAAAGAACTTAGGAACTAATTCAAATGTGTCAAATGTGTTTACCTTGTCCCTTGGTAAAAATGTTATAAATATGATTTAAAGTTGTCCATGCTTTTATGTCATATGGAACCTTGTTTCACACCTTAAGGTTTCGGCCATATGAAATTAGGGACTTGAGGAACTTAGAAACTAAGTTAATCATGTTTATAATGCTTCCTATGAAAATGTTATGATGATAATTTAGGTGCCACATGCTTGGATGTTGTGTTTAACCTAAATTGAGCTCTAAAGGGTTTCGGCCACAAGGGTTTAGGAAGCTTAAAACCAAGATAAATATGATACCATGTTTCCTATGATAGGATAATCACAAGATACACCCTTATGCTTAAAATGTATGCTTGTGATTTATGACTTATGATATGATATGCATGCTTTTATGATATGATATGCTTTGTGCTAAAAATATGCATGCTTATGTTATGATATGTGGTTAAATTATGCATGCTTTAATGCTATGTTTAGTGCTTAAAATATGCATGCTTTCATGATATGCTATGTGGTTAAATCATGCATGCTTGATGATATGCTTTATGCTTAAGATATGCATGCTTTTATGATCTATGCCTAAGTGATGCATATTGTTATGACATGATGTATGCCTATGTGATGCATGCCTTTATGATGAGATGTATGCCTAAGTGATGCATACCTTTATGACATGATGTATGCCTAAGTGATGCATACTTTTATGACATGATGTATGCCTAAGTGATGCATACTTTTATGATATGATGTATGCCTAAGTGATGCATACTTTTATGACATGATGTATGCCTAAGTGAATGCATGCTTTTATGATACATGATATGTATGACATGTACTTTACTTTATGAGTGGCTTGTACCAAGGGTGGGCTCCATAAGCGCCCCGGGGACTAAGGACCTCGTTAGGGATGGGCTCCTAAGTGCCCCTAGGACTAAGGGCCTAGTATGTTTGCCTCGTAGGGTTCAAGATTTGCTACCTTGGACCTACAAGGTTGCGTGCAATATGTAAGTGGTACATAGCCGGGATCCCCCTTATGTTGAGATTACTTTCAAGTATATATGTAAAAGAAAATGATTTTAAAGATCATGAGACATACACATGTTTTTTCGGATACATGTTTTCCAAAATCATATTGCATACACCTTATGATTATGCTATGTTTCATGTTATGCTTTTGATTATGATATGCCATGATAAGGTATGATTATGTTATGTTCATGCTATACCTTATAGACATGTTTCGGCCATGGATTTGTTGATGCTAATATATAGATTTCGGCCATAGATATGATGATGCCTTGATGTACATGTTTCGGCCATAGTATGATGCTTTGATATACATGTTTCGGCCATGCTTTGATATACCATGATACTTGTTTGTTATGCCTTGTCTAGCTATGTTTTATGCAATGCACTATGTATATGTTTCGGCCATGGTGATGCTTGATATGCTATGACTAGTTGTGATTATATTATGATGCATGATATGCTTGAATTGAATGCTATGTTATGCCATGATTAGTTGAGATTATGACTTGTTGATGCATTCTTGATTATGTGCTGATTTTTGGCTTTAGTGAGTAGGAAAGGAACTTACTGAGCCATGAGTGCTCACAGCTTACTTTCCTTGTACCACAGATAAAGGGAAAAGCTGGATGAGCTAAAGGAGCAGCAGGAGGGGCAACGAAGATGTGTGTGGCGGTGGCTAGGCAACTAATTAAGAACCTGCTTAAAGTTTCTTTAAAGAACTATGCATTGGTATTTTATGACTTGTGATACCTAAACATGTGTGGCTTGACATTAGGGTTCCACTGGATTTGATGTTATGATTTTGATGCCATGTGATAGTATAGTTCAAAAGAAATTTAAAAGAAAAGTTTTTATTAAAACTATGAAAATTATTTTAAGTCTTCCGCTGTTTTAAAAAGAAAAATTTATACGTAGAGTATCGTAGCCCCGTCCCTTAGGATAGCAGGGAGGGCGGGCGTTACAGGTTGGTATCAGAGCCAAGTTATTGCCAGCTCACTGCACACACATCAAGTCTCCTACCTGCCGCTGTTTATGTTAAATTTATTTGTTATATGTTTATGTTTGATTTTCTTGTCATATGCTTATGCTTTATTTTCTTTACTACATTGCTTATGCTTTATTTCCTTATGTTACATTGTTTGTCATTATATTCCTTATTTTTCCTTATGTTGTTTATGCTTTAGTTCATGTTTTACTTGCTTATGTTTGATACTTTATTCTATGCTTTTAGTTATAAATTAGATTAGGATTACATATGGGTAGGTTAGGAATAATACCATAACAAATAAATAGAAACAAACCAGTACGTTAGATTGGCTAAAATCGATAACCACTTACACTAGTCTATTTCTTTTAGATAAACATGGTTAGGACACGCAATGCCCGAACCGGAGGGACAGTGACTCCACCAGATCTGACGCAGGTAGTCGCAGACCTCCAGCATCAGATCGCAGAACATCAACAGCTGATCACTACCTTAATGGGTCAGCAAGGCAACCCAGTTACCCCACCGGTGAACCCACTACCTGTTGTACCTACAGCCGCACCAGTGCCCCCGGCAGCCCCTACTCCGATGGTCCGACAAGAGGCCTATCTACTTCAGTGGCAAAGGCTTAAGCCGGAAGCATTCTCGGGAAACTGCGAACCATGGGATGCACAAGCCTGGCTCAAAACCGTGGAGAACATAATGGAACTACTGGATTGGCCTGAACACGAGAAGGTCAAATGCGCGTCGTTCTGTCTTACCGGAGATGCCCGGATGTGGTGGGACAGAGTAAAGGCGAAAAGGCAAATAAATCAAATGCAGTGGACAGATTTTGAGACAGAGTTCTTAGAGGAATTCTTCCATATGCGAGTGACCAACAAGCACTATGACGAGTTCACTGAGTTCCGACAAGGTGATCTGTCAGTTAATGAAGCCGTCAAGAGGTTCAACCGCCTAGCCCGACTGTGCCTAGAACTGGTCCGAACTGAAAAAGAAAGGGTCCGGTTAATGTTAAAAATGCTCCGACCCGAGATAGCTCTGAACGTAGCCGGCGGAGTTAATAGACCGCAGACTGCAGAGGAGCTAGTCAGCAGTGCCCTGATTACCGAGCACTATCAGGAAGCAATGAATAAGGGCAAGAACCAAGCACCGACCGGAGCACAAAAATCGCACAATACCAGAACTGACTGGAAAGGAAACTCAAGTGGAAAGAGGAAACAGTGGAATAAAACAAAAGGTGGTCCTGCCAATAAGCAGACCAAGTACCCTCAGTGTGCCACATGTGGGAAGATGCATTCTGGAGTATGTCGTCTGAGCACCAGAAAGTGCTACAACTATGGAAAGGAAGGTCATTTGATAAGAGATTGCCCTACTCAGCCTCAGGCACCACCTTCGCAGAACTTCCAGAACAGGAGTGCCCCCGCACAGCTTTACCAGATGCAAGCTGCCATAGAAGGGACTTTAATCAGCCAAGGAAGATTGGAGGCCCCTCCCACTATGACGGATGCCAGAGTCTACTCTCTTACCAAGGAGGACGTGGCGAATGCCTCTACTATTGTCACAGGTCAGCTACTTATTTACAATCAGTATGCTGTAGTATTATTTGATACCGGGGCAACACACTCATTCGTCTCAACGCCTTTTATGAAGAAGCTAGATATACCACTTCGAACTCTAGAGGACACGTTCTTAACAACCTTACCATCCGGGGAGATTATGTCATCGGACTATATGCTGCAAGCAGTACTTATTCGGATCGCAAACAGAGAACTCTACTGCAATCTGATAGTACTTGATATGCAGGATTATGACATAATTTTGGGCATGGATTTCCTTAGTAAGTACGGCGCATCAATCGAGTGCCGCAAAAGAAAAGTGATTTTCTGACCCGAAAATGAACCAGAGTTTGAATTTCACGGAGAATCAAAAGGAACGGAGAAGTTATTGTCATCTATTAAAGCACAAAAAATGTTAGATAAAGGATGTATGGGGTTTCTAGCACAAGTGGTTGATACTAATCAAATCAAAGATCCAAAGTTAGAAGATGTCAGAGTAGTATGCAACTATCCAAAAGTATTTCCAGATGAACTACCAGGGTTGGCCCCTGACAGAGAGATAGAATTCGGAATCGAATTGATTCCTGGTACTCAGCCGATTTCAAAAGCACCTTATCGTATGGCTCCGGCTGAATTAAAGGAACTTCAGGAACAGTTATCCGAAGTACTCGACAAGGGACTTATTCGCCCTAGTCACTCTCCATGGGGAGCTCCAGTGCTATTCGTAAAGAAGAAGGATGGGTCTATGCGAATGTGTATAGACTACCGAGCGCTGAATAATGTGACGATCAAGAATCGGTACCCACTCCCACGGATCGATGATCTGTTCGATCAACTGAAGGGTGCGACCGTTTTCTCAAAAATAGATCTACAATCCGGTTATCATCAAGTGAAGGTGAAACCAGATGATATACCGAAAACAGCATTTCAAACTCGGTATGGACATTATGAGTTCATAGTTATGCCTTTCGGAGTAACCAACGCTCCTGCAGTATTTATGGATCTGATGAATCGAGTATTTACGGCATATCTTGATAAATTTGTAATTGTCTTCATTGATGATATACTTATCTACTCAAGAACCCCAGAAGAACAAGCTGAACATCTGAATATTGTACTACAGATCCTTCAAGAGAAACAACTATATGCAAAATTCTCCAAATGCGAGTTTTGGCTAGACCAGGTAATATTTCTAGGTCATGTCATCTCCAAAGATGGAGTTATGGTGGATCCAAGTAAAATCGAAGCTGTAAATAACTGGAACCGACCAAAGAATGCCAGCGAAGTCAGGAGTTTTCTCGGACTAGCAGGTTATTACAGAAAATTTATAGAGAATTTTTCTAAAATCGCAGCCCCTATGACAGCCCTCACCAAGAAAAATATAAAGTATAAATGGACAGGAGCTTGCGAGAAGAGTTTCGCGGAATTAAAAAGGAGACTGACCAGTGCTCCGATTCTTACTCTTCCGGAAACCAACAAAGGCTTCGATATGTACAGCGATGCTTCCATCACAGGACTTGGAGCTGTACTCATGCAAGATGGCAAAGTCATTGCCTACGCTTCTAGACAACTTAAAGAACATGAGAAGAATTATCCCATTCACGACTTAGAACTAGCAGCCGTGGTCTTCGCTCTCAAAATATGGAGACATTATTTATATGGAGCTCAGTGTAAGATTTATACCGACCATCAGAGTCTGAAATATTTCTTCACTCAAAAAGACCTGAATATGAGGCAACGCCGATGGCTTGAGCTAGTGAAGGATTACGACTACAAGATTCTTTATCACCCAGGAAAGGCGAACAAAGTGGCCGATGCACTCAGCCGAAAGTTCAGTGCCACCTGATGCAAATATTTTAAAGTTCGAGGACGAACTTTTTATGAGGTACGGGGTACTGTAATACCCACTAAGCTTGTAAGATAAATATATGAATGTGGGATTTTTCCTTAGAAAAATAATAGGAAGTGAATTGAACCAAAAAGGAAATAAAAAGAAATAAAAATAGGGAGAGGTCAAGGATTGAACCTTGAACCTCTTATATGATAATTCATAGAATTAATTAGTAGAAACCAATTGGGATAGAGAGAAGATATTGATAGCAAAGGAGGGAAACTTATGATAAAGGTAAGAGTAAAAGCTAGCCAAAAGAAAATAAGAAAAGAACAAGAGAAAGGCAACTTGCCTTCCTCCCTTCCTCTCCTTCTTCCTCTTTGGTTTTGCCGAAATGTTTAAAGAGGAATTAAGGGGATTCATTCCCCCTTATTTCACCATGAATGATGAGGATAAATAAATAAATAAAAATAAAAATAAAATAGAAAAAAAAGGCAAAGGGAGAAGGAAAGCAAAAACTAAGTTTGCTACCTCTTCCCCCTTAACATAAAAGAGAATATGTAAAGGGAAAATTCTATTTTCTCTCATTTTTCTCATTCTCTCCTCTCCCTCACCGAATCCTCAGTTCCCCCTCTCCTCCATTTTCGGCCCCATGCCAAGGTTTTCTCCTAAGAAAACCTAAGATACAAGGAGGACTTAGCAAGGGAATCAAGGGAAAGGAACTAGAAGAAGAGGCTACTTCTTCTTCACCATACCTTAGATCCACAAGCGAAAAGGTAGTAAGCTTCCCCTCACCTGTGGTACAAGGCTTTTATGTGCTTTTTGAATTTTATGAAGATTTTAAAACCTAGAAACAAGTTTGAGAAAATTCGGCCAAGAAGAGCTTTCAAAATCTAATGATGTTTAAACTAGTCTTCACTATATGATAGATTTTTCTATGCTATGTAAAGGGGTTCTTCTTCATGATTTTATACCTATATGATGCTTGATCAGAGGAGTATTGAACCCTAGAATTTCGGCCAAAAATATTCTTAGGAGGCTAGAGAAATTTATTGTTTTACCCAACTAGTACAAGGTTCTCCCTATGATATATTAAGGATCATGTATTAGTTTTTCTTCCTTAGAAGATATTTGAAACTAAGAGAAAACCCACTCATATGATTCGGTCAAGAAAGGGTTTAGGGTTAGGAAGACCTTGAAATTTAAATAACCATGCTCATGTGATAGATTACAAAGATCTTAAAGGATTGGTATGCTTGAATATTGCTAGAATTTCATGAACTCCTTCTTAGGGTTTTTCGGCCATGATGAGATGGATAGCTTAGAAAAGCTTAAACAAAATTTTAATATGCTCAAGACCTCTGTTCTATTTAGATATGAAAGTTGTTTAATGCCCTCATGCTTAATTAGGGTGTAGAAAAAAATTAGTTGCATGACATATAACATGTATGACCACAAGGGGTCCTAGCTTATTCATGAACCAATTTGTATATATGTTTCTTAGTAACTTTTGCCATGAAACTTACTTAGGTTTTTCATGCTTTAGGCCACTTAAAAACCTAGCTAAGGAATGGTAGGTTTCGGCCATGAGAAAAAAATAAAAGAAACAGAGAAAAAGAAACCTAGAAAGCCTAAGACACAATTCATATGTATACTCATTATGCTTGTCCTTATACATGCTATGAAACTTGTATAAATTCTCATGCTTTTAGGCTATTTGAAGCAAGTTTATATTCTGTGAGTTTCGGCCAAGTAGGGTTTAAAAGACCTAGAGGCCTTAAAAATGAAACCAAATGTGTTAAAAGTACTTCTTATGAAAATAGGATAATGTGTTGATTGTTTCACATGCTTGTATAATTTTTTCATGACCTAAATGAACCCTTGAATGTTTCGGTCATGAAGGAATAGATGCCCTAGAAACCCTAGGACTTAAATTAAATATGCTCATGTCACTCTACATAAAATATGATAAGTAGAAAGCCAAGGTTCAATTGCTATATGTTGTTTTATGACCTAAAATGATGCTAGGGTATGTTTTCGGCCATAACTATTGTATGATGCCTTGTATGAATTTATACATAATGTTAGTCCAAGTTCACATGCTTGTATGCTTGTTTGTAGCCCTAATGAGAACTTGTTAAATTTCGGCCATGACATATGTTAAGGGCTTAAAGAACTTAGGAACTAATTCAAATGTGTCAAATGTGTTTACCTTGTTCCTTGGTAAAAATGTTATAAATATGATTTAAAGTTGTCCATGCTTTTATGTCATATGGAACCTTGTTTCACACCTTAAGGTTTCGGCCATATGAAATTAGGGACTTGAGGAACTTAGAAACTAAGTTAATCATGTTTATAATGCTTCCTATGAAAATGTTATGATGATAATTTAGGTGCCACATGCTTGGATGTTGTGTTTAACCTAAATTGAGCTCTAAAGGGTTTCGGCCACAAGGGTTTAGGAAGCTTAAAACTAAGATAAATATGATACCATGTTTCCTATGATAGGATAATCACAAGATACACCCTTATGCTTAAAATGTATGCTTGTGATTTATTACTTATGATATGATATGCATGCTTTTATGATATGATATGCTTTGTGCTAAAAATATGCATGCTTATGTTATGATATGTGGTTAAATTATGCATGCTTTAATGCTATGTTTAGTGCTTAAAATATGCATGCTTTCATGATATGCTATGTGGTTAAATCATGCATGCTTGATGATATGCTTTATGCTTAAGATATGCATGCTTTTATGATCTATCCCTAAGTGATGCATATTGTTATGACATGATGTATGCCTAAGTGATGCATGCCTTTATGATGAGATGTATGCCTAAGTGATGCATACCTTTATGACATGATGTATGCCTAAGTGATGCATACCTTTATGATATGATGTATGCCTAAGTGATGCATACTTTTATGACATGATGTATGCCTAAGTGATGCATACCTTTATGATATGATGTGTGCCTAAGTGAATGCATGCTTTTATGATATATGATATGTATGACATGTACTTTACTTTATGAGTGGCTTGTACCAAGGGTGGGCTCCATAAGCGCCCCGGGGACTAAGGACCTCGTTAGGGATGGGCTCCTAAGTGCCCCTAGGACTAAGGGCCTAGTATGTTTGCCTCGTAGGGTTCAAGATTTGCTACCTTGGACCTACAAGGTTGCGCGCAATATGTAAGTGGTACATAGCCGGGATCCCCCTTATGTTGAGATTACTTTCAAGTATATATGTAAAAGAAAATGGTTTTAAAGATCATGAGACATACACATGTTTTTTCGGATACATGTTTTCCAAAATCATATTGCATACACCTTATGATTATGCTATGTTTCATGTTATGCTCTTGATTATGATATGCCATGATAAGGTATGATTATGTTATGTTCATGCTATACCTTATAGACATGTTTCGGCCATGGATTTGTTGATGCTTGATATATATATTTCGGCCATAGATATGATGATGTCTTGATGTACATGTTTCGGCCATAGTATGATGCTTTGATATACATGTTTCGGTCATGCTTTGATATACCATGATACTTGTTTGTTATGCCATGTCTTGCTATGTTTTATGCAATGCACTATGTATATTTTTCGGCCATGGTGATGTTTGATATGCTATGACTAGTTGTGATTATATTATGATGCATGATATGCTTGAATAGAATGCTATGTTATGCCATGATTAGTTGAGATTATGACTTGTTGATGCATTCTTGATTATGTGCTGATTTTTGGCTTTAGTGAGTAGGAAAGGAACTTACTGAGCCATGAGTGCTCACAGCTTACTTTCCTTGTACCACAGATAAAGGGAAAAGCTGGATGAGCTAAAGGAGCAGCAGGAGGGGCAACGAAGATGTGTGTGGCGGTGGCTAGGCAACTAATTAAGAACCTGCTTAAAGTTTCTTTAAAGAACTATGCATTGGTATTTTATGACTTGTGATACCTAAACATGTGTGGCTTGACATTAGGGTTCCACTGGATTTGATGTTATGATTTTGATGCCATGTGATAGTATAGTTCAAAAGAAATTTAAAAGAAAAGTTTTTATTAAAACTATGAAAATTATTTTAAGTCTTCCGCTGTTTTAAAAAGAAAAATTTATACGTAGAGTATCGTAGACCCGTCCCTTTGGGTAGCAGGGAGGGCGGGCGTTACATTTTTAGCCCTAATGAACACTTGTTAAAAGTTTGACCAAGATATACGTTAAGGGCTTGAAGGACTTAAGAACTAGCTCAATATGCTTACTATGCTATTTGAAAAAAATGCTATAAATATGGTTTAAGATTTCCATGCTTTCATGACATTTGGGACCTTGTTTATATACTGATAGGGTTCGACCACATGAGTTTAAGGACTTGGAGAACTTAGAAACCAAGTTAATCATGCTTATAATGCTTCCTATGAAATTTATGTGATGATGATTTAGGTTTCACATGCTTGGAGGTTGTTTTTACCTAAATTGAGACCTAAGGGGGGTTCGGCCATGATAGGAACCCAACGGTTTAGGAAGCTTAGAACCCAAGTTAACTATGTTACCATGTTTCTTATGATAGTATAATCACATGATACACCCTTATGCTTAACTATGTATGCTTGGGATTTATACCTTTTTATGATATGATATGTGGATAGAGATATGCATGTTTTAGTGATATGTTATGTGCTTAGAAATATGCATGCTTTAATGATATGTTATGTGCTTAAAATATGCATGTTTTTATGATATGATATGTGTTTAGAAATATGCATGCTTTGATGATATGCTATATGCTTAGAATATGCATGTTTTTATGATATGATATGTGTTTAGAAATATGCATGCTTTGATGATATGATATGTGCTTAGAATATGCATGCTTGATGATATGCTATATGCTTAGAATATGCATGCTTTTTATGATATGCTATGTGGTGAAAATATGCATGTTTTTCTTTATGACATGATGTATGCCTAAGTGATGCATACCTTTATGATATGATGTATGCCTAAGTGATGCATACTTTTATGACATGATGTATGCCTAAGTGATGCATACTTTTATGATATGATGTATGCCTAAGTGATGCATACTTTTATGACATGATGTATGCCTAAGTGATGCATACTTTTATGATATGATGTGTGCCTAAGTGATCACTACAACAAAAACTGCAAACGACAACACCCCTACGACAACGGTTTTAAGAGAAAGCGTTGCGTATTTGCTCAAAGACAACGGTTTTTGCCAAATCCGTTGTCTTTGAACTCCCCATTAAATATAAAAGACAACGGTTTTGGCAAAACTGTTGTCATTGAGCGATTTTTTTTTAAAACGACAACACTTTTTACAACGGTTTTATAAACCGTTGTCTTTATCCGCATTTTTAGCAGCTACGACAACAATTTTGAAAAAATCGTTGTAATTGAATTTGGTCATTTCCCCCCTTCGAGTTTTTCCTTTCCCTCGCTGTTTTCTTTTCGGCGCCGTGTTTTCGCGTTCCCAAACCTAAGCCATTTATCTTTCCCTCTCCTCATACGACGTTGTGCTCCTTCTCGTTTCCTGGTGAGCGGAGGCGTTCTCCAATGGGCTGCCGAAGATCCAGACGCACGGGAGGGAGAAACCAGAGAACGGGATCTGCCATGACGACAGCGCGCCACCGGTGAAGGCGAAGACCATCGACAAACTGCACTCCCTGCAGAAGAAGAGGTCGGCGCCAAGCACCACCACTACTTGACGCCGACCATCAGCGTCAGCGACAGCGCCCTCAAGTTTACCCATGTCCTCTACAACCTCTCCCCGATCGATATCTGCTCTCATCTCCTCTTCATCACTCAAATCATCACATTTCATTCTCATTGAAAGAATCACGAATTCCTTGTAGAACTCTACGAGCAAGCCATAAAACATGAATATGGATCATTCATAACATCGACCGGAGCCTTGGCTACCTTGTCCGGCGCGAAGACTGGCTGTTCGCCGAGGGACAAGCGCGTTGTCAAGGATGAAACCACTGCCAATGAGCTTTGGTGGGGAAAGTAAGTCCACACAACTAATTCATGATCCTTCCATTGATGGTTCCTTCTCAAAATGTATGTTCACTATTCATGCAGAGGCTCACCGAACATAGAGATGGATGAGCACACCTTCCTAGTGCACAGGGAGAGGGTTGTTGATTACCTCAACTCTTTGGATAAGGTACATATGCACATCAAGTGTTTGATGTAATTCCTCATAGATCCTAATAAGGTACATATGCACATCAAGTGTTTGATGTAATTCCTCATAGATCCTAATATGTCATCTGAATGATACAAGGTATTTGTGAATGACCAATTCCTCAACTGGGATCCCGAGCATCGAATCAAAGTTCAAATTGTCTCTGCAAGGGCCTATCATTCTCTGTTCATGCACAACATGTAAGTGAAAAATACTACTAATAAGAATGCTAAAGATGCTCTTCAATTCTACAGTTCGACAGTTATCCAGATAAGTCATCTTTGCGTTGGTTCTGTTGATCTCTAGTAGTGAATCATAGTTGTGTTAGTAGCAGGTTGGATCATACATATGCATATATTAGTGTTAGTGAGATAACTAGCTCCTCTTTCTCTCCTTAATGCCAAGGGAAAACATGTAAATTAGAAGAAGAAAAACTCTCTTTTGCAAGAAATAATTGGAAGGATCGCAGGTGCATCCGTCCTACGCTTGAAGAATTGGAAGAAAAACCCAAATTATTTTTATTTGTGAAGATTACCAATTGAAACCTTTCAATCACCGAGTTCCTAGTCATATGGAGTGTTTCATTGAGGCATCTATAGAATTTCAAACTATGCATTTTGAGCATGGGATTTAAAACAGAGATAGACTACCTTATTCCACTATCTTCTTCGAAGGTGGTGGAAATTGCTTAGAGATGCTAGAACTACATTTTCATGTAAAGCTCATCTTCCAACAAGGTAAATTCATTTCTCTAGCATATCAGCAAGATTTGCCTGCAAAATCTTGAAATTTCGTTACACTTCACCCTCTCACACTTATCCATTCAGAAACTTTGAACTTTATATTTATATGTATAGTGTTGTCGAGCTCCATTCTATTTTAGTTTTCATAGAATTGTCAATAAAGTGGAAACATCGCATTTGATCGAATGCGACATGCAACTGAACTTGTCCATTATTCATTTTTTTCCGAATTTAGGTGCTACTTGCTAGATAGTGGCACAAGCATCATCCCTGTTTTTATGCTTTTCTGCAAGATTTGCTAATGATTGCATTTCTTTCTTCCTTGCTAATTTTTATATATCAGTTGTTGAAATTATCAGTAATTGGATCTACATCAGTTTGGAAACTTTCTATATGCAGATCATGTTGGTATATTTGAGCCAAATGATGCCATTACATTGGAATGTTTTTTCTCTAAGAAATCCTTTTTTCCTTCTACTAAATTTCTAAATATCTTTCCTTTCCTCTTTTTTTTTTCTTGATGAAGTTTTGATCCGCCCAAAGAGGTTTACTGGTTATACAAGACTTGCCATTGTTGTTGTTACTGTTGTTATTGAAATTCTGGTATGATTTACAACTAGAATACGTAATGCACTATTGCCTTGGGCTGAAACGGATCTCCTTTGCTTCACAATTTACAATGCTGGCTAGTTTCCATGTAATCGATACACACACTACATGACTACCTCCACCAGCATTGATCTTAATCTTGATAGGAAAGAAATGGTCATCCTTGACACACAGTATGCCGGGGAGATGAAGAAGGTTTGTTTGGTGTGATGCACTATCTAATGCCTAAAAGAAACATTCTCTCCCTGCACTCTAGCAACAATATGGGCAAAGATGGTGATGTTGCCCTCTTCTTTGGACTATCAGGTAAGTGTTGGTCACACTACTTCCACATTCTTCCATTCTTTGGATTCAGCAAAATCACAACTTGTTGCTCATTTTCTTCTCAAAATTCAAACTTTATTTTCATAATTGTTGTGAATTTGGATCCCAGTACTGTTATCCAGGTATGTGGCTAACAGATTTGACAAGGGCAAGGTATGAAGTGAGGGAGAAGACATGCACGAGGAAGGTATCCATTTCCGTCCACTTGCTTCCATTCTTCTAAATCTCATGCTCTGATATTTGTTTCATCTTAATTTTTAACATTTTCTACCTTTTTTGATTGCTTTCACTGCTGCTGTGCTGCATGATAGTATTTGATCATTTTCTTCTATTATTAATTTTGACAATATTCCTTGGTTTTCCTTCATTGTTGCATGTCTTTAATGCAGCATATCTTTGTTGGCCCTTTCGAGCGGGTCCACGTATGTTATGTTCCATTGGTGCAGTGGCTCGCTCTCTAATTATTGTTCATTTTTCCCCTCTTGATCACCTTGAAATATCTATATCTATTCTAGCAATTTCATCGGTATTATATTTTCTATTGATAAACATTTATTTAGTATCTATTTATTGGTTTTGAACAGAAGAAGAAGAGGCGAAGAGGGTTGAAGGGATTGGAGAGTATGAACTCGGATTCAGAGTGAAGGGGAATAAGAAGGGACAATTTTGTTTGTTTTTTTCTCCCTTTTTTCTTTGATGTAGTTTTTTTTCCTTTGAATTTGGATTTTAATGTGAGTAGTTGTCAATGGTAATATTTGACATATTCTCAATTTTCTCAAATAATTTCTTTTATTTGACTTTGCTTCTTCATTACTGATTTTTTTTACTAATATAATCTGGGTTTGTTAACAGTTCATGAAAACAATTTACTCCAACGAAGAAATTGACGAAGTGCGATCCGAATGGGCGGATTGCGTACTAGACTATATTCATTACTAGGTATAAATTACTAGACTTCAAAAGATGGTTGAACACTTTGTTTGTGACTCTATGACTTATTGATTTTGATTCCTTAGTGCTTATAATTTGTTTGTTCACAGCTAGCTATCTCCTTTGCTCAATACTTCATTCTTGCATTTCTACCATGAGCAGAATTAGCTGACATTTCCCTTATTTATTGCCTCTCTTTGTGGTCCAAAATTAATAATGGTTGGGTTGTGTGAGTAGCTTATTTAGTTTTTTCGAATTATGCAAGGACTGACAATGTGGAAGTTATCTCCTTGTGAATCCTTTTTGTATCTTATGAGTTGCTCTACAAATTTCTTGTTTGTACTCTCCTTATGATTTTCGTCTATATGCCATGACTTAATCTTGTTTTTCCTCCTATAATTTATTATTTTTTCTTGTTTGTACTCTCCTTATGTCAATTTTCAGCTCCTGGCAACTTGTTACTTGCAAAATGGAAAAGCATATTATGCCTACCAGGTCTCAAAGGTAATGCAGTCTGGAAAATGGCACAGAAAATTGCATGAATATTTTGTTTCAAGATGTTAATGGATGTAATGTGCTTTGCATGGATTCTATTGATCTTGGATGATAGTTCACTTAAATAATGTTAGCTGCATGTAGTGCTAATTATTTAATAAACTATGCTAAGCTTGGTATCACTGCTCCTAGTAGATTCCATGTACTGTTATTCTCTAATAAACACCTCTTTTTGTTTCCTTCATTTGGTTTGTTTTTGCCTTCTATGCACTACAGATTGGTTAATTACATTCTCCTTTTGGAATTCTGGAATTTGATAAGTTTTGTTAAATTTTCTCTTGCAGGTCGGGCAATTCGTGAGGCTTGAGTTTTTTTGATGCAAGAAGTGAGCTTTGTTAGGATGTAGCTTGCCTTGCTAATTTGTAAATTAAAAGCCATATGGAGAATAGCAAATGGAAAACATGTGATTTAATGTATATGGAGAGTAATGGAAAACATGTGTATTTTGATGAGTAACAACTCATTTTGTATATTTTTGTATATGTGGCTACAAGATGAATTATATACGGATGTTTATTTTGGATTTAATGTAGTAAATATTTAGTTTTACATTGGTGGTTTGCTTATAGTAAAATAAGATTGGTTGTTTGGTATTAATGAACATTAAAGACAATAGTTAAAAATATTGTAAAAACTAGGTAAACCACAACAAAATTTTTTTGTAAAAAGTGATAAAAGACAACGGTTTTATCCGTTGTAAAATATATTAAAACTGTTGTAAAAAAAATAAATGTGTCAAATATTATCTACCACAACAGTTTATATCTGTTGTAAAAAATGTCTACCACAACGGTTTATTTCTGTTGTTAAAATTATCTACCACAACGGTTTTAAAACGTTGTCGTATCCTTCGTAGCCAAATTTTGGGCATATAAACAAAAATGGATAAAAACCGTTGTCAAATGTCTACAAAGACAACGGATTCAAAACCGTTGTCGTAGGGCAATACATTCTACAACACCCTCAGTTACAACGGTTTTTTAACCCTACGACAACGGATAATATCTGTTGTCGTTTGCAGTTTTTGTTGTAGTGGATGCATGCTTTTATGATGTATGATATGTATAAGTATGACATGTACTTTACTTTATGTGGCATGTACCAAGGGTGGGCTCCATAAGCGCCCCGGGGTCGATGGAATAAGACTCGGGCCTCGTTAGGGATGGGCTCCTAAGTGCCCCTAGGTTGATGGAGTAAGACTCGGGCCTAGTATGTTTGCCTTGTAGGGTTCAAGACTTGCTACCTTGGGCCTACATAGGTTGCACGCAATATGTAAGTGGTACATAGCCGGGATCCCCTTTAAGTTGAGATTATGTTCAAGTATATATGTAAGAAGAAATGGTTTTAAAGATCATGAGACATATACATGTTTTTCGGATACATGTTTTCAAAAATCATATTGCATATACTTTATGATCATGTTGTGATGATGCTATGATTTATGATATGTCATGATATGATTATGTTATGTTTCATGCTATGCTTTAAGAGATGATATGCAATGATATGATTATGTTATGTTTCATGCTATGTTTTAAGAGATAATATGTCATGATATGATTATGTTATGTTACATGCTATGCTTTAAGAGATGATATGCCATGACTAGTTACAATGTTAGTTATGTTGCATGATAAGCTTAAAGAGTATGATATGTTATGCCATGACTAGTTGAGATCATGTTAAGTTGAGACATTATTTGATTATGTGTTGATTGTTGGTTTTAGTGAGTAGGAAAGGAACTTACTGAGCCATGAGTGCTCATAGCTTACTTTCCTTGTGCCACAGATAAAGGAAAAAGTTGGATGAGTTAAAGGAGCAGCAGGAGGGGCAACGAAGATGTGTGTGGCGGTGGCTAGGCAACTAATTAAGAACCTGCTTTAAAAACCTTTAAGAACTATGCTTTGGTTTTGTGAAATGTAATACAATATAGGTGACTTGATGTTAAGTTTGTATTTATTTTGCTACCATGTTATGAAACCATGTTGGTGTAGTTCGGTTTTAATTAAGTTAAGAAAAATAATTTTAAGTCTTCCGCTGTAATACGTACGTAGAGTATCGTAGCCCCGTCCCTTGTTGTTAGCAGGGAGGGCGGGCGTTACATATCCATTGGGTTGGGCTCCCACAGTCGTCCCTAGGTTCAGATAACCTAGTAACCCTACTAAATTCGGGACTTGCAAACCCGGGTCTAGTTAGGGATGCGCGCATAACACGTACAGTTGTCGGGCCCAACAGCAGCATGATTATGTATTTTCACGTATTATGTAATTAGTTTTCAAGACTTCATAAATAGCTATGTGAGTTCAGTACAGCTTAGCATCAGATCAGTAATAGTTTAGCTCGGCTTTTACATCAGTTTAGCTCTTTCTTATGGATACACAGGTTAGCTTATGAGTAGCTTTTATTGCTATGTTCAGCTTCTTAGTTCTACGTGTTGTATGCCATGCCATGCCATGTTTAGTAAAGTTCAGCATATGTTTTAAATAGCATTCTTTAAAAACATGAATTGCATCGTATGCATATTTTTGTGAGGTAGCTGGTTTCTTACTAAGCGAAAGCTTACAGATACTTCCTTTTCCTTATACTGCAGACAAAGGTAAAGGAAAGATGGACTAGCGGAGGCTGGAGGTCAATGCAAAGATGAGGATGTGTGTGGATGGAACTTGGGACAAGATCTTAGAGAATTTCAGCGAGTTTTGTTTGAACATTAGAATTTGTTTTAGCATTTTATTATTCCGCACCTTAGTTTGTTAAATGCCATGAACTAGTGAATCATGCACTCTACCATGCTTAAAACCTTAGTTACATGATGTTAGAATGTTTCCTAACCATTTTTGAACTTGTATGTGTGATTGAGGCACGAAACAATGCTGAAATCAGACTTCTGGTACGAAATCAAAAACCCCAATCGATCGGCTGATAGATTGGAGGCTTCTCAATCGATCAGCCGATCGATTGAGAAGTTCGTACCGCGAACAGTAGGCCTCTGGATCGATCCGTCGATCGATCCAGCAAATTCTGTCGCGAACAGAAGGCTCTGGGATCGATCACTGGATCGATTGGCCAGTCTGGATCGATCAGCCGATCGATCCAGAATATTGCCCGAGCACAGTAGCGTGCTGGATCGATCACTGGATCGATCCAACCTAAGCCCCACATACAGTAGCCACCTGGATCGATCCACGGATCGATCCGGCCATTCCAATCGATCCGTGGATCGATTGGGAGGCCTGATGTCAACAAGAAACTCTTAGTTAAGTTCCTTGACCATTGGGGGATGTAATATATGTCATGAATAGTTTAGATTACACCCCTTAGCACATGTAGAACCAAGAAATGATGATAGTTAGCAAAATTTTAATTAGTACAGCTTCCGCACTTAGATTTAATGATGATCATGGAATAGTTAGCACAGATTAATGTAACGATTGGCCTCACAGCCTAGTCAGTAGAAGGCGGGTCGTTACAGAGTGGTATCAGAGCAGCTTCCATACTTCCTACACACACATCAGCATTGAACCTGCAGCTTCCAAGTAAGAAACGTGTCTCACTTTATTATGTTCTTTCTTTCATGTTTATAGATACTGTAGCATGTTGATAGATGATAACACCTAACATGATAATGATAGTAGATGTATAAATATGATTGTGTTAGTCATGTATGTCCTCCATGTCTCTAGAGATGGCACGAGGACGGCCAGCTAGAAGGGCACCAGCTACTAAGCCCCAGCATGAGGCAGGCAGTTCAGTGCCTCCCCCAGACCTGACAGCATTAGTGGCTCAGTTACAGCAGCAGTTAGCTGAACAGCAACAGGAGATAGCCACCTTAAAGGCTAATCAGCAGAATACTCCCACAGTCACCCCAGAACCAAACGTAGCAACGCGAGTCGTCTTAGAGGTTCCACCAATCCAGCCTACAACACCAGTAGCCCCAGCAGCAGTAGAGGCAAAGAGAGAAGCCTATCTGATCCAGTGGCAGAGAGTCAAGCCCGAGAACTTCTCAGGCACTAGTGAACCATGGGATGCTCAAGCCTGGTTCAAAACACTGGAGAGTACGATGGAGCTTCTGGACTGGCCAGAACATGAGAAGGTGAAGTGCGCCTCCTTCTGTCTGACAGGAGATGCACGCATGTGGTGGGAGAGAATCAGAGCGAAGCGTCCAGTGAACCAGATAGCATGGGCTGACTTCGAGAAAGAATTCTTCGAGGAGTTCTTTCACATGCGGGTCACCAACCGCCACTATGACGAGTTCACTGAGTTTCGTCAGGGCAACCTATCAGTTGAGGAAGCCGTGAAGAAATTCAATAGATTGGCTCGTCTATGCCCTGAACTAGTCAGCACAGAGAAAGAAAGATGTAACGACCCGCCTTCTGGGTACTAGGCTGTAAGGCGAATCGCTACAGTTATTGCTAAACTATACTGCGCGGAAAGCTAGGCTAATTAAAATTTTTCTACTAAACTGATCAAAACTTAATGCTCTGGGTGTACCTAGGAGTTGTACACTTGCTAGGGGAGACAACCTATGCCTCCCGGATGACCTGCTAGCTGTAATCAGGCATTTCAATCGATCCACAGATCGATTATGGATCGATCACGGATCGATCCAGATCGCCTATGTGCTCTGGAGGTCGGCGGACCGATCCAAAAGCTTTCTCTTCTTCTTTTGAGCTCGCTGGATCGGTCAGCCGATCGGACCTCACCGATCGGTCGGATGACCGATCGGTGAGCCTCTGCTGCGTTGGCGCGGTGGATCGATCTACCGATCCGAGCACTCGATCGGTCGGTAGACCGATCAGTTCACCTCCATGTCTCTGTTAGCCTCGGATCGGTCGGTGACCGATCCATGAGGATCTGATATCAGATCTGTCGGATCGGTCGGTGGCCGATCGATGGACACCAGCCTCGATCGGTGCGAGACCGATCGAGTTCGATTTCAAATCAACTCGATTTCACCACAGGTTGTGCCAAGACTCCACCTATCAACTATCCCATGCATGATAACTATTCTAACAACATGTAATAACAATTTTAGACTTAAGCTAGAGTAAGGTTCACTGGTTCATGGCATTTTAAGTCACTAAACACATTTAACAATTGAAAGTGTATGAAAGTAAAAATTGCTAGAGTTCTAATTGGTTAAACTTGCTAAGTCCCCTAAGGACCTTTGATTCCAGTTCCTGCCACACACACCATCTTTGCATTGCCCTCCAGCTTCCTCTGTTAGTCCATCTTTCCTTTACCTTTATCTGCAGTATAAGGAAAAGTAGAATCTGTAAGCTTAAAGCTTAGTAAGAAACCATCTACCTCACAAAATCATGCATTCGATGCAATATGCTTTTAAATCATGCTATTTGAAAATATGCGCTGAACTTGCTAAGACATGGTATACTGAACTCGTAAGGCATAACATATAAGCATGGCATAAGCACTGAATCATGGCAAAGCAACCAAATAAACACTGAACTGAATATAGGCTAAACTAACTGAAACTAAATCTGTAACTGGAAACAAACTCAACTAGCATAATTGATTTTGAGTTTTGAAATCTAATACATAATAAGTGAAAATACATAATCATGCTGTTTGGGCCCGGCAACTGTACTTGCTGTGCGCGCATCCCTAACTAGACCCGGGTTTGCAAGTCCCGAATCTAGTAGGGTTAACTAGGTTATCTAAACCTAGGGACGACTGTGGGAGTCCAACCCAATGGATATCTGATCCAGTACAGTGCCACTGAAAATAAAATACTGAATATAGCTAACTGTTTTAACTTGCTGTTTCTAGGTTATCTGAACCTAGAGCTAGGTTATCTGAACCTAGAGGCGACTGTGGGAGCCCACCCATTGGACCGTAGTCCCATATAGCTAAAATAAACTGATTTACTATTTTAAACGCTTCTAATGCATTTAACTGTACTATTAAAATGCCTAAGTTGCATTTTTACTGATCTAGTTATTTTGTCGAACACTTAGTGTGCCCCAACTCTCCTCTTTATTAGGGAGATCACCTTTAGGCACCCGACAACGTCTACAACCCCAACTGAAGAGGGTAAGCGTGTCCGGCCCATCTAACGGTGCTCAACTAAATTCCTAAATCTGAGAGGAGGGTTAAAACACCCTACATGTCAACAAAATATGCATATTACCAATCTAATGCATAGAAAATTCAAACGGAGCTATTATACTGCAGGTGAGGGGTTTCTTACCTCTTGATCGTAATTTCTTACGATTCTATTCGCTAGAGTTCCGGTGGAGATGATCCTCTCGACGATCCGATCACGTCTTCGCGTTCCTCTCGCGGAGAAGAACCTCTTTCATGTTGGAGTCGTCGCCGGAAAGTGATCCGAGAGCCCTTGGGACTTGGGCGCCGAGAGAGGAAGAGGAGAAGGGGTGTTCGGCGTTGAGGGTTTGGAGAAGGAAAGTGGCGTGAGGCTTTCGTGAGGAGGAATTGCCGAACCAACCTGAAAATAAACCAAACCCCAACTTAAGTTCTTATTTATATTAAGTGGGTAACTAGGCCCAACTCTAATATAAATATAATTGATTCCTCTTTCTTTCAGCACGGCCCTGCTGGGTTCACCGGTTACTAAACTTACCCATAAACCATAGGTCTCGGGTTCGATTCCCGCCTAAGCTATTTTACGATTCTAATTATTTTTGCTACTTCCGCTACTCGAAAAATTCCGGAAAAATATCTAAAAATTCCAGAAAAAATCATACTATATTTCTAAAACAGTTTTGAGAATTTTCGGGCTTTACAATCCCCCATACCTTATAAAAAGTTCGTCCCCGAACTTAAAACAATTCTGGGTACTTCTGTCTCATGTTGGCCTCTGTCTCCCAAGTCGCCTCTGCTGCTGTGTGATTTTGCCAGCTGACTTTGACTAATGGTACTTCCTTGTTCCGTAATTTCTTTACCGCTCGGTCTATTATCTGAATAGGCCGACTGTCATAGCTGAGATCATCACGGACCTGTACCAACTGGGGCTCAATCACCTGGGTGGCGTCTGGAATATGCTTCTTCAGCATGGAGACATGAAATACGTTGTGGACGGCTGACATCTCCTGAGGTAGCTCTAGCTCATATGCTACCTTGCCCACTCTCTTCGTGATAAGGTATGGTCCCACATATCTGGGAGCTAGCTTGCCCTTCTTCCCAAAACGCATGACTCCCTTCATGGGAGCTACTCTGAGGAAAACTGTATCCCCAACTGAAAACTCTAGGGGTCTGCGTCGTGTATCAGCATAGCTTTTCTGGCGGCTCTGTGCTGTCTCTATCCTCTGGCGAATCTGCTGTATGGCTGCTGTGGTATCTGCCACTAGATCTGTCTGAAGCTCTAGCTCCTTCTGTTCACCACTCTCATACCAACAGATTGGTGATCTGCACCTCCGCCCATAGAGTGCCTCATAAGGTGCCATGCCGATAGTGGCCTGATAGCTGTTGTTGTATGCAAATTCTGCTAAACTCGGATATTTGCACCAACTTCCTGAAGTCTAGGGCTGCCGGAGCATATCTTCGAGTACCGATTTACTCGCTCCGTCGACCATCCGTCGAGGATGGAAGGTCAGCTTGAATTTCAATTTGGTGCCCAATCTTGATGTACACACTCCAGTGTGATGTCTCTGTCCGAAATGATGGTTCGTGGGACTCCATGTAGTCGGACGATCTCCTGGAGATACAACCGAGCTAGCTTCTCCATGGAGTAGGATATCTTGATAGCTAAAGAGTGGGTTGATTTAGTCAACATGTCGACTATTACCGGATGGCATCAAAACCATTCGTGGTTCGGTAGCCCCACTATGAAGTCCATCGAGATATCCTCCCACTTCCATTCCGGAATCTGAATAGGCTGCAAAACTCCTCCAGGTCTCTGGTGCCCTGACAGGTGAGGCAGATGCTAACATATCTGGCGATGTCTCGCTTCATCCGGGCCACCAAAAATGTTTCTTCGGTCTTGATACATTTTGGTGGAGCTCGGATGCATCGTAGGGAGTCCTGTGAGCTTCATCTAAAATCTGTCTCGTAGCTCCTCCGATCCGGAACACGTAGTCTATCACCAAAATACAACACACCGCTATCGGACACTCAATTCTCTACTTTCTAATTCATTGCCCTTGCTTGATTTTGAATTTCGAGGTCACGATCTGAGGATCAATATCACCAAGCAAGGTAGACTCTAAGGTCATAGTAGAGAGCTGTCCGACGATGAGTTCGAGACTAAAATCCGCGATCTCCTTCTGTAGGGGTGGTGACATGGCTGCTAGAGATAATAAGGTAGCGCTGGATTTCCTGCTAAGTGCATCTGCTACCCTATTAGCTTTCCCTGGGTGGTAGAGGATGTCTATGTCATAATCTTTGACTAGTTCTAGCCACCTGCGCTGTCGCATATTCAGATCCTTCTGAGTGAAGAAGTACTTCAGACTCTGATGATCTGTATACACTCTACACTGAGCTCCATACAAGTAATGTCTCCAAATTTTGAGAGCGAACACTACTGCTGCAAGCTCAAGATCATGAGTAGGGTAGTTCTTCTCATAATCCTTGAGTTGTCTGGAGGCATAGGCGATTACCTTGCCATCTTACATCAGCACTGCTCCTAATCCCAATTTAGAGGCGTCACTATATATATCGAAGCTATCTGTATTTTCTGGCAGTGTCAGAATAGGTGCACTAGTCAATCTCCTCTTGAGTTCGCTGAAGCTGTTCTCGCAATCCTCTGTCCACTGAAATTTCTTGTTCTTCCTGGTGAGAGCTGTCAGTGGAGAGGCTATCCTGGAGAAGTCCTCTACAAACTTTCTGTAATATCCTGCTAATCCCAGAAAGCTCCTGATCTCGCTGGCGTTCCTAGGTCTCCTCCAGTTACTTACTGCTTCTATCTTGCTGGGATCTACCATAATACCATCCTTTGAGATTACGTGACCCAGGAAGGACACCTGATTTAGCCAAAACTCACATTTCGTGAACTTGGCGTATAGCTGGTTCTGCTGAAGGGTCTGCAATACTAGTTTCAGGTGCTCTGAGTGTTCTTCCTGAGTTCCTGAGTAGATAAGAATGTCATCGATAAACACAATAACAAACTTATCTAAATACTCCCTGAATACCCTGTTCATGAGATCCATGAATGTAGCTGGAGCATTTGTCACGCCAAAAGGCATGACTACGAACTCGTAATGTCCGTGTCTGGTCCCGAATCTGTCTTGGTATATCACCCTCCTTGACTCGACTTGGTGATATCCGATCCGAGGTCAATTTTGAGAACACCTGCTCCCTTTAAGCGGTCGAGCAGGGTCATCTATTCGGAAGAGGATACCGTTGATCGTGACTGATTCGGCTCGTAGTCTATACATAGGCATGCTTCCATCCTTCTTCTTCACGAATAGCAGCGCTCCCATGGTGAGTGACTAGGCGATGAAGCCTGTCAAGTAGCTCCTGCTCATGCAGTTCTGCTGGAGCCATGCGGTAGGGCGCTTTGGAAATAGGATTGGTGCCGGGGAAGAGCTCTATCTCAAATTCAATCTCACTGGTGCTAGGCCCGGTAACTCTTCAGGGAAGGCCGCTGGGTAGTCACATACAACTCGGACCTCTAGCTGTTGGTCCTCGTCATGGTGGTATTGACTACATGTGCTAGGTATCCCGTACATCCGAATCCATCAACCATGCCTTCATAGCTGAGAGAAATTTTCGCTTTTCTCCTTGGTTCTCCGATGTACTCGTGCTACGCTCGGGTTGGAATCGACTTTCGGCACTCTATGGAAGCAGTATTTGATCGAAAGTTCATCCCAAGGATGACGTCGTAGTCGATCATTTCGAGGATCATATCACGAAGAGTTCCTTATACGCTATAATGGACCGCCTTTGCTGCGAGCGCGTGGATGCCATGACCTCTCACGAAGGTAGTGCCGTCGACCACCGAGTACCTCGGGGGTATTTCTAATTTCTCGGAGAACACCACGGCTATATATGAATGGGTTGCCCGAGTATCAAATAGAACAGTAGCACTATCATGAAAAATGCTAATCTGACCTGTGACGACCGTCGAGGCATTTGCTACGTCCTCTCGGTGAGTGAGTAGATCCTCGCGTTCGCCATAGCCGGAGGGGCTTCTAATCGTACCCCGGTGATAAGTGGACCTTCTAGGCGCTGCATCGATGTAATCGGCCTGGTGGCTGCATCTGGATCTGTGGGTGAGGAAGACCGGTCTTGTTCGGACCTTTGCTTGGCCATGTGCCCTTCTTGTCCACATTCAGCACCCTCGTGTGCCCTTGCGACAAACCCCGGTGGAATTTCCCACAAGTGGCACACTTTGGATAACTGGGTCGCTTGCTAGATGGTCCTCCTTTTGAGTCACTCCCTGATTTGCGCTTGCCGTTGGAGTTCCCTTTTCAGTTAGAGCTGTGGCCTTGCTGTTTTTTAGCGTGAGAGTTTCCTTGGCCCTTGGACTCTGAGGAGACTTGCTTCTGTTATGCTGTTCGGTAATGCTCGTGGTCAAGGCACCGCTCACTAACTCCTCCGTGGTTTGTGGCCTATGTATGCCACCGACCACGTTCATGCTATCTCCGGCCTCGGCATCTTGAGCATCAACCGGATCCGTTCCTTTCCGTGTTGACTAGCTCCGGGCATAGACGAGCCAACTTGTTGAATTTCTTCACGGCTTCCTCAATCGAGAGGTTGACGAAACTCGTGAACTCGTCATAGTGGCGGTTTGTAACCCGATATGAAAGAACTCCTCAAAGAATTCCTTCTCAAAGTTGGCCCATGTCATCTGGCTCACTCGGTTCGTTCTGATTCTTTCCCACCACATGTGTGCATCTCCGTCAGAAGGAGGCACACTTCACCTTCTCGTGTTCGGGCTCCAGAAGCTCCATCGTGCTCTCCAGTGTTTTGAACCATGCTTGTGCATCCCATGGTTCACTAGCGCTGAGAAGTTCTCCGGCTTGACTCCACCGGATCGAGATAGGCTTCCTTTCTTGGCTCATTCTTTGAGACTCTTGGTCTAGTCTTTGGTCTTTGTAAGGTGGTGGAACCTCTAAGACTACCGAGTCGTCAAATTCGGTTCCGGGGTGACGTGTGTTCTGCTGATTAGCCTTTAGGGTGGCTATCTCCTGCTGCTGTAACTGAGCCACTAGTGCTGTAAGGTCTGGAGGATGCACTGAACTGCCTGCCTCTTACTGGGGCTCAGTAGCTAGTGCCCTTCTAGCTGGGCGTCCTCGTGCCATTTCTAAAGACATAGAGAACATAGGTATAACTAACACTATCACAGTTATCTAACTACTGATATCATGTTTAAACTATCACATACTAACAAGCAGTAGGTATATAAACATGAAATGTAATGATAAACAAGAAGCATAAATAAAGTAGAGGTGTTCTTACTTGGAAGTTGCAGGTACAATGCTGATGTGTGTGTAGGAAGTATGGAACACTGCTCTGATACCACTCTGTAACGACCCGCCTTCTGGGTACTAGGCTGTAAGGCGAATCACTACAGTTATTGCTAAACTATACTGTGCGGAAAGCTAGGCTAATTAAAATTTTTCTACTAAACTGATCAAAACTTAATGCTCTGGGTGTACCTAGGAGTTGTACACTTGCTAGGGGAGACAACCCATGCCTCCCGGATGACCTGCTAGCTGTAATCAGGCATTTCAATCGATCCACAGATCGATTGGGCTGTCGGATCGATCACGGGATCGATCCAGCTTGATACTGGCACGGTAGAAGTCTCTGGATCGGTCGGCAGACCGATCCAAAAGCTTTCTCTTCTTCTTTCGCTTCTGTACGCACCTGGATCGGTCTACCGGTCGGTAGACCGATCGGTGAGCCTCCGTCGCTGCGTTGGGCGCGGTGGATCGATCGGGCGATCCAGAGCACCTGATCGGTCGATGACCGATCGGTTCCACCTCCATGTCTCTGTTAGCCTCGGATCGGTGGTGGCCGATCCATGAGAGAATCTGATAACATCTTATGTCTGTCGGATCGGTCGATCGATCGACAACCGAGCTCCGATCGGTCTGGAGACTTATCAGATTTCTGATTTCGAATCTGAACTCTGATTTCAGCCCCTGGGTTGTGCCAAGACTCCACCTATCAACTATCCCATGCATGATAACTATTCTAACAACATGTAATAACAATTTTAGACTTAAGCTAGAGTAAGGTTCACTGGTTCATGGCATTTTAAGTCACTAAACACATTTAACAATTGAAAGTGTATGAAAGTAAAAATTGCTAGAGTTCTAATTGGTTAAACTTGCTAAGTCCCCTAAGGACCTTTGATTCCGGTTCCTGCCACACACACCATCTTTGCATTGCCCTCCAGCTTCCTCTGTTAGTCCATCCTTCCTTTACCTTTATCTGCAGTATAAGGAAAAGTAGAATCTGTAAGCTTAAAGCTTAGTAAGAAACCATCTACCTCACAAAATCATGCATTCGATGCAATATGCTTTTAAATCATGCTATTTGAAAATATGCGCTGAACTTGCTAAGACATGGTATACTGAACTCGTAAGGCATAACATATAAGCATGGCATAAGCACTGAATCATGGCAAAGCAACCAAATAAACACTGAACTGAATATAGGCTAAACTAACTGAAACTAAATCTGTAACTGGAAACAAACTCAACTAGCATAATTGATTTTGAGTTTTGAAATCTAATACATAATAAGTGAAAATACATAATCATGCTGTTTGGGCTCGTGCTGTGCGCGCATCCCTAACTAGCCCCGGGTTTGCAAGTCCCGAATCTAGTAGGGTTAACTAGGTTATCTAAACCTAGGGACGACTGTGGGAGTCCAACCCAATGGATATCTGATCCAGTACAGTGCCACTGAAAATAAAATACTGAATATAGCTAACTGTTTTAACTTGCTGTTTCTAGGTTATCTGAACCTAGAGCTAGGTTATCTAAACCTAGAGGCGACTGTGGGAGCCCACCCATTGGACCGTAGTCCCATATAGCTAAAATAAACTGATTTACTGTTTTAAACGCTTCTAATGCATTTAACTGTACTATTAAAATGCCTAAGTTGCATTTTTACTGATCTAGTTATTTTGTCGAACACTTAGTGTGCCCCAACTCTCCTCTTTATTAGGGAGATCACCTTTAGGCACCCGACAACGTCTACAACCCCAACTGAAGAGGGTAAGCGTGTCCGGCCCATCTAAAGGTGCTCAACTAAATCCCTAAATCTGAGAGGAGGGTTAAAACACCCTACATGTCAACAAAATATGCATATTACCAATCTAATGCATAGAAAATCCAAACAGAGCTATTATACTGCAGGTGAGGGGTTTCTTACCTCTTGATCGTAATTTCTTACGATTCTATTCGCTAGAGTTCCGGTGGAGATGATCCTCTCGACGATCCGATCACGTCTTCGCGTTCCTCTCGCGGAGAAGAACCTCTTTCGTGTTGGAGTCGTCGCCGGAAAGTGATCCGAGAGCCCTTGGGACTTGGGCGCTGAGAGAGGAAGAGGAGAAGGGGTGTTCGGCGTTGAGGGTTTGGAGAGGGAAAGTGGCGTGAGGCTTTCGTGAGGAGGAATTGCCGAACCAACTTGAAAATAAACCAAACCCCAACTTAAGTTCTTATTTATATTAAGTGGGTAACTAGGCCCAACTCTAATATAAATATAATTGATTCCTCTTTCTTTCAGCACGGCACTGCTGGGTTCACTGGTTACTAAACTTACCCGTAAACCATAGGTCTCGGGTTCGATTCCCGCCTAAGCTATTTTACGGTTCTAATTATTTTTGCTACTTCCGCTACTCGGAAAATTCCGGAAAAATATCTAAAAATTCCAGAAAAATCATACTATATTTCTAAAACAGTTTTGAGAATTTTCGGGCTTTACAGTTCGGTTGATGCTCAAGATGCTGAGGCCGGAAATAGCGATGAACGTGGCTGGCGGCGTTCACAGGCCGCAAACCACCGAGGAACTAGTCAGCAGTGCTCTGACCACCGAGCACTACCAGAATAATATCAAACAGCAGAAACAAGTTCTCTCAGAGTCCAAAGGGCAAGGAGGCTCAAGCACTCAGAAACAGCAGGGCCACAGCTCTAACTGGAAAGGGAACTCTAGCAACAAGCGCAAACTAGGGAGTTAACCCAAAAGGAGGACCAGCTAGCAAACAGCCCAGTTATCCAAAGTGTGCTACTTGTGGGAAATTCCACCCTGGAGTTTGTCGTAAAGGTACACGAGGATGCTTTGAGTGTGGACAGGAAGGGCATATGGCTAAGCAGTGCCCGAACAAGACTAGTCTTCCTCCACCACAGCCGATTCAGTATGGAGGCCAGGCAGCTCAGTTACATCAGATGCAGGCCGCTCTAGATGGTCCCCACATCAGCCAGGGCAGATTAGAAGCCCCTCCAGCTACGACCAACACGAGGATCTATTCACTCACCAGAGAGGACATAGCAAATGCCTCGATAGTTGTTACAGGTCAAATTAGTATTTTACAGCAAAGTACAACTGTCTTATTCGATACTGGGGCAACCCAGTCATATATATCCAGGGCATTTGCTGAGAAGTTAGCAAGACCTCCAGAGGTACTCAGTAGTCAGTTTCTGACGACGTTACCTTCAGGAGAAATTATGGCATCCACGCACTGGCTCAGAGCAGTGCCAGTCATTATAACAGACAGAGAACTCTTTTGTGATCTGATAGTGTTAATATGACTCACTACGATGTCATCCTCGGAATGGACTTCTTGATCAGATACGGTGCCTCCATCGAGTGTCGTAAGCAGAAAGTCATATTCTAACCCGAGGCAGAAGCACAGTTTGAGTTCATCGGAGAACCCAAGAGAAAGGCCAAGAAGTTTCTCTCAGCTATGAAGGCACAGAGGTTAATGGATTCAGGATGTACGGGATTTCTAGCACACGTAGTCAGTACCAGTCAGGACAAGGACCAGCAGCTAGCAGAGGTCCGAGTCGTGTGTGACTACCCAGCCGTTTTCGCCGAAGAGTTACTAGGCTTAGCACTAGACAAGGAGATCGAATTTGAGATAGAGCTCATTCCCGGTACAAATCCTATCTCCAAAGCGCCTTACCGCATGGCTCCAGCAGAACTGAAAGAACTTCATGAGCAACTACAAGAGCTGCTTGACAAGGGCTTCGTACGTCCGAGTCACTCACCATGGGGAGCGCCTGTATTGTTCGTGAAGAAGAAGGACGGGAGCATGCGTCTGTGCATAGATTACAGAGCACTGAACCAAGTCACGATCAAGAATAGGTATCCTCTTCCCAGAATTGATGACCTGTTCGATCAGCTGAAGGGAGCAGCAGTGTTCTCTAAGATAGACCTCAGATCAGGTTATCATCAGGTGAAAGTCAAGGAAGGGGATATACCCAAGATAGCATTCAGGACTAGATACGGACATTACGAGTTCGTAGTCATGCCCTTTGGCGTGACAAATGCTCCAGCTACTTTCATGGACCTCATGAACAGAGTATTCAGAGAGTACTTAGATAAGTTCGTTATCGTCTTCATCGATGACATCCTTATCTATTTAGGAACTCCGGAAGAACACGCAGAGCACCTGAGAATAGTATTGCAGACCCTTCAGCAAAACCAGTTGTACGCCAAGTTCACAAAATGTGAATTTTGGTTAGATCAGGTGTCCTTCCTGGGTCACATCATCTCAAAGGATGGTATCATGGTAGACCCCAGTAAGATAGAAGTTGTGAGTAACTGGAAAAGACCCAAGAACGCTAGTGAGATCAGAAGCTTTCTGGGATTAGCAGGTTACTACAGGAAATTCGTAGAGGACTTCTCCAGGATAGCCTCCCCACTGACAGGTCTCACCAGGAAGAACAGAAAATATCAGTGGATAGAGGACTGCGAGAACAGCTTCAGCGAGTTAAAAAGAAGATTGACCAGTGCACCTATTCTAGCTCTACCCGAGAACACAGACAGCTTTGATATTTATAGTGATGCCTCTAAGTTGGGACTAGGAGCAGTGCTGATGCAAGACGGCAAGGTAATCGCCTACGCCTCCAGACAACTCAAGGATTATGAGAAGAACTATCCTACTCATGACCTTGAGCTTCCAGCAGTGGTGTTAGCTCTCAAAATTTGGAGACATTACTTGTATGGAGCTCAGTGCAGAGTGTATACAGATCATCAGAGTCTGAAGTACTTCTTCACTCAGAAGGATTTGAATATGCAACAGCGCAGATGGCTAGAGCTGGTCAAGGACTACGATATAGACATCCTCTACCACCCAGGAAAGGCAAATAGGGTAGCAGATGCACTTAGCAGAAAGTCCGATGCTACCTTATTATCCCTAGCAGCCATGTCACCGCCCCTACAGAAAGAGATCACAGATTTCGGTCTCGAACTCATAGTCGGACAGCTCTCTACTATGACATTAGATTCTACATTGCTTGGTGACATTCAGACAGCTCAGGAACAGGATCCTGAAATTCAGAAAATCAAGCAAGGGATAGCAGAATCAGAAGGTGGAGAGTGCAGAATATCAGATAGCGGGGTATTATACTTTGGTGACAGATTATGCGTTCCAGATCAGGAGGAACTCAGAAGGAAGATTTTAGATGAGGCTCACAAGACTCCCTATATGATGCATCCAGGCTCCACTAAAATGTACCAGGACTTGAAGAAACATTTTTGGTGGCCCGGGATGAAGAGAGACATCGCTCGTTATGTCATCACCTGCCTAACCTGTCAGAGGGTTAAGGCAGACCATCAGAGACCAGGAGGAGTTTTGCAGCCTATTCAGATACCTGAATGGAAGTAGGAAGACATTTCCATGGATTTCATAGTGGGACTACCCAGAACCACGAATGGTTTTGATACCATCTGGGTAATAGTCGACAGGTGGACTAAATCAGCCCACTTTTTAGCTATCAGGATATCCTACTTCATGGAACAGCTAGCTCAGTTGTACCTCAAGGAGATTGTCAAATTGCTTGGAGTCCCACGAATCATTATTTCAGACAGAGACAGTAGGTTCACATCACACTTCTGGAAGTGTGTACAGTCAGCGTTGGGCACGAAGTTAAAGTTCAGCACAGCTTTTCATCCTCAGACAGATGGACAGACGGAGCGAGTAAATCAGGTGCTTGAAGATATGCTCCGAGCATGTGCCCTAGATTTCAAAGGAAGTTGGTGCAAACATCTGAGTTTAGCAGAATTTGCATACAACAACAGCTATCAGGCCACTATCGATATGGCACCTTACGAGGCTCTCTACGGGCGGAGGTGTAGATCTCGGTGCTCGCCGTAAGATACCACAGTAGCTATACAGCAGATCCGCCAGAGGATAGAGACAGCTCAGAGCTGCCAGAAAAGCTATGCTGATACACGGCGCAGACCTTTAGAGTTCGCAGTTGGGGATTCAGTGTTCCTCAGAGTAGCTCCCATGAAGGGAGTAATGCGTTTTGGGAAGAAGGTCAAACTAAGTCCCAGATATGTGGGACCATACCTTATCAGCAGGAGAGTTGGCAAGGTAGCATATGAGTTAGAGCTACCCCAGGAAATGTCAGCTGTCCACAACGTATTTCATGTCTCTATGCTGAAGAAGCATATCCCAGATGCCACCCAGGTGATTGAGCCCCAGCAGGTACAAGTCCGCAAAGACCTCAGCTATGACAATCGGCCTACTCAGATAGTAGACCGAGCAGTTAAGAAATTACGGAACAAGGAGGTACCATTAGTAAAAGTCATTTGGCACAGTCACACAGCAGAAGAGGCAACTTGGGAGACAGAAGCCAGTATGAGACAGAAGTACCCAGAGTTATTCTAAGTTCGAGGATGAACTTTTTATAAGGTATGGGGGATTGTAACGCCCTAAAATTCTCAAAACTATTTTAGAAATATTCTATGATTTTTTCTGGAATTTTAGGATATTTTTACAGAATTTTTAGGGTAGCGGAAATAGAAAAAACAAATAGAAAACGAAAACGGCCTAAGCGGGAATTGAACCCGAGACCTATGGTTTACGGATAATTCTAGTAACCAGTTGAACCCTGCAGGGCCGTGCTGAAAGAAAAGGGAAACAATTAAATTTATATTCAAGTTGGGCCGAAATTACCACTTAATATAAATAGGAAATTATTAAGTGGGGTTTTATTTTTGATCAGGATTTCTTCTCCTCAAACCCTCACCGACGCCACCTCTCCCTTTTCTTCTTCTCTCGGCGCCAACCACAAGGAAGTTAGGGTCTCGTTCCAAGGGACCATCGGAGCACCTTCCGGCGACGACTCCAGCACGAGAACGTTCCCCTCCGTAAGAGGAACACGTAGACGCAAGGAGATCGTCGAAGGGATCTTCTCCACCCGGAAACTAGCGATTAGAATCGTAAGACAATTAGCACAGGAGGTAAGAAACCCCTCACCTGCAGTATAAGTAGCTTTCGTATGATTGTATGCATTGTTTTAGTCGTATGCAGATTTTTAGCAATAGGGTGTGAATTAGCGCACACCAAGCATTTGATTAAATTCTTAGCTTAGTTAAATGTCATCCTAGGCATTTTAATAGCTTAGATAAATGCAATAAAAGCATTTTTACAGCTCATATGGTCTTGCTACAGCTTTTATGGAACAAGATGTCCAATGGGTGGGCTCCCACAGTCGCCTCTAGGTTTAGACAACCTAGCTCTAGGTTCAGGTAACCTAGAAAGAGCAAGACAAGCAATAATTAGCTATATTCAGTATTTTACTTTCTCAGTGGCACTGTACTGGATTAGATATCCATTGGGTTGGGCTCCCACAGTCGTCCCTAGGTTCAGATAACCTAGTAACCCTACTAAATTCGGGACTTGCAAACCCGGGTCTAGTTAGGGATGCGCGCATAACACGTACAGTTGCCGGGCCCAACAGCAGCATGATTATGTATTTTCACATATTATGTAATTAGTTTTCAAAACTTCATAAATAGCTATGTGAGTTCAGTACAGCTTAGCATCAGATCAGTAATAGTTTAGCTCGGCTTTTACATCAGTTTAGCTCTTTCTTATGGATACACAGGTTAGCTTATGAGTAGCTTTTATTGCTATGTTCAGCTTCTTAGTTCTACGTGTTGTATGCCATGCCATGCCATGTTTAGTAAAGTTCAGCATATGTTTTAAATAGCATTCTTTAAAAACATGAATTGCATCGTATGCATATTTTTGTGAGGTAGATGGTTTCTTACTAAGCGAAAGCTTACAGATACTTCCTTTTCCTTATACTGCAGACAAAGGTAAAGGAAAGATGGACTAGCGGAGGCTGGATGTCAATGCAATGATGAGGATGTGTGTGGATGGAACTTGGGACAAGATCTTAGAGAATTTTAGCGAGTTTTGTTTGAACATTAGAATTTGTTTTAGCATTTTATTATTCCGCACCTTAGTATGTTAAATGCCATGAACTAGTGAATCATGCACTCTACCATGCTTAGAACCTTAGTTACATGATGTTAGAATGTTTCCTAACCATTTTTGAACTTGTATGTGTGATTGAGGCACGAAACAGTGCTGAAATCATATTTCTGGTACGAAATCAGAAACCCCAATCGATCGGCTGATCGATTGGAGGCTTCTCAATCGATCAGCCGATCAATTGAGAAGTTCGTACCGCGAACAGTAGGCCTCTGGATCGATCCAGCAAATTCTGTCGCGAACAGAAGGCTCTGGGATCGATCACTGGATCGATTGGCCAGTCTGGATCGATCAGCCGATCGATCCAGAATATTGCCCGAGCACAGTAGCGTGCTGGATCGATCACTGGATCGATCCAACCTAAGCCCCACATACAGTAGCCACCTGGATCGATCCACGGATCGATCCGGCCAATCCAATCGATCCGTGGATCGATTGGGAGGCCTGATGTCAACAAGAAACTCTTAGTTAAGTTCCTTGACCATTGGGGGATGTAATATATGTCATGAATAGTTTAGATTACACCCCTTAGCACATGTAGAACCAAGAAATGATGATAGTTAGCAAAATTTTAATTAGTACAGCTTCCGCACTTAGATTTAATGATGGTCATGGAATAGTTAGCACAGATTAATGTAACGATTGGCCTTACAGCCTAGTCAGTAGAAGGCGGGTCGTTACAGAGAATCAATTGGAATGAAAGGTTAAAACCTTGTGCACTGACCATGGAGGTGAATATTTGTTTGATCAGTTCAAAACATGTACAATGAGAAAGGGATTATTAGACTACTAACTATCCCTAAAATTCTACAGGGATTTTTAGTCAAGCTTTTGTAGCTGAAGGTTCTGGGTCTAAGAATATGAAAAAATGGTTTAAAATAGGAAAGGGAAAAAGGAAATGAGGCTAGTGTTGTTGCTGCGAAAAACTAAATCAAGAAGAAAGGAAAAAAAATATGGACAAAGACCTAAGAGCATGTTGACTTGCTATAACTATGACAAAAAGAGTCATTTGCTCGGGATTGTACTGAGCCTAAAAAGGTAGATCCATCTCTATCTTCTTTCCATGAGCATCATGTTGCAAGTACAGTGTTATTAGCTGATTCTTATCCTTTGTGGATTATAGATTCAGGAGCAACAAATCATGTAGCTCGTGATCAAGCTACATATGTGGAGTGTCATAGGTACCAGCTGGCAATAAATGGATATATGTGGGAAATAATGCCGGAATTGAAGTTAAAGGAATTGACACTTTCAAGCTCAACCTACATGGTGGACGGACCTTATTTCTACATGATGTCCTATATGCTCCTAAGATTCGACGGAATCTGGTTTCCATCACTTGTCTTATTGATTTAGGGTATTGTGGAGTGCCATAGGGAAGCACGCTCGAGAAGACCGGAAGATGGGTTCGGGTGAGCCCTATTCCGGATGTCAGAGATCACCCAATCAAGCGGATCTGGAGTAGAAGACCCGGACCGAAACGGGGACTTAACGGAGAAGTGGTCCCGGACAAAAAGTTAACCACAGTTGACTTTTTGCTCCGGGGCGCCCGGAACCAATCCGGGCGCCCGGAATGCTTCCGGGCGCCCGGACCCTGATTTTGACCAAGATCGCGATTTACGGGATCTGAACGTTGGGGAATAAAATTTTATCCCCCCAGGGCGCCCGGAACCCTTCCAGGCGCCTTGGTCCAGAAGCTCTTCATCAGTTCAGAAATTGTAAACAACACTTGTGTGCTTCCACTGTTTAGTTTAGCTTCTGTCTTTCTGTGCTTACACTGCTGTAAACGAGGCTTCTCCGCCTGAAGGAGCTCTTAGTGCGATCTTCATCCTTGGATTAACAACCTCCCCGGTTGTAACCAAGTCAAATTCGGTGCCTCGTTTTTATGCTTTATTTTCTGTTTAATCTATTTTTTATGTGTTAGCTTAATCGTACGAGAAAGGGTTGTGTTTGATTTTTCAGGGCTATTCAACCCCCCCTTCTAGCCGGCCGCATCGGTCCTACAAGTGATATCAGAGCCGAGGCGCTTCTGGAGGACTAACCGCCGAACGAAGCAACAAGATGGCCGGATCCAACATCCACGCACCAAAATTCGAAGGGGACTTCGCTAGCTGGAAAAAGCGAATGGAGGTATTTCTTGAAACAGATTATGATTTATTACTAACAATGGAATTTGGCTATGAAGCACCAGAGGGCAAAGCAAGAAATCAATGGTCAAAGAAGGAGCAGGCTGACCACGTGGCAAACAAGAAAGCAGAATTTCATCTGCTAAGTGTACTTCCAACACAAGAAGTCAATCGAGTCGGTACCTACAACTCGGCAAAGGAGCTTTGGGAGAAATTCCTTGAGTTACACGAAGGAACATCCGAAGCCAAACTTGCAAGATGGGATTTACTTCGTAACCAGCTTACAAACCTCCGATTTGAAGAAGGTCAAACAATTGCACATCTACACTCAAGGATTCAGGAACTCATCACCAGACTTACGAATCTCAGAGAAGAGGTAAGTAACCGAGATTCGCTAAGGTATGCCCTAAATTCCTTTCCTAGAAACTCAAAATGGGCATCACTAGTAGATGCCTTTTACATTTCAAAAGATCTAGAAAAAATTTCATTAGACGAATTCTTTTCAACTTTTGAAGTGCATGAGTCAAGATGTGCAGGTCCGAAGGAGCCCAAGAATAATGTCACCCTTAAAGCTTCGAGAGACGAACCTGAGTCAGAATCTTCTCTCGACAACGAGGAAATGGTAATGATGGTAAGACGATTTAAAAATATTTGTAAATCTAGGAAATCTAACCATCCGCAGGGAAGAAAGAAAAGAACCATCCGCTGCTACCATTGCGATGAAGAAGGGCACGTCAAGGACAATTGCCCTAAACTGAAGAACAACGGCAAGGACAAGGGTAAGAAGCCTATTCAAAAGCGCAAGGCCCTAAAAGCGACGTGGGACGATACGTCGTCGGAATCAGAAGTCGAGGAGTTCTCAGGGCTCGCGTTAATGGCGAGTCATCAAGACGACGACTGCGAATCAAGCTCTTCCGAAATGAGCATCGAAAGCATCAATGAAGGGGAGCCACGTCCGAGAGCAGCAGTTTAGGGGGAGAACCGACAACGAGATCGACAAGGTAAGTGAGGTATCTCTTCCTCCTAATAAAATGTTTAAATTCATTAAAATTTTAACAAAAGATTGCAAATTAGAAAATGAAAATAAAGATTTAAAAGCAATATTAGCTACATCTTGTCTGTTAGAAATGCTAGATAAATCAAATTTAGAAAATGAAAAATTAAAATTAGAAATTCAAAATTTAAAAATTCAAGTAGAAAACTTGAAAAACTCTGCTTGCTCATCTAAATCCAATTTTAGAAGGTTCAATAATTTGAATTGGTATTATAGATATCACCAGGGACAAATTAAAAATATCTCTAGAAAATATATCCCTAAGAAATTTTTAGTTAATCCAGTAGGTTGGAACCTTTATTGGGTTCCTAAATCTTGCTTAGTGTAAATTTTAAAATCAAAGTTAGCGCTTTAAGTGAGAAAATTAAACAAAAATTTCTTTATGGGCTTTGACTAGAAAGTGGTTGTTGCTCCAATAACCAAGAAGGCCTAGTGCCTCGCCACTGCCTAGAAGCCAAATATTGAAATAAATGTTTAATTAATAAAGCATTAATACTATAATTATTTAATGCTTTAAAAAGTTATTCAAACATGGTTCAAAATTTTGACTTAAATTTTTTTAAATTCTATTTTCAAAAATAACTTTTACTTAGAGTGTTTAGAAAAATTTTACTTAAAAAAAATATATTTTACTTAAAAAAAAAAATATTTTTACTTAAAATTTTACTTAGAAAAATTTTTTAAATTCTTTTACTTAAAATTTTACTTAGAATTTATTCTGCTTTTATTGATTCAAAAATATTTTTCAAAATATTTAATTAAGTTTTATTGATTGCAAAATTCTTTTTCTAACTTAGAATCTTTTGACTTAGAAATTTTTTTTAAGGTAGCTTTTCAAAATTTTCTAAGTTTTTAACCCTTAGATTTTTTCTTGGAACCCCATTTTTTTTTGTGATCAAAGGGGGAGAAGGATAAGTATAGGTCTAGGGGGAGGTAGCCTAAAACTATTTTTTTTCTACCTTTGTGCACTAAATTGTAAATTTAGTTAGTTTATTTTTTTGTCTAGTTAACCCTAGCTTAACTTGGGTTGATCACACCAAAAAGGGGGAGATTGTTGGAACCCCAAGGTTGGTTTTGGTGTGATCAACAAGTTAAGTTAGGTTCTGTTGTTTTCTAACCTTGTGTCTAAGTGTGCAGGAGCTTAGGAGCACAGGTACTCGAGCGGAAGACGCAGCTAGCGAGAAGGACGACACGCGGTGCGTCCGAGGGACGAGGCGCTGCGGAAGAGTACACCGGCGGACGAGAAGGAAGTGCGTGCGATGGTTCCGAGGTACGAAAGCCGGAGCGAAAGATTGCTCGGGGAGCAAGAGACGCAGCTAGCGCGAAGGTCGGCATGGGGTGCGATCAAGGGACGAAGTCTGCGGATGAGTACGCTGGTGGACGAGAAGGGACACGCGGCAATTCCGAGGGACGAGAAGTCGGAGGGAAGCACGCTCAAGAAGACCGGAAGATGGGTTCGGGTGAGCCCTATTCCGGATGTCAGAGATCACCCAATCAAGCGGATCCGGAGCAGAAGACCCGGACCAAAACGGGGACTTAACGGAGAAGTGGTCCCGGACAAAAAGTCAACCGCAGTTGACTTTTTGCTCCGGGGCGCCCGGACCCTGATTTTGACCAAGATCGCGATTTACGCGATCTGAACGTTGGGGGATAAAACTTTATCCCCCCTAGGGCGCCCGGAACCCTTCCAGGCGCCCCGACCAAGGCTATAAATATAGCCTTGGCCCAGAAGCTCTTCATCAGTTCAGAAATTGTAAACAACACTTGTGTGCTTCCACTGTTTAGTTTAGCTTCTGTCTTTCTGTGCTTACACTGCTGTAAACGAGGCTTCTCCGCCTGAAGGAGCTCTTAGTGCGATCTTCATCCTTGGATTAACAACCTCCCCGGTTGTAACCAAGTCAAATTCGGTGCCTCGTTTTTATGCTTTATTTTCTGTTTAATCTATTTTTTATGTGTTAGCTTAATCGTACGAGAAAGGGTTGTGTTTGATTTTTCAGGGCTTTTCAACCCCCCCTTCTAGCCGGCCGCATCGGTCCTACAGTATCACTTAACGACACCATTTCATCAACGATGTAAAACCGATGTAATATTGTATGTTAATAACACCAGTTTTGGTAGCGGTAAATGACCGATGTAATATTAGTTAATAACACCGGTTTTGCAGCGGTGGAAAACCGATGTAATATGTATATTTTTTAACAGCACAAATTTGATTTCCGAAACAATGAAAAACCGACAATAAAAAAAAATACACAAATATTCATAAATTATACAAATATTCTTCATTCAATAATATCCATAAAATACATAAATATTCACAAATTATATAAATAATCTTCTTACAACAATATCCATAAAATACCCAAACATTCTTTTTACATCAAAAGCTAGCTAATAAATATTAAAATCAAGGTAGAACATTCTTTTAATGTCACGCCCCGAGGGAGTCCCTGTCCGAAGAAATTTCGGCAGCACCTCCCCTGTACGGGTGACAATCTGAAGCAATTCTACATACAAAATATACATCAGCCACAAGCGGCTGGAATATACACACAACCACGCAGTTTATATCATCAGTCCACTCGGCTGGAACAAAATAAACTAGCATGCAGTTATATATATATTTAACAGCCTACACGGCTATACTAAAACCAAAAACACCGCGGAAAAAGATAACACATACAACCCAAAACGAAAACTGCTAGCCGGCTAGGCTTAAACAATAAACAAAGTAACATTTCCAGAAACAAAATCGGAACACGGAACCAAAAACTCACATATCATATACCATGATAAAACAGCAAAAAGACAGCGACATGTCTTCTGATGTGACGCGGGGACCAACAAACAGGATGCTCCAAGCGACACCATAAATAACCTGGTACCTGAAAAATATAGTGTCCACGGGGGTGAGTTCAACAACTCAGCGAATACCAATAGACATGCCTAGTAAGATATATCTAACAGCAATAAACATGGAATACAGCTTTCGAATAATATATAGGAAATATACAAAACTGAAAAGTAACCAAGGAAGCTGTACTCACCAGGAACTCCTATCCTGAACCAAAGGGTCATCAAACTGATACGCAGTATGTCTCCTGTATGCATGTCAAACAAATGCATCCACCAAAATGCAGCATAAAAGTGTAGCAAACACAAGCAAATAAATACAATCAATGCATGTGATGACCGTGCACTCTAACATCACTGCTCCTGAACAGTGACCGAGTGGACGGAATACACCTATCCTCCCACCCCAAATCATAAGTGGGGAGCTCAATGCTCTCATCTCCAGGTACACGATGACGGGAGGAAATCTCTGCGGCTACCACCGAGTCACCGACCAACGGAGCCAAACAGAGTCCACCATCTGCCGGCTACCACGCTGCTACACTAAATGCCAACGGAGCCAAACAGAGCGGAACTGTCTGCCGGCTACCACGCTGAGTCATATGACCAACGGAGCCAAACAGCAGAACCGCCACACACCTGCCTGACATACCACTAAATCATGAGTGGGGGTGTGTGCAGTACATGTAACTGGCGATGGGCTCAACCATAGTGGAGCCGACAATCGCACAGCATCCAATCATGATGCATGCCACTATGCATAACAAAAACTGATCAACATAACCATATCCATATATACAAAATGGGTACTGTAACAGCGATGGTCACATACCAAAATCTAGAGTACACAGGTCAGATAGAATATCAAAACATATGTCCTGAACATAACAAGTATGGTATATCCTGATCAGCATAGAAAAATCCATATATATATAATATGGGTACCACAGTATCAGTAGGTCAAATCCACGGATCTAGGGTATACAGGTCCTCTATGGTATAACAACCTAGATCCTAAACATATCCCCTTCCATAGCATATGTTCCAACAATATGCACAGATCAAAGCCACAAGGTCTAGGTACACGAATCATATATGATATACCAATAGAAATACACAATCCAGGCATGGCATAAAAACCTAAGTATCAAAGAATTTGGATACACATGCCAGAAACCAAAATCAAGAGCCTAATCCTAACCTCAGTAAAGCATGGTATGTCACTCTAGAAACTGAGATACTCATGGCAATAAGATAATCAAGGCAACAAATCACGAGATACAAGCACGGATACATCACCGGCGACAAACCTAACATGCTATGGATATCAAACAGTGGCATACCAAAGGCAAACATGTTCATTGCTTGTAGTTATAAAATACTATGCATATCCAAATGACAATATCATAAAAGATAAGTCAAGAGGTACCCGCCTCCAATGTAGATCGTATCGAACCAATCCGATGTCGAGACGCCCATCTCGAATCACAGTCCTGTAACAACACGATATACAGATTTAGCTAATTACATATTAATTAATTAGATAAATCAAATTCCCGAGAAGCTAACCTAAATCCAAATCCAATTTTAAACGTTAAATTGGATCATCAACTCCTCAATCATTTCATAACTAATTCATACAAATTAGAACTTGCAACAATTATAATCCTTCACAACAACGTAGTCATATAATCTAGATTACATCATGATCTATAACTAAAATCAAAACCCTATTCCTTACCTCAACACCAAAGTCTCTTCTGTGGGTCCACAACAGGTGGTTCCGGTCGGAAACCAAATACACCACCGTCGCAATGAATCTATAATTAGAAACCATAATCTGTAGTTAGCATAACCTTCCACCCAACCCAAGTGCTGCTCACGGCAAGACAAGAATCAGAGTACCAAATTTGAAAACCCAAACCTTAAGCCTTCACCTTCAACCCCTCTGCCGGATGCACCTGTTGTTGGCGTCAAAGCTCTATGGTCGGCGGCTCTGAAGAGGGGCGGCACCAGGAACTAGGGCATGGCCTGGAGGCTAGGGCAGAGGGGAAGAGAGGAAAGGAAAGTATACGACGGTGGAGAGGCTAGGTCACGCGACAACTTGAGTGTCGGCGAGAAGAGGAGCGATCGGCTCCGGGGTTCCTGTGGCCGGTGGTGGATCTAGGGCACACGGAAGGAGTGGCCGGAGAGGGCAGCGGCAGTGGCGTCGTCGACGTCGGCAGAGGAGAGGGTGGCAGTAGGTTTGCGGCGCCGGTTGGGCGACGGCGGCGCCGTAGGGCATAGATCAGTGAGGAAAAGGGGCGCGGGTTTGGGGAAAGGAGACGGCGTTTAGGGGAAATAAGAAAAAAAAAGAAAATGTATTTATAAATAAAACATTTCCACACTTAAACGGGTATCCTAAACAGGCTTTATTCGTACCCATAAATGTAACGACCCAACTCCTGGGTACTAAGCTGTGAGCCGGATCGCTACATTAACTACTGAAACTACTGTACTGTACTGTGCGGAAACTGGGTAAAATAAAATTTTACTAAACTATTGTAGTTGCCTCTGTTAACTCTGTGAGAGTGAGATTTAATATCCAACTACCTTCTAGATATTCATAGCTATACTGAGGAGGTGAAACTGGAGCTTTGGATCGGTCCATGGAACGATCCACTGGCACCCACACGAACACTGGCTGGATCGGTCTGCCGACCGATCCAGCTGCTCACTGATCGGTCAGTGAGACCGATCAGTGGCTCACTGATCGGTTGGCCGACCGATCAGTGACTGCTGAATTCGTCCCAAACTCTCTGTTCGCGGAGGGATCGATCGGCTGACCGATCCTGGGAGACACAGTGTGCTACTGCATCCATCTGGATCGGTCGGCTGACCGATCCAGGAGAAGGAAAAGCACTGGATCGGTCTGCTGACCGATCCAGGTTCTGATAGTCTGATACGAAATCAGAATCTCTGATTTCCAGCACTGATTCGTGCCAAAAATCGCATACAAAAGTTCTAGATACATGAAAAACACTCTAGCATGTAAATACTAACATTCTAAACATGATAAACTAAACAAGACATAGTTTACTAAGCTGTAACACCTAGTAACAAGACTAAGTCATAAAACTAGGCATGTTAAGTACTAAAACTGAAATAAAAGCGTATGGATCCCAAGGATCTTTATTCCAAACCCCTTGCACACACACATCATCGTAGCATCGCCCTCCAGCCTCCGCTAATCCACTTTTCTTTTACCGGTATCTGCAATATAAAAAAGTAGCATCTGTAAGCTAAGAAGCTTAGTAAGAAACCATCTACCTCACAAAAACATGCAACGATGCGATTATGTTTTTAAAACATGCTGTTTGAAAACTGAACTGAGCATGGCAACATGGCATGGCATATAAAAGCATAAACTGGAACTGAAACATGTATAGCATATAAATTGAACATGCTTTAAACTGAACATGGCATACTTATAAACTGAGTATGAAACTGAACTATACATGAACTCAAATCATGTAAACTGAACCTGAACTGAACTGCAAGCTAAATTAGTGTTCTCATCACTAGTTTCAAATTTGAAAACTATACATATAATAGATGAAAATACTAAACATGCTGTTGGGGCCCTGGCAACTGTACTTACTGTGCGCGCATCCCTACGAGACCCGGGATTGCAAGTTCCGAATCCAGCAGGGTTACTAGGTTATCTGAACCTAGGGACGACTGTGGGAGTCCAGCCCATGGATATCTGATCCAAGTACAGTGCCAACTGAATAAAAGTAAAATACTGAATACTGTTTTATTTTACTTTGCTGTTCTAGGTTATCTGAACCTAGAGGCTACTGTGGGAGCCCACCCAATGGATATCTGATCCATATAGCTGTAATAACTGATAATAAACTGAGTAAAATGTTTCTAATACATTTTACATGCTGTTAGGACGCCTACTGGTGCATCCTTCTGAACTGGGCATTCTACCGAATGCTTGGTGTGCACTAAAAGCACACCCTAAAACTGAAAACTGTAAAACTACTGAACTAACGCCAAAACTAACAAGCGAGAGCAATTATACTGCAGGTGAGGGTTTTCTTACCTCAATCGCAAGGTTTTCTTACAATTCCTTTCGCTAGAAATTCCGGTGAAGACAAATTTCTCGACGATTCGGTCGCGTCCACGTGCTCTACTCGCGGAGGGAACTTCCTTGTGTTGAAATCGTTGCCGGATGGTAACCTTGGGACCCTAGGAGAAAACCCTAGCCTTTCCTTGATGTGGCGCCGAGAGAAGGAGGAAGAAAAGGAGGGGGCGGCGTGAATGGTCTCGGTGAAGAGGGATTTGCCGAACAAAAATAAAATAACCCAACTCCATCTTAAGTTTATTATTTATATTAAGTGGTTTAATGAACACAACTCTAATATAAATATATTTGGTTCTCCTTTCTTTCAGCACGGCCCTGCTGGGTTCACCGGTTACTAAACTTATCCGTAAACCATAGGTCTCGGGTTCGATTCCCGCCTAAGCTATTTTACGATTCCAATTATTTTTGTCACTTCCGCTACTCGGAAAATTCCGGAAAAATATCTAAAAATTCCACAAAAATCATAGAATAATTCTAAAATAAATTCGGGAATTTTTTGGGCTTTACAATCCCCCATACCTTATAAAAAGTTCATCCCCGAACTTAAAACAATTCTGGGTACTTCTGTCTCATGCTGGCCTCTGTCTCCCAAGTCGCCTCTGCTGCTATGTGATTTTGCCAACTGACTTTGACTAATGGCACTTCCTTGTTCCATAATTTCTTTACTGCTCGATCTATTATCTGAATAGGCCGACTGTCATAGCTGAGATCATCACGGACCTGTACCAACTGAGGCTCAATCACCTGTGTGGCGTCTGGAATATGCTTCTTCAGCATGGAGACATGAAATACGTTGTGGACGGCTGACATCTCCTGAGGTAGCTCTAGCTCATATGCTACCTTGCCCACTCTCTTCGTGATAATGTATGGTCCCACATATCTGGGAGCTAGCTTGCCCTTCTTCCCAAAATGCATGACTCCCTTCATGGGAGCTACTCTGAGGAAAACGGTATCCCCAACTGAAAACTCTAGGGGTCGGTATAGCTCTTCTGACGGCTCTGTGCTGTCTCTATCCTCTGGCGAATCTGCTGTATGGCTGCTGTGGTATCTGCTACTAGATCTGTCTGAAGCTCTAGTTCCTTCTGTTCACCACTCTCATACCAGCAGATTGGTGATCTGCACCTCCGCCCATAGAGTGCCTCATAAGGTGCCATGCCGATAGTGGCCTGATAACTGTTGTTGTATGCAAATTCTGCTAGACTCAAATTTTTGCACCAACTTCCCTTGAAATCTAGGGCACAAGCCCGGAGCATATCCTCGAGTACTTGATTTACTCGCTCCGTCTGACCATCTGTCTGAGGATGAAAGGCTGTGCTGAATTTTAACTGGGTGCCCATAGCTGACTGTACACACTTCCAGAAGTGTGATGTAAATCTGCTGTCTCTGTCTGATATAATGGTTCGTGGGACTCCATGCAGCCTGACAATCTCCTTGAGATACAACTGAGCTAGCTGTTCCATGGAATAGGATATTCTGATAGCTAAGAAGTGGGCTGATTTAGTCAACCTGTCGACTATTACCCAGATGGCATCAAAATCATTCGTGGTTCTGGGTAATCCCACTATGAAGTCCATAGAGATATCCTCCCACTTCCATTCTGGAATCTGAATCGGCTGCAGAACCCCTCCTGATCGCTGATGTTCTGCCTTAACCCTCTGACAGGTTAGGCAGATGCTGACGTATCTGGCGATATCTCGCTTCATCCCAGGCCACCAAAATCGTTTCTTTAGATCCTGATACATTTTGGTGGAACCAGGATGCATCGCATAGGGAGTCCTGTGAGCCTCATCTAGAATCTATTTTCGTAGTTCCTCCTGATCTGGAACACAAAGTCTGTCACCACAGTACACTACCCCACTGGCGGACACTCTGAACTCTCCACTTTCTGATTCTGCTAACCCTTGCTTAATTTTCTGGATTTCAGGATCCTGCTCCTGAGCTGTCTGGATATCATCAAGCAAGGTAGATGCTAAGGACATAGTGGAAAGCTGCCCGACTATAAGCTCGAGACTAAAATTTGTAATCTCCTTCCTTAGGGGTGGTGACATAGCTGCTAAAGATAATAAGGTAGCGTTGGACTTCCTGCTGAGTGCGTCTGCTACCTTATTAGCTTTCCCTGGATGGTAGAGGATATCTATGTCATAATCCTTGACCAGCTCTAACCATCTGCGCTGTCGCATATTCAGATCCTTTTGAGTAAAGAAATACTTCAGACTTTGATGATCTGTATACACTCTGCACTGAGCTCCGTATAAATAATGTCTCCAAATCTTGAGAGCGAACACCACTGCTGCAAGCTCAAGGTCGTGAGTAGGATAGTTCCTCTCATAATCCTTGAGTTGTCTGGAGGCATAGGCGATCACCTTGCCCTGCTGCATCAGTACTGCTCCTAATCCCAATTTAGAGGCGTCGCTGTAGATGTCGAAGCTGTCTGTGTAAAATAGGAGCACTGGTCAATCTCCGTTTTAGTTCACTGAAGCTGTTCTCGCAGTCCTCTGTCCACTAAAATTTCTTGTTCTTCCTGGTGAGAGCTGTCAGTGGGGAGGCTATCCTGGAGAAGTCCTCTACGAATTTCCTGTAGTAGCCTGCTAATCCCAGAAAGCTTCTGATTTCACTGGCGTTCCTGGGTCTCTTCCAGTTACTTACTGCTTCTATCTTGCTGGGATCTACCATAACACCATCCTTGGAGATGATGTGACCTAGAAAGGCTACCTGGTCTAGCCAAAATTCACATTTCGTGAATTTGGCGTACAGCTGGTTCTGCTGAAGGATCTGCAAAACTGTCTTCAGATGCTCTGCATGGTCCTCCTGAGTGCCTGAATAGATAAGAATGTCATCGATGAACACGATGACAAACTTGTCTAAGTATTCTCTGAATACTCTGTTCATGAGGTCCATGAAAGTAGCTGGAGCATTTGTTACGCCGAAAGGCATGACTACGAACTCATAATGTCCGTATCTGGTCCTTAAAGCTGTTTTAGGTATATCACCTTTCTTGACTCTAACCTGGTGATATCCTGATCTGAGGTCAATTTTAGAGAACACTGTGGCTCCCTTTAGCTGATCAAACAGGTCATCTATCCTGGGGAGAGGGTACCTGTTTTTAATTGTGACCTGGTTCAAGGCACGGTAGTCTATGCATAGGCGCATGCTTCCATTCTTCTTCTTCACGAACAACACAGGTGCTCCCCATGGTGAGTGACTAGGGCGTATGAAACCCTTGTCTAGAAGCTCCTGTAATTGCTCCTGAAGTTCCTTCAGTTCAGCTGGAGCCATGCGGTACGGTGCCTTGGAAATTGGATTTGTGCCGGGAATGAGCTCTATCTCAAATTCAATCTCCCTGTCTGGTGCTAAGCCTGGTAGCTCTTCCGGGAAGACTGCTGGGCAGTCACAAACGACTCGAACCTCTGATAGATGTTGGTTCTTGTTCTGGCTGGTGTTGACTACATTTGCTAAAAATCCCATGCATCCTGAATCCAATAGCTGTTGTGCTTTCAATGCTGAGAGAAACTTCCTGGCTGTTCTCTTTGGTTTTCCTATGAACTCAAACTGTACTCCTGCTTCAGGTTGGAATATGACCTCCTGTTTACGGCACTCTATAGAAGCATCGTATCTGATCAGAAAATCCATTCCAAAGATGACATCGTAGTCAGTCATTTCTAGCACTACCAGATCACCAAAAAGTTCCCTGTCTGCTATAATGCCTGGCACTGCTCTGAGCCAGTGCGTAGATGCCATAATGTCTCCTGAGGGTAGTGTTGTCAGAAACTAACTGTTGAGTAACTCTGGAGATGTTGCTAATTTCTCGGCAAATGCCCTGGATACATAAGAGTGGGTTGCCCCAGTATCGTATAAGACAGTTGCATAATGCTGTAAAATACTGATCTGACCAGTGACAACTGTCAAGGCATTTGCTACGTCCTCTCTGGTCAGTGAGAAAATCCTGGCATTTGTGTTAGCTGTGGGGGCTTCTAATCTGCCCTGACTGATCTGTGGACCATCTAAGGCAGCATACATCTGGTGTAGCTGCGCTGGCTGAGCTCCATACTGTATCGGCTGAGGCTGAGGAAGACTGTTCTTGTTCGGGCACTGCTTAGCCATGTGCCCTTCCTGTCCACATTCAAAACAACCTCGCGTACCCTTGCAGCAAACTCCTGGATGATGTTTCCCACAAGTAGCACACTTGGGATGTCTGGAATGTTTTCCAGCTGGTCCTCCTTTTGGGTCACTGCTTGCCTTTACGCTTTCCCTTCCATTGGAGCTATGTCCCCGTTGCTGCCCTAAGCCAGCTTGTCCCTTGGGCTCTGTGGAAACCTGCTTCTGCTGGGTGATGCTGTGCTGATAGTGCTCGGTGATCAGAGCACTACTCACTAGCTCCTCTGTGGTTTGTGGCCTATGAACGCCACCAGCCACATTCATTGCGATCTCTGGTCTGAGCATCTTCAGCATCAAGCGTACTCGTTCCTTCTCTGAGCTGACTAGTTCTGGACACAGACGGGCCAACCTGTTGAATTTCTTCACGGCCTCCTGAACAGATAGGTTGCCCTGACGAAATTCTGTAAACTCGTCATAGTGTCGGTTCGTGACTTGCATGTGAAAGAATTCCTCGAAGAATTCTTTCTCGAAGTTGGCCCATGTCATCTGGTTTACTGGCCACTTCGGTTTAATCCGCTCCCACCACATGCGTGCATCTCCTGTTAAACAAAAGGAGGCACACTTCACCTTTTCGTGCTCTGGCCAGTCTAGAAGCTCCATCGTGCTTTCCAGTGTTTTAAATCATGCCTGAGCATCCCATGGTTCGCTGGTGCCTGAGAAGTTCTCGGGCTTAATTCTCTGCCACTGGATAAGGTAAGCTTCTCTCTTAGCCCCTGCAACTGGGGCCACTGGGACTGGTACTGCAGGCTGAGCTGGTACTACCTCTGTGATTACTGGAGTCGTGAGGTTCGGTACTGGAGTGTTTGGGGGAGTAGTCTGCTGGTTAGCCTTTAAGGAGGCTATCTCCTGTTGCTGATAAGCTAACTGCTGCTGTAGCTGAGCCACTAGTGCTGTAAGGTCTCGGGGAGGCACTGAACTGCCTGCCTCATGCTGGGGCTCAGCCGCTGATGCTTTCTTAGCTGGACGTCCTCGTACCATTTTCTAAATAGCAGAGAACATATATATATAACTAGGCTATCATGTTATAGTTAACTACTGGTAACATGTTAAATACTATCACTGTAAACATGAATTAATTAACTGCCAACATGAGAGCAAACATGAAAGCACATATAACTAATATGAAAGCTGAAAACAAAATTGAGTGAGATGTTCTTACTTGGAAGCTGTAGGCACAATGCTGATGTGTGTGTAGGAAGTATGGAACACTGCTCTGATACCACTCTGTAACGACCCAACTCCTGGGTACTAAGCTGTGAGCTGGATCGCTACATTAACTACTGAAACTACTGTGCTGTACTATGCGGAAACTGGGTAAAATAAAATTTTACTAAACTATTATAGTTGCCTCTGTTAACTCTGTGAGAGTGAGATTTCATATCCAACTACCTTCTAGATATTCATAGCTATACTGAGGAGGTGAAACTGGAGCTTTGGATCGGTCCGTGGAACGATCCACTGGCACCCACGCGAACACTGGCTGGATCGGTCTACCGACCGATCCAACAGCAAACTGATCGGTCAGTGAGACCGATCAGTGGCTCACTGATCGGTCGGCCGACCGATCAGTGACTGCTGAATTCGTCCCGAACTCTCTGTTCGCGGAGGGATCGATCGGCTGACCGATCCTGGGAGACACAGTGTGCCACTGCATCCATCTGGATCGGTCGGCTGACCGATCTAGGAGAAGGAAAAGCACTGGATCGGTCTGCTGACCGATCCAGGTTCTGATAGTCTGATACGAAATCAGAATCTCTGATTTCCAGCACTGATTCGTGCCAAAAATCGCATACAAAAGTTCTAGATACATGAAAAACACTCTAGCATGTAAATACTAACATTCTAAACATGATAAACTAAACAAGACATAGTTTACTAAGCTGTAACACCTAGTAACAAGACTAAGTCATAAAACTAGGCATGTTAAGTACTAAAACTGAAATAAAAGCGTATGGATCCCAAGGATCTTTATTCCAAACCCCTTGCACACACACATCATCGTAGCATCGCCCTCCAGCCTCCGCTAATCCACTTTTCTTTTACCGGTATCTGCAGTATAAGAAAAGTAGCATCTGTAAGCTAAGAAGCTTAGTAAGAAACCATCTACCTCACAAAAACATGCAACGATGCGATTATGTTTTTAAAACATGCTGTTTGAAAACTGAACTAAGCATGGCAACATGGCATGGCATATAAAAGCATAAACTGGAACTGAAACATGTATAGCATATAAATTGAACATGCTTTAAACTGAACATGGCATACTTATAAACTGAGTATGAAACTGAACTAGTCATGCATATATCTAAATCTGTACATGAACTCAAATCATGTAAACTGAACCTGAACTGAACTGCAAGCTAAATTAGTGTTCTCATCACTAGTTTCAAATTTGAAAACTATACATATAATAGATGAAAATACTAAACATGCTGTTGGGGCCCTGGCAACTGTACTTACTGTGCGCGCATCCCTACGAGACTCGGGATTGCAAGTTCCAAATTCGGCAGGGTTACTAGGTTATCTGAACCTAGGGACGACTGTGGGAGTCCAGCCCATGGATATCTGATCCAAGTACAGTGCCAACTGAATAAAAGTAAAATATTGAATACTGTTTTATTTTACTTTGCTGTTCTAGGTTATCTGAACCTAGAGGCTACTGTGGGAGCCCACCCAATGGATATCTGATCCATATAGTTGTAATAACTGATAATAACCTGAGTAAAATGTTTCTAATACATTTTACATGCTGTTAGGACGCCTACTGGTGCATCCTTCTGAACTGGGCATTCTACCGAATGCTTGGTGTGCACTAAAAGCACACCCTAAAACTGAAAACTGTAAAACTACTGAACTAACGCCAAAACTAACAAGCGAGAGCAATTATACTACAGGTGAGGGGTTTCTTACCTCAATCGCAAGGTTTTCTTACAATTCCTTTCGCTAGAAATTCCGGTGAAGACAAATTTCTCGATGATTCGCTCGCGTCCACGTGCTCTACTCGCGGAGGGAACTTCCTTGTGTTGAAATCGTTGCCGGATGGTAACCTTGGGACCCTAGGAGAAAGCCCTAGCCTTTCCTTGATGTGGCGCCGAGAGAAGGAGGAAGAAAAGGAGGGGGCGGCGTGAATGGTCTCGGTGAAGTGGGATTTGCCGAACAAAAATAAAATAACCCAACTCCATCTTAAGTTTATTATTTATATTAAGTGGTTTAATGAACCCAACTCTAATATAAATATATTTGGTTCTCCTTTCTTTCAGCACGGCCCTGCTGGGTTCACCGGTTACTAAACTTACCCGTAAACCATAGGTCTCGGGTTCGATTCCCGCCTAAGCTATTTTACGGTTCTAATTATTTTTGCCACTTCCGCTACTCGGAAAATTCCGGAAAAATATCTAAAAATTCCACAAAAATCATAGAATAATTCTAAAATAAATTCGGAAATTTTTCGGGCTTTACAATCCCCCATACCTTATAAAAAGTTCATCCCCGAACTTAAAACAATTCTGGGTACTTCTGTCTCATGCTGGCCTCTGTCTCCCAAGTCGCCTCTGCTGCTGTGTGATTTTGCCAACTGACTTTGACTAATGGCACTTCCTTGTTCTGTAATTTCTTTACTACTCGGTCTATTATCTGAATAGGCCGACTGTCATAGCTGAGATCATCACGAACCTGTACCAACTGGGGCTCAATCACCTGTGTGGCGTCTGGAATATGCTTCTTCAGCATGGAGACATGAAATACGTTGTGGACGGCTGACATCTCCTGAGGTAGCTCTAGCTCATATGCTACCTTGCCCACTCTCTTCGTGATAAGGTATGGTCCCACATATCTGCGAGCTAGCTTGCCCTTCTTCCCAAAATGCATGACTCCCTTCATGGGAGCTACTCTGAGGAAAACGGTATCCCCAACTGAAAACTCTAGGGGTCTGCGTCGTGTATCAGCATAGCTCTTCTGACGGCTCTGTGCTGTCTCTATCCTCTGGCGAATCTGCTGTATGGCTGCTGTGGTATCTGCTACTAGATCTGTCTGAAGCTCTAGTTCCTTCTGTTCACCACTCTCATACCAGCAGATTGGTGATCTGCACCTCCGCCCATAGAGTGCCTCATAAGGTGCCATGCCGATAGTGGCCTGATAACTGTTGTTGTATGCAAATTCTGCTAGACTCAAATTTTTGCACCAACTTCCCTTGAAATCTAGGGCACAAGCCCGGAGCATATCCTCGAGTACTTGATTTACTCGCTCCGTCTGACCATCTGTCTGAGGATGAAAGGCTGTGCTGAATTTTAACTGGGTGCCCATAGCTGACTGTACACACTTCCAGAAGTGTGATGTAAATCTGCTGTCTCTGTCTGATATAATGGTTCGTGGGACTCCATGCAGCCTGACAATCTCCTTGAGTTACAACTGAGCTAGCTGCTCCATGGAATAGGATATTCTGATAGCTAAGAAGTGGGCTGATTTAGTCAACCTGTCGACTATTACCCAGATGGCATCAAAACCATTCGTGGTTCTGGGTAATCCCACAATGAAGTCCATAGAGATATCCTCCCACTTCCATTCTGGAATCTGAATCGGCTGTAGAACCCCTCGTGGTCGCTGATGTTCTGCCTTAACCCTCTGACAGGTTTGGCAGATGCTGATGTATCTGGCGATATCTCGCTTCATCCCAGGCCACCAAAATCGTTTCTTTAGATCCTGATACATTTTGGTGGAACCAGGATGCATCGCATAGGGAGTCCTGTGAGCCTCCTCTTGATCTGGAACACAAAGTCTGTCACCACAGTACACTACCCCACTGGCGGACACTCTGAACTCTCCACTTTCTGATTCTGCTAACCCTTGCTTGATTTTCTGGATTTCAGGATCCTGCTCCTGAGCTGTCTGGATATCATCAAGCAAGGTAGATGCTAAGGACATAGTGGAAAGCTGCCCGACTATAAGCTCGAGACTAAAATTTGTAATCTCCTTCCTTAGGGGTGGTGACATAGCTGCTAAAGATAATAAGGTAGCGTTGGACTTCCTGCTGAGTGCGTCTGCTACCTTATTAGCTTTCCCTGGATGGTAGAGGATATCTATGTCATAATCCTTGACCAGCTCTAACCATCTGCGCTGTCGCATATTCAGATCCTTTTGAGTAAAGAAATACTTCAGACTTTGATGATCTGTCCCCTCAAAATACTTCAGGCTTTACAATAAATTCGTCCCCTCAAAACCCGGCGTACGTGCTCCGAAAAATTCCTAGAAAATTCCTAGAAATTCCGGAAAATTCCCCTATCGTTGTTCGCCATTTTTCGATATTTTACATTTAACACATCAAGGTAGAACCACACTTCAAATGTAATCTAGCATGCATTCAGCCCACTCGAACCGCACTTCATCAATTTCAACTCTGGAGTACTTGAGATTTGTAAACTGTAAAAACACATAGATAATATATTAGTAAACCAAGACTAAAAAGGATACAGCATGCAGAGTATTAGTAGTACAAGATGTTAGCAGTTCCTGCTAATAGAATTATATGCAAAGCTATATAAAGAATATTAGGCAGTAAGAGCATGGATAACAATGAGTCTGTCACATACTGATGCTTATATGGACAACTTAATGCCTATCCCATTGGTTAAACTTTCATACACTCGAGCAACTATTATTCTAGGCATGCATTCCATGCATAAATTTGTAGATATATATGATTCTATCTTATATGCATTTGCAGCAGATGAAAGAAGGGGTAACAAAATATGTTGCACAAACAAGAAACAAGGAACAAAGTTTAACAATAGAGCATTGCCTGCAAACTTGGCTATGAACAAAAAAAGGCAAGATAGTCTACATAGAAATAGATACTTAGAGAACAAGAAGATCCAGAAGGTATGGTCATTTTCACACATCAGTACTTTAACAAACAGAATATTACAAAGGCCAATCATAGGAAGGAGAATTTTACCGAGAAAATAAAGTTGTATCCCATTTCGAGAATAACACGCAGAAATTCTATCCTTCTCCACATCATTGACAAATATCCAGCAGTCATGTAAATCTTCTCATCTGAGAAATCTATTCCCTCAGTATAAAGAGCAAAGCAGTGAGTATGCAAGGATATGCACCTTATGTACGCTTTCTTGTCCAAGGCAATGATTACCAAATGGTCCAGGAGTCTGTGTGTTCCATCTCCTGTCCGAAAACTTTGAAAAAACAAATCTATAATAGAACCAGGAGAAGCCCAGGCAATATTCAAAGTTGTTAATATTACTGTTTTGTTTTTCATAGCTGCTTCCTTTAGAACTTTCTCAAGCTTAACATCGTTCTTTTCCTGCAAGCAGATATATAATTCTCTATAAAGGAGGAAAATTCACAATTGTTTGCAAGCACACAATTGTTTGCAGGCAATCCATATTTATCCACCAACAATCCCAGGAAGGACTAGCAGGCATAGCAGAAAAGCCAGATGAAGAGTATATACCTCCATTTCTCCTTGGGCTTGCAACCCGAAGTGAGATACCTCACGAGATCGGAGTAGAAACCGACACCAAATGGATGCCTCGCCACATTTAAGATTTCAATAACCTTACTCTCCTTCATTGACTCGGTTGCATTTTGCAATAGGGCTTGCACAAGGATAGACATAGAAGTAAATGACAGAGGAAAGTATGCAACTGAACAATCACATTTTGGATATTGGCAAACAAATTCGACTAGACTGACCATTCGAAAGTTGTCGAACGATATGTGACCTTCTCCGTTTGGTGCTAGCAGCTTAAACTGTGATCTTAGATAAAACAGTTGATCCTCTGTTAGGGCTTTGGATAGCGCCTGAAAAGTGCGATGCAATAAAAAAATATTAAACAAGTAAGATAGTGTATATAACCATTGTATAAGTTCTGCATGTTGCTGTAAAACAGACTTCGAGGTTTTGATGAATTGAATATGATGGGTGCAAAATTGTTTGCCCAGGAATCGCTGTTTGTATGTTTGTTGTACTACTGCCTTAAGATATGATAAGAATAGGTTCAACAAATCAGCAATCAAATTTTAAATGATTTTTATTTTTTTTTAAATTATTAGGTTGGAGAATGCCTCAAGTAGTAAAGACCAACACAGCTTAATCATGATAATGATTTATCAAGAATACCAAGTCTACAAGATTTGAAATTTAAGCACACATTTACCGGGTTTGTAGAGTAGTAGCTCTAAGATATCCATATTGGGTTTGCCTTCTAAGTCATCTATTGCTATATCAATTTTTGAACCTTTAATTGTTAGTTTAAAGGCACCATACATTGTAGATCCCTTAACGTTCAAGACACATAGATCTAACACTTGCCTGTATTATTCATTGAGTTAAAATTTTGCCTTCTAATATTGTTAAATACTTCTATCTTGTTTTCATGTTAAACCTGGTATTTAATCCTTCCCCATTCTACATTAGCATTGCTTAAGTTTGTTGTGAAAATTCCATCTCATGCACTAACCCATATCAACTGAAGCAATAGTTCAATTTACAGAAATATAATTGTTAGACAGAAATATGAAAGTTGTGTTTTGTCAAAAAAATTAACAGGAAATATTGAGATTCTAAACAATAGTTCAATTTATCTCCAAAAGAATAACTGAATCAAGGAAAACTAGAATACTTCAGTATCACTTACTTTTCATGATAACATGTACTACATCTTCAAAATTAACGACACCTGCATCTCCCAATACTTTTGCAAGCTCTCTATAGAAGTTAGAGAAAAGACACAGATAAGATTAAATAGGGTAACTCAAAGTGTACGTTCTTCTAACAGCATCACTGAGTAGGATAATGCCACCCCATGAAGGCTATTACCTTTGCTTACATTGTGTTTAATTGAATAATTGGATTCATCATTCAATGCATCTTGATGCAAGCATAACCCACAACTATTAATATATTGGGCTATTAAATTATTGTATTTAAACATTCATCTCTGCAACATACCAAAAGCCACAGTTGTAAAAAAAACGTACATAAAGAACAAATTCTTAAGTTAAACCATCAAATAGAGAAGTCAACCTATTTTTTTCAATGTATGTATGGGTCAATGCCACATTGTATATTAAAGAAATGAGATTAGCACAGCCACCATAGTATAAACTCCATGAATGCATCTTATGAGAAACATCGTCTAAACACCCTACCATATTATCTAGCAAGTTTGTCCTAACTGTTTTTTTTCTTGTCTTCATCCGTTAGTTAAATATAGTTTCTTTTTCAGGTGAACTCCCACAATATGCAAAATGCTCATTATCACTAATTCAGTAATTAAAAAAAAGGCAAATGCACAATGCTATGTGAAATAGGGAATTATCCAAGCCATGGCTAGCTTTTCGCAGGCAGCCATTCCGGCGGACATAATTTGCCTTGAAGAATTTCCAAATAATGTCCACCTCAAGTATTCAATATTACTCCTCAAATTCCATGGTATAAAGGAAACATTTTTCAGACTTGTAGAAGAACCTAAAAACCCATCAAAGTCATACATATCGGTCCGACAGGCACAAGGAATTAGAATCGTTTCAACGATGGGTGGTCGATGATGAAATACTTGTACATCGACAAGTCCCACGACATACAGTGAGTGATCCAGAGAGAGTATGAAATGATAGCACGGACGTTTCGATGGCAAATCCCTAGGTATGGATAGATGAGTTAGTTAGTAGGGAAAGAGATGGGCGAGATCTCACAGCAGGGTAGAATCTCTGACGGAGCCATTAAGGTGGGCATGGAGCTCAATCTTGGGCGGCAGTTTGCACCATTCCGGCAGCTCCATGTCTCCACCTGCGTCCAAGTAAAAGAACTTATGTTAGCCCAAGATCGAGCTAACATAACGTCGAGTGCTTTCGTCATGCAGTTATAACCTGGAAATCATTTGCTAAATAGGAAGTCCAATTGAAGATGCACCTCAAAGGAATTCGAGATCTCAAATATTGAACTACTCAGGCATTAGGTGAAAACACAGTAGTGAAGAACAAAATTTTAAATAGAATCAAGTTTAGGTACTCTGATAAATTGATCGCCAATGGCATGCAAACTACTATGACTACAGAAATGTGATAACCTTTCGACTTCATTTGACTGTCGAGGGAAGGATCAAGATTCCAGATAACAAAAAACAATTAAAAAACATTTTTTTATTTAATCATTGATAGAAGCTACTATTTTATATTTTATTAGAATTCTCCTTATTTATATGAATTGCCTAAAATTTACAAAAAGGGGCAAATCACACATTTGTTCAAAATTTAACCTTAGTTAAGAATTTGGAGAATAAAATAGTAATAAAGTTAGGTTAGGGTTACAGAGGGTTCTTATTTTTTTCCCCTTGTCAAAGTCTCCTCCTTGGATCATGAAATCCTTGATCACACGATGAAATGCAGATCCTTTGTAACCGAAGCCTTTCTCACCTGATCAAAATAGTCACATAATGCAAATACTTTCACCAATCAAACGAAACAGAAATTTGTTGGGCGGAGAAAAAAATCAAGAACAAAACCAAAAGAAACAAAAGAGAAGATGAAGTGACCTGTGCAAAGAGCACGAAAATTTTCTGCGGTTTGAGGGACATCATCCCCGTACAACCCTATCACAATCCTGCCCAGATCCTTCCCCATCGGGTTGCCGATGCTGATGTCGAAGTAGACTTTGGTGGTCACCTTAGACTGCAGCGCAGCTTCCTAAAACCCCAGCACAAAAACACATCGTAGCTACATTTTTCATTTCTAGAGAACAAAGGCCAAATAGATACCAGATCTCAGAAAAGATAAAGTCAAAAAAGGATGCGGTGTGGTTGGAGGAGATACCAGGTCTCCTCTTCTCAACCAAATGGAGGAGTTGGAGGAGATGCGGTGTGGTTGGACGGAGAAGCAAGGGCATCGTGTCTTGATCCTAATCGGGAGAGGAAGGGGCGTCGATCTAGGAAGGGGGAAGAGGGAGATGAGGTTGAGAGAGATGGTCGGAGGTTTAGGTTTAGGTTGAGAGAGATGGTCGGATGGTCGGAGGTTTAGGTTTAGGTTTAGGCGAGAGATATGGTCGCGCGGAGGAAGGGGCGCGATATAGATTTAGGTTTGGAGGAAACTTCACAGTGTTGCAAATTTTGGCTAGTGGGAAAATTAAAATATTTTATTTTGGTTCATTAACACCGGGTTTTATAAAACCGATGTTAAAATCAGTGTCTATTAACGAAAAAAAGGGCGCTCATAGACATCGCCTAAAAAACCGATGTCTATGAGCTAAAATCTACGCTCATAGACACCGGTTTTTGGAAAAACCGGTGTAAAATACTCAAAGACATCGGTTTTTGCTTAAAACCGTTGTTGTTCCACTGATGTCTATTAGAGTTTTTGTTGTAGTGATTCTCTATATGAGATAGAGGAGGAGGATAATATTCCTTTATCAACAAATCTGAAGATGTCTGAATTTAGTCAACCTAATGGGAATAATTTGCCACTGAATGAGTCGGTTTCTCAACAGTCTAACCTACGAAGAAGTAGTCATTAGATTATTCCTTGGAGAAGGTTTGACATTGAGAATAAGGCATTGATGATTCTCCCAGTTGATATATAGGCTAAAGCAAGCGTCAAGACAATGAAACATAAGATTTAATGAAGTCATTTTGTCTTATGATTTTGAAATGATCAATGAGGATCATTGTATTTACCTAAGAAAGGAAAAAGGAAAAGTTTATCATTTTATCATCATATGTTGATGATATGCTAATAGCTGGAAGTGACATAAAGTGCATGATAGAAGTCAAATCCTGGCTTTCATCACAATTTGACATAATAGATATGGGAGAAGTAGAGTATATCTTAGCAGTGAAGATCATTAGAGATCGATCAAAAAGGCTTTTGAGTTTGTCTCAAGAAACTTATATCACTAAGATATTACAATACTTTAATATATCATAATATAATATTGAACATACACCTCTAGTGAGAGGTACTATTTTGAGAAAAAGTATGTATCCCAAGACTCCTACGAAAATAGTCGAAATGAAGAAAAAACCATATGCTAGTGCTATTGTAGTTTAATGTACACTATATTGTGTACTCATCCTAATATAAGCTATGTTGTTGGCTTAGTTAGTCATTTGCAATCAAACTCAAGATCGAGACACTGGAAATTAAAGTGGTGAAGAGGATATTTAGACATCTCAAAGGGACATCAGATTATTGCCTCTGTTTCCAAGGATCAGATATGAGCCTAAGTGGCTACACAGATGCAGATTTAGCGGGGACTTTGATGACAAAAAATCCACATCTGGCTATACCTTCTTATTGAATGGTGGCATTATCTCATGGAATAGCAAGAAGTAGGCTTATGTAGCCCTGTCGACAATGGAAGTTGAGTGTGTGGCTTGTGCAGCAACTGTGCAAGAGGTTGTTTGGTTAAGAAGGTTTCTGAAACATCTGAAGATTGCTGAGGATAGTGGGAGACATGTTATAGTGCACTGTGATAGTTAAGCTGCTATTGCTTTTTTCAAAGATCCAAAATATCACAGCAAAGGCAAGCATATATAAATTAAGTATAATTTTGTAAGGGATATTGTCGATAAGAAATAGATAATTCTTGAGTACATCCCTGCATGAAATATGCTTACCAATCCTTTTACTAAGCCATTGACTAAAGAGTCATTTTAGGGACATGTGAAGTCTTTGGAACTTCAAAGAATGTAACATATTGTAGTCATTTAGATAAATGAAAATGTCATAATTTATTCAATGTATATGTCTTTGTTACATTTGAATAAAAGTATCGATAAAGCATGTTGACAGATTGAGATTGATCCACTCACATGGACAATCATCTTTGTTTGTTAAGTATAAATAGAGGTAAGACCATTGCTTATGAGATAACTTATATAGCTGTGAATAGAGACATACCCATAAGTTAAGGTCTCCTTAATAATTGTGTCAAGATGAGATCATTTATATAATGATCAGAGTAAATGAACCCACCATTTACCGAATCTGCTTAAGGCCATATTGGAATTCATATGTTAAATTCAAGATTAGACATTAGGTATGTCTAGATCGAAATATGTACGATGTTAGATTTTGGAAAAAACATCGCTCTTTTTAGTAAAGAGGATAACATCGTAGCATGTGATTCATACCATATGTGGTATAGTGACAAGAAGGGTAGTAGGAGAATGGATCTCTACTTCTCTGCTATGTGAGACCCTTGAGATTATAAGTTAATCTCAATCTTAGCCTAAGTGACTATCTAGCTATCTACTTAATATTTTGATTAGTGTCTGCTACTTTAATATGTTTCCTATTGGCCATGGATGATTCAGTCTATGGAGCATAACTAGGAAAGAGACTGATTAGAATGAATAGATTCTAACTAAAATGAAAGGTTAAGAATGATTTATATATGTGACATTTATTTACTGATTCTAGTTACATTTTGAGTTTAGTACATAAAATGTGATTATGAATAATTGAATTGATTGGAGATGTTAAACATGCTCTTGAGGAATTAGAGATGTTCATATTGATGTAAATAATTCAATCTGGGGTAAAGGTAAGTTATGATGTATCTGATTCATTTTATAGAGAAGTTATGTAAGGTGTAACAATCTACTTTTGTACCAACGGTATAAGATGAGATACCACAAGTAACTGTAACACGTGTCACAAATGATGCACAATTACAGGTAGTGTCTCGTCGTAGTGGGAGGGTTGTTAGGCAACCTGATAGATTCATATTTTTGGGAGAGTCTTCGGACTTGATCCCTGGTGAACATGAAGTTGATCCCTGGGCATATAATGAAGCACTCCAAGATAAAGATGCAGCATCTTGGCAAAGTGCAATGAACTCTAAAATAGAATCTATGCATTCTAATCAGGTCTGGGAGCTTATAGAACCACCAAATGGTGAAAAAGCCATTGGATGTAAATGGGTCTACAAAAAGAAAAGAGGAATAGACGGAAAGGTGGAAACCTTTAAAGCGAGGCTTGTTGCGAAGGGGTATACTCAGAAAGAGGGAATAGATTATGAGAAAATATTTTCGCTGGTATCCATGCTTAAGTCTATCCAGATCCTTTTATCTATTATTTCTCATATGGATTATGAGGTTTGGCAAATGGATGTCAAGACAAATTTCCTTAATGGAAGTCTTGAATAAAACATCTATATGAAGCAACCAGAGGGATTCATTGCGAAGGGCAAAGAACATCTTGTATGTAAGCTCAATCAGTACATTTATGGACTGAAGCAAGCTTCGAGATCTTGGAACATCCGGTTTGATGAAGTGATCTAGTCTTATGGATTCATTCAGTGTCTGGATGAGTCTTGTGTATACAAAAAAGTGACGAAAACGTGGTGGTATTTCTTGTACTATACGTAGATGATATTTTGCTCATTGGCAACAATGTCAAAGTGTTGTTCGACGTAAGGGTATGGATGCCCAAGCAATTTGATATGAAGGACTTGGGAGAATGTGGGCATATTCTTGGGATCAAAGTAATAAGGGATCACAAGAAAAGGATGTTATGTTTATCCCAAGCTTCATACATCGATACTATCCTAGCTCGTTTTAGCATGCAAAACTCCAAGAAAGATTTTCTACCTTTTCGGCATGGAGTACCTTTATCTAAAAAGATGTGTCCTAATACATCAAAGGAGATAGAGGAGATGAAGGCAATTCCTTATGCTTCGGCTGTAGGAAGCCTAATGTATGCAATGCTATGTACGAGACCGGATATCTGTTTTGCCATGGGCATGGTTAGCAAATATCAAAGTAACCCAAGACCGAGACATTGGACTACCGTAAAGCATATTAAAGTATATGAAAAGGACTAGAGATTATATGCTGGTTTACCTGACAGATGATTTGCTCCCTGTGGGTTACACGGATTCGGATTTCCAATCAGATAGGGACAGGAATAAATCAATCTCGGGGTATGTGTTTACTTTGGGAGGTGGAGCCATAGCATGGAGAAGTGTTAAGCAGATATGCATTTCAGACGCCACCATGGAAGCTGAGTATGTGGCAGCCTCTGAGGCAACCAAAGAAGTTGTATGGCTCAAAAACTTCTTGATGGACTTAGATGTGATTCCTGGTTTGCCTAAAGTTATCACAATTTATTGTGATAACAGTGGTGCAGTAGTAAACTCGAAGGAACAACGAGCCCATAAGACAAGTAAACACATTGAGCGTAAGTACCACCTGATACGAAACATCGTAAAACGAGAAGAGGTTGTTGTCGCCAAGATTACATCAGCAGATAACCTGGCAGATCCTTTCACTAAGGTCCTTTCGGTGAGAGCTTTTGATAGACATGTTGAGGGGATGAGAATTAGATGTATGGCAGCATTTATAGCAGCATAGTCTTTTAGTATAAGTGGGAGATTGTTGGGATGTATACTATAAGACTAGCTTTTGTATGAACATCTGTTTTGAAATATTTTGAAATGAGAATCACTTTTGTCAAATATCTGCATTTTAAATTTATATATATATGTCAATGCAGTTGTCCATTTAATTTATATTGTAGATAACATGGTGTGTGGTGACACACAGAAGATCATGTTATCGGTTCCTTATAAATTATAAATAGTGGCTCACAACCAAGATGAATTGGGACAAACCATTAGAACGGTTGTAGTGTAATTTGGTATTAGTCTGTCTTGACTATAAAATTACACTAGTACACTATGTATGTATTGAGCAGGACCATTTGAGATTGTTCGATTTATACTGACTACATAAAAGAGTAAAATCTCTGTTATTGTGAATGTGCGTCCTCTTAATCCCGATATAATAACAAACATGTATATTTAGTATTTATTTCTTTAACTTATCAATGGGTGAGATTTATTTGTTAAATCAATAGGCCCGATGAGTTGGGAGATAGTATTATTTATATGGTGTGTTGTTAATTATAGAAGGAATCCGTGTCTTAATTATTTAGGCTGATGATGCCCTCTTGAGGAGCTCATAAGGATTATCATGTAAACTCTGCAGGTAGACTTAGTCCAGCATGATAATAAAGTTGAGTGGTACTACTCTTGGAATTAGATCTTAATTAATTGGGTTGTCAGTAACTCAATTAATTAACGGACATACGATATCGTAAACACAGGGAGATTAACACACTCATGATAAAAAGGAGCTCATATTGTAATATGGGATTGGTATAGTAGTTCAATAATAACCCTTTAATGGTATGGATTATTATTGATGAATTGGGTTGGGTGATCGGGCCGAACATAGGAAGCCCAAGCCCATCAGGAGGCCTAAACCAATTCTTCCTCTAGGTCCCTACTGTAGCCTCTATATAAAGTCTCACATCCACCCATCCATAACTTGGTTTGGTTTAACTTGGTTTAACTTAACTTGGTTTGGTTTAACTTAACTTGGGTTGGTTTAACTTGGTTAATAGAAAGGGAGATTTTTTCTTAACAGAATTCTATTATTTTTCTTTCTTTGTAACCGACGACAAGCCTATAAAAGGGGTAGGTGATGACCCCTAAAATCTAATTTTCTCTCTTCTCCTCCTTGTGGTCGGCGCCCCTCCCTTTCCTCCTCACCTAGGGCCGGCGCCCCTCCCCTTCTCCCTTGCTAAGAGCCGGCGGCGCCTCTCCTTGCTAGGGTCGGCGGCCCCCTCCTTGTTAAGGTCGGCACCCCCCTCTTCGCTAAGGTTGGCGCCCCCCTCTTCTACTCCTTGGTGGGCGGCGGCTTGGAGAAGAGGAAAAAGAAGAGAAGATGCCCCATCCTAGAGCCTCCTTTTGTAGCCAGCGGTTTGGAAACTGAGAAGATAAAGAGGGTGGTGTTGCCTTGATAGATCGTCGCTCACATTATGTCCAAGAAGAGGAGAGGAATACGGTAGAAGATCAAGAGGTCTTTAGCTACAAAGAAAATGTACAATTAGTTCTTAATTTCGCTGTGTAATTAGTTAGTTTTTCTTTGTATCAGTTTTGGAATACCAACACAAGAGGCCAGCGATCTTGTACTTCGATCAAGGTGTGCTTTGATCATTCAAGAACTTACTTGATTTATCAAACACATGATTGATCGAACATGCGGGTTGCTAGGAAAAGTTCTGTTCTTGTACAATTTTTTGTACAGAGAAATTGAAACAGAACGGAATTCCAACGCCTTCAATAGCGTCCGATCGGATGTGCCTTCGTCCGACCGGGTGAGTAGGTCGCCAGACCGGACAATGACATGATGGCTTTGACCACCTTAACTTTGACCTCCAGCTTGACACTGACACTCCACAGGACGGGCCCCGCCTTACCCCCAGATCAACCTGTAAAGAAGGTTTTCTTCTCTGATATTTGTTATCTGGAAAATTTTAACATACTCTTTTGCACTATACTTATTGTTTTATATGTGTTGCTTTATCATTCTTGAAATTTTGTGTGCCATGTTTATGATCTTTAGATATGTGCTTATTTTTTCTACTCAATTTATGTTTTGCTTACTCATGTTCATTGTCATTAAGGATGGTCGAGCCACTTTGTAGATACGTAGAGAGTGACCGTCCATTTTTGGGGATTTGCCTTGGACTTCAATTATTGTTCGAGTACAGTGAAGAGAATGGTCCAGGTGGATATTGAAATTCCTTTTGGATTTTTCTTTGCTTTGTTAGCTCCATTAACAAAATGTTCATGAACAGGAAGACCAAAGGATTCTTTCCTTTACAAACCGAGCTTTTTCAAGAGAGATCATTTATTCTATGTGTTTCAGTCAAATTGTATTATCCATTGCGTGAGTTTTACTAGTAATTATTAACTTGTAATTTCTATTGCAATGGTCTGCGTTTGAGAAAGGTATCTCTGAACATCCTCAACTGATTCTCATGAAACTACCTCTCCAATATACTATGTTCCGTAGTTCATTTTTTTCTCTTGTGCTGATACACAAGTCATATTTCTATTTTTCTTTTTTTTTTGTCCCAAATGATTCTACGAATAACATTTATTTGTGTAGTAAAAGGTCTTGGTTTGATACCTGGTGTTGTTGGACGTTTTGATTCATCAAATGGTCTCAGAGTACCTCATATTGGCTGGAATGCTTTGCAAACCACCAAAGACACTGAAATTATGGAAGATGTTGGAGGACGTCATGTCTATTTTGTTCATTCCTATCGTGTGATGCCTGTATGTTTTCTCGTGATTTGACCATCAGACCAACACATTCTCATGTTTTTGTTTAATGAAGAGTCTTGTCTAAATTATTCTTTTCAAAAATTTTGCTTAGTCAGATGCTAACAGAGTGGATTTCATCAATATGTAATTATAGTGATAGCTTTGTTTCGTCTATAACAAGGGGTAATGTGCATGCTGTCCAGTTTCATCCGGAAAAAGAGTGGAGGTAACATTCTCCTAATAGTATAGATTACAAGTCAATATTAATATATTTTTTTTATATATTTGCAACATGCTCGAACATGATTAATACTTTCATCACATTTCTTGCTGAAATTTTTTTGAGATCACAACTACTTCTAATTTAGTAGAAGATTACACTCTAGTACGCTTCCAGATTCCTTATGAGGTAGTTTGCAAACAAACTAAGCTTGACTAGCTCTAGAACTAAGTATGTCATTATGAGGATATAGGATGCGGAGTGCATGTGCAAGTTGGTTATGATTTGAGCTTTATCTTGTGGATTATTTTAATTGGCGATAAGGAAAGATGATGTTTAGTTTTTGGTTACTTACTAGAAGTTGTTATGGAAATGGGTGTTTTGCTCCTATCTTTCTTAATTCAAGTACCTGGAAGGAGGATGAGGAAATTAGAGAATGATTTTCTATAGGTAATTTTGGACTTCTCTATGTTATTGTTTAGTTCCAAACTGTTGATATGGGATTGATTTTGTTGTTTGATTTCTTCAGTAGGACTAACAATTATCTTCACTCTACTATCAACTTTTCACGGAGGCTAACATCTTATACATACTGATCGGGTCATAAGGAGGGGCCCGCTCGATAGAAGTGGTCAATGACATGGTGGAGGTCAAAGTCAATACGGTTAACGCTCCTACATTATCGTCCGAGCGGATAACCCACTTGTCCGACCGGAATAAAGAATATCCGATCTGAAATTAACACAACTCGGCCATGCACCGAGCTTCCGACGCTAAGGAAACCATGTATCGGCGAAGAGCCGTCGAACGACTAACCTGCTCAGACTTACATCAACGTGTGGAGCCAGCGAAGCGAAGTCACGACTGAGCCAACTGCGTGCAGACACGGTTCCTTCGATCGACGAGACAAAGGAACTCGGACAGTTGAATGATGGCCGAGCGGACACCCCGCTCAGCCCGACGATGACATTCGGATAGCTAAATCTTGGCCGAGGGGACCCTCCGTTCGGCCTGGTAGCAGACAAAAGGAGGATTAGGCGATATCTTCTTGGGAACCAGTGTCGCCGACATGCGACATGGTTGGCGGCATGGTCAGGCAGAGAATCGTACGATGGAGCTTCCACTGTCACGCCAGAGATATGCTCGGGTCGTTAAGGTATGATGCTAGGGACACTTTCCTGACACATCTTTTCAGGAAAAGCTTTGAGAAGCGTTCACGCCTAAAGAAGTGTGCACGCGTACTCCCAGAGCCCTATATAAAGAGACCTAAAGCTTCATCGGAGGTATGCAAGTTCTACTGTAGCTACTGTTACGCTGCTTCTTTCGCTTTCATGCTTCCACATCTTCCATACGGCCGGAGGCTGACTTGAGCGTCGGAGGGCCAACGTCGGAGAACCCCTCCCTGGCTCGGTACTGACGTTTTGTGGTTGTAGGTCCATCCAATTGAAGGTCCACTCACGGTCAACAGGAGTGTCACGTCCCCAGCGTTCATCGCCTTGACTTTCGAATAGGATCAAACTTGACGTTGTCTGTGAGAACGTACCTGCATCCAAGCCGAGAAGATAAAAGAAGCTGGACGACTTCACACCATGACGCTCACTCAAGAGGAGCTTGACGATCTCATATAAGCACGAGCGGCAAAAATAATCGAGCAGCAGCAGCAAAAGGTGATAGCCGATCGGCTGGCGCAACAAGCAACATCGGCATCAGGAGGCTGAGCGGCACATGAAGACCGGCCGGAACAACTCTCCATCTGGGAACAAAATAGAGGGTCAACCAGCACACAAGGAGAAGCACTGCCCTCCCTGATACCATTTCACCGGGCTCTATTCTAAACGCCCTCCGAAATCGCGCAGTCGAATCAGGATCAAAGATCCTCTTTAGACGAAGGGCTCGTTCGAGACGCGCGGAAGGGCAAGGGGTCCCGGGGTGACGCGTCTCCCGAGCGGATCAACTGCTAGTTCTCCGAAGAAATTTTGCAAGATCCCTTGCTAAGGCATTACGCTCCCTTGACGATTGGAGAGTACAATGGGTCGACCGATCCGGACGACCGCCTTGGTACGTTCGACAACGCTGCTACTCTTCATCAATATACAGATGGGGTGAAGTGCCGAATCTTCCTCACCACAGTCTCTGGCTCGACACAATGCTAGTTCCAAAGGCTGCCGGATGGATCCATCCGGAGCTTCAAAGACTTGCGACCGGCTTTCTTACACCATTTTACGAGTAGCGGACGCTACCAGAAGACAAGCGTCAGTTTATTTTCCATGAAATAGGGGCCGAGAGAATCCCTCCGAGCGTACATTCAGCGCTTCAACAAGGTAGCCACGGACATCCCTTCGGTCTCATCTTAGACCATGATGAACGCATTCACTCAGGGGATTGTCGAAGGAAACTTCTTCCGGTAACTCATTAGGAAGTCACCCCAGGACTACGACAACATGCTCAGGAAGGCCAATGAGTACATCAATGTGGAGGAGACTCAGGAAGCGAGAAGGAAGGAGGTACCGACTAAACCCTCAGCGTTGACCGAACGACGATCGCCGAGTAGATGCGTTTGAGAAATCATAAAATGTAGCATAAAGGGAGAGCATTTTTCCACCTTAATTAGGTAATCGACATCTTACACAGAAGAAAGATATGATACAAGCATCAAATATTAGTTGAATTTTGGGAATAAAGAAAACCTTGCAAAAATCTATTTCCCTAAAATCTTCTTCAATTTCAGTGCTGTCAGCGAAGACAACCTCTATAAATAAAGAAATTGAAAAAACAAATTTGCCTCTCATCTAATTGCCGCAATGTATGAAGAATGCGAAAAAAACATCCGCTAGTAGAGTTGAGACACTGCTGATCGATTGAGATCTAAATCGATAGTTAAATTCTCTTTCCAAATTGGGCCATTACGTGAGGGATTGTGGCCCACAGCAGCTCTATATGGGCTGGACGAGCCCATATGAAGCCCAAAGCAATCTTAATAATTTACTTTTGCAAATTAGCCCTTTATTTATATGAATATAAGTTTTCACCCTTGTATTTTGAAATTAAAATAATAATAATTATAAACTTTAATATATATTGTATGGAAAATTACTTTAATTTATACTAATTCTTTATATTCATAAATTTTTGATACTTTAATCGACTTACTTTTTAAAATTCTCTCACATGATAGGTCAACTTAATTCGAACTAAGTTGATGATTCTCAAATAGTCAATTTAGTCTAAACGAGACTTAAATTTGACTTGACTCTTTGATTCAATCTTGGGTCTCAACAACCTCTTCCAATCTTAGCTCCTGACTCTGACATAGACATCAATTGTTGTCAATCTCGGCTCCTGACCTCGACATAGGTATTTGTTGGATCATAGAGAGCTAGAGGGGAGGAGGGGGTGAATAACGTTTGTAGAAAATCGTGATTTAAAATAGGTTACGCATCGGAATAAAGAAAGCAAAAGCATACACTAACACAGGTGATTTTTTTACTTGGTTCGAAACTTTTGACGACTCCTACTCCAAGGTCCACGATCGTCGATCGTTTTCGTTGCACAATCACTATCAGTTCGTAAATGGATTACAAAGATTGAGTACAAGAACTGAAAATAAAACTATTACTGACAAATAGAAAGGAAACTGAAGAAGTCTTCGTTCTTCAAACTTCGGAGCAGCCTTTCAATGTCGTTGAAACTTTTTCGGAGTAGCACTTGAATATGAAAGTTGTAGCAGATAATTGTCTGAAGCTACTGATTTAAGCTATTAGTGTTAAAATTTTCAAATGAAATTTTTTGAAAAATAATTTAAAAATTTTAAAGAAAAATTTTGTAACCTATTTGAAAAGATTCTAAGTGTGTAAATGTTTAAGGAAATTTTTTGAAAATTATCTGAAATTTTTTTAAGTGTTTTCAGGAAATTTTTGAAAATTTTCTAAGTTTTTGAATTCTCAAAGAAAATTTTTGAAATCTTCTAAATGCTAAAAGTTTTCAAAATATTTTGAAATTTTCAATTTTTTTGAAAATTTCAAAGTGTTTAAAATTTTGAAACAATTTGAAATCTTCTAAGATTTAAAACTTTCAGAGAATATTTTTTTTGAAAGTTTCTAAGTGTTAAAATTTTCATTTTTTAAAAAATTTTCAAATTGTTAAAAAAAATTAATTGTTTTTTAAATTTTCTAAGTTTTGAAATTTTCAAAGAAAATATTTTAAAAACAATTCCAATAGTTTTTAAGTAAAAATTTTAAAACCACTTTTCAAAAATTAGTTTGAAATAATTTTGAAAATTATTAGAGAGAGTTGGGGAAAAAAATCTAAGGAAATTTTGAAAAGCGTTTGAAAATTAATTTTAAAAGTAGCTAAAATTGATGGATTGCTGTCCCTTAATTAAATATATCCTAAAATTCAAACAGATATAAATGTATAAATTTTGAAAATATTTTAAAGAGAATAAAAATATTTAGAAAATAGTCTTTAAATAAATGTCCAACCTTCATACTTAACTGACTATCATAAGATAGTAGCGGCTGATTTAGATTAGTCAAATTGAGCTTTGGTTTCCAACTAATTTGTTATTAATCCGATTACTCAAATTGATCAATGTATTTATTTAAATTCTAAATTTATATTGATGTACTAATATAAGCATGTAAAATCTTGAATTAAGTCCTAAATATCTTACATCATTTTATGTTTTACATACCAGTTTAATCTCTCTGAGCAACTATTAAAAGCTTTAAACTTTTTTACGATAGAGTTCATCGTATCTAACAGGTAAAGGTCGATGAGGTTTCTTGTTCCTTGTTTGCATTGTGGGAGAAATTCTTGAGTGTTTTTCGATTGCTTGATGGCATGGAAGGGTAGTGGATAGAAGTGGTGGTTGCCAATGTTTTTGTAAGACAGCGAAAGAAACTTAATTCATCTAGATCTGCTTTTGGCTCCTCCATCTCACAGTTGTAAAGCTAGCTACCAACTACATGCTTGGCAGTTGGCAGATTGGGTTTGGGGTGGCGGTCCTATTCATTACACCCATCTCACACTTGAACTCCTTGCCATTAATTAGTAGGGTGGACTATATCTCATCGTGAAATAGATAGTGCAACTCATCCCACTAACAACTCATTCCACTGATAAATTTGTAAGGCCTCCCTGATCTAAGATCAAGGACTAGAGGATGTGGCTCCATCCATATCTACCCTTATGGATGATTCGATTTAATGTTTTATGAATTTTTAAATATAAATAAAAGCTTTTCGATCTTATCATAATAAATCATTAATTTGAAGTCATTATTTTACCAGATAGCATTGATGTTAAATCCCCGAGGCTATGGTGATTGTTAGCTAGCTATGATGTGGATTTTTTTTTCATCGCACCAGATTTATTGTTACCTGATCTGGCTATTTATTATTATTTTTTTTAATGGGCTTATTTAGCACAACATCTATTAGCGCAACATCTTGGCTTAAGTTAGGACTCAACCGGCTCCAAAAAAATTGCCTCTCAATTACTAACCAAACTAAACCAAACCAAAACCGATTCAAAATAGCTAGGCAAGTTGGATGAGAACTCAAACACCATTCAAAATAATTGCACGAATTATTGTTAGGTTGTTCCCACGGGATACTCAATTGGTTAAAGAGTGACACATATGTTAAAATGAAGTAAGAGATCAATTTCCGACAGACATATGCTCTCAGAAAAAAACCCTCTTAATTATTTGGTGGTCAAATATAAATTGGTCCCATGATTTATCTTTCTTTATATAGTTTGAGGACGAATTTTGAGAGACGTGTGCTGAGCTACTCGATCTAGGGCATGTTTTTTTCCTTTTGATGATTTCAATTACTCATCTCTGATATGGTTTGTTTCCTTCGAATTCAATTCACAGTGCATGCGGTGCCTTGTTATAGTTATTGGATTAGTTTCTTCTATCTGGCTGGGCTTAGAGCCTTGGAAAATTGGCTGACACCATGGACTCAGGTAGCTAGAAAGAGTTTAGAGATAGCATTGATCAATGCAATTCCTAATTTAAGTACATTGTTATAGAAATCTTAATTTGCATGTAGCAAACTAATTAATTTTTACTCTTAGGTATCTGTATTGCTAATATAGCTAGGAATGTTTTAAAACTCTGTTATAATTTCCTCTCTTTGCCTTTTCTGGTTGTGTTTGCCAAGTTCAAGTTCATGTTGTTATTTATTTGATAAGATAGTTAAGAGTGTCAGGGATTGTATTTACACTGTTATATAATAGATTTTTTTTTTTTTCAAAATTATGAAGCTTCTAAGGAAATATGTCTGATGCCGATGATTCTTTTATCTCTTAATAGGCACGGTCCTGTCAGGATCATTAGGATTTTTTTTTTCTTTTTATTTAGGAAAAGACAAAAACAATATTAGTTTAGGCATAATCAAATAAGGTTAAGGTTTGATCAGATTAGATTGAGGTTGACGATCCTGATCAAAGATAAGAAGAATTCAACTGAGTTATAAAAAAAAAAAAAAGCAAAAAGAATTCAGTGAAACTTCAAGTGTGTTCGCTAACCTAGATATTCAATTAGAATTAACAAATAGATCAAATTAAACAATCAATCTAGTTTAATCATGCTACGTTCGAAAGGGCAGAATGAAACTATCCCTAGACCATCAGCGTCCGTCACCCTGCAACCGCTCTGTTGAACTCTGTGTGCCCGCTGTTTATCCAATTTAATTATTTGTTTTTGATCAAAATATCATTTTAATTAATTAATTCAATAATATAAATATTCAATTGAGATGTCATCTTCTGAGAGACGATCCATTGAAACTCACCTCAGCCGGGGAGAAACAAATTACATTATATTGATCACAGTCCATGAAATTTTAAATTGGGATCAAATCCGTAAAACTGAATCTTAAACACAACAATGAACCAACCAAAAAAATACAAGCAAAAGATTGCAAGAGTAATACACAAAATGATACAGCACCGGAATGAAAAAAATAGAAACAGGAAATTAAATTTTATTAGGCTAAGACATAAACTAACACAAAATGAAATCTCCTTAAACAAAGCAAGGTTAAAAATTTTTTTTATAAAAATATCATTAAAATTGACGATAAATAAAAAATTCCTAATTTGCCACAAGTAATTTAAATAAATCTGTCAACTTATATCTAATTATAAAAGGAAATCCTATACAAATCCTCTGTTGAGGTGATATCATTTTAGCCATTCATAGTGTGTGTTTACTATTATTTACTAATATTATTCCTGCTCTAGACAGCTAGCTACCTTCAAGCCAAAACTCCCACAAGAACCCTACATCTTCAACCCAGGGAAATACTCAAAAAACTTCAACCATATTTATTAGAGGTGCATGCTTTAGGATTTCAAAAAAGCACAGTGAATATTCATTCAGACATATCTGAAAGAAAACAAAAAAAAAAAGAGTAAAATTATCGATCAGTTAAGCTTGAGCATTTGACAGCTAGTAAGCACATCAGTACATAACTGCAAACTCCAACTTGATACTTGCAGCAACATATGTTGGCTAATGAAAGCCAGCACAACCACAACAATAGGTGTTGAAGTACTAGCAAACATACTAAATCAAGAACATAAAAAATAGTCAAAAACCATCGTACAAAAACTTTGACAAGCAAAACGTGGAAAAAAAACATTTTATAATAGCAATGCAATCTAAAAGTGAAGTTCATCTAATTCAAGATTTTTGAGAAAATAAACTTATTCCATCATCATTTATGCCAAAAGATAAAACTTAAAGAAACAACTTCACACAAGTCACATAAAGAGGGGACGATGAACCCCTTGGTAAGACCAAATGTGCAACTAACAACAACTTAGAAAGTTTTATCTGCCGATAGCAAAAGCTAGCAAAAGCTAAAACAAGTGATCGTAGGCCACAGCAGCAGCTTTGTAGGCCGCGGCGGCGGTGACAGCTGGGTCTCGGCTCAAGCGGTCAGCTGCGTAGGCCACCTCAGTGGCAACTCCGTAGGCGACGGCGGCGTTTGCCAAAGCTGCGGCGACAGCTAAGGCTGCGTAGGCGGTCGCGCAAACGCCGCCGCCTACGGAGTCGCCACCGAGGCGACCTACGCAGCTGACCGCCGCTGCCGCTAAGACTGCGTGGGCCGCGGCGAAGCGGAGGCTGCGATCGGGATCCATTAGGGTTGGAAGAAGGGGGTTTAAATAGTTTAGTGGGATTTAGGGTTTGGAAAGGAATGGAATAATAGAAAATTAAAATTTTTTGGTTTAATAATGTTAATTAAATCTAAAATCTTAATTAAATTAACAATATATTATTTTTTAAAAAAATAGAAATTATTATAAAAACATTTTAATAATTCTTTTTAAAAATTCTTTAAAAAATATTTTTTAAACCTTTTTTTAAATGATTTTGAAAAAATAATAAAATTATTTTAAATCCTTTTAAAAATTCTTTTAAAAATCTTTCAAAATTATTTTAAAACCCGTTAAAAAAATCCTTTAAGAAAATTATTTTAAACCTCCTTTAAAATTTTTAAAACAAGAAAATACTCAACTAAATACAAAATTCAATTAAATAACATAATTAGATACGAAACAAACTAAAAATAGAACATGGAATTAAAACCTAAGTAATAAAATATATATGTTTCAAGTTATTAGAAATAGTAAATAAGAAAATAATTACAAAATAACATAGAAATAATTTTGGAGATAAAATATATATAAATCTTATAGGAATATCATTATTTATTTTAAGGGCAAATATGATATTTGTTATATTTATATTTCCAAACATCTGACAAACTCAAACAATAATATTGACAATTATACTTAATCTCAACTTATAAACTAAACAATAACATTAGAATGGCTAAATTTATTCTCATTTCAGTCTATTAAATACATTCTCATTCCTATTTTTTTTTTCATTTCTTGAATCTTGGTACCGGTAGATATTGAAGTAAAGAATAGCATATATATATAATATAGAAAATCAAAATTGAATGTGATGTGGCAAAATTATACGATTCACATGTGTTCCGTAAGATTAAAGTTCAAACTGAGCTGATGACTCCCAAATAGTCAACTTAGCCGAAATGAGACTTAAGTTTGACTCGACTCTTTGATTCAGTCTTGGGTCTCAACAACCTCTTCCAATCTTAGCTCCTGACCCTAACACAGACAACAACCTTTGTCAATCTTGACTCCTGACCTCGACACAGGTATTTGTTGGATCGTAGAGACGCTAGAGGAGGGGGGTGAATAACATTTGTCGAAAATCGTGATTTAAAATAGGTTAGATATCGGAATAAAGAAAGCAAAAGCACACACTAATATAGGTGATTTTTTTACTTGGTTCGGAGCCTTTGACGACTCCTACTCCAAGGTCTGCGATCGTCGATCGCTTTCGTTAGGCAATCACTATCAGTTCGTAAATGGATTACAAAGATTGAGTATAAGAACTGAAAATAAAACTATTACCGACAAATAGAAAGGAAATTGAAGAAGTCTTCGTTCTTCGAACTTCGGAGCAGCCTTTCAGTGTCGTTGAAACTTTTTCGGAGCAGCACTTGAATATGAAGTTGTAGCAGATGATTGTCTGAAGCTACTGGTTGAAGGCCCCTATATAGGCCCATTTCGAGCGCCTGGAACCCCTTCGGGCGTCTGGACCATGATGACGTGGCGAACTCTCGTCGAAACTTCATCCGCGAAGTTTTATCCACATCTGGACTACGGGACCCCTTCCGGGGGCCTGGACCATTGATGTGGGCTCAGCCAATCTACGCGCTCCAACTCAGCTCCTAAATAATTATTCTAGTTCGAGCGCATGTCTCAAGATCATGTACCTAATCGATTGAGCGGTCAGATCGGGCGGTGAGGCAGAGCAGCCAAGTGACAGAGTGGTCGAGCGGGCAGATCGATCGAGCGGGCAGATCGACTAATCGGGTCGAGCCACGGAATGGAAGAGCAACCAAGTGGGTAGTGTGGTCGAGTCACAGATAGGTCAACCAGTCAATGTGGCAGATCGGGTAGCAAGATCTAGCAAGCAGATCGACCGACCGGGCAGTGTGACCAAGTCACAGATCAGGCCGAGTGTCCGACGGGGTAGAGCAATTGATCGGGTAGTGAGGTCGAGCAGACAGATAGTTTTTAATTTTGTTTATTCGTGAAAATTTTATCACTATTCTGGATTATTGTTTCTATAAGTGAGGTCGACATCCTAGGTCCCTTGTGAGATACATTCAAGTATTAACGTACCTTTCAATTCATGGAATCATGCAAAGCTAAATTCACTATTATGCAAAGCACATACCAAGTTCTCTCCTAATGAAGGTGAACTCCGCTTCGGGTAAAGGCTTTGTAAAGATATCGGCAAGGTTAGATTTAGATTCAACATAAATTAGTTCAATATCTCCTCTTGCCACATGATCTCTAATGAAGTGATGTTTTAGCTCAATGTGCTTTGTCCTAGAGTGATGCACCGAATTTTTGGTCAAATTGATGGTGCTCACATTGTCACACAATACCTTGATTTTGGAATAGTGTAGCTCATAATCCTCTAAGGTATGTGATCCGGTCCGGAATCTGAGTCAGACGGACCATCGGGTGAGGTGGATGGAATGTTGACGAAGTCGCGACGTCCCGGAGGGGGGTGTGCTGAGATGGCTCCCGTGTTGACCAAGTCTCCAAAAGTCTTCTGATCAACGCTACCTGCAGCCAGCGACCGGGTTGACCCGGCCCCCGGTACCCCGATGCTCGAGGCAGATCCAACGTATATATGAGTACAAGACTAAGCCATGAAATAATGAAAATGCATATGAAATATGAAGGAGGAACATACCTTAGCCCAGGGGGGCGCCCTCGGATGGGACGCGGCTCGAGTTGTCGCGACCCAGAAGAGTAACTGACTCTGATCAGGCTGTAGAGTTGGATCTGACGACGCGAAACAGGACGTGGCACGGGGCCGGAAGACAAGTTGCAGATTGGGGTAAGGCACCGGTACGCGGCCCGGGAGATATTAGCGGCACGCAGGCCGGGACACAAAGTTGGCACGCAAGCCGGGACATAAGGTCGGCACGTAGGCCGAGACACTAGGCTGGCATGTAGGCCGGGAAACTAGATCGGAACGCAGGCCGAGACACTAGGTCGGCACGCAGGCCGAGACACTAGGTCGGCATATAGGCCGGGAAACTAGATCGGCACGTAGGCCGGGACACTAGGTCGGCACGCAGGCCGAGACACTAGGTCGGCATGTAGGCCGAGAAACTAGATCGGCACGTAGGCCGGGACACTAGGTTGGCACGTAGGCCAGGAAACTAGATCGGCACGCAAGCCGGGACACGACACACAGGCAAGATAAGCGCGTAGGACGGAATACAATACACAAGCCAGGTTGGCACAAAAGCCAAAACACGATAAAACGACACGAAGGCCGAACAACCACGGCTCACAAGCTGGAGATAGTCTAAATCAAAGGGTCATAGCGGAATGTTGGATCGTCGTCAGATGGGTATGATCAGATGGATCGAAGAGGTATGAGCTAACGAAGACCGTCCGGAGGACATCGACATCCCCCGGAGACGGTGACGCCTGGCTGTGGACTTCGTTGACCGCTTGGGACGACCTCAACCAGCTGTGAGCGGCGTCAACTGCTGAAAACAATGTTGGCCGGCAGTGATATGAGGAGGTAGAAGGCGTACGGACTACCGGCGAGTGTGAGAGATAGAGAGGGAGGAGGCGCTAAACAGGGGAGGGGCGGCGACGGCTGCTGTCGTCGCCGGCGGTACGCTCGAAGGGGAGATGAGACGGCGGCAGAGGAGAAGGATGAAATGTGGCTGCGGCTTCGCTGGAGAAAACAACGGTGATATTTGAGGCGAGGGTCGCGCGGATGAGGAAGAGGGATGACCGAAGGCATTTGCCGGCGAGAGGAGGAGGAATCGGTGGTGGTCGCAGTGAGGAGGAGGAGCCGGCAGTAATCTGTCTGGCGACGGTGCTGTGAGGAGGAAGAAGAGCAGTGTTCGTCTTCGGTGTTGCAGGGAGAAGAAAGAGAGGAGCGAGGGTGATGGCCGGAAGCCGGCACCGGCGAGGCGCTCATGAGAAAGAGGAAGAAAGGGAAGTTGGCGGTGTCGGCTGGAGCAGCAGCATCCCGGGGAAGAAAAGGAGGGAAGCGGCAGTGTCAACTCTGGCGAAGGGCGAGAAGAGGAGGAGCCAGCGATGGTCGCAGCGAGGAGGAAGGAGGGGTCGTGGTCGGAGGTGGTCGTCGGTGAGGAGAAAGAGAGGGAAGGAGCCGGAGTTGGCGGCGGCGAAAACACGAACCCAAAAACCCTCCTCTTCTGCATGCTACAGTACTCTCTTAAAACCCTATCTCCTCATTTTCTCAAACTGCCCCTCCCTTTCCTCCTATTTACTCACTTGCCCTAAGCCATATCCACGTCACAAGCCTCCCCTTCAAGTCTAGTGGAACGAGACGCCAGTCCGACTGACTAGACCCAGCCAAATGAAACACGGAATTGCTAGTGAATGCAAAATCATATCGCGAGGTTGTCACATAACGTCGAACGAGTAGCTGTGGACGACGGGTACCTGGCAGAGCGACGAAAAGAATAAGCGCTGACCGAGCGACAAAAGACATATCTAGCGAGTGTCGAAAGAGCAATCTGGCGAATGTCAAGCGATAGTGAATCACGACCTGGCAATAAAGAGCGTGATCGAGCGAGTGCCGACCGAGTGATAGTGAATCGCGACCGGGCAATAAAGAGAATGATGAATGCGCAAAGTCGTGAGCGCGACTGAGCGAGTGCAGATCGAGCGACCGTAAATCGCGACCGAGCAAGAATGATGGATGCGCAGAGTCGTGAGCGTGACCGAGAGAAATACTAACAGAGCGTCAATAACTTGCGACCGTGGAAAATACCGACCGAGCGTCAATAACTCACGACCGAGGAAAATACTGACCGAGTGTCAATAGATCTCAATCGGGCAATAGAGAGTGATGGGTGAGCAGAGCCATGAATGCGACCGATCAAATGTCGTCTGAGGACAGTAAATCGTGACCAGACGATATAGAGACGGAGTGACGAATAAAGCCATGAGCGCAACTGGGAAGGTGCCGACCGAGCATCGATAAATAGCGACCGGAAAAATAGAGAGTGAGGAACGCGCCAAGTCATGAGCGCAACCGAGCGAGTGCCGACCGAGCGACCGCATATTTCAACCTGGCAATAAAGAGCGTGACCGAGCTAGTGCTGACCGAGAAAAACCCTTAAGTGAGAGGCCAGTCAGCATAAAGCGAGTAGCCGAGTGGTATCAGCGAGTGATCGAGCAAACGGCGAAGCAACAGTGATGAGCGAAATACGAATGGCGAGCGTCGGGCAGAGCAGCAAGCGGGGCGAATATGTCGAGCAGAGCGACAAGTAAGTGATGAGTGCCGACCCAGCCATAGCGGTAAGCGAAGCGCTAAGGATGAGCGCCGAACAGAGCGGCGAAGCGTGCACGATGAGTGCCGAGCAGAGCGGCGAGGGAAGCGATGAATGCCGACCAAGCAACAGCAGTGAGCGGAATGTGAGAGCTGAGTGTCGGGCAGAGCGGCGAGTAAAGCGATGAATGCCGACCGAGCAACAGCAGTGAGCGGAACGTGAGAGCTGAGTGCCGGACAGAGCGGCGAGTATGACGAGTGCCGGGCAGAGCTGCGAGTGAGTGAGGAGTGCCGACCGAGCAACAGCAGTGAGCGGAACGTGGGAGCTGAGTGTCGGGCAGAGAGACGAGTAAAGCAAGTATGACGAGTGTCATGCAGAACTGCGAGTGATGAGCGCCGACCGAGAGGTCGTTGAGCGTGAGAGCAGAGCTCACTTATAACTCGCACTGGGGCGAGAGTCTGGGACCCTGACCGGGAGGTGCTCTGGAGGCCTCACTTGTACTCGATCTGGAGACTTGTGACTAGAGCCGTCGGTTTGGGTGAGGCCCGACTTGCACTGGGGCGAGAGTCTGGGACAGCCGACCGAGCAGCTCGGTCGTTGGGCGTGAGAGTAGAGCTCACTTATAACTCGCACTGGGGCGAGAGTCTGGGACAGCCGACCGAGTAGCTCGGTCGTTGGGGCGTGAGAGCAGAGCTCACTTATAACTCGCACTGAGGCGAGAGTCTGGAGGCGTGAGAGCATGCTCACTTATAACTCGCCCTGAGGCGAGAGTCTGGGACAGCCGACTGAGCAGCTCAGTCGTTGGGCGTGAGAGCATGCTCACTTATAACTCGCACTGGGGCGAGAGTCTAGGACAACCGACCGAGTAGCTCAGTCGTTGGGCGTGAGAGCCCAACTCACTTATAACTCGCACTGGGGCGAGAGTCTGGGATAGCTGACCGAGCAGCTCGGTCGTTGGGCGTGAGAGCAAAGCTCACTTATAACTTGCACTGAGGCAAGAGTCTGGGACAACCGACCGAGCAGCTCGGTCGTTGGGCGTGAGAGCAGAGCTCACTTATAACTCGCACTGTGGCGAGAGTCTGGAGGCGTGAGAGCAGAGCTCACTTATAACTCGCACTGAGGAGAGAGTCTGGGACAGTCGACTGGGCAGGTCGTTGGGGGGTTGAGCATGAGAGCAGTGCTCACTTATAACTCGCACTGGGGCGAGAGTCTGGAATCCCGATCGAAAGGTGACCTGGAGGCCTGACCAGTACTTGATCTGAAGACCTGGCCAAGAATTGATCTGAAGGTCTGACCAGGACCCGACCTGGAGACCTGACCGGGAAACATTCTGAATGCCTGACAAAGAAGCAATCTGGAGGTCTGACCAGACATTGAGCAGGAGGTCTGACCAAGAATTGATCTGAAGGTCTGACCAGGACCTGATCTGGAGACCTAATCGGGAAACAGTCTTAAGGCCTGACAAAAAAGCATTCTGAAGGCCTGACCCAGAATTGATCTGGAGATCTGACCGGGAATTGGTCTGGAGGCCTGACTGAGAGATCGTTAGCGATAATCCGATCCGAGATCGGTGGTGATACTCTGGTCCGAGACCAGTGGTGATAGCTCGACCCCGAATGGGGGAGGTTAAGCCTTGAAGCTCATAGAAGCAAAGCCGATAGCAACATGAGGAGATAGAGCTTTTATCATACCTGATTGTGAAGTGATGTCAACTAGCTGGCTCGGCTCAACTCCCAAATGCCCATACAGTCAGTGAGATAAATAGTGTCGATCCCTTGACTCCCAAATATCTGCATAGTCAGGGAGAGAATAATTTGAGCCTTGACCGTCAAAGGAAGTGAAGTCCATAGCCATATGAGGGAGCAGAGTCCGTAATAATAGAAAGGAAGCAGAGCATCGCGAATGTAAGGAGCAGAGCCTGTATACATAAGAGGATACAAAACAAGTGGAGGATGTAGAGCATATAATAATAATAAAATGAATCGCCTATAGTAGTAGAGAATGCTGAGCGCCTGATGAAGAGTGCAGAGACTGTAATAGTAAGAGAATGCAGAGCCTCATGGTGAAGGGTGCAGAGCCTGTAGCACACATGATCAAGGAACTGGGCCCCTGACCCCTGATCGGAGAGTAAGGTCCCTAGCATGTAATCAAAGAGCGAGGCCCCTAGATCCTGATCGGGAAGTGGTACTGCAAGTCTATGATCGGGGAGCTGTGTCCCAAGTGTATGAGTGGGGAGTTGTGCCCCTAGAGTATGAGCGGGGAGTTGTGGCCCAAGTGTATGAGCGGGGAGCTGGGCCCCTAGTGTCCGATCAGAGATTGAAGGCTCTAGTCTTTGATCAAGGAACTAGGCTCTTACTCTTTTATCAGGGAAATATAGCAGTTCCTATAATCGTAAAAAGAGAGCAGAGCTTGTAATCGTACCTGATCAAGGAGTTGTGCCAACCGGCTAAGGGTTTGTCTCTGTCCCTTAACTCCCGAATACCCGTGGAGTCAGGGAAAAAACATAACGGAAAAACTAACCTGTCAGCCAGCTAAAGCTCCGCTGGATCCCTCGACTCCCGAATACCGGTGGTGTGAGGATAGAAAATAATATGTGTATCGAGATCCTCCGGGATTGTGATAATAGCAGAGAACCTCCCAACGTCGTCCATCTTCACATTCCGGAACAGGTTGTTGTGTTCCCACAGACGGCGCCAAATTGATCCGGTCCGGAATCTGAGTCAGACGGACCGTCGGGTGAGGTGGATGGAATGTTGACGAAGTCGCGACGTCCCGGAGGGGTGTATGCTGAGATGGCTCCCGTGTTGAACAAGTCTCCAAAAGTCCTCTGATCAACGCTACCTGCAGCCAGTGACCGGGTTGACCCGGCCCCCGGTACCCCGATGCTCGAGGCAGATCCAACGTATATATGAGTACAAGACTAAGCCATGAAATAATGAAAATGCATATGAAATATGAACGAGGAACGTACCCTGGCCCAGGGGGCGCCCTCGGATGGGACGCGACTCGAGTTGTCGCGACCCGGAAGAGTAACTGACTCTGATCAGGCTGTAGAGTTGGATCTGACGACGCGAAGCAGGACGTGGCACGGGGCCGGAAGACAAGTTGCAGGTCGGGGTAAGGCATCGGCACGCAGCCTGGGAGATATTAGCGGCACGTAGGCCGGGACACTAAGTCGGCACGCAAGTCGGGACATGAGGTCGACACACAGGCCGAGACACTAGGTTGGCATGTAGGCCGGGAAACTAGATCGGTACGCAAGCCGGAACACTAGGTCTGCACGCAGGTCGAGACACTAGGTCGGCATGTAGGCCGGGAAACTAGATCGGCACGTAGGTCGGGACACTAGGTCGGCACGTAGGCCAGGAAACTAGATCGACACGGAGGCCGGGACACGACACAAAGGCAAGATAAGCACGTAGGACGGAATACAATACACAAGCCAGGTCGGCACAAAAGCTAAAACATGATAAAACGGCACGAAGGCCGGGAACAACCACGGCTCACAAGATGGAGATAGTCTAAATCAAAGGGTCATAGCGGAATGTTGGATCGTCGTCAGATGGGTATGATCAGATGGATCGAAGAGGTATGCGCTAACGAAGACGGTCTGGAGGACATCGACATCCCCCGGAGACGGTGACGCCTGGCTGTGGACTTCGTTGACCGCCTGGGACGACCTCAACCAACTGTGAGCGGCGTCAACTGCTGAAGACAATGCTGGCCGGCAGTGATATGAGGAGGTAGAAGGCGTACGGACTGCCGGCGAGTGTGAGAGATTGAGAGGGAGGCGGCGCTGAACAGGTGAGGGGCGGCGACGGCTGTTGTCGTCCCCGGCGGTACGCTCGAAGGGGAGATGAGACGGCGGCAGAGGAGAAGGATGAAAAGTGGCTGCGACCTCGCTGGAGAAAACAACGGCGACATTTGAGGCAAGGGTCGCGTGGATGAGGAAGAGGGATGACCGAAGGCATTTGCTGGAGAGAGGAGGAGGAATCGGCGGTGGTCGCGGTGAGGAGGAGGAGCCGGCAGTAATCTGTCTGGCGACGGCGCAGTGAGGAGGAAGAAGAGCAGTGTTCGTCTTCGGTGTTGCAGGGAGAAGAAAGAGAGGAGCGAGGGTGATGGCCGGAAGCCGGCACCGGCGAGGCGCTCATGAGAAAGAGGAAGAAAGGGAAGTTGGCGGCGTCGGCTGGAGCAGCAGCATCCCGGGGAAGAAAAGGAGGGAAGCGGCAGTGTCAACTCCGGCGAAGGGCGAGAAGAGGAGGAGTCGGCGATGGTCGCAGCGAGGAGGAAGGAGGGGTCGTGGTCGGAGGTGGTCATCGGTGAGGAGAGAGGGAAGGAGCCGGAGTTGGCGGCGGCAAAAACACGAACCCAAAAACCCTCCTCTTCTGCATGCTACAGTACTCTCTTAAAACCCTATCTCCTCATTTTCCCAAACTGCCCTCCCTTTCCTCCTATTTCCTCACTTGCCCTAAGCCATATCCACGTCAGTATGCATCATCCAAAATAATTGAGCTACACAACCACCCATGGCCATATACTCGGCTTCAGTTGTGGACAAGGTCACACAAGGTTGTTTTCTACTACTCTAACTTACAAGGGAAGGTCCAAGAAATTGACATCCACTGCTAGTACTCTTTTTATCTAATTTGCAACCTGCATAATCGGAATCAGTGTATCCAATTAAGTCAAAATTCCGAGTCCTAGGATACCAAAGGCCGACATTAAGAGTGCTCTTGATGTATCTCAAAATTCTCTTTACCGCTACTAAGTGAAACTCTTTGGCACATGATTGGTATCTTTCACACATTCCTACCTACTATCGGTTAGATATAACAAACTACCAATCATACTCCTATATTGCTTTGGGTCTACTAATTTTCCTTCTTGATCACTATATATCTTGGTATTAGTTCTCATAAGAGTAGATCCTCTAGCATTTTCGAACTCAAATTTCTTGATAAGTTCTTTAGCGAATTTGGTTTAGTAGACATGGGTTCCTTCACTAGTTTGTTTTACTTGTAATGCCAAAAAGAAACTCAATTCTCCAACTAGACTCATTTCAAACTCACTTTTCATGTGTTTGATAAAATCATGAAGAAGTTCATTATTTGTTGAGCCAAAAATGATGTCATCAACATAGACTTGGGCAACAAAAATGTCTCCATCCTTAGGCTTTAGAAATAATGTTGGGTCAATTGTTGCTCTTCTAAAGCCCTTAGAGATTAAGAATGATGAGAGTCTCTCATATCAAGCCCGGAGAGCTTGTTTTAAATCATATAATGCTTTCTTAAGTTTATAAACATGATTTGGATAATTTATATTTTCAAATCCGGGTGGTTGCTCTACATAAATTTCTTCCTTAATAAACCCATTAAGGAAAGCCGATTTTACATCTATTTGATGAAGTTTAAAACTCGTGTGAGCGACATATCCTAATAAGATCCAGATGGACTCTAACCGAGCTACCGAAGCATAGGTTTCATCATAATCAAGTCCCTCTACTTGATTGAAACCCCTAGCTACCAACCTAGCCTTATTTCTAGTGACCCTCCCTTGATCATCCAAGTCATTTCTAAAACCCCATTTTGTTTTAACTATTGTACTATCATTAGGTCTTAGAACTAACTCCCATACGTCACTTCTTTCGAATTAGTTCAACTCCTCTTGCATTGCTAGAATCCAATCCGTATCAAAAAAGACTTCATCAATTGTTTTTAGTTCAAGTTGTGATATTAGAGTAATTGGACTAGTATGATCTCTAAAATTGGATCTAGTCCTTATCCCTTGAGCAACATCTCCAACTACTTGATCAATAGGATGATCTTGATGAAGCCTTAAGGTCCTAAAAATTATGGGATCATCACCTACATGATGTTTATTGTTTTCATTGCTTCTTTCATCATCCAAAATATTTCTTCCTCCTCCTTGATCAATACCCCCTAAATGTAGGTCTTGTATTCCTTGAGTAATGTTTTAATTTTATTCAATTATATCCTTATCAATGGATGATTTCCTAGAATAAGTGCTAGTAGACTCATCAAATTCAATATTGGATGATTCCTCAATCGTTAGAGTCCTTTTGTTGTAAACTCTATATTCTCTACTAGTATATGAGTATCCAACTAGGATTCCCTCATCTGACTCGGCCTCAAATTTTCCTAAGTCATCTTTGGTATTAAGAATATAGGCCTTACACCCAAAGATTTTGAAATAATGAATTGAAAGAATTGTTCCATTCCATAGTTCAAAATGTGTTTTTTCTAAAAATGTATGAATCAAGACACGATTTTGGATATAACATATGGTATTAACCGCTTCGGCCCACAAGTAGCTGTTAGGATGTATACTAAAAGCCTAGCTTTTGGTATAAACATTTATCTAGAAATAAAAATCACATTGGTCAAATGTCTACATTTATGATAAATGTAATTGTTCAATTAATTTATATTGTAGATAACATGGTGTGTGGTGTCACACACAGAAGATCATGTTATCGGGTCCTTATAAATTATAAACAGTAGCTCACGACCAAGATGAAAAGGAACAAACCATTGGAAGGTCGTAGTGTAATTAGGTATTAGTTTATCTTAACTATATAATTACACTAGTACACTTAGAGTGTATTGAGTAGGACCATTTGAGGTCGTTTCTTTTATACTGACTTTATAAAGGAACAAAGACCTCAGTTATTATGGAAGTGTGTGCTCTTAATCCTAATATAATAACAAGCACATATATTTGATATTTATTTCTTTAATTTATCAATGGGTGAGATTTAGTTCGATAAATCAATAAGCCCGATAAGTTGGGAAATGATATCACTTATAGTGTGTGTTGTTGATTATAGAAGGAAACTGTGTCCTAGTGATCTAGGTTGAGAATGTCCCCAAAAGGAGCTCATAAGGATTGTCATGTTAAACCCTGCAGGTGGACTTAGTCCGACATGACGATGAAGTTGAGTGGTACTACTCTTGGAGCTAGATATTAATTAAGTGAGTTGTCAGTAACTTACTTAATTAGTGGACATTTGTTATCTTAAACACAGGGAGACTAACACACTTATAATAAGAAGGAGCCAAAAATATAATTTGGGCTTGGTGTGGTAGTTCAATAATAGTTCTCTAGTAGAATGAATTATTATTGATAAAATTAAGTTGTGTGTTCGGGGCGAACACGGGATGCTTAATTTTATCGGGAGACCAAAACCAATTCCTCCTCTCGGTCCCTATCGTAGCCTCTTAATTATAGAGTACTATACCCACCTATACCCACCTTCTTACCCATCCCATAGGGGCTGGCCAAGCTAGCTTGGAGACAAAGCAAGGGCCGGCCAAAGTTTGGTTCATGGGTACTTCAAGGTGGCCGGCCCTAGCTTGGGTTCAAGCTTGGTGTGGCCGGCCCAAATTTAAATAAAAGGATTTTTATTTTTTAAAATTTTCTTATGTGGATAACATGATTTAAAAGAGAGTTTAAAAATTTAAATTTTTCCTTTTATAAGATTCTACAAAAGATTAAGAGAAGAGCTAAATCTTTTTCCTTATTTGTAGATTAAAAGGTTGATTTTAATTTTGGTAAAAACTTTCCTATTAATCATGTTTATTATTTAAAAGAAAGTTTAAAAATTAAAAATTCTCTTTTATTAGTTTCTACAAAAGATTAAGAAAAGATTTAATATCTTTCCTTATTTGTAGATTAAAAGAGATTTTAATTTTTAGAGATAACTTTCTTTTTATCCACATGTTAAAAGAGAGATTTTAATTTATAAAATTTCCTTTTTATTAACCAATCATGAAGGGAAAAATTATTGGAGAATTTTTTTATAAATTTCCGGAAGCAAATAAGGAAGTTTTAATTTGTGTTTAAAATTTTATTTGCTTGGAAATTTTATGGTGTGGCCGGCCATTGTAAATTGAAAAGAAAAATTGTTTTTAATTAAATAAATTTTCCTTTTCAATGGCAAAAGAATTAAGGAAGTTTTTATTAAATTTTCCTTATTTTCCAAGACCAAGGATTATAAAAGAGGGGGTAGAGAAGGCTTCATGGTGAACAACTCTATTCTATTTTCTCCCTCTTTTCTTCCTTGGTGTGGCCGGCCATCCTCTCCTCCTCTCTTCTCTTTGATGGCCGAACCTCATCCTTCTTGTGGAGATTCATATGGTGGCCGGATCAAGTTAAGAGAAGAAGAAGAAGAAGGAGAGAAAGAAAGTTTTGTTTCTAGCATCCCTTGGAGCATGGTGGTGGTGGCCGAACCTCTTCATCTTGGGAGAAGTTTTGATGGCCGAAACTTGTAAGGAAGAAGAAGGTGCTTGGTGGTTCTCATCTCGGAAGATCGTTGCCCACACAACGTCCGAGGTTAGAAGAGGAATACGGTAGAAGATGAAGAGGTTTTTCTAAAAGGTATAACTAGTATTTTTCCTTTCCGCATCATACTAGTTATTTTTGAAAATAATACCAAATACAAGAGGCATGCGATTCTAGTATTTCGAATTTGTTTTCGAGGTTGTGTTCTTTTTTTTTTCTTTTCCTTGTGATTTGATTGTTCTTTTTGGTTGACCTAAAGTTATTTAAGGAAATTAAATATTAACTTTCCTTAAAAGGCTTTGTCTAGTCGGTGGTGGTTGTTCCCATATCCAAGAAGATCATGTGCCTTGCCACGTCAGTACTGGGAGCCAATTTTGGAAACTAATATTTAATGAAATTAATAACCTAGGTGATTTGGATCGAACGTGTTAAGTTCTGCAGGAGATCCGAGTCTAAACCTAAAAGAACAAATAAATTAAACTTAGGATCAAACGTGTTAAGTTTCGTAGGCAATCCGAGTTTAATTTAAAAGAACACATGGTAGCTAGGAAAAGGTTCAGACCTTTGTACAAAATTTTTGTACAGTTGAAGCATTAGGTTTTCCGAGTAGCAACCAACAATTGGTATCAGAGCTAGGGTTTTGCCTCTGTGTATTTGGTATTAGTTTAATTATGCACATGTCATACATAATTTAGGCAGGTTAATAGTAGGATGTGCTAACTTTGTGGATGCAGGATCCAACTATTATGACTTATAGTTATTATGTGTGTGATTGGACCCTTGGACATGTCAAGGGCATTTTATTCTATGTGCATGATTGTATTATAAAATACAGCAGGAGCTGTATTTAGTTTTATTAGGATTTTATTTTTGATCTAGTTACATGTACATTCCTTTTATGGAATATAGGATCGATGGATGTAAATTTTATTTTATGTTCGATCTAGTTTACATGTACATTCCTTCGAGGAATATAGGATCGAAAAATGTAAAATTCTATTTATGTCGCGGATCGAATCTTGCAAGACGTGGAACCTTTTGAGGACCAGAGGCGCAGCGGAACAAGGAGCAAGATGGATGCGACAACTAGACCCGGTGGCGGTGGCCAAAGATGGCAGCAGCTAGGGTTGGCGACACACGGAGGACAGCAATAGATAAAAGCCATAATAGTTGAAAATTAGTTTTTCTATTTATTGCTTTTTATGTTGTGTTGTGTGTGCTTGTTAGTATACATGCTAAGTAGGCTAGCATAGTCAAAATTCCTCACTTTAAATAACTAAGTGGGAGGGGTTTAGTTTTTAAATAAATTCCACAGTCTCCATTGCTAGTTTATAAGTGATGCAACAAGCTTGCGCGTTGGCTCTGAGTGCCTTCCTCCATATCAGATGAGCTTGTTTGTGGATCACTAGATTAAACTTCCATTATGGATGACTATAGGAAGTTAATTAAGAGCGTGTGATCTTCCCCATCGGAAGGGGCACAATCTTATTAATGGACTTAGTGTCAAGTAATGGTATACACTTAGGCACGTCTAATAGTATCCTCCCCATCGGAGTCACTGCTATTGTTTGTGTGACTGAAGAAAACCAACTATTAATTTGTCAAATAAATAAGTTGACAAGATAATAAAATTAAAAACTCCTCTTACAAATGTTTGATTTTGTATACGTCCACACTATCGTGGCATACAAAATTCACGGTGTTTGAGGTAATTTTATTTTGTCATAAAGATTTATTGACAAGATAATTAATGGGTAAAACCCTCCTCTTACAAATGTTTAAATTTTGTATACGTCCACACTATCGTGGCATGCAAAATTTACGGTGTTTGAGGTGTTGGTGAATTTAAATAATATTGTTTGAGGAATCAATGTTATTTTAAATTCAAAAGGTTTTGACCAAATATTTGATCAAAGACAGATCAACTATTAATTTTATTCGTCATAAAGTAAAGTTGATGAGATAATAAAATTAATGGATAAAATCTTTTTTGATTTTGTATACGTCCACACTATCGTGGCATACAAAATTCATAGGGATTTTAAAAGAATTGATCTTGACCAAATATTTTTGTGATTCTTAGGATTTAAAATGTTTGTCAATCCCCTAGTTGTTATACTATAGAAAAGACTTAGTAGTCCCAATTGTAATGATTGGAAATAGGACTTGGACATTAAGGTAGACTGTCTTCTTAGAACTAAGAACAATTTAGGTGTATTTAATTCATTAGTTGAAACATGTTTAGTGGTGTTATCTACCAGAACATGGAGTGTAGATACAGATGCCATTAATCATGTCTGCAATTCATTGCAGGGTTCTAGGAAATCCGACAACTAAATGAAAATAAAAACACTGTCCACATGGGCATTACTGCAAAAGTAGCAGCTGTTGTAGTGGGAGAGGTTTATTCTCTAATAGGAATAAAATATGGATTATTAGAAATTGTCTTTACATACTAAGTTTAGAAAGAACCTGATTTCAGTTTCTAAACTATTATAGAATAGATATTGTGTCTATTTTGATAACAAAGTTGTTATCAAGAAAAATAGGGAAGTTATCTATTTTGGTATGTTGGTTGACAATTTATAATCCAATAACTCCCACGATGTAACAAATGGAAATAAGTAACACATCTTCTAACTTTAAGAGAAAGCAACCTTCGGAAATGAACCAATTATATCTTTGGCATCTAAAGCTAGGTTATATTAACTTAAGTAGAATTCATTGGTAGCTGATGAACTTTTGGGTTCATTAGTCGTGGAAATCTTTCCAACCTGTGAGTCTTACTTGGAAGGAAAAATAACCAAGAAGCTTTTAAGTCAAAGGGGTATGGAGCCAAAGATATGTTAGAGTTGGTTCATTCTGATTTGTGTGATCCTATGACTATCCAGGCAAGTGGTAGTATCGAATATTTCATCTATTTTATAGATAACTATTCAAGATACAAATACATTTACTTAATATGCCGCAAGACTAAGTGCTTTGATTAGTTCAAAGAGTACAAGGCTGATGCAGAGAAACGTCAAAGTAAAAGTATTAAGACACTACGGTGAGATCGTAGTGGCAAGTACCTCTTGGGAGAATTTAGGAGTCACTTATCAAAAGTAGGGATTCAATCCCAACTAACTGCACCTGGTACACCCCTACAGAATGGTGTAGAAAAAGGAAGGTATAGGACTCTTATGGAAATAAGTAGATTGATGATGAGTTATTTGGAAAATTACCAAATTCATTTTAAGGATATACTCTGGAAATGGAAGTGAACATAGTACCTTCCAAAGTCAGAACTCTCTACTCATATAGAATTGCTAAATAGGCATAAGCCTATTTTGAAGCATATTCGGATTCGAGTAGTCCAGTACATATGCTGAAGAGAGACAATGATAAGTTGGACAGGAATTCACTTGTTTGTAAGTTATCCTAGAGAAATGAAAATAGGTTTATAGTCTTAAAAATCAGAAGGTCATTGTTAGCATCAATGATCGATTTTTAGAAAATGACTATGTAATAAACCACAAGCCCATAAGTAAATTTGTTCTTAAAGAAATTATAAAGGACATGTCTAATATAGTACCAACTGTACAAGATGAATATCACAATAAACTGCAACACGTATCACAATTATAGACTACTTCATCGTAGTGGGAGGGTTGTCAAACAACCAAAAGGATTCATGTTTTGGGAGAGTTTTTGGACTTGATACCAAATGAACATGAGTCTGATCCCGGAAATATGATGAAACACTCCAAAATAAAGATGCATCATCTTGGCAAAGAGCAATGAATACAGAATTAGAATATATGTATTCTAATCAAATCTGGAAGCTTGTAGAACCACCAGATGGTGTAAAATCCATTGGGTGAAAATATGTCTACAATAGGAAAAGATGGATAGACAGGAAGGTGGAAACTTTCAAAGCAAGGCTTGATGAAAAAGGAAACTTTTTCACTGGTAGTCATGCTTAAGTCTATCCAGATTCTTTTATCTATTTAGCAAGTGGATGTCAAGACAGCATTCCTTAATGGAAGTCTTGAAAAAAGCATCCATACAAAGCAACCAGAAGGGTTCATTGCAAAGGGCAAAGAGCATTTTGTGTGCAAGCTCAATCAGTCTATGGACTGAGGCAAAATTTCAAGGTCTTGGAACATCCAGTTTATCAAAGGAATCCAGACCTATGGATTTATTTAGTAACCGGATAAGTCTTGTGTATACAAAAGGTGTGATGGAAACGTGGTGATATTTCTTGTACTATACGTAGATAACATTTTTGGTAGTTGGAAACAATATCAAAATGTTGTCAGAAGTAAGGGTATGGTTGTCCGAACAATTCGATATGAAGGACTTGGGAGAATGAATATATTCTTGGGATCAAAGTAATAAGGGATTGCAAGAAAAGAATATTTTAATTATCCCAAGCTTCATATATCGAAAAAAAAATCCTTGCTCGTTTTAAGCATGCAAAACTCCAAGAAAGGTTTCTTACCTTTTTAGCATGGAGTAACTTTATCTAAAGAAATGTCTCCGTAGACATCAAAGGAGATAAAGGACATGAAGACAGTTCCTTATGCTTCGGCTATGGGAAGCCTAATGTATGCAATGCTGTGTACGAGACTGGATATCTATTTTGTCGTGGGCATAGTTAGTAGATATCAAATCAACTCTAGACAAGGACATTGATCTGCGGTAAAGCATATATTGAAGTACCTTAGAGGCACTAGAGATTATATGCTAGCTTATAAGGCAGATAATTTGTTCCCTGTGGGTTGCATGGATTTTAACATCCAATCGGAAAGGGACAATAGTAAGTCAACCTCGGGGTTTTGTGTTTACTTTAGGAGGTAAAGTCATAACTATGGAAGAGTGATAAGCATAGGTATTTTTCTGGACTCCACCATAGAAGCTGAGTATATGGCAAGCCTCTGAGGTAGCCATAAAAGCTAAATGACTCAATAACCTCAAGATGGACTTAGATATGATTTCTGGTTTGTACAAAGATTATTACAATTCATTGTAATGATATTGGTGCAGTAACAAACTCGAAGAAACCATAAGTCTATAAGGCAGGTAAACACAATAGAGCGGAAGTACCACCCAATACGAGAAATCGTATAAACGAGGAGAAGTTGTTGCTGCCTAGATTACATTAGATGATGACCTATAGATCTTTTCACTAAGGCCTTTAAGGCCAGAGCTTTTGATGAGCATGTTGAAGAGTTGGGAATCAGATGTATGGCAGCAGATATAGCAGCTTTGTCTTTTAGTATAAGTGGGAGATTGTTAGAATGTATACTAAAAGCCTAGCTTTTGGTATAAATATTTATCTAGAAATAAGAATCACATTGGTCAAATGTCTACATTTATGATAAATGTAATTGTTCAATTAATTTATATTGTAGATAACATGGTGTGTGGTGTCACACACAGAAGATCATGTTATCGGTTCCTTATAAATTATAAACAGTAGCTCACGACCAAGATGGAAAGGAACAACCCTTTGGAAGGTCGTAGTGTAATTAGGTATTAGTTTATCTTAACTATATAATTACACTAGTACACTTAGAGTGTATTGAGTAGGACCATTTGAGGTCGTTTCTTTTATACTGACTTTATAAAGGAACAAAGAACTCAGTTATTATGGAAGTGTGTGCTCTTAATCCTAATATAATAACAAGCACATATATTTGATATTTATTTCTTTAATTTATCAATGGGTGAGATTTAGTTCGATAAATCAATAAGCCCGATAAGTTGGGAAATGATATCACTTATAGTGTGTGTTGTTGATTATAGAAAGAAACTGTGTCCTAGTGATCTAGGTTGAGAATGTCCCCAAGAGGAGCTCATAAGGATTGTCATGTTAAACCCTGCAGGTGGACTTAGTCCGACATGACGATGAAGTTGAGTGGTACTACTCTTGGAGCTAGATATTAATTAAGTGAGTTGTCAGTAACTTACTTAATTAGTGGACATTTGTTATCTTAAACACAGGGAGACTAACACACTTATAATAAGAAGGAGCCCAAAATATAATTTGGGATTGGTGCGGTAGTTCAATAATAGTTCTCTAGTGGAATGAATTATTATTGATAAAATTAAGTTGTGTGTTCGGGGCGAACACAGGATGCTTAATTTTATCGGAAGACCAAAACCAATTCCTCCTCTTGGTCCCTATCGTAGCCTCTTAATTATAGATTACTATACCCACCTATACCCACCTTCTTACCCATCCCATAGGGGCCAGCCAAGCTAGCTTGGAGACCAAGCAAGGGTCGGCCAAAGTTTGGTTCATGGGTGCTTCAAGGTGGCCGGCCCTAGCTTGGGTTCAAGCTTGGTGTGGCCGGCCCTAATTTAAATAAAAGGATTTTTATTTTTAAAATTTTTCTTATGTGGATAACATGATTTAAAAAAGAGTTTAAAAATTTAAATCTTTCCTTTTATAAGATTCTACAAAAGATTAAGAGAAGAGCTAAATCTTTTTCCTTATTTGTAGATTAAAAGGTTGATTTTAATTTTGGTAAAAACTTTCCTATTAATCATATTTATTATTTAAAAGAAAGTTTAAAAATTAAAAATTCTCTTTTATTAGTTTCTACAAAAGATTAAGAAAAGATTTAATATCTTTCCTTATTTGTAGATTAAAAGAGATTTTAATTTTTAGAGATAACTTTCTTTTTATCCACATGTTAAAAGAGAGATTTTAATTTATAAAATTTCCTTTTTATTAACCAATCATGAAGGGAATAATTATTGGAGAAATTTTTTATAAATTTCCGGAAGCAAATAAGGAAGTTTTAATTTGTGTTTAAAATTTTATTTGCTTGGAAATTTTATGGTGTGGCCGGCCATTGTAAATTGAAAAGAAAAATTGTTTTTAATTAAATAAATTTTCCTTTTCAATGGCAAAAGAATTAAGGAAGTTTTTATTAAATTTTCCTTATTTTCCAAGACCAAGGATTATAAAAGAGGGGGTAGAGAAGGCTTCATGGTGAACAACTCTATTCTATTTTCTCCCTCTTTTCTTCCTTGGTTTGGCCGGCCATCCTCTCCTCCTCTCTTCTCTTTGATGGCCGAATCTCATCCTTCTTGTGGAGATTCATATGGTGGCCGGATCAAGTTTAGAGAAGAAGAAGAAGAAGGAGAGAAAGAAAGTTTTGTTTCTAGCATCCCTTGGAGCATGGTGGTGGTGGCCGAACCTCTTCATCCTAGGAGAAGTTTTGATGGCCGAAACTTGTAAGGAAGAAGAAGGTGCTTGGTGGTTCTCATCTCGGAAGATCGTTGCCCACACAACGTCCGAGGTTAGAAGAGGAATACGGTAGAAGATCAAGAAGTTTTTTTAAAAGGTATAACTAGTATTTTTCCTTTCCGCATCATACTAGTTATTTTTGGAAATAATACCAAATACAAGAGGCATGCAGTTCTAGTATTTCGAATTTGTTTTCGAGGTTGTGTTCTTTTGTTTTTTTTCTTTTCCTTGTGATTTGATTGTTCTTTTTGGTTGACCTAAAGTTATTTAAGGAAATTAAATATTAACTTTCCTTAAAAGGCTTTGTCTAGTCGGTGGTGGTTGTTCCCATATCCAAGAAGATCATGTGCCTCGCCACGTCCGTACTGGGAGCCAATTTTGGAAACTAATATTTAATGAAATTAATAACCTAGGTGATTTGGATCGAACGTGTTAAGTTCCGCAGGAGATCCGAGTCTAAACCTAAAAGAACAAATAAATTAAATTAGGATCAAACGTGTTAAGTTCCGCAGGCGATCCGAGTTTAATTTAAAAGAACACATGGTAGCTAGGAAAAGGTTCAGACCTTTGTACAAAATTTTTGTACAGTGGAACCATTAGGTTTTCCGAGTAGCAACCAACAATAGCTTGGTAAGGAGTATGCATTAAGCATGGTCCTAGCCGCCTCTTGTAAAGCCCTATTTTTCCTCTCCACCACACCATTTTGTTGAGGTGTTCTTGGACAAGAAAATTCATGCTTATAGCCATTTTCTAAACAAAACTTAGAAAAGTTCAAATTCTCAAACTCTCCACCATGATCACTCCGAATTCTATCAATTTTTAGGCTCTTTTCATTTTCTACCCTCTTGGTAAATCTTATGATTGTTCTAAAGTTTCTCCCTTATGTTTCAAGAAATAAACCTAAGCATATCTAGAGTAATCATCAATTATCACTAAATAATATTTGTTACCTATCAAAGAAGGTGTTCTATAACAATAAAAAAGATCCAAGTGCAATAATTCTAATGGTAATGAAGTACTAGTCAAAATTTTACCTTTATGTGATGACCTTGATTGCTTACCCTCTTGGCACGCATCACACAATTTGTCCTTGATGTACTTGATTTTTGATAGTCCCTTTACTAGCTCCATCTTGGCTACTTTGGCTATGTTCTTCATGTTGATATGTCCAAGTCTTCTATGTCATAACCATCCTTCCTCTTCTTTTGATATCAAACACTTAATAGGAGGGTTAGAAACATATGAAAGGTCAACATAATATAGATTTGTTTTTCTATATCCTTTTAACACAACATTTTCAAGACTCTTGTGCTTAACTAAGTACTTATCGGGGTGAAACTCTACATTGTATCCAACATCACATAATTGACTAACACTAAGCAAATTAAACTCCATATTTTTAATCAATAGGACTTTATGAATGGTAATTGTAGATGATACCTCAATTGTACCTTTACCTATAATCTTGAGCTTTTCACTATTTCCAAATGATGTTGTTCCTTTCTTTATATAATTTATTGTGGAGAATTTGCTCACATCGCCGGTCATATGTCTTGAGCAACCGCTATCCACAATCCACATACTTGTATCATTCTTCTCTTCTACCTAAGTAATATAAAACACATAACTGTTTGGTACCCATGCACTTGATTCAAAAATGTTATTCAAATATTTCTTAGGCACCCAAGCTTGTTTTACCTTGCCTTTAAGATTCTTCTTGACTTTATTTCTAAATGCATCATTTCTAGTTCCATCAATTAGAGACATGTATGCAACTTTCTTTTCCTTAGGTCTATATCCTATTCCAGCTTTGTTGTAAATGTCTCTTTGGTCTCTAATGATCATATCTAGATATTTTTGATCCATTTGTGAATTTCTCTAGACATGCTCTTAGTTCAATCACATCATTATTCAATTTTCCATTTTCTTCCTTAAGCATGCTTGACTCACTACATGCATCATTTCAAATAGACTTAAGTTTTCCCTTCAAGGTCTTCACCTTAGATTGTGATTTAACAAAAGCATTCTTGAGATGAGCAATAGTTTTATAAAGAAACTCTACTTTGATGCATTCTTTTACCTCATCATCACTTGACTCCTCTTCATTTGATGAATCCTCTTCACTTGATACTTCCTCTTGACTTGATTCTTCTTTGTCATCTTCAAATGCCATAAGTGTCATATGTCGAGTAACATGGCATAGCTTATTGATGAGGACGATCTGTCACATCCGCTAATCAAATTGTACAAATGTATTTTTCCACTGAACCCCTTAATTAAACAATAATGTTGTAGTAACGAGCCCAGGATCGATCCGAGGAACCAACGGTAGAATGTAATTTAGGATTGTCTTTTATTCCTATTTTTGGGGTTTTCGATATAAAAATGGAGTTGGGGGGATTTAAGCTTGAATCTAAATTAAGCAAATGAAATGCAAGCAAATAAGAAACTACACTACTGCTGAAATTAAAGCTAATTAAACTACAGAAAACTAAATTACTCACTAATACTTAACCCTAAGCTAAAGCAAGATTAATAACAACTTTAAAATCAATTGAAACTAAATTACTCCAAACATTTGAATTAAAACAATTAAGCTAACAGAAAACTATGATTACTAAATCCAAATAAATCTACCAACAATAAAAAGAATGCATAAAAGAAACCCTAAACCATCTCAACACCAAACCAATCTTCTTGGCAACTTCTCCTTGCCGTCACACAAGGAAACAGCAGAGAACACTCCAACTGTAATCGGGGAAGACAACCTCAGCAACTGAACTCAGCTCAGCATTCACCAGCACCATCGGAGACCACTCCAAACGGAACTAATGAAGATCGAAGCTGCCAACTCCAGAAATCTGCAAATCTTCGAACTCCGTTTTGATGTAGAGTCGATGGTGGATGAAATGTTGTCGGAATGGTTGAGTAGCAGTGGAGGAACACCGCCAAAGCTCTCGGATGGAAAACGGAACCACCAATCGGAGGAACACCTCCAAATGGCCAGCAGTAGAAGCAGAGTTCGCGGATACAATTCTCGCCGCAGGACCACCTTTGAGCGAGGTCAGATCGCCGGAAGCTGGTCGCAAGCATTTGAGGACATCGTCGCAGATGAAATTGGCCGGAAAACTGATCTAGAAGTGGAGATGGGGTCGTAATCTCGGAGAACGCCGCGGGACGCGAAGAACGGCGCTGTGGAGATCGACATTGGAAAACACTGTAGCTTCTGTGTTTTGAATCTGTCCCAGATCTGAACCGACGGCTGGGATCAATTTGGAGCTAAATCAACGGTAAAAGTTTGCCCAAAATCCGATATGAAGGTACTGATGTTGATCTAGGGCCAGGATCTACCCTCCCGTAGGTCGGATCGATCAGATCATCACTGGATGGCCCAGATCTGCCCAGTCTTCAATGAACGGCCCAGATTGTTTCGGCCTGGATCAATGGCTAGATGAACTCAGATCTGGATCAAAACTTCTGGATCTTCATCAATGGCTCATATCTGCTCCCCATTAGGTTGGATCGGCCAGATCTTCAACGGATGGTCCAGATCTCTCATATTCTTGATGAATGGCCCAAATCGACCCAAAGCTTGATTTTGTCGTTTAAACTCCGATTCGAGCCCAATTTTGGTCCAAATAAATTCAAATCCAAGATCCTTTGATGCCTACAAAATAAAAATCAAATATTAGCATCAAATAGTACCAAAAATAATATAATTTGCAATTAAGTCCAAAAATACACACAATGCACAAAATATGATGTAACCATGATTTAAACTATGAAATCAACATCAAACCATGCATATATGAATCAAAATAATGCAGTAAAATCATGGTTATCAAATCCCCCACACTTAGTCTTGAACGTCCCGTGAAAGTAAAGAAAACTCAAAAAATCATCTCCATAGAAATTTCCCTAGCAATACCTAAAAGATAGTAAAAAGAATTTAACTAAGATCATCTAAAGATCACAAACAATCATGAATACAATCCAAACAAAAATCAGTAGGTATGGTAGTTTCAATCCAATTGAAAAGTTAAGCAAGATGCAATCTCACATGGGATTTACCTATTCTAGCTCTCCCACTCAAAAATATGTATAAGTGGAGCTCACTCAATGCAACTCACAACATTTCACTACCATAAGCTTGCTTATTTTCTAATTCTCCACCACTATAGAACATAGCATACATGAATCTAAAGGATTTTATCATGAAGAGTTGAAATGGAATAAAAAAGAACAATTAAAGTGGATGAAATAGGCAAAAGAAAATAATTCAATGAAAAATTGAGGAGATTAGAGTATTGGGGGAATATACTTGATGAGTTGACCATTTTGATTTAAAAGAGATGAATACCATTTGCCATTACCACTTCAAAGTATCAAGCTAACCTCTCCTTCAATTTGAATACAAACATAGAATCTTGATACTCTATCTCCAACTTTGATACTCTCTTGAATGTGCCATTTTTTCTTTCTTCACTGTTTTTACTGTTTTTTCCACTTCATTCCATCACTTCAAAACAAAAATAATCTCACATCAACTAGCCAAGAAGAGTTCCCTCCCCCACACTTAAAGTATTGTTCGTCTCGGACAATTCAATACCACATGTATAACATGACTTGATACTCTTCTATGTACTGATCTTGATTTCATTCTGTAGATATTTTACCCATGGGAAGTTCTGTTTCAAGAGAATACTCTCAATAATGGTACAGCTGGAGTTCAAAGATATCACTGACAAGAATTGGTACCTAGCTTTCTCACAAGACATTGAAGGGATCCATGCTTAAATTGACATATTCAGAACTTCTTTCCAGATTCTGGTTCTACAGATTGTCAACAATCCAGCAATTCCACATTCTGTTAAACTTCAACAACTCCTCAAATCCTTTATGTCTTTCTCTTACATAATTCCAAGTTGTCAACAAAAAAAAAATAGAAATGAAACTGATTCTACATTTCTGAACAGCATTTCTGGTTCACATCTACTCCATTCCAACTGAAAATAATGTGTATCCCAACAATTGCAGAATTACAACAGAAAATTTCAGTTGCTGGACTGAATTTCAAAACTCGATTCCAGGAATTGCAAGTTCAAACTCGATTTGCAGCAACCTCTGAAAATCAGCACAGAATCAGAACTGGAAATCATGGTTATCAAATATCTGCCATTACAGGATTCAAACCAAATGAGGTCAGTAACTTAAGTTGGAAAGTAGGAATCATTAAGCACTGAGACGAATGCAGATTGGTACATGTCATAACAGCAAGAATATTTGGCACAAAACAGGAACTTCAATTGGGGTTTCACTGATCACACTGTGAAGAAGACTTTTTACACAAAATAACCAAATTGCTCTAGATCACAGTTAAAGAACAAGCTTCACAAAATTATGATTCAGCTTCTCTATTTTTTTCTGTTCTTGATCTGGCTACTTAATACTCCTTTAATGATTTAAGCATCTCCACCAACATCATATGTGAACACTCTAATATATAATTGATCTCTTCAATGTAAGAGTTCAAGACCAATTTCAGGAATCAAGCTTGGTCAGAAATAAAACTGCACTCTGCTTTCTCACTTATCAGAAATAAATTCCATTTATGCAGGTTCCTGCATTCTTCCAAGCTTCTGAATTTATAACCTCAAATAACACCTGGCCCATAACAATGTATCTCATCAACACAATATCAGAAATTTACAGGTCAGATTCCGAACTCAGAGGTTAAACAGGCAATTATATCCACTAATTGAGTAAATAGACACTAATAGATAATCACAGAATGCTAAGAGAAAACCACCAACAATACAAAGCTTTCCAAGCAGTTCAGTTCTAACTTGGATATGCAGATCAGAAATCAGATCTGTCCATGTTTGTTACCACTGCCCACCAGGATCTGCAATTTGTACAGAATAATGACTTTGTATCAAGATTGCCTTGTTTAGCCACTAAAAATCTCAATACTTCTTTCATCTTTCTCCTTAAAATCCCTCTCAATGAATACTAAAAAGTTTTCCAGGTTTTATCAGTTCTAGCTCATAGAAATTCAATTCCCAAATTGGCACAGAAATGCCAAATTCATCATTTTGCAGCATTCTGCATTTCCACCTTTGTACCAACATTCACAACCTTTGTAGCTACATGCTTAAGTTCGAAACAATGTTGATTAGGACAACTACAACAATTTGTATATTATTATGAATTTATTGGCTGTTGTATTCACTTCCAGAATTACATCAAGAAGAAAATGTATAACCTCCTGGCTCAAGTTTCAGGTCTTGATACACACAAATCAGCAAGTTGCAGGAAACCCATATCTGCAGATTTCACAAAACTGCAGCCATTTCAGCAATTTATAGCTTATTGCAAAAAGAGAATCAGTTCAAAACCCAAACTGCAGAATTGGTTTCCGATTTCAGTTCCCAGCTAATTCCTTCAACTGGACAGCTCTCAGCTTTTACAAATCTGCACAGTTTCTGCATTTCCTCTGATAAACCTGCACATTTCAGCCAAAATTTTCTAGCTAGTAAGCCTTAAAAGATAGCTCATTTGACACTGCATCAAAATGGCTTAACTTCCATTCATACTTAACCTCTTATCTTTCAATAACACACAATTTCAGCTCTAATTTTGACTTTCTTCTGCTGCAATAACATTTCAAAACCCAAGCTACAGATTCTTCAATTTCAGTTTTCAGTTTTGTGTTCTGTTTTTCCTGTTTAGTATCAAATTTCTTGTCTAAAAGTTTTGTAAACTCTAGAGAAGAAAGACAATCATCTGTCAATACTGAATTAGCAGCTGGTTTTCAGATTTTTCATGAATTAATAGCCTCAAACTCCATTTTGTGCAGTAGATTACAGTTTTTCCTTCCTCCTCTTGTGACTTTGTATCAACTTGTCACGTTTAGTCTCACGAAACTTCAAGTACTCTTTCATCTTGCCTCTTCAGAACCTTTACAATGCATTACTGAAAAGCTTACAGGTTTCAACATCTCCAAATGGCTCAAATTCATTTCTCAATTTGGCACAAAGCTGCCCTAATCTGCACAATCTGCATTTGCTGAACATTCTGCCCTTCAATTCTGTCATTACAGCAATTCTCCTTTCCAAACATCAAGTGGTTCCAATGTTTCTTAAGTCATCCTTCATTGAGTGATATCATCACCTATGCATTCAAATCAAAACTGATATTGTAGAAGAATTGACTTGGTAACAACATTTAAAGTAACTTCACATGAAATCAGCAACACAATGGAGCATGTGCCTTTTTCCAATAGATTTCCAGTATCCTTTTCTGAGAAAGAAACAAATTTTAACCTCACAAAATCGGATTCTCTTCATTCCAGAAATAAAACTAATTCCATTCTTCATTTCAAATTTCATTCCTGCAGGTTCTGGTTATACTGCACTCTTCCTGTTCCTTCACTCTCGAAATCTTTACCACTGCGATCCACTTAAGCACCAAACTTAAATTCACAGTTTGAATTAAGAGGGATGTGAAGTATCAAGTAAGAATGTGTAGTTTCAGATGTCTTCAATCGGATTCACATCCCTAGAATTCAGAAATAGCACAAGTTCATAAATCCAATCCATTCCTGCATATTGCATTCAGCAACTAAATTTCAGAATTTGAAACATGAATGAATATTTGCTCGAAGCATGAATTAACAACTTATCAATGCATCTCAATCAGCACTGTATGAATGAGAGGTTCACATCTAGCTATTGGTAGCTAGAAAATTCATAAAGAATTTGGCACACAACTTGTTCTGTTTTTTTTTTTTTTAACTTTGTAGGAGAGGTGACTTCAACCTTCAAAAATAATCAGCTTCCTTCACTGTTATGGTATCAAGTAACCAAAATTGTCTTCATTTCTTCAAAACTACTGCCTCAATCTGACTTTACAGATCTTTCAACCACCCAATAGTTACAACTTGATACATATTCCAGATTTCAGAAATCAAATTCTGCATTTTAATTTCTACATATCCGCACAACAATCTTAATTCCCTTCCTGCATTTCTGATGATGAACACTATGCTTCTCCTCCTAGTTGCTGTTATAAACACCATTCTTAACTTTCTCTACTTCAAAATTGTTGTTCTTTAACCATCCAAGCCTCATAGACCCATAAATTCAGCCCTATAAATTCTGCAATTTCAGCACTTCTTCTGGAATTCAGCACCATGCTGGTATCTATGAATTATTGCTTCATTCTGCAGCTTCAATTGATATTGAATCAAGATGGCTTTAATTTCATTCATTTCAGATTCGAATAGCAAGTAAGCTTGGCTCAAATCAGCAGTTACCCCTTGGCACAGAACTAATCTGCTTTCAAATCAAGATGCACTGCATTAGCACGAAAATTTCAGCTTGGAATCTTACTTTTCCCTACTGCCATAACAATCTAATTCCCAAACTACAACTTCACAATTTCAGCAACTTGATACAAATTCAGCAACTTGAATTCCAATTTGTTTCAGCTTTGTTTTCAGCATTTCCCTCACTGTTTAAAGTTCCGAATGCTGCCCTCTCCTTCAACTTTTCAAAGTAATTGACACTCCATTCGATGCTTAGTTGATGAAATAATAATAACCCATTTAATTCTGAATTTTTGATCTATTTAAATCACATTCCAGTGGCTACTTAAAGCTCCTTGTTTCTTCATTGTTTTGTGTCCAGAAAAATCCCTGAATTCATCCTTTTCTTATCTTGCAAATGTCATACAAGATAGCATGCTATTTATTCCAGCATCTTCCCCAATTCCAACTAAGCTTCCACTCATTTGGATATTGCATTCTATTTTTTGATACAAAACTGATACAAACTTTTCAGCCCATCCCCACACTTAGCCTTTATCATCTTGAAAAATCTAACTCAAAGGATGTTGAATTCTTGATGAATTAAGCTAAAAGTGTCTTGAGCACTATACTTCTTTTGAGTTGGAATGCTGAATCTGATTTTTTTAAGCTTGCATTATCATTGTTTAGATTGAATCATGACACTTGCTTTTCCAAAACCTCCTTAACTTGATCTGAATCACAACTGGTTCAGTGTTGCAGCACTCTCATCCCACTCCATAGATGCAACAAATGATAGAAAATGGAAGCACAATACCTCCCCTTTCACCTCACTGTTTGAGAATCGATTGCTGCCCTTTTCTTCAATTGCTTCATTACTATAAAGATTTGGTACAAACAATTCTCAAAATGGCACACTCAACTGATGTCCATTAATCAAAAAGCATTTCTAATCATTTCTTTACTTCAACAAGAGCAAGGATAATTTAATTACATAAAAATTTCAGCTCCACAATTGCACTGAGCAACTCCATCATCAAGTAATTTTGCCAAAATATTTATCATCTCATCATCTCTCCCCCACACTTAAAATCTTGACCATCATCAAACAATCTAACTCATCAAGATAATCAACCAAAACCCTCAATGAAATAATGACAAGCAAGGATAATCAAGGGATTGAATACTAGACAAGAATATTTTAAGAAAATTGTGGAGAAAGGAATTTGAAATTGTGAGAGAACAAAAATGACAAATATCCTTTATATCCACGCATACATATGCTATTATGGCTTTGATAAGAAACTAAGCAAGTTCTAGAGTTTCAATTGCTATGAGTACATGTCACACTACAAGAAAATAAAGTGTAGGCTTGAAGTGGTCCTCTCTAGGTATTTTCATGCAATCAAGCTAAATCGATCAACATGGAATCCACTACCATTTTAACCAATATCATGTAAGTAAAGTATCCAATCATGTCAAATGACCTAAAATTGATGATCAAATTTAAGAAACTTTTATCATCTTAAAAATATTACTAAACAATTCATGGAGAATTTTATTCAAATGACATGCTATGTATACCAAACTAAATGTAAAGTATGAAAATAAAATGCAAAATGCAAAGTATTAAACTAAAGACACGTATAAAGAATTTATTAAAGAAAAACTAAACACAAAGCATGAATTTAAATGCAAGAGTAAGCAATATTGGAACTAACTCCCCTCTCATTTCCCGGTGGTTGAAGAAGGTTTAGAAGAAGAAGCCACCCCGGAAGTGGAGTAATCAAAGTTCCGCTCAAATTCTTCTTATTCATCCTTTTTCCATTCAAAATTCTCTCTGGAGGTCTAAGGCGGTTCAGTTTAAGCACCCACTTCGGAAGCTTATGTTCTCCTACAACATCAATCAAAGAAAACACCTCCCACACACATGTGGGGTAAAAAGAAAATAGGAGAATGTTAGTGTGGGTAAAAGATATTTCAAGAAATGAATCACAACTAATAAAATCAACAAATGGTACCTCTATAAAATTCTCTGAAAAATTACACAAAATACTCACCTTGTCATCTTGAGAGGTACCTGGAGTGGTGTTTGTTACCTCTTTCTCCTCAAATAAATGCTCAGACTCTAGTTCTGGTGAGTGTACAACTTCATGTAGTGATTCTTGGGTGCTTGGCTCCGTAGCACAAGTCCCTACACTTACATCTTCAATTCTTGGTGATTCTTGAGGTAATGCTTCCAGTAAGCACTCCCCTACACTTAAATCATCTTAAAAAATAATACCTGCATCATTCACATCATCTACAGCAACATTATTAGTAGAGTCAGAAATTTTAACAACTACATCATCATCACAAATAATTCTAGAAAAATCTTGCGAAGAAATGGAAGTAGGGTCAGGCCTGACAAGCGCTCCACAATCCATCTCCTCACTGGAGTTTTGCATTTGTAACTGATTGATGGACGATGCAATCTGATCCAATTGACTCTGAATATTCTGTATCCTTGCAAATTGTTGCTCTTGATGCTCTCTCATTTGTTGCATAACTTCATTACATTTCCAAATTGACTTTGCAAATTTTTCTTGTACATCCTCATACTGATATTCAGGCGCATAAATCCCAGTCTGAGGCTGATAATAATAACTCTGACTCCAATCTCCAAAATGCTGATAATATGGATCCATGGTCACATAAATTTCCTGTTCTTACACTGAAACACTAGCAAATAAAATCAGAAGACTTAGGAATAAATAAAATCAAACACATGGATATATAATCATGAAAGCAATCAAACAATTGTAAAATTACTAAACATTGCATATTAACGTTTTCCCCGGCAACGGCGCCAAAATTTGATAAGGGATGTCTGTCACATCCGCTAATCAAATTGTACAAATGTATTTTTCCACTGAACCCCTTAATTAAACAATAATGTTGTAGTAACGAGCCCAGGATCGATCCGAGGAACCAACGGTAGAATGTAATTTAGGATTGTCTTTTATTCCTATTTTTGGGGTTTTCGATATAAAAATGGAGTTGGGGGGGATTTAAGCTTGAATCTAAATTAAGCAAATGAAATGCAAGCAAATAAGAAACTACACTACTGCTGAAATTAAAGCTAATTAAACTACAGAAAACTAAATTACTCACTAATACTTAACCCTAAGCTAAAGCAAGATTAATAACAACTTTAAAATCAATTGAAACTAAATTACTCCAAACATTTGAATTAAAACAATTAAGCTAACAGAAAACTATGATTACTAAATCCAAATAAATCTACCAACAATAAAAAGAATGCATAAAAGAAACCCTAAACCATCTCAACACCAAACCAATCTTCTTGGCAACTTCTCCTTGCCGTCACACAAGGAAACAGCAGAGAACACTCTAACTGTAATCGGGGAAGACAACCTCAGCAACTGAACTCAGCTCAGCATTCACCAGCACCATCGGAGACCACTCCAAACGGAACTAATGAAGATCGAAGCTGCCAACTCCAGAAATCTGCAAATCTGCGAACTCCGTTCTGATGTAGAGTCGATGGTGGATGAAATGTTGTCGGAATGGTTGAGTAGCAGTGGAGGAACACCGCCAAAGCTCTCGGATGGAAAACGGAACCACCAATCGGAGGAACACCTCCAAATGGCCAGCAGTAGAAGCAGAGTTCGCGGATACAATTCTCGCCGCAGGACCACCTTTGAGCGAGGTCAGATCGCCGGAAGCTGGTCGCAAGCATTTGAGGACATCGTCGCAGATGAAATTGGCCGGAAAACTGATCTAGAAGTGGAGATGGGGTCGGAATCTTGGAGAACGCCGCGGGACGCGAAGAACGGCGCTGTGGAGATCGACACTGGAAAACACTGTAGCTTCTGTGTTTTGAATCTGTCCCAGATCTGAACCGACGGCTGGGATCAATTTGGAGCTAAATCAACGGTAAAAGTTTGCCCAAAATCCGATCTAAAGGTACTGATGTTGATCTAGGGCCTGGATCTACCCTCCCGTAGGTCGGATCGATCAGATCATCACTGGATGGCCCAGATCTGCCCAGTCTTCAATGAACGGCCCAGATTGTTTCGGCCTGGATCAATGGCTAGATGAACTCAGATCTGGATCAAAACTTCTGGATCTTCATCAATGGCTCATATCTGCTCCCCATTAGGTTGGATCTGCCAGATCTTCAACGGATGGTCCAGATCTCTGCTATTCTTGATGAATGGCCCAAATCGACCCAAAGCTTGATCTTGTCGTTTAAACTCCGATTCGAGCCCAATTTTGGTCCAAATAAATCCAAATCCAAGATCCTTTGATGTCTATAAAATAAAAATCAAATATTAGCATCAAATAGTACCAAAAATAATATAATTTGTAATTAAGTCCAAAAATACACACAATGCACAAAATATGATGTAACCATGATTTAAACTATGAAATCAACATCAAACCATGCATATATGAATCAAAATAATGCAGTAAAATCATGGTTATCACTCATCTTCATCTGATGAGTCAATGCTTGGTGTATCCCATGTAGCTTGGGCCACCATGACTTCCTTCTTCTTTTTCTCCTTCTCCTTTTCTTCTTTCTTCTTCAATTCCGAGTAGTTTTGCTTGATGTGTCCTTTCTTGTTACATTCATAACAAATGACATTAGTGTTAAAACTTGAACTTTGACTACTTTTACCTTTTGAGGGTTGAAACATCTTCTTCACATCCTTCCTTGTGAATCTCCTTGTTCTTCCCATCATCTTCTTAACATAATGAGCCACTTCACTTGCAGACATTTCATCATCACTATCCAATGACTCTTGCTAAGATTTGGATGATAAGGATTCCACCTTCTTTTCCTTCTTCTTTTTCTTCTCCTTCTTTTCTACAATGAGAGCTATACCCTTCTCTTTTGAAGACACATTAGCTCGTTCATGAAGTTCAAATTCGCAAAATAATTCATCAAGCTTAACTAAAGAAAGATTTCTAAAAACCTTATACGCATCAACCATTGATGCCCATAAGGTGGTTCTAGGAAATAATTGAAGAACATATCTTACTAGGCCCCGATTGTCAATTTTCTCACCTATTACAAAAGCCCATTTACTATCTCCTTGAATCTACCATGCATTTGACTCACGGTCTCATTGGTCTTCATGGTGAAGGTTTGAAGTTTCCCTAACAAGAGATCTCTCTTGGCCTCCTTGATTCTCTTGATCCTTCATTTAACTCAATGAGTTTTTCCCAAAGCTCTTTGGCGGAGTTGAATGGTCCTACTTTGCTTGATTGCTCCTTTGAGAGTCCACATTGTAGGGTTATTGTGGCCTTTGCATTTGCTTAGGCCTTCTTTGACATCTCTTTTGTCCAATCCTTGGTTGGAAGAGGTGATCCCGACCCATCTTTTGGCTTCTCAAATCCTTCTACAACACTAAACCAATTTTCAATATCATTCATTAAGTAATACTCCATCCTACCTTTCCAATATGCGAAGTCGTTGCCATCAAAGAAGGGTGGTCTAGCGGTGCTATATCCCTCTTGAAATGGCATCTTGATGCTTCGATTGACGGTGAGTTCTTCCAATGCGATCCGGGCTCTAATATCAATTGATAGGACCTTTGCATCCGACTAGAGAGGGGTGAATAGCTTTTTTTCGATTTTCACCTACAACTTGTTAGTGGAAGCAAATAGAATAGAATATAAATAGTGAAATACTAAGAAAATAATGCTAAATCCTCGATTTACTTGGTCTCCACCTCCTTGAGGTGACTAATCCAAGGCACACACCCACACAATTAAGCTTCACTAAGACTTTCTCATTTTCGATCCAAGAATGAAGGTGGAGAAACCTTTACAAGATGATCTCTTCCTCTCACAAGATTAAAGATGAGCTTAGGAAGAAGAGATTGAGAGTATGGAGGCTTGGGGATCACTTAGAGAGCTTAACAACATTTTTGCATCAGTAGTTGTCTTCTCTCCAAGCTCTCAAGCCTTATATACATGTTGCTGAAAACCCCGACACCAATCGACCGATGGATCCATCAGTCAACTGGTAGCACGTAACGGCTACTGTTTCCATCAAATCTGTGGGGATTCTGTGCGTCATCAGCCTAACGACATTATACTAGTCGATTGGTAAAAGTACCAGTTGACTGGTAGCTGCGAGCTAGACGAATAGAATGTCTCTGTTCGCTCCTAGTCGACTAATCAGTCGACTGGACCAGTAGACTTTCAGAACTATCAGTCGACTAGTCCCAATTGCACACTCCCACTCATCCTCTCCAGAGTTGCCCTTATAGCCTTCTTCCTCAGCCTTCGTCCCTCAGATGCACTCAAGCCTGCAGCTCTTCTTCATGCCATCCGTCACGCTGCCTTGAAGTCTGCTTCCCTCGACTTCACTTCGTTGATCCTTATCCGCGGTCCCTCGGATGCATCCTTCACCAATCTTCAAGGACCTGAGCCATAAGATGAGACTTTCCAAGCTTGTGTGTTTCACCAAGTCCTGTATGACTTAAGTACATATTAAAACCAATATAAAACCTAACTTAAACTCTTTGACACACACATCAAAACAATGATCGTACCCAATCAATCCTAGGTTGATTACATCAACAGAAACTACCCTCTTTCTTTCTGCGTGTGTCGCATATGCTTCATCGTGCGGGTTCGAACTCGAACGCGACATTTGCATTTTGTTTTTTTTTCCCTTCTTCTTCCCCTCAGGGCCAGCTCAAACCTATTTGGGACCCTAGGCGGAAAAACTTTTTTAGGTTTTTGACATTGTTTAAAAAAAATTTCCTCACCCTTTTTTCATTCAGACTTGTGATCAAAGATATGGATTAATTTTTTTTAACAAATTAAAATATTATTTTAAAAAAATATTTTTTATAAAATTTATTTTTCTCACTTTTTGAGGTGTAAAATTATTAATTAAAATTTCATATTCATATTTTGATAACCTAATTCAGAGAAGTATAAATTTTACTGTATTAGACAGAGTATTATTATTAGATATAATAATATATCTCAAGTCAATAATAAGTTTACAATTTATTTAGCTAAAATAATAAATATATTCAAATTTGTTTTAAAAAAAAGATAAAAGTATACCTAATTAATTAAATGAAAGAGGGAGAAACAACCCTTACAAAAGGAATAAAATTGAGGAAATAAGAACAATGAAATATGATCATCAATAGAAAAAAATCATGCTCTCATTCTCAACTCATCATCATCGACGAAGCACAAAAAATAAATAAATAAAAAATATATATACAAAATGATAAAACTCAATACAATTTTTAGAAAATAAAGATCGCAATGAGACCAAACCAACCATTATTATTTATCAAGGACTAAATGGGAGCCTTTTAGGCATAGAGCAAAAGAAAAAATAAATCATATTATTCATCACTTAAACCAGAACAGTTGTAAATAATAGAATGGAGATAAAGAGAAAATCAAACAATTTATGACTGTAAATATATAATATCTATCAAGGAAGTGAAATGGTAGAGCTACCCAACTCGTTATTGCTAAAAAATAATAAAATCTTTTATTTTGAGTAGACACAATATGGATGAATGCATCACATTTAAATTTAATCAAGCAAGGAGTATAGTAGCACCAACCAGATCAGCATGTTAATGTTAGGTGCGATTTTTCTTCTCCAATCTCAATGTGCAAGAGAAGTATAGAGTGGGGAGTTGGAAAAGGGAAAGAGGGGGAACTTAAAAAAAAAACTAGCTTTTTTATTTTGCATTGTATGGATAAGATAAAAAATTTCTAATTCATGTTCTTATTAATCAAAGGAGAATCAATGAATGAGAAATGTAATGAAAGCAGGCTAGAATTGAGAGATAAAAGGAATAGATTAGATTTTATAAAATAACATTCATAATTAAAAATAAATTTAATTTGTTAAAAAAGAGTCTTTTATGACTCTTATCATTGGAACCATAATGAAATCTTTGCGAAATATGAAGCTTTGATAAAGATTGAGATCATGTAAAATTTATTCACGTGGATTTTATTTTTTTCTATTCTCTTAAAAACTATACATAAAAATATATTTAATATATTAAAATAATGGCTCCAATTTTTAGAGAATGAGATTGTGCAATTTTTTTATCATATGAGCCTATTTTTTCCATTCTCTTTTTTTAAAAAATACACATAAAAATATATTCAATACACTAAAAATAGTGAGCCCTAATTTTTAATTGGAGCCTAGGCATAGGCCTTAAAGGCCTATGCCTAAAGCCTAAAGTGGTCAATGACCTTTTTGCATGTGACATATCTTGTCTTGAATTTACTACTACATTACTATTATATTCCAAGAATATGATTTGTGATACAATTTACTACCCTTTATTTTTCTTTTGCCATAGATTTTTGTTGCCAGTGTTATTAGTTGTGCTAAAGAGTTGTTCACTTCCTTCTTAACATAAATTGACTGGTTATTTTCCTTCACGATATTTGATACTAAAGATGGACCAGAAAGTTCAGTCTTCTAGGCTTCAAGTGATGATCTTCCAGCACTTGGCTTCGATCGGGCTTCCGAAAAGCATCCATTGCCTTACCATGAGGTTGGCTGAGCAGTACCTTATCAATGTTGTCGCTCGATCTTCTCTGCTACCACCCCTGAACATGCCTCATGGCTGGCAGATAACTCCTATCATTACATTGTGCTAATAGCCGACAATGTGGTCGCTGCTTCTGTCGTCGTCTCATCCGCCATTTTTAGTTGCTTCGATCCTGAGAAACTAGTGTTCTACATCGTCACTGATAGGAAAACTTGCAACTCAATGCATGACTGGTTTGCTCTCCACTCTTTCCTACCTGCAGTGGTGCAGATAAGGCAACTTCACCAATTTAGCTTTCCTCCAGACGTGAATGCCATGATCATGAACACTGTAGAAGAACTCCGTCAGAGCTTATCCGCTTATCGATATTACAAGAGAGCAGATAAAGAATACAGAAGACTTTTAGATCTCAGACCGAACATGTTCTCACTCTTGAACTCTGTCAGGATGCATCTTCTTGAGTGATGTGGTGATAAGGAGGAGTCCGTCCTGTGGAAGGTCATTGCCACGATGGAGGTCAAAATCAAAGTGGTCAACGTGCCGATAACATCAGCCGACCGTTCGAGTGGGTCGTCCGACCGGGAGCAGAAAGGCCCGATCTAACATCACCTTCGGCTCAGCCACACACCAATCACCCGATGCTCAATAAAGGTACAAACGCCAAGTATATGTAGAGGCGGGTCGAGCGACTACCCCTCTCGGCTTCACATCATTACGTGGGGCACAATAGCGGAGCAGAGTTATGACCGAGTAGACTACACATAGAAACAACAATATTACAGCCTAGCGACTATCCCGCTTGGTCAGGCAGTAGGCTCATTAGCCGAAGGGACAGTGGAAGTAATTGCCGAGTGGCTATCCCGCTCGGCTAAGTAGCAAACTCATCATCTGAGCAGACAGTGAAGACCCAAGCCGAGCGGCTACCCCGCTCGGCACAGTAACAGATAATAGCACCATCTTTCGATATCCTTTTGGAAGCTTGTGCCGCCAGCAAGCGGTGCGGTTAGACAGAGGATCGTATAGCGGAAGCTTCCACTGTCACTTCAGAGATATGCTCGACTCGTTAAGGTATTGTGTCAGGGACACTTTACTGACATGTCTTTTTAGGAAAAGCTTTGAGAAGCGTACACATCTTGGGAAGCATGCACGCGCGCTACCGGAGCTCTATATAAAGGGGGTCCAAAGCTTCAGCGGAGGTATGCACACTACTGTTGATGCTACTGTTCTCTTGTTTCGTTACTTCGCTGCTTTCATTCTCATCGTCGGTGACTGACTTGAGCATCGGAGAGCCAACATTGGGGACCCCTTCCCTGGCTCAGCACTGACGTAGTTGTGGTTGCAGGTCTGAGTGGAGTCCACGCGCGGTCAGCAGGAGCGCCACATCCCTAGCTTTTGTCACCTCGACTTTCGGATAGGATCATATTTGACGTCATCTATGGGATTATAACCTGGATCTGAGCTGAGGAGATGGAGGATGTTGGATGGCTTCACATCGTGATGCTCACCCAGGAAGAGCTCGACATGCTCATGCAAGCCCGAGTGAAGAAGATAGTCGAGCAGCAGCAACAATAGGCGCTCGTCGATCGGCAAGCACAGCAAGCAACATCGGCAGCAGGAGGCCGAGCGGCATAGGAGGACCACCCGGAGCAACTTTCTATCTGGGGGCAAAACAGATTGCCGACCAATACGCATGGGGAAGTGCCACCCGCGCCAATACCCTTTCACCGGGCTTTGTTCCAAACGCCCTTGGAGATAACCCAAGCAAATCAAGAGTGGGGATCATCTTCAGACGACGCGCCCGTTCGGGGCGCATAGAAGGGCAAGGCACCCCGAAGCAACACGTCGCCCGAGCGGATCAACCAACAATTCTATGAGGAGATCTTAAGGGACCCACTGCTTAGACACTACACCCCGCTGGTGATCGGATCATACAACGAATCAACCAATCCAGATGACCATCTGGATAGGTTTGATAATGAAGTCACGCTCCATCAATACATAGATGGAGTAAAGTGCCGAGTCTTCATCATAACGCTCTCCGGCTCAGCACAACGCTAGTTCTGAAGATTGTCGGATGGATCCATACACAACTTCAAGGATTTCCGAATGGCCTTCTTACATCATTTCGTTAGCATCTGACGCTACCAAAAGATGAGCGTCAGCCTGTTCTTCTCGACCGCTCTGAGCCTACATTCAGTGCTTCAATCAAGTAGCCATGGATACCCCCTCATTCTCATCCGAGATTATGATGAATGCCTTCACTCAGGGGCTCGCCGAGGGAGACTTCTTCCGATCGGTCATCAGGAAGCCACCCAGGGACTACGACCACATGCTCAAAAAGTCTAACGAGAATATCAACGTGGACGAACCCCAAGAGGCAAGAAGAAAGGAGGCACCGATCGAACCCTCGGCGTCGATCGAGCGCCGACCGTCAAGCAACCACTAGTCGCCTAGGGGGCCAAGGGCCAAAGGAGTGGGGCCACACCATGAGACGAGGATGCATGCCGTAAAGCATGTAGATTCCGGTCGACAAAAGGTACCAAAAAAGATGTGGATGTCGATGTTTTGTTCTTTCCACCAATCGACGACACACAACACGTGTGACTATCGTGGTCTGATATCGATCATCAGCCGACTGGCTCCCATAGGATATCATCGTCGAACTCCTTCTCTCGAGCGAAGACACAGGCATCAATCCACCAGGTGGCAAGAGGACATAAGAAGATCGCCCGAGTGGCACTATCAACATCGACCGAGGGAGAACACTGGTCCTTTCAGAGCCGCGGATGATCGAAACAGACCCTCGCACATGAGGAAGAAAACAGAAGCAATGCCGCCCGAGGTGAAATAAACATCATCGTTGGCATACTGACGAGCGGCGACTCCAACCTAGCCAGGAAGTCGTACGCACGACAGCTGGAGATTCACGCAGTAGGCTGCAGCCGAGAGAAGGCAGAGGGGCCCGAGATCAGCTTCGACCTCCGGAACTTGGAGGGAGTGGAGATCCCTCATGAAGAACGTCTTGATCATCTGAGCAGTGATCGCTAATTATACCATTCACCATATCTTTATTGACACAGAGAGCTCGGTGAACACAATCTTCAAGAAGGCCTTCGATCAGCTGCAGATCGACCGAGGTGAGCTACTGCCAATGACAACACCCCTGTACGGGTTCACCGACAATGAAATTTTACCGATCGACCAAATAAGGTTGGCCATCTCTCTCGGAGAAGAGCCACTCAAAAGGACAAGGACCATGAACTTCATCGTGATGGATGCACCGTCGTCCTACAATGTCATCCTAGGCCAATAGGCTCTCAACGAGTTCTGAGCAGTAGTCTCTAGCTACTGCCAAAAGATTAAGTTCTCGGTCGACAACCGGGTTGGAGAAGTCAAGGGTGACCAGCTGGTCGCTCGGCGCTGCTATGTCGAGATGGTCAAAACTGAAGCTAAATCTGCTTGGAAGAACCAGTGGCTAGAGGTAAACGCCATTACTGAAAAACCTCCCACCCTAATTTATGAAGAAAAGGAGGAAGTCTAGATCCATCCTAGCCGGACGGAGGCAGCTACCTTTATAGCAACCAACCTGGAAGCAAAGCAGAAGGTGAAGTTGGTCGCCTGTTGATCTGCGTAGATTATATACACTTGTTTGGCATGTTTTTACGCACATTCACATATTTTGTGTATGCTTTATCTATGCATTTTTTGTACTTCCAACTTTGCTTTTAGCATATTTACTCTTTTTTGTTCGGAGATATACTTTTGTGCATTTTCTGTACGTAAGAGTCGATTTTGGAGAAGAATTGATGTTCAAGGCCTAATCTACAACTGAACGAAGGAGGAAGGCACCATCCCTGTGTGCCACACGACCCTATCATGGGGAGTTGCCCAGGCCGTGTGGTGATCCTCACCCCTGCAGCACTAGCAGAATGAAGGAGTGTCCAGGCCGTGTGAGAATCACACGGCCGTGCAAACCTTCCAAAACCAAAGCAGTACATGGCCGTGTCCCAGACACGACCGTGCAAGCCTACCAGAGCCAAAGCAGTACATGGCCGTGTAGATCTACACGGTCGTGCAACATTTCCAGAAGCCAAGGAAGTCCTGCCCATGTTCCAGACACGACCGTACAGGAGTTCTAGAGCCAGAGGCAAAGCAGGCCGTGTAGATCTACACGACCGTGCAAGGGGCAATGGCAGAGCATGCCACGACCGTGTGAGCATCACACGACCGTGTCACCTGGGCAGTGAAGGGAATGGACCAGGTCGTGTGAGCTTCACACGGCTGTGTCTCGGGGCCATGTGGCACCCAACCCCCAACTCTATATAAGGGTTTCTTCCTCATTTGAAAAGGGGGATCTCCCTTTTGGGAGAAATCAAGATTTGGGGTGTTCCTCCACCTTCTTGGAGGGATTTTTCCGGTGATCTAAGGGCGGATCTTCAACGAATCGACTCCGGGGAACGAGGATTGGATCCAAAAATGGTTCTTCATCATAGATAAGCTTTTCTTCCTTTATCTTCTTGGATTTGGGATCAAGATGCTTGTATTCTTCTTATCTTTGGATTTCTTTTCTTGTTCTATGGATTAGATCTCTATGTTCCAGGATGGAGGGAGTATTTGTAATGTGAATTTAATGTAAACTCTTATGGATTTGCCAATTTTCTATTTCTATGATTTTACCCTGTTTGTATCTATTTGATCTTGTATGGATTATTGTGATTGGGCTTAATTACCATACTTGATTGAATGTTTGGGTATCTTGTGGATCTTGCAGAGGTGATTCCTCACTCAATTTTCCGAGGGACGTTTGTGACAGACAAACCCGTGTAAGGACGATTGAGGGATGATCTTGAGGGTGAAATAAGGACATTCAAAGGGGTAGGATAGATTGGATGCATTAATCTTTCATATCTTGATAAGGTTGAGAAGTAATGAATTTCTATGTTGATTTTACGAGGGACGCATGTGACAGGCAAGCCCGTGTAAGGATAATATAGGAATCATTCCTAATTGATCACATTTAGGTATAGATTTCAGTCCTAGGTCGTTTGTCTATTGCAAGAGAGAACCAGCAACCTTCTACAAATAATGGGTAATTGAGGAATATAATTTGATAGATCACTGATAACCATGATTTTACTACACTATTCTCATTCTTACAATCATGGTTTGATGTAGTTTTCATATATAGAACCCAAATTTACATCACATTTTATTCATTGTATCGAATTTGGACTTAATTACAAATTATTTTATTATGGGTTAATTTGATGCTAATATTTGATTGTTATTTTGTAGGCATTAAATGATCTCGGATGGGATAGATTGGAACCAGATTTGCGCTCGGATCTGAGTTTTAACGAGGCGATCAAGCTCCAGAACGATCTTAGCTGTTAATTCCATATTGGAGCAGATCTACACCATCCAATCAAGATCCAGTCCATCCAAATTAATCAGGAGTGGATTTGGACCGTAGAAGAAGATCAGTACACTTGGATCGAATTTTAGGTCATCTTTCACCATTGATTCAATTCCCAAGCATTCCAGCCGTCCGATCAGATCTGAGGAGATTTAAAAGGCCGTGAGAAGCTGCAGTGCTCCCCTAAGCTCGGTACCTCGCGATCCTCTACTGTTCACCATCTTCTTCCTCAGCGACGCCGATGCTCCCATCAACATCTCGATCAGAATTCAAGATCTGTTTTCACCAGAAGCATTTGGATGACTAGCAATCATTGTCCGACCATCAGATTACGAGAGAAGGAGGTTTTTCTGTCACGGTCTTCACATTTCACATTTACTAGACGAGCTCAGATTTTGGGGAGTTTTCCCGATCTGAGGGATTCTATCAAGCAACAGAAGATTCGGAAGAGTTTTTCCGAAGGTTCTGCTTCGCAACCATTCTTCAATTCGTTCGCGAATTCGCCATCGATTCGATCGATAGATTGACGATCGCGATTCTATCATCCTTCCCTGTTCTTCGTGCAATGAACCTTTGATGAGATGTTAAGCTTGTAGGGAGGTTTCTACCAGCTGCGCACTTCTAAATTCTCAACCGAGAATCTGAACTAATCTAGTGATTACTCACGGGAGTTTCCGAGAGTTTTTCTGCAAGTTTGCAGGAAGACAGTTCATGAACACTGATTTGAGTTGTGTCGTTCTTCATTCTACTTTTAGATTCAATTCTTAGATCTGTTGTATTCATTTGTTTCCCTTTCCGTTGCAAGCAAAAACCCATTGAAATGAATTCTGTTAGATTTAATCAGTGCATTTCTGTTATAGTAGTTGGTTAAGTTTGTAAATGAAATCAGAGACAAGAGTTAGGGTTTGAATTCATATTTAGGTTTAAACTTTAAATCCATATTGTAGATACAATTCTGTTAGTGAAGTTCTGATTCTTAGATCTCAATTAGTTAAGAATTGTTGTTAAGTTTAGTCACCTTAAATTGATTCCTCTATGATTCATTGTAGTTTCGAATTCTGAACTCTACAGAAAATTGCAAATTAGTTCAGTTAGATTTCAAGAGATTTGTATCAGTTGCTTAGGTTTTGTTGGAATTCAAATTTAAGTCTAGTTGTTATTAGTTCATTTAAACTAGGTTAGTTGTATTTCGGGCAGCAAGTAATTTGTTCAAAACCAATTCTGTAAGCATGCATTACTTTTAATTCTATTGCATTTGATTGTGAGAGTGAGCAATTTCAATTCTGAGTATACAATAATAAAAACTTTCAGTCAATAAAAGAAACAAATAAAATGAAGATCACATTTAGTCAAACACATTCACTAGTTGACCTTGGAAAAAATACGACTTGGGACTTCTTACTACAATGCTTGTCTTAATTTTAATGAGTTTCAATCTTTATTAATTTGGAGCGCCTCGTGACATGCAAATAGGCTAATACCAAATTTTGGCGTCGTTGCCGGGGAAGACACTAGAAAAGTGTGATTGTTTCTAGATTGTGAAATTTCTGATTACTTTGTTTTGCATATTATTTGCTTTCATTGGACTTATCTGGATACTCATTTTGCTTTTGATGTCATGACCAGGACTTCTAAGGATAAATTATTTGAGTTTGATCCAGAGATTGAGAGGACTTTTAGGGATTTGAGAATTCAAGAGAAAATTTTAGAAGACTCTGAGAGTACTTTACCACATTCAGATATTTCCATGGCTGATCATAATAGAACCATGAAGGAGCTTGCAGCTCCTGATGAGGCTTTCAAGTATTCATGCATCACTTATCCAACCTTAGCAGGAGATTTTGAGTTGAGATCAGGACTGATTCATTTACTTCCTAAATTTCAAGGGTTATCTGGAGAAGACCCAAATAGACATTTGCATGAATTCCATGTGGTGTGTTCAAGCATGAAGCCACAGGGTATTTCAGAAGAAGATATCAAGCTAAGGGCTTTTCCATTTTCATTAACTGGAGTAGCAAAGGATTGGTTATATTATTTGCCACCAGGAAATATTACCTCTTGGATTGATATGAAGAAGACTTTCTTGGAGAAATACTTTCCAGCTTTAAGGACCGCTACTATCAAGAAGAGTATCTATGGAATTCAATAAGTGGTGGGAGAGACACTTTATGAATATTGGGAGAGATTCAAGAAGTTATGTGCAAGTTGTCCTCAACACCAAATTAGTGAGCAGTTACTAGTACAGTACTTCTATGAAGGATTATTGCCCACGGACTGAAGTATGATAGATGCGGCAACTGGAGGAGCTTTGGTGAATAAAACTCCAGAACAAGCTAGAGAGCTAATTTCTAATATGGCAAAAAATTCTCAGCAATTTGGAAGTAGAGCTTTAACTACAAGAGGAGTTGGAGAGGTGCAAATGTTTTCTAATGAACAAAAGGAGATAAGGAATTCATTGTTAGAGTTGACATCTTTGGTGAAGCAATTGGCATTGAATAATGTTAATCAAACTTCCACTTTGCCGAGTACACAATTTCCATATCAATCAAGGGGAGTTTATGGTATTTGTTCTAGCCAAGATCATGATTCAGAGTTATGTCCTAATCTTCATCAAGATGAGTCTTTCGCAGCATTTTCTAGAGCTCAATTTTCTCAAAGTATGATCCTTATTCCTCTACTTATAATCCTGGTTGGAGAGATCATCCAAATTTGAAGTATAGTAATTCATTTCATCAACAACCATCCTTGAATCAAAGTTTCCAGCAGCCATTTCAACCTTATCAGAGACAATTTCAGTCTTATCAGCAAGTACCAAATCAAAATCAGCCAAATCAGCATAGCTTCCAAAATTTTCAGAACTCACAATTCCAGCCTGCAAATCAATTCCAGCAGCAGCAGCAAACACTTCCAGCACCTTCAAGGTTGAGTTTAACTCAAGGTGGCTCTAGTAATGCTTCAAATTCAGAGTTACAACAGCCAAAACTGGAAGAATTGATGCAATACATGTTGCAACAGCAACAGAATCAGCAAAGGACAGATTCAGCAATTCAGAATATTGAAAGCCAGATTAGGAAATTAGCTTCTAGCCTTAATCAAATGCAAGCCCAAGGATCTAGTCAATTACCTTCACAAACAACTCCTAATCCTAAGGGGAATGTTAGTGCATTAACTTTGAGAAGTGGGAGAAGAATTTCAGAATTTTCAAGCGAAGAAATTGATGCTGGAAAATTTCCAGAAGTCCAGCAACAAAATTCCAGCACTGAAGGAATTCCTGAAGTTCAGAATTTGCCAACTTCGAGTTCTATTCCAGACTTAATTGATCCATTGGACTTGAAGCATTCACAAGGAGGTGGGAGTTTGATGCCAAAAATTTCCAGCAACTCTTATCCAGCTGAACAATTTCCAGCAGAATTACCAAATTCCAACAAATCTGGAAATTCAAGAACTCAGAATTATGTTCAAGAAGATTCAGAGCCAAGCATTCCATTGCCTTTTCCTCAACGAAAAACTCAACCAAGGAAGAATGTAGAAGAGGAAAGAGCTAAGGAATTTCAAGAGCTTGTGAACTTATTTAGCAAGGTGGAGGTAAATGTCCCTTTACTCACAATGATTAAGCAAATTCCAAAATATGCTAAATTTTTGAAGGATCTTTGTGTGCATAAGAAGAAGTTGAAGGGGAATGAGTTGATCAGTTTAGGAAAGAATGTATCTGCTCTTATTCAACCAGTTCCCCAGAAATGTGAAGATCCAGGAGTGTTTACAGTACCTTACGAGATTGGGAGTAATCTTTCCAAGGATGCTATGTTGTATTTAGGAGCTTCTATTAATGTGATGCCAAGATTAGTTTTTTAGACTTTAGGGATTGGACCATTATTACCTACAGGGGTTGTGATTCAGTTGGCAGACCGCAATCAAACTCATCCAGATGGAGTTATTGAAGATGTATTGGTTAAGGTGAGGGAACTTATCTTTCCTGCGGACTTTTATATCCTTGATATGGAGGGGGACTGCTGGGCCAGTAGATCTCCACTTATTCTAGGGCGACCATTTTTAAAGACTACAAGGACTAAGATTGATATTCATGTGGGTACACTTTCTATGGAGATAGGAGATACAGTGGTTCAGTTCAGTATTTTTGACGCTATGAAGCATCCTAGAGAGGATCATTCTATTCTCAATCTAGATATTTCAGAGGAGCTGGATAGCATGGATTTCTTTTCAGGGTTTGATTCAGATTTTGCAGTAGTTGATCAAAGTGATGTATTATCTTCAGTTTTGGAGGATATTTTAGCCATGGGAGTGGATGATGAGTTTTGTGGATTATTTCCTAGTGAGAGAGATGAATTATGCGTAGGGGATTGCTTAGGAGAAGCTCTATCCCTAGGATCGCTCAGAGAAGAAGAATTATGTGTAGGGGATTGCTTAGCAGCATTACCCCTAGGATCACCTTCTGTTGATTTGATACAGGATGATTTGAAGTCATTGCCTCAACATTTGAAGTATGCTTATTTAGGAGAGAATCAACAGTTACCTGTTATCATAGCTCAGAATTTAGAACTAGAACAAGAAAGAAGATTATTGGAGATTCTGAGGCAACACAGGAAAGCCATTGGATGGACATTAGCAAATATTCCTGGTATCAGTCCTTCTATTTGCATGCACAAGATTTATTTGGAGGAGGATGTGAAACCAGTGAGACATCCCCAGAGGAGACTTAACCCACTGATCCTTGATGTAGTGAAGAAAGAGGTGACTAGACTTCTACAGGCAGGTATCATTTACCCTATTTTTGACAGTAAGTGGGTAAGTCCCATTCATGTGGTTCCAAAGAAATCAGGGGTGACAGTAGTGACCAATGAAGAGAATGAGTTGGTGCCCACCAGAGTGAAGAATTCTTGGAGAGTTTGTATAGACTACAGAAAGTTGAACCAGGCAAGCAGAAAGGACCACTACCCTTTGCCTTTTATCGATCAGATGTTGGAGAGATTGGCGAGTAAGTCACATTATTGCTTTCTAGACGGTTATATTAGATATTTTCATATTTGCATCGACCCTGAGGACCAAGAGAAGACTACATTCACTTGCCCTTTCGGTATATTTGCTTACAGACGGATGCCATTTGGATTATGCAACGCTCCAGGGACCTTTCAGCGATGCATGGTGAGTATTTTTGGAGATTTATTAGAGCATTGCATGGAGGTTTTTATGGATGATTTTTCTGTATATGGTTCATCATTTGATGCATGTCTGGAAATTTTGTCTAGGGTTTTAGATAGATGCATTGAGACAGACTTGGTACTTAATTTTGAAAAATGTCATTTTATGGTTGAGCATGGTATTGTTTTAGGACACATAGTCTCTAGGAGAGGAATTGAGGTAAATCCTGCTAAAGTTAGTGCTATATCTTCTTTATCTTACCCCACATGCGTGCGGGATGTTCGAGCTTTTCTTGGCCATGCAGGATTCTACAGGAGATTTATTAGGGACTTCAGTAAGATTGTTCTTCCACTGTCTTAGCTTCTTCAGAAAGATGTGGAGTTTCAGTTTTGTAAAGCCCGAAAAATTCCCGAATTTATTTTAGAATTGTTCTATGATTTTTTTGGAATTTTTAGATATTTTTCTGGAATTTTCCGAGTAGCGGAAGTAGCAAAAATAATTAGAACCGTAAAATAGCTTAGGCGGGAATCGAACCCGAGACCTATGGTTTACGAATAAGTTTAGTAACCGGTGAACCCAGCATGGCCGTGCTGAAAGAAAGGAGAACCAAATATATTTATATTAGAGTTGGGTTCATTAAACCACTTAATATAAATAATAAACTTAAGTTGGGGTTTGGGTTATTTTGGTTCGGCACATCCTTCTCCACCGAAACCCAACACCACCGCCGCCTCTTTTCTTCTCCTCTTCCTCACGCACGACACACCAAGCCAAGGGGCAAGGGATCACCTTCCGGCGATGACTCCAACACGAAAAAGGTTCATCTCCACGAGAGGAACGCGAAGACGTGAACGGATCGTCGAGAGAATCAGTTTTCCGGAAGACCTAGCGGATAGAATTGTAAGAAAACCTTGCGATTGAGGTAAGAAACCCCTCACCTGCAGTATAATTGCTCTCGCTTGTTAGTTTTGGCGTTAGTTCAGTAGTTTTACAGTTTTCAGTTTTAGGGTGTGCCTTTAGTGCAACCAAGCATTCAGTGGAATGCCCAGTTCAGAAGGATGCACCAGTAGGCGTCCTAACAGCATGTAAAATGTATTAGAAACATTTTATTCAGTTTAGTATTAGTTATTACAGTTATATGGATCAGATATCCATTGGGTGGACTCCCACAGTAGCCTCTAGGTTCAGATAACCTAGAACAGCAAAGTAAAATAAAACAGTATTCAGTATTTTACTTTTTATTCAGTTGGCACTGTACTTGGATCAGATATCCATGGGCTGGACTCCCACAGTCGTCCCTAGGTTCAGATAACCTAGTAACCCTGCTGGATTCGGAACTTGCAATCCCGGGTCTCGTAGGGATGCGCGCACAGTAAGTATAGTTGCCAGGGCCCAGCAGCATATTTAGTATTTTCATCTATTATATGTATAGTTTTCAAATTTGAAACCAGTGATGAGAACACTAATTTAGCTTTCAGTTCAGTTCAGGTTCAGTTTACCTGATTTGAGTTCATGTACAGATTTAGATATATGCATGACTAGTTCAGTTTCATGTTCAGTTTATATGTTATGCCATGCTTTGTATGATACTATGCCATGCCATGCTTGCATATTCAGTATGTTTTTCAAACAGCATTATTTAAAATCATATTTGCATCGTATGCATGATTTAGTGAGGTAGATGGTTTCTTACTAAGCCTTAATCTTACAGATACTATGTTTCCTTATACTGCAGATAAAGGTAAAGGAAAGATGGACTAACAGAGGAGGCTGAAGGACAATGCAGATCAAGATGTGTGTGTGTGGAACTGGAATGAAAGATCTTAGGGATCTAACAAGCTTTAATTATGCATTTGAACTCTTTAGAAATTTCAATTCAGCATATGAACTTTAGTATTTCCATGTTTGACATGAGTTAACGAACCATGCTTTAGATTATGCTTAGAATGTTAAATATATGATGTTAGAATGTTAGTATTTGCATGCTAGAGTGTTTTCATGTATCTAGAACTTGTGTATGCGATTTTTGGCACGAATCAGTGCTGGAAATCAGAAACTCTGATTTCGTTTCAGACTTTCAGAACCTGGATCGGTCAGCAGACCGATCCAGTGCCATTCCTCTTCCTGGATCGGTCAACCAACCGATCCAGATGGATACAGTAGCTACTGTATCTCCCAGGATCGGTCAGCCGACCGATCCATCCACGAACAGAGAGTTCGGGACGAAATCTGCAGTCACTGATCGGTCGGCCGACCGATCAGTGAGCCACTGATCGGTCTCACCGACCGATCAGTGAGCAGCTGGATCGGTCGGCAGACCGATCCAGCCAGTGTTCGCGTGGGTGTCAGTAGATCGGTCGGCAGACCGATCCAAAGCTCCAGTTTCATCTCCCCAGCATAGCTATGAATACCTAGAAGGTAGTAGGATATGAAATCTCACTCCTACAGAGTTAACAGAGGCAACTACAATAGTTTAGTAAAATTTTATTTTACCCACTTTCAGCACAGTACACCCCAGTAGCGTCAGTAGTTAATGTAGCGATCCGGCTCACAGCTTAGTACCCAGGAGTTGGGTCGTTACAGAGTGGTATCAGAGCAGTGTTCCTTACTTCCTACACACACATCAGCATTGTGCCTACAGCTTCCAAGTAAGAACATCTCTCACTCAGTTTTGTTTTCAGATTTCATATCAGTTATATATGCTTTCATGTTTGCTCTCATGTTGGTAGTTAATTAATTCATGTTTACAGTGATAGTATTTAACATGTTACTAGTAGTTAACTATAACATGATAGCCTAGTTATATATATATGTTCTCTGTTGTCTAGAAAATGGTACGAGGACGTCCAGCTAAGAAAGCATCAGCGGCTGAGCCCCAGCATGAGGCAGGCAGTTCAGTGCCTCCCCCAGACCTTATAGCACTAGTGGCTCAGCTACAGCAGCAGGAGATAGCCTCCTTAAAGGCTAACCAGCAGACTACTCCCCCAGTCACTCCAGTACCGAACCTCACGACTCCAGTAATCACAGAGGTTGTACCAGCTCAGCCTGCAGTACCAGTCCCAGTAGCCCCAGTAGCAGGGGCTAAGAGAGAAGCTTACCTTATCCAGTGGCAGAGAATTAAGCCCGAGAACTTCTCAGGCACCAGCGAACCATGGGATGCTCAGGCATGGTTTAAAACACTGGAAAGCACGATGGAGCTTCTAGACTGGCCAGAGCACGAAAAGGTGAAGTGTGCCTCCTTCTGTTTAACAGGAGACGGAGCGGATTAAATCGAAGTGGCCAGTAAACCAGATGACATGGGCCAACTTCGAGAAAGAGTTCTTCGAGGAATTCTTTCACATGCAAGTCACGAACCGACACTATGACGAGTTTACAGAGTTTCGTCAGGGCAACCTATCAGTTCAGGAGGCCATGAAGAAATTCAACAGGTTGGCCCGTCTGTGTCCAGAACTAGTCAGCTCAGAGAAGGAACGGGTACGGTTGATGCTGAAGATGCTCAGACCAGAGATCGCAATGAATGTGACTGGTGGCGTTCATAGGCCACAAACCACAGAGGAGCTAGTGAGTAGTGCTCTGATCACCGAGCACTATCAGCACAACATCACCCAGCAGAAACAGGTTTCCATAGAGCCCAAGGGACAAGCTAGCTCAGGTACTCAGCAGAAACAACAGGGACATAGCTCCAACTGGAAGGGGAAACGCAAGGCAAGCAGTGACCCAAAAGGAGGACCAGCTGGGAAACACTCCAGACATCCCAAATGTGCTACTTGTGGGAAACATCATCCAGGAGTTTGCCGCAAGGGTACGCGAGGTTGTTTTGAATGTGGACAGGAAGGGCACATGGCTAAGCAGTGCCCGAACAAGAACAGTCTTCCTCAGCCTCAGCCGATACAGTATGGAGCTCAGCCAGCTCAGCTACACCAGATGTATGCAGTCTTAGATGGTCCACAGATCAGTCAGGGCAGATTAGAAGCCCCCACAGCTACCACAAATGCCAGGATTTTCTCACTGACCAGAGAGGACGTAGCAAATGCCTCGACAGTTGTCACAGGTCATATCAGTATTTTACAGCATGATGCAACTGTCTTGTTCGATACTGGGGCAACCCACTCTTATGTATCCAGGGCGTTTGCCGAAAAATTAGCAACACCTCCAGAAGTACTCAATAGTCAGTTTCTGACAACACTACCCTCAGGAGACATTATGGCATCTACACACTGGCTCAGAGCAGTGCCAGTCATTATAGCAGACAGAGAACTTTTTGGTGATCTGATAGTGCTAGAAATGACCGACTACGATGTCATCTTTGGAATGGATCAGATACGACGCTTCTATAGAGTGCCGTAAACAGAAGGTCATATTCCAACCGGAAGCAGGAGTACAGTTTGAGTACACGGGAAAGCCAAAGAGAAAAGCCAGGAAGTTTCTCTCAGCATTGAAAGCACAGCAGCTATTGGATTCAGGATGCATGGGATTTTTAGCAAATGTGGTCAACACCAGCCAGGACAAGAACCAACAGCTATCAGAGGTTCGAGTCATTTGTGACTACCCAGCAGTCTTCCCTGAAGAGCTACCAGGCTTAGCACCAGACAGGGAGATTGAATTTGAGATAGAGCTCATTCCCGGCACAAATCCAATTTCCAAGGCACCGTACCGTATGGCTCCAGCAGAACTGAAGGAACTTCAGGAGCAATTACAGGAGCTTCTTGACAAGGGTTTCATACGCCCTAGTCACTCACCATGGGGAGCACCTGTGTTGTTCGTGAAGAAGAAGGATGGAAGCATGCGCCTATGCATAGACTACCGTGCTTTGAACCAGGTCACAATTAAAAACAGGTACCCTCTCCCCAGGATAGATGACCTGTTTGACCAGCTAAAGGGAGCTACAGTGTTCTCTAAAATTGACCTCAGATCAGGATATCACCAGGTTAGAGTGAAGAAAGGTGATATACCTAAAACAGCTTTCAGGACCAGATACGGACATTATGAGTTCGTAGTCATGCCTTTTGGCGTGACAAATGCTCCAGCTACTTTCATGGACCTCATGAACAGAGTATTCAGAGAATACTTAGACAAGTTTGTCATCATGTTCATCGATGACATTCTTATCTATTTAGGCACTCAGGAGAACCATGCAGAGCATCTGAAGACAGTTTTGCAGATCCTTTAGCAGAACCAGCTGTATGCCAAATTCACAAAATGTGAATTTTGGCTAGACCAGGTAGCCTTTCTAGGTCACATCATCTCCAAGGATGGTGTTATGGTAGATCCCAGCAAGATAGAAGCAGTAAGTAACTGGAAGAGACCCAGGAACGCCAGTGAAATCAGAAGCTTTCTGGGATTAGCAGGCTACTACAGGAAATTCGTAGAGGACTTCTCCAGGATAGCCTCCCCACTGACAGCTCTCACCAGGAAGAACAAGAAATTTCAGTGGACAGAGGACTGCGAGAACAGCTTCAGCGAACTAAAACGGAGATTGACCAGTGCTCCTATTTTAGCTATACCAGAAAACACGGACAGCTTTGACATCTACAGTGACGCCTCTAAATTGGGATTAGGAGCAGTACTGATGCAGCAGGGCAAGGTGGTCGCCTATGCCTCCAGACAACTCAAGGATTATGAGAGGAACTATCCTACTCACGACCTTGAGCTTGCAGCAGTGGTATTCGCTCTCAAGATTTGGAGACATTATTTGTACGGAGCTCAGTGCAGAGTGTATACAGATCATCAAAGTCTGAAGTATTTCTTTACTCAGAAGGATCTGAATATGCGACAGCGCAGATGGTTAGAGCTGGTCAAGGATTATGACATAGATATCCTCTACCATCCAGGGAAAGCTAATAAGGTAGCAGACGCACTCAGCAGGAAGTCCAGTGCTACCTTATTATCTTTAGCAGCTATGTCACCACCCCTAAGGAAGGAGATTACAGCCTTTAGTCTCGAGCTTATAGTCGGACAGCTTTCCACTATGTCCTTAGCATCTACCTTGCTTGATGATATCCAGACAGCTCAGGAGCAGGATCCTGAAATCCAGAAAATCAAGCAAGGGTTAGCAGAATCAGAAAATGGAGAGTTCAGAGTGTCCGCCAGTGGGGTAGTGTACTGTGGTGACAGACTTTGTGTTCCAGATCAGGAGGAACTACGAAAACAGATTCTAGACGAGGCTCACAGGACTCCCTATGCGATGCATCCTGGTTCCACCAAAATGTATCAGGATCTAAAGAAACGATTTTGGTGGCCTGGGATGAAGCGAGATATCGCCAGATACGTCAGCATCTGTCTAACCTGTCAGAGGGTTAAGGCAGAACATCAGCGACCAGGAGGAGTTCTGCAGCCGATCCAGATTCCAGAATGGAAGTGGGAGGATATCTCTATGGACTTCATAGTGGGATTACCCAGAACCACGAATGGTTTTGATGCCATTTGGGTAATAGTTGATAGGTTGACTAAATCAGCCCACTTCTTAGCTATCAGAATATCATATTCCATGGAGCAGCTAGCTCAGTTGTATCTCAAGGAGATAGTCAGGCTGCATGGAGTCCCACGAACCATTATATCAGACAGAGACAGCAGATTTACATCACACTTCTGGAAGTGTGTACAGTCAGCTATGGGCACCCAGTTAAAATTCAGCACAGCTTTCCATCCTCAGACAGATGGTCAGACGGAGCGAGTAAATCAGGTACTCGAAGATATGCTCCGGGCTTGTGCCCTAGATTTCAAGGGAAGTTGGTACAAATATCTGAGTCTAGCAGAATTTGCATACAACAACAGTTACCAGGCCACTATCGGCATGACACCTTATGAGGCACTCTATGGGCGGAGGTGCAGATCACCAATCTGCTGGTATGAGAGTGGTGAACAGAAGGAACTAGAGCTTCAAACAGATCTAGTAGCAGATACCACAACAGTCATACAGCAGATTCGCCAGAGGATAGAGACAGTACAGAGCCGTCAGAAGAGCTATGCCGATACACGACGCAGACCCCTAGAGTTTTCAGTTGGGGATACAGTTTTCCTCAGAGTAGCTCCCATGAAGGGAGTCATGCGTTTTGGAAAGAAGGGCAAGCTAGCTCCCAGATATGTGGGACCATACCTTATCACGAAGAGAGTGGGCAAGGTAGCATATGAGCTAGAGTTACCTCAGGAGATGTCAGCTGTCCACAACGTATTTCATGTCTCCATGCTGAAGAAGCATATTCCAGACTCCACCCAGGTGATTGAGCCCCCGTTGGTACAGGTCCGTGATGATCTCAGCTATGACAGTCGGCCTATTCAGATAATAGACCGAGCAGTAAAGAAATTACGGAACAAGGAAGTACCATTAGTCAAAGTCAGTTGGCAAAATCACACAGCAGCAGAGGCGACTTGGGAGACAGAAGCCAGCATGAGACAGAAGTACCCAGAATTGTTTTAAGTTCGGGGACGAACTTTTTATAAGGTATGGGGGATTTTAAAGCCCGAAAAATTCTCGAATTTATTTTAGAATTGTTCTATGATTTTTCTAGAATTTTTAGATATTTTTCCGGAATTTTCCGAGTAGCGGAAGTAGCAAAAATAATTAGAACCGTAAAATAGCTTAGGCGGGAATCGAACCCGAGACCTATGGTTTACGGATAAGTTTAGTAACCGGTGAACCCAGCAGGGCCGTGCTGAAAGAAAGGAGAACCAAATATATTTATATTAGAGTTGGGTTCATTAAACCACTTAATATAAATAATAAACTTAAGTTGGGGTTTGGGTTATTTTGGTTCGGCACATCCTTCTCCACCGAAACCCAACACCACCGCCGCCTCTTTTCTTCTCCTCTTCCTCACGCACGACACACCAAGCCAAGGGTCAAGGGATCACCTTCCGGCGACGACTCCAACACGAAAAAGGTTCATCTCCGCGAGAGGAACGCGAAGACGTGAACGGATCGTCGAGAGGATCAGTTTTCCGGAAGACCTAGCGGATAGAATTGTAAGAAAACCTTGCAATTGAGGTAAGAAACCCCTCACCTGCAGTATAATTGCTCTCGCTTGTTAGTTTTGGCGTTAGTTCAGTAGTTTTACAGTTTTCAGTTTTAGGGTGTGCCTTTAGTGCACACCAAGCATTCAGTGGAATGCCCAGTTCAGAAGGATGCACCAGTAGGCGTCCTAACAGCATGTAAAATGTATTAGAAATATTTTATTCAGTTTAGTATTAGTTATTACAGTTATATGGATCATATATCCATTGGGTGGGCTCCCACAGTAGCCTCTAGGTTCAGATAACCTAGAACAGCAAAGTAAAATAAAACAGTATTCAGTATTTTACTTTTTATTCAGTTGGCACTGTACTTGGATCAGATATCCATGGGCTGGACTCCCACAGTCGTCCCTAGGTTCAGATAACCTAGTAACCCTGCTGGATTCGGAACTTGCAATCCCGGGTCTCGTAGGGATGCGCGCACAGTAAGTATAGTTGCCAGGGCCCAGCAGCATATTTAGTATTTTCATCTATTATATGTATAGTTTTCAAATTTGAAACCAGTGATGAGAACACTAATTTAGCTTTCAGTTCAGTTCAGGTTCAGTTTACCTGATTTGAGTTCATGTACAGATTTAGATATATGCATGACTAGTTCAGTTTCATGTTCAGTTTATATGTTATGCCATGCTTTGTATGATACTATGCCATGCCATGCTTGCATATTCAGTATGTTTTTCAAACAGCATTATTTAAAATCATATTTGCATCGTATGCATGATTTATTGAGGTAGATGGTTTCTTACTAAGCCTTAAGCTTACAGATACTATGTTTCCTTATACTGCAGATAAAGGTAAAGGAAAGATGGACTAACAGAGGAGGCTGAAGGACAATGCAGATCAAGATGTGTGTGTGTGGAACTGGAATGAAAGATCTTAGGGATCTAACAAGCTTTAATTATGCATTTGAACTCTTTAGAAATTTCAATTCAGCATATGAACTTTAGTATTTCCATGTTTGACATGAGTTAACGAACCATGCTTTAGATTATGCTTAGAATGTTAAATATATGATGTTAGAATGTTAGTATTTGCATGCTAGAGTGTTTTCATGTATCTAGAACTTGTATATGCGATTTTTGGCACGAATCAGTGCTGGAAATCAGAAACTCTGATTTCGTTTCAGACTTTCAGAACCTGGGTCGGTCAGCAGACCGATCCAGTGCCATTCCTCTTCCTGGATCGGTCAGCCGACCGATCCAGATGGATACAGTAGCTACTGTATCTCCCAGGATCGGTCAGCCGACCGATCCATCCACGAACAGAGAGTTCGGGACGAAATCTGCAGTCACTGATCGGTCGGCCGACCGATCAGTGAGCCACTGATCGGTCTCACCGACCGATCAGTGAGCAGCTGGATCGGTCGGCAGACCGATCCAGCCAATGTTCGCGTGGGTGTTAGTAGATCGGTCGGCAGACCGATCCAAAGCTCCAGTTTCATCTCCCCAGCATAGCTATGAATACCTAGAAGGTAGTTGGATATGAAATCTCACTCCTACAGAGTTAACAGAGGCAACTACAATAGTTTAGTAAAATTTTATTTTACCCACTTTCCGCACAGTACACCCCAGTAGCGTCAGTAGTTAATGTAGCGATCCGGCTCACAGCTTAGTACCCAGGAGTTGGGTCGTTACAAGTTTGATTAGAGGTGCAAGGAAGCTTTTCAAAGATTGAAGGAGGCTTTGATTTCTGCACCTATCATCAGGCCACCGGATTGGACGTTACCATTTGAGCTTATGTGTGATGCTTCGAACTTTGCCATTGGGGCAGTACTGGCGCAGAGAGTAGAAGGAGCACCACATGTGATCTGCTATGCATCAAGGACCTTGGATTCGACTCAAGCAAATTACACCACAACAGAAAAGGAGCTTCTTTCCATTGTTTTTGCTTTAGATAAATTCCGACCATATTTACTTTGTTCTCACGTGGTTGTATTTTCTGATCATGCAGTTTTGAAGTTTCTCCTCAAGAAGCCAGATGCTAAGCCCAGATTAATTAGATGGATGCTTCTACTTCAAGAGTTTGATTTGGAGATTCGTGATAGGAGTGGGAAGGAGAACTTGGTTGCAAATCATTTGAGCAGAATTGAAGGGGATTTGGATCACACGACTATTGATGATGACTTTAGAGATGACCGGTTTTTAGGGTGCATGGTGAGTCTCCATGGTATGCAGATCTGGTTAACTTCTTAGTAGGTAATGTTTTTCCTGCATAATTTTCAAAAGCTCAAAAGGACAAATTGAAAAGTGATTCAAAATATTATATGTGCGATGATCCTTATCTATGGAAATTTTGTAGTACTGATCAGATTATTAGGAGATGCATACCTAATTTTGAGTTTCAGTCTATACTTGTATTTTGTCATTCATCTGAGTGTGGGGGACATTTTGGACCCCAGAGGACAGCTAGGAAAGTTCTAGAGTGTGGATTTTATTGGCCTACCCTTTTTCGTGATGCCTATGTTTTTTGTAGATCATGTGATAGGTGTCAACGAACTAGGAACATAGGAACTAGAAATGAAATGTCTCAACATTACATGTTATTTTGTGAGATCTTTGATGTGTGGGGTATTGATTTCATGGGTCCATTTCCTGTCTCTTTTGGATTTTCATATATTTTGTTGGCAGTTGATTATGTTTCCAAATGGGTGGAGGCCATTCCCACTAGGACTGACGATTCTTCAGTTGTTGTTAGTTTTTTCATGTCATATATTTTCTATAGGTTTGGAGTGCCTAAAGCGATCATCAGTGATCAGGGGTCACATTTTTGCAACAGACACATGAAAGCTATGTTGAACAAATATGGGGTTTCACATAAAGTTTCTACTCCTTATCATCCCCAAACAAATGGACAGGTTGAGGTGTCAAATAGAGAAGTGAAGTCAATTCTTAAGAAAATGGTGAGACCTGACAGGAAAGATTGGAGCAGGAGATTAGATGATGCACTTTGGGCTTACAGGAAGGCTTTTAAGACTCCTATAGGGATGTCTCTATATAGAATGGTTTATGGTAAATCTTGTCATCTCCCGGTGGAAATTGAACATAGAGCTTATTGGGCAGTTAAAGCTTGCAATTTTGATGCTACTTTGGCAAGAGAAGAGAGAAAATTACAGCTCCAAGAACTCGAGGAAATTCGACTAGAAGCATTTGAGAACTCATGGATCTATAAAGAAAAGACCAAGAATTTTCATGATAAGCACATTGTGGGTAAGAAATTTCATATTGGTGACAAAGTGCTCTTATATAGGTCACGACTCCAATTGATTAAAGATTTGTTAAGATCTCGTTGGGAAGGACCTTATGTTGTAACTAATGTGTTGTCTTGTGGAGTTTTTGAGATTAGAGAAGAGGCTACCAACCGGATTTTCAAGGTGAATGGGCATAGACTCAAGTTGTTTCATGAGATTGGCAATGGAGAGGTGGTGCAAAAGATAAAGGTTATGGATGCAATCTACTCATGTGAAGGGGAGTGTGTTCCAACTTAGTTTTCCTTTTTTATTTTCATCTCTAGTTGATTGAATAAAGTGCTTGTTTTTGTTAAAAGAATTGATTGTTACTGTTGAAATTTTATTTCTAGTTGTATTTGGTTTTGATTTGAATAAGAAAATGGCACCCCCTAGCAATTTTTTCTTTAACATGTTAGAGGTAGGGATTGTGAGCTAGATTTGAGAATCTATTTTGGAGCTTAATGTCAATAATGGACTTTTGATTTTCTTAAGGTTTCTATTTAATAATGGACACTTGATTGGTAAATTGAAATGATAATTTGAATACCTAGTGAGGATGAGCCTTAATTGAGTGATGCACTTGTGTTATTGTACTCTAGAACTTGCTTTGATTCTTTCAAAATCACAATCCAATGGATTTAATCATGTTTATGAAGGTAAATCTATTTGTTTCTTTCTTCCACTCGAATTCTTGTTCTTCTTCTTGATAATCATCTTGAAAATTTATGTCTTCTCATTTGTAAATCTTTTGGATATGGATACATGGTTTGTTATATGATGATATTTTGGCCAAGGTGGATTAAGTTGAAGTGTGGGAGAAAGAGCTTTGTTGGATGATATGTGAGGATTAAATTTTGTTTTGGAAATACTTGGTTACATGAGGAAGATTGGAGTGGTCCAAGATTGGGAAGCTGGAGTTTTGCATAATCTAGCAACTTAGAGGGAGTTGTGGAGCTTTTCCTGATTGTATTTTCTATTTGGGTTGCTGTTAACTAAATCAGGAATGTAGAAATGCTACTGTGGAATAATGACATTGTTGAATTTGATACTGATTGCAGTTGCTTGAATGAAATTCTGTAAGGATTAAGTTATGAATCTTTAGGATCAAAGCAGGGTTGAACAGGGATGTGGTTGTTGGGGCAATTATTTTGAAATGCTACTAATTGGAATGCTGATGAAAATGCTTTCATATACATGATTGATTCTAAACATTGCTTTTGTGCAGCCATTGTGGGAATTCAGAAATGGAGATTAAGGTTGATTTGGAAATGCAGAAATCTACATGAACATAAATTCAGAAGTTGAGAAATGTTGTGACTTGGTATCAAGATGTATCAAATATAAGAAGTAGCATTTAAACGATTGAGAAGCTTAAGTGAAACCTTTTAAGATGCAGAAATCAATGGCATTTCATGATCTTTTCAAGCATTAGAAACTGAAGTGCAAAAATTGGATTTGGGAAGCTGTTGTTGTATACTATAAATAGTTTTCCTGCAGAAGAAGTAATGTGATCTATTGGTTATCTTATCATCTTGCATCAAGACTTGAATAATACTTAAAATACACTTCAGAAAGTTACATGAACTCTAAGCATTTGAAGGACACTGTAAAGATTTGAATTCTGCAGTTTTGTTTGAAGAGTTGTATCTATTCCTTATTAACAGCTCTTAATTCAGTGATACATTCAGACCCTTTATTTGTGGAGAATAAACTGAGATGATGAAGCTTCTTGGCTTTAATCCTTGAGTGAAATCAGAGGCTGAAATGAAACTGCACATTGATGCTTTAGAGGGTGTTGTTTTGCTGGAAACTGAGTTATGTATTAATATAAAGGATTGTATCATAAGCTTTGGAAACAAATGACTCAAGTTGATGATCTAGTTTCCTTAATGTTTTTTTTCATATACATTCTGAAACTGAAAATAAGTGAAGTGCTAATCTGGGCAGTGCAGTGTATATGAATTGCTGGTCTTTGCTGATTTCTGAACAGCAGCTTTACATATTTTGTGCCTTATGTTCTGATTAAAAAAGGGATTAGATTCAAGTTTTTATTGATTGGATGCTAAATGTGGGACATGGACAAGTTCATCAATTCAGTACTCAAGCTAGAATGACTTGGAATTCTAAATCCTGATACACTATGCTGATTCTTTGAAGTTGCAGAATGCTACAGGAAATCAAGAGTAAAGGAAACAGAACAAAACAGAAATTGCAAATCTGTTCCTATAGCCAACGTATGAATTTGTTGAGCATTTGTTGAGCTTTAATTATCCGAGACGGCCAAAGGTTTAAGTGTGGGGGAAGTTTTGGATTTTTTGTTCACAATTTGATTGAAAGTTTTGATTTCAGAAGTTGCTAAAATGCAATTGTAAAGCTGATTTGGGATATGAAACTTAATGTAGATGGGTAGTGTAATCAATTGAGGAGTTGTGCAAGTTCAGGAAATTGAAATGGAGAGTGTTTGGCACATTAGGCTTGATATACAGAATTTCAGGCCCAACACTAGCAGTATCTGAAAAGGAATCTGGGAATGCTATTTGAAAATGAATCTGGGAAAAGTTTTAGTGTTGTAATGTTAAACAAAAGGGTTGAAAGCTTTGAATAGAAGTAGTTTCATGAGTTGTAAGTTGAAAGAGACAATTGGAAGGCTTTGACAGTGAATTTTGAAAATGAACAGCTGGTTATACAGAATTGGATTTATTCTAAATGTGCAAGTTTTTTACCAAGGATTGGAAAGTGTTTGAATTGAAGTGAAGTTAAGATGCTATACTCTAACAGAGAGTTAATGACATGGCTTCCTAGGTTCGTATATAAAGAAATTAGAGATCAGATTTTTCAGAATAAAAATTAGCTACATTAAAACTATAACAGAATTGATACAGTTGAAGTCAGTAAGGAAAAGAAGAGAAAGAAGGAAGAATGGTCAAGTATTCATTTATATAGCCTTCTTTTGTATCCATGTCTTCCACTATAACTAAAATTCATACTTTCTTTCTTATCTTTTCCTTGTTGCTAATTCATTCTTTTCTTATCTTTTCTTGCAACTAATGTTTTGAATTGTACTTAATTCATATTCTTACATTTTCATTTCCATGATTAATCTTTATGAATGTGATTGATATCTATGATCATGGTGGAGAGTAGAAGATAAGCAAGCATATGGTAGTGTAAGAAGCACAAGTAGCATGAGTGTCCTCCATGTTTGTGACTACATGTGAGATAGGATGAGAGCCACAAAAACTCTATCTTGTGAGATTTTTAGTGTGAAATCAATTTCAATTTATTCATAATTGATGGAAATTATTATGTTGTTAACCAAGAGTAAAGTTTGAAGTCTATGAATGCTTGAGATTTTGGAATGTGATAATCTTAGATGATTTACTTTCTTTATTTTCTAATCATGGTTAGGAATTTGTTTAGGGGGTGTCATTTAAGTAGGATTTTTAGTTTTTCTTGACTTTCACGGGATGTTCAAGAGTAAGTGTGGGGGAATTTGATAACCATGATTTTACTACACTATTCTCATTCATATAATCAGGCTTTGATGTAGTTTTCATATATAGAACCCAAATTTATATCACATTTTATTCATTGTATCGAATTTAGACTTAATTGCAAATTATTTTATTATGGGTTAATTTACTGCTAATATTTGATTGTTATTTTGTAGGCATCAAATGATCTCAGATGGGATAGATTGGAACCAGATTTGCGCTCGGATCGGAGTTTCAACGAGGCGATCAAGCTCCAGAATGATCTTAGCTATTCATTCAAGATTGGAGCAGATCTACACCATCCAATGAAGATTCAATCCATCCAAATTAATCAGGAGTGGATCTGGACAAGATCAGTACACTTGGATCAAATTTTAGGTCATCTTTCACCGTTGATTCAGCTCCGAAGCATTCCAGCCGTCCGATCAGATCTGAGGAGATTTAAAAGGCCGCGAGAAGCTACAGTGCTCCCCTGAGCTCGACACCTCACGATCCTCTACTGTTCACCATCTTCTTCCTCAGTGACGTCGACGCTCCCATCAACATCTCGATCAGAATTCAAGATCTGTTTTCACCAGAAGCATTTGAATGACCGGCGATCATTGTCCGACCATCAGATTGCGAGAGAAGGAGGTTTTTCTGTCACAATCTTCCCATTTCACATTCACTAGATGAGCTCAGATTTTGGGGAGTTTTCCCGATATGAGGGATTCTATCAAGCAACAGAAGATTCGGAGGAGTTTTTCCGGAGGTTCTGCTTCGCATCCATTCTTCAATTCGTTCGCGAATTCGCCATCGACTCGACCGATAGATTGACGATCACGATTCTATCATCCTTCCTTGTTCTTCGTGCAATGAACCTTTGATGAGATGTTAAGCTTGTAGGGAGGTTTCTACCAGCTGCGCACTTCTGAATTCTCAACCGGGAATCTGAACTAATCTAGTGATTACTCACGGGAGTTTCTGAGAGTTTTTTTGCAAGTTTGCAGGAAGACAGTCATGAACACTAATTTGAGTTGTGTTGTTCTTCATTCTACTTTTAGATTCAATTCTTAGATCTGTTGTATTCATTTGTTTCCCTTTCTGTTGCAAGCAAAAACCCATTGAAATGAATTCTGTTAGATTTAATCAGTGCATTTCTGTTATAGTAGTTGGTTATGTTTGTAAATGAAATCAGAGACAAGAGTTAGGGTTTGAATTCATATTTAGGTTTAAACTTTAAATCCATATAGTAGATACAATTCTGTTAGTGAAGTTCTGATTCTTAGATCTCAATTAGTTAAGAATTGTTGTTAAGTTTAGTCACCTTAAATTGATTCCTCTATGATTCATTGTAGTTTCAAATTCTGAACTCTACAGAAAATTGCAAATTAGTTCAGTTAGATTTCAAGAGATTTGTATCAGTTGCTTAGGTTTTGTTGGAATTCAAATTTAAGTCTAGTTGTTATTAGTTCATTTGAACTAGGTTAGTTTTATTTCGGGCAGCAAGTAATTTGTTCAAAACCAATTCTGTAAGCATGCATTACTTTTAATTCTATTGCATTTGATTGTGAGAGTGAGCAATTTCAATTCTGAGTATGCAATAATAAAAACTTTCAGTCAATAAAAGAAACAAATAAAATGAAGATCACATTTAGTCAAACACATTCACTAGTTGACCTTGGAAAAAATACGACTTGGGACTTCTTACTACAATGCTTGTCTTAATTCTAATGAGTTTCAATCTTTATTAATTTGGAGTGGCTCGTGACATGCAAATAGGCTAATATCAATCACATACATCGAATAACATTACAAAGAAACCGAAACTCCTAGAACAACCCTTTTATCATAGCCCTTATTCTTGTTTCTATTCTTTTATCTCTATTCTTTACTTTTCATAGTGGCACTAGTTTTCATAAATCAATTAATTAGTTGTTTAGCTAATTCGTGTTGAGATATCTTTAGTGCTTATATCAGTCCATGTTGATACGATATCTTTCTTTATTACTGACGACATATCCGTACACTTGTGGAACGTTAACAAGTTTTTGGCGCCGTTGCCGGGGACTGCGTTATAACATTAGAGATTATCAATTGAGTTAGACTAAACATAACTTTTCTTTTCATTAGCATAATTGTAACTAATCTTTAGAATTCTGTTTTCATAGTTTTTGCATATCTTTCTAAAATTCATTTTGTTGCAATTCTAATTCTGACTCTAATTCTACATTCTTGATTTCTAGCATTCTAGTCTAACTTTTCTCTATTTTTCTTTTGATTTAAATTTCTTTCTTTACTTTTCTTTCGAATAAATATATCTTGCAATCTTGTTCTTATGTATGCAAAGATCTAACTTTGCTCGAAAACTTCTTCCTCTAGACCTCGAAATAGACAGAACATTTCATAGAAGAAGAACTTCACAAAGATATCAAGAAGAACTAGAACATTCTAGCATGGCAAATAGACCATTAAAGGATTATGCAGCACCTTATGCTATAGGGTTTTGATCTAGCATTTCAAGATCTTCTGTTAAAGCAAATAATTTTGAGATCAAACTGGCTATTATTTCTATGGTGCAGCAAAATCAGTTTGGTGGAGGACCGCATGAAGACCCAAATCAGCAGTTGGAGGTCTTCTATGAGATATGCGGTATAATGAAAATGAATGGTGTTCCTTCTGAGGCAGTGCATCTATTATTATTTGGGTTTTCTTTAAGAGACAGAGCTAAGCAATGGCTAAATTCTTTAGCTCCAAATAGCATCACTACATGAGAACAATGCGAGAAACAATTTCTGGATAAATTCTATCCGCCTAGTAAAATGGCTCATATGAGGAATCTCATTGCAAGTTTCAAACAAGCTGACTCAGAATCTTTATTTGAATCTTGGGATAGATACAATAATATGCTCTGATAATGCCCACATCATGGATTGGAGAAGTGGTTAGTGTTGCACACATTCTATAATGGCATTAATTATCATACTAAGGTGTCCCTAGATTCAGCTGCTGGAGGGGTACTCATGAATAAAAGTCTAGATGAAGCTGAGGAAATAATTGAAAGTGTAGCACAAAATCATAATCAATGGGAAAATGAGAGAAGTGGTGGCTATTCTTATTCAAACCCAACTAAAGCATCAGGGAAATTTGATGTAGATGTAGTCACTCTAATGACTACAAAGTTGGATGCTCTCACAAAGAAGCTGGAAAGTATGGGGACTAGCACTAATACAGTTAATGCCATAGTATGTTGTTGTGAAACATGTGATAGTTCTGATCATTCACAAGACTCATGTCCTTTGGGAGCTATATCTGCACAGATAAATCAATTAGAGCAATGTGACACTATCAGGAGTTTTAATCAAAGGCAGAACAATTCATATTCCAACACATATAATCCTAGGTGGAAGAATCATCCAAATTTTTCCTATAGAAATAATCAAGAACAGGGACCATCCATGGGAGGTAAATAAAATTTGCAATCCGTGCAACAAAATTTTCAGCAACAACAACAATCTTCTCAAGGCTATCAGTTTTCCAAAATTGAAAAGATTCTTGAGGAAATTATCTCTAATCAAAACGAAATGAAGCAAGACATTTTGAAGTTGACTCAGAGAATGGATAATTCTGAAAAGCATCAAAAGATCCAAGATAGCCAAATTACCCAGCTAGCCTCATCATCTTCAAGAGCACCAGGGCAATTTCCTGGAAAACCTTATATAAATCCAATAGAGCATTGCAATTGCATCGAACTCAGGAGCGGACGGACCTTAGGGGATCCTCAAGTGACTGCTCCAAAAGGGATGAAAGCTGAAGAAGAGCTCTCTCCTTCAACACTTGAACCAAATCAGATTTAAGAAAATGATGAGAGTACCATTAAGGTTGAAGAGACTCTTCCACTTAATCCACAGAGTCAAGTAATCCCTTTTTCTCAAAGATTAGTGATGTTAAAGAAGGATGAGGAGTTTGGCAAATTTTTGGACAAAGTTAAAGAAATCTGTGTGGAAGTTCCTTTGATTGACGCAATTCTGCAAATGCCAAAATTTGCTAAATTCCTGGAGGACATCATGTCAAATAAAAGAAGAATGGGAGATAATGAGACCATTGCACTTACTGAGGAATGCAACGCTCAGTTTGAAAAGAACATTTCCCTGAAACTTAAAGATCCAAGAAGCTTTTACATCCCTTGCAATATAGGATCTGAATTCATAGAAAAAGCTTTTTGTGATTTGGGGGCAAGTGTTAGCCTCATTCCGTATTCAATCTATAATAAATTAGGTCTCGACATGAAACTTACTACCATGGCACTACAACTAGCTGATCATTCCTGCAGGTACCCTATGGGTATAGTTGAAGATGTGCCGATAGAGGTAGGTGGGAGTATAATTCCCACAGATTTTGTAGTACTTGACATGGAGGAGGATCTAAAAATCCCCATCATATTGGGAAGATCATTCCTTGCTACAGCTGGAGCTATTATTGATGTTAAAAATCATAAACTATCTTTGGTAATTGGTAAGGAAAGGTTGGAATATGATTTATCTAATGTCTCTAACCGTGTCTCTTCTCTTTTAAATGCTTGTAGCAGGGCAAGTATTTACAAACTTGAGAAATGGAATTTCCATCCTCATGGGAGGCCACCAAATGAGGAGTATACTTTGGTAGAAGGCCTCCCAACAAAAATGAGAAATATGTCTACCCACCACGGGCGAGAAAAAGAGATGAATGATCATAGTGGTCGAGCTAAAGACCTTAAACAAGCGCTTCTTGAGAGGCAACCCAAGGGTTCTTTTAGTATTTTCAGTTTCAATTTTTATTTCATTAGTTAGTTCTTTTAAAATTGTTTTTACTTTTGATTTCAGGTTAAAATTTCACTTCCATGAGCTGACCATGACTTTTTCATGGGCATGGAAGTATTGGAGAAGCAAGGAAGGAGTGGAATTTTCCTTTGGAGCAAAACAAAGCTTGGTCACGTGCCATACACGGCCAAGAACATCTTGCAGAAGAGGGAGATGCTAGGGTCGTGTCTACATAACACGGCCGTGTAAGGCATCCCGAGAAGAAAAAGGGCTCGGCCGTGCCCCAGACACGACCATGTGACAATTCAAGAGGAGGGAAGGATCTCGGTCGTGTCCTATACATAGACATGTGATTCCAACCGAGAAGAAGAGGGTTGTGGCCGTGCCAATTGGCACGACCATGTGATTCCACCCGACAAGGAGATGGTCGAGGTTGTGTCTTGTACACGGGCATGTAGACTAACCCGATGAGGAGAAGGATGCGGTCGTGTCTCACACACGGTCGTGCGAATAAGCAGTGATAATACACAGCCCAGTCCATACCCTTAAAAGGGGTTAGGGCATGGGGTGTGGGCAACACACGGCCGTGTCCGCCGCACACCCCTTTCTTCTTCCTCTTCCTTTCTCATATCATTATCTCTAGGTTTTAAACTACCTCTTCTAATCTATTCTTCTCATTCTTCATTTCAAGGCTCAATCTTTTCTACCATGGCAAATGTGATCAAGGAGATTTCACCCACAAGAAGAGGGAAGGAAAAGATGATTGAAGGAAAGAAAGGAACTTTTGCTTCAAAGGTATCTCTAACAACTTTGATATCATTTTTTCCAGCAATGAACAACAACTTAGATATTTTTCTTTATGTAAACGCCCTCTTTTGAGCACTAAATTTGTGGATGATACAACTTTGGAAACATTGGGGGTTAAGGATGATATAGATTGGTTATTTGGAAGAATAGGTTGGAGTTGGTTAATAAATATGAAATATCCTACTTACCCTAAAATTATTTTTGAATTTTTAAGCTCTATAACAGTTGATAATGTTCAAGGTGGGGGGAAACTAAAATTTTGATTACTTAATGAAGATTATGAATGGATGTTAAGTGATTTTAATATTTGTTATGAATTGCCAAAGGATGGTGTGTGTATGATTTTACCTAAATTTGTAAATTCATGTTTTTTGCAACAAATTTCTGAACAATCACCTTTTAACCCTCACAATTCTAGAGCTCCTCATATTATTAATCCCATTTTTAGATATGTTTATTTAGTTATGAAAAATACTATATTTGGGAGAGAGGATAAAGAAGGGTTAGTAAGACTTGTGGACTTGTATTGTTTGTGAGCAATGGTTGAAAATGTTGAAATTAATTCTGGTTATTTCTTTCTTAAACATTTGGTAAAATTGGGAAAATCAGATTCTACTACACCTATTGTTTTAGGAGGATTGTTAACTCAAATAGCTTTGGTGTTAGGTTGTGATTTAAGTGAATTAGAAATGATTGATAATTCTTGTAGATTAGACTTGAATTCATGTTTAACAACAAAGATGATAAGACGTGAAGAACATGGATATATTCTTCTTATTAAGAACAATTTCCCTTTAAGATTGTCCAATCATGATCTCACTACTATTCATAATAAGGAAAACTGACGGTTAAAATTAGCAAGTCAACAATCTAAATTGCTGTCAAATTGTGTTTTAAGAAATGTTCCTTCGACTAGTCATGATATTAATGGTTTTAATTTCAAAGAACTTCATTCTGTTTTGGACAATATTCATAATGATTTGGATTCGACTAGCAATTTTATTGCAAGTAAAGAACACATGGAAGAGGAACAATTTAAAAAATTCCAAGAATGTTTTAAAAGTGAGAGAGAATTATGTGAAAAAAAATTCTAGAATTATGAATTCTTATAAGGCTCAAATGGAATTTAATGAAGATTTTAGAGGTTTTATGAAATTTTTGCAGGATGATATAGACAAATTGTTTGAATATCATAAGTTTTTTAGAGATGAAGTAAGATGGATTATTAATGCCTTTCCTTTTCCACTTCCTGAATTTCCTGATTTACCACCTCCTCCGCCATATTGATTTCATCGGGACGATGAAAAATTTAAGCCTGGGGGGTGGTTTGAAAACTTGAAATTTTTTTGTATTTTCTGTTTTTGTTCTGCAGTTTATTTTATTTTGCATTTGTTTAGATGGTTTTGATAGTCACTTGATTGTCTTTTGAAAAACCTTGTGGCATATATCTTGAGAACATCAAACTTCACTTTTATGTTTTCTTATCCTTTTAGTAAAAATGTTAGCACGTTTATTATCTTGATTCATGATGTTGTAAATGATGCTAGTAGTATGCTTAGTGTATTTCTTTTCTCTATCTTGGGTAGCATGAAATAAGCTAAGTATCATATGGAGATAAGTTTGAGATTTGGCTTGACCTTAAGGATCTTACCTTCACCATACTTAAGCTTGGATAGTTGATATCATTGAAATAGTCATGATTCATCTTGTTTGTTTAGTACTTGGTTTCCATGGTGATTTCTCAAACTTCATTTTGGTTACTGGATGATGCTCAAATCATGTAAGCTCATTTGGAAAAATCAAAATATCCCAACATTTGTGCTAAAAGTATATATATATATATATATATATATAGTTGTCGTGAGTGGAATCTTGTAACACCCATAAATTTTCTCTATTAAAAAAAAGCAAAAAGAACTAGAAGAAGAGAAAAAGAAATAAAAATAGATTTAAAAATGGCCTTGGGCAAGATTGAACCCAAGACCTCTTATATATGATTGGTTAGAATTTCCATTAGGGTGGTGGTAAAGCATCACATTGGCAATAGGAAACAATTCCCTATCAGCAGACTTTGTGTGGAAAGATGCTTCAACTTCCACTTGGTATAAAAGGGGAAGGAAGAGATGAAAACCTAGCTTTTCATCTTCTTCTTCTTCTTCCCCTCCCTAGCCGAATCCTCTCCTTACCCCTTTCAAGTTGCGGCCAAGAAACCTAGGGATTCCAAGGTTGTAGGTTCTTATATAGGAGGATCTAAGAGGAAGGTTCACAAGGATTTTTACGCACGAGAAGGGGGTCTTGGAGATTAGGGCGGGCAAGAGAAGATCATCTTCCCTACATCTTAAGACAATAAGATCTAGAGAAAGGATGTAAGTACCTCTCACCTGCGGTATAAGTTGCTTCGAAGATGTATTTAGTAATGTCTTTCATGCATGATTTAGAAGATTTATGTTGAGTTATGCTTTTGACATGTTAAGGAAGAAGCTTATCATGTTATGTAAGAAGTCCTCTAAAGTTTTGGGGACTAAGAGTCGGTGTAGGGAATATTGAATTGCTTTCCATTTAGTTGAGGCTAAGAAGCAGATTCAAATACCCTAAAAGTGCTTCCCTATAAGTGTGAGGGGATAAAGTGCACATAAGGTGTTTGTTGAAATGACAAGCAAGTGCAAGTTTAAGAAAACAATATTAAAAGAAAGTATTTTAATTTAAAAGTGGCATGTACTAGACACAAGGTCCATGGGATGGGCTCCTAGATTACCCCTAGGCCCCTAGATCGCCTAGTAGTACCTTAATAGGTTCGGGATTAGCTACCTCAGACTTTATTAAGGATGCGCGCAAAGTGATACATTGTCGGGCCCAAAGAAGTTGATTATTATGTTCACTAGTATGTATTATAAAGTTTCCAAGTTCATTGGTTTGTTAAAGTAAAACCATCATTAAGTGGGGAACTTGAGTTATAAAGTGTAGCGCTGATGAACTCTATGATATGCCAAGATTTCTGCTTTCATTACCTTACTAGCATGGTTGAAGTTGATGATTTGCACTATAAACCTATTTTAAAAATACATACCATGTGCATATTTACAAAGCATGAGTTTTAGCGTGAACTATACTCAAGTGCATGTTTGGTTGTTTTCTTCCCAAGCAGTTTCAAAAGCATGTTCTCTTAAATGCATGGTTTTGTGAGTAGATGGTACTTACCAAGTGTTTGCTTATAGATTTGTATTTCCTTATACTGTAGATAAAGGTAAAGGGAAGCTCGAGTAAGGAGGGGATAGCAGGAGCAATGTTTGTTGGTGTGTGTGATGGAACAGTGGAAAGTGATCTTGGAACTTGCTAGTACTTGAAAATGCTAGATTTTGGTACTGATGGATCTAGTTTCTCATTTCCGCTTAGCATAAACATACTATTGGAGTATTGTGTATGAAGAATGTTCAATTGTTATTAATTTAGTTGTCAAAGTCTCCTCATAAAGTAATGGGATAGATTGATAAGCCAAGAAAGGAGTACAAGGGGAGAATCACTCCCTTTTGGGGTGCAGGGTGTGACCCCCACACAGCCCATGACATAGCCGTGTGGAGTCACGCGCCCCCAACTCTCTCCCTCTCGGCCAAAGTTACACGGTCGTGTGCCACACACGGCCATGTGAGGCTTAGCCTCTGGAAAAGTTACACGGCCGTGTGCCACACACGGCCATGCGAGGCTTAGCCTCTGGAAAAGTTACATGGCCGTGTGCCACACACGGCCATGCGAGGCTTAGCCTCCAGAAAAGTTACACGGCCATGTGCCACACACGGCCATGCGAGGCTTAGTCTCTGGAAAAGTTACACGGCTGTATGCCACACACGGCCATGCGAGGCTTAGCCTCTAGAAAAGTTACACGGCCGTGTGCCACACATGGCCATGCGAGGCTTAGCTTCTAGAAAAGTTACATGGTCGTGTGACACACACAGCCATGTAAGGTTTAGTCTCTGCAAAAGTCACATGGCCTTGTGCCACACACGGCCATGTAAGGTTTAGTCTCTGCAAAAGTCACATGGCCATGTGCCACACACGACCATGTAAGGTTTAGTCTATGCAAAAGTCCCATGGCCATGTGCCACACACAGCCATGTAAGGTTTAGTCTCTGCAAAAGTTACATGGTCATGTGCCACACACGGCCATGTAAGGTTTAGTCTATGTAAAAGTCACATGGCCATGTGCCACACACGACCATGTAAGGTTTAGTCTCTACAAAGGTCACATGGTCATGTGCCACACACGGCCATGTAAGGTTTAGCTTCTAGAAAGGTTACACGGTTGTGTGCCACACAAGTTCAGACTAGATTTCTGAATCGAGCGAAGTGTAAATAACAAGGTTAAAAAAAAAAAAAAGATAAAGGTAACGTTCGTGCCCTAAGTTAGGGTATGAGAAAGGCAGTCTTTACAAATCTTGTAAGTCACCCCTTTGAGACCGAGTTAGGTTACTGGGGAAATGACTACTTAGCTTCTCTTGAGATTGATCATGCCTTTGAGACCTTGGGTTGATTGAGAGATATGAACCAAGTGTATGGCAGGTAAGTGCCTATCACTGGTTACGTGCCTATCACTGGTTACGTGCCTATCACCGGAAACATTAGGAACTCATCTGGGTGACGACTTGACTAGGACATAGATTAAAACTTGAAAAGTTTGGGTCACTTTTTGCATTGTGCACAAGGGATTTATGCTTGAGCCATACTTGACTTGTTTCCATGATCATGTTTGTTAATGAAACATTTTGATAGAGTTAAGAAAGTATATTAGGGATTACGAATGCATTATAGAGCATATGAATTAAGATTGCGGCATTTTTGCTTGAGGGCAAGCAAAAGTTTAAGTCTGGGGGTGTGATGTGTGTAGATTGTATACACTTGTTTAGCATGTTTTGATGCACATTCACATATTTTGCGCATGTTTTATCTATGCATTTTTTATACTTCCAGCTTTGCTTTTAGCATATTTACTCTTTTTGTTCGGAGATCTGCTTTTGTACATTTTCTGTACGCAGGAGTCGATTTTGGAGAAGAATTGATGCTCAAGGCATAATCTACAACTGAAAGATGGAGGAAGGCACCATCCCTGTGTTGATTGATACTCAGAATATCGTATCGGTTCCCCTGTACAAAAATTTTGTACGTCCTGAATCATTCCTAACAACCTATTGTGTTCTTTAAAAATTAAATTTGGAATCGCAAACAGAACTTAACATTATTGATTCCAAATTACTTATATGTTCTTAGTGGTTTAGACTTGGATCACAAACGATGCTTAACATTATTAATCCAAATCCACCCATGTTACAAATTCAATTAAATATTAATTTCAGAGATCGGCTTCAAGGTTAAACATGGCAAGGCACTAGGCCTTCTTGGGTATGGGAGCATCCACCACTTCCTAGACAAAGCCTTTCAATGAAATTTAATATTTAATTTCCTTATAGTAACCCTAGGTTTAACCAAAAATAACAATCGAATCACAAGTTTGAAAAACAAAAGAAACACAAAATCGAAAATATAAATTTGATTACCTAAATTCATTAGCCTCTTGTGTTTGGTATTTCAATATCAAAATAAAAGGATGAACTAGTTATGATGCGGAAACTAATAACGAGTTATACCTTTTATAGCTTATAGACCTCACATCTTCTGCCGTATTCCTCTTCTTATCTCAGACGTCGTGTGGGCGACGATCTACCGAGACGAGAATCCACCCAAGCCTCCTTCTTCTCCTTGCAAGTTTCGACCACCAAGAAACTTCTTGAGATGAAGAACTTTGGCCACCTACCAAGCTCCAAGGGATGTAAAGAAACAAAGTCTCCTTTCTTTACTTCTTCTCCAAGCAAAATCCGGCCACCAAGTACTCCCCAAGAGTTGATGCCGTCGACCACCAAAGAAGAAGAAAAGGAGATGAAGAAGGATGAGGGTCGGCCACCACCAAGGAGGAGAGGAATAATAGAAGTATTGTTATGAGGTGAGGCACTTCTACCCTCTCTTTTATATTCCTTGGTCTTGGCAAATAAGGAAAGTTTTAATAAAAACTTCCTTATTTTCTTTGCCATAGAAAGGAAAATTTAATTGATTAAAAAAAATTTCCTTTTCTCTATCAATGTGGTCGGCCATATCTAATCCTCCAAGGAAGGAAAGTTTTAAACACAAAATTAAAACTTTCTAATTTGTTTACGAAAATTTTTAAATAAAAATTTCTCTTTTTAAAAAATTCCCTTCATGGTTGGTCATAAAAGGAAACTTTTATAAATTAAAATCTCTCTATTAAAACATGTGGATGATTTACAAAAAGAAAAGTTTTCTCTAAAATTAAAATCTTCCTTTCAATTTACAAATAAGGAAATATATTAAATCTTTTCTTAATCTTTTGTAGAAAGTATAAAAGGAAAGATTTAAATTTTAAAACTCTTTTTTAAAATCATGAGGATGGTTACAAAAAAGGAAAGTTTTATCTAAAATTAAAATCTTCCTTTTAACTACAAATAAGGAAAGATATCAAACCTTTCTCTTAATCTTTTGTAGAAAACTATAAAAGGAAAGATTTAAATTTTAAACTCTCTTTTAAAACCATGGCTTCCACATAAGAAAGATTTTTTAAAAAAAATAAAATCCTTTTAATTTATTGTGGTCGGCCACCTAAGCTTGGGTTCAAGCTAGGGCCAGCCACACTTCAACCCATCCAAGCCATGTCTTGGTTGGCCCTTGCTTAGGCTCCAAGCTTAGCTTGGTCGACCACCTAAGGATGGGTAAGAAGGTGAGTATAGGTGGGTATAAGACTTTATAAATAAGAGACTATGACAGGGACCGAGAGGAGGAATTAGTTTTGGTCTCTTGATGAACTTGAGCTTCCCGTGTTTGCCCCGAACACCCAACTCGAGTTCATCAATAATATCTCATTCCACTAAAGAGTTATTATTAAACTACCGCATCAATCCCATATTACTATATGGGCTCCTTATCATGAGTGTGTTAATCTTCCTGTGTTTAAGATATAGAATGTCCACTAATTAAATGAGTTACTGACAACTCACTTAATTAATATCTAGCTCCAAGAGTAGTACCACTCAACTTCATCGTCATTTCAGACTAAGTCCACCTGCAGGGTTTACATGACAATCCTTATGAGCTCCTCTTGGGGGCATCATCAACCTAGATTACTAGGACATAGTTTCATTCTATAATCAACAACACACCATATAAATAATATCATTTCCCAACTTATCAAACCTATTGATTTATCGAACTAAATTGCACCCTTTGATAAATTAAAGAAATAAATACTAAGAATATGTGCTTGTTATTATATCATGATTAAGAGCACACACTTTCATAATAACAAAGGTCTTGTTCTTTTATGCAGTTAGTATAAAAAGAACTTACCTTAAATGGTCCTGCTCAATACACTCAGAGTGTACTAGTGTAATTTTATAGTTAAAATAAATTAATACCAAATTACACTATGACTATTCTAATGGTTTGTTCCTTTCCATCTTAGTCGTGAGCTATTGTTTATAATTTATAAGGAATTGATAACATGATCTTCTGTATGTGATACCACACACCATGTTATCTACAATATAAATTAATTGAATAACTACACTTAGCATATAAATGTAGACATTTGACCAATGTGATTCTTTATTTCAAAATAAATATTTATAAAAAGCTAGGCTTTTAGTATATACTCTAACAATCTCCCACTTATATTAAAAGACTATACTGTCATAAACGCTGTCATACATCTGATTCTCATTCCTTCAACATGTCGATCAAAAGCTTTCGTCGGAAGGGCCTTAGTGAAAGGATCTGCCAGGTTATCTACTGATGCAATCTTGGCGACAACAACTTATCCTCACTTTACGATGTCTCGTATCAGGTGGTACTTGCGCTCTATGTGTTTACTCACCTTATGGGCTCGTGGTTCCTTCAAGTTTGCTACTGCACCACTATTATCACAATAAATTGTGATGATTTTGGGCAAATCAGGAATCACATCTAAGTCCATTAGGAAGATCCTGAGCCACACAGCTTCTTTGGCTACCTCAGAGGCTACCACTTATTCAGCTTCCATGGTTGAGTCAGAAACGCATTTCTGCTTAACACTCCTCCATGCAATGGCTCCACCTCCTAAAGTAAACACATAGCCTGATGTAGACTTACTATTGTCCCTATCTGATTGGAAGTCAGAATCCGTGTAACCCACAGGGAGCAAATCATCTGCTTGGTAAATCAGCATATAATCTCTAATCCTTCTCAGGTACTTTAATATATGCTTTACAATAGTCCAATGTCCTTGTCCAGGATTACTTTGATATCTGCTAACCATGCCCACGATAAAATAAATATCCGGTCTCGTGCACAACATAACATACATTAGGCTTCCGACAGCCGAAGTATAAGGAACTGCCTTCATGTCCTCTATCTCTTTTGATGTCTTCAGAGACATCTCTTTAGATAAAGCTACTCCATGCCTAAAAGACAAAAAATATTTCTTGGAGTCCTGCATGCTAAAACAAGCAAGGATTGTATCGATATATGAAGCTTGGGACAAGCACAACATCCTTTTCTTGCGATCCCTTATTACTTTGATCCCAAGAATATGTGTGCATTCTCCTAAGTCCTTCATATCGAATTGCTTGGACAACCATACCCTTACTTCCGACAACACTTTGATATTATTTTCAACTAACAAATGTCATCTACGTATAGTACAAGAAATACCACCACGTTTTCATCACACTTCTTGTATACACAAGACTCATCTCGGCACTGAATAAATCCATATGATTGGATTACTTCATTAAACTGGCTGTTCCAAGATCTTGAAGCTTGTTTCAATTCATAAATCGACCGATTGAGCTTACACACTAGATGTTCTTTGCCTTTTTCAATAAATTCCTCTGATTGCTTCATATGGATGTTTTCTTCAAGACTTCCGTTAAGGAAAGTTGTCTTGACATCCATTTGCCAAACCTCATAATCCATATGAGCGACAATGGATAAGAGTATCCGAATAGACTTAAGCATGACTACTGGCGAAAAAGTTTCCTCATAATCGATTCCCTCTTTCTGAGTGTACCCTTTCGTAACAAGCCTTGCTTTGAAGGTTTCCACATTCCCATCTGTCCCTCTTTTCCTTTTGTAGATCCACTTATATCCAACGGCTTTTACACCATTTGGTGGTTCTACAAGCTCCCAGACCTTATTAGAATACATAGATTCTATTTTTGAATTCATTGCTCTTTGCCAAGATTCTGCATCTATATCTTGGAGTGCTTTGTCATATGTTCAAAGATCAGGTTCATGTTTACCTGGGACCAAGTTCGACGACTCTGTTGGTGAAGCGGGGCTGGCAAGAGGGGGGTGAATTGCCTACAAAATAAGATTATACCCTCCTCAAGGCTTTCAACTTAAAATAATAGCAACTATAAAAATAATGAAATAACATAAAAGAAATAGAGACAGGAAATTTAACTTGGTTACAACCAAGACGGTTGTTAATCTAAGGTGGTTGAACAGCTCCACTAACAGAGTCTCCTTCACTATAGGCGGAGAAGCTTTTTTACACTTAGAACGCTCACTAGTTGCTAGGAATTGATTATAAAGTTGATTGCTTGAATGATTGAATATTTCCTAGCTCTAGGGCCCTTTAAATAGCTCCTGGAAATCCTATCCCGAAGGACCAAGGTGCCTCCAACAAGGTCCAAGGCGCCTCTAACTAAGTCAATCGGATAAAACTTTATCCGATTGCAAACAGCAAGTTTTACTGGGTCTAAGTCACCTCAAATGGCCTTGGAGGCGCCTCGGACTGTCAGAGGCGCCTCCAAGCTGTCTGAGGCACCTCAGATAGTGGGGGCAGCTGAGGTGCCTTCAGCATTGGTCTGAGGCGCCTCTGGCTAGCTTCTTCATCTCCTTTTGGCTTCCTTTCTCCTTCCGAAGCTCCGATTGATTAGGTGATTGCGGCCAACTGAAATAGGGCTCACCCGAACCCAATTTTTGACCTTTTCCTTGAGCAATCTTCCATCCTGGCTTTACATCCCTTGAACATCGTGCACGTTCTTCTCGCCCACCGGTGTACTTTTCCACAGCTTTCTCGTCCTTCGGACGCACCGAGCCCGTCAGCTCACTTCCCATGCCTTCCTTCTCGCTAGCTGCATCTTCCGCTCGACTTCCTGCGCTCCTAAGCTCCTACACACTTAGACACATGGATCAAAAACAAATAGGACCTAACTAATTTGGTTGATCACATCAAAACAACCACGGGGTTTAACAATCTCCCCCTTTTTGATGTGCATCAACCCAAGTTTAAGTTAGGGTAAAAACAAACTAGTAGTAATTTAAAGAAATTACAAAACTAATGTTTAAAGTCTAAATTTGCAATTAAACTAAATTGCAACAAGCATAAAACTTAGTTCTGATACTAAGCATAAAAAAAATTTAACCAAAGTTAGTTTTAATTCCCTCTAAACTGAACTTGTACCTATTTCTCCCCCTTTGATCACAGCAAAAACGGGGTACAAGATATTTCAAAATAAATTCTAAGTTAATTATGAGGAGATTTGAAAAAGATTTTTTTTTAAAAAAAAAGTTCTGAGTCTGTTAAAAAAAATTTTAAGTTAAACCAAAAAAAAATTTAACTTTAGAAGACTTTTTAACTTAAGCAAAAATAGTTCTAAAGATTTTCCAAGTAAAAATTCTAAGGAAGAATATTTTCCTAAGTATGGTAAAAAAATTTTTAAAGTATTATCTAATTTTAATTTTAATGCTTTAATAAGAAGTTAATTAAGCATTTCCTTTCAATATTTTGGCTTCCAGGTCATGGCGAGGCACTAGGCCTTCTTGGTTATTGGAGCAACAACCACTTCCTTAGACAAAGCCTCAAAAGAAATTATCTGTTTAATTTTTCTTCTGAAAGCCTTAATTTAAAAAAAATTAGTCTAGAACGGATTTTGGAACCCAATAGAGGTTCCTTCCTACAGGGTTATTTAAAAACTTAGGGGGTATATAGTTTCTAGGAATTTTCCTAAGTTGTCCCTGATGTTTTCTAATGTACCAATTTAATTTCCCATAAATCCTTAGTTTCGATTTTGGAAATTTATTTAAGCATGCACTATTTTTAAATTTCTCAATTTCAATTTTTAATTTTTCTTTTTCTAATTTTGCTAGATCTTTCGTAAGAAATTTGATAAATTGAAGAGACTGATTAGGAGTGAGATCACGTACCTTACTTACCTTACTCTGTGATGCTTCCCCTTCATCGCAGTTTTCTTCTTCTTCTGAGGTTCCTCCCCCTTCATCTATGCTCATCTCTGAGCTTGAGTCATCTTCGAAGAGATGGTTGGCCATCAGTGCTAATCCTGAGAAGGCTTCGACTTTTGATTCAGAGGATGAAGAATCATCCCATGTGGCCTTCAGACTCTTGCATGTAGAGGACGTCGGCCTTTGAGGCTTCTCCTTGTGTCTTTTCTTCAACTTGGGGCAGTCATCCTTGATGTGCCCTTCCTCGTTGCAGTTGTAGCACTGGACTGTCCTTTTGTTGCGCTGATTCTTCCTCGACTGCGATTTAAATTTATTATTTTTAAGAAATTTATTGAAACATCTTACCAGTAGTGCCGCTTCGGTTTCATCGATCGACGCTTTGGAGTCGGGATCATCCTTTTTGGCTTGTAGGGCAATATTAAGGTTCGACTTTTCTACTTGTTTAGGCTCTGCAAGTCGAGACTCGTGAAGTTCAAAGGTAAAAAATAAACTTTCTAAACTACTTACCTCAAAGTCCTTAGAGATGTAGTATGCATCTACTAAGGACGCTCATTCTCGAGTTCTGGGGAAGGCGTTGAGCGCGTACCAGATCGAGTCCCGGTTTGTCACTTCTTCTCCAAGGTTGCTTAGTTGAGTTATTAGCTCCTTAATCCTTGCTTGGAGTTGCGCTACCTTCTCTTCGTTGTTCATCCGGAGGTTCGTTAACTGGGTCCGGAGGATGTCGCTCCTTGCTAGCTTTGCTTCTAAGGTGCCTTCGTGGAGCTCCAGGAATTTGTCCCAGAGTTCTTTGGCGGAGTCATAGCTTCCGATCCGACTTACCTCCTGGGGCGGCAGCACGCTGAGTAGGTGAAATTCTGCATTTCCATTGGCCACGAAATCGGCCTGCTCCTTCTTTGTCCAGTTGAATTCTTCTTTGTCTTTTGGCGCTGCATATCCATATTTCATGGTTAAAAGTATATCAAATTCAGTTTAAAAAAATACCTCCATTTTTCGCTTCCAAGTAGCGAAGTCTCTATCAAACTTCAGGGGATGAATGTTCGCACTGGCCATCGTCCTGATCTTTGTGCTTCAGTCGGCGGTTAGTCCTTCTGAGACTGTCAGGCTCTGATACCACTTGTTGGTGCAGCGGGGCTGGCAAGAGGGGGGTGAATTGCCTACAAAATAAGATTATACCCTCCTCAAGGCTTTCAACTTAAAATAATTGTAAAATACTGAAAACTGATGAATAATGATAAGGGAATATTTTGAAATTTTGGAAATTTTTTGAGAATTTTTCGGAGACCGTATGGACGAGGTTACGGGGATAAAAATGGGGTCGGGAAAAACCTGTTTAGGCTACCCCGTTGAACGAGAAAAAGTTTTATTTCTTTTCCTATTTCTTTATTTTTCTTATTTTTTTTCTTTCCCTCGCCGAACCACTCACCCGATGGTTTCCTTTCTTCTCCTATTTCTTCCCCGATTCTTCACTGTGTCGTTCCTTCTTCTTTTTCCTCCACACTACTGCCTCTTCCACTCCTCATCTCGAGCACTCTTCTGTGATTTTCCCTCTCGCACCGCTGCCTCCTTCTCCACACCAGCGACGCCGACTCCACAGCCCTAGCGTCGGCCACTACGAGCCCTAGCCATCTTCACAGCTGTCTTCTCCTCTTCATCGCATGGAGCCTCCCTGAATCTGCTGAGTCCAGCCGTCGCTGGAAGGGGGGAAGTCCTCACCGTGTCGATCACCGACCGTCTCCTCTGTACTTGTGCCCTAGCCACCGCTGTGAGGTCTGAACCCCATCCCCACTGTCGCCAAAGACGCCGAGCACCACTACACAGTGCCATTGTCGCTTGACCTAGCCCGGCCATCAGGAAGCTTGCTGCCATCGTTGACGAAGCCTCAGCCACATGCTTGAGGTGCTGTTCCACTGCCGATTATTTTTGGTTTTCTGATCAGTTGAGGATCAACAGAAGTTTGGGTTTTGGGTATGAGATGTTAGGCTTCAATTTGATTCATCTTGCAATCTTGAGATATTGAGGTAGTGTATGAGCCTAACATGTGTTTGTTTGGGTAGCAACTCTTTGATTTACAGCAGCAATTAATCTTTGCTAGCAGTAAAGTTTTATTCTCCAGCAGAGTCTTGGTCCAGTAGCAGTAAGGTAAGGGTTTGGTTTATGGATCCAGTTGGCACACTCTTGATACATGTTGTTTTAGGTATGAATTGATACATACATAATTGGTTATAGACTGATTTAGGTACGTTTTGATACATGGTAAATTATAGTTCATGTTTTGAATTTGATATTAGTTAGGTATGATCATTTTTGTTGTAGGTGAATTATACACGATGGTTAGGTTGATTAGGGTTTTACCCTAATTTAGTCTTAAGGATTTTATTTAGCCATTCCTTTGAATTTTAGCTAAATAAAATGTATATATATTGGTGACTCAGGGCTTTGACGCGAGACGAGCATCTCGACTTCGGATTTGGACCGGATACGATCTTTTCTTTTGGAGGCGGGTACTTTGACTTTATGTCATTTGATATGCATAATAATGCCTTTAACAAATAGCAACGATTGTGTTTTCTTATCTGTTTCAGTTGATCACTAAACGATCTGTTACATGCTTGGTTGTTTGTTTGTTATGCACATCATGTTAGTACTAATCTCACTTTACATGCTTATAGAGGTAGTGACACAACCATATTATTTATCATGTTTAGGACCTAGGGTTTTTGATACCTTATCTGGTCTGTGTACTTTGATTTGATTCACTTTCCGATGGTACACATTTTACATATATATGGATTATTGCTATGCTGCTCAGTATTTTGCCATGTTTAGTATCATGCACCATTCGCATGATTGCATGCTGCGCGATAGTCTGCTCCATTATTGTTGAGCACATCACCAGTTTCATCACTGTCGATGCTCCGTTGGTCCGCTCATGGGTAGCGTGATGCAGCGTGGTAGCACGTCAGTTTGCTCGGTGGTGCTCTGCTGGGACGTTCATGGGTAGTGTACTGCAGCGTGGTAGCACGCCGGGATCCCTCCTCGTCATGGTGTACCGGGAGATGAGAGCTTTGCGCTCCCCCATTTATGATTTGGGGTAGGAGTATGTGTGTACTCCGACAACATCCCGTCCACTCGGTCACTCATCAGGAGCAGAGATGGCAGAGTGCACGGTTGTCACAACCCTACCCACTCGGTCTCACCATTATGTGTGAGATGGCTGACTGGCGTCAGGGGTGACCATGACATTTTCATCATATGCATGATGCATTTATTGCTTATGTTTGTTGTATTTACTTGCTGCATTTATATGGTTGCATATGATTGACATGCATACAGGATTTATAACACTCTCGATCTGACGACCTTGTTGTACTTATACCCTGGTCCTGGTTAGTACAGTTTTCTCCTATTTTGTTTCAGTTACATTTATCCTTCTTGTATCAGGAGACTGTACGCATGATTAGTGCTAGTTGTTGGTTTTGTAGATCCACAGCATACTGGCAGAGTATGCAAGCTGCATAAGTCCATTTATGGACTAAAGCAAGCTTCTCGGAGCTGGAATCTTCGATTCGATGATGTGATCAAACAGTTTGGTTTCATCAAGAATGAAGATGAACCCTGTGTCTACAAGAAGGTTGTTGAGAACACAGTTGTCTTCCTTGTATTGTATGTGGATGACATACTACTCATTGGAAACGACATCCCTTTGCTACAGTCGGTAAAGACTTGGCTGAGGAATTATTTCTCAATGAAAGACTTAGGTGAAGTAGCCTGTATTCTAGGCATAAAGATCTATAGAGATATATCTAAGAGATGGTTTGGCCTAAGTCAGAGTACATACATTGACAAGGTATTACTACGGTTTGCCATGCAGAACTCTAAGAAGGGATTTCTGCCGATGTCACATGGTGTGAGTCTTTCGAAGACTCAAAGACCCTCTTATAGAGAGGAGAGAGACCGCATGGATAAGATCCCTTATGCTTCAGCCATAGGATCTATCATGTACGCCATGCTATGTACTCATCGTATGCTTTGAGCATGACAAGCAGATACCAGTCAGATCCAGGTGAGTGTCACTGGATAGCTGTCAAAAATATTCTTAAGTACTTAAGAAGGACTAAAGACTATTTCTTGATATTTGGAGGTGAAGACGAGCTAGATGTAAAGGGTTACAATGATGCTAGCTTCCAAACTGATTAGGATGATTATAGATCGCAGTCTGGGTTCGTGTTTTGCTTGAATGGTGGTGCTGTGAGCTGGAAGAGTTCGAAGCAGGACACAGTTGTTGATTCTACAACAGAGGCCGAGTATATTGCTGCATCAGAAGCAGCAAAGGAGGCAGTTTGGATCCGCAAGTTCATTACTAAGCTTGGGGTGGTTCCTAACATAGCTGATCCTATAGAGCTCTATTGTGACAAAAATGGAGCAATTGCGCAGGCTAAGGAACCTCGCTCACACCAGCGGATCAAACACATACTACGGCGCTTCCATTTCATTTGAGAGATCATCGATAGGGGAGATGTGAAGATTTGCAGAGTACCCACAGAGGCTAACATAGCTGATCCCTTGACCAAAGCTTTGGCATAGAGAAAGCATGATGGTCACACTAGGTCATTGGGTATTAGACCCTACACAGATTGGCACTAGTGCTAGTGGGAGATTGTTAATTAGAGCCCTAGAGCAAATCATGTGATGATTGTTATATGGACTCATTGTATCATATTCCTATATAAAGGCATTTGTTCATGGTTATTATACTTACTTGTATTGGTGCCAAATAACTAAGTATAATAGCGTCCTTGAGTAGAAGGTTCTTATTTATATCAATCGATTGGTTGAATCGATAGTGAGATGATATAGAGAACACTACTCTTAATCATTCCTAGTCAAGTATTAACATTCAGGGACAATGTTAATGCGATGAGACTAGCATATAGGTCAACTCGATGACTTGATCTCACAAGTCATGGATATAGAGATATCAAGTTGACACATGGGTATGCATTGGAGAATATATACTGAATGACCCGCCATGAGAAAGTATCATGGATCATTATATGAGTGTTATATACTTTCTTATGTGGCTATTAGTATGACTATTAGTCCCTGGATCTGAAATCGCCATGGTTCCCTACATAAGGAGTTACATACTTTGGCTTCGTCAAACGTCACCCATAATTGGGTGGACTATAAAGGTGATTACTGGGTATGTAACAAATTATGCAGAGGGATGTGAGTGATGTAGATGGGATCTATCCCTCCTATATGACGGGAGTAACATCATGATTCTTGATAGAGTAAGACCACTAAGTGCATGGTCATGCCCAAATGAGTCAATATAAGATATTGAGCTCATATGATCGGAGTGTGTCTACTTGGAGTTCAAGATATAGATTGATTGGAGGATGACACGGTCTATGCCTTAATTGATCAATCTAGATGTCTAGGATAGAAGGACATTGTCATATATTGTGAGAGTCACAATTAGTAGTCACAAAGGTGATATTGGATCTCAACATTCTTGTAACTTGGGTAGTAGTGATGTGTTGCTAGATACCGCTCATTAATTATGCTTCTAAATGGGTTTAGGAGCATTGTCAACGTTACAAGAACCTATAGGGTCACACACAAAGGGCAATTAAATGGAGATTACCAAGAGGATTAGGTTCATGTGATGAACCATATTGGATTAAGAGTAATCCAAAGTAGACTAATTGAGTTGGACTCAATTTGATTCATGTGTTCAATGAGTCTAATTTAGATTATGACTCATTGAATCAATTTAATTCAATGAATATAGATTCATTAAATTAAGTTGGCTTGAATCAATGGTTGGATTTGATAAACCATGTGAGATAAGAGGTCAAGTTTGACTTGACTTTAGAGAGAAGATGAAGGGTCAAGTTTGACTTGACCTTGACTTGACCAAATGTCATGTCATTGTGACTTGGCATAGGACCGGCCAATGATGGTGTTTCACATCATCAAGGCCACATCATTTGGTCAGGATTGACTTGACCAAATGCCACCTCATGAGGGAGATCAAGAGTCTTGACTCTTGATATCCCATGGAGGTTTATAACCTCCCTATAGTGGCCGGCCACATTTGATGGTGAATGAATGAGAAGGTGTGCTCATTACTTCATCTTCTTCCTCCTCTCATCTTCTTCTTCTCTCCCTCTCCTCCTTGGCTAAGACCTTCTAAGGGTGCTAGCATACTTTTAGTTTGGTTTCTCCATCTCTTGTTCATGTGGATACATATAGAGGAGTGTCCACTTGAACACTCTCGAGATCCGGCAACTTTTGGATGAGCGGGATTTGCGAAGGGCTTCGCTTCAAAGGTATAAACTCTCTTCCTTGTAGATCTAGGTTAGAAAATAAGTACATGAAATTTTATCTTCGCACGGATCCAGTGGCTAGGAACTTCGGGATTTCCGCAACGCAAAAAGCGGTTTTTGCGACCCGAAAGTCCCAACATAGCGTTCTTTCCATTTCCTATATAGATGTATCTTTCACCATCAAACAGAAGTCAACTCTTGAGACAACCCTGCATAGTAACACTTATGTGAGTAGTAGCACCGGTATCTATCCACCAAGTGTCAGTGGATACAATAACTAGATTGACTTCTGAACTAACCAAGTTGAGAAGTTTACCTTTCTTTGCATGCTAGTTGGCATACTTGAGGTAATCTTTCTTCATATAACCTTTCTTCTTACAAAAGAAATAAGTGGATTCCTTCTCCTACTTCTTGTGCTCCTTATGGCCATTATCTCCAGAATTTGCAGCTTATTTTCCTTTTCCTTTGTTATTGATCCTTTTTCATTTCTTACTTGCACTTTGAGAACAAGATGCTAAGTGATCGCTCTCAGATGTCTTAATCTTTAGTATCCCTTCCTCTTACATGCATTGAGCAATGAGCTCATTCAATGTCCACTTTTCCATTTGAGTATTATATGTATCTTAAAAGGAGTGAATCATGCAGGCAGAGACATCAAGACGAAATGCACTAACATACCCTCAGACATATCGAGTTTTAGTACTTTCAGACTTGTCGCTATATTGGACATATCTATAATGTACTCTCTTATGTTTCCTTTATAATTGTACTACATGGTTACCAACTTCATTAGAAGTGTGGTAGTCTCGACCTTTTCATTTGAGGTGAATCGATCTGCTAATTGGTTCAGGAAACTCCTAGCATTTCCTCCTTCTGTTATTGAGCCTTTTATTAATGCCAGTATGGAAAGCTTCATGATACTCAGACACATGCAATTTGATTTCTCCCATAGCTGAAATTTAGCTCTCTGCTCTATATAGTGCTAGCACAAGTCAGAGGTGCGGGATGATCATTCCTTAATGCATAGTCTAAGTCCATGGAGCCTAAGACTACGGTCACATATTCTTTCCATTCAGCAAAATTTGAACTAGTTAATGTTGGGATGCTATTAATGTTAGCAGTTACAGATTGCACTGAAATTTAAAAAGAGAAATTTATTTAAACTCATGATTTAATTAAAGATAAGAATATATAAGTAATATAAAATTATGCAAATAAAATAAAATTTTAAATGCATATAAATGTGCTCTTTATAAGATACCAAGTACAATATAATGTGTCTTCCTTTAGGTCAACACATTATTTGTTAACGATACTCTCTAATATAATTCAAACTTTAATTGGTCACACAATATGTCTTCCTTTGGGCCGACTCATTATGCGCATAATATGATACTTTATATGAGTTATATTTTGGTTCATAGCTCACAACAACCTTAATCAGCCACATAATATGTCTTCCTTTAGGCTGACACATTTTGAGCATGATCTGAACAAAATAATATTTTGTTCTATAGTTGTAAGCTACCTTGTGCATATATCTGGCATAAAAGTAACCTTCCTTTGAGCTGATTCCTTTTAGCATAGATATACATCTACCCACAGAAAATGCACTAAACCTACCTAAGGTGTCTTCCTTTGGACCGACACATTAGTTCAACTTAGTAGCACATTGTATAGATAGACTCAAGAAAATTCTAAGAACTTAATTCGAATAGAAATTACTTAATTATCCTTAACAACATAAAATTAAGTTTTTTAATCAATTGATACCTTATGGTAACCAATTGGTATGATCCAATCGATTATCCCAATTGTTCTGAAAACCTACTATATGCGACTACATGATTATATATAGAACCCTCCCTTAAGAATCTAAAGCTTCTTTTAGTTCTGTAATTAAATAGTATTATTTAATACTATTTATTCCCTTAATCACTAAATAAAATTTATTTAATACATTTTTTTAGGGTTGTAAATAAGTCGAGCTGAGCATTGAGGTGTTCAAGCTTGTTTGATAAGGTAACCAAGCTGAGCCGAGCCGAGCTTAAAATGAACTAAGCTTTTAAAATGAGTGTTTAAGCTTGGCTTGGTTTATTTTTATGAGCTTGAGTTTGTTGAAGCTTGGCTTGAGCTTGGTTCATTTAGATGTTATCAAGCTCTCAATTCAAGCTTCGCTTGAGCTTGGTTCGAGCTTGGTTCGTTTAGATGTTATCAAGCTCTTAATTCAAACTTGTTTGATTATTTGAAACTTTTAAATGTTTGATTGGTTATTAAGCTTGATAATTTAAATTTATTTATTTTATTATTTATTTAGCATTGAAAAGAATTTTATTAGTTCATGAACGTTGTTCACGAACGTTAATAAGCTGAACACAAATGTGTTCAAGCTTGTTTGTTTAGCTTAACAAGTTGTTTAAGTTTATTTGTTTAATTAATCTTATGTATATTAAAAATGAACATAAATAAGTTCTTACCAAGCCGAACACCAAGCTTGTTCACAAACTCTTGGTTCTTTTACAGCCCTACATTTTTTATATAATCAGTATTAGTGTTAAAAAAACATATGATACTATTTCAATTATTCATGCATTTCTTTAATTAATCTTCCATTAAAAGAACATGTTAATTGATTAAACATTGTCTATAATCTTATTCGATTAAAAATTAACATAGGTTTAAGGTTGTTAATTTTTGTTCAAATTTTAAGACTCGGTAATCATTTGTTTGACCAAAACAATCGATTGAACCTAAAATTAGGTTAAACGGTGACGATTTTCATCACTCTTCGTATTCTTCAAGAAACACGAAAAACTTGAAAAATAAGTATATCCTAGTTTTCTCTTATATGATTTTCGATGATAAAAAATTTGTATTAACTAGGAAAATTTGATCTAGCATACAAATAATAAATTGACAAAAAATTTAAACTTTGTTACCAATAGAAATGATGAAATAGAATCTTGGCTATGATACCAATTGATAATTTCTTGTAAAACCTAAGCTGCATGGATTCTTAGAACCGTATAAGAATTCGTATATAGGAAATACAAGAACATATGAGCATAGATCTTCGTTTCATCGATAACATGACATACATAAGAAAACATAATAGACAAAGAACCTGATTGAAGAGTCATGTCCTTGTCTTTAGCGTCGTCGGCTTGATCCTTATGGAAGAAGAAGAAGCGGAAGCAAACGAGAAGGATCTTCCAAGGGGCTTAGGGGATGACAGTGATGAAAAGTCTTTTGTCAATGGGGAACAAGAAACTAGGTCAAGATTCTTTCCTAAACCTTTGGGGACCTCCTCTTATATAGGCAACAAATCTGTTATCAGCCCATAGATGATAATGGATCGAACTAAAAGGTTCTACACATTCAACCCATATCCAATTACCCGAAACCCACTAAATATAAGTTAGATCACTTTAAAGGGTTCAGATCGTATTCATATGTGAAACTTACAAATAAACCCACTTAATAGAGATAATTATATCCAACATCCCAAGGTGCAACAAATCAAGATTCTCATTGCAAACATGCAAGGAAATAAAGTAAAACACATGAGATGAAAATTTGTACAAGTGCAGGCAACAAGAAGATTTTTTACAAGAATTTATGAGAGAAGCATCTACACGAATGTATCTTTGAAACGTATCTAGTTCTTAAGGATTTCCATGAGCAAGTGAATCTCCAATGCACAACAATGTCTCGTGTAAACAAACAACTTCTGAAAGAGATTTCTAACTTCTTCATTTTCCATGTTCTTGTGCTAGATTCAGTAATTTTTCTTTCTTTCAAGCTAGACACAACTTGTATATATATTTTTAGTTACCTCGTTGCCTTGTATTTCATATGGCTCTACACTAAATTGGATGATGAATTGAGTTTAACTTAAATTGTGCACATACTATAACAATGTTTCCATAATCATTTTTTGTGGAGAATGATGATATTATATCTACTTTTAAAACATCAAGTCCTCACCTCCTGAGTACTCGTTTTGGATATATCAAAGGACTTGAAAGTGGGGCAAAGCTAGTTAGGTCCATTTCTTCAAATGCTACCTCATACAGATCAACTAATGCAGCATTGCATGAAAAGCTTGAATCCACCGGGCAACAACTAGTAGACACAGAAGTGTTGGGACCGTTGCCCGGTTAGATGGGTGGGTTGAATAGCCCTGCACAATTAAAAACAAACTCTTCGCGAACTTAAAAGAATACTTGCATAATAATAAAAGAAATAAACTAAAAAGACGACACTCACATAATTTACTTGGTTATAATTGGGGAGGTTGTTAATCCAAGGAAGTTGCAGCACAATAAAAATCTCCTTCAGGTGGAGAAACCTCTTATAGCATTCAAGCATAAAAAATGAGAAGCTAAACTAACAAAGAGAAGCGCACAAGTGTTGTATATCAAAGTTGCTTGTTGATATTTAGCTTTCCGACCAAGACCGTATTTATAGCCTTGGTCGGGGCGCCTGGAACGGTTTCAAGCGCTTGGAGGGGGATAAAATTTTATCCTCATCGCAACGGATCGCAGTCAAATACTATTTGGATAGAACTTGATTCTGGGCACCCGGAATGGTTCCGAGCGCCCGGAGTCTGGGCCTTCTGCTCTAGTTTAGCTCGTCTCAGTCTAGGTCTTCCGCTCCGCCTCTGCTTGCTTGGGTGATTCTGGCCATTCGGAATAAGGCTCACCCGAACCTAACTTCCAGCCTTCACCTTGAACAAGCTTCCGCTCTAGCTTCTCGTCCCTCGGAAACGTCGCGCGCCTCCTTCTTGTCCGCCCGCGTACTCTTCCGCAGCACCTCGTTCCTCAGATGCACTGAGCCCGTTGGCTCTCTCTCGTGCCGTCCTTTTCGCTAGCTGCGTCTTTTGCTCGACTCGCTGCGCTCCTAAGTTCCTGCACACTTAGACATAGGGTTAAACACAACAGGACCTAACTTAACATGTTTGATCACATCAAAACTACCTTGGGGTATCAACAATCTCCTCCTTTTTGATGTGAGCAGCCCAAGTTAAGTTAGGGTAAACTAACATAAAAATAAAGGCAATAATTTTGCAATTAAAGTACAAAAAATAAAAAACATTTAATTGGAAATCTACCGCCCCTAAACTTTAATCTTTTCCTTCTCCTCTTGTGATCACATAAAAAATGGGGTACAAAGAAAAATCTAAGGGTATTAATTTTGAAAACTTTGAAAAAATTTATTTTGATATCATAAAAAAATTGCAATAATTTTATAAACTTTAAGTTTTGCAAAAAAATTCTAAGTAAAAAAAAAATTCAAGAAAAAAAATTTTCGAAGTTAAAAAAAAATCTAAGTTAAACAACTTTGCAAAAAAAGGTATTTGAGAAATTTCCAAAAAAAAATTTGAGTAACTATAAAAAAAATATTTTTTTTCTAAGTTTTGCAAGCAAAAATATCTTTGATAATTTTCTAAGTAAAAAATTAAGTAACCTGTAAAAAATTTTCTAAGTTTTGCTCCTCACCTGCAGTAGGAGTTGTTCCGCGATTTTTGCCTTCTTCTTTTCCTTGCCGAGCATGAACAGATTCTTTAATATTCCGGAACATGTTGTACAAGATGATTCTTAGGGCTTTAGTATCCTTCTTTGTTTTCGGAATAAGTTATACAGAATCTGCTAGTAGTTTCGAGTTTTATTTGCTCCTTTATGTTCTGTTGTAGTATGTTTAAAGAGGCTTTGCTTGTTCTAGGAGATCCTTGGATCTGTTAGTTTGTTAGTGGGCAAGAATAGCCCTTGTTGTTCAGTTTTGAACCTAAGTGTAGCACTTAGAATTATGATACTGCTGTGAGAGAAATCTTTACTTAAAAGCCTTCGGATTAGATTCAAGACAACACTAGGCATTCATTTGGCTTGCTGTTTTAGTTCTTTGAGTTATGTTTTGTGCTTGAATTTCCTTGCCATTGAAGAGCCTGATTAATTACATCTTCAAGCATGTCTCCTTATGTTCCTTATTAATGAACAGATTCAGTTCTTGGCATTTCAAGAGCATGAACAGTCGTAAGTTCCAGCATGCAAACATTAGCATTTTCGTTACGTTTGTGTCATTTAGCAAGATCAAATTAGTTTTCTTTTTGCTCTATTTTGTAGCATGATTAGTAAGATTAGATTAGCTTTCTTTGCTCTTATCACAGCATGTTTTAAAAGTTTTCTATGCCGTTTAGATTTTTCCCTTGCTGTTAGTAAAGCATGAGCAATTATCCATTTGCTAATAATTAAGCATGATCAGTTTACCATTTTGCTAATATTCGAGCATGAGCAGATTTCTTTTCCTTTGCTAATAGATGTGCATGAGAAGATTTGTTGAGTATAGTATGCAGACTTTTAATAAGCAGATTTTTATAAGTATAGCATGCAGATTTTTATAAGTATAGTATGCAGATTTTTAATAAGCAGATTTTCATAAGCATTGCTTGCAGATTTTGATAAGTATTGCATGCAGAACTTCAATTTTAGGACAGATTTTTATTAAGCTTAATATGCAGAATTTTATTAGCATAGTAGGCAATTTTTTTGGTTTAAGCATTTCAAAGATAGAATTTGCTTAAACATTTCAGTTTCTCTTTAAAGAAGTATTCTGTTAGAAGTATTAACAAGTATAAGAAAGATAAAGAAAAGAAAGAAAAAGGCCAAGGCCTTAAGTAGATCCCAAAGTCAAGACTTTAGGGATTTTTGGCTCACAAGGTGCTTATTAAAATGCCAAGGCATTTAAAGAAGAAGTAATTAAGATAATAAGTATTTTACTTTTAAAGGGCATGTACCGGACACAAGGTCCAAGGGATGGGCTCCAAGATGCCCCTAGGCACAAGGCCTAGAAGTATCTTAGTAGTTTCGGGATTAGCTACCTCGATTCTTACTAAGAATGCGCGCAAAGTGGTACAATGCCGGGCCCAAGAGAAGTTGATTATTATTTTAAAGTATTAAAGTATAAGTTTTGAAACAAATGAAACAAGCTTCAAATATGTTTAGAATTAGAAAGTTTAGTTTCTTATTATTTGAAGCATGCAATAGTAGTTTTATTTGTTTCTTGCTATTAGATTATTCAGCATGTTTAGCTTTATTTGCTCTCAGCATGCAGTTATAGTTTCATTGGATTATGAGCATGATCAGCTATACATGTTTAGTATTTCAGTTAGTATGATTCCTTTATTGGATTTTGAGCATGAATAGCTATACATGTTTAGTATTTCGGTTAGTATGATTCCTTTATTGGATTATGAGCATGATTAGCTATACATGTTAGTATTTCAGTTAGTATGATTCCTTCATTGGATTATGAGCATGATTAGCTATACATGTTTAGTATTTAAGATAGTATGATTCCTTTGCTATTTATGAGCATGAGTAGCTTTACATGTTAGCATTCAGTTTTAGCATATTTTTATTTATATACATGCATATCGAGTTTTTGTGAGTAGATAGAGCTCACTAAGCTTTATGCTTATAGACTGCACTTCCTCCTACTGCGGATAAAGGAAAGGAAAAGATTTAGCAAGGAAGGCGACAAGGTGGTGGTGATGAAGGTGTGTGATGGCTAGACTATGGGGAGATCAAGAGTTTGCTAAGGAATTGTTAAGACTTTTCTGTTTAGAGTTCTTTAGATTTCTTTAAATGCTATTATGAGTCAAGATTGTAATTAAGTTTATTCCACATTTGTAGTTGGGTTCTATTGATGAAGTGATATTGTTGTTTGCTATTATTAGGGTAGTTTCCTTCCTTTATTTGTGATATTATACTGCGTGGTTGTGAAGATATATGTTCCAGCCGCCTGTGGCTGAGTATAGTTTATTTGTATTGATGATTTAGTCATCGGTACAGGGGAGACTCTGTAAAAAATTTTCGGTAGAGATTCCTCGTAGTTTTTAATTATACCGGTTAAGTAGAGTTAGTAGTTAAGTAACGGTCACTCTTAGAGAATAGTAGTAGTAGTAAGAAGGGTGGTCGTTACATAACCCTTTTAAAGCATTATCTAACTTCAATTTAATGATTTACCAGTTAGTCAATTAAACATTTTATTACAATATTTGACTTCCAGGCTATGGAGAGGCACTAGATCTTCTTGGTTATTCGAGCAACAATCACTTTCAAGACAAAGTCTTATAAGGAAATTAAACATTTAATTTTCTTGCTGAAAGCGCTAAGTCTAATTTGTTGGTTGTTACTCGGAAAAACTAATGGTTCCACTGTACAAAAATTTTATACAAGGTCTGAACCTTTCCTAGCTAACATGTGTTCTTTTAAATTAAACTTGGATCGCCTGCAGAATTTTATACTTTTGATCCTAAGTTTAACTTATATGTTCTTTTAGGTTTAGACTTGGATCGCCTGTGGAACTTTACACTTTTGATCCAAGTCCACCTATGTTATAACGTCTATTAAATATTAATTTTCAAAATTGGCTTCTAGTACACACGTGGCGAGGCACTAGGCCTTCTTGGATATGGGAGCAACCACCACCGACTAGACAAAGCCTTTTAGGGAAATTCAATATTTAACTTTCCTAAAATAACCATAGGTTAACCAAAAAGAACAATCGAATCACAAGATCGAAAAAGGAAACAAAAGAACACGAATCGAAACAAATTCGAAATCTAGAATATCTAGCCTCTTGTGTTTGGAATTCTTACAAAGGAAAAACTAGCATGATGCGGAAATAGAAATTACTAGTTATACCTTTCCTTTGCAATTAATGACCTCTTGATCTTCTACCGTATTCCTCTTCTAACCTCGGACGTTGTGTGGGCAAAGATCTTCCGAGATGAGAACCACCAAGCACCTTCTTCTTCCTTGCAAGGTTCGGCCACCACCACTTCTTCAAAGATGTAGAGGTTCGGCCACCACCACCATGCTCCAAGGGATGCTAGAGACAAGACCTCCTTTCTCTCCTTCTTCTCCTTGCTTGATCCGGCCACCAAGACAACTCCACCAATGAAGAACTTTCGGCCACAACAAGGAGAGGAGAGGAATAGAGAAGGGTCAGCCACACCAAGGAAGAAAAGAGGGAGGAAAAGAATAGAGGTTGTGTCTCATGAAGGCACCCCTACCCTCTCTTTTATATCCTTGGTCATGACAAATAAGGGAATTTTTTGCCAAAAAATTAAAACCTCCTTATTTGTTAGCCAATGGTTATTAAGAAAAATTAAAATTTTCTTTTTTAAACCTTTAATGGTCGGCTACATCACTGTCCTCAGCATGCTGCTCTCCCTAGGATTCATGCTGTCGTGTCCATCGAGCTTCCTTTTCCGCTGCGTCTCTGGTCCTCCAATGGTACCACACCTCGCAAGGATACGATCCGCGACAAAAATAAAATTTTTACATACATAGATCCTATATTCCACAAGGGAATGTACAAGAGGTCTAGATCGAACAAAGTGTAAGGAAGTGGATATAGGTGGGTATATTCCACAAGGGAATGTACAAGAGGTCTAGATCGAACAAAGTGTAAGAAAGTGTACAAGAGGTCCAGCCACATCTAATCCCTCCTAGACTTGGTTTGGCCGGCCCTTGCTTGGGCTCCAAGCAATGCTTGGCCAACCACCTCTAGGTGGGTAAGGAAGTGGATATAGGTGGGTATAGGTGGGTATAGTACTCTATAACTAAGAGGCTACGATAGGGACCGAGAGGAGGAATTGGTTTTAGTCTCCCAATAAAATTAAGCATCCCGTGTTCGCCCCGAACACACAACTTAATTTTATCAATAATGATTCATTCCACTAAAGAACTATTATTGAACTACCGCACCAATCCCAAATTATATTTTGGGCTCCTTCTTATTATGAGTGCATTAGACTCCTTGTGTTTAAGATATCGAATGTCCACTAATTAAGCAAGTTACTGACAACTCATTTAATTAGTATCTAGTTCCAAGAGTAGTACCACTCATCCTTATCGTCATGTCGGACTAAGTCCACCTGCAGGGTTTTCATGACAAACTTTATGAGCTCATCTTAGGGACATTATCAACCTAGCTCACTAGGACACAATTTCCTTCTATAATCAACAACACACACTATAAGTAATATCATTTCCCAACTTATCAGGCCTTTTGATTTATCGAGCTAAATCTCACCCTTTGATAAATTAAAGAAATAAATATTAAATATATGTGCTTGTTATTATGTTAGGGTTAAGAGTTTACACTTCCATAATAACAGAGGCTTTGTTCTTTTATTTTGTCAGTATAAAAAGAACTACCTCAAATGGTCCTACTCAATACACTCTAAGTGTACTAGTGTAATTATATAGTCAAGATAAACTAATACCTAATTACACTACGACCTTCCAATGGTTTGTTCCTTTCCATCTTGGTCGTGAGCAACTGTTTATAATTTATAAGGCACTGATAACACTATCTTTTGTATGTGACACCACATACTATGTTATCTACAACATAAATTAATTGAACAACTACATCTATCATAAATGTAGACATTTGACCAATGTGATTCTTACTAAAAACTATATCAAAAGCTAGGCTTTTAGTATACATCCCAACACAATTAAAGTTTAAGTTAGATAAGACTTTGAAACCCAATATAGAATCCAGCCAACTAGATTAATTAAGAATTTTTTAGGGACATATTTTTTTGAAATGTTTCTAATTTGTCCTTTGTGATATCTAAAATACCAATTTATGTTATTAAATTTTCTAAAACTTGTATTATATGAGCATGCATGATTTTTCAAGTTACTTATTTCTTTTTGCAAAATATTATTCTCTAATTTTATTTTGTCAAACTCTTCTAATGGGCAAGATTTTACTAGAATTATTTTTAAAATTTTAATTTCTTTTTCAAGTTTGCGACAATCTTTGGTTAATAATTTCTCAAACTTAAACAACTTGTCAGGTGGGAGAGATCGTACCTGACTTACCTTATCGACTTCGTTATCCATAGCTCCCCCTGAACTACAGTATTCTTCTGATGTAGTTCCTCCTTCATCGATGCTCTCGATGCTCATTTCAGACGAGCTTGCTTTGTGTTCATCTTCTTGATAACTTGCCATTGATGCAAGTATGGAGAAAGCCTCGACTTCCGATTCGGACGACGTATTGTCCCACGTTGCCTTTAGAGTCTTGTACTTGTTCGTTTGGACAGGCTTCTTTCCTTTGTCCTTGTCCTTGCTCCTTAGCTTGGGGCAGTTATCTTTGACGTGCCCTTTTTCATTGCAGTGGTAGCATCTGATTATCCTTTTCTTTCTACCCTGCGGATGGCTAGTTTTTCTTGATTTAAATAATTTTTTAAAACACTTTACCAATTACCATTTCATCGTCGTCGAGAAAGGATTCTGACTCATTTTCGTCTCTCATTACCTTGAGGGCGATGTTGTGCTTCGGCTCCTTCATACTTGCACATCTCGATTCATGCACTTCAAATGTTGAAAATAATTTTTCTAAGGTAATAGATTCTAAGTCCTTAGAGATATAGAAGGCATCTACTAGTGATGCCCATTTCGTATTCCTAGGGAATATATTAAGAGCGTACCTTAGCGAATCTTGGTTACTTACCTTTTTTCGAGATTCAAAAGTCCAGTGATGAGCTCCTTAATCCTTGAGTGAATGTGTGCAATTATTTTGTAACACCCCAAATTTCACTATTTGGAGTCCTAAAAGTCCTTATAAAAATCTAGAAATGCTTTAGAAAAATTCTAGAGATTTTTAGAAATTTTTAGAGTATTTTTATGTAATTTTTGGAGGTCGTTTGATATTTTTACTAAACGAAGGAAGTTTCGACAAAAAATGTCCAAGTCGAGAATTGAACCCACGACCTTTGGCTCGGTCAAAACCTGACTGACCAGGTGGGCAAACAGATTTTTCTGTTTAGAATTGATAGCAAATTTATTTGAAGATAGTTAACAGAATATTAAGGTTATAAAAAGGGAGAACTTAGGGATATCTCACTTGGTTACCCAGATTCATAAACTCTACTACTTAAGCCTAGAGGTTTAGAGTTCGAATCCTGGGGGAGGTAAAAATCCACTGCCAGAGGTGGAAAGTCCTAGTGAGTAACGACACGGCCAAAGGGTCGTCGGTCGACGACATTAGAGGTCGCCAAATGGGCCGACGACATAAGGGCCGACGGTCGACGACATGAGAGGTCGCCAAATGGGCCAAAAGGGGCGGGTCGTTACAATAAAAAGGCGCCTTTTTATTCCAAAAATTCTATAAAAATACTCTAAAAATTTCTAAAAATCTCTGAAATTTTTCTAAAATATTTCAAAATATTTTAAAGCACTTTTAGGACTCCTAATGAGGAAAATTGGGTCGTTACAATCCCCCATACCTTATAAAAAGTTCGTCCTCGAACTTAGAATAATTCTGAATATTTCTGTCTCATACTGTCCTCACGCTCCTAAGTAACTTCCTCATGCTCCTGGTTCTAAATGACTTTCACTAATGGTACTCTTTGTTCCTTAGTCTCTTAACTTCTTGGTCCTCTATTATTCATATCTGATCGTACCCATTAGTGGTCCTTGGAAGACTTGATATCTTCTCTATTCTTTCTAAACATACTTATATATATGAATATAAGAGAACAAAATTTCTATCTTACTAAAGCATATAAGCAATTACTCCATACTACAAATAATAAAGAAAGCATAAAAGGAAAACTTAAATACTTTCTTACTTGAAGACGGCAAGGATGGTGCTGATGTGTGATGCTGGAGAATGGGAACTGCTCTGATACCAACTGTAACGACCACCTTTCTTACTACTACTACTCTCTAAGGATAACCGTTACTTATCTACTAACTCTACTTAACCGGTATAATTAAAATCCTCGAAGAAACCCTACCGAAAAATTCCGACAGAGTCTCCCCTGTACCGGTGACCATAATCATTAATACATGACATAATATACACAGCCACAAGCGGCTGGAACACATATCAATCAACCATGCAGTTTATATATCAAAAAGAAGCACAATACCAAGGAAAAATCAACTCTAACGAATACACGACAAAACAAACCAAATAATAACATGCACAAGTTCTAAATACGTTAAACACTTAAACCAAAACATTCTAAATAAATTCTGGTTCAATCTCTTAGTCTACTCCATAGTCCAAACATCACACACCATCCGCGCCACCTTGTCGCCTTTCTTGCTATATCTTTTCCTTTCCTATATCTGCAGTAAGAGGAAAAATAGAAATCTATAAGCAAAATTTGCTTAGTAAGCGCTATCTAACTCACAAAAACTCGATATGCATGTATATAAATAAAAACATGCTAAAACTAAATGCTAACATGTAAAGCTACTCATGCTCATAAATAGCAAATAACAGTAAGCTAACTCATGCTCTTCTAATAGTAAAGAAACATACTGAAAGGCTAAACATGTAAGACAAGTCTATACTATCATGCTAGCATAAAGAATTTAACTTACTGAATTCCAAACACTTTCTGATTCTTATTAAACTTACTTAAAAACTTATTCTTTTATTTCACTTATTTAAAACTTATTCTTTAATACTTGTAAACTTTTGTAAACACATTGTTTTATTAGTTCAAAAGCTTATACTCATAATACTTTAAAATAATAATCAACTTCTTCTTGGGCCCAGGCGTAGTACCATCTTATGCGTGTTCCCTAATAGGTTGGGGTAGCGAGCCACCAATCCTAAAAGAGCAGACCTCGGTCTACCAGGGCCAAGACCTCGGAATTGGACACCTGGATTTGTTTAACGACAACCTCGGAAGTCGGGTACTAGCCTCTTCTTAAAAGTAAAATACTTATAATCTTAATTACTTCTTCTTTAAATGCCTTGGCATTTTAATAGGCACTTTGTGTGCTAAAAATCCTTAAAGTCTTGACTTTGGGATCTACTTAAGGCCTCGGCCTTTTCTTTCTTTTCTTTATCTTTCTTATACTTTTCTTTAAAAGAATGCTTCTTACAAAATTGAAATGTTTAAACAAATTCTAACACTGCAATGCTTAAACAAAATCTGCATACAAGTTTAAACAGAAATCTGCATATTAAGCTTAACTAAAATCTGCATATTAAGCTTATCTAGAGTCTGCATACTAAGCTTATCTAAAATCTGCATACTAAGCTTAACAAAATCTGCTTACTAAGCTTAACAAAACTTGCATACTAAGCTTATCTAAGATCTGCATACTAAACTTATCAAAAATCTACATCTTAAGTTTATCTAAAATCTGCTTACTACACTAACTAACTTCTGCTGGTTAAACTCTCTAGCATTACTAAACATACCCCCTACTAGTCTTAGTATTACAAGTAATAAGACCATTAGACATAGTCTAGAACACTTCTGGGAATTCTTTCAAATTCTAATTCGAAACCTCTTGTAATACTAGCAGAAGGTATACTAGCAAAATAAACATACCAATATAAGCACCTCAAATCTGTATACAATAGAAAATTCTAGAATAGAGAATCTCATGCTAGAATAAAGAACCTCAAATCCATATACTTGAATGGAAGTAGCATATCTAAACCTCAAGCTCAGATTTAATATTAACAAATTATCTAAACCTCATGCTCAGATTTAACATAAGCAAATTATCTAAACCTCATGCTCAGATTTAACATAAGTAAATTATCTAATTGAAACTACACTACTCAACCAATGGCTCAAACTACAATCCGAACACTTTCAGATTTCCATGATATCTCAAACCACGAACCAAGATTTGCAAGGCTATACAACCAATTTAAGCTTACTGGAAAACTAAAACAATACCTATACAAAACTTATTCTCAGCTAAGCTTTTATAAGATAATCATAATCCTTTAACCATGCTTCAAAGAATTGCAAAGGTAACAACAAAATCTTGGGGCTATTCTAAAAGAAATCCCTAACTAAGCACAATTCTTTACCACAAAATCCGGAAGCCAAAAGACAACCCACAGCATGCTACCGTAAACCAAAACCAAGGCATCTAACCTCCTTATTCTATGCTTACACTATCTAGCATCATTACTAGATATGAAAAATGAAATCCCAAAGCTCTAGCAATAACACTTGTATCTAATTTCTGCATACATGAATCATATCAATTAAAACTAAATCAATACATTCAAAGAATGAAATTCCAGTACTGTCGATTGAACTAAAATTTACAACACACTCAAGTAGGTCTCAGCATACATTGTTCTGCATAGAATTTACAACATACGAAGTCAGTTACTAGTATCAGAAAATTACAAACGAATTCCGAATTGTCAATTTGTTCTTCTAAACCTGGTTTTGCTATCTATACCCACCAACCAAAATGAAAACTCATTTCAATTCTCATTACACCAGCTAACCTTACTGTTAGGATTTTTAACAAACAGATTGCGTACAGAAACTCGGCGCTTAAATCCTCACGGAAGGAAAATCAAAACCAAGCCCTTACAAGGATATAAACGATTTCCACAAAACCACAGGGAAGCCTTCTGAAGAGCGTCGAGCTCCTTCTATACAGAATGCACTAGCTAAATTCCGGAATCAAACCAGACAAGCAAGAACAAATTCCAAAACCAAACCAAAAACACGAAGCCAAAATGGATCCGAAGCTACTCTACTGCAGGTGAGGAAGCTCTTACCTTGGGTTTCTTGAACTTACAGCCGAAGAAGAAGGCTTCCACTGCTCTAAGGTTTCAGGTGGACTTGCTTGCTCGGCGATCTCTTGCGTCTACACCTTCCTCTCGCTGAAGGGGTCTTGAGAACGTGAAGATCTCACGGGAAAGGTCCTCGCCGGCCACCGGAGACGCCGGGCTGCTCGCTGCATCTTCGCCGAGAAGAGTCGCGCCGTCGAACTCGAGAGAAGGGGAGAGGGATCGAGAGAAATAATTTCCTCTCTTAACATAACCTATTTTTATAACCTAGGATTATTTTTATTACTAACCGTTGCTTAAGAATATTTCGCACCCTACCTTTTCACGAAATACTAACGGAAGAGTTGGTTGGCTGCGTTCTGCTTAAGGTGTGGCTCGCGGGTTCGAAACTCGGAGCAACCATTTTCTGCCCATTAATTCTTGTTATTAACTTCTACTCATTAAATAAAATTCTCCCTTTATTTGATTAAGTAATAACTGCTAGCCCAGTTGGTTAGCCGATTTTTGCTCGGGTCAGGGGTTGCCGGTTCGAGCCTCGGCTTGGACATTTTTTTGTCACAACTTCTTTCTTTTGGTAAAAATACCAAACGAGGTGTCCAATTCCGAGGTCTTGGCCCTGGTAGACCGAGGTCTGCTCTTTTAGGATTGGTGGCTCGCTACTCCAACTTATTAGGGAGCGCGCATAAGATGGTACTACGCCTGGGCCCAAGAAGAAGTTGATTACTATTTTGAAGTATTAAAATTATAAGTTTTTGAACAAGTAAAATGAGTTTTACATAAACATAAAGTATTAAAGATTAAGTTAGAACAAATGAAATAAAGTTTCATATAGTTCTAAAAATTAGTAAGTTTAGTTCTTTATTCTACCATGTTTATCTAGTGGATGAGTAGTTTTCATGTTTACCTATTAGATGAGTAGCATGATTAGCTATTAGAATTACATGAGTAGATTCCTTAGCTTTTCTTTGCTATTAGTTTGACATGAGCAGTTATGTTTATGCTTTATTTCTTTTTAGAGCATATAGTTTCTAGTTCTTTCGTATACATGCACATTCGTGATTTTGTGAGTTAGATAGCGCTTACTAAGCAAATTTTGCTTATAGATTGCACTTCCTCTTACTGCAGATACAGGAAAGGAAAAGATATAGAAAGGAAGGCGACAAGGAGGTGTTCGAAGGATGTGTGATGCCAGGACTATGGAAGCCTTGGGACTAGGAAAGAAGTTTTAATTTTAGTTTCCGCATTTTAGTTATTGTAAACATTGGAGTTGTATTTTAAGTTCATGTCATTTGAGATTATTCTGTTTAGATTGCATGTAGGATGAGTTCAGTTTAGTAAGTAGATATTTGTGTGTTTGATACTTATTTAACTGCGTGGTTGATTGATATGTGTTCCAGCCGCTTGTGGCTGAGTATATATTGCATGTATTGTTGAATATGGTCACCGGTATAGGGGAGATTCTGCCAAAATTTTTCGGTAGGGTTTCCATGTGATTTTTAATCATACCGGTTAAGTAGAGTTAGTAGTTAAATAACGGTCATCCTTAGAGAGTAGTAGTAGTAAGAAGGGTGGTCGTTACAGTTGGTATCAAAGCAGTTCCCATTCTCCAGCATCACACATCAGCACCAACCTTGCTGTCTTCAAGTAAGAAAGTATTTAAATTTTTCTTTTATGCTTTCCCTTATTATGTGTAGTATAGAGTATTTGCCTAGATATGCTTAAGTAAGATAAAAGTTCTAGTTTCTTTTATTTCTTATATATAGAGAAATGTTTAGAAGTACTTGCTCATATAAGATTAAAGTCAAGAATCATGCTTAAGTATGTAACGACCCGCCTCCTACTAGCTAGGTTGCGAAGCCGATCGCTACATTATGCTGTGCTGGACTATTAATGCAGAATGAAAACTGGCTAATTTAAAATTTTACTGAACTAAATGCTGTAAAGTTTAACTTAGTGTTCTGGGTGTACCTAGGAGTTGTACACATGTTAGGGAAGGTGTTTACAACTGATAATAAACTTCGGATCGATCCACAGACCGATCTACTGATACTGGCACGGTAGGAAACTCCGGATCGTTCAACCGACCGATCCATAAACTACACTGTAATACTGTACGCTGCTGGATCGGTCTGCCGACCGATCCAGCTGGTCCCTGATCGGTCAATGAGACCGATCAGTGGCTTACTGATCGGTCTGCTGACCGATCAGTGAGCCATTTTTTTTCGCGACCCAGCTCCTGATCGATCCACGGATCGATCAGGGAACGAACAGAAAGCTTCTGTTCGCAGAAACCAGGTCCCTGATCGGTCTGCTGACCGATCAGGGGTTTCTGATTTCGTATCAGGCCCCTGATATCAGCACTGATGCGTGCCAAAGCCATTACACAACACTATAAAAGCTAAGAGAAATATTCTACTAGGTAATGGCTAACATACTAAACATGATTAAAGCATAGAATACTAATTCATGGCATGTAAACATATGGAAACCGAAACTAACAAGGTTTTAAACTGTTCTCTTACTAACTAACAGAAACATAAGATAACGCTTGCTATAAGTACTAATGCATACTGAACACGTTCTAATGCATAATAAAATAAAACTAGATCCCTAGGATCTTAATTCCAGTTCCTTCCACACACATCTTGATCTGCATTGACCTCCAGCCTCCACTGCTAGTCCATTTTCCTTTTACCTGTATCTGCAGTATAAGGAAAATAGTATCTGTAAGCTAAAAAGCTTAGTAAGAAACCATCTACCTCACTAAAACATGCATACGATGCAAATATGATTTTAAATCATGCTGTTTGAAAGGATATGCTAAGTATACCGAATAAACTAAACATGGCATGGCATATAAGCATACAATCATGGCATATCTAAAGCTGAACATGATATCAATCACATGGTATCAATGAAGAACTAAGCTGATACTAAAAACTGAGCTAAGCTAATACTGAGCTACTGCTAGGACTGTACTGAATTCACGAACTAATTTGTGAAAGGTTGAAAACCATATACATATAGTAAGTGAAAATACTAAACATGCTGCTGATGGGCCCTGGCAACTGTACTTGCTGTGCGCGCATCCCTAACTAGACCCGGGATTGCAAGTTCCGAATCTAGTAGGGTTTACTAGGTTAGCTAAACCTAGGGACGACTACCCAATGGATATCTAATCCAGTACAGTGCCCGAAAGTAAAATACTGAAATAGCTAATACTATTTTGCTGAATCTAGGTTATCTGAACCTAGAACTAGGTTGTCTGAACCTAGAGGCGACTGTGGGAGCCCACCCATTTGGACATCTAGTCTCGTAAAAGCTAAAATAAAAACTGATCATGCTAATTAACATGTTCTATGGCATTTAACTAAATGTCCATTGTATCATAAGGCTGTGCTAGGCATTTTGTCGAGCATTTGGCGCTCTCTAACTCTCCTCGCGATCAGGGAGACCACCTCTAGGCACCCAGCAGTGTCTAAACCCCTATCTACAGAGGATACATGTGCTCGGCCCATCTAGAGATGCTCACTAATCCCTAAATCTGTTAGAAGAGTTAAAATACACACTATATGCTGACAAAATTCAATAAAACTAATCTAATGCATAAAAGAAAACACGCGAGAGCTACTTATACTGCAGGTGAGGGGTTTCTTACCTTATGTGCTAGATTTCTTACAAATCTAATCGCTAGAAATTCCGGTGGAGACGACTTCTCGACGATTCGCTCGCGTCCACGTGCTCTACTCGCAGAGGGGAACGTCCTTATGCTGAAATCGTCGCCGGAAAGTGACCTTGGGACCCTAGGGATGGAACCCTAGTTCTTCCCTTGTTGTGGCGCCGAGAGAAGGAGAGGGAAGAGGTGGCGTCGGTGAGGTTAGGGTGAAGGAGAAGTTGCCGAACCAACACCAAAATAAATCAAACCAACTTATGCTTTCCTATTTATATTAAGTGGGTATTTTGGCCCAACTCAATTATAAATATATTTGATTCTCCTTTCTCTCAGCACGGCCCTGCTGAGTTCACCGGTTACTAAGGCTGACTAAAGGTTTAGCAGACCCGAGAGGTCCCGGGTTCGATTCCCGCTTAAGCCATTTTACTTTTCTAATAATTTTTGCTACTTTCGCTACTCGGAAAATTCCGGAAAAATATTTAATAATTCCAGAAAAATCATAGAATATTCCTAAAATAGTTTTGAGAATTTTCGGGCGTTACAATCCCCCATACCTTATAAAAAGTTCGTCCTCGAACTTAGAATAATTCTGGGTATTTCTGTCTCATGCTGGCTTCTGTCTCCCAAGTTGCCTCTTCTGCTGTGTGACTGTGCCAAATGTCTTTGACTAATGGTACTTCCTTGTTCCGCAATTTCTTAACTGCTCGGTCTATTATAGAATAAAAAACAAAAAATAGAAAAAAAAAAAAAAAGTAAAAAAATTAAAAAACTAAAAAAAGTAAAAAAAAAATAGAAAAACATAAAAAATTTTAAAAAAATTAAAATGTAAAAAATACAAAATAAAATATAAAAAAATTAAAATTTTAAAAAAGTAAAAAAAAATAAAAATTTAAAAAAATAAAGAAAAACATGAAAAAGTAAAATAAATATATTAAAAAATAGAGTTGAATAATAATAATAATAATAATAATAATAATAATAATATTATTATTATTATTATTATTATTATTATGTATGGTTGATTTTGTAACTGAGGGTAATATAGTAAAATATTAAACTAAGTTATTTATAATAAGTTTTTTGTTACATTAACTAGTTGAATCAAACAACATTTTGTTATATTTTATTTTAATCTCCATAATCTTAGTTATGTGATTACCTAATCACATAACCAAGGTTATATGTAATAACTTGAAGCAAACACATATTATGCTCCTTTATGTTGTGAACTCGTTACTTATTTGTTATGCTACATTGTTTTTAGAGTTGTGAGTTGTTTATGAATGTTAGAGATGTGAATATTTTAAAAAATGTGATTCTTACAAACTTGATGATGTTGAAGTATGAATTGTTTGAGATGTTAGAGATGTGAATTTTATGATTGTTGTAAACTTGATGATGTTGAAGTATGAGTTGTTTGAGATATTGTGTATTTGTCTATGAGTTTGTAAATTCACATACCGGATATAAATGAAAATTAAAAAAAAAATATTTTTTTTAAAAATAGAGGGTTAGCAGGAAATTCACTGAATTCGTCGCTAACCTCGTTTGATTATCAATGTCATCAAAACATATCAAAATAATTTGTTGGTCAATAATGGGGCTAGCAACTAAATAGTTGTGGTTCCTTGTTAACCATAGTGATGGTTAGCGATGAATTTTAAAAAATTTCTCACTATTTGAAGAGTGGTTTAATGATGATTTTGACAGATTTAGCGACGTTTTTCGTTTTGTCGTTAAATTTAGCGGCGGAATATTTATTTTCATCACTAAATTAAGTTTGCGACAAGTTTATTATGACGATATTAACAGCGAACACTTTTTGTCACTATATAAGGTTAGCGATGACAAAATAGGTGGTAGCGACGAATAAATTTGCCGCTAAATACCTAATGTTTTTTGTAATGATGGTGATGTTATGAAAAAAAAATCAACATGAAGATAGTCATATTTTAACAAAAGCAACCCCAAAATGACGATGCTTCGATCAAAGTAGGAAAGTAATTTTCTTTTTAAAAAGTAATTTTAAATTTTAAATTTTTTATTTCATATATATTTTTTATTAAACTATTTAAAAATATTAAAAAATTATTAAATTTTTTATTTTTATAATTTTTATTAACGTTTTTTATATTTTATTTTATTAAATTATTTTTTTATTATAGTTTTAAAATTATAAATAAAAAGATAAAAAAAAATTATTAATTTTTTTTTTATAATTTTTTTAGCCTTTTTTATATTATATTGTTTTTTATTAAAGTTTTAAAATTCTAAAAAAATAGATAAATTTAGATCATCTTTAATTTACTGACTTTAAAGTTTTTAGTTATATCAATAAATTTCTTAATAAAATTATTAAGTTTTTATTAACTTTTTATTTGATTCGATTTAAATAAAAAATTAATTTTAATTAGGGTTAAAAATATAATATTTTAGGAATTAAGTGTGCCTTTTATTAAAAAAAATCAAAGTGTCCTTTTTGTTAAAATGTCGATGACATAGAGTTTCCAAGAAGAAGAGTTCATGAAGCTCAAAGAGTCCAGCGAGATTCCCGTTTGGATCACACCTATTCTCTCTCTCTCTTACTAAATCTTTGTATGTCATATCGTTGGAGCTGAACTGAGCCTCAACTTTCTAGGATTGACTCGCATTGACTCGGATTAGATCGACTCAGATTGAATCATCGGGTCGGATTCATTTTTAGCACCCCTACTCGTAGTCGTGATTCACGACTTTGCTGTGAGCTCTAGCATGGCTGCAAATTGTGGTCGTGACCAAACTATGGGAGCGACTTGTAATGGATGAAAAAATATTTAAAAATAATTGCATTTATCCATGAATTATTTTTTATTAAATAAATAAAAAAAATTATTTTAAGTATTGAACCAACCGGTCGGGTTCGATTTTAAAAACCAGTGTTCCCTTTGGAACGAAGGAGTGTATATTTATAATATAGAAGATGCCGGATCTTTAGGAAGTATGATTATATATTTATAATCGAGAGAGATATAGAAGGAAGGATATAGAATCTGATTCGCATTCCCTAATTGTCATCCTAGTCGGCGGTCTGCCGAATCAGGCAAGCTGGAATTTTTAGGAAGTATGAATATATATGTATAATCGAAAGAGATATGGAAGGAAGGATATATAATCTGATTCGCATCCACCAATTGTCGGCGGTCTGCCGAATTAGGCAAGCTGCCAACGGTTTTTTTTACCTATAAATACCGAGCGCCGCCTCGCTCTCTCTTCCTCCAAGGAGAGGAACGCTCGCGATTGGAGAGGCGAAGGAAGGGACCCTAGCGAGGTAATAATTTCTCTCTCTCTCCCGTTCTCCGGTTGCCGATCGGTTCCAATTTTTGATTTATTTGTTCAGGAATCGCATTCCCGTTGCTTTAAATTAAACGCCTTGATTAATTACTTGTGCGTTTGTTTGTTTATTTATGATTAGAGTCGTTCTGGTTCGCTGCTTAATTATGGCTTCCAAGAGGATACAGAAGGAGTTAAAGGACTTGGAGATGGACCCGCCCCTGTCATGCAGTGCAGGTAGACTCTGTTTCTGGTTGCTCTGATGATCTTTTATGCAGTGGATCAACTGCATCCATGTCGCTTGTTTAGACTCTGTTTTTTATTTATTATTTCCTATGGGAATCAAAGAATGCTTCATGAAATCACGGAAGGACTGATGTTTCAACTGAAGCTTGACGTGTGTTCTCCACAGATTTCATGCACGCTAAATTGCTGATAAATTGCATATATGGCACACTTTGATGAAGACGAAGCATAATTAATTATTAATTAATTAATTAATTAATTAATATTATCCTTTTCACAGTCCTATCTTCGGTTTTGATCCCTCATATATTTCTTAACCTTTGAGAAATGGCCGTATGAGAGAGAATTGACACTGATGCATTCTCTTGAGTTAGTAGTCTTCATATATTTATGTCCATGACCCTATTTACGACATTCAACCTCTAAAATAGCGGTGCATGTCCTTTTGACTTATTAGTTACAAAATATGCACCTTGAGATTATTTATCGAATAAAATTTGAATATGGGAAATGAAGTCGTCAAAATTTGTCTTAAAGTGTTTTGCGCATTATTCCCAGACTCCATACTCACATCTCTGTGCAATAAATTTTCAATCTTTATCTTGACACATATAATCAAGTGTTTCATTATATTGATTTTGTTTGCTAGGCTTAGTTTAGTTTCTCTCTCTATCATTTAAGAGCTTTTAGACGGATAGCTAATGATATCTGCACAACACCTTGAATATGGCCACAAACGGTGGTGACCATATTCTTGTTTAATGATGGATGTTAAGAACAAATTGTGATGGCTATTGGTTTACAGACCATTCAATTTTAATTATACTTTATATAGATCTATCAACTGATTTATTAATACATCTGCTTCATTTTTCCTTGTCCATTATTAACATTGCTAGGTCCTGTTGGTGAGGACATGTCCCACTGGCAAGCTACCATTATGGGGCCTGCTGATAGCCCATTTGCAGGCGGTGTATTTTTAGTGAGTATTCACTTTCCACCAGATTATCCCTTCAAGCCACCAAAGGTAGGCCTTTTAATATTGTTAAGTGATGAAGTTAGTTAGCGATGAAGAAAAATATAATTTGTTACTTTTTCAATTTAATTACTTTTCTTTTCTCCTATATACTTCCTTTCAAGTCAACACAATATTAAGGAATTTCATCTCAACTGGATTCATGCTTCCTTTTCATTGATCTTCCAGATGAAATTTCTAACACAAGTCTATCACCCAAATATCAACAGCAACGGCAGCATCTGCCTTGACATTCTGAAGGAGGAATGGAGTCCTGCTTTGACAATATCTAAGGTAGTATCTTCAGAAATTCATAAAAGATTATTGGACTATATTTCCTTGATGTTACCAAAGAGAACCTAACTGGCAATCTGAATTCAAATTTTAGGTGTTGTTATCGTTGTGCTCACTCCTCACTGATCCCAACCCTGATGATCCTTTGGTTCTTGAGATCGCTCAAGTTTACAAGACTGATCGAGTCAAGTACGAGACCACTGCCAGGTCATGGACTCGGAAATATGCCATGGGTTAAATATTCGCGTGATGTAAACCAATCACTTATGTTTTTTATTTCATTAAGTAGGGTTGGTTATATAGCATCGCTTATGCAATTGAACTTTCCCTATTATATTATTTGCATTTAAATAAATTTTATCATATTCTATCATTGTCAATTAAGTTTTCTTTGATATTTTTTTATTTTTAAGTAATGTGTATATTTATAATGACACAGCGTCAATGGCAAGTGTGAGAAGATTTTTACAATGAGTCCTCTAAGTAATTAAATCTGTTGCCTAGATCAATTATTACATTCAAGCTCTAGAGTCTCTTAAGCTTCTAGCGAGTCCATCGTCTTAACCATTTATCGAACTCAAACTCAAACTACACGCTTAACATGATTTCGAAACATTAAAACCCATGAGAGAGAGACTTACAAGATCAATAGTCAATGTCGAGAAGCAAAGCCTTTTTAGTAATTAGAAGTGAAGAAAGTTGGAATTCTATGAGCATCGAGTTTCTTCGAAAAGCACAAGTAGGTCAATTTTAGTGCACTTGCTCACAAGATGAAGGGTGTCATTAGCAGCATTACATCGAAAGGTGCAAGAGTGTCAAAGATATACAACATATATATATTCAACAACTCATTTACAGTTAATAATGCTTTGATTTTCAATCTATTTTATTTCAATAGACACTAAAGAGATGATTCTACTTATATTTTAAAAGTCTCTTCGCGGAAGCAAGTTCAAGCAATGTTAGGACTTGTTTAGGGCTGTCTTCACTTGAATTAGCCATTTGAAGCCATTTCGGAAGAGGTAAATAATGTCTTTATATGTTTTATATTTTTTTCTCGCATATTAGACTCATTAAGTTTATATATTACTCCCTCTCATAATAAACATCTAAAACATAAGCTCTGTTTGTTCTGTCTTTTTTTTATTTGACATTAAGTGTTTAATTTATACTGATTAATTTTAGAAGCGATGTTCCATTAAATTTTCTATTGGTAATTAAAAAAAATTAAAAGGTACTCGTAGGACCCATCAACCCATTAGACTTTGTTCTCTCTTAATTACTTTACAGTTACAATAGTGAATTACCTCTTCTTCTGTCATGGAAATAAGCTCCAAAGTCAAATCATGAAAATTTTCTTACGAACGAGAGGCATGTATTGTTTCTCCATTGGTGATCCCCGTTGTTGGATGCATATTATATAAGTTAAGCAGTAGCAACATACTTCTATCGACAATCTCAAAATTAGACTATTGTTGGGCAAGAACACACTACAAGTAAACATGAAAAATAATCGTTTACTAAAGACAAACTCAGTTTTCTAAATTTCACAAAAGTTCCATCCTATTGTGATTTTTACCAAAAAAAAAAAAATCACTTACTTTCTAAATACACCTTTCAGCTCTAAATGAAAGTAATTATTTTTTATTTAAATTGAACCAAACCAAAAAAATGATCTCTTAAATGTATGTATTCATATTTTTTTAAAAAAAGATATATAAAATAAGGTTAATAAAAATTATAAAATTAAAAGAACATTAATAAAAATAAAAAATTAAATTTATTATTTTTTAAATATTTAATTACAAAAAAATGAAACTAAAATAAAAAATAAAAAACAGTTTATATGTCATTTGAAGCCATTTTGGAAGAGGTAAATAATGTCTTTATATGTTTTATATTTTTTCTCGCATATTTTGTGAATTAGCCATTGGAAGACGCCGGTGAAGCTTTTCCGGCGACAACGAGAGGACCGACGGACGACGGAGACGGAGGGAGCGAGGGAGAGAGAGAGAGAGCGGCGAGGGAGATTTTAATTTGGTAAATTTCCCACGCTGAAGTTTTGAACAGAGGGCGGAAGGGAAGAGAGAATAAAAGGAATATTTTATTTGTAGGGAAATCAACTGGCAACGCCATGTCCACGCATCACTCACGGTCGCGCATCAAGCGTCGCCCAACATATCAAATAAATAAATATATATATATAAAATAAGGTTAATAAAAAATATACAATTAAAAGAACATTAATAAAAATATATATTGAACCAAACCAAAAATATGATCTCTTAAATGTATTCATATTTTTTTAAAAAATATATATATATAATAAGGTTAATAAAAAAATATAAAATTAAAAGAACATTAATAAAAATAAAAAATTAAATTTATTATTTTTTTAAATATTTAATTACAAAAAAAATGGAACTAAAATAAAAAACAGTTTGATACTATTTTGGTGAAAAGCATCACCATCTTGGTGCTGTTTTGAAATTAAAGCATCATCACCTTGTTAATTATTTTATTAAAATATCAGAGTACTGATTTTATCAAAATATCATAATCTCAGTGTTGATTTCGTCAACACATCACCACGTTAGTTGTTATTGATTTCTTTAAAGCATGACCATGTTGGTGTTGATTGCTTCAAAGCATCATTACCTTGATATTGATTTTTTCAAAATATCATCATCTTGGATCAAAGTATCACTACCTTAGTATTATTTTCACCAAAGCATCACCACTTTAATGTTGATTGTACATTCTAGGAGCTGAGGGATGATTATCTCCAATCACTTCATTTTATTAATTTGTTACAGTGGAATAACTCGAAGCAATGCTAATGTCTGATTTACTTAGAATACACCTCTTTAGGGTGACTAATCCAAGGATCCATACAGTGCACACACTTCACTATGAAAATCACTCATTCTCGAAAACAATTCAGAGTTCAGAGGTGACGAAACTATAGGATTGATTGCACGTGAGTGGAGGGGGGGATCACGTGTATTTTAAAACTTTCTTTTTTGTTTTTTAAAACGAGTGCGCAATGGAAAAATAAACTAAGTAAAAAGAATATAACATAGTCGATTTTTACTTGTTTTGGAGCCTTAAGCGACTCCTACTCCAAGATTCATACCCTTTGAACCTATCGACAGATAATTCACTATCAAGTCATAATTGAATACACAAATCGAAGAAAAAAGTGTAACAACACCTGCACTTTTCTTTATACAATAATTACCAGTAAACAAAATGTTACCCAATACTTAGACGGAGATCTGAATGCACTCAGTGCCTTGGTGTTGGTCCGTCTACAGTAGTCGAGTATAGCAACGTCGCAGCACAGCAGTAGGATGATGTCGGTGTTGGTTGCTACTCGGAAAACCTATTGGTTCTACTGTACAAAAATTTTGTACAAGATCTGAACCTTTCCTAGCTATCATGTGTTCTTTTAAATTAAAATTGGAATCGCAAACGGAACTTAACATTATTGATTCCAAATTTAACTTATATGTTCTTATAGGTTTAGACTTGGATCGCTTGCGAAACTTTACACTTTTGATCCAAGTCTACCCCTATTACAAAGTCGATTAAATATTAATTTCTAAAATTGGCTTCCAGTACTGCATGGCGAAGCACTAGGTCTTCTTGGATATGGGAGCAACCACCACCGACTAGACAAAGCCTTTTAAAGAAAATTAATATTTAATCTTCCTACAGTAACATAGAGTTTAACCAAAAAGAACAATCGAATCACAAGATCGAAAAGAAAACAAAAGTACACAAATTGAAACATAAATCGATTCCTAGAATTACTAGCCTCTTGTGTTTGGAATTCATACAAAGGAAAAACTAGGATGATGTGAAAAATTAATTACTAGTTATACCTTTCTTTGTAAATTTTAATGACCTCTTGATCTTCTACCGTATTCCTCTTCTAATCCTGAACGTCGTGTGGGCGACGATCTACCGAGATGAGAACCACCAAGCACCTTCTCCTTCCTTCAAGTTTCGGCCACCAATAGCTCCTCCAAGGATGAAGATGTTCAACCACCACCAAGCTCCAAGGGATGCTAGAAATATCACCTCCTTTCTCTCCTTCTTCTCCAAGCAAGATCCGGTCACTACAAAGAACTCCAAGGAAGAGATGAGGTTCGGCCACAAGATGGAGAGAAGAGAAAAGAGAGAGAGGGATGATGGCCGACCACACCAAGGAAGAGAGGGAGGAATAGAATAGAGGTTGTGTCTTATGAAGGCACCCCTACCCTCTCTTTTATATCCTTGGTCATGACAAATAAGGACATTTTTGAAGAAATAAAATTTCCTTATTTCCTTGCCATTGGTTTATTAAGGAAATTTTTATCAAAAATTTCCTTTCAACCTCTCTATGGTTCGCCACATCATCACAAGCAAATAAGGAAATTTTTCGCTAGAAAATAAAACTTCCTTATTTGCTTCCGGAAAATTTTTAAATAAATTTTCCAATTCAAAATCCCTTCATGGTAGGTTATAAAAGGAAATTTTTATAATTTAAAATTTTCTTTAAACATGTGGATGATTTACAAATAAGGAAAGTTTTCGATAAAAATTAAAACTTCCTTTCATCTACAAATAAAGAAAGATAATTAATCATTCTCTTAACCCTTTGCAGAAAACTATAAAAGGAAAGTTTAAAATTTTTAAACTCTCTTTTAAATCATGGCTTCCACATCAGAAAATCTTTTTAAAAAATAAAATCCTTTTAAATTTATTGTGGCCGGCCACTCTTGCTTGGGATCCAAGCATTGGCAGGCCACATTAAGTGGCTCAATCCTTAGGCTTGGCCAGCCCCAAGCTTGACTCCAAGCTTGGCTTGGCCGGCCACCTAAAGGTGGGTAAGAATGTGTGTATAGGTGGGTATAGTACTCTATAATTAAGAGGCTACAATAGGGACCGAGAGGAGGAATTGGTTTTGGTCTCCCGATGAAATTAAGCTTCCCGCATTCGCCCCGAACATACAACTTAATTTCATCAATAATAATTTATTCCACTAAAGAACTATTATTGAACTACTGCACCAATCCCAAATTACATTTTGGGCTCATTTTTATTATGAGTGCATTAGACTCCCTGTGTTTAAGATATCGAATGTCCACTAATTAAACGAGTTACTGACAACTCATTTAATTAGTATCTAGTTCCAAGAGTAGTACCACTCATCCTTATTATCATGTCGGACTAAATTCACCTGCAGGGTTTACATAACAAAATTTATGAGCTCCTCTTGGGGACATCATCACCCTAACTCACTAGGACACAATTTCCTTCTATAATCAACAACACACACTAAAAGTAATATCATTTCCCAACTTATTGGACCTTTTGATTTAACGAGCTAAATCTCACCCTTTGATAAATTAAAGAAATAAATATTAAATATATGTGTTTGTTATTATATTAGAATTAAGAGTTTACACTTCCATAATAACAGAGACTTTGTTCTTTTATATAGGTAGTACAAAAAGAAGCTGCCTCAAGTGGTCCTACTCAATACACTCTAAGTGTGCTAGTGTAATTATATAGTCAAGATAAACTAATACCTAATTACACTACAACCTTCCAATGGTTTGTTCCTGTCTATTTTGGTCGTGAGCAACTGTTTGTAATTGATAAGGAACTGATAACATTATCTTCTGTGTGTGAAACCACACACTATGTTATCTACAATATAAATTAAATGAACAAATAAACACAAACATTTGACCAATGTGATTCTTTTATTCAAAAATAAATGTTTACAAAAAGTTAGGTTTTTAGTATACACTCTAACAGTTGGAGCAACCGGATAGTTAAGGATTAGCATAGAAGATTGATCTCTTTTTCTTAGATATCTAACCTCCTTTTATAGATGAACCTGTTCTTATCAGATCCATTGAATTCGAGATAAACTTTCTGTCTTTGGATCTTATAGATAATTTTATAGAGAAAACTAATTAAATAATTCAGATCTTATCCATTGCTTCAATTCGGTCTGATTTGGTTCAGTTCGGTTTGGTCCAGTTTAGTTCGATCCGGTCCAATTTGATTCATTCCATCCACTTGAGGCGCCTCCAATCACTAGTTCAACACAGCAATCTTTCGGATCTCATATCTTTTGACTCTAGACTCGGAATCAGGCTTTGTCAATGGCCACACGTGCAGAATTTGAAGATCTGTGTATGTATCTACAACATAGAGTTTTATAAGTTAGTTCCCATCTTACCAAGACCAGGATCTAGTCGTGGACTCAGCTTAAACTTCTAAAATGGATCTAAGATGGACTAGTGCCTACAGTCCCACTGGGACTCGTCCTCACTGGATCACTCTCCTCCAGTTGACTTACTTCACTTACCATTTGTAGTCTCTTGACTTACCTCTTGACCCACCAGGTCTTCCTGTCGGAATCATACATTCGGACATCAGACAATCGTCTAAAATTGAACATCCCGACTGGACTTCAGCCAGCTATCAAGTCCTACAGACGTAGCTAAATTGCACATCTAGATTTCAGCCTGGTGTCAGGTCCTCTAGACTCATCAATTCCTACACACTTGGTAAAGAAGTTAAACAGACATAATATCTAATTTTAAATTATATGTCATTCATCAAAACCTAAGTTCAATCATTGGTGTTTACTGCACAAGCAGAAATCTCGTACAAGCTCACAGCAAGAAAAATACAACAAGAACAAGGAAATGAGTACACAAATACAATGAGAACCTTGCTTGCTTTCTTCTTCCTTTAAAACACCCCTTGTAGACTCAGAAGTGTAGCAACACTTCGCCCTCAATTGTCCAAGAACTGGTGGTGAAGAGTAGAGAAGAAGAGATGCATTTGAATCTTCACGAAAGCCTTTATATCACACGAGTTATGGCTCCCAATCAATTAACCTTACTTCCAATTGATTGTCACATTAAATTCGAGCAAACCCAACCGTCCAAACCTCGTAATGACTCTTTTCTTCTTCTCCCAATCGATTACCTAATCGATTAAGATAGCCTCAATCGATCACCTGATCGATTTAGAAGCCCACTATTTGCTCGCAAATTCCTCTCAATTGTTTACCTAATTGATTAAACTCCTTGCGACAAAACAACTCCCCAATCAATCAACTCAATTGATTAGAGAGAGATGAATCGATTGGCTAATCGATTCAGTACCTCTCTGTGCTTGCAATTTAGACTCCCAAACGATTAGCCAATCGATTGGTGAAAGCTTAATTGATTATTCCAATTGATTCAGGCCTTCTCTTCTCTCATGGCAACCAGCTCCCAGCTGATCGATTGGGAAGAGCTTAATCAATTGCTCCAATCAATTAGCTTAGGGTCAATTGATTGTCTAACCCTAACTTGCATGATCAAGTTTAGGGTTCCCTTACCCAATAACTGGTTAATCGTGATCTGTTAGGATTTCTTCACCAAGTGTTCAGTCAATTTTGACCAACTTGGACTTCACATCTCGTGCCAACTTTCCGTTGGACTTCCGATCACCAAGTACGGTCCTTCTTGATGCATTTGAAATTTTCTTTTATCTAACCATAGTTAGGACTTCCCTTTGCCAACATGTGATCCTCCTTAACTCACTTGAATTTTTCTTTACCTAACCATAGTTAGGACTTTCCTTTGTCAACATGTAGTCCTCCTTGACTCACTTGGATTTTCCTTTGCCAATGTGCGGTCCTCCTTGAACCACTTAGACTTTCTTTTTCCAATGTATGATTCTTCTTGATCCACTTGAACTTTTCTTTACCTAACCTCCGAGTTAGGACTTTGCCTTGCCTAACCTCTAGTTAGGACTTTGTCCTTATCAAATTCTCGAGCTAGGACTTTACCTTGCCTAACCTCCAGTTAGGGCTTTCCAGTCAAGAATCCAGTTCTTCATAACTTACTTGACTCCCATCTCACATATCATCAAATATTCGATCAAACTTGACCTATTTGACCTCTTTTTAGATATTGTCCAAACATCAAAACTCAAGCTTGAATCCACTCGAGCTTAGTCAAACTTGTGAATCTTGACCCGAGTATGATTGCACCAACAATCTCCCAACATTGATTTCATTAAAGCATCTTCACCTTGGTGTTATTTTTGTTAAAGATTACTGTTTTGGTGATCCAAACATGAAATATCAAGAGATTTGGTCCAATAGGTTTCTTTTGCTCTCCTATCTCACTATGCTAAAAAAATTCTTGATTCACAACCCTTATCAGTTTACAAGAAATTGTTTAAAAATTTTATTATTTTAATTTTGGCATAGTATTATATTTAGACTTAAATATCTCTGATTTACTATAGGACAACTCCAATAGCTTTCTTGTACTTTCTTGATCTTGTTCACACTAAAATTTCAAATTTTTAGACGCACCTAACCATTTGATGGAATTAGATAAGTCAGTTCCAATCTAAACTTTATCTGATAGTTTTCTTTCACTCTTCCCTTCTCACTATGCTTAAAAACTCTGGCTTCACTCCTATCACTTTAGAAAAATTATTTTAAAAATTCAACATTCGTTACTTTTAGTACAATATAATATCTGAACTTAAACATTTCTGATTTACTCTAGGACAATACTGATAATACTAATAGTTTCCTTGCATTCTCCTGATCTATACCCATGCTAAAGTTTTAACATTTTAAAAGCATCTAAACCATTAATGAGTTTTTGAACAAAACTCATTAATAGATCTAGATAATTCAATTTCAATCCAAAAGTTATCTAATAGATTCTTTTCACTTTCCTGAGTTTTATTATGCTAAAATAAATTGATTCATGACCACTATTAGTTTAGAGAAATTATTTAAAAGATTCAACCTTCTTTTCTTTTGCTACAATGCCATATTTGAATGTATACACCTTTGATTTACTTTAAAACAACACCAAAAACTTTCTTACTCTCTCTTGATCTTATATCAATATTAGGATTTTAGAAGCATTTAAGCAATTAATGAATTTTTGACTAAAACTCATTGATGAACTTAAATAAGTTAGACTCAGTCCAAATTTGATCCATTAGATTCCTTCCATTCCCTTGAGTATCACCATGCTCCGAAACTCTTAACTCATGACCCTCATCGATTTAGAGAAATTATTTTAAAATTCAATCTTTTTTATTTTTGACCTTTGCAATGAGTTTTGGGAAAAATATTGATGACTTAAATATCTATAAAATCTTGAAATTTTAACAAGAGAGTATAAGGAAGCTATTGGTGCTATTTTAGAATAAATCAAAAGTGTCTAGGTCAAGATATGACATTGTACTAAAAGTAAAGAAGATTAATTTTTTAAATAATTTTTCTAAATAAAAAAAATCATGAATCAAGAGTTTTTTTTTAGCATGGTGTGACTTAGAATAGTGAAAAAAACATTAGATAAAGTTTGAAATGAAACTAACTAATCTAGGACCATTAATGAGTTTTAGTAGACCAAAACTCATTAATGGTTTCAATGCTTCCGAAATTTTGAATCAAAACTTATTGATAGTTTAAATGCTTTTAAACTTTTAGTATGAATAGGATCTATAGAATGCAAGGAAACTATTGGTGTTGTCTTAGAGTAAATCTAATGTGTTTAAGTCAAAATATGCCAAAATAAAGACATGTCTTGAATTAAGAGTTTTTGAGCATAGTGAGACTCAAGGAAATAAATCCATCAATGAGTTTTGGTCAAAATTCATTGATTACTTAGATGCCTCTAAAAATTTAAAATTTCAACATAGACAAGAATATAAGAGTGTAAGGAAGCTATTGGTGTTGTCTTAGAGTAATATGAGGTGTTTAAGCCCAAATATGATATTGTGCCAAAAAATAAAATGTGAATTTTTTAAACAATTTTTCTAAACTAATAGAGGTCATGAATTAAAAGAATTTAAGTTTGGTGAGAATTAGGAGAGTAAAAAAAATCTATTAGATCGAATTTCTTGATATTTTATCCTTAGATCATTAAGGTGGTGATTCTTTGATGCTTTGTCGAAATTAGCATCAAGGTGATGTTGTGAAAAAATAAATACCAAAATTATGATATTTTGAAAAAAAAATAACACTAAGATGCATTATAGGAAAGCAGTAAAATTGCAATGAATTATTAGTGACGAATTTAAAATCCGTAGCTAAATATCACTTTTGCGATGAAAATGCTAGTTGTTGCAAATAAAAATATATATCTACTTTCTCAAAAAAAAAAAAATCAAACTATTAGCGACAAATTAGAAAAATTATGCCGCGAAACGTAATGATTAGCGACGATATATATTGATAACATCACTAATCTTTATCTAGGCGACGAATTAGCGTAATTTGTTGCCAAAGTTCACGAATTAAAATCCTAAACCTACGTCATGGGGCCATTTTAAGTGCAAATTAGCGTGAATTATTGTTAATACGCCGCTAAATCTAACGATTAGAGATGAAATCTACTTAAATAGTCACTAATTGTTAGATTGGCGACGAACAGTGTAAGTCGTCGCTAACCTTTCCTGATCTCCTCCCCTTCTCTTGCTCTACATTATGCTCCGGCAACTCCGCAACTCCGACAAATTTTCCTCTCCCGCTGCTGACTTCGTCTTTCTTCTTCTTCTCCTTGTTCTCTGCTTCGACGACTCCGACAAATCTTCCTCTCTTACTCCCGACGCCGCCGTTCTTCGCCTTCTCAATGCTCCGGCGACTCCGGGCTTCCTACTCCGACCCTCCTCCAAATCTTTTCTCGCACGGTAGAAGTTTTTTTATGTATTATTTCAATATTTTTAATTACTTATTTTGATAGCTAGGCAATAATTTTAGATATATTTTGATAGTTAGATGATGATTTAAGGATTATTGTGATGGATAATTTTAGGGATATTTTGATATTTAGATGATGATTTTAGGGTTACTCTTCCTCTAGTATTTTCAATATTTTTAATCATAATTTTAGGATTATTTTGATATTTAGATATTAATTTTAAGGATATTTTGATACTTAGACGATGCCTTTAGGGTTTTTTTATGATTAGATGGTAATTTTTGAGTTATTTTGATCTTTAGATTATAATTTTAGAGTTATTCTTTCTCTAGTATTTTTAATATTTTTAATCATAATTTTAGGATTAGTTTGCTACTTAGATGATAATTTTACATATTTTTTTGATACTTAGATGATGACTTTAGAGTTATTCTGATTCTTATAAGAATTAGTTGTTAAATAATATGATTTCTTTTATATGATATAAGAGTTAGTCTACTGATAAATATCAATCCCCTCAAAAGTGAGAATTGGATACACCTTGTTCAATAGCAGGAAAGTAGAACATCACCTAATAGAATTTAGGGCTCTTGCTACATTCCTATACAAGGTTTTGTCAGCCAAGCACTAGCAAAAAGATGGGCCTAGGTTTGAAGCTTTGGGCATGAAAGTGATTGTCTTGTTAGAGCAGGGTAATGAATACCATAGAATGAGGGTCTGTGTGAGGGTGACTAAAGTTTCCTATGATAATTTCTTGTAAAACCTAGGTCACATGGATTCTAAGAACCATATAGGAATTTGTATATAGTGTTGGATCGAGAAAGCGCTAGGGGGGGGGGGGGGGGAATAGCGCTCGCGACTATTTCGTTCGTTTATCAGAATCGTAAAAAGTGTAAGAGTTAAAGCAGCGGAATAAAAACAAAGAACAATCACACAGAAAGATGCAAGAGATTTTTACTTCGTTCGGAGCCTAGATCGACTCCTACTCGAAGGCCCGCGATCCTTGATCGCTTTGCGTGGGCAACAACTATAAGCTCGATAAAAGGATTACAAGATAAAGTACAAGTAAATGCAAAAACTAATTATACCGACGACAAGAATAGAGTCTCGGAGCTTCGGGTCGTCGTAGACTTGTAGCATCACTTTCGGACGTCTTTCAGAGCGGCACGTTGGAGACAGAAGACTTGGAAATCGATTATCCAAGGTGCTGCTCGAAACCCCCTTATAAAGGGTGTTTAAGGCGCCTTGGAAGCCTCCGAAGGCACCTCCATGCTGCCGAGTCTCCCGCGTGGATCAAACTTGAACTGGTCGAAGTTCATCTCTTCAAGGCGCCTTATGCCCTATTCAAGGCGCCTTCCAAGGCGCCTTATACCTCCTTCAAGGCGCCTCCATGGGTGCTTCGCAGCCAGCTCCAGCTTTGCACCCGAGGCGCCTCCAAGCTCCATGGAGGCGCCTCGGACACTGTTCATCCGAGGGGAAACTTCATTATTTTGTACCTGCAAGACATGTTAGTCCCAAACAATATCCTACACCACAAAGTTAGCATAAAACAATAGTATGAATATGATACTAAGTAATGACAGTCTCCGGACTGTCCGGTTCTGACTTCGGATTTCCGTCCGGAAATCCTAGGTCGACCCGACTCCTACTATTCCCACTACGAGGAACACGTCCTCACCTACTCCACTCAGGAGATTTACCTGCTGCCAGTGTGATCCTCCAGATCGACTGGACTTTTGCTCAGCACTCGACGCTTCTGGACTTCCTGCTGGACATCCGCTTCCCGGCTAGTCCAGTCTTTCACCTGGTTCACGACACCAGGACTTTCCACCTAGGGTTACCACCCCCTAGGACTTTTGTCTGAAGTCATCGACCTACCAATACTTTCCGCATAGGGTTACCACCCCCTATGACCTAGGGTTACCACCCCCTAGGGTTTTCCCTTTGCCTAACCACAGCTAGGACTTTCCTGTAATACTCAAGCAGACTTGTCAGATCACAAAACACCTTAACTTTGAATCCTTTGCCATTATCAAAACACGAGTTCGATCGTCGGATGCTTCCCGCATCAACAATCTGCCCCTTTTTTATTATGACAACTCAAATTCAAAGTTAAGTAAGCAGATATTAAATAACCGAATAGATGAAAACATTTAAAGCAAGCTTAGCAAATTTGCAAAAGTAAACTCTATGAATTAAAGTATAGTACCAAGTAAATGCTCCCCCTTAACTGTTACTCTCCCTTTAATATCCATTGTTTTAAATTTAAATTTTATTGAGTATTTGAATTTGCCTACTCTCCCCCTTTGCCATATATCAAAAATAAGTAAGAATAGTTATTTGATTTTTTTTTAAAGATAGATAACAAGAATTTGAAAACACTTAACAGTTCTTATTTTTAGCTAAGTGAAAAGATGATGTTAGCTCTTTGGAAACTTAGTTAAAATTATAAAACTACTAGAAAGTGGAACCTTTTGACAGGTTTTGAAAAGCTAGTAAAACTATACATTTGAAAATTTGTTGGAGAAAATATTTTGAAAATTCGCTTTTTAATTTTTTGAAAGCAATGAGTTGAATTTTGCAAAACTGTGCTTTACTTAGGAAAGCAAGAATTTACAAAGTTAAATTTCAAAGTGAGCTAAGTTTTAAAATTTTGAAAATAACGATTAGAACTTAGCTTAGCTCTTTGCAAGTATTGGATTTTGAAATCTATAGCTTAGGTTAAAAAACTTAGCTTAATTTTAAACAATACTTATTCAATTTTAGGGCAAGGAGGGAGTAGAGTAGCTAAAGATTTAGTTTAGGTTATTTATTCAAAGTCAGTTGGTCCTTAAGTCCAAGCATGAGTCAAGTTCTATAGATTTAAGAGGTATCAGAGCCCTAAAGATCAAACATGCTTAACTAGAAAATTGAGTATCCTTTACTAACTGTCTAACCTTTAGCTACTTCCTGATTGCCTACAGGGCAACATCTTTCACATGGTTAGTCAAGTTAAGTCAATTTGGTCCAGTTAGATTTGACTAGAGCTGGAAAACTTGACTTGATTGATGTATATTATGTGTTTAACGCCCAGACTCATATTGATGCACAGATATAAGCATTCTTGAGTCCAGGCTGTACCCTATGCATCTCACACCATTTTATGTCTTTCAAACACAATCAAGGTATACCTAGGTGTTTGTGAGATGCTCTGGCTTAAGTCTAGGGGAACATGATATCTAGGGGGAAAGCTTAGGCTATGTCCAATTTTTGTAAAATCTAATAAATTGGAATTTTGAAAACTATTTTTCCTAGAATTTAACAAGATAATTAAACAAAATGAGATACCTACTCTACCCAACACATTCCTATTTGCCTTCTAAGCGCACTGAACTCAAGTTCAGGTAAGGGTTTCGTAAAAATGTCAGCTAGGTTTGATTTGGGCTCAACATGGTTGAGTGCAATTTCACCCTTAGCTACGTGATCGCTTACAAAATGGTGTTTTACCTCTATGTGTTTAGTCCTAGAATGGTGAATAGTATTTTTCGTCAGATTAATTGAGCTGATATTATCATTAAAGATTTTTATATTTTTATATTCTAGTTGATAGTCTTTTAATGTATGCATCATCCACAACAGTTGAGATGCACATTCTCCTAGAGCTATGTATTCAGCTTCTGTAGTGGATAGAGCAACACAGTGTTGCTTTCTGCTTGACCAACTTACTAGGCACTGACCTAGAATCTGGCAGCTACCACTTGTACTTTTTCTGTCTAATTTGCACCCGGCATAGTCCGAATCAGAATAGCCATAAAGGTCAAAGGTGCAAGCTCTTGGGTACTAAAGTCCTACATTTAGAGTTCCTTTAATATACCTAAGTATTCTTTTAACATATGTTAGGTGTGACTCTTTTGCACAGGATTGGTATCTTGCGCACATACCTACTCCAAATAATATGTCGGGTCGGCTTGTAGTTAGGTAAAGTAAGCTTCCTATGGCACTCCTATAGTACTTTGGATCTACTGGCTTTCCTTCAGGGTCAGAGTCAATGTTAATGTTGGTTGCCATTGGAGTATTTATAATTTTTGAGTTTTCCATGCAAAATTTTTTAATTAATTCCTTAGTATATTTAGTTTGATAAATGTAGGTTCCATCTTTGGTTTGTTTTATTTGTAAGCCTAAGAAAAAGTTGAGTTCCCCAACCATACTCATTTCAAATTCATTTTCCATTAATTTAATGAATTCTTTTAAAAACTTAGAGTTAGTTGAGCCAAAAATTATATCGTCAACATAGATTTGGGCTATAAAGATATCTTTCTCTATAGTTTTTACAAACAGGGTAGGATCTATATGTCCTTGGTTAAAGCCTTTGGATATTAAGTAGTTAGATAATCTTTCATACCATACCCTAGGGGCTTGTTTTAGTTCATATAATGCCTTTTTTAGTTTAAATACATGGTTTGGGTAGTCTAGGTCTTCAAATCCTGGGGGTTGGCTTAGATAGACCTCTTCCTTGATGAATCCATTTAAAAAGGCTGACTTAACATCCATTTGGTATAACTTAAACCCTTTATTTGCTGCATAGGCTAATAGCATTCAAATGGATTCGAGTCTAGCTACCGGTGCATAGGTTTCATGATAGTCTAAGCCTTCAACTTGACTAAACCCTTTGGCTACTAGTCTGGCTTTTTTTCTTATTATATCACCCTGATCATCCAACTTGTTTCTAAAAATCCATTTGGTGTCTATTATTGATTTATCCATGGGTTTAGGTACAAGGTCCCAGACTTGGTTTCTTTCAAATTGTGCTAGTTCTTCCTGTATTGCTATGATCCACACTGGGTCAGGTAAGGCTTCTTCTATAGTCTTAGGTTCAATTTTAGGAATAAGGGCAATCTGACTAAGATTTCTATAGGAGGATCTAGTTCTGACTCCTAGGTTTGGGTCACCCAAAATTTTGTCAGGTGGGTGAGAGGTACTTACTCTAGTTGGTCTTATCTGTGGGTCAGAAGCTGGTTCTTCTGATTCAATAAGGTTAGGTTGGATTTCATCATCTTCTATAGCTCTTGGATTGATGTCAATATTTTTATTTATATTAGGTAGGTTGTTTTCTTCATCAAATATTACATTAGTTGTTTCTTCAACTTTCAATGTATTTTGATTACATACTCTAAAGGTCCTACTGGTTGAGGAGTATCCTAAAAATATTCCTTGGTTAGACTTGGGTGTAAATTTTCCTAAGTAATCTTTTGTATTTAAAATGTGAACTTTACAACCAAATACTTTTAGATAGTTTAGGTTGGGAATTTTATGGTAGTAAAGTTCATAAGGTGTTTTATTGTGAGGTTTGCTAATTAAAATTCTGTTTTGAATATAATTTGCAGTATTTATTGCTTCAGCCCAAAATTGATGATTTAGATTATATTCGTTTAACATAGTCCTAATGGCTTCTTGTAGTGTTCTATTTTTACGTTCCACTAGGCCATTTTGTTGGGGGGTTCTAGGACATGAAAATTCATGTTAGTATCCATTCATTTTACAAAATTGAGTAAACCTATGATTTTCAAATTCTCCCCCGTGATCACTTCTTATTCTTTTAATTTTAGTATCTTTTTCATTTTCCGTTAATTTGCAAAAATTACTAAATGTTTCATAGGTTTCATCTTTTGTTTTTAGAAATTTTACCCATGTGTACCTAGAGTAGTCATCAATTATCACTAAGCAATATTGGTTCTTGCTTAGTGATTTGGCTCCATGTGAATCAAATAGGTCAATGTGAAAGAGCTCAAGAAAGGAGTTAGTTCTTTCTAGGTTGGTTGACTTGTGGGTTGAGTTGGTTTGTTTTCCTTTTTGACACGCATCATAGATTGAGTTTTCAATAAATTTTAATTTGGGCAAACCTCTAACTAGACCATTTTAACTCATTTTTGAAATGAGTCTAGTGTGAGTGTACCCAGTCTTCTGTGCCACAGTTGGGTTTCCTCTTGTTGTGTCAAGAGACACTTTAATGAGGATATTGATAGGTCAATTGTGTAGATGTTATTCTTCCTAAGCCCTTTAAGTCTAATCTCAGGGTTTTCAATGTTTTTAATTAAATACCCAGATTCATCAAAATTGACTAGATATCCACTGTCACACAATTGACTTATACTTAGTAAATTAAAGTTAAAATTTTCAACCAATAAAACATTTCGAATAATGAAATTGGAACTAAGTTCAATATTACCTTTTCCGATTACTTTAAGTTTACCGTCGTTGCCGAATGCAACCGATCCTAAATTCTTGTACTTGAGTTTAGTAAACTTCAATTTATCTCCAGTCATGTGTCTGGAGCATCCACTATCCAACATCCATTGATCCAATTCCTACACATTAAGTAGTTGAATTGGTTTCTCTTTAATGGATTTAAAGATAGCTTAATTGAAGTAGACTCTTTACCCAATCTAAGTTAGCAAGCAATTAATCCTATGATTGTTTTTAATTAACATTTTGAAAAAGTTTTGAAAAGATTTTAAATAAGATTTGAAATAATTTTGAAATTAAGTTTTTTTTAAAATAATTTAAAATTAAGTTTTAAAATCATTTTGAAATTAAGTTTTAAAATTTTTGAAATTAGGGTTTTAAAATCATTTTGAAATTTTGAAATTAAGTTCTAAAATAATTTTAAAATTGAATTTTAAAATAATTTTGAAAATGAGTTCTAAAATTGAGTTCTAAAATAATTTTGAAATTGAATTTTAAAATAATTAAGTTTTAAAATAATTTTAAGTTAATTAATTTTGAAAATAATTTAAAGTTGATTAATTTTGAAAAGAATTTTAAGTTAATTAATTTTGAAAAGAATTTGAAGTTAATTAATTTTGAAAAGAATTTGAAGTTAATTAATTTTGAAAAGAATTTTAAGTTAATTAATTTTTAAAAATAATTTTAAAGTTAATTAATTTTTTTGAAAATAATTTTAAAGTTAATTAATTTTTTTTTGAAAATAATTTTAAAGTCAATTAATTTTTGAAAATAATTTTAAAGTTAATTAATTTTGAAAAGAATTTTAAGTTAATTAATTTTGAAAAGAATTTTAAGTTAATTAATTTTTTTAAATAATTTTAAAGTTAATTAATTTTTTTGAAAATAATTTTAAAGTCAATTATTATTTTTTGAAAATAATTTTAAAGTTAATTAATTTTTGAAAATAATTTTAAAGTTAATTAATTTTGAAAAGAATTTTAAGTTAATTAATTTTGAAAATAATTTTAAGCTAATTAATTTTTGAAAATAAATTTAAAGTTAATTAATTTTTGAAAATAAATTTAAAATTAATTAATTTTTTGAAAAGAATTTTAAAGTTAATTAATTTTGAAAAGAATTTTAAGTTAATTAATTTTTGAAAATAATTTTAAAGTTAATTAATTTTTGAAAATAATTTTAAAGTTAATTAATTTTTTTGAAAATAATTTTAAAGTTAATTAATTTTTGAAAATAATTTTAAAGTTAATTAATTTTTGAAAATAATTTTTAAGTTAATTAATTTTTTTTGAAAATAATTTTAAAGTTAATTAATTTTTTTTGAAAATAATTTTAAGGGTAATTAATTTTGAAAAGAATTTTAAGTTAATTAATTTTGAAAAGAATTTTAAGTTAATTAATTTTTGAAAATAATTTTAAAGTTAATTAATTTTGAAAAGAATTTTAAGTTAATTAATTTTGAAAAGAATTTTAAGTTAATTAATTTTTTAAAATAATTTTAAAGTTAATTAATTTTTTGAAAATAATTTTAAAGTTAATTAATTTTTTTTTAAAATAATTTTAAAGTTAATTAATTTTTTGAAGATAATTTTAAAGTTAATTAATTTTTTGAAAATAATTTTAAAGTTAATTATTTTTTTAAAAAAAATAATTTTAAAGTTAATTAATATTTGAAAATAATTTTAAGTTGATTAATTTTGAAAATAATTAAGTTTTAATTTCTTAGTCATCTCACCCGATCTAAATTTTCAATTAAGGAACCCCATAATTGTTGTGAGATGAATTATGGTTGAATTTAAGGGTCTGGTTTAACTTTGTGTTAGATTCAGGTTTAGCTTTGGGTTCAACAAGTAAGCATTCTTTGGATAAACTTTTGGGCTATGGTGAGTCACAAGGAACTCATTAAAGTAACCATGCCTTCGAGGTTTTCCAAATAGTCCTACCCATTGAACTTAATACTAAACCTTGGTCTAACTAGTTAGGATCCAATTAAGGGTAGCTTCGGTCAGTTCCACTTGGCCAAATGCACCAGGTCGAAGCCATATCTTCCTAGACATGCGATGCCCAAGCTTCCCTAACGTACTATCATCCAAAAACTTCACCAGTACTATGGGTCAAGTTAAATCTAGCCCGTTTTAATCTAACCTTAATTACCCTACCGGGTAATCTACTATTGTTTTACCCATTTCGGGTAGATTAAGTTTAGTTACCCTGTCGGGTAGTTCAGTTGGGGGTGCCAGCTATTCTGGATCCTCCATCTATATTTTATTTGATTTGAATTCGAATTATTTTGAATTTTGAATTTATAATTTAATTTTGATTTTTTTTAATTTGATTTTTGAATTTTGAATTGATTTTTGAATTTTGAATTTTGAATTTTGAATTTATAATTTAATTTCGAATTTTTTAATTTTATTTTTGAATTTTGGATTTATAATTTGATTTCAAATTTTTTACTTTGATTTTTGAATTTTTAATTTATAATTTAATTTCGAATTTTTTTAATTTTATTTTATTAAGATCGTTTTTCTTTTTGCCCCCCCTGGATCATAGCCTCGATATGGTCTATCGAGGTAGTGTATTTGATCCTTTGGGACCTAGTATTGGCCAAGTCCAACTTGATTGACCAATTTGGACTTGGGGACCCATGCTTGGACTGATTTACTATTTGGTTTGTTTATTTAGGATAAATAAGATTTATATTTCTTTTTCGATTTATATCCTAGCCCAGTTCTATTGTAAATGGCTCTTTGTGTACCAAGAATTAGGTCAAGATTCTTGGAGCCCAAAAAAAACCGTTCTAAGGTATTTTTTAAATCATTGACCTAAATTTTCAAACTAGAATTTTCTTCCTCAAGTTTTTGAACTTGAGTTGAATTTCCAGTCTGAACTTGATCAGGTAAGGATTTAGTGTCAGTCACTTATTTAAGGACAGCTAATTCCTTTAGAAGTGACTTAATCTTAAGATTTGACTTAGCTAACTTGCGTAATAAATAATTGATTAAATTATTAAGTCTAGGAATACTTACAGTGGAGTCTGGCCCTTCTGAAACGGATGCGGATCCGTGGCTTCGCTCGGACTCGGCCTCTGACTCGCTCTCGAATTCGACGATCTGGTCCCGGGCCATCAATGCGAGTAAACTCGTCTGATCGAGTTCGTCATCGTCGTCTTCCGAAGAAGATTCGTCCCAGGTTGCCTTCAGGGCCTTCTTTCTTCTTTGCTTTTTGGCTTCCTTTTGGTTGGGGCAGTTGGCTTTGATATGCCCCTTCTGGTTGCACCCGTAGCAGGTAACTTCAAACTTTAATTTCTGACTTGGTTGGGTCTCCTTGGATTGTACTGCCTTCTTCAGGTCTTTCTTGTTGAAGCCCTTCTTCTTCTTGTAGAGCTTCTTCACGAGGTTCATGAGTTCGATGGTCAGTTCATCTTCTTCATCTTCTGAGTCGGGTTCGTCTTCTGATTCCGATTCAATTTTTCGTCGGGATCTTGGTTCGCGCGTTCTACTGGTACCAGCAAGCAAAGCTACACCTTTCTCGGATGGCTGTGCATTAGTTTGCTCATGAAGTTCGAATTTCGAAAATAGTTCATCTAATTTAATACGAGATAGATCCTTAGAGACTTTGTAGGCATCTACCATTGATGCCCACAATGTGCTCCTAGGAAAGGAGTTGAGTGCATACCTTATGATGTCCCTATTCTCAACCTTCTGCCCAATTCCGTGGAGGGAGTTAAGGATATCTTGAATTCGCGCATGTAGTGAACTCGCCGTCTTGCCTTCCTGCATTTTCAGATTATATACTTTATTAAGTAAAAGATCCCTTTTACTCACCATAGTGTCGGAAGTGCCCTCGTGGAGTTCGATCAGTTTCTCCCACAGCTCCTTTACGGAAGAGAACGGACCGACTCTGTTGAGCTCCTCCTTGGTAAGACCGCACTGGAGGGTGCAGGTGGCTTTGGCGTCGGCTTCCACCTTTTTGATAAGGGCTGGCTCCCAGTTCTCGCAGGATGTAGGCTTGCCGTCTGCATCAGTTGGTAGTTGCAGTCCCGTCTTGACTATCATCCAGGTGTCGAACTGGATCTTCAGATATGTCTCCATTCGCCCCTTCCAATACCCGAAGTCTTCTCCGGAGAATAGTGGGGGACGAACAGTACTATATCCTTCTTGTTGGGTCATTTAAATCTTGCAAAAATTAAAAATAAGAAGATCTGTTCCAAGACTGAGTCTTGGATTAGTAGTGTTGGAAGAAAAAAAAAACAAGCTCAAGTGGTATTAACCAACTTTGAGCAACACCGATTTTGAAAAGAATTAGAATTTTAGCTACTAGGCTAATTTCTAATTGACTCCGAAAAACCAAAAAATACTATGAAAAAAAATGTTTTGAATGGTGGTTGCACCAATTCAAAACGACCCCGCTCTGATACCAATTGTTGGATCGAGAAAGCGCTAGGGGGGGTGAATAGCGCTCGCGGCTAATTCGTTCGTTTATCGGAATCGTAAAAAGCGTAAGAGTTAAAGCAGCGGAATAAAAACAAAGAACAATCACACAGAAAGACGCAAGAGATTTTTACTTCGTTCGGAGCCTAGATCGACTCCTACTCGAAGGCCCACGATCCTTGATCGCTTTGCGTGGGCAACAACTATAAGCTCGATAAAAGGATTACAAGATGAAGTACAAGTAAATGCAAAAACTAATTATACCGACGACAAGAATAGAGTCTCGGAGCTTCGGGTCGTCGTAGACTTGTAGCAGCACTTTCAGACGTCTTTCAGAGCGGCACGTTGGAGACAGAAGACTTGGAAATCGATTATCCAAGGTGCTGCTCGAAACCCCCTTATAAAGGGTGTTCAAGGCGCCTTGGAAGCCTCCGAAGGCACCTCCATGCTGCCGAGTCTCCCGCATGGATCAAACTTGAACTGGTCGAAGTTCATCTCTTTAAGGCACCTTATGCCCTATTCAAGGCGCCTTCCAAGGCGCCTTATACCTCCTTCAAGGCGCCTCCATGGGTGCTTCGCAGCCAACTCCAGCTTTGCACCCGAGGCGCCTCCAAGCTCCATGGAGGTGCCTCGGGCACTGTTCATCCGAGGGAAAACTTCATTATTTTGCACCTGCAAGACATGTTCGTCCCAAACAATATCCTGCACCACAAAGTTAGCATAAAACAACAATATGAATATGATACTAAGTAATGACAGTCTCCGGACTGTCCGGGTCTGACTTCGGATTTCCGTCCGAAAATCCTAAGTTGACCCGATGCCTACTGTTCCCTCTACGGGGAACGCGTCCTCACCTACTCCACTCAGGAGATTTACCTGCTGTCAGTGCGATCCTCCAGATCGACTGGACTTTTGCTCAGCACTCGACGCTTCTGGACTTCCTGCTGGACATCCACTTCCCGGCTAGTCCAGTCTTTCACCTGGTTCGCGACATCAGGACTTTCCACCTAGGGTTACCACCCCCTAAGACTTTTGCCTCAAGTCATTGACCTGCCAAGACATTCCGCATAGGGTTACCACCCCTTATGACCTAGGGTTACCACCCCCTAGGGTTTTCCCTTTGCCTAACCGCAGCTAGGACTTTCCTGTAATACTCAAGCAGACTTGTCAGATCACAAAACACCTTAACTTTGAATCCTTTGTCATTATCAAAACACGAGTTCGATCGTCGGATGCTTCCCGCATCAACATATAGGAAATACAAGAATATATGAGTATAAATCTTCATTTCATCGAGAACATGACATAACATAAGAAAATATAATAGACAAAGAACCTGATTGAAGAGTCGTGTCCTTGTCTTTAGCGTCGTCGGCTTGATCCCTATTGAAGAAGAAGAAGAAGAAATGGAAGCAAACGAGGAGGATCTTCCAAGGGGCTTAGGGGATGACAATGTCGAAAAATTTCTTGTCAATGGGGAACAAAAAACTAGGTCAAGATTCTTTCCTAAACCCTTGGTGTAACACCCCAAATTTCATGATTTAGAGTTTAAAAGACCTTATTAAAATCTAGAAATGTTTTAGAAAAATTCTAGAGATTTTTAGGAATTTATAGAGTATTTTTATGTAATTTTTGGAGTTCGTTTGGTATTTTTACCAAGAGGAAGAAGTAAAAGAAAAAAAAATAATATATGTTGAAGCCGAGTTTTGAACCCAAGATCACGGACCCGAACCCAAGTCTTAACGAACTCAGCTCAACCATCTGGTCTACAGGTGTTTTTTTAATCATATATGGAGCGATATATATTTAAGTAGTAGTTAGGAACAGTAAAATAATAGGAAATAAAATGGTTGCAGCTGGGATTCGAACCCACGAGTTGGGCTTTAAGCAGAACGCAGTCCACCAACAGACCAGCCGAACTTTTCTTAACTAAATCTATATCGAAATATATTTAAGTAGTACTAGTTAACAGAAACCTTAGAGTATTAAAAGGAAGAACTTAGGGATTAATTACAAAACCTAAATTCTTTCCTCACCCTTCCTCTCCCGACGCGAGCGGCGACTCTTCTCCTCTCTCGCGGCGGAAACGAAGAAGAAACCAGGTTTGGTCTCCGGCGCCGGTGAGCTCTCTCCTCCACGGATCCTTCACCAAGCCGAACTTCTCTTGGCAAGGTCAGCACGGGCACAAGAAGAAGTCGCAAGTTTTCAAGCTTTGAAACCCTAGACCTTCCTCTCCTTCGGTTGTAAGTCCAAGAATCGCCGGTAAGTCGCTACTCACCTGCAGTAGGATAGCTCCGAATCTCTTTGTCCCTCTTTTGTTTCCGAAGCATGCATGAACCCTAGAAGTTTCTAGGAGTTTGTTAGGAGTTTCCTTAAATCGTTAGGGAAATTTATGGATTGATTCTTTTGTTACAGCTAGAATCGTTCCTTCTTGTTATTGCTGGAGTTGTTCTTCTTAGATTCGGTTCTGTTCCTTACCATTAGTGCTATGCAAGTGAATGAATTTGATCTTTCTCCTTGATCTGAACCCTAGCTTTTAGTTGGGGATTAGTTCCTTTATATTTAGTTTGATTGCAGTTTTATTGGTTGTTGTAAAGTAGATTAGATTGCTGTTAGCCTTCTTTTTGTCCATGCTCAGTATGATTTTCCTTTTTGGTGTAAACGGCTTTAAGGATTAAGTTTAGTATGTAGATTAATTGTAAGCATGTGGTTCTATTAAGCATATCAGTACAGAATTCCCACTTAAGTTTATGGTAGTTCTTGTGTTGGCAGTAGGCGTGATCAATAGATGAAACGGTGCAGATTTCTCATTTAGCTTCTAGTTTCGTTCGCCTTTAGTTTAATTGCTGTTTTAGATCTTTCCGTTATAAGTTTAAGCATGCAGATTTAGTTTTCGGTCTTTAGTTGTTTACAGTTTCAGATTTACCTAGTTAGTTCTGAGTATTTCACAAGTACGAACTGCACCTAGTAGCATTTCAGATTTAGCCCTTGTCGTCGATTTAGTAGCATGTGCAGCCTTGTCTTTTAGCATATCAGTATCTATTTTCTGCTATTCTTACAAGCATGGACATCATGCATTTATAGCATTTTAGATTTGTTCTTCAATAAACTAAAACAGTAGATTAGGCTTTTCCTGTTATAGTTTCAGCATTTCGGGTTGCTTTGCCACTAGATATGCACGGGGATACCTTTTAGTTTCCTTTGCTATTAGATATACATGAATAGATTTCTTGATCATGCAGTAGGTGTGAATCACATAGAAGTTTAAATCCATGTAACAAGTGCAGATTTTTATAAAGTATTAGTATGCATATTTTGTTAAGCTCAGTATGCAGATTTTAAATAAGCTTAGTATGCAGATTTTTGATAAGCTTAATATGCAGATTTTAGTTAAGCTTAATATGCAGATTCTGTTTAAACTTGTATGCAGATTTTTGTTTAAGCATTGCAGTGTTAGAATTTGTTTAAACATTTCAGTTTTGTAAGAAGCATTCTTTTATAAGAAAAGTATAAGAAAGATAAAGAAAAGAAAGAAAAGGCCAAGGCCTTAAGTAGATCCCAAAAGTCAAGACTTTAGGGATTTTGGCACACAAGGTGCCTATTAAAATGCCAAGGCATTAAAAGAAGAAGTAATTAAGATTATAAGTATTTTACTTTTAAGAAGAGGCTAGTACCCGACTTCCGAGGTTGTCGTTAAACAAATCCAGGTGTCCAATTCCGAGGTCTTGGCCCTGGTAGACCGAGGTCTGCTCTTTTAGGATTGGTGGCTCGCTACCCCAACCTATTAGGGAACGCGCATAAGATGGTACTATGCCTGGGCCCAAGAAGAAGTTGATTATTATTTTGAAGTATTATAAGTATAAGTTTTTTTGAACAAGTAAAACGAGTTTTACATAAACATAAAGTATCAAAGATTAAGTTTAGAACAAATGAAATAAGTTTCATATAGTTCTAAAAATCAGTAAATTTAGTTCTTTATTCTACCATGTTTATCTAGTAGATGAGTAGTTTTCATGTTTACCTATTAGATGAGCAGCATGATTAACTATTAGAATTACATGAGTAGATTCTTTAACTTTTCTTTGCTATTAGTTTGACATGAGCAGTTATGTTTATGCTTTATTTCTTTTTAGAGCATATAGTTTCTAGTTCTTTTCGTATACATGCACATTCGTGATTTTGTGAGTTAGATAGCGCTTACTAAGCAAATTTTGCTTATAGACTACACTTCCTCTTACTGCAGATAAAGGAAAAGAAAAGATTTAGCAAGGAAGGCGACAAGGTGGCGCGGATGGTGTGTGATGCCAGGACTATGGAAGCCTTGGGACTTAGTTTAAGAATTTATTAAGATTGTCATTTATTAAGAATGTATTAGATGAGTCATTTAGTCTTCCGCTGTTAGTTAATTGTATGTTTTTATTTTGTTTCCGCTATTCATTACTTGCATGATTTGATTTCATTAAACTGCGTGGTGATGTTATTCCTTTTGTGTGTTTGATATGTGTTCCAGCCGCCTGTGGCTGTGTATATTATGTTATGTATTAATGATTATGGTCACCGGTACAAGGAAGACTCTGCCGGAATTTTTCGGTAGGGTTTCCATGTGATTTTTAATCATACCGGTTAAGTAGAGCTAGTAGTTAAGTAACGGTCATCCTTAGAGAGTAGTAGTAGTAAGAAGGGTGGTCGTTACACTTGGGGACCTCCCCTTATATAGGCAATCAATCTGTTATCAGCCCATAAATGATAACAGATTGAACTAAAAGGTTCTATACATTCAACCCACATCCAATTACCGGAAACCCACTAAACATAAGTTAGATCACTTTAAAGGGTTCGAATCATGTTCACGTGTGCAACTTACTAATAAACCTACCTAGTAGAGAGATAATTATATCCAACAATCTCTCACTTGGGCTATATGTGAGTTGTATGTGAAATACAAGTAAAACTTTAATTGAAATCAAACTTTATGGTTACAAGATACCCCTATAAATAATCTGGTCCATTAACTTCATTAGTATAGGACTAAAGAGGTCATAGCTACTGTATATGATCGTAACAAGCTCCAACAGTAATCACAATACCAATGTCATTAATGGCATGATCAAGCTGTAGATATGTAGAGTGAAAATTACATGAAATGTGATCAGTATATGTTAATTTTCAACTGGTCCTAAGATGATCTCAAAAGAGGTCAGATCTTATTTTGTGAAATAGTTTATGCTAAACTACAATAGCAAATTATGATCAACTATATGATTCCAAAAGGAATCTGTATCTATTTACAAACACCAAATGCTAAATAGCAGTAGTAAATAATGATATCACAGTCAGAGTGTCAAATAAACATATAAATTTCCATTAACATTTTGAACTTTAAGTACATACAATATTTAAAATAAAATGTTTATCTTTATTATCAAATATAGAGCAATAAGATAAATACAGACTCTCACTAGATGAGTTCTTCTTCCATAAGAAGGACTCCCCTATCCACAACATGCGCATGAAACACCTTAGGCATCAAGCCTTTGGTGAGGGGATAGGCCAACATGGAATTTGTGTTGATGTGCTCTACCATAATCTGACTACTCTGAACTCTTTCTTTAATAGCTAGAAACTTGATGTCGATGTGCTTGGACTTCAACGAATTGCGGTTGTTCTTGGCATAAAGTTTTGCAGCTTTATTATCATAGCAAATCCTCAGTGGCTAGTCAATGCCGTCAGCGATCTGTAATACTATGATGAAGTTCCGCAACCAAATCCTATGATTGGATGCTTCATAGCATGCTATCAACTTTACCTCCATAGTAGAAGTGGCTACTAGCATCTACATGACGCTCTTCCAAGATATAGCCCCTCCAGCAAACATGAAAATATAGTTCGAAGTGGACCTCCTGCTATCTAAGCATCCAGCAAAATCAGAGTCTGAATATCCAATCACCTCCAGATGATCTGATCTCTGATACGTGAGCATATGTTCTTTAGTTCTTTGCAAATACTGCATCACTCTCTTTACCGCTTTCTAGTGTGATGGTCCTTGGTTACTTATATATCTGCCTAACATCCCCACTATAAATGTTATATCTGGTCTAGTACAAACTTATGCATACATGAGACTTCCCACTGTTGACGCATATGAAAATTATTTCATCTCCTTTATTTCAAGTTCAAGCCGTAGACACTGCTGCAAGCTGAACTTGTCACCTTTTAACATAAGTATGTCACCAGGTGTATAGTTCTGCATATCATACCTTTTAAACACATTTTCAATATAGGCCTATTGTAAAAGTCTAAGAATGTCTCTTGAATGATCATGATAGATCTGTATGCCTAAAACAAAGGATGCTTCACCAAGATCTTCTATTTCAAAATTACCTGATAAAAATGACTTGGTTTGATGCAACATACCCTTATTATTGCTCACAAACAATATATCGTCCACGTATAAAACAAGTATAACAAACTTACTTCCACTGAACTTGACATATATGCATTGATCAACGAGGTTCTCTTTAAACGCAAATGAGATAACCACTTGATCAAATTTTTAGTACCATTGACGGGACGCCTGCTTTAAACCATAAATGGACTTTTTTAATCTAAATACTAGGTGCTTTGAGCCTTTATACTCAAAGCTCTCTGGTTGCACCATATATATAGACTCCTCTATGTCTCCTTTGAGGAATGTAGTCTTTACGTCCATTTGATGTAGCTCTAAATCACAATGAACTACAAGTGTCATGATTACTTTAAGGGAGTCTTTCGTCAACACAGGTGAGAAAGTCTCACTGTAATCAATATCTTCTTTCTGAGTGAATCTCTTGGCAATAAAATGAACCTTATACTTTTTGACATTGCCCCTTGAATCCCACTTGATTTTAAATATTCATCTACAACCAACGGGTTTCTTTCCTTCAGGCAATTCGACAAGTTTCCAAACGTCATTGTCTACCATAGACTTCAACTCTTCTTGCATGATGTTAATCCACCTTTTAGGGCTAGAACATTGTTTGACTTCTTGGAAAGATGTAGGATCACTTTTCAATCCTATATTAAAATCATGCTCTTGGAGATAAACATAATCACGAGAATTCATGGTTCTCCATTCCCTTATGGATAGCCTTAAATGCACTTGTGTTTAAGGTGGTCGAGGTACTTGCTCATCAAAATGAGATAATACTTCAATTTCAGTGGCATGTTCCTCCAATTGCATTAGAAATGTCATGGAAATATCTTGGTTCACTACGCTCACTAGATGTGTGATACTCAGAATGTGTAGTATAGTAATCATACCGCTACTAATTGCACCAGTAGTGACCACAGGAGGATTGCCAATGCTTTTCTCAAAAGATACTCCCTGATTTTATTACTCCCACTATCCTCAATGAACTTGGTATTTTCTATTTTGAAGATGGATCTATTAGAGGGATCATAAAATTTATACTCTCTTGACTTTTCAGAATAACCTACAAAATTGCAGCTACCTGTTCTTGAGTTCAATTTCCTTTCATTAGGCCTATAAGGTCTAATTTTAGTTGGACAACCCCAAACGTGTAAATATATAATGCTAGAATTTCTACTCGTCTGCATCTCAAATGGGGTTTTAGTTACTGTCTTACTAGATAGTCTATTGAGTAGGTAAACTGCAGTCTTGAGTGCTTCACCCCACAAGGACTCTGGTAGAGAAGTGAAAGTCATCATACTTCTTACCATGTCTTTTAGAGTTTGATTGCAACATTCAGCTACACCATTCTGACTGGGAGTACTAGGCATGGTACATTGAGGTACAATCCACACTTAGTAAGGTAGTTCGCAAAAGGTCCTGGACCTTGTTCACTTGATCCATCATATCGACTGTAATATTCACCTCCATGGTAGGATCGGACGACTTTAATTTTCTTACCTAATTGAAGTTCAACTTTGGCTTTGAAAATTTTGAACATGTCCAAAGATTGTGATTTCCCATGAATAAGGTATAGATAGTCAAATCTAGAATAGGCGTCTATGAAGCTAATAAAATATATGTGTCCATTCTAGAATGCCTTAGGGAATGATCCACAAATGTTCGTATGTATTATTAACTCTAAAACGTCACAACGGCTAGCCCCCTTGTTCATTTTGTTAGTGGTCTTCCCCTCAACACACTCTATGCAGATATCAAAGTCTGACATGTTAAGAGAATTGAGAATTCCATGTGACATTAACCTATCTAAGCATTGTTTGGATATATGTCCTAAACGCCTATGCCACAACATGGAAGAATTTTCGTCGGTCAATTTATGTTTTGTACCTATACTATGCATTATTATGTTGTCAACCGTAGGAGTAAAGGTATTTAATTTATGAAACTTATCAACTAAGGAACCATTGTCAACCAACATTGAATTAAAGAAAATACTAAAAATTTCATTTCTAAATAAACAAGAATAACCAAATTTGTCCAAACAAGAAATTGAAATTAAATTCCATTGAAAAGACGATACAATAAATGTATTTTCTAAATCCAGAAAAATATTGATTCCTAAACAAAGCCTAAAAATATAAATCGACTCGACTTTAGCGTGTTAGTTAGAGCCCTAGAGTCAATCATGTGATGATTGTTATATTAACTCATTGTATCATATTCCTATATAAAGGCATTTGTTCATGGTTATTATACTTACTTGTATTGATGCCAAATAACCAAGTATAATAGCGTCCTTGAGTAGAAGGTTCTTATTTATATCAATCGATTGGTTGAATCGATAGTGAGATGATATAGAGAATACTACTCTTAATCATTTTTAGTCAAGTATTAACATTCAGGGACAATGTTAATGCAATGAGACTAACATGTAGGTCAACTCGATGACTTAATCTCACAAGTCATGGATATAGAGATATCAAGTTGACACATGGGTATGCATTGGAGAATGTATACTGAATGACCCGCCAGGAGAAAGTATCATGGATCATTATATGAGTATCATATACTTTCTCATGTGGCTATTAGTATGACTATTAGTCCTTGAACCTGAAGTCACCATGGTTCCCTACATAAGGAGTTACATACTTTGGCTTCGTTAAACGCCACCCGTAATTGGGTGGACTATAAAGGCGACTACTGGATATGTAACAAATTATGCGGAGAGATGTGAGTGATGTAGATGGGATCTATCCCTCCTATATGACGGGAGTAACATCATGATTCTTGATAGAGTGAGACCACTAAGTGCATGGTCATGCCCAAATGAGTCAATATGAGATATTGAGCTCATTTGATCGAAGTGAGTCTACTTGGAGTTCGAGATATAGATTGATTGGAGGATGACACGGTCTATGCCTCAATTGATTAATCTAGATATCTAGGATAGAAGGACATTGTCATATATTGTGAGAGTCACAATTAGTAGTCACAAAGGTGATGTTAGATCTCAACATTCTTGTAACATGGGTAGTAGTGATGTGTTGCTAGATACCGCTCATTACTTATGCTTCTAAATGGGTTTAGGAGCATTGCCAACGTTACAAGAACCTATAGGGTCACACACAAAGGGCAATTAAATGGAGATTAGATTCATAAGATGAACCAAGAGGATTAGGTTCATGTGATGAACCATATTGGATTAAGAGTAATCCAAATTAGACTAATTGAGTTAGACTCAATTTGATTCATGTGTTCAATGAGTCTAATTTAGATTATGACTCATTGAATCAATTTAATTCAATAAATATAGATTCATTAAATCAAGTTGGCTTGAATCAATGGTTGGATTTGATCAACCATGTGAGATAAGAGGTCAAGTTTGACTTGACTTGAGAGGGAAGATGAAGGGTCAAGTTTGACTTGACCTTGACTTGACCAAATGTCATGTCATTGTGACTTGGCATAGGGCTGGCCAATAATGGTGTTCCACATCATCAAGGTCACATCATTTGGTCAAGATTGACTTGACCAAATGCCACCTCATGAGGGAGATCAAGAGTCTTGACTCTTGATATCCCATGGAGGTTTATAACCTCCCTATAGTGGTCGGCCACATTTTATGGTGAATGAATGAGAAGGTGTGCTCATTACTTCATCTTCTTCCTCCTCTCATCTTCTTCTTCTCTCCCTCTCCTCCTTGGCTGAGACCTTCTAAGGGTGCTAGCACACTTTTAGTTTGGTTTCTCCATCTCTTGTTTGTGTGAATACATATAGAGGAGTGTCCACTTGAATACTCTCGAGATCCGACAACTTTTGGACGAGCGGGATTTACGATGGGCTTCACTTCAAAGGTATAAACTCTCTTCCTTGTAGATCTAGTGTAGATCTAGGTTAGAAAATAAGTACATGAAATTTTATCTTCGCACGGATCCAGTGGCTAGGAACTTCGGGGTTTCCGCAATGAAAAAAGCGGTTTTTACGACCCGAAAGTCCCAACAGTGATATCAAAGCCACGTGCGAAGCATGTACTTATTTTTATTGTTATTTTTATGAAAAATATCATATCTGTAACTTTCTATAAGTTTACCATTTTATAGATTTTATGAGTGTTTTTCTCGTAGCGTCGAAGCAACAAGTGTTTGGATACTTGTAGGCTTCGACTACCGAGAAAAATCTTCCGAAACGTCAAGGTCTCGCCCAAATTGCTTTGGGATAGTGGCTTAAGGCGCTGTTAGATCATAGATGGATACTTGTGAGATTCATTTCACGAGAAGGGGCGCTGCCCCTAACCCCGCAAGGGGTGTTGTCCGGCAATCGCGCCCGAAAATCGTGAAACGAGACCGCTAGGAAGTTGTGACTCATAAAATAGATAAAATCAGTAATAAAATTATAGAAATTTATGAAAAATACATAATTTAGAATTATGTATAATATTGTGATGGTCATGGCCCAAAAACCTAATTTGATTGGACAAATGTGTTGTAATTCATAATATGACATGCAAGCCATTTTTGTGTTGTGCGTGTTGTATATAATTGCGACCTGCGCGTTGTACCTTTCTCTATTTTATATTCCTGTTGTAAAATAGTTTTAGACTCGAATGTAACTCGAGTTTCACCCTTTTGTAATGTACAAAATGATGCGGTGGAAGGTCCACTCAAGAAGGAGTTACGAGGAAGGCGCGAGCAACACATAACGGTCAATGGGAGGAGCTTGAAGAAGCTGTTGACCCTAGGTTGACCGTCCGATCTTCTCATTGGCTTGATAAGATCGTAGTAGGGCCATGACTTAATCACAATTTAATTATCTTTGCTTGTGTGTATATGTGATGCATGTTAGAGTAGGATAATTAGTGCCTTAAAGTGTATCTAATACACAAATACGATTAGATTAGATCTTATCACGTCAACTCGAAATGCCTACCATATTTTGATACCCATCACTACCTCGATCACATGTTGTTGTTGAATCTGCCAAAGCAGAGCAACGCATATTATCTTGATAGGGTGCGGAGGGACAATCTTGGTCCCACCTATCAAAGCTTGGGTGAGTACAAACTCAATTAGATTGAGTATAACTAGTTAACTCAATTGGGTTGGGTATAACTATAGGCATTTTTCCAATGGTTGAATGGTAGGACAAAATCATATTTATATTAAATCTTGGGCGATTTAGCCAAAGCTAACTCAAGTTTTAATATAAATGAGGATCTTGATCCTATAAACAAGAGTTGCATAGAGATGTAATCGGTAATTAGTTACCTACCGATCATACTAAGTCTTGGGCGATTTAGCCAAAGCTAACTCAAGGCATAGTATGATGTGGATCTTGTCCCGCAAGAATTATAGCTAGTTGGTTAGAATCTAGTGAGTGTGGTTTGACCACATTCATGACTTGATTCTACAAAAGGTTCTATAATTCAGTGGAAGCATCTTTTAATTCAAGGCCTAATTAAAAGATACTTGGAATATGATATTAATTTCTACATTATTTCTGTTGTAGATTGCCATGTCGACAAACACGAACACCTTCTCCCTGTGTTTTGTCCTTGAAAAAGACAAGCTCAATGGAGCTAACTTCCTGGACTGGTACAGGAATTTAAGAATTGTTCTCACATAAGAACGTAAACTGTACGTTCTGGAGCAGCCCATTCCGGAGGCACCTCCTGTCACTGCCACGCGAGCCGATCGAGATGCTTATAAGAAGCATCAGGATGACGCATTAGATGTGTCATGCCTCATGCTCGCGACCATGAACTCTGAGCTTCAGAAGCAACATGAGTTAATGACTGCTTATGATATGGTTGAACATCTTTGTCAACTATATCAAGGACAAGCGAGGCACGAGAGATTTGAGATCTCCAAGGGCACTATTTCAGTGCAAAATGCAAGATGGGACTCCCGTAGGTCCATATGTACTCAAAATGATTGGGTACATAGAAAACCTACAGAGGTTGGGATTCCCACTTGGCCAAGAGCTGGCCACTGACTTGATCTTGCAATCATTGCTAGAAAGCTTCAATCAATTTGTTCTAAATTACAACATGAACGAAATTGATAAGTCATTGCCCGAGCTACTAAGCATGTTGAGAACTGTTGAGGTCAACCTTAAGAAGGTGAAGCCCAGCTCCATTTTGATGGTGCAAAGGCATAAAGGCAAGGCAAACCTAAAGGTAAAGGAAAGTCTCAAGCCAAGGGCAAAGGCAAGGCACTGAAACCTAAAGGAGGGGTTGCCAAGGATGCTACCTGCTTCCACTACGGTCAGACCGGGCACTGGAAGAGGAACTGCAAGGTATACTTGGAAGATCTTAAGAAGAATAGAAGTGAGACTTCTACTTCAGGTATATATGTTATAGAAGTCAATCTATCTATTTCTTCATCGTGGGTATTAGATACCGGATGTGCTTCTCACATTTGTACTAATGTGCAGGCGCTGAGAAATAGCAGGGTATTGACGAAGGGCGAGGTGGACCTACGAGTAGGCAATGGAGCACGGGTTACTGTTGTTGCTGTAGGGACTTATTTTCTATCTCTACCCTCTGGGCTTGTACTAGAGTTGGATGATTGTTGTTATGTGTCTGCTTTAACTAAGAACATAATTTCAGTTTCTTGTTTGAACAAAAAAGGTTTTTCGTTTATCATAAAGAACAAATGTTGTTCTGTTTACATAAACGATATGTTCTATTGTAGTGCACCTCTGATAAATGGACTCTATATTCTAGACTTAGAGAACCCCATCTATAACATAAGTACCAAAAGGTTTAAATCAAATGAAATGAACCAAACTTATCTCTGGCATTGTCGCTTAGGTCATATAAATGACAAACGCTTATCCCAGCTCTATAAAGATGGTTTGCTAGACTTATTTGATTTTGAATCATATGAGACATGCGAGTCATGCCTACTGGGCAAGATGACCAAGACTCCCTTTAGTGGACACAGCGAAAGAGCGACTGACTTGTTAGGACTTATACATAGTGATGTATGTGGCCCTTTCAATGTCGCTGCTAGAGGTGGTTATAGGTACATCATCACATTTACTGATGACTTCAGTAGATATGGTTATGTGTATTTGATGACACATAAGTCTGAATCCTTTGAAAAGTTCAAAGCATTCAAGAATGAAATACAAAACCAGCTTGACAAGAATATTAAGATACTTCGATCAGATCGAGGTGATGAATACCTTAGCCATGAGTTTCTTCACTATCTAGCTGAGTGTAGGATCCTATACCAACTCACTCCTCCTGGAACACCACAATGGAATGGTGTTTTCGAAAGGAGGAATCGTACCCTATTAGATATGGTACGATCTATGATGAGTCACACAGATCTTCCTATATCTCTTTGGGGCTATACTCTAGACACAGCAGCCTTCATACTTAGCTGTGTTCTATCCAAGGCTGTGATAAAGACACCATATAGGATATGGACTAGGAGAGATGCCCAGGTGTCTTTTATGAGGATTTGGGGTTGTGAGGCTTACGTTCGACGTCAGGTCTCAGATAAACTAGGATCAAAATCCTATAAGTGCTACTTTATTGGATATCCCAAGGAAACGAAGGGATATTACTTCTACATTCCCAGTCAACACAAAGTGGTTGTGGCTAAGACTAGAGTATTTCTAGAAAAGAATTTTGTTTCTAGAAAAACTAGTGGGAGTACGTTCAATCTTGAAGAAGTTCAGGATATGGACCATAGTACTGAAGCCTTGATGGAAATTGAACTGGAACCACAAAGTGTTGTGGATGATGAGATTGTTCCACAAGGAGTTGAGGAACAACAACCAGTTCAAGTAGACCTACCTCTTCGTAGGTCTGATAGAGTACGTCGTCAGCCTGAGAGATACTCATTTCTCTTGTCTGATCATGATGACGTTATGCTCATTGAGAATGAGCCTACCTCCTATCAGGGAGTTGTGATGAGACTAGATTCTGAGAAGTGGCTAGAGGCCCTGAGATCCGAGATGGAATCCATGTACACCAACCAAGTATGGACTTTGGTTGATCCACCTGAAGGTGTCAAACCCATTGGGTGTAAGTGGGTCTTTAAGAGAAAGACTAACATGGATGGACTTATATATAAGGGTCGTTTGGTAGCTAAAGGTTTCAAGCAAATTCATGGTATTGACTATGATGAAACTTTTTCTCTAGTAGCGATGTCCATTCAGATCATGCTTGCTATTGTAGCATACCATGATTATGAGATCTGGCAGATAGATGTCAAAACCGTGTTTCTGAATGGAAACCTGCTCGAAGATGTGTACATGACACAACCATTTTCTTTATTATGCATATCAGTTGTTACCCGCTGAGTGTTGGACTCACACCCTCCTCCGTTGTTATTTTCAGGTTGATGCTGTCCGGAGAGTTCCAGTCGCTAGTCCCCTGCAGTGCACGAGGACGTGTGTTGATCGTTTGGTTCTTCTATGTTAGACCATGTCTAGACTTGTTCCATTTTGGATACTTTGGATTTTGTATGGATTGTTTTTACTTGTCGATGACTTTCATTCGGATTTATTTTACTGCATGCCTGCCTAGACGATAGAAGAGGTGAGTGGATTTATTCCGTCGGATTTGTGCTTTATGGGTGTAGTGGAGTAGGAATATGTTCTGAGCTTTATGGGTGTAGTTGAGTAGGGTTGTTTTTGAGTCTTCTTATCATTGCTATGATTGTTCACTATTAAACTGCGTGGATGGTGTGATTGTTGCTTATTTATTATTTTTATTATTCCGGCCATGTTGGCCGATGTATATGTGGCCCAGAGGGCATTGTAGAAATGTTTCAGATTGTCACCCGTACAGGGGAGGTGCTGCCAAAATTTCTTCGGACAGGGACTCCCCCGGGGTGTGACAATTTATTTGGTATCAGAGCACAGGTATACGATCCTTTGTTTTCATATTTTGGATATTTGGGATAACCTGATACCAATTTATTTGGTATCAGAGCCAAGTTGGCGATACTTGTTTGATTTTTGTGTTACGGATTTTCGAGATTTAGCCGATACCAATTTATTGGTATCAGAGCGGGTTATGATACCTGCTTATGGTGTTCTGGTTTTTTTGGAGTTAGTCCGAGTTTACTAGTAAACTTGGGTATTTATTTCGGATTAGCACGGATTTCCATTATGTTATGTTTCGGACTTCTGTTTCAGATTTATATGGATCTCGATGATTTTCATGTTCGAAATTTTGAGGTCAGAAGATGGGGACTGGACAGGGATGGAACATCTCCAGACGACATATAGGTATGATGTTTAATTTTATAGTTTATGACATGTATTAGCATTCTTTATTTAGTACCTGTCTGGTTGTTGTAACACATATTACATGTGATGGGTTAGCCATTGAGCATGGTCGACCTTAATAGAGATCAAGGATTATAGTCTCTGGTGATTTTTCATATCACACCATCAGTAGTTTTAGCTTCTATTACTACTAGTAGGAGATGGAGGCACATACCAGCCTCTGCTATTGTTAGCTGGGTAGTGGATGATACCTACATATTCCTGTTGACTTAGTCAATAGAATGTCATTTTATCTTAGTTAATTCTATTAGTAGATAATTGATTTATTCTTGTTAGATCGATCAGTAGAAGTCTGATTTACCCTTGTAGATTTAGATAGTCAATGATCGATTCATTTATTTTGGTTGGTCCGATCAGCAGGGTATCGACTTACTCTATTTTATAAAGATACTGATCTTTGGGTTATTCATGCATAGTTGGATATCTTGAGCACATTGAGTACATGACTTGTACTGACATGAGACAAGACTGAATTAGCCATATACCGTTGTCGGTTTGGTTAGTCTATAGAGGATTTCTTGTGGTAGAGTGTTGCTCCCATATATGTGGTATTTCGTGTGATGGAGCGTTGCTCTCACACTGGAGGATCTATTCTTTGGTGATTTATATTGCTGGTGATTAGATTTCAGATTATTGTTAGAGATCTTATGGTTAGGAATGTCTTTAGTACGGACATTATGAGTTCTAGGTTTTTCCATTTAGGCTTACAAAGCCCTAGATGTTTTCATGGACTCGATGATTTCGGTATTCCTAAGTTGTTTGGATCGGTTTCCATTGTCCTTGTAGACAATGTTGTAATCTATTTTTTGATCCGAGTTCGATATCCCCATCTTTTCACTTGAGGTATGTGATTTAATTTACCGTTCAGCATTTATACTTTTTACCTGTTATTAGTACTTGCTGATGGTAGATAACGAAATTTGGGGATCAAATTTTCATTAGTGGAGGAGAATGTAAAATACCGAAAAATGACGAATAATGATAAGGGAATTTTCTAGAATTTTAGAAATTTTTTGGGAATTTTTCGGAGACCGTATGGACGAAGTTATGGGTATAAAAACGGGGTCGGGAAAAGCCTGTTTAGGCTACCCCGCTGAACAAGGAAAAGTTTTATTTCTTTTCCTATTTCTTTATTTTTCTTATTTTTTTTTCTTTCCCTCGCCGAACCACTCACCCGACGGTTTCCTTTCTTCTCCTATTTCTTCCCCGATTCTTCACTGTGTCGTTCCTTCATCTTTTTCCTCCTCACTGCTGCCTCTTCCACTCCTCATCTCGAGCACTCTTCTACGATTTTCCCTCTCGCACCGCTGCCTCCTTCTCCACACCAGCGACGCCGACTCCACAGCGCTAGCGCCGGCCACCGCGAGCCCTAGCCATCTTCACGGCTGTATTCTCCTCTTCATCGCACGGAGCCAACCTGAATCTGTTGAGTCCAGCCGTCGCTGGAAGGGGGGAAGTCCTCACCGTGTCGATCACCAACCGTCTTCTCTGTACTTGAGCTCTAGCCGCCGTTGTGAGGTCTGAACCCCATCTCCACTGCCGCCAAAGACACCGAGCACCACTGCACAGTGTCGCTGTCGCTTGACCTAGCCCGGCCATCAGGAAGCTTGCTGCCATCGTCGACGAAGCCTCAGCCACATGCTTGAGGTGTTGTTCCACTGCCGATTATTTTTGGTTTTCTGATCAGTTGAGGATCAACAGAAGTTTGGGTTTTGGGTATGAGATGTTAGGCTTCAATTTGATTCATCTTGCAATCTTGAGATATTGAGGTAGTGTATGAGCCTAACATGTGTTTGTTTGGGCAGCAACTCTTTGATTTACAGCAGCAATTAATCTTTGCTAGCAATAAAGTTTTGTTCTCCAGCAGAGTCTTGGTCCAGTAGCAGTAAGGTAAGGGGTTTGGTTTATGGATTCAATTGGCACACTCTTGATACATGTTGTTTTAGGTATGAATTGATACATACATAATTGGTTATAGAGTGATTTAGGTACGTTTTTATACATGGTAAATTATAGTTCATGTTTCAAATTTGATATTAGTTAGGTATGATCATTTTTGTTGTAGGTGAATTATACACGATGGTTAGGTTGATTAGGGTTTTACCCTAATTTAGCCTTAAGGATTTTATTTAGCCATTCCTTTGAATTTTAGCTAAATAAAATGTATATATATTGGTGACTCAGGGCTTTGACGCGAGACGAGCATCTCGACGTCGGATTTGGACCGGATACGATCTTTTCTTTTGGAGGCGGGTACTTTGACTTTATGTCATTTGATATGCATAATAATGTCTTTAACAAATAGCAACGATTGTGTTTTCTTATCTGTTTCGGTTGATCACTACCCGATCTGTTACATGCTTAGTTGTTTGTTTGTTATGCACATCATGTTAGTACTTATCTGACTTTACATGCTTATAGAGGTAGTGACACAACCATGTTATTTATCATGTTTAGGACCTAGGGTTTTTGATACCTTATCTGGTCTAAGTACTTTGATTTGATTCACTTTCCGATGGTACACATTTTACATATATATGGATTATTGCTATGCTGCTCAGTATTTTTCCATGCTTAGTATCATGCACCATTCGCATGATTGCATGTTGCGCGATAGTCTGCTTCATTATTGTTGAGCACATCGCCAGTTTCATCACTGTCGGTGCTCCGTTGGTCCGCTCATGGGTAGCGTGACGCAGCGTGGTAGCACGTCAGTTTGCTCGGTGGTGCTACGCTGGGACGCTCATGGGTAGTGTACTGCAGTGTGGTAGCACGCCGGGATCCCTTCTCGTCATGATGTACCGGGAGATGAGAGCATTGCGCTCCCCCATTTATGATTTGGGGTAGGAGTATGTTTGTACTCCGACAGCATCCCGTCCACTCGGTCACTCATCAGGAGCAGTGATGGCAGAGTGCACGGTTGTCACAGCCCTACCCACTCGGTCTCACCATTGTGTGTGAGATGACTGATTGGCGTCAGGGGTGACCATGACATTTGCATCATATGCATGATGCATTTATTGCTTGTGTTTGTTGCATTTACTTGCTGCATTTATATGATTGCATATGATTGACATGCATACAGGATTTATGACACTCTCGGTTTGACGACCTTGTTGTACTTATACCCTGGTCCTGGTTAGTACAGTTTTCTCCTGTTTTGTTTCAGTTGCATTTATCCTTCTTGTATCAGGAGACTGTACGCATGATTAGTGCTAGTTGTTATTTTCTTTATTATGCATATCAGTTGTTACCCGCTGAGTATTGGACTCACACCCTCCTCCGTTGTTATTTTCAGGTTGATGTTGTCCGGAGAGTTCCAGTCGCTAGTCCCCTGCAGTCCACGAGGACGTGTGTTGATCATTTGGTTCTTCTTTGTTAGACCATGTCTAGACTTGTTCCATTTTGGATACTTTGGATTTTGTATGGATTGTTTTTACTTGTCGATGACTTTCATTCAGATTTGTTTTACTGCATGCCTGCCTAGACGGTAGAAGAGGTGAGTGGATTTATTCCGTCGGATTTGTGCTTTATGGGTGTAGTGGAGTAGGAATATGTTTTGAGCTTTATGGGTGTAGTTGAGTAGGGTTGTTTTTGAGTCTTCTTATCATTGCTATGGTTGTTCACTATTAAACTGCGTGGATGGTGTGATTGTTGCTTATTTATTATTGTTTTTATTCCGGCCGTGTTGGCCGATGTATATGTGGCCCAGAGGGCATTGTAGAAGAGTTTCAGATTGTCACCCGTACAGGGGAAGTGCTGCCAAAATTTCTTCGGACAGGGACTCCCCCCGGGCGTGACAATAATAGCAACTATAAAAATAATGAAATAACAGAAAAGAAATAGAGATAGGAAATTTAACTTGGTTACAAGCAAGATGGTTGTTAATCCAAGGCGGTTGAACAGCTCCACTAGCATAGTCTCCTTCACTGTAGGCGGAGAAGCCTTTTTACACTTAGAACGTTCACTAGTTACTAGGAATTGATTACAAAGTTGATTGCTTCAATGATTGAATATTTCCTAGCTCCAGGGGCCTTTAAATAGCTCCTGGAAATTCTATCTCGAAGGTTCAAGGCGCCTCCAACAAGGTCCAAGGCGCCTCTAACCAAATCAATCAGATAAAACTTTATCTGATTGCAAACGATAAGTTTTACTAGGTCTGAGGCACCTCAAATGGCCTTGGAGGTGCCTCAGACTGTCTGAGGCGCCTCTAAGTTGTCTGAGGCACCATATACTGTGGAGGCAGCTTAGGCGCCTTCAGCATTAGTCTAAGGCGCCTCTGGCTAGCTTCTTCAGCTCCTTTTGGCTTCCTTTCTCCTTCCGAAGCTCTGATTGAATGGGTGATTGCGGCCAACCGAAATAGGATTCATCCGAACCTAATTTCCGGCCTTTTCTTCGAGCAGTCTTCCATCCCAGCTTTATGTCCCTCGAACATCGTGCACGTTCTTCTCGCCCACTAGTGTGCTCTTCCGTAGCTTTCTCGTCCTTCAGACGCATCGAGCCCGTCGGCTCACTTCTCGTGCCGTCCTTCTTGCTAGCTACGTCTTCCGCTCGACTTCCTGCGCTCCTAAGCTCCTGCACACTTATACACAGGGATCAAAAACAAACAGGACCTAACTAACTTGGTTGATTACATCAAAATAACCACAGGGTTCAACAGACTCTCCCAAAATTATGAATCTTTCAAGTTACCTAACAACCCTCCCACTATGACGAAGCACTGTCTGTTGTTGTGTATCATTTGTGATACGTGTTGTAGTTTCTTGTGATATTTCATCTTGCACTGTTGGTACTAAAGTAGGTGTGTCCTCTCGCATTTCTTCTAGAATAATTTCACTCATGGGCTTATGGTTTATTACATAATCTTCCTCTAAAAATCGAGCATTGGTGCTAACAATGATCTTCTGATTTTTAGGATTATAAAATAGACCACCTTTCGTTCCCTTAGGATATCCTACAAACAGACAAACTTCTGTACATGATTCTAACTTGTCAGTATCTCCCTTCAGCACATGTGCTAGACTACCCCATATCCAAATATAACTCAGACTAGGCTTACGCCCATTCCATAATTCCATGGGAGTGGAGGGTACTAATTTAGAAGGTACCATATTCAGAATGTACACTGTTGTTTCCAGAGCATATCCCCAAAATGAATCTGGTAATTCTAAATAACTCATCATCGATCTAACCATTTCCATAAGAGTCATATTCCTTCGTTCTGCCACATCATTCTGTTGGGGTGTACCAGGTGCAGATAATTGGGATTGAATCCCAGCCTCTGATAAGTAATTCTTAAATTCTCCAAAGAGGTATTCACCACCATGATCAGACTGTAGTATCTTGATACTTTTACCATGACGTTTTTCCACATCAGCCTTGTATTCTTTGAACTTATCAAAGCATTCAGACTTGCGGCGCATCAAGTAAATGTACCCATATCTCGAATAGTCATCTATAAAAGATACAAAATATTTGAAACCACCTCTTGCTAGGATAGACATAGGACCACACAAATCAGAATGAACCAGTTCTAACACTTCTTTGGCTCTATACCCCTTGGCCTTAAAAGGTCTCTTGGTCATTTTACCTTCCAAGCAAGATTCACAAGTTGAAAAGTTTTTCAACACTAATGAACCCAAGAGTCCATCGGCTATAAGCCTTTGAATCCTACTCAAGTTAATATGACCAAGCCTTAGATGCCAAAGATATGCTTGGTTCATTTACGAAGGTTCCTTTCTCTTATTAGAATTAGAAGATGTATTATTAATTTTCATTTGTTGCTTTATGGGAGTTATTGGATTTAGAGTATACAAATTGCCTACTAATTACCAGAACAGATAATAACTCTATTCTTCTTGATAACTACTTTGTCATCAAAAGAAACAGAATATCCACGCACAAATAGTTTAGAAATTGAAATTAAATTCTTTCTAAAAGTTTGTACATAAAGACAATTTCTTAAAACCAAACTTCTATTCCTATCAAATGATAAGTAGACGTCTCCCACTACAACAGCCGCCACTTTCGTAGCATTGCCCATGTAGACCGTTATCTCTCCCTCATATAGTCGTCGGGAACCCCTGCAATGTATTGCAGACATGATCAGTGGCTCTTGTATCTACACACTAGGTACTGGTAGATAACACCGCTAAATATGTTTCAACTACAAGAGAATAAGATATACCTCTATTGTTCTGATTCCTATGAGGACAGTCCGCCTTCCAATGTCCCGACTGCTTGTAGATGAAGCACTTGCCCTTTGGCTTCTTCACTCCAGCTTTAGGTCCAGTACCTAGAGATCTTTTCACCTTCTTTGCTGAGCCAGCCTGTTTCTTCTTCTTCTTGCCTTTCGACTTAGAAGCAGAAACATTTTCAGCAAAGTGAATCTGAGAACTATGATGAAATATACCTTCTGCTGCCTAAAGTTCTGTCAGAAGTTATGCCAAGGTATAAGCCCTTTTGTTCATGTTATAGTTCAGGCAGAACTGCTCAAAACTTCTGGGTAGCATTTGGAGAATAATATCGATCTGGGTTTCCCCATCGATTTCATCTCCAAGGATCTGTATTTCGTTCAAATAAGCCATCATCTTTAGGATATGATCCCTTACGAGTGTCCCCTCTGACATGGTGGTTGTCATTAATTTTCTCATTGCCTCTTGCCTAGCAGCCCGATTCTAGTGTCCGAAGAGTTCTTTGAGATTGTTCATCACATCATAAGCAGTTGGTAAGTCCTGATGCTGATATTGCAACACATTTGACATTGAAGCCAAAATGTAACACCACGCCATCTCATCTACTTTTACCCATTTCTTATGATACTCAATCTCCTCTTCACTAGAATCACTATTTGGTGCATCAGGGCAGGTCTTTAACAGTACAAACTTATATCCTTCAGCAGTTAGGGCAATGTCCAGGTTTCTTTTCCAATCTATGTAATTGGGACCAGTAAATTTGTTCTCTTTTAGTATAATAGCTAGTGGGTTGAAAGTCATCCTAATCACAAAATAAATTTTTGTTTAAGACTCTAAATTTAGAATAATATTGATTCCTCAAACAATACTATTTAAATTTACCAACACCTCAAAACACCATGAATTTTAAATGCAACGTTAGTGTGGACGTATACAAATTCAATATTTGTAAGAGGAGGTTTTACCCATTAATTTTATTATCTTGTCATCCTAACTTTATGACAAATAAAATTAATAGTCGATATCCCTTTGGTCACACAAATAATAGCAGTGACTCCGTTAGGGAGGATACTATTAAATGTGTCTAAGTGTATACTATTACTTGATACTTAGTCCATTAAATAGGATTGTGCCCCTTTAGTTGGAGAAGATCACGCGTTCCTAAATAATTTCCTATAACCATCCATAAAGGAAGTTTGACCTAGTGATCCACAAACAAACTCATCCGTTGTGGAGGGAGACACTCAGAACCAACACGCAAGTTTGTTGCATCACTTACAAATCAGTAATGGAGACCGTGGAATTTATTTACTAATCCCTCTCCCACTTAGTTATTTAAGGTGAGGAATTTTAACCATGCAAGCACACATCACATTAAATAAAAAAAATAAATATGGAAATTAATTTTCCAACTATTATGGCTTCTTCCATTACTATCTTCCATGTGCTGTCAGCCCTAGGGTTCATGTTGTTGGGTCCATCGAGCTTCCTTTTCTGCTGCGCTTCTGGTCCTCCAATAGTACCACGCCTTGCAAGGATACGATCCGCAAAAAAAATAGAATTTTACATATATCGATCCTATATTCCTCAAGGGAATGTACATGAAGTCTAAATCAAACAAAAATGTAAAATCTTAGGACTAATACATCTCCTGCTGTATTTAATACATATAATCATGAACACATAAAATGCCCTTGACATGTCCAAGGGTCCAATCACACACAATCTCTGTAAGCCATAATACTTGTAGACTGCAACCACAAAGTTAGCACATGCTACTATTATCCTGCCTAAATTATGTATGGCATGTGCATAATTAAACTAAAAACCAAACACAAAGAGGCAAACCCTAGCTCTATTACCAATTATTGGTTGACACTCGGAATATCGTACTGGCTCCCCTATACAAAAAATTTATACAAGTCCTGAACCATTCCTAACAACCTATTGTGTTCTTTAGAAATTAAATTTGGAATCACAAAAAGAACTTAACATTATTGATTCCAAATTCAACTTATTTGTTCTTAGTGGTTTAGACTTGGATCGCAAACGATGCTTAATATTATTGATCCAAATCCACCCATGTTACAAATTCAATTAAATATTAATTTCAGAGATCAACTTCCAGGTTAAACATGGCGAGGCACTAGGCCTTCTTTGGTATGGGAGCATCCACCACTTCCTAGACTAAGCCTTTCAACGAAATTTAATATTTAATTTCCTTATAGTAACCCTAGGTTTAACCAAAAAGAACAATCGAATCACAAGTTCGAAAAACAAAAGAAACACAAAATCGAAAACATAAATTCGATTACCTAGATTCATTAGCCTCTTGTGTTTGGTATTTCAAGATCTAAATAAAATGATGAACTAGTTATGATGCAGAAACTAATAACTAGTTATACCTTTTATAGCTTATAGACCTCACGATCTTCTGTCATATTCCTCTTCTTATCTCAGACGTCGTGTGGGCGACGATCTACCGAGATGAGAATCCACCCAAGCCTCCTTCTTCTCCTTGCAAGTTTCGGCCACCAAGAAACTTCTTGAGATGAAGAACATTAGCCACCAACCAAGCTCCAAGGGATGCAAAGAAACAAAGCCTCCTTTCTCTACTTCTTCTCCAAGCAAAATTCGGCCACCAAGGACTCCCTAAGAGTTGATGTCGCCGGCCACCAAAGAAGAAGAAAAGGAGATGAAGAAGGATGAGGGCCGACCACCACCAAGGAGGAGAGGAACAATAGAAGTATTGTTATGAGGTGAGGCACCTCTATCCTCTCTTTTATATTCCTTGGTCTTGGCAAATAAGGAAAGTTTTAATAAAAACTTCCTTATTTTCTTTACCATAGAAAGGAAAATTTAATTGATTAAAAAAATTTCCTTTTCTCTATCAATGTGGTCGGCCATATCTAATCCTCCAAGGAAGGAAAGTTTTAAACACAAAATTAAAACTTCCTAATTTGTTTCCGAAAATTTTTAAATAAAAATTTCTCTTTTTAAAAAATTCCCTTCATGGTTGGTCATAAAAGAAAACTTTTATAAATTAAAATCTCTCTATTAAAACATGTGGATGATTTACAAAAAGAAAAGTTTTCTCTAAAATTAAAATCTTCCTTTCAATCTACAAATAAGGAAAGATATCAAATCTTTTCTTAATCTTTTGTAGAAACTATAAAAGGAAAGATTTAAATTTTAAAACTCTCTTTTAAAATCATGAGGGTGGTTACAAAAAAGGAAAGTTTTATCAAAAATTAAAATCTTCCTTTTAACTACAAATAAGGAAAGATATCAAACCTTTCTCTTAATCTTTTGTAGAAAACTATAAAAGGAAATATTTAAATTTTAAACTCTCTTTTAAAACCATGGCTTCCACATAAGAAAGATTTTTAAAAAAATAAAATCCTTTTAATTTATTGTGGTCGGCCACCTAAGCTTGGGTTCAACTAGGATTGGCCACACTTCAACCCATCCAAGCCATGTCTTGGTCGGCCCTTGCTTGGGCTCCAAGCTTAGCTTGGTCGACCACCTAAGGATGGATAAGAAGGTGGGTATAAGACTTTATAAATAAGAGGCTATGACAGGGACCGAGAGGAGGAATTAGTTTTGGTCTCCTGATGAACTTGAGCTTCTCGTGTTCACCCCGAACACCCAACTCGAGTTCATCAATAATATCTCATTCCACTAAAGAATTATTATTGAACTACCGCACCAATCCCATATTACTATATGGGCTCTTTCTTATCATGAGTGTGTTAATCTCCTTGTGTTTAAGATATAGAATGCCCACTAATTAAATAAGTTACTGACAACTCACTTAATTAATATCTAGCTCCAAGAGTAGTACCACTCAACTTCATCATCATGTCGGACTAAGTCCACCTGCAGGGTTTACATGACAATCCTTTTGAGCTCCTCTTGGGGGCATCATCAACCTAGATTACTAGGACATAGTTTCATTCTATAATCAACAGCACACCATATAAATAATATCATTTTCTAACTTATCAGACCTATTGATTTATCGAACTAAATCGCACCCTTTGATAAATTAAAGAAATAAATACTAAGTATATGTGCTTGTTATTATATCATGATTAAGAGCACACACTTCCATAATAACAAAGGTCTTGTTCTTTTATGTAGTCAATATAAAAAGAACTAACCTTAAATGGTCCTGCTCAATACACTCAGAGTGTACTAGTGTAATTTTATAGTTAAGATAAACTAATATCAAATTATACTATGACTATTCCAATGATTTGTTCCTTTCCATCTTAGTCGTGAGCTACTGTTTATAATTTATAAGGAATTGATAACATGATCTTCTCTATGTGACACCACACACCATGTTATCTACAATATAAATTAATTGAACAACTACACTTAGCATATAAATGTAGACATTCGACAAATGTGATTCTTTATTTCAAAATAAATATTTACAAAAAGCTAGACTTTTAGTATACACTCTAACACCCTGTGTGCCAGACAGCCCTGTCATGGGGAGTTGCCCAGGTCGTGTGGTGATCCTCACCCCTGCAGCACTAGCAGAATAAAGGAGTATCCAGACCGTGTGAGAATCACATGGCTGTGCAAGCCTTCCAGAGTCAAAGCAGTACATGGCAGTGTCCCAGACACAGCCGTTTAAGCCTACTAGAGCCAAAGCAGTACATGGTCATATAGATCTACACGGTCGTGCAACATTTTCAGAAGCCAAGTCATGGTCGTGTTCCAAACACGGTCGTGCAGGAGTTCAAGAGCCAGAGATAAAGTAGGTCGTGTAGATCTACATGGTCGTGCAAGGGGGCAGTGGCAGAGCATGCCACGGCCGTGTGAGCATCACACGACCGTGTCACCTGGGTAATGAAGGGAATGGACCAGGTCATGTGAGCTTCACAAGACCGTGTCTCGAGGTCGTGTGACGCCCAAACCCCAAATCTATATAAGGGTTTCTTCCTCATTTAAAAAGGGGGATCTCCCTTTTGGGAGAAATCAAGATTTATGGTGTTCCTCCACCTTCTTGGAGGGATTTTTCCGGCGATCTAAGGGTGAATCTTCAATGAATCGACTCCGGGGAACGAGGATTGGATCCGAAGATGGTCCTTCATCGTAGATAAGCTTTTCTTCCTTTATCTTCTTGGATTTGGGATCAAGATGCTTGTATTCTTCTTATCTTTGGATTTCTTTTCTTGTTCTATGGATTAGATCTCTTTGTTCTAGGATGGAGGGAGTATTTGTAATGTGAATTTGATGTAAACTCTTGTGGATTTGCCAATTTCCTATTTCTCTGATTTTGCCCTATTTGTATCTATTTGATCTTGTGTAGATTATTGTGATTAGGCTTAATTACCATACTTGATTGAATGTTTGGGTATCTTGTGGATCTTGTAGAGGTGATTCCTCACTCGATTTTCCGATGGGTGTTAGTGACAGACAAGCCCGTGTAAGGACGATTGAGGGATGACATTGAGGGTGAAATAAGGGCATTCAAGGGGGTAGGATAGATTGGATGCATTAATCTTTCATATCTTGATGAGGTTGAGAAATAATGAATTTCTATGTTTATTTTCCGAGGGGCGCACGTGACAGGCAAGCCCGTGTAAGGACAACATAGGAATCATTCCTAATTCATCACATTTAGGTATAGATTTCAGTCCTAGGTCATTTGTCTATTGCAAGAGAGAACCGGCAACCTTCTACAAATGATGGACAATTGAGGAATACGATTTGGTAGATCACATACATAGAATAGCATTACAAAGAAATCGAAACTCCTAGAACAACCCTTTTATCATAGCCCTTATTCTTGTTTCTATTCTTTTATCTCTATTCTTTACTTTTCATAGTTATACTAGTTTTCATAAATCAATTGATTACTTGTTTAGCTAATTCATGTTGAGATATCTTTAGTTCTTATACCAGTCCCTGTGGATACGATATCTTTCTTTATTACTGATGACGTATTCGTACACTTGCAGAATGTTAACACCTGTCTCCAACAAAATCACGATGTGTTCACGTGGTTGACACATGAGCTCCCTGGGATCTCCCCGAGCATCGCGCAGCACAAGCTACATGTCTGACCGGACGCTCAGCCAGTGAAGCAACGGAAGAGGAATTTCAGCACCAAGCAGATCCTGATCATCCGGGTAGAAATAGAGAAATGTTATGCTTCCGCAAGTGCACGGATTCGTCGTCAGTAATAAGATTATCGATCCCACGAGGACTGGTTATAAGCACTAGCAATGGTTCACCTAAGATTAGCTAAACTATCGATGGTTGTGAGTTATCTAAAGAAAAGGGAATAAGAAGCTGAAATGAGAACTAGTGAAGAGAGAGTAATTTACTTGGTTATCACAAGTTCTAGGAGTTTGATTTCATTGTGGTGGTATTGATGTATCACATTCTTTCCTTTACTCATTGTCCATCAACATGCATTCGCCGGAAGCTAAAGTATCTATTCTTAGGTACAAAATAAAGAAGATCCCTATGAAATCCTGTTATGGTTAACCCCTGTCACTAGGGCGCCTCAGTAGATCACAAGAACACTACTCTAATTGGTGTCACTAAGGATAGAGATAAGGAGCTTAGTTTAGTTTCTTACTTCCTTGTGGAGGAGTTGTCTCTCCTTTTAAGGAAGTACCCTAGATGTCCATGAATGGGTTACCCTTGTCACTAGGGCCCCTCGGGTGTACGATCTAGGATATTCTCTCTACAAGATAGGTAATTCCTACACAATCAATTAACACGATATAGAGATCGAGTAGTCGAAACAAAGCATGCGAAATCATCCAATAAAATAGAGGTAAAAGTATGAGTTTTACATCAAACCAATCCACAACTACTACCTCATCCTAGAACAAAGATTCTACTCCATAGATACCGGAGAAAAACTTGAAGACATAATGTTAAGCATACAATTCTCAAACAAGAAGAGAGAAAGAGAAAAAACGCTTATCCAATGACGATGTGTGATATTCGGATCCAATTCTTTGCTTCTAGAGTTGATGTGGTGATGAAGGATCGCTGGACGGATGTCCTGGATGGCGTAGAAAGTCACCAAGTCGATTCTCTCCCTGACGGCTCGCTTCCCAGCTCTCCCCCTTGAGGAAAAGGGTTAAAACCCTTTTATAGGCTAGGGCATGGCTGCGGCGACACGACCGTGTAAGGATGGCATGACCGTGCCCTTTCGTGTCTCTGGTTGCGCTGCACGTCCATATCAATTGGCACGACCGTGTGAACCTAGGGCTCGGCTCTGGGGACACGGCCGTGCAAGATTTTACAGCCGTGTATTGCTTGGCTTTGGTCATGAGGGGCATGGCCGTGCAAGTATGCACGGCCATGTACTAATTTGCCTCTAGGTTGGTCGCACGGTCGTGCAAGGTTGCACGGTCGTGCACTTTCCTTCTCCTGTTTGGCCACACGGTCGTGCGAGGTTGCACGGTTGTGTTCTCTGCTCGTTTCGGTGCGTCGATAATCACTGTTTTTGCTCCGAAAGTTGTCCCTGTCAACACAAAACTAAACAAAGAGCAGATATCCAAACAAAAGAATATATATATAATGAATACATGTTAAAAGAGGCAATCATACGAAGAATATGTACGTATAAAGCAAGTGAATGTGCGTTAAAAACATGCATAAACAATCATAATATTTACGCACATCACACCCCCTAACTTGAACCTTTGCTTATCATCAAGCAAAATGCTACAAACTATGTTCATGAGCGCCTGGCAGTGTTTCATAATCCCTAGTGCATTCGCCTAACTCTATCAACTAGTTCCATTGATAAGCATGATTGTGGAATTACCTAAGTATGGCCTAAGCATAAGTTCTTTGTGCTCGGTGCAATAAGTAGCTCAAACTCTTCAAGTTTCAATTCTCTGTCCTAGTTAAATCGTCATACAATTGAGTTCCTAATGTTCGCGATGATAGACACTTACCTGTCACACACTTGGTTCGTTTCCCTTAATTTACACAAGGTCTCAAAGGATACTACTCGGAATCAATAGAAACATTACATTTATTTCCCCAGTAACCTAACTCGGTCTCAAAGTGATGAATTGTTAGTTTCCACTCACAATAACTATTTTTTTATCCCTTATTCATTTTTTTAATATATATATATATATATATATATATATATATATATATATTAGTGCTATAGAGGTAGCACTAATTTGGGATTTAGATTTTTCCAAATGAGCTTCCATGATCTGAGGTCATCCAGTAACTAAAATGTAAATAAGAAATCATCATGGGAACAAAAGTACTAAATAATTTGGATGAATCATAACTATTCTAAAAATATTCCTACTATTCAAGCTTAAGTACTTAAGTGTAGTGAAAATAAGATCCTTAATGTTAGGTCAAAATTTATATCAAACTCCATACAATACTTAGCTTATTTCATGCTACTAAAGATAGAAAAAAGAGATACACCAAACATACTAATATTATCTTGGCAACACATGAACTAAGAAGATACTAGTCATTTTGCTGTCGGACAAGTAGCAGAAAAAAGTAGAAGGTTTGATGTTCTCAAATATGCCTCAAACTAGAAATATGAAACTCATAAAATGCGAATAAACAAAGCAAACTAATAAAATATGCAAAACAAAATAAAATACAGAAATAAAAGAAAACTCGACTCGACTCAGGCTGTGCAGACAGACACAACACCCCCCCCCCCCAACTTAAACTTTTCATTGTCCCGATGAAATTAATACGGTGGCGGGGGTGGGGGATAAGGGGTCCCCGACGTGTGCCAGGGGGAAATCTAGGCATACCAGGAAGATGGCCAAGGTGTTGATGATATTGATAAAGGGCATCTACTTGTTGTCTAGTGATATCCATATCATCCATAAAATTTCTCATTCTTTCCTAGTCAACCTCATAATCCTGAATGAACCCTGTCACCTAACTATGGAAGTCCCTAGTAAACTGAAAATGGTCCTGTACCTCCCTAAATTGATCGTCAGATAACTTGAAGTGATCCTCTAATAATTGTTGTTGGGTATTTTGCTTCTCATAAAGGGAGTCTAAAGAGGCACGAAAGTCAGAAAAATCAAACCTAGAGGGTCCCGTGCGATAGGCAAAAGAGTGCCTAGGAGGTTCCGGATGTCCGGAAGGCTGCCGGAATCCTGATGACGAGGGCTCTTGGTGGTACTCGATTTCTTCTATAATGGAGGGTACAGTCTCGAGGTGTAAATCAGTAATCACCCAGTTCGCGGGGTTACGAACTGAAGTGCGCTCGGGGCAAGGAAGGGGTAATGAAAAACCATTATTCCTAGGGAAGGCAAACACATTCTCATCTCGACAAATCATCTTCATAGCAAGACAAGAATCGATATCGATCTTGTCATTACCATGAATCACCTCTAATCCATCAAGCTCACAACCCAGATTGAATACTATTTGGGTGATCAATCCACCAAACACTATCATCCTCGAAGATGCCTTAGCTGCCCTCAACAAAGTTTGCAAAAAATGAAATCCGGAATCAAAATATACTTTATTCAACATTGCCCAAATAGAATAGAGTTCTACCTTTCTTACCACCCCATCACCCTCTCCTCTACCAAAGATCATTTTGCTCATCACTCGGTGAAAAGTCTACCGAACTTCTTTATTCATCATCCTAAAAGTTATGACCCCTACGTAGTCATCCTCAAAAGAAAATTTAACATCAATCGAGCTCAAAAATTCAAGGACTAGGCAGGGTAAGTCGGTGCATGAGCGTACATAATATCATTCCAATCTAAAGAACTAATCATCCAATCTACATCATCCCTAATTCCTAGCATATCCATAGTAATGGGATCCATATACTTAGTGCATATAATTTTTCTAGCGACAAGGATATCATATCTAGCTTTCTGTCCATGATTTCTAAAAATAATATTGAACTCGTTTTCGTTACCTTCGTTGCGTGCCACCCTTTTTCCTTTTCCTTTTGAAGAAGAAGCCTTCCCTTTGCCTTTGTCACCTCCTCGCGCATCTCCTTCGCCAGATCCACTACTTTCTCGACGAAGTCTCTTCAAGATCTGTGACATAGTGTGCAAGGTTTTGAGGAATTTCTTGTGGAGATGGGTCTTGAGGATGGGAGAGGAGGAGAAGAAGGGAAAAATAGGGAAGTTGCTTCTCTCTTTCCGGATGTGTGGCTTGAAGAAGTATTAGATCTAGATGTAGATCTAAGCAAAAATGAGCTCTAGAAGTGGGAATTAGGGTTTGCTGAGGTGTAGTGGGGAGGAGAAGGCTTTTTGGGAGAGAAGGAGATGGAAATTAAGGCTTTTGGTGGAACAGGCGGGGCACACGGGTAGGGGCACGACCGTGTCTTATAGACACGGCCGAGTTAGGTGGGGTTCTGCACGGTCGTGCTGATTGGCACGACCTCCTCTTTTCTCCCCTCTGCCAAAGTCGCACGGCCGTGCCAATTGGCACGGCCTGAGTCTTCTCCCTCTCTAGCATTCTCGCACGGTCGTGTCGATTGGCACGGCCCGTGTTCTTCTCTTCTCTGCATAGGCCACACAATCATGCAAGGTTGCATGACTCGTGGCCTTCGTCCCTCTGTTAGCTTCGCACGGTTGTGTGGGGTCACACGGCCGACTCCTTTAAGCTCACGGTGACTCGCCTTTCGCCATTTTGGTTCCTTTGACACCCCGCGCCCATGAAATGCTCACGACCAACTCATGAAGGCTCTGCACATCCTGAAAACGAATACCCAAAAAAATAAAGAGATAATAAAAGTACTCGACTCGAACTTACTAATAAAACGATAAACAGAATGATAAACTAAAATGAAAACCCTTGGGTTGCCTCCCAAGAAGCACTTGTTTTAGGTCTTTAGCTCGCCCCCATTTCAGTTAATGTGGACTAAACCCGTGGAAGCATGGCTCTCCTCCTAGTGTTAATGCTCTAGTCTGCGCCTTTAGTTTCACTCGTGCAGGACAGATGTACTTCTTATTGCTTGCTAGAGGGGATCTCTCTTGGAAACTGCACTCCTCGACTTTGTGTATGTTCATCTTGCTCGAATTTCCCTGAGAAGAGGGGTCACATATAGAGGAATCTAATAAATCAAATTCAATCCTTTCTTTGCCGATCTCTACGGATAACTTGTGACTTTTCACATCAATGAGGGCTCCAGCTGTGGCAAGAAATTGTCTTCCAAGGATGATCGGTATCTTGGAATCCTCCTCTATATCCAGGATAATGAAATCTGTGAGAATGATACATCCACCCACTTCTACTGGCATGGCTTCCACTATTCCCATTGGGTATCTACATGAATGGTCAGCTAATCGCAGTGCCATAGTAGTCAGTTTAATGTTCTGGAGTCCCAGCTTCTTACATAAAGAGTACGAAAGTAGGCAAACACTGGCTCCCAAGTCACAGAAAACTCTCTGTATAAGTTCAGAACCAATTTTGCAAGGTATGAAAAAACTCCCTGGGTCCTGAAGTTTTGGTGGAATATTTGCCATAAGTAGATCACTATAATTCTCTGTTAATGCTACGGTCTCAAAATCACCCTTTTGCCTCCTGTTGGATAAAACTCCTTTTAAGAACTTTGCGAACTTCGGCATTTGGTGCAGTGCATCTATCAGTGGTACTTCTACACAAATTTCCTTAATCTTCTTCAGGAATCGGTTGAACTCTTCATCCTTCTGGGATGTTATCAGTTTCTGAGGGAAAGGAATCGTCTGACTTTGTGGGGGAATTTGAAGAGTCCCTTCAACTTTCTTGGTGACCTCCTCTCCATCCCTGTTCTGGATCTGATTGGGCATTAGGGGAGAGGGTTCTTCCCCTGAGTTAGGTCCTTTCTGAGTAATGATTTAGGGGTCTCCCACAGTTCGTCCACTCCTCAACTCGATGTGGTTGCAGTGTTCCACTGGGTTTATATCTGGCTTTCCTGGAAATGTTCCCTGTGCTCTTGAGAAGGACTGGGCTATCTGAGCTATCTGGCTATCTTGCATCTTTTGGTGTTTCTCAGAATTTTCCATTCTTTGAGTCAAAAGCTTAATCTCATTCTTCATCTCTTTTTGCTCTGAGAGAGCTTCCTCTAGCATCTTTTCAATTTTAGATAATTGTGAAGGTTGCTATTATTGATAAGTTTGTTGTCCAGATGAGTAGCTCTGCTACCCAAGTGAGTAGCTCTGTTGTCTAGGTTGATAGCTTTGTTTTGCTGGCCCTTGGTTCTAATTGTTTCAATATGAGAAATTTGGGTGATTCATCCATCTTGGGTTGTATGTGTTGGAGTACGGATTGTTTTGCCTTTGGTTGTAGCTGACTATCGCATCACACTGCTCAAGTTTATTTATCTGTGCTTGTATTGGCCCTAGGGGGCAAGTATCTTGAGCATGATCCGTACTTCCACAAGTTTCACAAACACAAACTATTGCATTGGTCATGTTGCTGTTGTTCCCCATGGCCTCAAACTTCTTGGTCAGAGCATCCAGTTTTGCATACAAGAGTGTGACTGCATCTACGTCAAATATTCCTGACGCCTTTATTGGATTCCCTAAGAAAGAACCACCAGATCTTTCAGTTGCCCACTGATGGTGGTTCTGTGCCACATTCTCTATGATATCTTTGGCTTCATCAAGGCTCTTGTTCATTAGTGCTCCTCCTGCTGCAGAGTCGAGGGATACCTTCGTGTGATAGTTGATTCCATTGTAGAAGGTATGTAGAACCAACCATTTCTCAAGGCCATGATGGGGGCACTACCTCAGCATACTTTTGAATCTATCCCAAGCTTCAAATAATTATTCTGAGTCCATCTGTTTGAAGCTAGCGATCAAGTTCCTCATATGGGCAGTTTTGCTCGATGGGTAGAACTTGTCCAGAAATTTCTGCTCACACTGCTCCCAAGATGATATGCTGTTTGCTGGAAGGGAATTTAGCCACTGCTTGGCTCTGTCTTTCAGGGAAAATCCGAAAAGAAGCAATCTCACTGATTCTGGAGGAACTCCATTCACTTTCATAGTACCGCATATCTCGTAGAAAAGCTCTAAGTGATGGTTTGGATCATTGTGTGGTCCTCCTCTTAATTGATTCTACTGAACCATGTGGATCACTGCAGGCTTGATTTCAAAATTGTTGGCTTCGATTGGCGGTTGAGTGATGCTAGACCGAACCCCTCGTGCATAAGGTGTCGCATAATCCTTCAATAGTTTATCAGCCATCTTTGAAGATTCTTGTGCTGCCTGAAATGCTTTCTGTAGGTTTCTTCTTCTCAAGAAAGTCCTATCAATTTCTGGATCGAACGGTAGAAGTTGTCCTGAAAGATTAGCTCTACGCATGCAAAAACAAGATATGGAATAAAATGCAGAAAATAAAGGAAAATAAAAATAGAATTATTTATCTCTAAAATGAAGAATGTTAAAAAAAAGGAAAAATAAAGGAAAAACTAAGTCTAGTCTAATCTAATTGATTCTTGCAAATGTTATAGACGCAGTCCCCGGCAACGGCGCCAAAAACTTATTACGCTTCCGCAAGTGCACGGATTCGTCGTCAGTAATAAGATTATTGATCCCACGAGGACTGGTTATAAGCACTAGCAATGGTTCACCTAAGATTAGCTAAACTATCGATGGTTGTGAGTTATCTAAAGAAAAGGGAATAAGAAGCGGAAACGAGAACTAGTGAAGAGAGAGTAATTTACTTGGTTATGACGAGTTCTAGGAGTTCGGTTTCATTGTGGTGGTATTGATGTATCACATTCTTTCCTTTACTCATTGTCCATCAATATGCATTCACCGGAAGCTGAAGTATCTATTCTTAGGTACCAAATAAAGAAGATCCCTATGAAATCCTGTTACGGTTAACCCCTGTCACTAGGGCACCTAGGTAGATCACAAGGACACTACTCTAATTGCTGTCACTAAGAATAGAGATAAGGAGCTTAGTTTAGTTTCTTACTTCCTTGCGGAGGAGTTGTCTCTCTGATAGTGTTTATTTGTGGTTAAACATTTTTAATTGTTTTCTTCAAAATCTCACTCTTTTATCGAGTTTTAATTGCATTTTTGTTTATTTTTAATAATTCTGGTCATTAGTTGGAATGATAATGTTAAGCAGCAATTTTGGGGTATTTTGTTGACAAAGTCTTGATTAATTGTTGCAGGTATTGAAGAGGGAGTTTTCATCTAGATTTAAGCTTTGGAGTTCCTGGACTGTTGGATTTATGTTTCAGAGAATTTGAGCCACATAGGAAATCTAAGATCTGGTGAGGATATAAATATGGGAGGGAGGCTACAGGAAAGGGGATCGGTGATTTTCCCTAGCGAGTGAGGAAGAAGAGATCGGAGATTAGAACAAGTGCTAGCTTCCATCTTCAACAACTCCTCCTGGAGTCTCTGATCGAGAGAGGGAGCGCTGATCTACTTTTGTTTGCTAATCAGATCTGGGGTAACCATAATCGATTTGTTAATACTCTAGATCTAGATTCGAGTTTCTTCATTAGAGTTTAGAATGTTTCCTCTGGTATTGTGAGTGCTTGGGCTCTCTCAGCTCACTGGATTTATGTTCTATTTCTTTCCTAGATCTAGTTCCATTTCTTCCTTTGTTAGAATATTGCTATCGACTTTAATAGAACAAATATAGTTTGGTTCTTAAGATTTTTTTTCCCATGCTTCTGATTGTGGTCAACCATGATTTGATTCAGGAATCGAATTTCTTCATCTTGGTTTAATTTGATTTCTAATTAGATTCTTCTCTTTACAATTGTTGGGCAATTTAGTTTTGTTTTATGCAATTTTAATTTGTTAGATTCAATTTCTAATTTTGGATAGAATTCTGTTAGTGATGTTTTAGTAAGAAATTGTTTCCAGAATTTGTTTGCAACAGTCGCATCTATAGGAAAAAATATTAAAACGTGAATGTGAGTTGAAGTTCTAGTTACATAGATTTTGCACTGCTAGAAAGGAATTCATATGAGTTGTGCAGTGAATCAGATTAAAGAAATTAACAAAACTGTGAAGTCTTTGTGAATCGAACCTGGAGTCTACTTACCAATTTAGTTTGAGGAAGACTTTATTTAACATTTGAGATCAAAGAAATTGTTACGACACTAATTTTGGTTATCAAATTTGGCACCGTTTCCAGGGACCTAATGGTGGTTGTTAATTCTTAGTTTGATATCTACTCTTTAGTACCTTGTTATCTGATGTTTTAGTTAATAGAGTAGAGCACAGTTGATGACCAGAAAGAACAAACAAGATTTGGTTCAGTTTGATCCAGAAATTGAAAGGAGTTTCCATATATTACACAGAGCTCAGAAAGGATAGTCTTCTACTTCTAGCTCTAAGTCTGCAGATCCTTTAAGGAGAATGGTACTTGCTCATGACAGTACACTGAGGGAGTTGGCAGCCCCTGATGGTTCACATCAACCCCTTTGTATTGAGTATCCTGAGTTAGAAGTTGATTTTGAGTTAAGATTAGGTATTATACACTTGTTGCCTAAATTCCATGGACATTCAGGTGAGGATCCAAATCGACACCTGTAGGAATTCCATGTGGTATGCTCTACAATGAAACCTCAGGGAATTTCAGAGGAGGATATTAAACTAAGAGCATTTCCATTTTCTTTGGCTGATGCAGCTAAGGACTGGCTATTCTATTTGCCTTCAGGGACTATTACTTGTTGGAATGATATGAGGAGGGTATTCTTGGATAAATTTTTTCCTGCCTCTAGAACAGCATCGATTAGGAAAAGCATTTGTGGAATTCAACAAGCTACTGGTGAAACACTTCATGAATATTGGGAAAGGTTTAAAAGATTATGCGCAAGCTGTCCGCAACATCAAATAAGTGATCAATTGTTAATTCAGTATTTCTATGAAGGGTTAGTGATTATTGATAGGAGCATGATAGATGCTTCTACTGGAGGAGTTTTAGTGAATAAGACGCCTAATGATGCTAGGGATTTGATAGAAACTATGGCAGTAAATTACCAGCAATTTGGTATAAGACCTATGGTAGCAAGGGGTGTTCATGAAGCTCAGATTTTACACTCAGGACAGAGTAGAATTGAGAGTAGATTAGAGGAAATGTTGAATAGAATTGAGTTGGCAGCAGCTCAGATGGCAGTGAATCAGCAATCTCAACATCAAGTTACGGAACCTGTGCAGACAATGAAAATATGTGGATTCTATGCTAGTAGTTGGCATTCAACAGATACTTGTCCTAGTTTGCAACTGGATGGATACAATTCAGCAGTTGAGCAATCTGTAGCAGTAGCTAGCGATTTCCCTAATCGCCCACAATATCAGCAAAGCAATCAACAAGTTAAGTATGATCCTATGTCACCTACTTATAATCCAGGATGGAGAGATCATCCAAATCTGAGGTATGGAAATATTTCAGCTGCTCGATAGCCTTTTCCAAAACAAACTCAGAATAATAATTTTTCAGGCAATCAGAGACCACCAGGGTTTTACAACAACACAATTTCGAACAGAATACAACCGTTTCAGCAACATGTTCCACCATTTCAGTAACCAAGAAAATCTTTTCCCTCAACTCAAACTAATTTTTTAGTACAAGATATGAAAGAGATTATGCAGCAAATGATGCTCCATCAACAACAACTTTCACTGCAGTGTACTCATTCAATTTAGCAACAACAGCGGACTGATGCAGCATTGCAGAATATTGAAAGACAAGTGAGTCAACTTGTGTCTGCACAGGGACAAACTCAGTTATAGACCTCAAGCCAGTTGCCTTCCCAAACCATTCCAAACCCAAGAGGAAATGTGAGTGCTATCACTCTACGGAATGGGAAAAATGTGTCTGAGAATAAACAAGAAGGTTCATCTGAGCGTTTAAAATATTTGGATTCAGATTTGTAGATTAAATTTGGTTCTGTTCCTAAATTAGTTGCAGTGAAGATTCTAGTGGTAGAACAGAAGCAGACAGAGATTCAGTTACCATTTCCTCAAAGGTTAGTAAAACCTGGGAAGCGTAAGGTTGTTGAAAAGTCTAGAGAATTTCAAGAGATGATGGAAATTTTTAGTAGAGTAGAAGTAAACATCCCTCTACTGAAAGCAATCAAACACATTCCGAAGTACGCAAAATTTCTGAAGGATTTATGTGTTAACAAGAAGAAGCTTAAGGGTGATGAGTTGGTTAGTGCAGGGGAAAGTGTTTCTGCATTATTTCAGGCTATGCCATAAAAATGCAGGGATCCAGGAGTTTTTACTATTCCGTGTAAAATTGGAAAAAATAGTTTTGAAGATGCTATGGTGGATCTTGGGGCATCCATTAATATAATGTCGAATCAGTGTTTCAGGCTCTTGGAATTGGTCCTCTTCAGCCAACAGAGGTTGTGATCCAATTGGCAAACCGAAGTTTTGCTCATCCAGTAGGAGTGATTGAAGATGTGTTGGTCAAGGTTAAGGAATTGATTTTCCCTGTAGATTTTTATGTTTTAGATATGGAGGGTGATGCATTATCAAGTCATGTGCCAATTATTTTGGGAAGACCATTTTTGAAGACAGCAAGGACTAAAATTGATGTTCATGCTGGAACTTTGTCAATGGAATTTGGTGAAACTATAGTTCAATATAATATCTTGGATGCTATGAAATATCCAGTAGAGGATCACTCTTTGTTGAGTATAGAGTTATTTGATGAATTGGAAAATAGGTTAGATGGTTACTTGCTGGAATGTGCTACTCTTTTTAATAACTTTGGAGATGATCTGAGTATAGAATGCAATGACAGTTTGGATCAGTGTGTTTCTGCTTCAGCGACAAAGGACTATGAGGGAGTTTGTGTAGTTGAAGTTGAATCTGGAAAAGCACTTCCTTCTATTTTGCAACCACCAAAGTTGGAGTTGAAAGTTCTTCTGAGCCATTTGAAATATGCTTATTTAAGGAAGGATGAACAATTGTCGGTTATTATTTCCAAAGATCTTGATGCTATACAGGAGGAGAGATTGTTAAATGTTTTGAGGCACAATCAAAAGGCAATTGGGTGGACTCTCGCAGATTTGACAGGAATTAGTTCTTCTATTTGTGCACATAGGATTTTGTTGGAAGATGATGCTAAACCTGTGCGACAACCACAAAGGAGACTTAACCCAATTATTCTTGATGTAGTTAAAAAAAGAAGTTGTGAAGTTGTTGTGAGCTGAGATTATCTATCCTATTTCGGACAGCAAGTGGGTAAGTCCGGTGCAAGTGGTGCCTAAAAAATCAGGAATTACTGTGGTGGTAAATGAGAGAAATGAATTGATTCCTACAATGGTACAAAATAGTTGGAGAGTGTGTATTGACTATAGGAGACTTAATCAATCAACAAGGAAGGATCATTTCCCATTACCCTTTATCGATAAGATGTTGGAGAGGTTAGCAGGGAAGACACATTATTATTTTTTGGATGGATATTCAGAATATTTTCATATTTGCATAGCACCTGAAGATTAAGAGAAGACCACTTTTACATGTCCTTTTGGGACTTTTTCTTACAAAAGAATGTCGTTTAGATTGTGTAATGCTCCAGGTACATTTCAAAGGTGCATGGTAAGTATTTTTGTTGATCTTCTTGAGCATTGCATGGAGGTGTTTATGGATGACTTTACTATTTATGGTTCTTCATTTGATACATGTTTGGATAGTTTATCTTGTGTTTTGCATAGATGCATAGAAAATAATTTGGTTTTGAACTTTGAAAAATGTCATTTCATGGTCCAACATGGTATAGTTTTGGGTCATATTGTGTCTGAGAAAGGTATTGAAGTAGATCCGGCTAAGATTAGTGTTATTGTTGCTTTATCTTATCCTACTTGCGTGCGAGAAGTTCGTTCTTTTATTGGACATGCAGGTTTTTATAGAAGATTTTTTAAAGATTTTAGTGCTATTGCTTTACCTTTGTCACGATTGTTGCAGAAGGATGTGGAGTTTGTGTTTGATGAAAAATGTAAGGAAGCTTTTGATAGACTCAGGGAAGCTCTTATTTCTTCTCCTATTATGTGTGCCCCTGATTGGTTGCTACCTTTTGAACTTATGTGTGACGCTTCTAATTTTGCAGTTGGAGCGGTTCTAGCTCAAAGGGTTAACAGAGCGCCTCATGTTATTAGCTATGCATCAAAGACATTGGATTCTGCTCAAAGCAACTATACAACAACTTAGAAAGAGCTTCTAGCTATTGTTTTTGCTTTGGACAAATTTTGGTCTTATCTTCTTTGTTCTCATGTTATTGTTTTTTCTGATCATGCAACTCTCAAGTTTCTTCTCAAGAAAAAAGATGCAAAGCCTCGATTGATTCGTTGGATGCTCTTACTTCAAGAATTTGACATTGAAATACGAGATAGGAGCGGAAAGGAGAACTTGGTAGCAGATCATTTGAGTAGGATTGAGAGTAAATGGATACTATACCAATTGTCGATGCATTTCCTGATTGGCATCTTTTTCGGTTACAAGGTAGATTGCCATGATATACTGATCTTGTCAATTATTTGGTTGCTGGTGTCTTTCCTGCACATTTTTCAAGAATTCAATGTGATAAACTTAAGAGTGATGCAAAGTATTATGTGTGGGATGACCCTTACCTTTGGAAATTTGGTAGTGATCAGGTAGTAAGGAGATGTGTATCTGATGATGAATTTCAGTCTATACTTTCCTTTTTGTCATTCACTTGCATGTGGGGGGCATTTTGGGCCTCAACGTACAGCTAGGAAAATTTTAGATTCGGGATTGTATTGTCCCACTTTATTCAGGGATGCTTTTGAGTTTCATCGGACTTGTGGGAATTGTCAAAAGATGGGGAATATAGGACGTAAGCATGAAATGCCTCAACAACCTATTTTGTTTTGTGAAGTCTTTGATATATGGGGTATTGATTTTATGGGTCCTTTGCCTATTTCATTTGGTTTTGTTTACATTTTATTAGCTGTTGATTATGTGTCAAAATGGGTGGAGGTCATCCCCACCAGAACTGACGATTCTTCTGTTGTTGTGAACTTTGTTAGGTCTCATTTATTTTGCAGATTTGGATTGCCTAGAGATATTATTAGTGACCAATAATCTTATTTTTGTAATAAGCATATGAGGGCACTCATGAGTAAGTATGGTGTGGTTCATAGGGTATCTACTTCTTATCATCCACAAATGAATGGTCAGGCCGAAGTTTCTAATAGAGAGATTAAGCAAATTCTTGAAAAGACAATAAAACCGGATAGGAAGGATTGGAGTAGGAGACTTGATGATGCTCTTTGGGCTTATCGAACAGCTTACAAAACACCTATTGGAATGTCTCCGTATCGGATTGTTTTTGGTAAGGCTTGTCACTTGCCAGTTGAGATAGAACATAGAGCATATTGGGCTGTGAAATCTTGTAACATGAATCTGGGAGAGGCTGGTGGTGAGAGGAAGTTACAATTGCAAGAGCTTGAAGAGCTTAGATTGGAGGCTTACGAGAGTTCTCGGATTTACAAAGAAAAATCAAAAGCTTTTCATGATAAACAGATATTGAGAAAGGAATTCCATGAAGGAGACAAGGTTCTGCTATTTAATTCTAGACTTAAATTGATACGGGGTAAGTTGAAGTCTAGGTGGGAGGGACCTTATTGTGTTACTAATGTGTTTCCTTATGGTGTTGTTGAGATTCAGGAAATTTCTACTGGAAGAGTCTTTAAGGTAAATGGACATCGTCTCAAGGTTTTTTTTGAAGGTGTTGAAGAAGGTTTCAAGGAGAAGTTGCATTTTGAAGAAGTTGCTTATCCAACTTGAAAATTAAAGGGAAGTGTGTTTCGTTTATTTCTTCCTGTCATTTTACAATTGTTCTTTGGTTCTTGGTAGTTTAGTTATTTCCATTTACAATCTGTAAAAAAAAAAATTGTTTCTTTGAGTAGTACTAATATTTCTTGTTTTGGATTTGTAAAAGGTTTTATATATGATTCATCAGTGCTACATTCTTTACATTTCTTGTTGGATGACTTCATGTGTTCAATGGGTAGGATGGTGGATTTTAACTGGAGTAGTTGAGTTCATTTTAAACCTAGTGAGGATCATTCTGATAGCTTATCTACTTAATTTTGTGGGATATGCACTTGAACATGGATCTCTAGAATTTGCCTTGTTCCTTTTCAAAATTGCAATTGTTATACATTTCGCATGAGGATGATGAAAGATTTTCTGTTCTTTGTCCTGTTTTTCTTAATTCTTTCCATTTTATTTTCTATTTTCTTATTCTTATACACGTTTCTTTGGTGTACTAGAATTGTTTTTGATGAGTTTCTTTGTTTGAGACGAACATCATTCTAAGTGTGGGGGGAGGTGCATGTGATGCAAATGGTTTGTTATAGGGAATGCTTGGATTCTTGCTGACTTTAAGCTGTTGTAGTTGATTTCGGTAAGAAGTGGAGTTTTGGTACCAAGAGAATTAAGTTGGAATTTTGAGTAGTGAACTTTAGCTTGAGAAGTATTGAGTTAGATGAGGTGTTATTGTAGTAAACTGGAAAAGATTTAAGTTTTGACCAAGGGATTCAATTTTTCTTAGTCTAGATTTAAAAAAAATAAAAAAAATTAAAAAATAAAAGAGAGAGAGAGAAAATAAATAAATAAATAAAAAGAAAAAAATTCTTTGAATTTTGGAAATTTATGTAATCAACTTGGTCAAATATGTTGGATGTGATAGTTAGTTAGAATGGGTAATAATTTCATTCTATTTTTCTGGAAATTTGGACTTAGAATTCTTTGAAGCTATATAGTTTGTGCAGTTAACTCAAGTGATATGATGCAAACTGCATGAGAAGGAAAAGAAAAACTATAATTGGACGAGAAGAGGTTTTGAATGAATTTTGAAATGTGCATTATCTTGTAGTCTAGTGATAATTTCTGGTTTCAGAAGGCATAGCAATAAATAGTGGAGTTTACAAAGATTGATGAAAGGTTACAGTTGTTATGGTCCTGTAGCATTTTAATTTTGAATTTGATTCTGGATTCAATAACAGGAAAAAAAATGAGAATAAATTGATTGGGTGAATGTTTGGAAATATGTAAAGGCTTCTTCTATACAGAGTAAAATTGGAAAATGAAAGCTAAGTAAGAGGATTGGGTTATTGTGCAGCATCAAGACTGGAAGTGAGAAGAAATTACAAGTAGAATTAATTCATTCAATTATTTGGGCAGTTTAAATTTCACTAAGTTTTTATATTTTAGATGATGTTATTCAGGAAATTGGATTTCAAAATTTGAATTTAATGGGTTGTTGATGAAATGGGAACAGCAAGTTTGATCATGAATTTTGGTTACTTGACAGAATTCTTAAGTAAAGGAGTTAATTGATAGAGAAATGATGTTTCTAGCAATTAGAGTGTAAAAGAACAAGTAGGAACTCATCAAATACAATTTCCAGCATAACTACTTCCTTTTTCCTTATCTTCATTGTTTCCAATTAGAGCCTAATACAATTTCGATTATCCTTTTTTACTTCAATTTTATTGTCAAAATCTTTTTGATTCATGTTTTGATATATCAAAAGCAGTGGAGAGAGAGGAAAAAGGCAAGCATATGATAGTGAAGTGTTTTGAGTAGCATAGAGAGAAACTCCATTCCAGAATTAGATTAGGGAAGTGATAGAGATTAATTTTCAACCAGGAAGGATGAGTTGTTCTCAATTACTTGAGCATTTGAAACCATTGAACTGGTTGAACTATGAAGGTTGTGTAACTTGAATGTTTTGATTAGATTGCTAGACATAGATAATTACTTTTTACAATCCTTAATATGTTGTCAGTATGGTTCAAAGAAGTGATATTAAACTTTCTTAAGAATCATTTTGATTTGTCGAAACGGTCAAAAGTAAGTGTGGGGGATTTTGATAGTGTTTATTTGTGGTTAAACATTTTTAATTGTTTCTTCAGAATCTCACTCTTTTATCGAGTTTTAATTGCATTTTCGTTTATGTTTAATAATTCTGGTCATTAGTTGGGATGATGATGTTAAGCAACAATTTTGGGGTATTTTGTTGACAAAGTCTTGATTAATTATTGTAGGTATTGAAGAGGGAGTTTTCATCTAGATTTAAGCTTTGAAGTTCCTGGACCGTTGGATTTAAGTTTTAGAGAATATGAGCCACACAGGAAATCTAAGATCGGGTGAGGATATAAATATGGGAGGGAGGCTACAGGAAAGGGGATCGGCGATTTTCCCTGGCGAGTGAGGAAGAAGAGATCGGAGATTAGAACAAGTGTTGGCTTTCATCTTCAACAACTCCTCCTGGAGTCTCTGATCGAGAGAGGGAGCGTTGATCTACTTTTGTTTGCTATTCAGATCTGGAGTAACCATAATCGATTTGTTAATACTCTAGATCTGGATTCTAGTTTCTTCATTAGAGTTTAGAACGTTTCCTCTGGTATTGTGAGTGCTTGGCCTCTCTCAGCTCACTGGATTTATGTTCTATTTCTTTCCTAGATCTAGTTCCATTTCTTCCTTTGTTAGAATATTGCTATCGACTTTAATAGAACAAATATAGTTTGGTTCTTAAGATTTTTTTTTCCCTTGCTTTCGATTGTGGTCAACCATGATTTGATTCAGGAATCGAATTTCTTCATCTAGGTTTAATTTGATTTCAAATTAGATTCTTCACTTTACAATTGCTGTGCGATTTATTTTTGTTTTCTGCAATTTTAATTTGTTAGATTCAATTTCCAATTTTGGATAGAATTCTGTTAGTGATGTTTTAGTAAGAAATTATTTCCAGAATTGTTTGCAACAGTCACATCTATAGGAAAAAAATATTAAAACGTGAATGTGAGTTGAAGTTCTAGTTACATAGATTTTGCACTACTAGAAAGGAATTCATATGAGCTGTGCAGTGAATCAGATTAAAGAAATTAACAACACTGTGAGGTCTTTGTGAATCGAACCTGGAGTCTACTTACCAATTTAGTTTGAGGAAGACTTTAGTTAACATTTGAGATCAAAGAAATTGTTACGACACTAATTTTGGTTATCACTCTCCTTTCAAGGAAGTACCCTAGATGTCCATTAACAGGTTACCCCTGTCACTAGGGCCTCTCGGGTGTACGATCTAGGATATTCTCTCTACAAGATAAGCAATCCCTACACAATCAATTAACACGATATAGAGATCGAGTAGTCGAAACAAAGCATGCGAAATCATCCAATGAAATAGAGGAAAAAGTATGAATCTTACATCAAACGAATCCACAACTACTCCCTCATCCTAGAACAAAAATTCTACTCCATAGACGCCAAAGAACAATCCGAAGACATAATGTTAAGCATACAATTCTCAAACAAGAAGAGAGAAAGAGAAAAGACGCATATCCAACGACGATGTGTGATCTTCGGATCCAATCCTTTGCTTCTGGAGTTGATGTGGTGATGAAGGATCATTGGACGGATGTCCTGGACAGCATAGAACGGCACCAAGTCGATTCTCTCCCTGACGGCTCACTTCCCGGCTCTCTTCTTTTATAGGCTAGGGTGCGAGTGCGGCTGCAGCGGCACGGTCGTGTAAGGATGGCACGGTCGTGCCCTTTCTTGTCTCTGGCTGCGCTGCACGGCCGTGCCAATTGGCACGGCCGTGTGAACCAGGGGCTCAGCTTTGGGGACACGACCGTGCAGGATTGCACGGCCGTGTACCGCTTGGCTTCAGTCATGAGGGGCATGGTCGTGCAAGTATGCACGGCCATGAACTAATCTGCCTCTGGGTTGGTCGCACGACCGTGCAAGGTTGCACGGCCGTGCACTTTCCTTCTCCTGTTTGGCCACACGGCTGTGTGAGGTTGCACGGTCGTGTTCTCTGGCTCGTTCCAGTGTGTCGACAATCGCTATTTTTGCTCCGAAAGTTATCCCTGTCAACACAAAACCAAACAAAGAGCAGATATCCGAATAAAAGAATATATATAATGAATACATGATAAAAGAGGTGATCATACGAAGAATATGTACGTATAAAGCAAGTGAATGTGCGTTAAAAACATACATAAACTATCATAATATTTACGCACATCAAGAAACTGTTGGAGGTCGGCCACATACAAGAAGTTCAATTCCCAAGCTGGCTTGCAAACATTGTGCTAGTCTTCAGGTCGGGCAACAAGTGGTGGGTCTGCATCAACTTTCGCGATCTGAACAAGGCCTGCCCGAAGGACTTCTACCCACTCCCTCGGATCGACCAGATGGTGGACTCCACCGCGGGATGCGAGCTGATCTGCATGCTCGATACCTACCAGGGGTATCACTAAGTGTCGCTCGCCTACGCGAATCAGGAGAATGTCAGCTTCATTACGGCCGATGGGACGTACTGCTACATTGTTATGACATTCGGACTCAAGAACGTCGGCTCCAGTTATCAAAGGCTGATGAACAAGGTGTTTCGATGGCAGATCGACTGTAACATGGAGGTATACGTCGATGATATACTGATAAAATCCCTCCGAGCTACTGATCTATGCACATATATCAAGGAGACCTACCAGACGCTTAGGACTTATGGAATAAAGCTGAATCCAAGCAAGTATCTGTTCGGCGCAAAGAGTGGACACTTCCTGGGCTACATCGTCACCAAACGGGGCATCGAGGTGAATCCAAGCAAAGTGAAAGCACTACAAGATATGCCTCCATCCCGAAATTTGAAGGAAGCTCAACGCCTCACCGGTCAGATAACAGCGTTGTCCAGATTCATCTCTAAGTCATCCAACCGGAGCCTACCATTTTTCAAAATACTATGTCGAGCCACCAAATTCCATTAGGATGAGGAGTGCGATCGAGCATTTGAAGAGCTCAAGGAGTACCTCTGCCCATGCTAGCTAAGTCGTGTGTCGATGAGCCGCTCCGAATTTATCTTTCATCTACCGAGCATGCGGTCGGCTCGGCCTTAGTTAGGCAAAACGGCGAGGAACAACCCGTGTACTTTTTGAGCCATATATTAAAGATACTGAGTCTCGATACACTCTAATCGGAGACTAACTGTACAAAAAAACGTTCTCCAGACCTTTGCTCAAGTGCATTGGATCAGAGGATGTCGACTACATATTGCGGGGAGTGCACCAAGGAGTCTACGGAGGACATCTGGGCGGTCGCTCATTGGCGAAAAAAATGCTGCTAGCCGGATATTTTTGGCCGACCCTCCAAGAGGATGTCGCTCAGACGGTGGCAACTTGCCTGTCCTGCTAGAAGTATCACAACCTCTCGCACCGGCCGACCGAGGAAATGAAGGCGTCCACAGTGTCTTGTCCGTTCAACCAATGGGGCATGGACATCGTAGGGTCATTCCCCATGGCAACTGATAAGCGAAAATTTCTACTCGTGGCTGTGGACTACTTCTCAAAATGGGTGGAGGCCGAACCGCTGGTAAGGATAACCGAGCAAATGGTCATGAAGTTCATCTGGCAACACATCATATGTCGGTTCGGCTTCCCGCGTAAGCTCGTGTCAGATAATGGGAGGCAGTTCACCGGTCTGTGTTAAATATCAACTCCAACCCAAATAAAGGATAAAACTTATCCAATAAAAGATAAGAGTTATAGATAAGATTTGCTATTTAATTATTTATTTTTCTAGTAGATAAAGATGACGACTTGGTAAAAGATAAAATTAAATAGGTGGTCAAGAGTGTTTTTCTCATTTCATGAATAAGAATTAGAATTTCAATGGCTAGGATTTAATTTAATTGAACGGTCCAGATTGTATGAAGAGTACTATAAATACTCTACCTTGTATTTAGTTTCAATCATCAATCAAATATTAATTTGTGAGTCAAAGTTTTTTATTTTTCTTCTTTGTCTTAGAATTGTGAGTGATCCACAAAAAGGGTGTTGTAGTGTTGTTATTGTTAGTGTAAGACAAGTAATTTATTTACTTGTTTGTTGGTCCAATTTTCAACAATTGGTATCAGAGCCAAGTTAATCAGGGATTATTCTTGGTGGAACTATCTTAAATTGTGAGGAGTTTTATGCTTTACAAGTTTTTTAATCAAACTTGTTTGGTATAATCAAAGCTTTTCGACGTGATGGGGGACCTTCAAGTAGTAGGAGGTATCAAGAAGCTCAACAACAAAAACTACAACACGTGGACAACATGCATAGAGTCTTACCTACAAGATCAAGATCTTTGGGAGGTTGTTGGTGGTAGTGAAGCTACGCAGTCGGCAGAAGACGCCAATGGCATTTTGCGAAAATGGAAGATTAAGGCAGGTAAAGCAATGTTTGCCTTAAAGATCACAATTGAAGAAGAAATGTTGGAGCACATCCGAGATGCCAAAACACCAAAGGAAGTGTAGGATATCTTTGCTACACTTTTTCAAAGAAGAATGATACAAGATTGCAACTTCTGGAGAACGAGCTATTGTCAATAGCGCAATGTGACAAGACGATTGTCCAATACTTCCACAAGGTGAAGTTGATATGTCGCGAAATTTCAGAGCTAGATCCATCAGCTCCTATTGGGGAAGCAAGGATAAAAGAATAATTATTCATGGTTTGAGGCCAGAATATCGAGGATTTATTGCTGCTATACAAGGATGGCCAACACAGCCATCGCTTCTTGAATTTGAAAATTTACTTGCAAGTCAAGAAGCTATGGCTAAGCAAATGGGAGGACTCTCACTAAAAGATGAAGAAGAAGCGCTCTACACCAACAAAAATAAAGGCAACTTCAAACGGCACACTGGTGGATCTAAAAAGGATGGCGACAAAGGAAAAATCTATCATGGGAATGGAGGCTCTCATCCAGGGGGAGCCTAGAAGAATTATGGTGATCGTAAAAAATTTTCTGGCGAGTGCTACAATTGTGGGAAGGTGGGCCACATGGCAAAAGATTGTTGGTCCAAGAAAAGGTTCGTTCAAAGCAACACGGCTACTTCCAATTCTAAAGAGAATAGCGAAGATGATTGGGATGCTAAAGCTTTGATGGCCTACGAAGATGACAAATCCGCGGTCCTCAGCGACGTCGAGGGCGACGATGATCCCCTCCCTATTGTCCTCCCTTCTTCCTCCGCCAGTTCTTCCTCAGCCTCGGAGCAGCGCATCCGCGACCTCCTCGCCGAGCTCGAGAAGGAACGCAGCGCCAGGAAGGCCGCCGAGGGCACCTTCAGCCGCCTCAAGTCCATGGCTCATGACGCAATCCGTCAGCGCGATGATGCGCTTCGCGAAAGGGACGAGGCCATCAGGAGGCGCAACGAGGCCCTCCGCGAAAGGGACGAGGCATCGCGATCCGCCGAATGCACCGCAGCAGAGCTCGCCGATGCGATCCGACTCAGAGACGAGTCCATGAAGCACAAGGACTCGCTACGGTCCGAGATGGAGACTGCCGCGCAGATGCTCCTTTCCGGCATCGGCAAGATCTCCAGCAAGGTCAGCGGGTACAAGAACTTCTCCGCCTCCGGTGGTCTACCGACTTCCCAGAAGTACACCGGTCTTCCCTCCGTGACCTATGGCGTTATCAAGTGAGCGCATGAGATCTCCGAGGAGCTTATGAAGCAAATTGACGTCGCCTCGAAGGCTAGGGATCAAGCCAGGGAACAGGTTGAGCAACGGAATTACGAAATCGCAATTGAAATTTCGCAGCTTGAGGCTGCAATTGTGACTCTCAAAGAAGAAGTCTCCAAGAAGAGCTCGAAGCTGCAAAACCTAGAGCATGTAGCCGCTGAGAGGGGGAAGGATCTCAGAGATCGAGAGTGAGATGTCCAGACTAACACAGCTAGTTAGTGTAATAAGTCGGTACATGCAAAATCCAATGAAGCCTCATTTGGAAGCAGTTCGACGAATACTAAGATATGTGAAGAGCACAATTGATTATGGTCTTGTGTATAAAAGAATTGGAGACTGTAAGTTAGTTGGTTACTATGATGCTGACTATGCAGGAGATCATGACACCAGAAGGTCAACAACTGGTTACTTATTTAAGCTTGGTTCTGGAGCAATTTCTTGGTACAGCAAGAGACAACCAACTGTATCATTATCAAGCACTGAAGCTGAGTATTGAGCAGCAGCAATGGCAGCTCAAGAAAGCACATGGTTGATTCAACTATTAAACCTACATCAACCAGTTGATTATGCCGTTCCAATATATTGTGACAATCAATCGGCAATTCGTTTGGCGGAAAATCCGATCTTTCATGCAAGAACTAAACATGTTGAAGTGCACTATCATTTTATCAGAGAAAAAGTTCTCCAAGAAGAAATTGAGATGAGACAAATCAGTACAGATGATCAAGTTGCAGATTTGTTCACAAAAGACTTGAGCGCCAGCAAATTCAAAAGGTTTCCTGATCAACTCGGCATAGTACAAAGGGTTGGTGTTGAGGGGGAGTGTTAAATATCAACTTCAACCCAAATAAAGGATAAAACTTATCCAATAAAAGATAAGAGTTATAGATAAGATTTGCTATTTAATTATTTATTTTTCTAATAGATAAAGATGACGACTTGGTAAAAGATAAAATTAAATAGGTGGTCAAGAGTGTTTTTCTCATTTCATAGATAAGAATTAGAATTTCAATGGCTAGGATTTAATTTAATTGAACGGTCCAGATTGTATGAAGAGTACTATAAATACTCTACCTTGTATTTAGTTTCAATCATCAATCAAGTATCAATTTGTGAGTCAAAGTTTTTTGTTTTTCTTCTTTGTCTTAGAATTGTGAGTGATCCACAAAAAAAGTGTTGTAGTGTTGCTATTGTTAGTGTAAGACAAGTAATTTATTTACTTGTTTGTTGGTCCAATTTTCAACAGTCTGATGCTTAGAGAATGGTGCGAAGGCTAAGACATCTAGCAAGTCTTCACCTCTGTACCCTACCCTCAAAGTAACGGATAAGCGGAGGTCGCCAATCGGGATATTCTTCGAATTCTGCGCGCTTGGCTCGACCACGTCGGAGATAGTTGGGTCGACGAACTCCCGAGCATGTTATGGGCAATCCGCACGACCCCAAACGAGGGAACCGGTGCAATTCCCTTCGACCTGGTGTACTGCGACGAAGCGATCGTCCCCACAAGGGTCAGTGTGGAGTCTGATCGGGTGCAAAACTACGACAAAGGAAACACCGAGCAGAGACTCCTGGAACTAGACTTAGTGGATAAAATGCACGCTAAGGTAGTTGTTCAGCTAATGACGTACCAACAGTGGATGAAACAAAACTACAACAGGAGAGTGATCCCAAGGTCCTAACTCTCTCCCGGTTAAAAATCCTAACTATGCCATGGCAAACCTTATTTAGATTAAATAAATCTTTTTAAAAAAAATAAATTGTCGTATTCCAAGATTTTTATTTAAAATAAATATTATATCACAAACATATATTTTCCTATCAAAAAACAAATTCCATTTTCCAAATAAAAACTCTGTGGGCTTACCAACAATGAAAAACAGAATAAAAAAGCATCACAATCCTAAAAAAATAATGGTGGACTTTTTTTTGTTGTTATTGTAAACTTTAATTCTATTCCTAGTTTTAAACCTATTTGTTTTCTCCATTAGTGCTGTGCATGACAGGGAAATGCACGCATACTTTTCTGTTCAATAAACAAAGAGGCTCAACATAAACCGATTGTTCATCTGCTCAGTTTCCTTCCTCATCTTCACTTTCAGCTTTCACTTCATCTCGTTGACTTATTCTCAAACGGATTGGTCTTCCCATCAATTCCTGTAATGTCAAAATGAATCATTATGTACAAGTGAATGTTAAGAAAAAATCCAAGAACACTTCAAAGTTGAACCTTTAAAAGTGATAAATGATGAAGTTTCTTGTGTAATTTTATGATTCATTCTCACATCTATTTCATCCAAGTAATTGAATCCTAGAACCTATATCAGATCATTATGATTTGCAGCTAGAAGAAAGGTTTCTTTGAAAATCACCTGGCTCATAAAAGAGACTCAATATTTGACTCAGGCAAGTATAGGATTAATTATCAAAGTCGATCACTAGACAATCAATGTAAACTCCAACTAATTTTCAGCAAAAGTAGGTCAGATTTCCGAATAATATCGAAGAGCTTGGCAAGGTCTGCAGGGCTATAAGCCAAGGAAGATTCAAGATACATAAGCTTACACCTGTGCAAACAAACCATGAAAGATCTTGGATCCTAACAAGCCTAACCAACAATAAACTAAGATTCAGGAGCTAAGTCTACAAGACGATAACTTTAGGAAGTGTGAAGATCCTGCCAAACCCATTTGGTTTGTGGAAGATCAAAGATCTCAATAAGGCTACAAGACAATAAGCTACGGAAGATTGCAGACTTCAAAAGGCACACATGGTAATGAATAGAGGAAGTTACAGACATCCAGTACAAAAAGATAGGAGACAATAGATTGTTACCCTGCAAGAACATAGGAAGGAAGGAGAAACATTAAGCTATTTGAACTTACAACACATTGGGCAACTGCATATGAAAATCAGTACGTTTGGAAAGTTAATACCCTAAATGAAGGTATTGGGGATGGTTCTAGTGGCTTATGAGTTCACCTTAATATTACTAAATGCTCGTCTAATGGAAATGCAACTTCTATATAGCATCATCAATTATTAATTGCTTAAGATTTTGGTAAAGACTAAAGGATCGCCTGCATCTAAAATTTAAGAATGCATTAAATCGTTTATCAGTAGATATTCACTTAAGAATGAAGCGATGGCAACATACTAAATCCCCCATCCCTTCCCTCTGAGAAGATCAAAATAGATCTTAATGTCAAATATCATGTCAAAAAGCAAAAGTTGAGTGAAGACTTGATCTTCATTACCTTTCCATCCAGCTCAGAAATAGCTGATTCTGCTTCCTCTTTTGTGGCAAAACCAACAAAACCATATCCAGCAGACCGCCCAGTTGGGTTTTCAAAAACTACTCTTGCCGAGAGTGGATTGAATTTCTCAGAGAATAGCTCTTTCAAGTTGGATGATCTGGCTTTCCAAGCGAGATTTGATACATAGATCTTGTGAACAGTTTTTCTAGGGACAAAACCAGGTGGAGGAGGTGGCGGCGGTTTCCTAAAACGCTTTGCAAACTCTACCCTGATTATTCTCCCTTGTAATTCCTGGAAATAAATGAAGCAATCAGCAACTAAATAAGACATGATTCATTAGATAAGATGTATAAGAGGTTCTTTAAATACATCATAGTGGTTTTTTACATCGTAGATAAATCAAGTTATTTTGCTTGACCATACAAAGTGAACAAAATAACATCTACAAACATGAAAAAGCTTCCATTCACTATGTTTACCAAATATTTTCAATGGTTAGCCATTTGGTGTAAACTCAGATGCATGATTAACAACAGACAAAACACAAAGGTAGTTAATTTGACTATGAAAGCAGCATAGGACATTGCAATAGAGGGGATGCAAAGCATGACAGGGCACGAACCCCACATTGTATAGAAAAACCCTAATTCTAGTACAGAGATAAACAAGAACAGAAGAGGCCAATCCAAATGCGATCTTTCTCCTTACATATGAATCCAATTTTTCCACAGCTGCTTGTGCCTCCTCTCCGGAGGCCATCGTGACGAAACCGTAGCCCCTAGTCGATCCATTCTTCTGCTTGATTATCTGTACTCAATCAACCAAGACGAGTGACTTTATACAGCTACCAATGGCGACAATCCAACGTATGAAGGAAAAAAAAAAAAAAAAAATTGGGCGGAGTAGAGACGATACCTCGACGCCCTTTACAGTGCCGCACTGGGCGAACAGCTCCTCGATCTGGGGGGCGGACATGTCCCACGGAAAGTTGGTCACATAAAGTTTCCGACGCGTCTCAGTGTTCCCCTCTGCGGCTGTCGAAAGCTCTCTCTCCTCCTCCTCCTCCTCCTTCTTCTCCTCCAACAAAGCATTCTGGGCCACGGAGCAACGGGAAGAGCCGCCTCGGCGGGCCGGGTTCTTCGAGGTGAGGATGCAGAGAGAGAGTGGAGAGATCGAGCGGAGACCGGAGATTCCGGGAGGGGCATGAATGGAAGTGGAAAGTCTAAGCGAGGAGAGCGATTTGGCTTTCTTGAGGTGGAGAGGGCCGGAGAAGAAGCCGGCAGCCGCCGCTGTCGTCGCCATTTGCAGGAGCTCGGCCGTGGGTTAATTTACTGCTGGACGGAGACGAGCGCTAAGACAACGAGGAGGGCGGCGACGGGGAAAATGTGCAGTGTGATTTGACGGAACTACCCTCGAGTAAGATATGGACCATCGGATAAGGAGGTCGTAGAGAAAACAAAGAAAGACAGAAGTGGCTCTTTAAGGTCCACAAGGAAATGATAAATATCCTAAATTTTTTCTCTGTGCAAATCAAATTATTTGAGTGAAACTTAAAAAAAAAAATAACGTTAAATTGGAAAAAAAAAAAAAAAAAACTCCCTAAATACAATTTTAATTTTACATACCAACTTCATCTTTAAAAAATTTTATTTCCACTTTCTACATGTAAAATTTCATTTACTTCAACTCTTATTTTTCATTCAATTGAGGTGGAAAAAGAGTTATGCCCAATTTGATAGAAAATATACTAAGTTCTAATTAAATATGTTAAATTTAAGAGAAATTATATTTATTTTGGGACTTTTTATACCTAACAAATATGAGAGACAATTAGGTAAATTGGTATCCATTATGTTTGGGTAGAGAGTGAAAAATTAAGTACAGTTTTTTTTCTCGCTTAATATAATTTCTCCTAAATACAGCACTATTTAAAGATAATCTAGTATATTTTTCGTTCAATTAAAAAGAGTCATGCTCAATTTGATAGAAAATATACTAGATTCTAGTTTAATGTGCTGAATTTAAGAGAAATTATACACATTTTTTGAACTTTTTATACTAAAAAAATATGAGGGGTAATTAGGTAAATTGATATTCATTATATTTAGTTAGGGAGTGAAAACAAAGTTTTTTGCCACTACGATTGCATGTAAAGTTTTGTTTGTGATTGGTATATATATATATATATATTAGTCTCTCCATACCCTTCTTCATTCGACATCTCTACCTAGAGAACTTCGATTGCACTCATTCCAAGTTTTGTGAGTTTCTGAAATGCCAAAGAGTCCAAAAGTACTATCCTTTACTATTTTTGGAATTCCCTAATAGTGCAAGAAGAAAAACAGTCTTTAGCTAAGATGTTGTCTCTTGGAGACCAAGACCATGATGGACCTAATCTGAGAGTAGACCAAGACCAAGTTGGGCCTGATGTGGGGAGACTAGACCCAACTCGATTCTGGTCTGCCCTCAGTTTAGGCCCAATGTAGTCGTGGTCTCTAGGAGACTAGGCTCAAGCGTTCTAGCTAAAAATTAACATAATATTAGAGCACCTATAAGGAGCCCGAAATAAGTAATGGAAGGCGCCTTTGGATTCCTTACAACCTTAGAAGTTCATACGACTTGAAACGAGTGCAATATGAATTCTCTAGGTTGATTAGTGGGTTTTGATTAAAACCAACTAATAAACCTAGACTATTTGGATTTTTGTAAACTTGCATCTATCTAATAGGGTTGAGTGAGAGAGAGGTAAATATAATGTCAAATCTTGGTTCTAATCAAGGAACATTGTGATCCTGATATGTAGAATCGAAAAGCGCGCTACAGGGAGAGGGGTGGGGGTAAATAGCGCTCGTGATTTTTTTACGTTTATCGTAAAATAATAGATCAGAAAACACAATGAAAATAAAGAAGTAAAAGAAGAACAATAAAAATCAAGCTAACACGTTATTTTTACTTGGTTTGGAGCTTGTGACGACTCCTACTCCAAGACTCACACTCATTGAATATTTATGTTAGACAATTCACTAATAGCTCGAAGAATTACAGAGGAAATTTGAATTACAAAGTAAATACAAATATTAAATTTACCAACAACTTTAAATATGTGGAGCTTTGGTGTTGATTATCGAATCAACGTTCAGTCGTCAAGGAGAGCTTTCCAAAGCAACGTGCAAGTACAGAACTCATAGCGAATGAATTGTCCTTTTGTGGCTGCCAAACATTACTTATATAAAGTATTGAGGGCACCTCCTTCTTCATCCGAGGCGCCTCCAAATGTAAATTTGATCTCATGCGCTTCAGACTCGATAACCTCCATAGACTGCAGTTTCTATCGGTACGAGGGTGCCTTCTAGGCTCTCCGAGGCACCTCCAATGCACTTCAGGATGTCTTCCATGCGCTCTAGGGTGCCTCCCCACAACTAAAACTTTATCCTCAAAGTTTATTTGCACGAGGGTGTCTCCACTCTATCCAGGGCACCTTCACACAGTTTTGAGGCACCTCGGCGCAACTCTTAGGCGTCTCGAGCACTGTTCACCTAATGTTAACTTGTGTATTTTAGCTCCTGCAAAATATGTTAGTCCAAATATCAAAGATAACATGCAAAACATAGTTGCACAATATAAAATAGTATTTATTAATTAATTTGACAATCTCGGGACTATCTAATTTTGACTTTCAAATTTTTCATAAAATCCTAGGTCGAACCGTCACTTATTGTTCCCTCAACGAGGAGCGTGTCCTGATCTACTCCTCTCAGGAGAGTTACTTTTTGTCAAATACTTGTTTGGACTTTTACTTAGCATCTGACCTTAACCTCCGGGACTTTCATTAGATGTTCAATTCTTGATCCGTCTAAACTTTCACCTAGTGTATGTGACCCCCAGGATTTTTACCCAATGTCCTCAATTTGCCAAGTCTTCCGTCCAGTCCATCCGACCAGGACTTCGTGCTCAATCCTCTCAACTAGGACTTCGTGTCTAATCCCTTAACCAGGACTTCGTGCTCAATCCTCTCGACTAGGACTTTGTGTCCAATCCACTCAACCAGGACTTTATACTTAATCTCTCGACTAGGATTTCGTGCTCAATCATTTGACTAGGACTTCATTGTCTAGCCTTAACTAGGTCTTGCATGTACACTCAGGTAAGATTGTTAGATCACAACATAACTTAATTTTGAACCCTTTGTCATTATCAAATCCAGATTCAATTAGCTAGTACTTCCAGCACCAACACGATGTGGGGAGATCAGATCTAACTTGATCCTCATATTAGATCCAACATGGTCCTTGTTTATTTTAACTCTTTAAGAACTCATTTATAGGAGTTAGAGAATATTTTCATGCAATATCTAGTGCTTAAAACTCTCCAAGAGCTTACATAATAAGCACTCCAATACCTTAGTCGGCTAGAGTGCCAAATATAGCATTGAAAGCTAATGCCTCATATTAGTCAACTAGCCAATCTAGCCCTCAATCAATTGAAATCACATTTGATCGATTGTTGTTGGAACATAATCAACGTAACCTTTTTGCTTTAACCCCTTTTCCCAATCGATTCATCTATCGACTAGCATCTCTAGTTGGCTAACAACCTAACCAATCCCCTCTTTACTTGACTAACATCCCATCATAAGTTAGGACTCAGCTAGTTAACAAACACCACGATTGAAGGTTCCACAACCAAACTCATAAGCACCTACCCTTAATTACCTCACAATCAACATACAACATCATAATGGCAAAAGCAAAAGCCAAAATATTACATTTAATTGCATGAACGTGCACACTTCTTGTGCATATTAGATCACAAAACATGTCTCCAATTGCCTAAGGGTGACCAATTTGTTATAATATGGTAAGAGATCAATTTTCGACACACGCATACTCTGGAGAAAAAAAAACCTCTCCCCACACCTTAGCTAATTTGATAGTTAATTATAAATTGATCTCATGATTTATCTCTTTTCACATAACCTAAGAATATACTATACATAAGGATGCTTGGGATGAACGTAATCATCTTTAATTTTACTATAATAGATCACAAAACATACTTAAATTATATTATAAATATATTAAAACAATATGGTCCAAGGCAGTTTCTCCTTTAATAAAGTATTTTTTTTAAGTTATTCATTATAGCCATGCTCATCTAAAACGTCCCTGATGATTCATTCCCAAATTATGTAAAGAAAGATAATTCATGACATCAATTTATAATTGATCGTTGAATGATTAAAGGATGAAAAAAAAATTTTACAAAGACATATATCAATCACAAAATAATTTCTATCTTATTATAATAAATCTATTACTTTTTACCCATAGGAACTCAACAATATTCCTAATTGTTAATTACGTGTCATTTTATTGTCAAAGAAACACATGAAATGAATTTTTATGAATATTTTTTTTTATCGAAATGAAACAGTGGTGACTCGTGTGTGTAAGCAGGTGAGGGACGGATTTAGAAGTTAGAGAGCAAGACTGATGTTTAAGTGTGAAAAAATTAATTAAGTATTAAAATAAAATAATTAATTATTTTTATGTCAAATTATAAAATATAATTGGATTAGAGTCAAGACAACCCTATCTTACGGGTTGAAAGGAGTTAAATATTTTTTTTCTCAATATACAATACATTGACACATGAGTTTCACACCTAATGAGATTTATTTATTTTAATATATATGATTTATTTGACTTATTAAAATTTTCTTATTTATTTTATTATATTCTACTAGACAAGTAGATTTTTTTTACCTATATTTTATATTTATTAAAAAATTATTTTTGATAAATTTAATTGAGATTGATCTTAAAGATTAATTTATTTATATATTAGGATTTATAAAAAGAAAATTTTCGATTAATATAATAAAAATATATAATTATAATAAAAAGAGGGGAAAAAAATCCTTTTTAATAACAAAAGTGGTTTGAATTAAAAATAATAATAATTACGTAAGATATCCAATAAAAAATAAAAAAATAGCAATCAAATAGCTCGATTAAATTTAAATAATATATTTTTGATTGAATCTGAGATAGGAATAATTAATGTAAGAAATTTCCGATCAGGGTAAATGAATGTAAGATTTTGTTGTCTGTGGCATGTTTTGTTCGGTGCAAGATTGAAAGAAGATGATTTAACATGTAAAAAAAAAATTAGGTTAGGTTATAGTTAGGACAAGCCTAAGATAAATCCATGTCAGGTGGGACCTCTATTTCCTTTTTCGGATTCAAAATTATAGACCCTCCAACTAAGCATAAAAAATGATTTGTTTACCACTGGTGTTTCTATTAATTCATTCTTAAGTGAATATCATGAAGGTAAATTATTAATGACTATTATATGAAAGAAGACATATTCTTAATTTTATATGATAATATCTTATACCTCAATTATCCTACCATTCTGAAAGGACACCAAATAGGCCATCTTAAAATCTATTTAAAAAATTATTAAAATACCATTTGGTCCATAATTTGATATCTAAAATATTCCTATTTTTTCCACTAGTTTTGATCAAAATTATTAAAGTATCAAAACTACACTAAGATGATGTAACTTTTTATTATAATTAATTATTTTAATTTTTTGTTTCTTTTTTTTTATTATTTTTCGTTTTTCTCTTCTAAGTAACATATTTAATTTTTTTTAAAAAAAAATAGAAAAAACAAATTTACATCACCGTATGCCGCTTTAGCAAAGTGACGTCCTGGGGCTACAGTCCGACCGCAAGGGTGTTGTTGCTTCTCTGGTCTCCATACGGTAGTGTTGTTGATTCTCATGTATCCATACTTTCTTAATTATAAGTTCGATTCTTAATAATAATATATTTGTAGGATTTTTTTTTCAAATAAAATTTGTAATTAAAAGATACTGGATTTATGGACTGTCTATTATTAGAACTTTCTAATTTATCCTAATGGCCGGTAGAAAATTCCAATAGGACCGGATTTGTCATCCCATATTCACTTTACCTAATTTGATTAATCATTTTTGCCCTCGAGGCTATGGTACAACAGTAAAGGTGTTCAGTTGTCTTCTAGGTACTCACAGTTTGATTTTCAACTACAGTGTATTTACAAATATTTTTCTTCAAAATAAAATTTGCAACTAAGGAATACTTAGCTTCTAAGTCGTTCGTCGTAAGTACTTCCCGATTTAGCCTAGTGGCCGGTAGAAACTTTCAAGGAGCCGAGTCGATCATCCCAGACTCGACGTAATCTAACTTGATTAATCATTTTTGCCATTAGGATTATGATGCAACGGTAAGGACGTTTAGTTGTCTCTCCTAAGTATCCACAATTCTCATCAATGGTAGATTTTTTTTAAATAAGACTTACAACTAAAGAATATTAGACTTCTGAATTATTCATCATAAATACTTTCTAATTTATCTTAATATATAGTAGAAAACTTTTATGCGATCGAATCTTCGTCTAATTAATTTTTTTTAAAGTAAAGTTGCATCATAATAATATGGATTTCATCAAAATAAGCTACACTAACTTTGATTTTTTATTAAAAAAATATATTTAAAATGTATTAGAAAAATTAAAATAAAGTGGTGCAATTTTGTTTTTTTTTCAATATGCTAATTAGAAAAATAGAAAAAAATAAATGAAATATATATATATATATATATATATATATATATATATATATATATAACTGTCCTTGGTGCGTGTCCCATCAATATAGGAATTAATCCGTTTCTGCGTTTTATTTTCTTCTTCTGTTTTTATCTATTTTTCCTTCTGTTTTATTCTTCTAATTAATGTTTTAAAAAATAAAAAATATAATTAGAGCCATTTTAATAAAACTAGTGTAACTTTATTTATTTTTTAATATACTAAAAAAAGGGAAATAGAAAAAAACAACAATAAAAGAAAAGAAAATTAATCATGTTAGAAGAGCACGACTCTCTTCGTCCCCTCTCCCCTCCCCTCGCTTCGTCTCTCTTGCGACTCCGCCCGATCGCCGCCCTGATCCCAATCGAGAGCAGCGTGATCAAGCCGCCGGCGAGGGAAGCGGAGGCAGCACACCCTTTCTCTGGAAATCTTAGATCCCCGTTTTTCTCTCTCTTCCTTCCTTTTCCGGTTCCTCCGTCCCTTCACGACGCCGTGCTTGGATCGGACAGCGGACCCTCCGATCGAACCTCCAACGCGCTGTGGTGCTCGCCTACTCTCCGTCCGGACTCAGGTCTTTCATCTCTCTCTCCCTATCTCTCTCTCGGTCTAAAGTCATTGCTCCATGAAATGTATCTGTCGGCTTCTTCACTGGTCAAAACAATTGATTAGAAGTATTCCATGTTGTTTTAGAAGCAATCCCTTAAAAATTCAGTTGGTATACTTTTAAGTCTTTTTTCCCCCAATATTTTACTTTATCCTTCTGTGTTTCTAGATCGCTACAAAACCCATGGTTTCTGGTACAATCAAGAGCCAGATGGAAGCTAAGGATGGCAGTTGGTATAAGAATGTTCGTGAAATATATGCTGATGCAAGATTGGTTTTCACTAATGCAATGAAACACAATGATGATCAAAGTGATATTCATGTTATGGCAAAATCATCGCTGGAAAATTTTGAAGAGAAGTGGCTGCAATTGCTACCTAAAGTTGTTGAAGAGGTTGAGTTGAGCTAGTCTTATTTCTTCTCCCATCTTCTTTTTATCTTCCAGTAACATTTTGCTTTCCATTTTCTTCATGGATCCATTAGTTTCTGTTAATGGCATCAAATCTGTCATTGTAAATACCTTTTTGTTTTATCTTATGATTTTTCCTGAATTTTTTACTTCCCAGGAAGCAAGACAAAAAGATGAAGGAGCTCAAAATCTTTCAAATATTCGTAATTCTCAAAAGGCTGCATATGCAAAAATAGCTAGAGAGACATATAATGAGGTAATCTTTGTATACTCAAAATGTGTTCTTGTTACTTTCCATTTCTGGTAGTGGTTGTAGTTCTTTACTCTAGTGGAGAGGCCGGAGTCATATGACTATGTAAATGTTATCTTGGTCTTCACCAGGTTATAGAAACTAATCATGTTAGAGCACAATTGTGTTTTTTTTTCATAACTTCTAATCCAATTTTCAGCTTGATGAACTCAATTCACAATTGGAAGATCTAAGGGCGAGGATAATAGAGAAATGCAGGTAAACAAGTTTGCCTCATCATCATCCTTATAGAATGTACGATATACACAAACATGCACCTTTTTCTGCTTTGTTGTTTGAATGCTTTAATTTAGCTAAACTGTTGAGCAACTATTGACATTTAGAAGTTGATCATTCAACAGATGTAGGGCAAGAATTAGAAAAAGTAGCCTGCCCTTGTGTGGTTCTTGGCTACAAACTAGTGATTAAGTAGCAAGATATCCCATTGAGAAAGATTATCAGCCAGACAGTAGATCTTAAAATATTATTTGTAACATAATTTAGCGACCAGGTAGAAAGTTAGGGCAGATGGAACTCCAGGGAAAATTCATTATTTTAGTTTTAGTATTAATCAAGGTTCAAAGTATCGGTCTTAGCTAGGATCTTTAACTCCAGCAGAGATGATATTGTGTTGATGCCTTGTTGGCACACCGATTGACGGTGCTGGTGGCTCGGATTAGTATGAAGGCATCAAGAAGAAGAATCCTATCTGGCATCTTGTGTCTTGATGAGTTCTCTCCCTAACCCTATCCATCTTCTCATGCCATCTGGAGTGTGTCACAATTAAAGTGTCGAATAGTTGAGCATACATGTCATATACATGTTCAGCATGATAATCGGCTGGCAAAATGATATCCTTCCTTTGCGCTAACTGAAAGGATCTTTATAACATGATATATTTGCTTTATGCCATCAATATCAACCATTCATCCTATTTAAAATAATTGTTTTTTCCTTAGTCTCTTTACTTCCATACAACTAATTTTAATTGTTATTTGAACTCCATAGTAAACCAAGTTAAAACAAAGTTATTATGTAAATTACATCCCACTTAAATAGAGATTATTTCAAACTTGAAAGTTTGTAATCTAATATATAATTGAATGACGTATATATGAACATTCTAATTCTTCTTTCTTTCTTGTTG